>NC_142251.1:4976033-6316867 GCF_052056855.1 Sturnus vulgaris | reverse complement strand
TAACAGCAATGCTAATTAGATCATCCATAAACATTTGAGATTTTTTTTATAGCCCAGAATTCTCTATTAAATTCAGCTAAGGAATGTCAACCACATCTGCTACAGCCACCACAGAAGGGAAGGTGGTTCTGCTCACAGGGGACAAAGGTGGTTGTGTTCCCAAGGGATGATGCAGACCCTCGAGGTGCCAGTGGCAACGTTTGTCCTGCCCGAAATGTGAGTGCTCAGCACCACAGCTGAGGAGCCTGTCAGTGTGCACCTGCCCAAGCAGATATCCAATGGCTCACCTGCACCACGAAAAGTGGAGTCACTTGATGTGAGATGAGGATTCAAGGTGTGGACCAGCCGCAGGGCACAGGGAACAGAGCGTGACCAGGCTGGATGCTGAGCTCCCCTGGGTGGGATCTGTGTGCCAGGGCACAGCTACAACACCAGGCACCTCATTCCTGCCTTTGACTCCCTCCCCTTTCCCCTCCTCAAACCTCACCTTAGAACTTTCACAGCTTTTTGATGCAGAGATATGTTCCAGTTTGACAAGCTCACTTACAAAGAAGCAGGATTTCTCACTGCTGCGCTGCAATGACTTAAAACAGTGAACCAATTCAGAAAAAAACCTGCAGCTTAAATACTAGAAACAAAAAGCAGCAAGAAAACCACATCTCTCCTTCCTCTACTGGGTGTTGTTCTGTGCTACCAAAAAACCACGGAAATATTACAGAAAACAATTCATGCTACTGAAATAAATTAAAAGCCAGTGACCTCATGGAGGAAAAAGAGTTTTACCTCAAACATACACATGTAAAACTAACACCCAAAAACTCACCCATACGTATAAATAAAATAACAATGCTTCCCTGTAAAAACTGTAACTAAATCATCATCTACAACTGATCTGAGATATTTTTTATAGTTAACACATATTTGAAAATTGCTAATTCCACTTGACACTAGTGATAAATACCAGTGAAAGTCTAGAATTTCAACTAATAGAGCAAATAACAAACAAACAAACAAAAGAGTAAATTTCAGAAATCTTACTAAATTATTCTGGCACGGCTCCCATCTTACAAATTCTGTAATGCTAAGATTGTTACAAAATCCAAAATAAAAATTGAGAACATACTGTGAATGTATTTAAAGTAAGTTATAATTAAGGGGTTTTTTATTTTCTAGGATTATTTTCAAGACTTCACTGTATCACCTGATGCTATATGAGCAAAAATAGATAAGTTAACATTTGGAATATATTTGAGTTTTACTTACATAAATGCATTTTTTAAAAAAAGAACGAGTTAAAACTCATACATTTACTTTGAACTTTAATGAGCAGAACAGATATAATTTGGACCATTAAAGTTATTCAAACTCAATAAAAACTAAAACTTGTCCTTGCTGAACGGTGAAACGAGATTTGCACGGCCTGTGTACACCTTGTTTCCCACAATCAAATTGTCACAGCACAAAAACATTCTCCTGCTTGGGGAGTTTTGATACCCATTTCCCTGGTGAAAGTGTGCTAAAGGATGTGAAAGAGTTATTGACAATTCATACAGTATCCCATATTCCATTAGGTAGCACAAGCAGAGAACATATCTTAACTCTGAAGGGAGATGAAGCAACAATGTTTTAAATTACTATTGACTCCACTAAATTTCCTGCTAATGTCAGAAGACTGTAGTCTGGCAGGTTCATAAGAGACTCAAGATGATACAGGAATCCAATTATGCCAAGTCTATTTAGTTGTCCTGTTTGCTAAGCCAAAGGTTAACGAGAACTGCACTGAAAAAACCTCCTGTGGTATTACAAAGTATTTCTTATGCTGCATAACATGCAAATGAAAAAGTATTTTAATCAAGTCTTTCTTTAACTCCTTAATTGCAATGGGGTACCCTACAAAACCGCAAATTAAAAACTCATGATGGAAAAAGTGATCTTAAAAATTTGCCACTGAACTCAAGAGATCATCATTAATTACTAAAGTAATTATTACCGAATGGTTCTAATTTGGAAAAAAAAAAAGTTCAGATCACAGGAGCATAGATAGTCATTGCTATCATTAAATCTTTATAAATAGTAAGCTAGGGCCTCTAATTTTAGACAGAAATTAATTGTATTTTTGTTGGCAACACACTCACATCTGTTTACACAGCTGACAAGTTCCAGCTCCACCAGACTCCAGCAGTGAGCTTTGAGGACTTGTCTGCTTCAGAGCAGATGACTCAACATTCACCAATTTCATTAAAGATGAAAAGGGGAAAAATTCACCTGCAACAATGTCACTTGCAAAAAAAAAAGACTTAAAGCAGATTCATGAGTTTTACATATGTGAGGTATCCTATTTAAAAGAAAAGGAGGGGAAAAATGCGTAAAAACCGAACAGCTGTAGGAAAACAGATTAAAAGTGTTGAGTTTCCAATTCTTTTTTTGGGCTAATGTAAACTAATAAAATGTTAAAATGGATCCACATTTCAAAGACTGTAATTACCACATGACACCATCCTGTTATTTCAGATCTTACATCTGCTGGCTCAGATATGCCCTCGAATACATGGACTGGGTTTTACCCACCTTTCCCAAACCCACTGTTGCTGCAAACACCACCACAGACATATTTTGCAAGTACACTGGAAATTCCGACAACTTTTACCTTTTGTTTTTGTTTTTTTTAAATTGGCATAAATCCTTTACTCAGAGCAAAAAAAGGAGCAGTCATATTCAAACAGCAATTCTCCCTTTACAAGAAGAGAGCAGAAATGGACAGGAAAGTAATGCATGGCATTGGCAATGAGTAAGAAAGCAAACTCCAAATCCATTTTCACTTTGTAGAACATTCAGGTTCAACCGAATACTTATTTTTTCCACATTTTTTTCAGGTCACAAAACCTACATACAACATAACTACACAATTATTTTACTCTTTTAGGTAATTTTCAGTGAATTGGAGTTGTTTTTCTGAAGAAAGGCAGACCTCACTAGCTGGCACTGGGAAAAACTAGCAGAATAAAATTACCTGAGCAAAATTGAAAGACATCCTGCAAAACACACTGTAAAGAAAACCATGTAAGGAAGCAGGTCTAATAACTAATGGGATAATGCAGGTAAGTCCCACAATTTCATGAATTTGTGGGCAATTCTGAGTCAGTGGATTCTGCCACCAGTGGTGACCCCTGACTGATTTCAGCAGGAGCAACTCCTGCTCTGAAGCCAAGCAGAGGCTTGAGCATGAACTGGGTGAGCTAATATACTATGAAAAATACCTAGAGGTGCACTCAGAGCATACATAAAAATCAGGGTTTTTTTTCCTGAAGTTCAATCACTCAATAGACTTCAACTTCCAAAATGCTGCACAGCTTTGCTTCAGTCTCGAATGTCTCCTTTTTGTCTGAAACATGCACTGAATCTGACACACAGCAATTATTTATTTCCCTGAGCTCCAGTCACTTAAATCTTGAGCATTTGTATCTTCCACGACAAAACTCTGAATGTGTGTAAGGTTAAGGTACTGCATGTGAGACAGTAAATGCCACTGAGTGACTCCAATATCAAAAATCCATGTCAAACCAGCCTTTTCTAGGAAGGAATGAGATGAGAAGCAAAGGAACTCACCGAGTCATCTGTGGCAGAAGAAGGCCAACCTTCCCACAGCTGGTGACGGACAGGGATGCTGGTCAGGTCATACACATTCCGCTTTACCTGGAAAAAAAATTAAAATAAAAATAAATCAGAACTTGCTCTAAAAAAGGCAGCCAAACAGAATCGTTTTCATCACAGCCCCAAACTTTTTATTTTTTCTGGTTACTGTAAAACCAGTTCCTTCAACACTTCCTAGATTCAGATGTGGTCAGCAGGTTCACACACCCAAAAGTATTTGAAGAAACTGTGTTGAAGAAAAAATAATTAAGATCTAAAAATTACCATTCAAAATGATTGCTCATTACTTGCAAAAAAAGTGCAAAAAAAAATTCCTAACACAAAATTTCCAAGCAAAAAGTATTACAAAGTAATGAAAAAAAATTAAGGGAAGCAGAAGGCAATAACAAAAATTCTGCTGCACGGTTTGCTGGTTCATTTTCACCTGAAAATATTGGGCTAAAATCTTAGCAGATAAGAAATACAATGAGTTTTGCATACGTTTCTTAAATGGAGTCCAAAAATAAAGATTAGTATATTAAACCTGAAAATATTAATTAATAAGGACATTTTCAATGAAGACAACACATTTCAAATATTTATTAACAAAATGCTAAGTAACAAATTTTTACATCAACTCTTTTCTCATGCTATTAAATCAGAAGCTGCTACTGTTTATCATCTCATATGATGGTTAACAGAAGGAAGGCAGGGAGGGGAAAAAAGAAGAAACAGTTGAAAATTTTGAATAAAGAAAGAATACCACAAAATACAAGAGTTATAAAACTCTTTCCATGAAAACATTACCACAGATAGAAAACCAGGCAAGTTTTATCAGAGATTTTGTGATAAACAATTACTTAAATCACAGAAATAAGGATTTTGATACTTAAGATAGAGAGTGATATCTTAAATTCTGAATAGTGTCTTACATCTGAACATAAAGACTGCACAAACAATGTAAATACTGCCCAGCAGGACCATAACTGTGAAAATAAAATATTCCAGTGAGTCATGGTGGCTTTTCATAGGAATCACAGAATGGTCTGGGTTGGAAGGAACCTTAAATATCCTCTCATTCCAACCCCCAGCCCTGGGCAGAGACACCTTCCACTACACACCAGGCTGCTCAGAGCCCCATCCAATCTGCTTTATTTTTATGTTTGCCTTTCATAAAACTGCTACATATGGGAACACAAGGTCCTCCCACATTTGCAAAGGTCTAGGCAGATCCCAACCACCTCTACTGCATCCAGAAAAACATTCTCAAAGAGATAAAAATAAGATTGGACACTTCTAAATAATATTTTGTATGACCATTCCTTAGGCAAAATATCCGAGCAAGTCACAAGTTCTGCATCCTGGTCCTGGCTCTGAGAGGACTGCACATTGCAACACTGACAAACACAAGCACCCATTAAACCAAAAGATATTAAGGCAGATGGATAATATTTGACTTAAAGCAAATGACAAGGCTACTCCAAAAACTGTCCTTTGATGCCTTCTTTAGATTTTCTCTTGCTCACTTGTCAACAGGAAAGAAACAGCAATTAATTGTGTTCTAACTTCTGCTATGAGAATTACTAAAAGTTCCATGAGTGAAAAAACATTGAATTTATTATATTGTAGGTGTCAGCAGGAGAAGATCTTTGAGCTAGCACCTTGCCTGCAGTCTAGTGCAGCTACCCTGAGTTAACAACATTTTCTGAACAGAAAAATAGTTTGCAATAATCAGAAAGAAAACTGGAATTTGCCAAAATGGAAAATGCTAACATAATCCATTTAAAAGTTTCATATTCTAGAAATGAATGAAAGATGATTCTACTCTACCATTCTAGGAAGATACTACAATAAGAGAGGCATTTTATATCATTTGAACCTACCTATTAATCAGTACTTGACATATCTTCAGCACTGAAGCACAGTTGAGGTTTTACTCCATGGTAAAGTAATATAAACATATGGAAAGTACACATGTTCCCTCTAAAAATTATCATTTATTTTTAGTACAGGATCTATATGAAACATCTGGCAGTAGATTTTCATCTAAAAATATTTTTGCATAATGAAATAGCACCAAAATTCTTTTCCTGGATCATCTTTCGAGACAAATACTCCATGGACCCTTTCTTTTAAATTCTCCACAACAATAAATGGATGAAGAATACATCTGCAGACATTAAGCAGTGAAACAATTTTCTAATCACTGTAAAGATCCTAAGGAGAGTGAGAGACAAGGCAAGGATTTCCAAACATAGTCTTCCTCACCAATGTTGATTTGGTCCACATTCTTCAAAAGATTCTTAATGGCACAGCCACAAGGTTGTCAACAAATACCCAGACCTGAGAAAATCCAGGGCATATTGAGATCCAACACAAAGTACAGTGCTCTTACTGGATTTTCAGATCTTCTATTCAATTATGGTTGCTCTTTCTCATTATTTTTCAAACTAGGAGTTATTTCATGCTAATAAAGTGCCCTTAGGAAAAACTATGAAGCACTGTCTCCCATTTCTGGACAGATTTAATACACAGGCTGTGCAGATAATAATTCCAATACTATCAGTTTAAAGCTTTCTGAATATAAATATTCTGCACAGCTGAGTGGAAAAGAAGAACTTCAACTTATTCTCCAAGAGTAAGACATGATACTTCCAACTCTAGAGTCTGTATCTCACTAAAGAGCCAAAGTGAGACCATGTGGGTTTCTTACCTGGACATTTCAGTATCATAACAAGCTGAGCTTGGATTTTCAGCTCAGCTTTGCATTCACTATATGTTTTAGAATCATTAAGACATCTCTCCATTTTTTCCTAAAGCTGGTAAATTACAGGTACACATGATAACCTTTATGTTAATATTGGTTTTGTTCAGGAGGTTTTGCAGGGAGACTGACCTGGGAACTATGCTTCAATTAAAAAAAAAATTACAACAATATTTTAACTAAAAAAATTAAAACAAGAACACCGAGTCTTTAAGACACAGAATACTGAAGTATCTACTAGCAATTCAAGTGGATTTCATTTCAGTGCTTCCTCATAGAGTCCTTGATGGCTTTGTAAAGAAATATTGCTTCATACTGACCCCACAACAACCCAAAATGTAACAGTCCTGACCTTAACAATGATCACGAGAACACAGTTGTTGGAGGTTTAGTTTTCTTGCCTTAAAAATCAGGATAAACTGTCTCTGTGAAATATTTATTTTCCAGCTACACACCAGAAATAATACTATTTTCACAGTATAAAACTCTAAAGTGAGCTATTTTTAAATAACAAGTGAAACTTATTTACAGAAACATGGGATCAATAGGACTACATAATATTGTTTTCAAAAAGCCTTCAGAAGTAAAAATAAATAACTCGGAAGTCACATTCCTCAAATTCCCTTTTAATTCCAAAGTACAACAGAAAGGCATTATGAAAAAAACAGTATTTCCCTTCTTTCATTAACTCATCTGTAACTGCACTGAATTCAATAACATTCCTCTGCTATTCTAAGCTTGAAAGGCATGCTTGGGGTAAAGTGTTATGTTGGTATAAAGCACAATGCCAGACTGATGTGCTGGACAAAAGTGATCAAAGTTGAAGTAATTTTAGCCAACGCACAAGTATTCTGCTGCATTATTCTACCACAATGACATCTGTTGAGCAACTCGTCGCAGAATAAACCAGTTGTTACAGGCAGGCCTGGCTGGGTAGGGGACCATGTAAGACTGATTAGAGTAATGTTTGATTAAACAAACTGCTTGAGTTAAGATCATAACTGGATTTGGAATTCATGCCAAAGCAGTGATCTTTCAAACAACAAGCCACAATCAATTATTTAAGATAAAATAAGCTTGCTTTTAAATAATGATTTGATTTTTGGTTTCTTTGATAATTAGAACACTATTACGAAAGCAGACTGTAAAATGTTTTAGAGATTAGAATATTTACCAATTGAGTACAGAAAACCCCCTTTCTTCATTAACTGACTTAATTTCAGTTTAAAGCAAAGAAATCCATGAAGAGGAAAAGGTTCTAAAGATTCATGTAAAGCAGAACTGTGAACTGCTCCTTCACAGGGCCAATAAAAATCTACAGCTACACTCTTCATGCAACTGGAAAAAGTTAGCAGAGTAAATGGACAAAGTCTGTGTTAAGGATTTTACTTATAAATTCACTTGGCATTCATTGAGAGGAGAACCAAAATCTTTATTGTGTAAAGCATACTCTAAATTGCAGTGCCATCCACTGAGCTACATTTATTGGCAAACTTTTTGGTCCTGCACTTTTGATCAGTTTGAAATACGAATTGGTGGCATTGTCTTTGTGCAGCCCAGTATGTCTTTTCATAATGCTCAAATGCCATGGTGACTGGCACATTACTATGGCAGCCTCCCTTCAGATTATCATCTCCAGAATATAAGAGATCATTTAAAAACAAATTAAAGGCACATCTATTTGGTTTCACTACTCAGCTGTAAACAGTATCAATACAACCATTTAAACAGAAAAAAGAAAAAAATAGCCCATATATTTTAGATGCAGTCTTGGAAAATGATGTATAATTCCTGCATAATGCTCGACCTTGCAGTTATACATTGATGCTGGAAAACCATGTGAAGTTTTACCTTCAACTCATTTTCACTGGTTTTAGAAGGGAGTTATAATATTAAACAACTTCTAATATTTTAAGAAAACCCATATGTCAAAGTAGCCAACACACTCAGGAAACTTCCCAGATAGAGGCAGTGTTATCTTCCTATCTTTCACAGGTTTCTTTAAACAGATAAACACGTTGCTTTGAAAGCAAGGTTAAACGCAAAAGATGCACTTGGTTTACAGATATGAAGCAAATCCAACATTCAAAGTCCTGCCACATTCATATTAGTAAGAACAAAGTGAAGGAAAATGTACCACAGGGCAAAAAGTCTGTACCAGGTACTGTGATGACAACAACCTTCTGGTGATTGCACTCAGCAGGAATAAGCAGCTATTTTCTCATCTCTGAATTAGAAAAATCTGAAACCTACTCTCAAAAAACAAAGATTTAACACTTACTAAATGATTTCAAAAATTAAATTTATGCTGAATCATTGAAGAACTGTCATGCCTGAATCTGTATCTTTGAATCACAACAAATCACAAGAAAGTTTAACAGTAGTTTCCCTCAGGCTGTTTCCCACTTATGCAGGTACAAAGTTAAGTGAAATAATGTACATAATGAACTTTTGTTAGTCTTATTATTAAATATAATTTATGCAAAGCTGTAAACTGGCTGAGATGCTAAAGACTGTTCCAGGCACATAGGCAGCATGAAAGACAGTGCAAAAATGAGTGCATGAAAGGCAGACAAAAGGAGCAATAAAGTCAGAGGACTGTGAGGAATGTGGAATGTGAGTCGGGGGATGCAGGGAAATGAGATCAGATGCAGACAGTCCAAGGTTGCACGGGGCACTGATGGTACAGCAGAAATCTTGACTTTGACATTGTAACAGTGAAGAAGTCAAGACAAGCAACCAAAATTTTTAGGGGACAGCAATGATATGGATGGGGCAGTGCCAGAAAGAACTCCAAAGTAAGCAGAAGCATTTTGGTGAAGAAAGATGGAAAGAAAGGAGGCAAACCCAGCTAAAGTGACAAAGTGACAAGCTTAAAGTTTATAGGTGAAAGCTTTTAACATATCTGCCAGGGAAATTCCAACAGATAGCAAAGAGCACTGGGAATCTGGCAGGAATAGATGGGAAGCAGGAGCAGAATCAAGCAAGTTTCTAAACACAGAGAAATATCAAAGGTGGTATTATGGTGAATTTGAAAAGATAATGACGTTATCAACACCTACGAGGAAAACTATCGGTTAGATAAAAGGGTGATTTCAGTTAATTGTGGACTAACAAGAATTATTAAAAATACAGAGATGCAAAACTAGAGAGAAGGAATTTCTGAATCATCACCTCTGCCACAACCTATTGCAATATATTTGGTTCACAGTGACAGAAAACCAAGAAACAAACAGAAGTTAGGAGGGAAAATAACAAACCAAAAAAAGAAATCCATATTTTAAATGTTCTCATAGCAGAGAAAAAGGATTTTGCATTTTATCAGGAAAAGGATATCACAAGTCAAAGGAGAAACTGAATTTCTTAACTTTAAAAGTAATTTTTAGCCAGCTACCCACAGGGAGGATATAATCACACACAGTAATGTAGTGCACTGTGTGAGCCACCACTAACACCCAAACCAGAACTTCATTTTACTTTACCCAAGACTCATTTAAGAGAAAGGTTCTAAGTCTGCTCCACTCACTATTTTGCTTGTGTTCTTATATTTCCAACACATAATACAATAAACTACACTAAAACATAAAAAAAACCCCTATTTAAATAATCAAATTTTAATTTTAGTGTTAGTTTCACTTTAGAAATAATAGTGCAATTCTAAAGACATCAAATGATAACCAGCCTCTCCTTCTAGCAGCTGACTGAAGTTTAAATTACAGAATGCTTCCAATTAATGAATTAAGATGTCAGGATTGGGGTATTTTTAAATAACAGCATCTGCTTGTTGCAGATTTTATACCACTGAAAGTCTCTAAGGAAGACTCACTATGCTATTTACATTTACACATATTCAATTCACTCTGTTGTAACCGAAAGGAAAAAATACATTTCCAATGTAAATATTTAAAATCTATACTGAATGCAGAAGAAAACCTCACCTGCCCGAGCCTATCAGCCAAAAGTCAGTCATGATTCAGCACTTTTATAAAATGCACAGTGTCTTTTACTAAAATACATTTTCTAATTAATTTTTTATTCCATATATCTTCCTTTAAATTACTATTTTTGCTTTTAATACCTCTGAAAATATTCAGGTCTGCAGTTATTAAATTTTCCCATTTAGTAGGCTAAAGCTTTGAAACAATGCTTCCTGTTTAATGCAGAATAGAAATACATTCTATTCTAAAACAATTCATTTTAATTCAATGTCTAAAATACATTACTTGCTCATTCTATTATGACAAGTAAAACTGAAACAAAAGCACCAAAACATACATAGCTCATGAAAGTGGGATTCTCTTTCCTCTCAGCAATGTTTCATTTTCTAATTAAAAGCAATATGCATTTTCAGGCCTTCCCAAAGGGCCCTAAGAGAACTTGAATGTCCATTGTACATCAGCCACATACAATTCTATGCCAAGTTTTTGTGTACATTTTCCTACAATTAAACATATTTCATGGACAGAAATGCCACTAATGCATCCAACTTTTAAGTGTATGGAACAGTGTTTGAACCCAAATAAATCCAGTTTAAACTAAATCAAAATGGGTTGTACTGTACTGTAGTACTCAATAAATACTGGGCCAGTATCTTCATTAAAAGCTCGGTGAAACAGTTCACATTAACTCAGATCTGGTAAATAATGTGCAATTTTTTGGTGACGTTTTGCTGATAAGAGTTCAAACCAAGATTATATAATATTAAACACAGAGCAAATGTATTTTCTGATGTTTCCAATTCTTTCATTTCAGTATTTAGAAGAGAGTTTGAAGTGTATGAGTTTTGCCTCTCATTGTTGAAAAGGTGGAGTAAGAACTTCATGTATCTAGGGATTAAATGAATATTTTAATGCAAACACTACATTCAATTTCAGAGAAGAGGCAAGGAAAAACTGGTAACTGCTCTGACAGATTAAGGTAAGTAAATGCAAAGTTAATGTGTTACTTGGCTATTATGTATTTTATAATGGGAGAGGCAGGAAAACTTTCAGGAGAAAGAATCACAGTAACCTTAACAGAGAGATGATTCACCAAAAGAGCTTAGTAAAAACATCTCATTTAGGAGAAACATCTCATTTAGGAGAATAAGGCACTAAATATGAGGAACTAGCACCACTTCCAACAAGGCATGTGGATTTTTACTCCCCAATCCAGCACTTACAGCCTCATTCCCCCAGATTTACACCTATCATAATGTGTCATCAAACAAAATCCAAAAACCCCCAATTAATTCCATTTTATTTATATCAATTCTTGATGACTACAGCTACTCCAAATATCTTCTGTGAAATACTACTGGCAAACTTTAGATGTCCTAAATTCAGAAAATAAACTGGTTTTTCCTTAGCTAGCTGGCTGTGCTTTGTCCTGTTGTTCTCCAGCTGTGACCTTCCATGACACCACCTACTCACTTCACAGCCTCATTCAGCAACTTTATTTCTGAGCTGTAACACTTATTCAAGTAATTTTTGAAATTTTTGTCAACAGGAGTTATCAGAAGTTCATCCAGTTTGGGAATGACCAGGTTATTTAAAAATTCATTAAGTGTAATAACATTTAAGACTCATTACATTTTCTAAGTTTTACAAAGAAGTGTTTGGCAGTTTCCTTTCAGCAATAGAAGTAATATTGTGAATAAATGATTTTCATAGATTTCACAATTATTCATACTTCATCATCCCCTATTTCATTAATTTGAGTTCATATTTTAAATCTCTTTTAAACCAACCCCTTCTTGGATGTAATTTGACCTTTTCTAATGGATCTGTGCCAAGTGTGTATCTTACCATTACAATCTACAATAAAATGGCTCATTAGGTAATACTACTATAATTTTCCTTAAAACCCACAAATTTTGGAACAGAAAATAAAAGCAAGGCTACAGCTAAACTTTACTGAATCTTCTGATGTGTGAACTTCTGATTGCCTCATACAATACATATATGTGTGTGTATATATACATATCTACAACATAATCTGAAAAGATGGGTGCCCCAAGCACATGGGATGTTCCCTCAAATACTTAGCAAGATATTTTTCCAACCTCAGCTTCCTGTCCAGATAACTTTGAGAATTAATCTGAGCTCTCTTTAAGCTACCAGATACTACTTTTGCCACTGCCTTGGATCAGCCTTTTCATGGGCTGCAGCATATAGCAAATGTTAAGTACATTCACAATATTGTATTATACACTATATTGAAATTCTATATACAGATGTCTGACTATCTTTAAAATGTGGGTTTAGTTCTCAATGCCTCAGTTTTCTGACAGCACACATGCATGTTTTAATTCTGTAAAATAAAGAAACCTCTTTGCTAATGTCCATCTTTAAATCCCTAAAATCAGCTATCCTTCTAGAGCTGCATTATTGCTAAATGCAAGATACAATCTTCTGAACTTGCTGCAGTTCCTGGATGCTGCTATATGGCCTGCACTGTGCAAAGGTTCAGCTCACATAATTATTATTATTCATTGCTTGTAGTGCCTAGGAGACCTAATTGTGATAATCCCCTCTGAACTTTAAACTGCGTGACCCTTTGATTTTTTTAATAGAAGGTTAAAAGAAGAAACAAATTCCTATAGAAGAAGAAGGGAAAACACATTCTTAAGAAATTGGGGCAAGAGACATGAGTATTTAAAAAAAAAAATTAGCAGCACACAAGCACGAGGTTGAAATGGGGTATGAAAGAATTAAGTGTGAGCTAGCTGTGACATTAGAGATTGAAAGGAAGATGTGATTAGGGTTAAAAGAGATCAAACAACAAAGACTTACTGCCAAAACAATTTTACAAATTTATTGGAAAATGCCTTAAACACTTCTACTAACAAAATAAAACTGCTGATAATATCTGAAGTTTGTTTGTTTGCTTGTTTGATTGTCTGACATGCACTGACACAGAAAAGATACATTTTGAAGTCCTAGCTTGTTTTTCCATTCAGTGGGAATGGTCATTTGAGAAAATACCACTTATTAGCTACCTAAATGACCCAGCACTGCTCTGTGGAAACTTTTAACTGACCTCTAAGCACACTGTGAAAGACAACAGGCAACTGCTCCTCAGGCACCCATTACCAGATCACCAGCAACAGGCAAATACTCTTTTGGCAAAATATTCAGTTGCAATATGAAGGATAGATACAGCTTCTAATATTTTTACCCCCAAGGTCCCAATTCCAGTTGATTTTATGTCCTGAAACATTGAGAGATTGCCAAACACCTTGATACTTATTGATCATGAAGTATGTGCCAAGAGCATTAACTCTGATCCAAGCTATTCAAAATTGCTACGAAAAAATAATTTCAACTATTGAATACACATTTGGTCCATCCTAACATCTCTCAGACTTCCAGAAGATACTGGCACTACTGGGTAATGGTAAAATATGAGCTAAAGCTGGGAAGTAAGAAAAAATCTTCATGTCTGTTACATAGGTTTGGTCCCACCTTGTCCACATCACTTGTGCGTATATTCAGTTATAGCACTCGTGGATACAGTCAGGCTCCCACTCATGAGGACATGAAAGATTATTACTTATTATTAGAGTCTGAATCATCACTGGAAATAAAAAGAGATGTGACTCTTGCAGTGGAAAGAAAATTTATTACATTTTCACAGCTGTCATGCTCAAGACAAAAGAAAAATTTAGACAAATATATTTCTAGTCAAACACCTTTATCCTCATTTAAAAAGTAACTGTCTGCAACATCCCAAGCGTAATAAACACATAAATTTGGTCACTTCCCTACTTGGGAATATTCAGAGGTTTCAAAAGTAGTCACTTAAACCAATAAATGGTAAAATAAATGGTCATTTTAGGAACTAGTAAGAAGAATAGAAATTAAATGTCCAATTCCTACCGCATTTAATCAAAATTAAGAGCACCATTTAGATACATATAGGGAGAAAGGGGGAAACACCAAAACCCAACCAAAAAACTCCCATTTAAAAGATTCTTTTCACTTTGCTTCAATGGTACTACCTCCCCCAAATCTCAGATTATTAGTCCAAAAAATACATGAATACATTTCACTAATTAACAGAATCTTCCTCCACTCCTACCCAACTACATTTTAAAATCGAAACTAATTCAGTTTGAGTCTTAAAAAATGCATAAACCACATTTGCTTTAAAGCAATCCTTATTTTTAAGTGATAAGCCTACCAATTTTGGTGTAAGAAAGAGAAGAACACAAAATCAGTATTTTCTCATCTGTTTTAAATTGTTCTCTAGACAATTGATAAATAAGCTTTTGGAAGAGACCAATATTTTCTTGCTCCTAGAGACAACATATAAAATATTTTTTTATTTGAAGTAAAATCTGTTCCAAATTTTTCTAAATGGTCAACAATTATAAAGCATTTACAAATTTACACATTATATGAAAAATAGTTCAATCTATTAACTTTGTGATGCAAAGTACCACAGTCATGCAGCAGGTTGGGAAGTACTTTCACATAAAGAAATTCTCCAATACCTCTATGTTCAGTGTTTTACTTCTCTCTTGCCTCCACTTTTACACCTAAAGGTCACAGTAAACCTGCTGCTTAGTAAAGAGAGTTGGGCAGACTCTCTCTGCAGCCCTTTTATTCCTAAGGCCAGCACACAAGGTGCAGCTAAAAAAGAAGGTGAGTCACAGATATAAAAGGTCTTGTGCATTACATTAATTCCCCAAAGCAAAAATTAAGTGTAACCTGCATTTTCTCTGAACACTCTCTGGTATTATAACCATAAAAAGAGAAGATGGGTCATCCAGAAACCCATCAGTAACTGAAGTGCTGATTTGCTTGGTTCATTTCAGTAGTTGGTATCAGGTATTTGACAGACTTTTATGTGAAAGCTCTGTAGGAAGTCAGCTCTTAAGTAAACTGTGACATCTTTTCTCTAACTATGAATTTAATAAATTCTTTGATGTGGTTGTATTTATATAGATACTCTATTCACATTATTCTGAATCCAAGTTAAACTATAAAACAATGTTCATTGAGCTGTCAGTCAAATTTTTACTAACAAAAACATTTTTGGGTACTCCCTCCATTTCATCATTGTGTCTACCACATCAAAACTTCTTTAGGGGTTTTTATATCAACAATGTTCAGAAGGAATTGGAAATTTATTTCGGCTTTAACAATGGAAAGGAATTGCAGCCAAACCTTCACAGTGGGTTTTAAGAATATCAACATACACACATCAATTACAAATACAGTTACTAATACTGCTACATTTAAGGTATATGCATGCAAGGTGCCCAATTATACTTTTAATAAGCAGCTCTCCTATATACATATACATTTTCAGAAAGAGAATTCAGTCTATTTAACAATTCACTAACAAAGCTATTCCTTAGCTCATCCCTGCCATAACCTGCTCTATTCAGAAACATATGGGAAAAGACATTAAATAACCAGTGAAAACCATGGACTTCTGGTATTAGTGCTACACATTGCATACCCCTATTCATTATTCCACCTCCCTTGTTTAATCTATCATTAAGACTCAGTGACCCTACACTAAATTTAAAGCAGATCCTTCCTTCCTCCCATGCCTAAATTCACATACTTTTCTAGTTGGGGATGCCCTCAAGTATTAGCCACTCTACAGGGTTTCTCTAATCTCAGCTCTGAACTATGTTGTGCTATAGAAGCAAGAAATTGCTGGTTTACATCTTTAACTATGGAATCTTCCACCCAAAAAATCCCCTCCTTTACTTAATAAGATAGAGGAAAATCCTTCATGTAGAACATATTTAACATGTTTAAAAATTATATATTTTGCTCTATATGATGTAGAATAAACGTTACAAAGTATATTATTTTAAAGCAATGCTTCCCTGAACTTGTGTCCCAAACAGAATTTCATTGGAAACAACTTTGAAGCTTTCAAAAGTTTATTGTCACATTGTAGAAAAGCTAGATCTTTATTAATACTCAAAGTCAATGTGAAACAGGTTTCTAATAAATAATTTTTTTTAAAAATAAAGCAAGAAGATGACCAAATATCAGGTATTAGACTTGCTTTTGTTTTTTAACATAGGAACTAAAAACATACAAAAATATTAAGATCTCTACCTCTGTTTTTTTTTTTTTGACAGTTTTCAGTGTAACAGTAATAGCAGTACAGGTGAAGACATACCATGAACTTTCTGAATGAGGGCCAAGAATCTTTATTGTTGCCATCTATAGCACCTGCCTATTATAGCCCTGCCTTCCTCTTCCACAATAAGGTGAACACTGATCTACACCAGGATTTTGAAAAGTTAAAGACACTAAAACTGGGAGTGAAGCAGAGATGAAATTCCATTGAGTCAACAAAATTAATCAGGCAAAAGTACAATTCAAATATAGATTTTTATGTCTACCAAATGAAACCATACAAATTTGTTTTGGTTTCATGAGTAATACTACTTTTAGTGTATTTAGAAAGTTTTAGCCACATTTCCTCAAAAAATACAATAAAGTTGAAAAAAGCAGCTGCAAAACCTGGACATTAAGCCCATTCTGCATTATCTCTGGCTCTTCTTTCTTTAATTTAAGTCTTTTCCCCAAACAAGTCAGTAGTTGAACAAGTACACATGAGTCATAAGTACTTACAGAATACAAAAAGTTTATGGGAAAAGCAAATTAGTAATGTTCTAATTGTCAGGTTATCAGATAACAGAAAAATATTAGGAGCAGTTAAAATAAACACACTAAGCCAAGAGGAACACTAGAAAACCTGAAGTCTAAGTTCTACACAGGTGCAGACATGGGAAGATGAAGGGAAAGTGTTACTGGAGAATGAAAATAAATGAACTCTAGAGATCAATTTGAAGACAAAAATTATCTGTAAGCTCTCAAGTGAGGAACCTATCTTCACAAACAGCAAGACTTCTATGAAGAAAAGAAATGCTGCTAAGGCCCCAGTCCTGCAACCTCTAGTTCAGGCATTTTTCCTGAACTGGAATGGCTTCCAGACCTGGACTGTCTAAATTTAAAACATAAATAGTCTACAATATTGAAATCACATTTCCCTTTAGAATTTCAAATTATTAAAAGAAAATGACATTATCTTGCTCCTCTAAGAGGAGTGCACAGCTGAGTCTCTCTCAATGCAATTTATTTTATTTTTATTGTTATTTAGTTTATTTTCTGTCTCTTCAACAGCAGCCACTTCATGAATAGTCTGGTCTGAGTGACCCAGAAACACACAAAGCTGTTTCATGATGGAGGAGTCAGTATTTCTTGAATATACAACTAAATGCAATTTCATTAGTGTTTGACCAAAACACTACAGGAGTTACTTCTTCTGCAGATTCCAGTCTTTACAAAGCTCACCATTCATTTGCTGCAGAACAACAACAGAAAACTTAATGATCACTTCAGAAAATGAGCTAATATAAAGCTATTCTGACCATTTTCACTATTCTATTGTGCAAACTTGTCATCTCACTGAAATGGAAAGAGTTGAATAAAGGTTAACTTAATTAATTAAACATACATATTATTTTCTCCACACTTTTCAGTCTTAGCTTGACATGCAATTCTATATCTATTAAATAAGCAGTGAACACTATTCCATTTAATGAAAAAAACCCTTAAATTACAGATTAGTGAATCTAAGCAACTAATTTTCCCCAAAACACCTCCAATACTGCACAGAATTAACAGAGTCTCCATCAGAATTCCTTTATCTAAAATAAAACTAGAAACTATGTATTACAAAACGAGATTCACAGATAACAAATATTAAGATCTGAAAAGATCTATTCAGCTCAAATTAACACATTTCTATAAATCAAAGCAAAATTCATCCTCACATTCATTCCTGTTACAGAATTGTCACCTCAATAGCCAATAAAAAGAAAGAACTAATGAGGTATTTCAGTATCTCCCAAAGAAATATTTTCAGCTCTGTTTTTCTTTTAAGTGCTTGAAAGGAAAAGAGTAATGAATTGCTCCCACACAGTCTTTTTATTATTCTGTTATGGCAACAAGAAAGTTACACCAAGTCTTTATTTTTCACACAATCCAAGATATTTTTTTGTCTCACCAGAACAATGACAAAAGAAGCAGACCAGGAAGGACAATTATTTATCAGCACCAGGGAGGTGCTGCTTGAAGCAGCAAATGTCCCTGTTTCTACTAATGGCTAACAGGGTGAGGTGACAGATTTATTGGGTAACTAAGTGATATATATCTGAGAGCTCTGCACTAATATCCAGACAAAAATCCAATATACCTTGGAAATAAGTTTCTACAACAGACAAGGATCTAGACTTCTACCAAAAACCAGGTCATTCAGCTGTATCCTGTGGAGTTTCCAGGACTACTTCTCCCTATTAGGATGAACATCCCCTGCTGGAGACAAGCAAGCATCCTCTAGCCCTGAAAGCATCCACATTCATCAATGGGACCATGGATTTGAGATGGGGAAGACAAATCCGTTAAAGGCCAGCAATAACAACCTGGAAACTCGAAGAAAGGACTGAGATTTCACCTGCACAGAGAGTATGCCCTGGACCGAAAGTGTTTCAAACAGGACAGTGAAATCATAATCACTTCTTTCATGATCTACGTGAGAATACTTAGAAGAAAATTAATTAGAGGCACATCCAACAGATCAATGTATGTAACAGGCTCTTTAGCCTAAAAGAGACTTAAGGACTGGAATAGATTTATTAGCACTTTTTTTTTTTGTTGTATGTAGAAGTAGATCAGCCTTGAGTAACCACAGCCTGGACAATTTTGAATATATCCTCCCAGGCTGCTCCTTAGAAACTTTCCAAATCAATGGGACACACGAGCCTTGAGCACTCACACAGATGCATAAGAAGGGAATGGCCTTTCCTGACAGGCCAAATGCTCTCTAAGAGAGAAGTCAGGTTATTAAAGTGTCATCACCACCGTGACACTGGGGAGTGTGAGCCTTAAGCACACATACTCTCAATAGCAGCTGAAGAACATCTCATAAAGAACTTGTGATCCTGCCAGTGAGCAGTCACTTCCCCACCAACCATCAGAAAAGGCTCAGAAAGCTATGGATGTATCAGTCACATAGAAGGCAGGACTGCAGACAATAAATTTGGTGAATTTATGTTGTAGCCTTGTGTTTTTAAGTAACGCACGCAAGAAAAGCAGTCCTGACTCAGTAAGAACCAAAAAAAAGTTGAGTTACAATGTAAACAGACAGGAGTCTGGCACAGAACGACCTCTTCCAGCAGCAAAACCAGCTCAGTAACCTTAAAACTCTCCACATGAATGCAAAAATAAAGGCTTTAGGACACTCTGTTTTAAAAGTAAGTATCATCATCTTGCACTGATTTTGGATATTTCAAGTAGTTTCTGTAAATCCTCTTTCCTTGAAATAAGAGGCCATTACTGAAGCCCAATGGATTAGAAGTCCCAGGAAAGGTTTGCCTGCAGATGTCTTATGAAAACGAATTCCTGGAAAGCAGCAGGAAAACACATGGCAGGGATGGCAGGAAGCCAACAAAAAGCTAAGAGCTGCTGGTCATAGTGTCACAATGACAGGCATTTGTAATTGTAATTCCAGATCAGGAAAAAATGGGTGTAATCCATCACCAAAGCTATAATGAAAATGGAGAGATGAGATTGGAAGGGAAATAAGTCACTCCTGTCCAAAATTTTCAAAACTGTTTGAAAGTATGGACAGAGAGATCAGCTATTAAATGGAAGCTCAACTATGGTGGCTTTGGCAGTGATGATAACCCAAGGACTCTGTCATGATTTGCAAGGATGCTGTGGAAGCAGGAAGTCATTCAAAGATATCTGCAGTTAGTTCTGCCACACATCTCTGACAGCATGGAACCAATCCATGCCTGAAGAAAAACCCTCAGTTACTCACTGAAATTCAAAGGTTCTATTATGTAAGTCATGAAAAAAAAATCCTGTTTCTAGTTGTTGGTATACAAGCAATGTCAGAAAAACAGGAAGCTTCCGGTTTTATCACCATCTCTTTGAGACTGATATTCCAGATCAGATCCTTGGAAATACATCACTAAAAGACTAGAATCTGGGATGGAGATTTTGAGGATATGCTAAAGCCACATTACCTTAAAAATGCTTACAATTGCATATGAGACATTAACCTTGGGAAAGATGTAAAATTAACCTGTAAGAAAGCTGCAATGCCATCCAAATGAATAAGATGAACAATAGAAATTACAACCTTAGGCTTTTGTTTTTCAGTATCTGTCTCTGATTCAGAAGATCTTAAGGCTTTATTACCAAGCAGGGATAGAGGAGGATAGAAAAGCACATTTCAGAATAAAAACTGTGTAGAAATACTTGCAAATTAAACGCCTCTTTTTACTTTCATCAGAGCTTTCCTTTCAAAAAAGAATCAATAAAGCTTCAGAAGAGTAAACCATGTGCAGTTTGTTCTTCCTGCATCAGCATCAGTGCCAATTAAATTCTGAACCCTAAATCTTTATTGTTTCCTATTAGCTGCTAACTAGAAGGAACACTGTGATTTTCTGAGATCCCAGGCTGAGACTTGCCATAGCAGCAGTTAGAAAAAAAAATGATCTTGTTTTGACTTGTCTGCTGGGTAAACTTGACATTGAAGCTACATGGTGGAAAATAAACACATAATACCAAGATGTTAATTTTACAGCAACACTTAACTCTTGTGACCACAATTAACACTCAAGGAGGGGAAAAAAAAAGCCATTGACAGGTCTGCCTGGCTCCTGCTTCTGCACTGCTTCCCAGGCTCCCTCTCTGAGAGTGGCTCAGCTCCTGCTGACCCCAGGGGCTGCCTTCAAAGCAGCACGAGGGGAGGCAGAGGGGAGCAGGATGACAGGGAGTTAAACGCAGCTGTAAAATGACATTGACTCCCAGCTAGGATCCAGAACAGGAGCCTAAGAGCAAAGGGCTGCTGAGAACAGATCAGCCTCTCCTCCTCCCTCTCCCACCCCAAGCTCTGGGAACACCTCCACAAGGAGGGCAGGACATGAGTTCCAGAGAACAACAGTTTTGTGGGAACTACATCCTATTTCTGAGGCACAATTGGCCTTTGAATTATGATGCTACAAGGTCTTCGTTTTTTATGAAATGACCAAGAAAGGTGTATTTTGGGAAATAAAGCTATGCTTGTTTTGCATCAGCAGTGCTCCAAATCCCTCACTGCACTCCCTGAGAGCACAGAATTACTGCTGCAACACTGAGCTCCTCCAAAACACCAGGAACCCCTACCATGGTAGAGGACTCTGACATCTTTTACAGAACAGAGCCATTTATTACTACACTGGAAAAAGAACTAACAAGAAAAACTCAACAAGCCATCATTTTAATAGTGGAAGAACATGGATAGCATGCTTAGAGAAATTAATACTGTGAGCATGTTTCTATTCATTATATGAACACTAAACTTTCTAACAATTTCTAATGTACCAAGGTATTACTTTCTAGCAATTCCTAATATTACATTAAAATTGCCAAGCAGTCAAAGAAGAAAGTGCAAAACAGACTTTTTTCATCTTATTCCAATTGCATTACTGTAAGCTGGCAATGATTCACAAATGGGAGAACAAAAGAATGCAAGGAATTGAGAAAGAGCTTTTAGAAAGTCTGAGAAGCTTTTTTTTTTTTTTTGTCTATGGAACCATCCAAAATGAAAGGATGGATCCAAAGTCCTTTTGGTTGAAGAAGAAAGCCATCATAGAAAGAAATCCCTGAGGGGACACTAAAACCTTGAAGAACAAGCCAGCTTTTTTTACTTACTCATTAATGTAATAAAGGTAACAATTTGCTACATGAAATCAATAAAGACTGTGAAATAAAAATGGCAACCTCAAGAAATGCCAACTAACTACTGACCAAACCCAACCAGATTCAGGACATAAATGCCTATCAAACCTTAATAATTAAGTAATAAATCCCTTTAAATCAATATATTTGGAAGACTAATTCAAAATTATTAACAAAGCAGATAACATGCAGAATTAAAATACAGAGCACATAATATGTAAACATCAAGCACAAAATATTATTAATTGTTATATACTTCTCATGTATTTGCACTACACTCATATTTCAAATGCAAATATTAATTTGGAGAGAAATACCTACTGTATATGCACACACTGAAACAGTTTGCTCAGCTATACTGCATCAATGGTTATTTGACAAGTTATAGCATCACAAGTTGCTCATTTACATATTCAGCTATTCTCTCTGGTTTTTCCTTGAGAATAAATTAATAAAACAACTATTTGACAGATCCATACTAACAGCTTCTCCTCTGAATCACAAGTTATGCAAATTCAGTGTATAAAATATATACCAAAAAAATTACATCAAAAATGTAAAAATAGTTCCTGTCTAAATCCAAAGAAGGTATAATATTTTTAACTATGACAATTAACACCAGCAACAAAAATTTAGTTGATAGAAAGAATTTCCATTTCATATTCATACAATAATTAGTGAAAATTCAGTCTCTGAAATATTAACATGCACTATACTGACACACAAGAATAGTTTTCAAGTATAATTCAACACACAAGCATTCTGAAAAAAAATGTATAAAAAGAATAATACTTTAAAAGTTTCTGACTTACAGTATTTTTTTTCAGTATTGCATTGTAAGGAGAAAATAGTATTTAGAAAAGTCAGGCCAGATATTGATATTTCATTTAAACAAGTAGAAATTGAGAAATTCTTAAACTGTTTTCATTAAAACCTGAAAAAGTCAATTTAAAAGAAGATGAAAGGCAGAAATGAGAAAACAGTACAAAAGAAAGCATGCACGTGAACAACTGAAAAAAAATTAAAGAAACAGAAGAAAAAAAATCTTAAAAAGAAGATAAAATAAAAGAAAAAGTTTACTGTTTACTTAACAAGCAAAAAGACCTATAGAGTTAAAAATCCTGTTGGGTGACTGTCAGATTTTGTAAGTCATATCTGAGTGATCCTAGATCTGACCTAAAAACTGACACAAGGCAAAAGACACAAAATGAGAACTGAAATTGATTTTCAGTTCCCATCTGATACCAATGTCTTGAGACAACAGATGCTTATTTCAGACTATGCTAAAATCATCCCCTACTTCAAACAGTTTGCACTTAGGCCGCAGAATAAACATTTAATCTCCAAGTTTTATTGCTCCTCACTTGAAACTGATCTTAAGAAAGAAAATTACCAACACAATGCTAATGTAGTTCTCTAAAGGGAAAACTATTTCTTTTTAGCTTTTAAAAAGCTTGTCTTGCTGCCCATGGTGATTCTTTACATGGCTCCTCTGCAGTGAGTTGAAAACACCCAGCACATGCACTTTCCACCCAATCTTTCATTTATTTCTTCTTATTCAAAAAGAATTCTACTACCTCTGTTTACGAAATTATTTTTTAAATGACATTGTTTCTGCTACAACAAAGGCTTCCCAATGCTGCAGAATTTGAAAATGCTGATTTGCACCAAGGCACTGATGTATACCCAGCCCTTGTAAAATGGAATTGCATTGGTGTTTCACTTCAAACACACACTCCTAATCTTAAACCTGCCCCCTGTCCATCTTACTGCATGCTTCAGCTTGGAGGACAAAACAGTCTGAGCAAAAAAACCAATTACTACTAAGACCAAAGTAAAAGAGAAGATGCACAATTTTGAGATTTCAATTAATAAGAAACATTCAATCCACAGGACCAGCCAGAAATGGTAACTGTCAATATAGATAAATATCAGAGATGTTTCCCACAAACAGGTTTTCTCTGCAGACCTCTTATTGCACTGCCCTCTGTGCTAATGCAGCCACAGCTGTGACCTGCAACTTGCTCTGTGGGAAGGTTTAAGGAGGAGACTCAAGGCATCTCCACAGCAATTCAAGTTCCATCTCACTTTATTGCTCTTAGTTCATCAGAAAGAAACTTTCAGCTCACCCCAAACCTCACAGAATGATCTAGAGATCCTACATATTTTCCAGTGGCCTCATAAGAGCCATCCTTGAAAAATTAACACGGACCTGCCTGCCTTGGAAGTTTACACCATCTTTCTGTGTCAGGGTGAGAAGTTTCACTGTATTGCTTTGTTCTACAGAAGAAGTGTCATCTTCCACTCTTCTCTTGCTGCTTTTTGTGAATGTCAGAGCTTCTCCATTTTGTTTGCCTTAGTCCTGGCCTAGGCTGCCCTGTGGTCAGAGCTCTCAGCTGCAGTCTGGTCTTTTCTCTGCCAGCCCAAGGTCAATGCAAAGAATAAAAAAGAGCCAAGACCTTTTAAGCAGAGTGGGTGAAAGAGACTGTTAGTTGTAGGTGAAATTGTCAACACACAAAACCCTCTGCAGATTAATCCAAGCACTTCTTACACTCCCCACTTTTGAATTATTCAGGAATAAGTCCTTCTTGCCTTAAAAGAGGAACTTTGTGACTAAGTGCAAACAGAAGTTTATGCAAGACACAGAAGGGAGATGTTGAACTGAAATTCAGCTTTACAGTTACAGAGAAATTAATAATGAGACACAAAAACAGCTCACAATGTTTCTAAAATAAGAGTCACTATGTTACAGTTGCTGAGTCCAGTAAAAGGTAACTTGTCATCAAAAATGAGTGAAATAAAACCAATGTAAAACCTTTCTGTCTCTCTTAAAAGAAATTGCAGAGATATTTGGGTGCCCTGATGCTGTCAAAATAACTGAAATTAAGTCAGCCCTTGGGTTGTTGGGATTGGAGTAAGGCATGCACAGCTCTGCCATGTTATACCAGACAGGCAGACAGACTTACTGCTAATTTATCAGTACATATTTGGATTAAGATATCTCTTCCTTATATAGAAATTGCAGAAAAACAGCAAAAAATCCTTTTCTTTCTACTCCTCTTTCTCTTATTTTCTTTAAATGGTCGCTCCCAATGTTATGAAGGTCCTCAGCTAGTCCATACTTCCAAATTACATCATAATTTCCAGGAGAGCTACTAGGCATTAGACATACCAGGTAACACCTACTAGATGGAATCACCTTCCTGGGGACAAAGGAGTGCTGAGAGTTAAGGTCCTGGTACACCAAATCTCTGTTGTTCACACCTCCCTCCCCACTTTTCTTCACTTTCCATTAATCAGAAAGTTTGACCAAAAAAACACTGCCTTCTAACCAAACTTCAGCCTTTTCCTTTTTAACCTGATACAGTAAGAAGTGATTCATGGACACACTGCTGGTTATTCATAAAGTTCTAGTTCCCTAAATATGATAAGAACAAACAACATAATAAAGCAACAGCAAAACTCTTTGGTCATAGTTCAACTCCCTTTCCAGGCAGCACCCACCCCAAAGCTCTTTTCCTAATCTTTTCACAGAGCCACATAACCAGGCCCTGCTCTGGATGGCATTTTCTGGACACTGCTGGTTGTCCTATTTTATCTTTACTACTCCTTTCTTTGCTTTTTAAATATTTCTACGAGTCAAACAATACCTTGACTGGTATCTCAGTGTGATTTTGTTTGGGGCAGTCATACATGTGTGGTTTTGGGGTGACTGTTTTGGGTCACTCATGGTCTGAGGAGAAGCACATCAAGCCAGAAACCTCTGAAGCCAATAGTTTCATCCACATAAAAATGGCAACACTGGACATGCATGCTACGTTTTGTGGGGATTTTTGTTTAGTTGGTTGCTATCCTAGGATGGATACATTGCCTACTTAAACCCATACTACTGAGCTCAAGAGAAGCAGAAAAATTATTAATAGATTTTATTTTTTTTTTGCAAGATCTGCTATCTTGCAAAACAGAAGAGGATACAGAACACAGAGCTTCCCTCCTTCTTCCTGTGTACAGGAGCATGTTCTACAGAACTGGGAATTCATCTTTGGTCAGAAGATGGATGATCTGATCAAATATGGGCAGATTTCATACAGGAAGACACTTATGGTGTGCTCGTGTCCTGTGAACACTGTCCTCAGAGAGTCCTTAGAGTGCTCAAAATCAACTCTGCTGATCTGACATGCAGGTAGCCCCAAACTTCACTCAAGCTGACAGATCTTGTGGCAGTTGCTCCTCTTCTGGAAGATTTGATTTTCCTTTCATTTTTTTTTAAGGCTCGTTTGTCCCTATGGCTTTGTTTAGCTGTGTTTTAATTAGTTTGCCTCCACCATACACAGAGGAGGTTGAACTTGAGAAACATCTGTACCCTATTTTATTTATTTCTATGTCCCCACAACAGTGGATGCAGACTCAAGTAATTTCTTGTGGCATGCCTATTGTGATGCTCCTGTAGTTGGAAACTGGGTGGTTTGATTTGTCTATACATTAAATATGGATATTCACACTGCAAGTCTGTGTTGTTTCCACTGCCCACCATCATCCCCATGTAACTTCCAGCATCACAGCTTTCAAAACAAGGTACAAGTAAGTTCACTTTGGTCTGCTAATCTAGGCAGGGAAAAATAAAAGTATGAGGCTTGGTACAAACCCAAAAAATTGTGATCAAACTATATAGTTAGTAAATTGTTTATCTAAATCTTTCATGTGTGATGAAAGATTATTATCGTAATTCATTAGCAAATTACAGACTTTGTAATGCAGGCAGCCACAAATTTGGCTTTGTATCAATCAGTTGAAACCAGCTGGGTAGAAATTAACACAACTCTGGGATACATAAAATGAAGTGCTCTCTCATTTTTAATGCACTGGAAACTTTGAAGGAAAGAAATGGAAGCCCTTTCAAAAATGTCAATTTTCCCTGCTTTTGTGAATCACTCCATTTCACTGTAGAGATACAGAGATACAAATAAACATATATGGGATATATGTAACTGAATACCACAGAATCTGCTCAATCAAAATAAATTCAATATAAAGTATATGTAAAGAAAAGCAGTGCAGTTTAAAAAATCCTTTCATTATTTCTGAGACAGTCATATACACTAGTGATCAGCAGAATTATTAAACAAACACAAAAGCTAATAGCCAAGCTACTCACAAGATACAATATTGTCAAAAATCCTGCTCTGAGCTTTCCCAGTCTACCAAATGACCTCGCACAAAAATGCTTGTTTTGATTATGTCTCCTTTGCCTAAGCTACAAGGCTGTGTATAGTGACAGCTGCATTTGGGAGCAACTTAAAACAAATTTCATTTTAGTGGCACCTAATCCAGAGACTGGTACAAGCAGCATGGAAAAGTCAGTGTCAAAATTAAACAATGAAGGCTTTTCTAGGAACAGATGCTTTTTCCCTGCAGCTGTAAAAACCTTAAAACAATCCTATGCCCCACTGTCTGGTCACGCAACTACCACAAAGCAAGGCATAAATTTTGCCACTTATTGCAAATATTTGCCGAGAGCTGCTATAACCCTTTTTAAAAACAGTAACAGGGATTTCTTGTGGGTGATTATGAGGCCGTTTTATCCTTTAAATGAGTGCAAGGCTCTCCAATTTATGCCCACAATTCCCGGTACAAAACCAAAAGGATAACTTTTCAAAATCATCTTTTACACAGATATAGGAACATAACTGAAAATCCCTAAGAAACAGGTTTATTACAGAGATGGTGCCTGTGTCACTAAGATGTTAGGGATGGGACAAACATTATTAATTCATAGCTGGAACAGCAACTGAGTGTTTTCTTTGCATAGTGATTACAAAGAATGTAGTGCACCACTATCATTACACTGCTGCTTCAAGATACTTTTGACCATTTTGCTGTTGTAACTCCACAACCACCACTTTAAATATCCTTATCACCACAACTATCCAAAAAATTACCTCTTTCTATTCAGTAAATGCAGTGATAAACTTCAAGCTCAAATATTAGCTCTTAAGAAACAACTTCTGTAACTTAATGAATATAAGTAAATCCTCAGTTCCCAATTAAGTGAGCAATTTACAATGTCAAGCATGTAGTTACGCTCCATATGAACTGATGGGGATTTTAGATTAGCTTCTGTTGTGTATTTAAAAGTGATAGCACCAACATGATTTACATAAGTAAAATATTTTCAAATATTTTCTCACCAAGCAAGCACTCTAAAATTGTGAAGTGTTTCCTTTCTTACCCAAGTTAAAAAAAAAAAAATCAACTTTTCCTGAACAACAGTTCATTAGCACCTCACTATTTATAAGTATAATTGGGTTGTTTGATGAGAAAACATGAGAGAACACTGTGCCTACTATAATTTGCACAAATACAAATTTCATTGTTTGAAAACAAATCAGCAATTCAACGAATGTGTTTTTTTTAATATAAGTGTATATCATGCAATAATAGAAGTGATCATATTACAGTTAACACAGGATAGAAAGGTTAAACCATGTTCTAAACCACTTTAATTTACAAGCTGTAAATTAATTTTTTTTAATTGCAAAAAAATGCTAACTTGAATTTTTCATTTGTTATTCAACTAACTATAATTCACACAGATAACCACACTGTGCTATTTAGCTGCAGAGTGCTGCTTTCCCACTCTAAATAGCACAGGAGCTGAGGACAGAGCTGTTTAATATGTTCATAAAGCTGCTTAGGTTTTCTTGTCATTTCATGCTAACACCTTTTTAATAGCTAGCATTATGATAGAAGCCTTGCATAAAAATTCACCAACCCGAAAGTAAAACACAGCAAATATTCAAAATCAGAATAGCAAGCGATGGTTTTAATTGCAGTTTTTAAAAAATTCAAGGTTTTAAATTAGGTCTTGATCCCCAAAATCCTTAGCATCCTTAAATTACATGAGCAAAGCCATTCAATTCAACATGATTACTTCTAAAATAAGGACAACTCACATGACTGAGCATTTACAGAGCCAAACCCATAACCAAAATTATAACAATGACTCCTCATTATTTTCAAATTCAAAATAAATTGATCCTTTTCCTTTGAGAGTTTCTCTCCAACCCAACTTACACTTAAGGATGGAGGGGAATAGAGACAGAGAAGGAGAGAAAGGAAGAAGAGATATAAACACACACACTAAACTGAGTGCTGACAAACTGCACGTTAACAGATGTGTGACTTCTAATTAGTTATAATAATCTGTGCTACTGGAACCTGCCTGCCTTCCCTTGCAAATCAAACAGCTTCCTTTGGAGTTTTAAACTCTCTGGGTGCTTCTAAATTTATGCAAGGAAAAAAACCTTGCTTTCAGCAAATTTTAGATAAACTACAGTGATAACTTTATGAAAGGAAAATATTAAATTATAATTATCCTAAACAGACACAGTCTTGTGAAACTAACCCTACATTCATATGAAAATACAAAGCATTGACTATAATGAATTTGATTCATCCTTGGACACAAAGCTTTACCACAGTAAACTCAGTCAACTGTTGCTCTTGCTTTTATATTCATAGTACTTAAATAGCGCACTTTAAAACAAAAAAAACTCCAATTGGCTTTTCATACATCCACCCTCCCCAAAAATAACGCACTTGAAAAACCCAAATGATATGAAAAGGCTTCAAGGCCTCTTTTCTCCTTTTCACAGCACTTTTTTTTAATTTCTGTTTGCAGTAATCTGCCTTTCACTTTCTCATTGCTACAGAACAAACGAGGAGGCTCAGCACTTTGAAAAGGGGGCTCAATGTGTAATGGGTCCACTAGAATTAATTTAGTTGCACCAAATCCATTGAGCAGTGAGGTTTTTTCTCTTCTCAAATCATTTTGAGTCGGATGCAGCCCCCAGCCTTTGTAATTCTAGTAAAGCACTTAAAGTGCACAGTAGGTGTTCATCAGGACCATCTGGTCAAAAGCAAAACAAGCTGCTGATTTTGCCTTTGAATAGAATGAAGCAAGTGTGAATTAGTCTCTTCAATTAGCACTATTACAACCTGTCAAGTGCATATTGTAAAACAGGATTATTACAGTATTGGTCACCAGTGCAATTATTTACTCTCTGCCTTTTCTTGCATATAAAAATGTCCATGTTTACTAGTTTTTAATAACTGAAGATCGTTTCTTTAATGATATGCACGTCCAAACCCACCAAAATCAAATCACAGGTTATGAAACATATTCTGTCAGGAATATATTAAGATTCATAATTAAGTGAGAAGTAGTGCCCTTTCTTTATCTCTTATTGCTGCTTCTGTTGCAGAAAAAGAAAAATAGTTATATATATTTTTCAATGGGATATCTTCGAAAACAGATCCCTTCAGTCAGGTATTAAGATATTTTAAGTGCCTAATAATAAAGTTATCACTGTTGAACAGGTACCTAAAAGGTATTTTCTCTTTATTTCCCAAGGAACTTCCTTTTCATATAATTTCCAACACGCGATCACTTACAAAAAGTTTATCAAGGATTTCTTCCAGAGAATACGTTTTACTTTAGGTATGTGCTGGTTTTTCTATCATACTAAGGCAAAAAAACAAATCAAAAAGTTGATTAAGCTTTTTAAAAATATTTTTTTCTCTCCTCGCTGAAAAAGTCACAGCCTGACTTGCTAGCAGGTCCTCATTTACCACAGCAGAACACCGAGGCTATCACAGCGATGTTTAAATTATGTATACTGCTGTTTACAACCTGCTATAAATTCAGTATAATTTTAAGATGACAGATTTCTTTAAAAAGCAAACTAAATATTCAAATTTCACAAAAACATACGGCTCTCGAGTTCAATGACTATAGCAATGTATTTTAATAGCTTGTCTGATACTAGGAGTGTTTGAACAATAGAATGTTTGTGCACCTCCTATTAAATCCAAAAAGTGCAAGTTACTGATTTTTATTACAACAGTAGTTTTCAACAATTTTAAAGCAAGTACAAAATGTCAAAACATAAAACTGTTTCTCAAACTATTAATATATGTACCATATTTGGGTATGTCTATTTCTGGTAAATGTATTTTACTGTAATTATCTTGCTACGGCATTAAAAAGAGTAACATTATTTATATATGCATTTCATGTCTCCATGTCAGTGTCTGACGTTTACTTTGAATGATCTCACTCAGCAACAACTGTCTTGAAAATATTTTGTTCACACACCAAAAAACAGATCAGAAAAAGGTACAAGACCTTCAGCCAGATTATTTTTCTGCCTGCTGCAGGTAATTCAGCTCAGCTTACCTATATTTATATATTACATTTATTCAGGCCTTTTAAATAATGCTTCTGCCTTCATGTTCATAATGGTGATTTTGCATCTTGTTTAACATTCATCCACTCATGAAAAAAGTTTAAAGAAATTCATCACAGAGGATTTGATTAGGGTCTGTCAACACAGAATTTACAGTTTATCTCAGCCCAGGCAGTTGTGTGCACAAATAGTTCCTCCTCCTGCCTGGAGGGCTATTGGATACAATGCTTTCCATATTCCACCTTAGCCAGTGAGTCTGCAGGGAACAGAGAACAAATATATTACCTAGCACAGGTGACAGGGATGCTGAGCAGGCAGCCTCTGCTTAAGTTATTGGCTAAAGGAACAGAATAAAGAGCAGAGGCAGCTATGCAGAGGCAGCCAGCATTTAGAGACCCATCTTCTCTGCATTGTTTGCACAGATTTTATGTTTTACCAAGAATTTTAGTGCCCAGTACATGCTCTACATAGTATTCTCAACCGGAATTTCCAGCAATTACAAAATAAGATTACCAGTCTGTGAGGGGACTGAGGGACATATTTAACTCATCCACCCTTTAGCAGTCACAGCTTGTGTACACTGCATATTTTTGCAATCCTGCACACAGGAATGACAAAAAGGCTTCAAAGTCTGTATCAAAAGAGTAAAATAGACAAATGTAAAGTCCTTGTTTTTAATGGAGCAATCCAGTTTGTTGAAAATGTTTGATTTTTTTTCTGTGTCGCTGATTAAAACAAAAAGTGTAGTGCACATTATTGTGACAAGAACTCAAGTCCATTAAGTTTTTCACAAATTAGTTTGTCTGCTCCGGAATCAGAACACAAACTTGCTTTTAACACAAATTTAAATATTCTCCCTTGTGAAAAAGACTTCCCTTCATATCTGTCAAATAATGAAACTACAATTTGCAAAAATGAAAAGTAATAAAAATGTTCATTTCTAAATGAGAACAAGTTAAGAAGAATAGATAGAAAAGAAATTATCTTGAGTGTGGCAATGCCTCGGAATAATTTAGCACAGAGCTTCCCAAACCTAAAGTTAAAAAAAAAATTTCTCCAATTTCAAACAACCGCTATAAATTATCTTAGCAGAATAAAGAACAAGTCTTCAGACAGAAAACTCCTTTTAGTCTCGCATTAGGAGTTCAATTTGTCAAATTGTCTTTATTTAACCATCTAATACACTGTAAATGTATTCATTTGCAGTCTCCTAACTGGTACAAAACCTCCCAATTTCCAATTTAAAATGCAGATCATGGAAAAAAGTAACCATTATATTTCCCAGAACGGTATCTGCCCAGAATTAATTTAATACTGCAATTTTACAAGAACAAACTTATGTCAGAAACCTGTGACACAGATTAATTTGCAATTTAGACTATCATGTTATTACTAATTTTCCAAGTTAACTACTCCCCTACTCAACTCAAAAAAAAATTAAATCGAATATACAGAATTTTTTACAAGTTCCATTTAGTTTTTTATTTAATTTCCAAAGATTATAAGTTCATAATCACAAAACAATATAACTGAATGTAACTTATATTTTAAGATGAGCAATCAGATTTTAATATGTAAAGAGTTAGCTATTTTGACGAAGAATGTTAAAAAAATAAAAGGCATTTTCAAGAAACATCCAAAATCCAATTATTAAAATAATATGCAATAAATTTTGGAAGCAGACATGAGCACTACAGCATCAGGCTTCTCTCAGATAATTTTTTGCCACATGGTTTCCCCATTAAACACCACGATTTCTTTGAAAAAACAATTCACCCGAATATAATTTACTATTAAACATGCATTCTAAACAATAAAAACACCAGAGAACTGCAGCAATAGGAGTTGAGGAAAGTACAGCTGTGAGCTCACTGGATTCTGCATTTAATGCATTGCAAAACATTTCTGCCTTCTAAAAGGGTGGTGGGGTTGAGTTTTTGGTGTGAGTTTGGGGGGTTTTTGAGACCCTTGTGAAAAATATCTATTCCTTAAAATTCACAGTACTAATAACAACAGCACACTGAACCAGCAGCCCTTGAGAGACAGTTGCACCCAACTGTGGCAAGAAGTAGAACATTTCTAGAATCTTAAATATTTCTTTTAATAATTGATGTAGTCATTTTGAATCTTTCTGCATAGGATATGGCGTGTGAGTAGATTGCATTAACACTGCTTAAACATTTCAACTTGTCAGTATGGCCAAGTCGATTTCTGAAATATTTGCTGTATTTTCCCATCGAAACAGTAATAAAGGTAGAATAAATATATGCCACTGCTTTATAATCACTGAACATTAATGAATATTTTATGTCTTTTTAAATCTCCCTGTTTAATTTAAAAGGGTGAAATTAAGTCTCCTCCCTGCAATATGCCAATTATCTGTAAATCAAACAATAACTTGGCCATTATAGTCCTTTTTGTTAATATACCAGAAGCTAATTTGAAAACACTGAGCGGTATTTTTAGGTAATAATTGAATAGTCCTTCCTGCCCTCTTGTGGTTGGCAACTGCATCACTGAGCTTCTCCATCGTTACAAAAATACACCAGGAGGAAAGTAAACTATTAATTTGTTAAAGTGTGAACAAGAGAGTGAAGAGAGAAAAAAAAAATCTAACAGTCCCAGGAGAGGACAGAGACAAAGGAGATGAGGAACGAGATCAACAATTCCTCCAAACCACAAGGACTGCCTAGATTTGTTACAATGATTACTCTATGCTAAAAGAAAAAAAAAAAATTAAATTAAGAAGCCATTAGGGAGTTAACATTCAAAACAGTGCTTGCTTTCTATAATTAGACAAATGTTCACCAACCCTTTTACCTCAGTGAAATCCCCAGGGATTTCCAGGAGCCTTTGCACAGACAGACACGTTCACCTGTTCAGCATCAGCTGCACAACAAGGGCCAGAGAGTTCTTGTCTCATTTTAGCTCCTGAATTGGTCTTCACAATTTTAGACACTCTATTGGGTGTGACACTCAGATACAAGAAAGGCAAAGAAAGGCTCTCTGCTCGTGCTGGTTACGTGGTGGTAGGGTTTTGATTTTGGTTGTTTAAGGGAAAAATCAGAATTAATTTTTAAATTATGTTGATTTCATATGGCAACCTGATGGCTGTAAGCTACCATTACCAACAAACAAGAAAACTTCCGGGCATGGAAAAGCAGCCTAGATCCCCCTATCACAGCTTTCTGGTTCCTTTAAGCCAGGTAAGACCCACCAGCAAAGAAGTAAATGATATAGCATCAATAAAAACCAAACAGACAATACATATGTATATGTTTTCTTTTAGAATCTCACTATTTTAAAATTAAAACCACATATTTGGATGATTTATTTCCATAAATGTTCAAATTCTTTACAATTCTAGAGAGTCAAAGTTCAGGTCCTTAAAAGTCAAACTGACCCAAGTATGTTTGTTTATCTGTATTACCACAAACAGCAAAACAGAACTTACTATAGTAGATCTAAACATAAGAAGTAGAAAACAGGCTTTCACATGAGGGAAAGATCAGAATTTAGATCTTAGGAATAACAGGATTAACAATGAAAACAGTTAGTGATCATTCTTCATTGTTGTATAAGATACTACTCCCATAGCTAATAATACAGAACTTAAATTAATTCTGTCTACCATGTCAGCATGTGACACAAAAAACTTCAATAAAATCTGTTCAACCCTGAAAGATTGAGAGAAGTGTCAGACCAATAATAGCAAACATACATTTAATTTGAAAAGCAAACATTTAATCTTAATATTTTGTAATGTGAATTCTGAAGATTCATATTTCTAGGTTGTTTGTCAAGTTTCCAGAAAGCAGTGGGTTATATGGAAAATAACATCCAGAACATCTGGCATCAGATAGACAATGGAGCACTAGACAACAACCTTCAGGCTTGCAAAGAAGTTTTTAAAATATGCAAGTGACTGCTTATTCTGCATTCAGAGAGTCCAGAGCCACATCAGAGACATTTGATCCTTTAGGACTCAATTCTGCCGAAGTTCTCTCCAATATCACCCCTTGCTGGCCATTCCACAGAACGGCAGCAATGTCCATTACACACAAAACCATTTGGCCACCAGGCCAGTAAGAATTACAGCTCTCCAACAGCAACCAGCACAATGCCTGAGGTGCCCACAAAATGGAGATGGAGCTGGTTAAAAGAAGGGAAGACACAGGAAGCTTCAAGGGGCTTCAAGTAAAATGCAATTTGAATAACTCAATAAATGTTTGTTTGTGTGTTTTGCTACTACAATACAAAAAGAAATATCCTTTCTGTAGAATTTAATAGAACACCTTTTTCTAACTGAATTATTTCATCAAATCACAGCAAATCTTGATGATCCAGTCGATTAAAATAAAAAAGACTAATAAAATACAGGAATATCCATCAAGACTATGCAAACCCCCTTTAACAGAGCTGGCATTAGCTATAATGAGCTACATTTATTCTTCAGCTGTGAAACAGCACTCACCTCCTGAATGGTACTGCTTCCTGAGAAGTTGAGGTTGTACTCCCGCTGGACTTCTCGATGGGTGACAATCAGCATGAAGTTTTGATTTAATGACTCCTGCAGGGCCCTGAAATGGTTGAAAGAAAAACAGGAAAATCAGGGATAAGCATGTTATAGCTTGTTTTACAGTCAGATGCAAAAACCCCAGGGTACCCTAAACTCTACATGGACAAGTCCAGGCACAACATTATCATCTCTCTTTTCACTCTTAAATGCAAGGAAGCCTGCTGAGAATGACCAAAGGCCATTCCTGAACTCCTTCCTTAATAAGGTGACTGCAGCCTTTAAAGCTCTTCTAATGTTAAGTATTTTCAAAATGGAGAGAGTCCCATTATCTTCACAAACATCGGGTGTATTTAGCACTCCTAATACCACTAATAACAGGCTTGTCAGCATATTGATAGCCAGACCAAATATCAAGCTATGATGCACATTAAGAACTGATGGTAAGCAGAACAAGGCAAAGCATGTTCTTGCTTCTCTAGGGTTACCTGAAGCAGAAACCAAATGGGAATTCTTCTGCTTAGTTTCATTTAAAGCACATAAACCCAGCTAATTAGAACTGGAAAAGTAACCACAGCAGAATTTCTTGTGTGGGAATTGAACATTTAGAAAAGTTAGTTCTGCTCACATTGTTTTAAATGGATGACACAGAGGTCTTAATAAAAATAAATAATTTTTTAAAAATTAAACTAAAAAAAAAGAAATCTTAAGATACAGTTCAAACAGGCCAACTATATCTTCATGTTGTTACAAACTTGGGGTTCTTTTTCTGATTTTCCTGGTAGTAAAACATCTGGATGTTAAAAAGGCATCCTGATTGCTTAATTAGGTACAAAATTATGCAGCTATCTACTTTTCAAAGTAGAAGGCAGGACTTCTTTTATAGACACGGCAATTATGGCAACCTTGCACATGCTACAAAACTGCAGCAACACTGTACCACAGCTTGAGTTTCTGAACAATATTTATGCAGACTAGACTTGTTCAGTGGCATAAGAAATTTAACTGGTCCTATTCAATTCTTTTTTTCTTATCACGTACACTTAAAAGAAGGACTGTGTTTTTTTCCTTCACATCTTCACTATTCTGTGACACTTCAACATGCCACCTCTCTTAGCAGTAAAGGGCAAATTCTGAATGCAGAGCAGCACAGCTGATACAAGAAGACAAGAAAGACTCCTACATCATTTGAGACCTGATTTGTTAGTTTTAACTCCTTCTGGAATTACTCATCTGCTGTTTTGCTGCTCAGATGGGAAGGAACTCGTACAACACTCACTGGATGCTGTAGCAAGAGATACAAAATTTGCTTGAACATCTCAGGGAAATTTATCTTACAAAAATTTCTTCACTCAGAAACCTAATTTGGCTCCTGTGATATCTCATTAATCACATACTACCAAACAAAATCATAAAGTGCTATTTCTTGTCTTTTATGATTTTCCAACATGGAAAATAAATATAATTCATTGTCAATGCTAAGCATGAGAGACATTACAAATGTAACTGGAGTCACCTATGCTGAACGTGTAGTTTTCTGCACTTTCACAAGATTTGCTACAAAAGGCCTACAAATTTTTTAAATACTTAACAGTCCTTCAAAGGAGGGGAAAAAATAAAAAGAGGAGTACTGAAAAGTTGTATGCCTGTTTTCAAAGGTAATTCTAATTTGATTGTAAGTTTCGTATCCCCATAACCACATTTTCTATTGGCAAATGTTCAGTAGCAACTAAAATATCCTGCTGTGCTTTTTCAGATTCTGATTTTTTTATTTGTTTTCAGCAAATATTGGAGGCAAATGACATATTTAATTGCTCTGAAAACATTAATTACCGCATATGTGAACGGCTCTGGATTCCATACAGACTCACACAAGGTTCTGTTATAGCTAATTTTGACTCTATCTGAAAATCTGTAGATGCTAACTGATAACATGACTCATGTTTTCATTCTGTAATTGATGTAAACATAGAAGGAAACAGGACAGTCTGATCAAACCCTCAGTCTCTCCAGTTATGCATGATCCACACACTTCAATGCAACTCAAAATACAGCTTGCTAATAAAAAGCATCTGCTCATAGGAAAAGTTTTCCACTTGTGAGTGCAGGAAGCATTTTGGAAAGGAAAAAATACTCTTCAAACAAATTTAAATGAAGTGCCTAAAAATTAAAAGCTTTAATTTTTGAACTAACAATTTTGACACCTCTACTTTGGGGATTTCTAAGCAACACAAGCTGAATGTTGTTAACAAGCAAATTCTCAGCACATGTTCATTGACAAACAGTGAACAAAGAGGCTGAAAATTAAGCTGGCTAATTAAAAAAAAAATGGAAAAAATGGAGGGAAAACTAGGTTTGAAAATGTTAGCAAATACAGTGCATGGTTAATTGTTCACTTTTTCTTGAGAAAAATAACAAAATGAGGAACACTACTTCTGCTTACATAGAAATGCACTGATCAACTGCTCTGGTCCTTGGAGCTCCTATATCAAAATCTCACATGGTCTGACAGCTGTAAAGCTTGGAAAGTGTCCAATGGAAAGGAGAAGGGAGGAGGAATTGATGGCACATCTGATGGGACACTGATGCCAGCACCGGTGCTCACCCTCCTCTGTGGGATGGGCTTGATGTCTGTCTCATAATCATTTCCTCCAGCAAAGGGGGATGCAGATTACCCCAAATTACTTGCCCAAAATTTGTATTTCAGCCATTAAGGCAAAGATAAATTTTACAATATAAATGTATTTAAAGGAAACGTCTCACTGACACTAAGATGAAGCTTATTTTCATTTCTCTTTAGGCCCATGTAAGTGTATTGAGAAGACTGACTTTGAATACAATACACATCTAAAATTTGGCTTCAGTGTTTGCAGCTGTTTAATTTTCCTACAAATGTTATAGTTGACAATAACTTTGTAGTATAATAATTTGACTAACAAATAAAATATCTATATTAAAAGGGGAAGAAAATCGGGGTTAAACTCTAGGTCCCATTAAAGACAAGACAGATTTTTTTCTTTTTTTCTTTTTCATTGTTGCCACCAGTGCTAAAAGAATTCGATTAATCTGAGAATTAATTCATGGAAAAAGAAAACTAAATTCTAGAAAGAGGACTAAAGTAGACCACTCTTACTAGAACCATTTTTCCCCAAGTGCAAACCCCAGCTTTCAAAAGCATTTGCTGATAGGTGATACACTGCCTTTGCAACTTTTTTACCTCAGCTGAATGATTCTGCACTCACTATGCAGCACAGGAGGCAAGGAAATCTACATTTTTGGGCACCAATTTTCCATTTGAGGTACCCTGCCTACACCCAAAAGAGAAGTCCAAGAATAGACAAAAGAAAATAGACCTGACCACAGTCACTGCTCTCACCAATTCTAGCAAGAGACTTAGGCACACAAAACAGATTGGTTCTATCTGCTGTTAAGTGATTGCATTAATGGTCTGATTTTTTATATGATACTTTGCTTTTCAGCAGCATTTTTCTTTGAAATTTTGGTAATCTTTTAGAATTTGACACCAAAATAAATCCTTAATCAATGATATGTACATGTTCCTTTTAATCTCAGTTTCTTGGAAATACATTCAGTATTTCCCACTTCCTCAGTCACACAGATTTCCCCAAAAACCCCTGATTTTTATATTAACAGGTACAACACAAGGTAATTAACATTTCCATTTTAAACTTACAGATTTATACAAGCTCATGTCAACAGAAGTCCAAATTTACTGTAATTACAGATTATTTACATTAAAACAAAATAAGAAATCAGTATGTAAATGTAATGTTTGTTGTAGCTAATGCAGCAGGAGGTGGTAGATTAGGTTCAAACAGCAATCAGTTAGCAAATCTGGCTAACATGTAAATGAGCAGAAGCCCTTTTGTTTACATTCTACTGCATTTTAAACTTCAGGATTTTTAAACTGTCTCATGAACAGATGTGAAAATAAAACATTAATCTTACCATTCTTATGGAAGCTTTCAAAGTAACTAAAGCAAGGCACTGCTCCTGTCCAGCTAAGCAGACAGGACTAATAATTGGAGTTGCAGGTTACATCGTCCTTAATTAACACTCTGCTACAGTTGATAAGGTACAACAAGAAACCACATCACCACCAGTGCTCTGCAATGATCTAAAGCACAGGCATTCAGCAATACATGGACCTATTGCTTGAAAAATGGGATCTGTGGGTTTTTTCTTATCCACACAGATGATTACACTTGTTAAACAAGTTACAATCACTTAGAAAAATTGCATTATTTCTAATAATCTCCATGGTATGCACCTGGGTTTTTAATGCTTTTCAACTTTCCAGTGATTCATCAAGTATAATAAAGTATCTTTGACTTTCAGCTATTTAGCAAAAAAAGTATAAAGTACATTATATGCACTATAATGACAACAGCAACAAAAAATGATAAAAAGCATCTCCCAGAACACACAGGATAGAAAGGAGAGACAATCTGGATGACAGCTCCATGGCCAGACCCCCATGCTCACACTTTTCATGCTTCCCTCTTATATTCTCCTAAACCTATTTCCTGAACTGGGTATTGTCAGCCTTCAAGAAGCATCCAAGGCAACAAAGGGAAGGAATTGCACACTGAGGAAGTGATTAATCTAATCTGACAAAGCTGCTGAAAGGGATCTACCCCCATGGATGTTTAATGATGGACATTCTTTGGCATCTTTCCTTTCAAGATTGCTTTCCGAGGGAAATCATGTTCTTCTCCACCCACCTGGTAACTTCTGCTCCCATCTGGTAACTTTTGAACATTGACACTGGTTTTAAGGAGGTCTCACAGTGTTAGAAAGGTCTCAAAGATCATGTATAAATCAACAGCCAGGAGCAGGAAGGGGACCCAAATTACCACCCACTTCAGTAAAAGGCTGCATTAAAAGTGCAGTATTTTATACCCATCCTTCACCTCTGGCCAGTGATCTCAAAACAACCCATAGGACATGATTTCTCTTTTCCTTTGATACTGCCTGACTGAGCTGGAGAACAGATGCAGGGCAAGCTGATACTCTGTGCAAGGGGAAAAATATTACACAAGTGCTACAAAAAATACAAGAAGAAATGGAGGCTGCATCTGAGGTAGGTGAGATGATGGGAAGCATGGAAGGAGAAGGCTGATTTACTGCAGCTGCTGGGATGAGGCAGGAATTCACTAGAAATCGGATTTCATTATGTCCACAGCTCACAGAACATGTGGTTATTGTTCTGGGTATCATGCATGGATAAGTATGGCTTTGCCAGCTGAAATTGTGGAAGCAGGGTGGAACCATACAGGTGGTATTTGACATTTAAATTTAATCTTTCCACCTCAATTTACTAGCATGCAGTAGTAATTCACTGGGTTTCTATTACCTATAAAAGCTTTAGGTAGGCTACTGATGAACAAAGATACCCAAAGAGATTTTTGTTTGTTTAAACGGCAGGATCACTTTGCCATTACATTTAGACGCTGTTTTTAAGTCAGTTCTGGGTTAAGCCCATTCAGTCTGTCACAATAAACTTCAATGCCTTCAGATCAATATGTTGGAAAAGGATGTTTCAGACACTGTTCTGCCTCAATAGAAAGAGCAGACAAAAATAGGAGCTTATAGAGCTGAGGCCAGACTGTTCCTTTTAACAAGGGCATATAGATAAAATATCACATACTGAAATCTCAGGCTTTTCAAATATCACTTTCTGGAGATATTCAAATCACGACTATTTATCTCTAGTTCAAAACAGAAGGCATTTGAAGAAAACAACAGATGAACTCCCAGAGCAAGAGGCAAAGTTCTTCAACATCCATTAATAATAGATGTGAGCACAACGCTTTTAAAAATTGTGGGTAACAAACTAATCTGAATAATAACTGACCTAACAGTAGGCAGTAAACAGTGTAACTGGGTTTGGTACATTGCTTCAATTAGATGTGTTTTGATCTGCATTGATGCTTTAATTGGAGGCAAGCCTCCCCTTTCATCTAGAATTTATGACTTCAGGGAGATGATCTAGCCTTCAAATTATCCGTGTTTAAATAGCCACTAATTAGTCATCATTTGCTGTCCCAAAGCTACCAACTTTTATCTTAAAAATATCCAGAACTAATCTCCACTATGAAACAAATATAAACTATAAAAGGTAACAACTACTTTGATTTTAATATCAAGTGAAGTTCTTTAAAACCATTAATCCCATAAAAAAGGCAAAGAACTGTTTTTAAACAGTTTGTTGTTATATACTTTACTGCAGTTGCAATAAACAACTCTCTTCAGACTCCAGTTCTCTTTCCAGAATTCTAACATTCAAATTACAATATACAGCAATACCTAGCTACAAAATTTTGAAGCTGGAAATGAAACAAATAGCAGCTGTAGTGTCTTTTCAGTGTTCTCCAAATAGCTGCTAAGGCACAATGGCTTATTGTCCTCACACACAAACACAGCTCCTGTTTGCACATACAGTTCATGCACACCACCCTCTGTTCCAGTGCTACTATTCCCTCTCTCAATGCTCCTTTTTTATCATTATTATTTTTATAATTCATATCAGCATTCTTATCTCCTCCTCAGACTACATGTTAATGTGCACAAGTACTGTTTCGCAATATACCAAGTACTTTCAGTCATCAGTTACAAATTTCTATTGACTCTCCAAGAATTCCTCTCACCAGTAACACAACTGCACTTGCAGAATATTCTCCTATCACCTACAAGGGCAGAAAGCCAAGTCCCTCTTCAGAAAACCCGAAATCCATGCATTTGGGTCAATTCCAAAGGCATCCCAGCGCTGGAGCAGCTCCTGTCGCAGGCTCAATTCCTGCGCACCCTCTAGCGGCTACCGAGGCAAATTCCCATTTTCCTGGCAAACAGCACATACGGGGCTGCCTCCGGGAAAGGGAAGCAAACAAACCAAACTAATTGCTGATTACTTTATAAGATATAACATTGTGTCATTTTCAAGCCTTCACAATATTCCCTGAGAACAGAAGGAGACCTGGGGGTGCTGGTGGACAGGGGCTGGACACGAGCCAGCTGTGCCCAGGTGGGCAGGAAGGGCAGTGGCACCTGCATTGGTCCAGGAGTGCAGGACCAGGGCAGTGACTGTCCCCTGTACCGGGCACTGCTGGGGCCACACCTCCACTGCTGTGTCCAGTTCAATTCTGGAAGGACAACGAGGGGCTGGGGCAGGTCCAGAGAAGGGAACAGAGCTGGGGAAGTGTCTGGAGGGAAAGTCCTGGGAGCTGCGACTCAGGGAGCCCGGGGTGTCCATCCTGGAGAAACCCTTCAGCTCAGGGGGAACCTCCTCACCCCCAAAACTCCCCAAAAAGAGGTTGGAGCCAGCTGTCTCCACTGCCATGTCTCAAGAGGAAGGATGAGAGGAAATGGCCTTAAATTGCACCACAGCAAGTCCAGATTAGGTATTAGATAAATATCTCTCCCTGAAGGAGTGGTTAAGCGCTGGATTCGGCTGCCCAGGGATGTGGTGGAGTCAGGAGGGTTCAAGGTGTCTGGATGTGACACCTGGGGATGTTTCAGGGGTGATTATGGTGGGTTGAACTACATAATCTTGAAGGTCACTTCCAGCTTTGATGATTCCATGATTCTGTGACATATGAACACTCACTGCTTACTTGTTGGCTGTTCAAATCAGTAATAAAAGATATCTTGCTAAATTAGAGAAAATTAATTATAATTGATATATAATTAATAAATGTCTAATTAATAACTAATTTATATTAATTATTCAGCCTATCTACACACATTTTAAAAGTACAAGATAAACTAATGTAGCAAACATTTCATAAAGAAAATTCTGATCTGATGGGAATGATTTATACAGATTTATAAGATACATTAAATGGAACAACATAAAGCAGTAACTTGTGCAAGGCCAGCTCTCATTTCCACAGGGACTAGATTTCTGTTAAAGTAATCACATCTGAGAGATGTAAAATTCTGTATGTACTTAAGAGGTTCATGTGCCCCTCCAAAGTTTTAAAACCTCAACAAGCTTTTTTTAAATGAGATTCTGAGTTAGTTCATCCCAACAGTCACTAGTGCAGTGAAAAACTGACTGTAAATTCCTGCAAATACACACGTGGCTTCATAAAAACCACCAAAAAACCCCAAACCATACAAATAGAATTTATGGCCAAAAGACTTACCCAGAATGACTTGAAGAAGGAGGAGGCAGGTCAGGTGTTAGAACATAAAGACTATTATTTTTTGGCAAGTGTAGACTTTTTAAAACAGTCTGAGGGAAGAAAAAACATTATAAATATAAAACGTTCACCAATTCTGACTTTTTTTTTTTTTTAATCATAGGTATATATTTACAATATCACCAAATTTTTTGTTTCCATATATACTTCCTTTTACTTCAAAATATCATTTTTGTAGATGGGCCACATTATATACAAACCAAAGACAAACTGATTTGTCCTGATTTTATTTTGCAGTGTTTTAGATTGAGAGTTCTTTGTGTGCCACCCAAGACATCTGACATTGTCTGAAACTGACAATTCTTGCACTGTAATCTCCACCCACAGATGCTCAGTTTGAAACTGAGTTCAGTTAACTGAAAACACAGTTGAGAACTTACACTATCATCTACATCTCCAGTCTTCCACCCTTTTAACAGCATTTTAGATGCAGGAATCTGAAGTTCATTTTCTAGAACACGTTTGATATCTCCTAGAGAGAAAAACAAAGGGAATATATAAAATATACACGTTTACTGCTTTATTTCAAACAGCAATGAATTGTACTCAAAATAACAAGGGCAAGGAAAAATTTACTATGAGAAGGATTTTTAGTCTAGTTACCCTTGTAACATACTCTTCAAACAGCAAAGGACAAATGAAGCTTAAAAAATAATCACAAAGCATGAATGATTGGAGAATCACATGAGGATTTGATGACCTGGACATAGATATTGGTAATTCTATATTCCATATATACTGGACACACACATTTGCAGCTGTGTGCTATCTGGAGCTCCAGACTTTGCCAGCAACAAAGAGGGTTCGTGTTTTTGATACCAAATTTCATTCTCATTAGTCCAGACCTCAGGAACTGGAATGTTCCTACAACTGACTGCTCTGACAGCTTTTGCAATGTTTTGTACATTTTGGTGCTCTCCTGCCCCTGTAGTTATTACAGTCATAAAATAATTCAGGCTGGAAGGTTCCTCTGGGGCTCATGTGGCCCAAGCCAAACTCAAAAATCTAATTAAATCAGTTCAGTCAATGACTTGTCCAGCTGACTCTTGAACACATCAGGATGGAAGTCTGACAACTTTTCTGGCCGAACGGCTTCAGTACTTCACCACCCTCGCAATAAAAAAAAAAACCTTTTATTCAATGTGAATTTTTGATGCTGTGCCTATTGCCTCCCACTCTCATGCACCTCCAAGACAAATCTTCTCCATGTCCTCCAGCAGGCAGCTGCAGACAGAGGTCAGGTCTGAGCCTTCCCCTTCCTCCCCAGGCTGAATAAATCCTCTTCTCTGTGCCTCTCCTCCTGTTAGCCCAGAGCTCCAGACTCCTGACCAGACTTACTGCAGGATGCCAACATCTTTCTTGTAGCAGGCACCTCAAAACCCAACACAGTGCTCCTGACACAGCCTGGCAAGTGCTGAATAGAGGGAAATAATTACATCCTGGGGTCCACGGGCTACACTCTCACCAACAACATCTGGGACATGACAGATCTTCACTGCAGGACTTCATTGCTGAAGCACCAAAGATCTCTTTTATTAAATTGTTTTCTAGCTCATCAGCCTTCAGCCAGGTGTCAGGTGGGGATAACATGGAGTTCTCCTATGCCAGAACACGACTTCAACTTTATTTTCTTGGAACTTCAGGAGGCTCCTGTCAGCCCATGTCTCCAGGCTGTCCAGGACCTGCTTAACAGCAGCCCTGCTCTCCAGAATATCAGCCACTTTCTCTGAACAGATTCATTTTGATCAGTTTTTTATCCAGTTTTTATCTTAACATGATGACTAGAAAAATACAACAGCAGAATACATCAAAGACCCTCCTAAAGCCACAGTGACATTCTCTCCCCTTGTCAACTGAGCCAGTCATCAAATTGTAAAAGGAAAATAATGCTGACTGATTAGATACAATTTGCCTTTAGTAAATCCACGCTGGCTGTTCCAAATCCCCTTCTTTTCTCTCCCATGCTCAAAAAGTGCTTCCAGAAAGATTTATTCCATAATCCTCCCACAGACCAAGCTCAGCAATCACCACTGAACACATATTCACATTTGCCTTAGCCTTTCTTTTCAGGCTGATATAGTTACAGAAACCCTTCTAATTCCTCCACCTGAGCTTTGGTCTTCCTAACTCCAAACCTGCACATCTCTCTGCTCCTGCTGGGCAGCCCATCACCACTTTCCACCTCTGGCTACTTTGTTTTTGAATTTAGCTCAGTCAGAAATGCTTTCTTCTTCTGTTCTGGCCTTCTGCCACGCTTGCTCCTCTTGCATGTTGGAAAGAATTGTTCCTGTGCTTTGAAGAAGTTGTCCTTGAAGATCAACCAGCTCTCCTGGGCCCCTGTGTCCTCCTGAGCAGCATCCCATAGGCAGCCTCTCATGGCATCCTGCCAAGATCCCCAAAAAAGCAAAAAATATTCTTTCCTCAAGTCTGAAGTTCTAAAATTTGCCTTGCTCACTTCTCCCAGGACTTTAAACACAAGGCTGCCCTCCATCTTTATATCCCAAGATGCAGACAGAAGTTCTACACTAATTGCCTTCTGCCCTACAGCCTTCAGGTAAAATTCAACTATTAAGAAGTTAGTAATAAAAGAAAAATCAAAGCGGTACAGCTGCAAAATTCTGATCTGATCAGATTTTGATGTCTAATTTCCATGGATGTAATTTAGCACAAAGGGAAACATGGAACAGCCATCGATAATTCAAACCCATCACCGCTAGGTGGCGCCAGCCAACACCAAATCCATTGCCGAAAAGAGACGCGAGGATCAGAAGTTCCAAATTTCATCCCAGACAAAAGGCAAGGAAAATTGCTTTCACCAACTATTTCTTCACTAGCTCCTTATTTGGATCTGTATAAGCTTTCCACTAAAAATAGGAAAAAGAAAGTACTTTCCTTCCTTAGCAATAGTAAATTAATTCCCAGTTTGGGGAATGTAAAAAATAACATGCTCTGCAACACTAACAATAGCATACCTCTAACATACTGCTTCAAAATTCACCAATTTTAGAATAAAGACAATAAAACTGATAGAATTAATCTTAATTTGAATGAAGGAGTCAAATAAAAATTGAACTAAGAAGAATGCAATGATGTTCTTCACACCAGAAAGAATTCCTCTAATCTCGTCACTAATCCTGTGCAGAAAGAGATGCCATACAGATTCAAAGAGGAAATGCTAAGATCATCCGCTTATAAATAGCTTGCATCTACACTAATCCTACCCCAAATTACACTTTCATGCCTCAACTTAATCATTAATCTCCATTTTGTTTCTGAAGCAAGTTCATAAGAAAACTAGATTTAAAAAGAAGTATTTGCTAGATCACTAACCTTTACAATGGATTAGTGAAATTTTGCTTTTCTAAAGCTGCAAAGAGATTTGAAAATTATTAGTAGCTGTGCAGGCTGCTTTTTCAGGGGGATTTTTTTTTCTTTTTAATGGTTTTGTTCTGCTTTGCTTTAGGACTTGGATTTTTCAGGTTGAATTTTTTTACTTCGTCTTTTTAACAATTTCACGACAGCACCTTTTATTTCATTTTTACAAATCCTTACCAACTGTGGAGCTGTCTTCAAGTACTACATCCACATTTCTGTCTCTGTACTCAACCCTGAAGTCAAGCATTCGAGGTTGTCTTTCCACTATTTGTCTAGATGGCACTACATGGCGAAATGCTGAGGAGGAGGAAGGAGCTGAGGAAGCTGCAGCAGAGTGACTGGTGGGGCCATAGGCTGGTCCATGCAAAGTCTCTACACCATACTCACTGAAAGACAGACAAATAAGATGATTTAAACACAACAGCTTGGTATGTCTAACCAGAAATTAGGAAAGGAAAATTACAGTATTATTCACTTACTACAGTCCAGCACACACACCTCTTGAATTATTGCTGTCATATCTGAAAATACTGCTTATGAAAAATGAAAAAATAACTTCTGTACCAGCAATTTTAACATTTCACAACTCAGGAGTGCTGTAGGAAATCAGCACTGGTGACAAACAAGCATTTAAAATTCACTATGTAATTAATACCAGAATTATCTAGAGGAGGAGGATTATTTCCTGTTCCAGGAGTGTTGTGGCCATATAAAATTTGCACCATGGCAACGACCAGCTTTCTACATCATTGGGCTAGTATCCAGTGGAAATGAGAATAAGAAATACAGCTCAAAATTCTGCATGCAGACAGGTATTTTCCCACACCAAATTAATGAAAATTAGTGAAAAACAATTAAAACAGATATATGTTTAAGGTAAATAAATTAAGATAATGAGGGTAATAAAGTGTTGAAAATAACACCTAGAAGTACAACAGTAATGCAATGCTGAATTCTAGCTTGCCTTCAAGTTCAAAATCCTGCAAGGCTCCTGGAGATTCACATAAGGATGTCTCCATAGCTGACTCAAGGATACCCACAGCATTAGAGGTCAGAATAAACTGGAAAACCCTCACTACCCAGGAGCACTGCATCTTCCTCAATGAGCCTCTCCACAGGAAGCATGTAACAGGGATTGGAAACAAGTGTAACAAAACATGACAGTTCAGGAATATTATGCCAGGCAAAAAAAAAAAAAAAATAAAACCAACCCTATTATGTAGAGAAATCATATTTGGAAGGCAAGAATCTTCATCAGGTAAGCCTGGGGTGTTGCCTTTTAGATGTTCTTACCAGGAAGATGCTGGGCAGTTACAGGATCTCATGGTGGATTTCAGAAATGCTGTAACATAACTTAATCTCATTTCCATTCTTTATCAGAACTTATTTGAAAAATTCCTTCTGTTCTCGAAGATACCATGAGATTCTCACTGGAAATGCTTCACAGAACAAGTCAAATCTGTCATCTAGAGGAGGTCTGAACTTGAAAAAGTGCAAATGTGGATGGCATGCATGTCACAGAAGTGCAACAGTACTCAGCTATTGCAAATCCCATCATTGTGCCTTTCACATTTGAAACAGAAAAACATGTTATGCTTCTAAAACAAGGGGCTCCTTCACTTCTCACATCAGCATGCTCAGAAGGATGAATGCCCAACCACAAAGGCCCACACTCCCACACCTATGGCTCAAAAGTCAAAGGCTCACCTCAGAGCTCTCAAGAGTACAGGAAACACCCTAATTTTCAGGATCTAAAAAAGTATAAATACCAAGTGATATCCTATTGTTTTCAGTCTGTTGGACAGTATGAATTAAGTAGAATTAAGTAACAATTCTGTTAGTAGACTCCAGAAGCAATGAATATCCCAGTTCTCAGGAGTGGATTACAAAACAAGCAACTGAATTATAAAAATAAGTGTACTTTTTTCTCTCTAATAAACTAACTTACTTCAAATCCAGTTATATTAATCCTATTTGATTCCACCATAAAAAGCATCCTACATACCCGACTAGCAACTTCTAACAGAACATAAAAGCCTCACATCAGTAAAATAAGCCTTATCTGAAAACCACTGGAAACCAGGTTTCTAAAAAACCTTTAAACCACTTCCACTGGAAGAACACAAAACAAGACAAAAACAAAGTAACAAAAATACACATTTGAAATACATTTGACTATCTAAAAATTAATAAATTACTGTGAAAGAAAAATGTAAGTGGGCACTGGACCACATTGTGATTCAAGACAGGCATTAATTACACTTAACTATTCCCCAGCTTCTTTTCCCCAATCAAACATTCTGGTATTTTGAATAGAAATGCTTTGAGGTCACAACTTATATACAGAAAGAGTGTTCCACACAACCAAGACTTAATCTCACATGGACTAAACAGGCCTTACAGTAAATATATATTTAGTAACTTTACTGAGCAAATAGTTTTATCCTCAATCAAAACCTGACTCTATTGAATGACAACTTCAGTAAGTATTGACAGAGATGTCAAACACCACTTCACCTACATTACATATCTCCTTTTATCATTACATTTTTTAAATAGTACATTAAATATTTTTCTGAACAAATTTTTAAACACTGTTTTACTGTCTCTCTTAGGTAGCTCAATTCCTGTTCTGCTGTTTTCAATTGCCTCATCAGCACTTAGAAGATCAAATTTCAGTGACTTCAAGATATCCAAGCATCAGTATACAAGCCAAAATTTAATTCAGAAGCTGAAAGAAAATCAGTAAAACTACTTTTAGAAGGGAACAACCTTACTTTATCTATAACAATTTCTGCTGCCTGTAATTCAATTTAAAAAAAAAAAAGTACAAATGTTTTTGGCCAGAAATAGGGAAGCATGGAATATCAATACCTTTAAAAATGCGTAAGAAAAATAAATACTTAGCCAGAAGCATACCAACATCCAGTCTTTGTAAAGAGACAACCCTGCAAAGAATGACCCAACCACCAGTGAATTCAAAATAAAAGTTAACTATTTTGAATAGATGTTTGAGCTAATCCTCTATCAGTATGGGAAAAACTGAATGTTAAATCAGCTTTGCCAGGAATAGAATTTGTGTCTCCAGAAACAGCTTTAAAAGGAGAATTATGTCATCTTCTTAGGATTCAGGAAGGAAAAAAAAGTAACTGTTACCCAGCATAATTCTCTGCATTACTACTCCAGTACTCTATGCTTACCTTTGTAGAATGCCATTTTCTTGTGGTATAACACCATTTATAGCTGCCTGAAAAGAGAAAACAAATTTTGAGTCAAGCATGCAGAACAAAAATACATCATAACTTTCATAATATATTTCGGAGAGTGATCAGCTTGCTTTAAAACATGCCCTAAAATGCTCTCTATTTAGTGCATATCCTTGGTGAACGACACCATCATTATGGTATCTACATAAAATAAACACCCTATCCAAGTGAAAACCAAACAGGAGCTGAAACTCCTGTTTGTGTGAGATGGATTTCCCAGGTGGGATGGCTGGGAATAAACTGCATGGCCCACGCTGAGTAAGTCTCACACACAGGGGGACACATCAAACCCCCTGAGCCAAATGTGCACAGCCCAGGCAGCATCACAGCACATCCACAGAAAATCTGATGCTGCCCAGAAGCACCAGTCATGGTCAGTCAGGCCCATAAAGATGCCCAGCTGCACACACCCTGCATGCTGCCAGCCCCAGGTGCTCACCAACTGCTGAGCTGGTGCCAACAGCTGCTCCAGAGCAGCTCCATCACACCTACAGACACGACCCAGCCTCCCCAGGCTGCCAGGGAACCACACAAGGGACCATCCCAAAAATTCAAACAATCCTCAGGTAAGAAAGGAAGTATTTTTTTAAGCAGGGTTTGATGCAGTTAAATACCATTCCACGCTGTCCAAATCATCAGAAGGCTTAACAGCAAGATTAAAGAGAGATTGTAGATTCCCACTGCTCTCCATTTTCTCCTGTATCAGCAGCAACTCATCCATTTTCTACCCTCACAACTTCTAATTTCCATCCTCACATGTCAGATATACCTGACCTGTTGGCCAGAACACCTGGTGGATGAGTGTCTGGTCCCCAGAGAAGAAGGGAACACTGATGTTTAGCAGGCCATGGATTCCCTAGTGCTCCAGGAAGACAAAGTCATTCCCTGTGACTGAGCTACTGACAATCATCATTAACACCATTTGTACAAATTAAGTTTAAAAAAATGTAGCTTAATTATTGCTTAATAAAAACAAAAATAGATGTAATCAAGATTTAAATGCTATGGTTTCTTTCTCTCTGAATACATAAACATGACTTTTTTACAATTTCCATTAATAGTTAAGGCTACATGAAGTCAAAGTTCTATTGCTGAACTCAGCTAAATTACTGTGATACCGCAGTAACATTTATCCTGCATTTAGCAACAAATATTGCATTAATAATAATTTTAAAAGCAGAGAATGAAAAGGTCAGAGGTACCCATAAGCTACAGCAACAACCCATGAGGCTGCATCAAATTACAGCAAAACAAAGTTCCCTACCAGATCAGGTTTTAAATCAGTTTATCCACTGTGCATGGCAATAATCAGTGGTTTCTTTTTAACAACGTGTCTCATTTATCATCATTGTGGTTTTTGCAGTCATACACAGCTCTTGATCGTGTTCATCTAATAAACCTCTAGGAAAGAGTAGGAGGTTTTGGTTTATTTGGGTTTTTCTGGATTGGCTTCTCACTCCCATACTCTTCAGCAACATTTATTTAATTCATGTCAATCAACAGATAAAGTTGCCTCAGAGACAAAGTTATCCTTTATTTTGCATCTGTAAGATACAGAAAGTAAATACAAGTTTTGTACCACAGAACCTACACTAATAATGATCTGGTGGTGCAACAAAATTCTCTTTACTTGGGGAAAAGAAGCTGCTTCAGCTGTGAAGAAATACAGCAGTGTGGCATTTTCACACTTCTGTCAAAGCTCTGTCTCAGAGGATTAAATCAGCTCAAACTTCTTCTGAGCCTAGTTAGAGGGGTTAAATACAATAGAGGCTCCAAGCTATTTTCTTTAAAACTGAATAACTCCGTTGTTCATATATCCCCAGTTTTGTAAACTTGATGACATTTAAGGGGCACAGGAGTAAGAAAAAACAGCAGAAGCATTATGTACTTTTTTGATGGAAAGACCTCTATTAACCACACTGTAAAACTAAAGAGTCCAGACACTGTTTGTTAAGCAAGATGGAAGACTAAAATAATGTAGACAGCAAATGGTAGCAGTGCACATGTACATACTGCATAAATATTAAATATCCATGTTCTAACAAGACAGCTATAAGTAGACCCTGCAAAGATAAAAAAGAAAAAGGAACAACCATCTGCTTTAGAATTTCATTGGGAGAAGGTTGTGACTATAAAAAAAAAAATTAAAACAAGAACACGTTACTAAGGCAAGATCTGTTCCAGGCTGTTTTTCCCCAGTGTCAGCCCCCTTTGAGAGAGGCTCACATCTCTATGGTTATACAAACATTTCAAGATATTACACCTTTTTGTCTCTCCAAACAGGGATCTTTGGTCACAAAAACCACCCTGTGTGGCTAATTTATAGTCATTAAAAATGTTTGTTACCCTCGAAGCAATTTTAATAACCAGTGCATTAAATCTCTTTATGGGTTATTAATATAAAAGAAACCATGTCTGGATCAGAAAGCTCCTCCAGCTCCCAATAAGCTGCTGCTGAGAGTGATGCCAGGGGAGCAGCACTCTGTGCTGATGCAGCTCTCACACTGCATATCCACAAGTGCCCCTGCTGGATCCAAGGCACCACAGCTTTCTAATGCTATCACTATTTAAAGAGTGAAATTCACTTTAATGGAAAATTATAGGGGCTTCAGAAGATTCTTCCCAAAGCTAAGAATCCTAGGTGTGTCTCAGTGCTATCCATAGCAAATTCTGCCATAACACCATCCCATCCTGGAACACAATCATTTCTGTTTTCATGACAACCTTCAAACCACTGCCAGGCACACAGTTTAGCTCATTAAATTATAAACTGAATGTAGCTCTTCTTGATTTATACATTTTGTTTAGGGATATCCATCATATATCCAGGAACTGGAACAGCTTATTTAAAAATTCATTAAGTACTGCATAACCTGACCTAATTGGACCTGCTTTGGGCCAGAGAGACATCCAGAAACAACTTCCAGTCCCAAGCACCTGTGATGCCATCATCCAACAGTACAGGTTATCTTGATAAACATACTGTGAACCCTGGGGTTTTTTAAATGAAAAGGATATTAAGAATGTGATATAGTACTGGACTGAGAAGTGCCCATTAAAAAGGTTCAAAGTAACAATATTTTTGGTGGGTTTTTTTCAGCAGCATGCTTCCAAGTTACAGTACTGAAATATATTAAATCCAACCTTTTTGTTTCCCAAAAACATAGGGAACAATAAAGCAATAGGGTTGATGAAAAGTTACCAAATTCATTAACAGTCTGGGCAACATAAAAAATCCGTGGCATAATAATCCTGAAATTATTTAGGTACCTAAAGAACACTGTGAAGCAGACTAAAATTTAGACTTTTTCCTCAAGGGAATATTAACTTAACTAGATTAGTCAGTTCTGACTAATTGTGGCTATCTTTTATGAGTACAAAACAGTGTTAGAAGGAAAACCAAGAACCACGATTCCTTAATTATCTATTGAAACAACAATGTCAATGACTTCCTTCAAAATACACAATTCTAGTGCTAACCATTTAAAAGCAATGAAGCACATCTTAGAGTGACTCTCATCCCAAGGTCCTATGAATAATGTGGGGTTTTAAATAAAACAAATAGTCAACTCACAAGTTGTAAATACTCAGTGGCTTTCACAAAGTTTGAAGATGGGCTGGATTTACCAAAAGCAGAAGTCTACACTGAATATTCAAACGAGGCAAGGGCGAACTATAGATGGGAGGTACTTTTTTAATTTCCAGGATTTAAAAGGGATGTTTAGGAGAATTAGGAGTTAAAGGCAGGCCCAGACAAAATGGCAGTTAAAGGCTTTTGCAATGGTTGAGGAGGGAGTTCTTCCTCAGTGGCCACCTCTTGTCCCTCCCCTGTCCTTGCCAATCTCCAGAGCACACAAAGGTTTTGGCTGATGGATACAGACCCCTTAACATCTCCCTTCTGGAACCTCCACCCCAGCCAAGGGCAAGAGCTTGCACAAAGCACAATGCAGGATGAACTCTCCAAAACAGGGCAGTAGAAAACACATCCCTAAGCAAAAGGAGAAAGCAAGCTGGAGCAGCACAGTGCTGGAAGAACAATCCTTTCAGAAGAAGAGGCTGGAAAGATGTAAATAACCTGCACACCTGAGAGATGCACAGTTCCACTGGGATAAATAACCAAACCAGTTTAACACAACCAGCACAAGCTGCTCCCGGAGAATTTCAAAAGCCTCATTTAGGTTTGACTGCCCTGAGCAAGTGAGACCACTTCAGTCTACTTATCAAGGTCCTTGCAGAGCTTTACATTTGTTTAGCTAAAAACAAGGAGGTTTACATGAAACAAACACAGCACACAAATGAGACCCCGAGACAGGGTAATGGGAACTGCCACAGTGCATGATCCAAAATCCAATGTCAAACCAAATGGCATCAAGTGCTTCAGAAAGTCACAGGGAATTATAATGGAGTAACTTGCTCATGGGGCATTTTCTTCCAACCCTCTGATCTTCCTATATGTTCAGATTTACAGTATTAGTAAATTTTTCGTGTATTCAACTTAAGGCAATAGCCTCATAAACCACATATTTAATTACTTCTATGAAACTCAGCAATAGATTTTTTTGATGAAAGGATTCATTTACTATGACTTTCAAAAATCTGTATTTTCCCCCCAAATGCTACAAACTCAGATTTTACTTTCAGTTTAACACATCTGGCAAGCTAAAAAAAACAAAGTTCTGCATTTTGTGTCTTTACTATTCATTCTGCCTCTCCTTCTTGTTACACAATTAATAATATCTTCTCGATATAAAAACTATTTCTCTCAAATAACAGATGCAGAAAGTCTACCCCATGAAGCAAAGACAGGGAGACGAGTTAGCCACTTGCAGGACAGTATTTAAAATTACAACCAAAAAAAACCAGGCATTTTGTTGTTTCATACTCAGAACAAAGAAAAACTTGTTTTAATCTTTGACTCTTTCAGCATTTAATCTTAGATTTATTTTTCTGACGATTTAAGTGAATATAATACCAAAATTTACATACAAAACCTCACTACAGAGGGCGAGATGACACACAAGACAAACATACTGTGGTTTGGAGTTCTGCAGAATAAAAAAACTCTTGCTCTTATATTTTAGAAATATTAGCCTGTATTCATCTGTGCTTGAGGATCACTCAAGACTTGATTAATTTTAAAAAGTGTAACAAAATACACTAAAAAACCCTCATTAAATAATCCATAATAAAATTTTTAAAATATTTCTTGTCTTTTGAATTTTATTATATATTTCCACATCACAAAATGGATCATTAATAATACTGTGTTTACAATTTTCAGCCCATTGCAAATAATTCTACTCCTAATTTGTGCTAAATATGATATTCTCCCTAACACACAATACTCCTACAATTTTCTGCTTTCACATGACAAACTTCTTATCCTAAAGATTTAAAATCCATTTTTTATTTGATGTTCAAAAAAAATAAATGGACAATAGAACTCCAAATGCTTTCTACAAGGGAGAGAAGGTTTGGGTTTTTTTAAGAAAGGACTCAAAACCCAAAACTGAACAAATACTATCCAGAAAGAGGAAAAACAAGAAACTAAACGATAAAAAAAAAACACTAGTGAGACAAAGCATCCATGAAAGGACTGAAAAAGCAAAAGTGATTTTCAAACTGCTTCCAAACCATAAATCTTAAGTGACAAAGGAACATATTTTCACATGCAGCAGTAAAGCAACACAGAAGTGCAAAGATTTATTAATTCCTTTGAGCACAGAAAAATTTCTTAAAATGAAACTAACTCACAGGCTTCTGCTATATGCATATATTTCAGTAATAACAGTAAATGTTTTGAAATAATGCTCCTCTAATAACTTTCTTTTTTGCAAATACTAATTTGGGCTAATTTTCAACACTGGCAAGTGCAGACACATCAAAACATTTGCTCTGACCTGCTCATACTATGATTTTGGGAAACTGGAAAAAAGGCAAGAGCACATACAGACTTATCTTGCAATCAGTTTACAACAATAAAAAAGTAGAAAATTCCAGAATAAGCAGCAGAAATTTTAGTAACTGGTGCTGACAAAAATATCCTGTAAGTGTAAATCAAATCCTGCAGTGAATGTGGATTAATACAACAAAGCTGTATTAATTATCACCATTTCTTTCTGCCCCAAGACATCCAGATTGGACCCTGAGATTCCCAAGCAGGGGAATGTGGCTTCTGATCAGTTTTATGCAACTACCAAACCTCACCTGCTACAAGCAAGTCTGAGATGTTTATTCTAAACAAGAAACTCCATGAAACCTTCTCAGAAATACCAAATCACTTTAACCAGAAAGAGGCTTTTTACAAACTGGATCACCTTACTACACACACAGCTACTTTGAAATCATTACTTTCAGAGGTTACAAAAATTGACTGCTATGAGTTGAAGTAATAAAAAATATTAATCCACTTAGATTTTTAAATTAATTCAGTAATATTTAAATAACCAAATTACTAATTGTGCCTCAGTAGTAAGAGAAGCAATCTCTACCTGTGTTATTTTTGGCAGGCTTTTCAAGGCAAAGGAATGAGTCAGCTTTTTCCTGTAGCTTATGTTATACTTGCTGGCATCTCCCCAGCTTTGCAAGTCTCAAAAGTATTTCCAAGTGCTAGACGTGAAGTTACACCCACAAAGTTTATACAGAATGACAACATTTGTCCCCATCGTGGTTAAAATTTAACCAAAAACTGTAATTGAACTACAATGAAATGTCTTCTATGCATTCTGCTTTATTTCAGCTTGCTTTCTTTACAACAAATATACTTCATGAAAAGCTGCAAAACAATAGAATCGCTAATAAAGCAAAAAATTAACATTTCATCAAAAAATGCCACATGAATACATTCATACAGATGATTCACTTCATCAGCAAGAGAGCACGCGTTGAAATAGTTTACAATTAGCACTCTAGATGTGGTTTCCCATTTCTCCCTACATCTTTGGTGGCTTCAGCAAATTTTTTCCTGTCACTCCTACAACATGCCTAAATGCACTAGGAAGCCTCTCAACAGTTAGATATACTTCTAAAATTCTGAAAAAAAACCCCACTACATTTTGCACAGTTCCTCAATTTTATATTGTCACTGCCTAATTCCCCAAACAAAGTGTAACAGAAATTTAAAAATTCATAACTGAGTGTGTTTTCCTGGCACAGTGAAAGTAAAGAACATGTACACATTTCTAAGCAGCTTAAGGATCAGCATGTACCTGAGCTGACTCTAGTTCAACAGGAATAAAGAAAAATAATCTACTCTCAACCACCCACTCAAAACTCATTCACATAGAAAGGGAAAGTTTGTTAGTCCTTAAAGTATTAATAGATAGAAAGATAGAAAGCAGGAGAATCAGATAAATCAAAGGCTATGCTTTGATATGAATACTAGAAAATATTCTGAACTTCAATACTTTTACCCCTCTCCTAGTAAATTTATGTAAATTTGAATGGCAATGCTGAACTGCAAAGTTTAGGGATAAGCTATCTCATGACAATTTTTTTTTTTTCAGTCTTAAAAAAAAGAAAAAAAAAGTGGGCTTTTTTCAGTCATTCATTGTAGCACACTAGCTCTTAGAAAATACTACCAGGGAAGAAATGTCAGGACACAAGAATTCAGGACACAAAAAGTCATAAAGGTACTGCCAAAAAGCCTAAGGTCCCTTCACTGAAAAGCCATAATAACGTGAAATATCAGCAGTGTTCCAATGACCCCAGCTGTAGTCAGCCAGCTGCCTAATCACTAATCCATAATAAAAAAATAATTATGCAAGATTTAGCTTAAAAGTTTGGAAAGCAGAAAATCCCAAGATGAAGTATGCAACCTGCAAGTTACCTCAGTATTCCTCCAACAGTCTGTGCTGAACTGCTGGAGGGGCAGCAGCCCAGGCTTCCAGCACAGGCTAAAGAGAGTTTATTTAAATAAAACTAGAAACTGCTCTGATATTCAACAGTATTTTAAGTAAATCCATTTTTAAGACACTCTGCTTTGAAAGTCTGATGGCTCTAGATGGCTCCTAGCTTTTGTGGTAAAATTTTTTACAAGTAAGGTTCACTTGCAAAATAGCCACAGCACTGGCACAGATGCTGTTCTTAAAGAATTTACTTAGTTTTTCTCCTACTCACACAGTCCCAGCATGACTCAGTGACAGACTAAACACTTGTCAAACACATGTTTATAAGATGTGTGCAATTTTTAGTTCAACTAGTCACAGGGTAATAAACTACAGATACCTCATACCAGCCAATTCACTATTAGTATATTCTAGAAATTTGTTCTGAAACTTGAACGTCTAAGGACAAATGAATGCTAAGCAATCTTTGTAGAAACTATCAATACAGAAGCAGCACCTCTAAAAAAAGTATTTGTAAAAATTAAAGTAGGTGGAGGATGCATCCATAGAGCTCCAGCACTACTATCAGGCAGTACTGGGATCTCAGGTGCTGCTTGTTGTTTATTCTCAGAACACAAAATTCTCTGTTAAAAGAAACAAGAGTCTTTTACCATGAACAGAAATCTAAATTTATTTGTCCCATTGCTTGTTTAATCACTATACAAGAAAACCTTGATATTTATTCTTAAGTAACTGAAATTACTCAAGTAACTAAAACACTAAATTACTTAAGTATTTAGTATTAAGTATTAAGTAACTAAATTCTGTTATTTGAAAAGGAGAGAATTTGCATTTTACTTTACAATATTGCCAGCAAAGCTTTACCTAAAAATCTTCTCCACTCTTATTTCTGATCAGAAAGAGAGCTAAAATTTTATATATATCATCACAGCAACAAAATAAAGCCATAAAACACAAACACAACCCCTTTGTTACCCTCACTCGAATAAAGCAGGTTTTTGGGGGTTGTTTGGGAGGTTTTTTTAATGGATGAATGTGCATACAGCTATGTGGAAAGTCATACCATGATTACAACTGCCTATAGACCTACACATTACATATAATCTTCCATGAAAAAAAGACATTAAAATGAAATGTGTTTCACCAAAGATTAAGGTATTTGAAAGTAAAAACAACTAATTTAATACTGTTTTTAAGAATCAACAAGTGTTCTGTGCTACATAAAATACACAGCATTCATCTGAGCTTATTCAAAGACATATAAATGTCACTTTGAAAGCTGCAAAAAGCTGGAAATCTGGAGAATGAGAAATACAACAGCCTTGCAAGCAGGGATCCCCAATTTAACAGAAAATACATTAAAGATTTCTAAAGTGGATTTCTATAGTCCTCTGTAAAAGACAAGTTCATACACAAATGTGTCCTATTAGGAGAGATTAATGCTGCAGTTGAATACACAAAAAGACCTGCAACTCCTGAATTTCCTGGAGAACAGCACCATGCCCATGGGATGCCTGTACCCAACACTCCTTGGGATTATCTAACTCAGGCTTTCCTTCTTCCTTCCCCCTGCTGGCACCAGGGCTGGGAATGCTGGACAGGCTCCTCACTGCAGGAGCTGTGAGTATAAACCTGCTGAGCTGACAAGAGTTTGTTCCACAGGACATCAAGATCCACAAAAGAACACCTGTCTAAAACAAAACTTTAAATGCTCCTTAAAAAAAAAAATTAAAAGGAATACAAACCTCTGCTTCCAGTAGGCAGATGTAACTGTTCATTTGAGCACAGGGAGAATGTTATTAATACACAAACAAGTCCATGTTCCTAACAGTGAAAATCCCTCATATCTAGTCCTAATGAGAGGAATATATTGAATGTCTCACTGGTCCCACAGTGAGTGCTGTCAAATATGTGCCACGTTCAGTATGCAGTTCCAAAGTAAAGAAAATAGCAGGTCAGCAACACAAAATAAAAGGGCCAGTGTGATGAACACCACCACCATAAAGTGCAGTCCTGGTTCCCAGCCACTGAAACACAGCCTGCTTGCAATGCAACAGGAGAGCTGCTGAACACATGACATAAACATACACTGAGCACTGCCCCACATTTAAGGAAAAGAAAGGGCCCTGTGCCAAACTCAAATTAATCACCTAGTTTCTGGAGGCAGACTAATTCAAATCAATCAAAATAACATACAGAGAGAGAGACCACATCAAAGCTGTAGCAGGGCAAACCAGAGAGAAAGAGAGACAAAAGATAATGTTGGTGTATCAGCTCCTACTGATATTTGCTACACGTTATAACATAAGGAATGTTACTGGCTAGGAAGAGATACAAATAAAAGATTGCTGATAATTGTCAAGAGACCATTTTTTGCCATTCCCACCAAAATGGGCACCTCCAAGAGAAAAAAAATTGCCAAGTCCTCTCTGACTTTTCTCTGTTCAATTTTTTTGTCTGTTCAGTTACGTTTATCCAAAAGACATCACAGAGATGTAAATACCCAAATACAAAATTGGTACTTATAGTAAAAAAAAATCCTGCCTGACAAATACTATTTTCTAAGACGTTTATAAGCAAGATGCAAAAACCCCTCCATCTAAGTTATCCATTTAAAATTAAAAGTTCCAGTTGAGAGTTGAAGCTTTTTAAAAACAGATGTTCAAAATATACAATTTCTCCTTCCAAGGTAGAGAATCACTTCTTGTCAGGTGATTCTTGGAACCTGAGTATGACAGGAACTGCAAGTCATCCCATCTCCAGGTGCACTAAACTGGTTTTACTGAAGTTATACTGTGCTTTGATCCTCTACCAGAATATAGAATAATCAAGCCAAGTATAGCAGGAAGGTAAAAAGGTCATTTTGAAATTAAAAAACAGGGGGGGTTTATATGTATACAATCACTATACCCACATTTAGAAGTAAACTGAATATTGGATAATAAACACCCCTCTCCCACTGTTATTTTGATGAAATTCATATTCTTCTTAAAGCAACGCTAAAAAGCACTTATATTACAATATATTTTATTTTTCTTGGAAAAGACATGAAATAAAACCAATTTCAAACCAGGGAACAGGAGTAAAAACAGAAATGGCCATCCTGGAAAAAGGAGAAAATTAAGTGTGGTGAATCCTGCTTTTCATTTGAAAAACCTGTTCTGATTACTAGTACAGAATATAAAGTCATGCTGCATATGAAGGACTTGAATTTTTCATTAAATCTGTGAAAGGCAGAGCAGATCACTTCACTTACTTTCACGCACAGATTCAAACACTGGATTTCAAGAGAGCAAAGAGCTCTCACCTGTGTAATAACCTCACATTTACAAAGGTCCACACTGCATAAGGTCAAGTTACTAATGGGTGATTTTCCTTTAAATATGTACCATCATCAGAAACATTTCAACAGACACAGAGTTGGGATTTTTCACTCTTTTATTTTATTGTTTTTACACAAAGTTTAAGATGTATTTATCTGTTATTCTTACCTTCACATGCCAAAAGAGAAGGTCAGAGTCTAAATGGGCAAGCTATGAAACCATCAGACTTTACAATGCACAGAAATTCCTAACTTCTGCTTCCTCAGATGGTAAAAATTACCGTAAATTAATAGAGCTGAAAGAAATGACACTCAGGAAATAACATATCAGCAACCCTGGGAGGCTGAAGAGAGCTGGATCCATTTATAGCAGAATGCCTGAAGAGATCATTATATTATCTATGTTGATCTTCTGTATCTCACAGAACATCTGAAACATTTTGTCGCCCAGCCTATAATAAGCCCTGTAATTAGGCTACAGTGTTCTAACACAGAAAAACCCTGAGCTGCTCTATATGCAGCAGACCACCACAAAGGCCAAGTCACATGCTGCAAAGGGGAACTAATTATTAGCAAAATTAGGCTTCATGATCCCACCAAGCAGTTTTTACACTGTTGCTGCATATGAATTCCTCAGCAGCACTCTTGTGACCAATTTTATTTTGAGCACTTGAACAAAGCCAAGCAACCAAACATCCATGAAAGATAGCTTCCCATACTGCTTCAAGCAGCTACTGCAAAACATATACAACTGCTTTGAACACTATAAAATATATACATTCTGAGACATTTAAATCCAGTTTATTTAGTACCAAACTCAAGATAAATTAAAGGCAGTTTATATTGTGTTAGTGTATTCCATATAGAGGATTAGAGATGAAGACTTCTAATTGGGGGTAATTAATCTTTTAAAGTTCAAAAATAAGAAGCTGACATTTCAGTTCTAAACTGAAAAGAAAAAGGAACTCTGTTTAACTCTTAAAAAAAACAAAAGTGACTATTAGAAAAACCAAACCAAGAAAGGAGAGCCTTACACTTAACCCAGGTTCGGCTTTGTTTAAAGGTAAAACCAAATGTCCAAAAGATACAGAACATAGTAACAGCAATAGGAAAGACTGGTGACATTTTAACCCTTAATACTAAATTCTAGCAAGACCAGGGGAAAAAAATGCTTACAAAGTAAGCAGCAGGAATATTTCTCCCGTGCAAACAAAGTAATCCTTAGAAAAGCTTACACAAACACCCAGTACTTGTAGCACAATGTAAGAAACTTTTTGTTTTGTGAACTCAACAACCTCTGCTGTCTCTGTGCAGTCTGATGTACTTCTCTGTCAGCCCACGTCAGTACCTACTTCCCTGTTTCTGTTTGGGACCCTTCTGCTTTCCAGCTCACCAGGGCTCCTTCTTTTGGTTGTTTTGGCTGAAGTCACAGAGAAATAACATCACCCTTGAGCTGAGTGTCAGAGAGTTTAAGAAGCAACAGGTACCAAAGGGAATCTTCAGCCTAGATCTTTAGCACAGTCTCTGATAATGCATGACTTTTTTTCCCAAACAGGAACATGGAATTGAGATACAGACAGGCTGAGTGAAAAGCAAGAGTAAATCTCTTTGAGACAAGAACTTCCTTAACTTACATTTTTGGATTTTCCCCCTTTTGCTGCAGGAGTGCCCCTGAACTTTGGTTGATGATATCCTAATGAGATTTGCTTAGCTTTCTACTTATTAGCCTGGGTGCCTCACAAAAGATTTCTTCATCCAATATTGACTTTACTTCCAACATCATAGAAGTAAAGAAATCGACATTTTAAAGCCTCTGAATCAGATGCACAAAACAAAGTGAAATTAGAGAAAACAGAAATAGTGTTCTTCCCATTCACCTAACACTGGGGGCCAAAGGATGGCAGAGGAGCCCTTACCAAAATCATCATTACTTCACTACTGTCTTCATGAACTGTGAACCAAGTTCTTTAAGTTTGGTTTTCCTTAGAAATCCAAAAAAAAGTTTTGCTCTGTGTTGAACCACATATTCAGTGCCAAACTAAAGAATTTCTTTACTTTTTCATCTCAGCTAAAAATATTCCAAGACTTTTTGGTTGAATTAAAAGAAAACCTCCCCAATTTCTAGGCACTGAATCTGTACTTGACTACTGAATCTAAGGTATAAAAAAAATCAAAAAACAATCACACCACACATGGATCATAATGCACTTTTAATTCCCAAATAAAAAATGCTACATTTCTCATAAGTCATGAGACTTTCTTCAAGTTATTTTGAAATGCTAAAAACCCTTGCCTAACAGAGATATTTGATTATCTCTCACCCCAGGAAATCCTTTTCTTCAGTCTTCTCTTCCTTCATTCTTCTGTTTCTACCTCCTTGTTAGATTAACAGGATTTGGCTTTCACTCTCACTCCCTTTTGTTACAAGAAGGCTGCTTTCAATAAAAATGAGCCAGTGTCCTATTAATGACACACCCTTAGGGCATCTTCTTCACTTACAGTCTCCTCAATATTATTTTTTGCTTCTACAACTTACCATTTCCTTTCCACAGACATTCATTCATCTTCTGCCTAGTTTCAAAAACGATGTACCTTCCTCAAGTACCTCCTGCATTCCTAATTTTCTACCATTTCTTATTTCCCTATGCCTTTTTTAAGTTTGCACATTTGGGTTATTACTTCTTTCCTCTCTATATTCTACTTCTAGATCATCTAGTAATCACTAATAAAATCAAGTATTTAAAAGCTCCTTCTGCTTTCTGCTAATTCTGGAGTCTCAGAAGAGACTTCTTTGTTCTGACCATTTTTCATGGCAGTTCTCTCATTCAACCCAACCTGTTGAGCATTTACTGCAATGCACACAATTTACAAATCTCCCAAAACCACATCCAATGGATCTAATGGATTCTACTGGGAACTTCACTACCTGAACAGAATGCATAAGGCTCCTCCTTGCCTTCCAATAAACAATTGGATATTCAAAAGAGCTCATGCCATGTCACTACAAACTACTATGATAAAATATGTTTTAACTCCATCACTCAACACACACCTGGGTTTTTCTGTTTGAAGCCACTGAAGACAGACACTCCCTTCTGCACACTGGCACCTCACTCTTGCTTACAGCTTGACATGTTGCAAAATAAAGACTCTGTGTTCATTTTAACACGTAGTTTCAAGTTTGTACTGGTTTTTTACAATAGGTTACAGTTGAAACTATATCCACAACCAATTTTGGAAATCTATTTTTTTTTAATACCTTTTTGATATTTTGGACTGGTCCAAAGGAAAAGAGAAAAAAAAAGGAAGAAATCAAATGTTTTACAGTTTAAAGGAAGATCATTCACTTTTAAATTAAGTTTGTTGTAGTTTACACTTCTAAACCTTAAGAAACTGGATTAATAGTTTATTTACAAATCTTATGAAGAGTCTTAAAACACCTAAGACTATTTTGCTTGGTTTCATTGGTTTCCTCCTATTTGTCTGCACATTGAACCTTGTTGCAAAATAGAGGAGAGGTTTTTTTCAGGATGAGTGTTTGTTGGGTTTTTTGTTTGTGCTTAATGGTGTCTGGATAGCACCAAATCTAAATAAAGTTATGGCTTTTTTAATCATCTGACTCAATTCTGCACAACCACTAACAATAGAAGAGCAACAATCCTAATTTTAAATTAAAAGCACATGAAAATTTGGAGAAGTTGTTTCACCTTCTATTTCTTTCATAAAAACCTAAATCCTCAAAAACCCATGTGTGCATACAGAGATCTTCTTCTAAAAACACTACCCTTCTTAACATTTCTTACAAAATGAAGCCAAAATGAAACTAAACAAAATATGAACATGGCTTTAGAGGACAAAAAAGAAATGAAAAAAGCCTGAAGACAACCAGAGCAGAGCAGAGTTTGTACAACTCAGGGTCACATTTATTTGGAGATGAGGCTTTAACAGACCAGAAACAGTCTGCACAACAAACAACCTATTTGTCCCAGCCACGAGACAACCCCAAATTTGAAATAAAGCTACCAGCTGTCTCAGCAAGATGCCATGTCACTGTTACATGGGGTTGATCTATGAAGTCATTTTCTTAGAATACTTACCACTAAATCCCAGTTATTTTGTTCAAGCAACGTTATAGCTTCATCAATATTTTCAATACCAGTACATGCCTAAAATAAAAAGAAGCAGTAAACAGAATTAAAAGCATTGATCAAAATCAGGGTATTAATGCTTATAATTCAATTAATTTCAGCAGGATGGCAGGAAAGGTATAGGTTTTCCATTTCTGTAACAAAAAGGTAATCCAGAAATCAGACTTCAGGTTTAACATCAAACACTTAGATATAATTCCCTGTTCCACCAGAAGATTCTTGTGTAACCTTGAGCAAGCCACCCAGGGAAGCAAGACCAAGTAGTTATTTGTAAAATTAGGACAATAGTGCTGTCCCATAAAGGCGTTTTGAGAATTCTACCTTCAAAGCTATGATGCACTCATGCTAGTTCAAAAGGGAGCACAAAAAACCTTGGTGTTCTAGCCCTGTCCTCTGGCTTTATCTAGTTCAAGAAATCTAACACAATAGTATTATTGGTATTGTTAATCTTATGTTAACCCTCATAAAACTGTATTTTGAACTGAGCTTTATTCCAAACCCAAGAGCACCTCTACTCAGCAAAAGTGAGATGCAGCAACCTGCTGCCTTCTTTTGATATCCAGACCTTTGCAACTATTCAACTTCAGCAGGCAGAGCATTGCTGCTCATTCTGCCACATATTTGCTACCATTCACATTGAAGATTATCAGACATATTTTACTAGAAGAGAAAAAAGAAACAGTTAAGTTTCTCTCTGGAATTTATCTTTCATCTTAACCAAAGCTATGCTCTGTATTCAAACATACAAGAGGAGTTCAGACTTTTACAAGATCTGAAACATGATTGTGTTCCTTCTGCTCTACCACATAGTTATATAAAACTGTGGTATATAAAATTGCATCAAAAAAATTTAATAACCAAACCTTTTAACAGTAATAATACAGAACTAGATAGGAGCAGCAAACAGATCAGTTTTTCTGATTCCCTTTATGTCGTAAGAGAAGAAGGAGGCTAAGCAAACACCTTTTTCCTTCCAAGACATAAAAAGCAATCAGGTCGTGTATTTCCCATGTTCTGACTTTTCTCCCAATTTACAACCATGAAAACACAAAAAGAAAAAATCACAGAGAAATTCGAGGCCAATTCCCTCTTCCTAAATTCAACCCTGAAAAATTCCACACTTACAAGGCACTACATGCAGTATGTCAACACAAAATGGACGAGCCTGAAGGACCACAAGATGAAATTATGGGGAATTTTGCCTGCAGAGGGGAGGCAGCAGTTTTTATTGCTACACAGTGCTCTAACGACCACATTGATCCTCTCTGCAACAAGACAAAATTTCTTCCACTTCAGAGCACGCTGTGTTAATGCTGAATTTCACCCACTTCACACTGGGAATGCTAAAAAAACACCACTTTGCTCTTCAGAAGCATCATTTTGCCTTCTTTTCCATTATTTCTTTCAGTTAATTCTGAAGTTAAAAATGGGACAACACTTCAACACAATCCCCAGCAAATGCTTATACATTTATATACACTTTTATCAGGCAGGTTTGAAGAGTACAGGGCTTGAGTTTGTCCTTTCTGAAATCACAGGATGGCTCATGCTACCATCAACCTGCCACTGGAAGTAATGTGAACAGATCTCCTACAAAAAATCCTGCTTTGAGAAAAAGCTCTGCAGAAGTGACAGTCTTTCTGTTTACATTTGAATGAAATACACTTAATGTGGTCATTAGAGAAATAATTACTAGTTCTCATTTGTCAGCCCTGCATGACTTTAAGAACTACCTTGTGTTCCAACCTACAATAAGAACTTCACCAACAATGTGTTGTTTTCACCCCTGGGCTGTGCAGATGAAGCTGTGGAGATGGTACCTACAATTCAGGATTTAACACTGGTTTTAGTTGTCCCCTCTTTTTATCATTCCTGCAGCTCTTCTGACTTGCCCCTGTCCTCTGTTAGCCCATACTAACTGCAAATCAGTTCAGCTCACTTTGGCATATTCTCATTTTGAGAGAAACTAAACAAAATTAGCTTATCCTTCTGCCAGAGCACACAGTGAAAGGAGTTAACACAGTGAGGGCAGAGTAATTAAAGAACTAATTCACCTATGTGTCTGTATCCTTCCTGAATCATCTTTCTGGTGATTTACAATGTAAAACAGAAGCCTGCTCTTGGTCACTTAGCAATGCAGAGTCACTGGGTAACAAGGACAGACAGGTGTAAACACCAGCTGAAAATAAAAATCATCAGAATTCTTAATGGTCAAGACAAGCAGTTTTGGTTTAAATCTTTGCACTATTCCTACAGTCCTTTTTAATATTTGATTTTGAGGAGTTCTTAAACTAAGATTTCACTTTCCAGATGGACCATTTTTGCTAGTTGTCAATAAAACAGAAAACAAACATTTCAGAATTGCAGCAGGAAAGAACGAGTGCTACTTATCAATGTAACCATAAAACAGACATTCCCAGATCTTTCTCAACACACTGTTAATGTCAGAATTGCAGCAAATTAAGATTATTTAGAATCTTATTATAATTCAACGTTCAAACACTACATGCTACAACAGAAGTCATCAGTGAGACCAAAAACCCCCAGCAACCAAAAATTAAAGCTGCTTCCTTGTACCTGCATCATGCCATGCAAGCTAAATTAAAGAAAATCATCTGGTTTGCATGTCTTTGATTTTCCCTAAGAAATTAAGCACACAAGACAGGCAGTTCCTCACTGGCAAGTGTGACATGACGTCAAAGGCTCTGTAGTGACAGATTAGTCCCAGAACAACCTGGCCTGCTCCTGCCTTTGTTTTCTTTAGGGAAACACACACAGGAAACCAGCAGGTTCTGTGAGTAACAGAATTAACAAAGTCTGCTTCCTCATGGGTTTGCCTCTCATCCCTAATTGCAAGGGCTTATTTAAGCTTTTCCTATGGCTGGAATATTTATAAGAGCTTCTTTTAATGGACTGCTTCCCATATTACCTGGCTATATTTTCATTATATTTGGAATCATTTCATTGGTACAAGTCCAAGGGGCACCTGGCACCTTAGGGCTCTATGCCTCACATATCTAGAAAGGCAATCTAGAATTCACAGGATTTAATTATTTACAATACATAAAGCTGTTTTCATCATATTTATTCCTTTTATTCTACCCAAGCAAGAAACAAACAAACAAAAATTAAACAGGAAAAAGAAAGTTAAATTCGTTCAGGATCAGAAGCGAAAAAAACCTTCACAGCAGATGAGCTCTGAAGATGCAAAAATACATCTTTGTTACTATGCAAGTAAAGTGAGAGACTGAGACTTTATTCACAGATTTTTTATTCAGCTTTATTTTCATGAGACCTGCTTAACAGAAGGCATTAAATATTTTAAAAGAAAATTCTGACTTGAATACTACTATATCTCATTTCAGTGAACAACTAGCACATCTTCTAAGTCATCAAAAGATGAAAGAAACCAACCACCACAGAAAAGGTAAAACCCTGAAGGCTCACTGATTTGTAAACCTTTACACATCAGAAAGAAACCAAAGAATTTTTTTTGAGGACAAAGGAGAAGAAAAGGTAGAACAAGTTCCTCCTCCTCTCTGCATTTCCTGTAAATCTAGGATATCATTTTCAGCCTTCACAGCAGCTCCAGAGACTCTGCTGTCACTTCTGTGCTTTTCCAGACCACACAAGAGGAAAACGAATGTGAAGATGAGAAAACGATTGTTGTGTGCTGAATTCATAATCAGATGCTGAAGATAAAGTTACTGAATGTTAAAACAACTTTCTTAACATCCTGCTTTTCCAGGGCAGGTAAGTGTTTCCACCAGGTAGACTGAAATTTTCACATAATAAAATTTCTGAGCGTTCTCCAAATTTTTTTCCAGGAAGCTTCATATCCCCACAATGACAGAGACCTTACCCTTGGAATGTTTCACAGGTGGCCATTAGGGGTCCTATCTTTGCACAGCAACATTAACCTTAATAAAAAAAGCAAACTAGTCACTAAGGAAACAATTCAATAGGAAAGAAGTTGTGAGGCCAGACAGGCTCCAAGGCATTTGAGACAAACCTAGGAGCTGCTTCCAGAAAGCTGTAAAGCAGGATGACAGACTGGCTCTTCTAAATCCCTTGCAGGGTGGTCTGACCCCAGCAGCTGTAACAGCTGGATCTGGGTTTGGAGACCCTCTGTGCCACCCTATCCCAAGAGCACAGGCTCCAGCCACCTCCCCACCCCAGGGAAGCAGCTGCCCTCCCCATCTGGCAGCAGCTGCTCCCCAGCACCTGCTGCAGGGATCCAGGCAGTTGTTGCATGGCAGAGCTGGAAGGGCCAAGTGCAGCTCCCAGCACAGAGCTGGGCTGTTCCTGCAGCTGCTGGGACTCACTCACAGCCAGGCACTGCTGCCCTGACAGGCAGAGGCTGCAGCTGCTGCACAGGAGCTGGCAGCACACGGTATTTGGCAGCACATGGTATTTATTTGGCAGCAAGGCAGGATGTCTCTCACCTGGGGCACCACTCCCCTGCTCACCAAGGCAAAATGAGGCAGGCAAAGTATCCAAAAGGCCACATTTGGCCTAAGTCTCAACATTCCTTTTGAACAATTCCATATTTCCTTTGGCTACTAATAGTAACTGCATTTTCTCCAAAAAAGGGACTGTCCCATCTCTAAACTAACCCAAACTAGGCCTAAAACATTTTGTACAACAGGTTCAGGCCTGTTAAAACCAGGCAGACAGACAGCTGTGAATCACACTGGGTACCACTCGCTTCTGTAACAGTCAGATTTTAAAAGAAATCTGTAGCTCAGTCCATCATTTCAATGTTTATCCAAAGCTACAATGCACAAAGAAACAACTGCATGAAGGCACCAAAAGATTCAACAGGATTATCTAGGAAGAAAAGCTTTCACCCTCTGGGAGCTCTTACAATAGCTCAGGAAGTCAGAATTAACACATCTGTGAGTGCACAGACAGCACCCTAGGAAGTGCTTACTTTTGAAAGCACTAAATAAAATTTTATCACTAGATAGAGCACGGCAACTAGAGTTAACTCTATTCAATAAAGATATATGAGGTTTTCAAAAGACATAAAAAATGCTGGCAAAGAACATATATTGTTAAAAATCAATTCGCTGTCCCTTGGGTAACTTACTCTTCAAAAGTTGAGAGACCAGGAGCATGGAAAACTCTTTGAGTCCCAGCCATAAAGCTGCTCAGGACAGCTGAATTACAGCTTAAAATCAGCAGTAACAAACACAACAAACAAACCACTCAGAGCTGTTCTGAGTAGCATTTAAGATATAGCAAATGATATTACTTATCTCCTTGCATATTCCCTCTGTAATAGAACCAAGATTTACCTTAGTGTTTTATTCACCTCTTCAATTACAACCAGACAGTTCACAGACACACTTCAACTCCCTGCCACATTTTGCCTATCTCCAAAGACAGAGAGTCTACAGACTCTCTGGGCAGTTTGTTCCAGTGCTTCCACCTTTACTGAGAACTGTTTTTCCTTATATTTAATTATAATTTCCCAAGCTGTAACCTATATCCACTGCCTCTCACCCTCCAACTCCAAGAGAAATTTGATTCTGTATTGTCTGTTATCACCCACTGTACAACTGAGACAGCAACTAGATCCTCCTGCAGCCTTCTCTCCCAGGCTACACAAAGCCAGCTCCTTTAACATCACCTTTCACACAAAAATGCTCCAGCCTCCTCCCTTCCTAAGTAATCCTTCACTGGACTTGCTCTGCTTTGCCATTGGAGTGACTGACACTGAACACAGCACTCCTGGCAGCAGTGTTCTCATCTCACCTGTACAATGAGAGAGAATGGCCTCCCTCGGGCTCCTGGAACACTGGTACAGCCCACTGTGTGGCTACTACTACTTCTGGAAAAACCCTTAATTCCCTTTCCAAGTATTCCTAACAAAAATCAGGTTTCTGGATGCAAGATCTTTAAACAATCCAATCCTGAGTTTCCTCTTTCTGGAGTCACACATAGTACTTTGGTTCCTTTTCCCATCCATTATGAGAATGGTTCAGTAAGCAAGGATAATTATCAAGTCCGTAAAGAACCAAGGCTAGCTCTAGATTGTATCTGCTAGAAGTCCACTCAAATCCAGAAAGATTTAGGACACTAATTCACCCATGACATATCAGTAAGTCAGAAAATTTTCTTTAAATTCACACATACACTGTTTCAACGATGATTACTTCGAAGCTACTGAAACGAAGTGTAACATTTCTTCCCCCAAAACAGACAAAGTTAAGCCAAAATGCCCAGCCAAGCAAATAGAGGCTTTAGTAGCATAATATCAAATATAAGATACCTGTGTAACTCCCTTCTGGGCTATCAAGAGATGCAGCAAATTCAGACACTCACAACTGAGATTTTTTGGTACCTCAGTTCTTCTCATCCCATCATCCCAAAGTCCCACCTGTCTAAGGATCACCTCCACAGACTCCATCAGCTACACCCCTCTGTGGCATCCCTGCTCATTCTAACCTTGCAACAACCTCACTGGTGTATTGAGACTGTTCTTAGTATGAGTCATCCATGGTTATTAAATTAACTTTTACTTCTGTTTCAGACAAACACTAAGAAAACAACATCCAGGCATATCGACCAAAACACGGACTGAAAGGTCACCTACTGCAAGCATCTAACTGAAGAGATAAGAATGTTTCTCTGTTTTTACATAACTCAAAAGACCATCTGGTAAAAATTAAGCAGATTCACCAGCTGTTCATTTAGCAAAAACAAGCTAATTTACTTACCAGCATCAGAAATCAAGGAAGGGTTTTAGGCAAATATGCCAGGATAAAGTTTGCCCAATAGATTTCAACTCCCACACCCAACTATTTGCAAGCCTCATCATTCTACTATTTGAGCATCCCCTTAAGCAAAGTGAGGGGGGAGGGAAGGGGGGAGAAAAAAAATAATATTTCTGAAGGTCACACAAGACATTTCAACCTATAGCTACCAAGTAGACAGGAGTGAACTTTGCCCACTCTGAGATGACTGCAAGCCTTCCAAACAAAGCAAGCTGGGGACAAAGTCTAAACTGGTAGCATGAAGCTCTAACCACTTCTCAGCAGAACTAACTAACTCAGGACCACACTAACCACTTTCAAATGGATTCCAGCAGACTGTGAACTCTCTCAAGACTCTGGAGCAAATTCTGATTCCAGAATACCACGAAGGCAGATCCCTAGGAAGCCCATGAGCTGAGCCAAGACATGAACTCAAGGCTCCCAAGCCCCATGTAAACACTCCAGTGTTTAAGCCACACACGTTACATACAAAGAGCAGTGGTGAAACTGAATTAAAAAACAAACCAAAAGTCAGTACCCATTAATTAGTACTCTACGCTACCAAACCCATTTGTCTTTCCTGAGGACTGAAGACAGCCTTTACCCAGCAACTACAAAATGTTTTAGTTAGGATTATTCCAAAGTTTCTGTGTTTGTTTAATACTTTTATTAAGTATGTCAGTGAAGGCAAAACCTCAAGGTTTGATGAATCATTTTGCCCTTACAGTATCATATAAAAGAAATGGATGGAAAAAAGAAAATAATTGTATGGGTCAAAAAAACACTTGCTGCACATCTGCACTCATTTCCTCTCTGCTCATTGTCTCAAAAGCAGCAGAACTTTAAAAGCGACTCAAGAATAAATAAAAGCCACTTTCTAGATAAGCACACAATGGAAGAGTACTAATCCATACAAAAGAATATTTTAGTCAGCATTCCACAAACAATCTTTTTAATTTTTTGTAAAGAACAGGACAGCAAGGAACAGACATATTCTTCAAAACTTGGAAAAGGCATGGTTTAACTCCAGCCAGCAGCCAAGCCCCATGGAACTGCTCACTCACTGCCCCAGCAATGGGACCAGGGAGAGAACCAGAAAGGCAAAAGCTGGAAAACTCATAGTTTGAGATAAAGACAGTTTAATAGGGAAAGCAAAAGCAACCCATACAAGCAAAGCAAAACAAAGAAATAATTCCCTGCTTCCCACGGGCAGCCAGGTGTTCAGCCACCTCCAGGGCAATGGGGCCCCACCACATGTAGTGGTTACTTGGGAAGACAAACACCATCACTATGAAGATCCTCTCTTCCTCTTTCTTGCTTGTCATATGGTCTGGAAAATCCCTTTGCTCGTTTTGGGTCCTCTGTCCCAACTGTGTCTTCTCCCAGCTTCCTGTGCACCCCCAGCCCCCTCCCCAGTGTAGCAGCACAAGAAGCAGAAAAGGCCTTGGCTCTGCACAAACCCTGCTCAGCAATAACAAAAGCACCTCCTCATTATCAACTCTGTGTTCAGCACAAATCCAAAGCACAGCCCCAAAACAGCCACTGGGAAGAAAATTAACTCTACCCCAGGCAAGACCAACAGCATCCAGAGCAGGGAAACAGAAACACATTTAAACTTCAAGCACAGGTCATACCAATAGCACAGGCCAACAAGGCCTGAAAAGAAAAAAAAAAAGTAAAAACCAGTTTTCTAAAGGCATAAAAATTATCTAAGCTTTTAAAACCATCAGGACAAGAAAGCCTGATAGTAAGTCAGTGGGACCAAAGGAAGAAAATAGCAGAGAAGTATTCAAAGAAGGCAAGGGCTTATCAGAAAAGCTACATGAATTCTGTGCACTGATACCCACTACTGAGGAGCTTTGGGACCATCCTGTAACACAGCTGATATCTGTACAGAAAACAGTCTCATCCTAAAATGTCAGCAGAGACATACAGAACAAACCACGAGATTTGTGAGAGTCCCCAAACCTTCAAAGGAACTTAAACACAAGTTTTCCACAGCAGACTCCTCTTTAAATCAGTCCTGATTAAGGATGAAATCAACACTACCTTCCCACAGCACTAACATGAGTTTTTTGTGGTGCAAACCAGAAGGGGTTAAGATTTCCACAGTTCAAATTTGACTTCTGTACTAATAAGAAACAGCAGAAATTCCAATAAAGTATATAGAACAGGCTTAATATGCACATGTATATGACACACTGAGAACTGAACACAGCTTCTATACAGCAAACCCACATATCACAGAACTACTCAAACGCCTCTCAAGAGCTCAGTTGAAGAACACAAGACTAATTTAAGCTGACACAGCTTATTTCCAAAGTTTTACAACAAACCCCATCATCAAGCTTTCAAAATGCTGACTTCCAGAAACGAGGATGAAGTAAACCCATTCACATCCTGTTTCTTTCAGCTCTTTCCTAAGAACCAGCCACTGCTGTAGAAGAGACATTAGGCCAGCTGGGTCTTCGATCCGAGCTGATATGGCACCTTTGGTATTTGCTCACACAAACAACCTGACCTTTAGAAAAAAAAATTATAGAAGTGACTCAGTTTCAGTGTTCTTGTCTTTACAAATTGTTTCCTGCAATAGATAAAATATGAAACCTATATAAAATAACCCAAGGGCTAACGTACTCTGTTCTAGTTTCAAAATGTCTCTTAAGAACTTCAGCTTTAATGAATTATCTCTTGAAAGCATTAACTACTGCTGTGGAACAAAGACCTGCTCAACCAGTCAGACATAGAGGACCAGTAGATGACTATTTTGATAGACCAAACAACATGTCATGCATACATTTGGGCTTTGATTTCCTCTTTGAGCAGTTTCTTTTTACAATTGCACATTAACTAGTCAACTCTAAGAAATGGGTTTAATTAGTAGGTATCAATCCAGTCAGTAAGCATGTCATTTCCTTTCATCCAAATAATGAGGAACGAGTAAAATTTTAGGTACTTCCCCATGCCTTTTATTCAAGTTCCTACAGTAGTTAAAGGAAAGGACTCATCTAATGGCTGCCCCACATATGCACAAATTTATTCAATAACTAGAAAATTGTGAAACCCTACCAAAGATATGTCATATAGTTCCTTTAAAAACTACCTTTTGCTTCTAGTATGGAAGTGTGTGAAAACTAGGCTTGCAATGGTAACTGAATGATAAGAACTGCCCAAATAGAGCCCAAACTCCACCCTTTCAGGCTTTCCAGCTCCAATACAATATTCTCAAGATGGGAGATTGTCAAGGCCCCTTAAGACATGTAGCAAATGGCTCAAATGCTCATCCTCTCCCACACCTCCTTCCACACAAAAATATGAAAATATGAAGTAAGTGTAAAATTTACTGTAAATGATCCTTGCTTACCAAGATATATTAGCCATGTGGTATTTTCAATATCATAAATAATTTTCACAGTATCTTTCAATGAAAACCTTCCTAGCCTTTGGGAGTACATACAATTAATAATTTCAATATTATAATTAGTACTGGTTGTCATGGCATTTGGAAAAGGATCCTCTAGCTACCACCTCTCAATCTGTTTCAGTGACCTACTAACCCAAATACCTATATGAATGGGCTAATGGAAATGGTTACTATGATGTGAAGAGTCTTTTCAAGGTAATTGAATGAAAAAACCATAATAAACCTCTTTCTAAAGACAAATTGGTGCTCCAGTGGTAAATTATTTAGGTTCCTACAGCAGGAGTGTAATGCACACAAATCATAGTCATAATAGCCTCCTTCTCTATAAATGTCAGTTAGTATTTCTAATTATCTATCTGCCCGTACATGGGAGAAATTAACTGGGTTTTCCATTAAGAGCTATCAGTGGGAATATCCAAGTTATGTTTCTAAAAGAACACCACTCACTTCTTATTTGTGACTCTGGAACCCACTTCACCTTCAGTTTAAAGGCCACTAAATCAAATTAGCCTTGTTCTGATGAACCTGAACTTCAGGATGACAACTGAGCTCAGCCTAAACATATCTAAAGAAATGAAATTCCAAAAACCCACAAAGAAAAAATTAATAGAAGTGATGGCAGAAGTGATTGGTAGCAGACAATGAAAATGGCAATAACCAAGCTAGAACACACTAAGCATGCAGTATGTTTTTATCCTGCCTCTTGGCCCTAGGGCCATTTACAGTAAACAAAACTAATTGTGTTCCAAATTGAGAGGTCCAACTACCAGTACCAAAGGTGTTACTGACTGTGTAATGCACAAAATTATAATGTGATAAAATCCAACAAGGATTAAAAGGAATTTTAATCAAAATGCAAATTAAGAGGTCTCACGAGTATAAACTTCAACATCCTACAGTGTCCTAAAGGCCTCTTTTTACACTGAAAAACAGTTGTGTTATCTATTTTAAAATTTAACTAAAGATACAGTAACCTATATCCACTAAAACATGTCAGGTGAAGCAGGGCTGAGCATCTGGGCAGCTGACTTAGAAACCCAACAGAGCCCACTTTTAACTAAAGAGACCCAGTAGGAGGGTATGATTAAACAAATCTGTCCATCCCAAACCCTGATTTCCAAGCTCTAGAGTACTGGATTTCCTTGCAGCTACTGTGGAGAGAGCTGCAGAGCTTAGTTCAGAACCCACTGCACTCTACATTCTACAGAGAGGCCACACAAAACAGAGCTTTGGTTTGAGTAAGACTGAGGTTTAAGCTCAGACCGATCTGAAGAAATGTACACCCAGACATTTAGGGAGACATTCTAATGAAAATGTAGGCCTCCAGGAACTTTGCAATCTCTGGAAAAGTGTCCTCCAGCTTATGTTTAAGCTTTGACTGGATCTCTCTTCAGCAAGTACCTTTTGTTGAGGACCTTGTTCCAAATTCCCAACACTCCACTGAAAGCCTGCAAAGAAAGCAAGAACAGCCCTTTCTGCCCCAGGACCTTAGTGACAAAACATGCCTTTTTCTTTCAGTGTTAAGGACATCAACTTTGAGATTTGTTCAGAACATCCAGTGAGTGGTTTATCCTTACAGAAATGTTTGAAACACTTCCCAGCCCCCCCCCCCCCCAAGTCACATTCTGTGGCCAGAATCAAAGATACTGACTTGAAGCTATTCCTGTATCTGCCTACCTTTTCCACCCAAATCTTTATACTGCCAGTAACTTAAAATGACAGAAAACCTTTGCCACCATGCCAACAAACACAGAAGAAAGAAAAGCTCACTTAGCACTCCTAAAAAAAAAATACACAAATGTAAATTCTGCACACAGACTGTTGGACAGTAAAACTGTTAACAACTGAGATAATCTTCTACAGGGCTGAATCAGACAGGAACAAAAGAACCCAAACCAAACTAAAAACTTCATCTTGTCAGTTATTTAACAGCACTGTGTTAACTTCCAGGTGAAGATTCTACAGTTGCTTTAATTTTCGCCATTCCAGAAGGAAACAAGTAGATTGAATTACAATTAAATCTTCAAAAACAAACAAAACAAAAAATAATAAACTGATGTATCACTGTCATGGTCAATTTTATAATTTAAAACACAATCATTTAGCATGCTTTCTCACTGTGCTGCAAGTGATGGAAATGAGGTTCTTCCTTCTCAATTCCCCTTGCTCCTCCCACAAACCTGTTTTTATGAAAGAGATTGACACAATGTTTAAGCTGGGAAAAAAAACAAACCACCAAACGTTTTTTACACAAGTGTGTGAATCACACAAAAGTAGTCTATTACCCAGTTTTTTAAAAATCTGGAAAAGGGAAAAGAAGGCACATACCTTGGTTTCACAATGCACATAGATGAAAGAGGGAAGAAGAAAATTACTAGAAATCTATTGTCTCAATGAAAGCAAGGATTTTTGAGTCCTGTCATCTTACTCTGAAATCCTCCCACCCTGACCAAATCCTGAGCTACTTATTTATTTGGTCAATGATGAAAAATGTGAAATCTTTGAAAAATTTCCTCCTGAAGCTCCAATGTGCCACATATTCTTGTAATATATGGACACACAGGAGCTGGCAACTCTCACTGCAACCCTTAGGCCCACTCCACATTTAGGACTGTTGTGAGGACAAGCACACAGCATGAATAAAGTGGTCCTTTAGGTGGACATAACTTATAAAGACAAAAATACATTCTTGCTAATTTTAGGTGGACATAATTTATAAAGACAAAAATATATTCTTGCTAATTTTATTTCCAATCCTAAGTGAAGCTGTAAAATCAAAAGCAAAAGCGCTAGAATGCAAAAATATCAATATCTGAAACTTCTGCCAATACTCCAAGTTAAATTTTGGGAATGAAGGCCAATCTATGTCAATTAAATGAAGCTCTGTGCAACTAAATTTTACAATTTAAAAAGGAAAAAAAAAATCTGTTTTCTTGATAGTGAAAAGTAGACCCCAAACTGCAAGAGATCATGAGTATATTTGTACCATGTGACCACCTGGATATCCCAATGAAGATGGAAAATACTTTGCAGTTAAACACAACAAACAATAGGTTTTTAAAAATAGGTAAAAATTATATGCCTTTATTTCCCCCAGTATGTGAAGTATGTTGCAGCATCACTCTTACCAATTCATATGCAGCTACCTTTTTAAAGAATTTATGCTACTAACACAAGCTGTTGTGTTTTTTCCTGTGGAGTTTTTCCTTTATGCCAATGACACTTTGTGGAGAAGTTCTGAATTGCATTTAGTAAAAAAAAATCTAAAACTTGTTTGTGCAAGTTCTAGTCCTGAACTCCACATCAGCTACTTCCACTGAAAACAATCAGACTACTCATGTTCAAAGCAAAGCTTCTGCATAATCTTTCCTAAGTGTGGGCCTAAGAAGGAAAAGTTAGGCAGGTTGCTTATACAGCCCACATGCATGAATACGTATTTTGTGCTCCCTGAGTAGCACACAGTAGCCTCATTAAAAAGGAGAGGAAAAGAAAATAATTATAAACCACACAGAACAGGCTTAAATTGTTTTGAGACATTACACAAAAATATTTTGGTAGATCACTCACTGTGCCTTACTCTATACTTAAAATATCTCATAAAATTCCATGGGTTTGTGTATATGTGTATATATATATATATGTATATGTATATATGTACATGCAAAACACTTCTTTAAAAGTAATTCTATTTAGTACCTCCAAATGCAGAAGTAACCTGTTACTAGAGTCAGAGCTAAAAAGAAAAAAACAAATGCAATACAAGTTCCTGCTCTAGACAAAATCCCTAATAAATCTGGAAGATACCAAATAAATCCATGAAATCACAAAAGCATCAAGCACCAGCACAATTATGATTTCATTTATTTTTTTAATGGGGTGACAAAACCCTTTCAATTTTGAGAAGTTTAAAGACCACTACTCTATCCCCCTTAAACATAACTTAGGAAAGATAAGGGTGAAATGGTGATGGAAGTTTCCCTCCCAGTTTAATTCACCAAAGATTAGCTGAACTGAACTACAAAGAATTGCTTTTGAAATTTTCACTGTGTGCAACATTCTTCCACAAGACACCTCACATAGACATAGAAGATGGCAGCAGAAGTCTGAGAAACATATTTATTAATTAAAAAGGTACAGGAAATATAGAAGGGAAAATCATGCAGAATTACTTCGACACATAATGTTTTATTCTCCATTTTAAATTCTTAGTGAATGAGTTGCAAATTCCACCAAATATTTAAAAGACCCAAAACCCTTTACTGTTTTGTAACAGTCTAAAGATACAAGGCCTAATAATGACTGACATTGTCCTTTACTAATTGAAGCTTTAACAGCATGACAATTAACAGTTCAGTACTTCAAAATCAGGGAGACACTTTAAAAGAAATATAATGAAACAGAAAAACAAAGCTGTCTGCTGAAATACAAGAGGAAAATGTTTGGGTTCTTTTTAAGTAAGGACTGGTATATGATAAAATATGTCCTGTATCCTAGGTTCAGACACATTATGTCATCCACCCTTGACCTAAAACTGGTTTCTGTGACTCCATCACCCACCCACCTGCAAGTTTGCAATCATACTTACTTGTCTTCACGGTACAAACACTGCAGTTGTACTTTTACTTTTATTAATGGTTTCAAAAGCCAAGCACAACAATACTGCAAAATAGCATAAAACACCTGGAAAGTGTAAATCTGTACTGAAAATTCTATTAAACAAATAATCTTACATTCACCAGCCACTAATTTCATCATTTGGGATTCCTGATTGTAAGTTCAGATAATAATGTGGGATTCTTCTGTAAGACTCTGCTCCCACTGGTACAAATGCAGAGTTGGGATCTCAGTTTCCTTTCACACAGTGTGCCATTCCTGGAAAAACTCCTGTGTGAAATCCCAGCCCTAAAATTGGGATGTCATTCCTTATATACAAAAAAGTATCTCCAAGCACAACAAAGTAGTATCAATATAGTAACATTTGGTAAGCATTTTAATGAACAAGGGTGTAAGATACTGGGGTACAGAAGGGGATGACAGTTCCCTGTTATCAGCTGGGAACTCCATGAGTTACATCAGTGAGATACCAGGTACCTTTTGCAACAGAGGAATTGCTCAATTACATAATACACAGGAATTACTGTGCACACTACAATCACGCTACCTGTAGCTCCAAACAAACACACACACAAAGTGAATTGGAAGGATTACTATTTTTTCATTTTAACTAAATGAAATAGTTTCACTGCTGACAGCTGGAAAACAGTCTTTTAAGAAGCTGAACATACAGGTGGCAGTTTTACAAATCAATCCAAGAATATCCAGGTGCCTATCCATGTTAGGACAACCACTGCAAATGGACAGAGCTTAAAAAAAATCTGATAGACTGAAAAGCAAATATTAAAAAAAGTATATTCAAATATTATCTGATTCCCTTCCCAGATGTGTTTGGCTCCCCTCACTATTTCAAATGCAGGTATCCTCCACTTTTTTACTTGGTCTAAGAAAAGCAATATAAAACCAAGAATTATTAAGAAGCAATATACGCTCCTAGAGACATCACTTTTACTTACAGAAAGACTTTATTCTGGGGATAAGATTTAGAAGCCTAAAGTTAAATTACAACCTTTTTGTAGAGAGAAGGAAAGGTAACAAAGAACTTTGAAGAGCATATTCCTCCCTTGTACACAAACACGCTGTTGTCTGGAATAGGGTGGGAAGAGTTTTACTGTCATCACAGCAGTCACAGGCTGAGGCAATCATGGAGTTTAGTGTTGATGCTGGAATGGAAACACCTCTGTTCAGCACTAATCTGCAGTACCAGCAAGTGATTCACTACAAACACTGTGACAAATCATGTGGACTGGTGAGTTTTGGATCCTCCCTGGCATTTGCCTCTTCCAAGTGAGCTGCCTCACAGCTGTCCCAGGGCCTGGGTGGTTGCAGAGGGTAGGAACAAGCAAAGTGGATGAAAAAGCTTTTTTTATTATTAATTTAAAACTGAAACTGTAAGTTAAAGAAGACATTTTGTTCACGCATCTTGAGAAAAGAGGGCACACACTCCCCATTTCTGACAAATATAAAAGAAGGAGAGCCGAGGCTTCAGAGGGTGGGCTTCACATCCACCACCCCGGACCTCCCCACAAAGAACAAGCAGCACAGCAACGAGGAGAAAGAGAAAAGCAACGAGAGGCCACGGCAGTGTGGCGGCGGCTTGAAATTTACCTGGAAATCAGCCAGTATCATTTCTCGGTCCATGTTGGACGCCATTGCAGCCAGCTGCGTCCCGGCTCTGCTCGGACCCGCGCACCTGGAGCCGCTGCCGCGGGGAGGACGGGGCAGGGTGGGAGCTCAGGAGCTCATGGAGGCGCCGCGCTGCGCTCGGGCTCCCGCGGCGCCCCCGGGCTGCCCCTCCCGGGCCCGAGGAGGGGAGGAGGCAGGAGAGCGGCGGGCCGGGCGCGGGGCCGGGAGCGGGCAGCGCTGGCTCAGCCGCTGGCCCGGGAAGGAGGAGGAGGAGGAGGAGAAGAAGGAGGAGGAGGAGGAGGAGGCAGCGCCGCTCCCCGCCTGCCTCCACAGCGCCTGTGTCGCACATTTTGCCTGTCATTGAGGTCGCAAAGAGGCGCTTTGCGGCCGACACGTGACTGCCCGCCTGTCAAGCGCTCCCGGAGCCGGGGGCGGGACCGCGCCGAGCCGGGACCGCGGACCCCGCGCCCGGGCGGCACCGGAGCGGAGCGAGGAGTCCCGGCCCGCGGCCTGCCCGGCCGGACCCGCCGCAGCGGGGCCGCGGGGCTGGACACATCCGCACGTCCCGTGCCGGGGCTTGGCGGCTGCCCGGGCCCGGCGGCGGCGCGGGGTGTCCCGGCTGCGCTCCGCCGCCGACTGCGGCCTAACGGGGCTGCGGGGACCTGGCTGCAGTCGGGCGGTGCAGGGAAACGCGGGCCGGTGCAGCTGCCGGGCGGAGCGCGGCCCTGCCTCTCTGTGCGGGAGCGGAGCAGCCATCCATCCATCCATCCATCCATCCATCCATCCATCCATCCATCCATCCATCCATCCATCCATCCATCCATCCCTCCTTCCTCCCGTCCCTGCTCCTTTCCCCCTCTCCGTCCAGCCGCGCCCCGGGGCCGCGCAGGTTTCGGTGAAAGCAGCGGCTCGATCCCGGCGCGGTTCGCGTCCCCTCCGCCCCCCGTGACACGGTGCCCGCCCGGTGCCCCGCACCCCCGGCCGGGCACGCAGCGCTCGGGGCAGCCACGACTTTTCCCCCAGGTTCCGACTTGGCTCAAAAGAAGGAGATGCATTTTTCACAGGTTTTTCTGAGCCAACACACCGTGATCTGCACAGCGGCCGTCGCTCAGGCTTACTACTCCAGCACTGTAAGATGCAATTCTATTATATACCGCAAATAAATCTGCTTTAAGTGATGCAAATCTAACTGTAACTGATGCTTTCTAAGTTTGCCTCCTGCAACCTGATGTACGCCTTTAGCACCGACATAAAACACACATTTGCACGCCAACTTGCTGATTAGTCCAGCATGTTTTGCTCCGCTTTTTGTAGGAGTGTCCTGTGAGTGTCGTAGCTGAGGTCACAGATGCATCAAGCAGCTTTCCTGTCAGCTAATAACGCTACATTCTGATACCTTTGAATCAAGATATTTTGCCGGATTTAGGAAGCAGCGTTCTTTATTGTTTCTCTCTTCCACCCGCGAAGGTTACAGGCGGGTTTCGCGGACTCCGCGGCCGCTGGCCCCGGGGCGAGCTGCGGGGGAGCCCGGGGCAACCGCGGCCAAAGGCTGCGTGCGGAGAGGGGCGCAGGGAAAGCTCGGCTGTACCTCCAGGAGGGTCCGTGATCCCAAGAGAAAGCCTGGGAATTGTTTAGAGCCTGTTGCGGACGCTGCTGGCGAGCGCGGGCTCCAGGGCACCTGGGCTGGGTGTCTGGTGGCGGCAGCTCTCCGGGCGGGCTGAGGCCACACGGAAACGCAACTTAAGATGCAAAGCCACAGTGTCAGAGAAATTGGGTTTTACATTTTATCCCGTTCCTGCTCCAGTTTATGTTGGCAGGGCTTGCGAGAGGTTTTTTATTGCCCGCTGACGTGAGCTTAACAATGCGAGCTCCCCACTACCGACCGGAGGGATGATAAATTAATTGCCCTCACACCTGCACCCTTTTTTTTTCCCAGTTTGATGTTACAGACAGTTCTGTACTAAGTACAAGGTATGGTGCAATGCCAGGGACAGCCTATGCTAAATTACAAACAAATCCACCCACACATTACTAGAGAGTAACTATAATAAAGGCTGAAAAGCGAGTTTTAGCAATTGGATTAAAGCCAATTAATTCCTGGCACGAACTAAAGCTATAGGTATGTTGTCAAGGTTAGTTACACAGCGTTCATGTCTATTACAGTCATATTTTAGATAACGATATCTATATTAGATCAAAACAGGAAAGATTTGATCCAGAACATGAAGAAAAGGTGAAAAGCTGCACGTGCCCCACATCGCAGGAAGTTCACATTCAAGTCACAGCTAAAGTTTCTGTTTGCCTTCTCACAGCCTCTCTGAGCCATTCGAGGTGGGTTTTATCCTCCAAAGAGTGAGAGACGAATTAGGGAGCCGATTATTTTACTTCTTATAATGCCCGATGATAATATCTCCCTCCAGAAGTTGGTCGGTTTTTGGTTGGTTTTTTTTTTGTTTTTTTTTTTCCTGCTGATTCTGGAACCCATTGGGAAAAATCTCTGTGTTTTAGATGGAGAATCTTTATCACTCATGAGAGGAAATGATCAGGATTAACAAATTGCTTTCTGCCAAGACTTTTGACAGACCTGCACAGTAGAGGAAATTTGACAGCATTTTCTGGCCATGCAGCTTTACTTGCAGAAGGCCTGCAGCACTCCAGCTACACTTTAATTATTTTTGCTATGTGATGTGATTAACAGAAGATGGAAGGTTTATTCTAACTGTAAACCAACAAAAAATAGTGTGAGATTGTTGTAATATTTGCAGGTTTAATTCTGCACTAGGTTAACAACAGGTAACACCACCAAAGCCTGTGGATTTTAGGCAAGTAATTAGTCACAAAATAAGTAATTTATAAGCCATCTGACTGAATAATCCAAGTTTTACATATAAATTCCCTTTTTATGCAGAAAAGCAACTGTATTTAAATAAACAGATGCTACTTGCATGCATATATTTCCAGAGCTAACTTTGAGGGAAGTTATAATTTCTATTTTTCCTTTTAAAAATTGAAAAAATGAGGGGGGAAAAAAAAAAGCACTCTTGCTTCTGGACGATAATTACCACAGTGAGGCCCTTAAAAATACACGTGCTTTTTCTCTCCTTTAGTGGGAATGGGAGTGGGGCGTCAGTCGATAAACTGAACAAAGTTGTTTTCCCTGCTTCATGTGTAGGCAGCTCACACTTGTCACCTTTGCAATATTCACAAACAAGCGTGGATGGGGGAATCAGTACAGGAAAATACAATTGCAAAGCAAAAAGCAACCGAAGCTGAGAGGCAAGCCAGATACAGCAGCCTGGCTTCGTTCAGCAGCAGATTCACTGCTGTAGAACCGGCTGTGTTTGACGGCGGCGGCCCCGACTCAGGCCCCGGCCACCTCCGGCCCCTGCCCGGCTGCCAGCGCAGGTTCCCCCCGCAGGGCAGTGCCGGAGCTGTAACCACCGCAGGTTCCCTCCCTAACGCACCTCCCCGAGCTGCCTCACGCCTGTTTACATTCAAAATCACTTTCCCGTGGCGTCCACGCAGAAAACAGACGTGCAGATTGCCCCTGCGAGCGATGGGTTACGTGTGCTTATCAGGGAGCCATGACATTGCTGCTTACCTCTCGGAGGGTTCACTTGGCAGAATTCAGTCCTCCGAGGGTCCCTGAAACCTAAAGCAATCCAGCCATTAAAGCACTTTAAGACACTAAATACTGTTAGGCAGGGTGGCGGTGACATCCCCGTCCTGTACCATCCTCACTTCTTCGCCCTGGGAAGGAAAAGCGGAGTCCTGGCGTCTTCTTGGTGCCCGGGCGCGGTTCCCTTTCAAAATGGCACTTTCAAATCAATCAAGGACACCAGAAACGCGGGAAGCAGGGAGCGCTGTCGTGGACGGTCGCCTTCCACCGTTAAGACAACTTGACATTGACCCTTCATCCTTGACCTTGTCCTCAGGATGAGAGAGGAACCCGCGCCGCTGCCGGGGTGGCCCCGAGCGCGGAGCCGCTGCCCGCGGGGCGCCGAGCGAGGGCGAAGGGGCCAGGACCGGGACCGGAGCCGGCTCCGCTCCCCCCGCGGGCAGGTGGAGACCGCCGGGGAGCAGCTCCGGGCAGCACCGTGGCAGAGGCCGCCCTCCCGCCTGCCGAGCTCCCCCCGATCCCGCTCCTCCCGCCGGGGTGCGGCGGCTCCCGCTGCTACACCCTCCTTTCCCTTTCATTTCTCCCCCAGCCTAGGCCTCAGCAGCGCTGCTCCTAAAAGCAGCCGGGCTGTGCTGGCTGCGGCGGAGCAGTGCCGTGCCCGGGCTGCGCGGAGAGGGGACGGCACCGGGCGCCGCGGAGCTGCGGCGGCGGCGGGGCCGGGCGAGGGGCGGGCGGGAGCCGCTGCAGGCCTTCCTGCCCGAACTCCACCGCGCCTCCTTAAATCTCTGCCGTTAAAATGTGGGCGGGTGTTTCAACTCAAAAAGCGCTCAAATTTTTTTTCTTTTCAAAAAAAGCTGATGAGGTTAAAAAAAAAAAAAAAAAAAAAAAAAGAAGGGGGGGGAAAAAAAGGAGAGAGAAACCGGCTTCGTGTCCTTAGGAAACAGAAGTAGCGATTGTTTGTGCTTAAAAAAGGGGGAGCGCAGAGCCGCGGGCGAAGGCGGCAGCCTCGGACCGGCAAGTGCAGCTTTATTTCGCGAAGTTGGAAGAGGAGGCGAGCTGGGCTGTCAGTGCGGCTGCGAGCGCGGCCGGGCCGGGGCAGCGGCGGCACCCGCGCAGCCCCTGCCCCCGCCAGGAGCGCGCCCCGCGGCCGCGGCGGGAGGAGGAGGAGGAGGAGGAGCGGCTGTCCCGGGGAGCGCCCGGCGGAGCGCGGACAGCGGCGGCAGGACCCCGGCGGAGGAGGAACCCCGGCGGACGGCGGCGGAGACGGCTCCGCGCCGCGGCTCCTGCACGCCCTGAGCCCGGGCGGCGGTTCGGGCAGCCCCCCCCGCGCCGCCCGCCGCCCTCCTGGATGCTCCGGAGCCGCCGCCGCCGGGGGCGGCCGCCAGCCGGGATCGCGCCCGCCCGCTGCGCGGAGGCTGCGCGGGGCCGCGGGAGTGAAGCTGCTGCTGCTGCTGCTGCTGCTGCGGGGAGCGAGAGCGCCGAGGGAGCGAGCTGGGCTCCTGCACAGCCGCCGCCGCCGCGCCCGGCCCTCCGCGGGCGCGGCTCGTCCTTCCCTTCCCTGCTGGGCCCGGACTAAGGCGACGGTGTGGGATGAAGGGGGGGATCCCGAGCGGGAGTTGGATGCACACTGCTACAGGAGACCTTTCCTCGGAGCTGCTGTTGCTGCTAAGTTTCAGAAACCGACTGTGAACAGGGTGGGTTGTCTTCTCCTTCCAAGATCTCAGGTCTGAGTGAGTCTCCGGTGTACGTGTATATATGTTACCTATAACATATACAATATATTGCGTAGCTGCTAATCTATTTCCCCCCCGCGAAAGTGGCCAAAGTCTTATTATAATAAGAGTTACTCTATATGTGGAAGCAAAGAAATCTTCCTTCAAGTGGAGCTGCAGTTTTGCTGAATAATCACGTGTGAGTTAGGGGCGGGCTCTTGGCAAGGAGGTTTTTTACGAGTATTTACTACAAGGTCTTACTCCAGAAGATTAACCATCCCAATCCTTCTGTCAGTCTCCGATGCCATGCCTGGTTAAAAAAAAAAAAAAAAAAAAATTTCATCTTTTTTCCGATCGTCAGTCACCCTAAAGAATGGCCGAGCCTTCTGGGAACGAGCTGGCGTCCGCGGCTGCCAAGGGGGACCTAGTGCAACTTACTAATTTGTTGCAAAAGAATGTAAACGTCAATGCACAAAATGGATTTGGGAGGACTGCGCTGCAGGTTGGTATCCAGAGAGGGAGAAAATATTTCATCACTGGTACCTACGTGACCCGGGTTTCCAAAAAAGACAACGTTTTAAGCAGGCTGGTGGATGAAATTCGAGTGGTTTTTCAAACTCGTTGGATGCCATATTTTAAGTTTAGTGGCTCCAACTCCCTAAAATGACGTACTTGAAATAAAAATGGTCAAAACCATTCTTTCAATCGGGGATCACCCTCAATGTCAAACGGGCTACGAGTTTGCTAATATTTTGTAACTTCGTGGGGAGGAGGCAAGGAATGAGAGAGCTGAGATGAAAAGAAATCAGCTTAGGTGAGCTGGATTTCATAGCAGGTCTGTAAACACAAATGTTCTGTTCTCTGAAGCTTAGGATTTATATCTTTTTTGTCTTCCTTTTTTTTTTTTTTTTTTTTTTTTCCCTGCAATGTGCTTTTTAAGAGTGGCTCGTCTGGGTTCTGGGGTCTGCTGTGGATGGTACTTTTCCTTTATACTCTGTTTGTGGGAATGACCTTTCTCATTGGGAAGCATGCTGCTCAGAACCGAGGACCTCCGATGTACATTAAGAGCTAGCCCTGCGAGCCAGGGTTCCAGCTGAATCACTTGCTTTTTCATTCATATTTAAGACTTTAAAATTTGCTTTTTCCAGATCGGCTAGCAGGGCACTGCTTCCAGTTATTTCCTTTCTGATCGTATAGGGTGTTGTGTCCTAATTTTTAACTGTGTAGTTGTGCAGGCAGGAGTTGGAACTTGTCCAGCTGCTAACTATTGGAGCTGATGAAAGATTTTGCTTTTAATATTATCAGATAATGATGGCAAAAATGCTAGAATACCTACCAAATAGTGAAAGATGTGATTTATAAATCCAGAGGGAAAATAAGTGTAGTTATTTGTACTTGTTATAAGTAATGCAGTGTGGAAGTGGACCTATAGGTCTTTTTCATTTCACACATCAGTAAAATCGTTTTTTAACCCCTCTTACCCCTTCCCCCAAAACCGTGGTAATAATTTCTGAAAGTGCATTTTTAACAGCATAAAACCTGTGAGTGTATTCAAGATATTTACAGCTTTTTGGCTTAACATCAAAATGTTAGAGCTGGAAAATAAGCACCTCTTGCTGATAATTCAGGAATGACCTTTTTTTGATAATTTCGCTGAAGCTGGAGATCTGTGAGCTCCTCGCTGTCCTGTTAGTACCTAAATAGGGCATCGCATGGCAGTGCAGGCACTTGCAGCAACTTTTAAGAGAGTGAAAGGGTTTAAATTAAGACCTTAGACAAGCTAAATTCTTTAAGAAAGTAGAAAACATTTCGCTACTTGATTTATCCTCGGGACAAGGGCTGAAAACCGATTTGTCCTGCAGGAATACTGGATATTTTTTTTTAAAAGCAGCTAACTGTCTATATTCTGAATTAAGGTATATTTTACACAATGACATAGCATCCAGCTATATTAAACATGCATCTGTGCCCTAACGATACTTCTTAGGAGTGCCTAATAACAACTGAGCTAATGAACCACAACAAAAATCAAAACAGGAGAATCTGTCGACTGATTTTCAATATGTATCATCCTGAAATGTGCTGTGGGTGCCTGGCCACGCTCGAAAGACTTCTCTGTCAGTGCACTCTGCAAGACTGAGATAATCTCTCTGTAATCTCTCTCTCAATTACAACGGAGAGAATGCTCCTATATTAATGTCAATGAATTTATATTTTTCCTCTGCATTTATGTTTAATTAAACAATTGCTTGGCTTGTCTTGCTCTGTCATTTTTATTTCTTCTGAAGTGTACCTATGCAGGCCTCAAATACATCTCCTGCACTTATGCTCTTCATCAGACTTATTCAATTAATGCTTTCTCCTTCTTCGCCTCCCTACCCCCAAACATAACTTTCTAAAATATAGGGGGCATTTACTGTTCACTTGTAGCCCACGGGCAAAAAGCATCACGTTTTATAGGATTTTCTCCCCCTCGCATCTTTAACTGAAGCCTTCAATCCCCTGGCCTGAACACTGAAAACTCCCACTTAACCCAAATATATGTTTTGAATTCACAAATAAAACAGACTGAGCTCTCAAAAAGAGATCAAAAAGTCTGGGTTTTATTAAACAAAGAGAGATCACAATGATCTTGTTTTCTTTTACATCGCTTCCATCTCTTGTCAGAAGTGAAAGAAGTGGCTGAAAGTCGGGAGCTGGAAGCCTTGGGGCACACAGAGATCTCTTTCCCTGAATCCCAGCCTGTTATCTGCACTTTTTCTCCTGTCTGTGGTTGTAATGTGCTGGGCTGCTTTACACTTCAAGCGCTGTACATAAATATATTTATTAGAGCTTGCTTTTCTTAAAAAAACTTAATATTTATTTTTTGTCAGGAGAGATTTTCAGCAAACCCCTGTAGAAATTATACCTTATGCTAAATCTAATGCACTGTACTGCTCGTTTGTGCTGATTTTTTTTATTAACCAAGATTTTCAAATCAATGTGTGAATGTCTCTCTAAGGAAACAGAAAATAGTTGTGTTTTTTAAATTTTATACTTACAATGAGACAGGAAAATACTGCCTATAGGCTAGAGATTACACAGTATACATTACAGTGTTCATTTTTGGAAAGTGTGCAAACAAAAAAATGAGGAATTACAAGGAAATCGGTGCAAGCAGTTAAGTTACAAATAAGACAGATTTGTGTTCTAATTATGATAGTTTTATGGTGCAATTGAGAAAATTGAAAGAAGCTTTTTCTTTTTTTTTTCTTTTTCCCTGAGAGAAACAGTCAGAAAATCCAATTATTGTTGTTGTTGTATTTTTTTTAAGGGATGTTTTAACGACAGAACATAGCCACAGTTTACTTATAGAGAGGTTATGAAAGTATAATATAATATACTGATTTTAGAAGAGAACTTCTGTAACTTTGAAACATTCCTTTTGACTTTTTCTTTTTGGGTGACCTAATGAAATACAAATATTGGGGAGAGTAATTTCTTTTAGCATTTGTGTTTCTCAACAGATAGAGCTATGGTACAGTCCAAATATTTGTTTCATGATAATGCACAGACAATGTAAACACCTGAAAGCTTGTAAAAACATATCCTACATTTGCTGTTGCTGAGGTAAAAGATCTGTTCCTCAGAGACCCTATATTTGCTGCTTAACAAGATTAAACAGTAATGCAGAGGTGTCTCAATACTTAGGCAAATAAAACCGAACTTTGCTTAATTTTTATGTATTAAAAAGCTGAGATGATCCTCGTGAGGAAAAAAAAAAAAGTTGTTGTATCCCCTTCTATGCTGTTTCAGGCATCAATCTCTCCGAGGCAGAAAGCTGTGACCACCGAAGTGATAACATCTTTCAGAATTTCACCGAGTTCAGTAACAAATACATTAAAAACTAGATGTTCTGGTGTGTCATTAGTTTTATAGCGAGTCTCCTCCGTCTGCTGTAAATGAGAATTGGCCTGTGACAAAAGCCAGGGATGAGAAGTGAGGACGGGAGGCAGTGCTGCAGCAAACCCCCACCCGCGGTATCCAATTCTCCTCTCTCTTTCATAGGTGATGAAACTCGGCAACCCCGAAATCGCCCGGCGGCTGCTCAGTAACGGGGCGAACCCCAACCTGAAAGACAGTACCGGCTTCGCTGTCATCCACGACGTAGCCAGGGAGGGGTTTCTGGACACTTTGCAGACTCTGCTGGAGTTCAAAGCCGATGTTAACATTGAGGACAACGACGGCAACCTGCCCTTGCACTTGGCGGCCCAGGAGGGGCATGTGCGGGTGGTGGAGCTGCTGCTGGCGCGCTCCGAGTGCAAGGTGGGCCACCAGAACAAGCGGGGGGCCACCGCCTACGACCTGGCCAGGCTCTACAGGAGGGCGGCCGTGGTGGAGCTCCTGGAGGCCAGCAGCTCCTTCCCCCCCAGCATGGACTGAACCCCGCTAGGACGGGCTCTCCTTTGGACCTGAGGGTGTGCAGACTTATCGGGGTGTTTCCCTCCTTTTTAACAACATTTGTTGCTACATTACTTTTTTTTTTTCCTTCTGAACATCTGGTAGTGTAAGTCTCAAAAAATTCCAGAGGTGGGTTTTTAGATAACAGAAATGTTTTAAATCCATGCTCCCAGCAGTTTCCTATACCTTTCACTTTTCACAGTACTCCCAGGCTCATCCGTGTCTATGTTGGTTGCTCATATCTAGTTTTCCAGTATCAACTTTTACAGTTTATTTTAGGTCGTTCATATCAAGTCATTAATACAAGAGCTACTATTCACATGTTTAATATTGCTGGACTTTTAAGGAAAGGAAATACTTTACTGTGATTTCTCCCACCTCTCAATGCACCCCTCCCTTCTCCTCACTCCCCCTACCGCTTTTGCTCAGGCTCAAGAGTCTGAGGTCCTGTTTTAGATAAAAACATCCTTTTAAAAAGGGGTCACCTGCAGCCCCTGCACAGGCAGAGCTGGAAGTCAAAGGCTGCGTGGCCTGAGGACAGTGGATGGCGCTTAGATGCTTTAGGCAGTAACTGTATTTTGTCACTAACGAGAGCTTGTAGAACTAGGACACTTACTTTCTAAATGTAGATGACACTTTTCCTCTTTGTGTATTTAAACTTTCACCGATCTGGTTTTGAATTTAGTTACCAGAAACAGTATAAGTGGTGTTTCTTCGATTGCCAGAGGTTTTAAACAGCTCAGTTTAGTAGTTCGTGTTTACTGTGCACTGCAGAAGACTTTTTTTCTAGTTTCAAAACAAGCAGCAGAGAACCATTGTCAAAGGCAAGAGGACACGAAGGCTGCAATACAAGACTTCTGGTCACTTCATCTGCTGGTTGCAGTTTAGATGTTCTCTGACTAATATTTGCTTTCCACCAACTATTCTTTTTAGTCTGGAAATAAACTATTTTAAGGACAGCATCTCACAAAACAAGAATATTTGAATACAGTGTAATTTAGGTAGCAGCACTTTTGATATTTGTGAAGTTTTTGCTTGCACCTAAAACACAATTTAACCATTGGAAATTTTCTATTGCAACACAGTTGAGAGTATTCACTAGACTGAAACTCATTTGCCTCTCCAGCCTCAACAGGAGCTAACGATGCTCAGCACCGTGTCGGGAAGAGCCTATTATGAAACTTTTAACATTCGTACAGGATCTACTTGTTGGGAAGATGGGCAGTTTAAAGTGCTTCATTTTGAATAGTCTGAATTTCAGCCGTGCAAAATAGAAGGTTTTAAATCAATGCAAAATGAATGCTACTTTAAATAGCACTTAAAAGAGGAGAGGAAATACATTAGTTTAGTTTTTAACTTTTTTTTAAATTAGCCCCACAAAAACAGTTACTACATTTTCAAGTAAAAAATAATTTGCTGAAACTGTCTGTCACATTTACTATAAGCTCTGTCATACTGCTGTGTTCTGATTAAAAACCTCTGTGAAATATGAAAATTTGTGCGCATGATCATTAATCGGAGCAGCACAGCACATAGGAAGCATTATTGGGGAAGTAAACCCCAAAATTCCCGGTAGAAAGAGCACTAAACCGCCTGAAATATTAAACTGAGCAACGTAATCCACAGGTTCCCCAAGGTGAAGTGACCCAAATCGCTCTGTGTTGCTCTCCATCTTCCTTTCCTCATGTCCTGGAGGATGCTCCAAGCCTTTTCCTTCTCCATTCCTCTCACAAAGAGGAATTCTCTGCTACACGAGGAGGTAATATCCAGCTTTCTCACATTCGTTTGTTTCTTTTACCTGCGCTACTAAAAAACTTAATTCCAAACCCATTTGGAGCTTCATCAGCATTTAATTTACGCCAAGGTGAAGTTTTAGCAGTCGCTTAATAGAACAATTTCTCTTCCGAGAAAAATGCCCCGCCTAGTCAGAAATAGCGGCTTTTATTGCGTGCCAGGAGTTCAGGGTTAAAGTCAGGACTAATCACCCCCTGGCCATGCCCAAAGCCTGGGCGGCTGAGTCACGGGCGATAGTCTGGTTTAAAGATGTGTTTTATCTGATTTCACTGCTGCGTTTTCTCTGTGATCTCTTTAACTTATCGGAAACAAGATGATCAATTGAAATTCCTAGTTAAATACTTGAAAAGCAAGAATTGCTCTCTATTATCCCAGAAGCTTAACAGTTACTACAAAGAGCCTCTAGGAAACCAAAGAAATCAGTCAGCTGGTGGGTTACACGCACCTTACAGGGTTTGTCAGTGACAAAAGGTGCCTGGTTGCTGGAGAATGGCTTTCCTCCAGAAGTCTTTATATTTACTGAGAGAGGAGAAAATAATATAAAGCAAGTCTCATTAATAGAGAATCTTGACACCTAAAAAGGATTGTAATATTGCATGTGGTTTCAGAAATTGCTTTGGCACTTTTCCCCCATTATTTTGTCAACATCAAAAAGTCCACTTTCAAAAACTCGCATATTCCTGAAAATGTCGACAACCATATTTACCCAGAGATGCAAAAGTGCAGCGTATGAGATGGAATTAAAGATTTTTGAGAGCTTTTATTGAGACATAAACCAACTGCCAAGTAAGTCTCCAGGCAGGAGCAGAGATCGCCCTGCAGCAGCCCAGGAATCGGCAGCAAACAGTGCAGCATCGAGATGAGAGGTATAAATAGAAACAAATACAGCAAGCACAGAAAAATGTGAAGAAATAGAGCATAAAATGTAGCTGTACCAGGATTCACAGTGACCAGGCTGTGTGAGGACACAACTGTGGGGCAACAGCCCTCTCCCCTATTTCAGTTACACGGATGAGCAAAGCTGTTACACTTGACCTTTGTTTCTAAATTATCCTCGGAACAACGGCGGGGGCTGCTGAACTCCTTTTGGAAAGGGGCAGATCCTAAAGGGATCCCACAGGGAACGAAGGGAGTTTCATATGTGGCAGCAGCACCGTGAGAGGGTGAAATACCCGATCTGTGGGTGCTGGGGAGAGAGGGGCAGAGGTGCAGGGCTAAGCCTGCCCTGCCCTAAGCCGGGGGGAGAGTGAATGAGAAGGTATTTGAAGGTGAATTCTGCTCTGTCTCCAGTGCAATAAGCCACTGCACATTTAAGTACAGGAAAATACTTTCTTTCCAGCTTACAGTGTGGGGAGAGGAATGGAATCGATGTTTTTTTCCATGTTGGGGTAAGATATTAGCTCCCTAGGAAATGCCATGGCATTGTTCACATGAAGAAAGAGTTAACACAGTAGAAAACTACCACTTTTCATCTTCTAAAAGAAAGAAAAGGATTTCTTCCACAAATGTACCTGAGAATTCACTGGGCAGCCAGAAGCAGCCAGACATTATTATCTCCTGACTAAACTGCTGAAATTCCCTCGAAAAAGCGAGGAGAGGAAAGCTTTTGCATTTATCCGTGGGGACTGTTATCCTGTGCATGGCGGCGGGGGGGTGGGGAAGAAAAAAAAAAAAAAGAAAAGAAAAGAAAAGAACAGGAGAAAGAAGGAGAGAGAGAGAGAGAGAAAGAAAGATTTCTCACCGGCTCTCAGCACAGCCTACCCCACCACACGGGCACTCAAAATGTCGGTGCTCCCGGAGGGCTCTGCCGGGGTCCCCGGGGAGGAGGGAGGGTCGCGCCGGCCGAGGTGCGGGCAGGTCGGGCGGCCCCCGGGGAGCGCCGGGGCGCGGGGCCGCGGGGCGGGGGGGCCGCGCCCGGCTCCGAAACCGTTACTTTGGCTCCTGCGGCTCCGCTCCCCTTGCTCTTCCTGTCCAAATAATTTTAAATTTACGCGCCTTAAATAACAGTCTGATTTTATTTATTTAGTTTCCTCCGCGGGCTCCGCCGCCGCTTCGCTGCGCCCCGGCCCCCGCCGACAGGCCCGGGGCGGCCGCGGGCCGGGCAGAGCTGAGCGGCCCCGGGGCTCGGACACCCCGGCCGCCCCCGCCGCCTCTCCCGCCGCCGCCGCAACTTGCACTGCGCCCCTTTTTTTTTTTTTTTTCCCTCTATCCTCTCCTTCCATTTTTTTTTTTCTCTTTCCTTTTCTCTTTTTCCCTCCCTTCCCTTCCTCGCAGCCGGGACTGGAGTCTCCTCAGCGAAACTCCGGTGCTTTCGCAGCCGCAGTGAGTACAGAGAAGGGACCCACGTCTTGCCGGGGGGATGTTTCTAACACATCTTTGTGGCCGCTGCCGGGCGGCGGCGGCGCCGGGGCTCCCGCTGCTGCGCCGGGCTCTCCTCCTCCAGCCCCTTCCAGGGATGCAGAAGCATCTTCTCCCACCTCAGCTCACGTAGAAGGCAAACCCAAGCAGATTTTTCTCCAGGTTTCCTTAAAAAAATGGTTAGCAAGGTGTATCTCCCAGCCGGAGCTTTTCATGACCTTGTGTTACATTTTAAAATCAGACAGGCGAGAGAGGGGGGGAGGAAAAATCCACGCTTCTTGGCTTCTGTGTCACAGAGGCGAGAAAATTATCTTCGGATGTAAAGTACATGGCACATTTCTGAGAGCCAGATGTGCCAAGCCTGGCTCTGCAGCCCTAATCTACAGAGCCCCACTCAGAAAAAAATAAAAATACACTTCTGCCATGGCTCTGAGTGGTAAAATGGCTTCTGCGTTTTGAAGAAGCACTAAGTACAAATCACCAGGGACATTTTACAGTGCCAAAGGTTCCTGCTTGTCATTTTGTACTTTTTCCCTGTTTGAATTACCTTTCAGCACAGTATCAGTTGTAATTGTGTGAAGTTCAGCTTAAGGATCTACGAGAAAGAGAACTATGTTGGATACTTCAGAATAACCTTGACCTTTGATTAGTGCTTATCCTACAAGATAAGTCATGCAGGGAAAGCAGGGAATTGGGCAAGGCACCTGCAAAAGCATAAATGAAATGGCTCTATTTTTAAACTAGTGTTAAAATGGCTTCTGAATCTGACAAAACAAGGGGCACTCAGGGGCTAAAAGACAAAATCTAGAGCTCGGTGGCAAATTTTAGTTTGATGCACACAGGACCCCGAGCCAATTTCCTCATCCCCAGATACATTTTGTGCCGTTGGTGCAACCAGACTCAAACTGCCTGAAAGGGTAAATTCCCTCTGAAAGAAACTGAATCAGCCAAAAGTATAATCAGCTTTTCAGGGAAGTACAAGACCACTGAACCATGTTTCCAGTTGCATTTCTTTGTTCCTCTGTAACTGTTTTCTGATATTTGTAGCAGTAATTATAAGGGGCACTAGCATTCATGAATGTTTTAAATTAAAGAAGCCTAATTCTGGGTAAGAAGCTTGAAACATTTTCTTCACAGTGCAGCCACTAAAAGGTTAAAGTCGGTTCACAGCTCCTGTGAAAGTTTTCCTTCAGCAGATAGTGCCTATCAAGATGGTCTTTCTTTCTCCTGTTACACCCTGAGAGCAGGAAACGGGACAGCATTTATATTGCAACACAGCTCTCTTCACTCCTCAATATTAAGATTACTACCAGCACAATGATAATTTAATGAACACTTCTATACACGGAGCTAATGAACATTTAAAGGAAAAGATACACAGCACAAACCACAATAAAATGTGATGCCTTGTAGGAACACTGAGTATTCAAAAGCTTTTCAGGGTTTGACCTTAATGGAACACAAGAGCAATCCTGGGTACAGATCCCATTTATATGCGGAGTATATTGCAGGCCGGAATGAGGGCTTCTGCTAAAGTTAATTGTAATTTTTTGGTGATCGAGGATCAGATCGCATGTTCAGGCCTGAAGTTATTAACATCTATTCTGATGGAAATAGGGACATTGGGATACACTTTGTCAAATCAAAAAGAGTACTTTCTGCTTCAGCTATGTTACCCTAGAGGTGATGTACCACCATTTGAAAATCTGCACTTCCAAACCAGGCATGCCAGGATGGGACTGAATTGATCAGTCAGGAACTTTTGCTTGAATCTAGTAATGCTGGAGAACAGGCAGAGGAGATTTTCAGTCCACACTAGCTGGAAATTACACAGGCCCAGAAACCAAGCTGTTAATTGAAAATGCTTCCTACAGAATGGACTTTTAATAATTTTCTGAAAGGAGAAGTACACTCTGCTAGAAAAAGCAGTTTTGTTCTCTGTACATAACATAGTCCTTGAGGGTGTGACTGTAGGTACACAAACAAAGCTGTATTTAATCTCTCTAAGAGAATTTTATAGAGAACATCTGTTAAAGAGAGAAGTGTATTTGTTTCATGAGCACTGTAACATTTAGTAATATCACCTCCTTGCACCTACATATATGCTTTAAAATAGTGTGATGTCTGTGGATTTTTCAGATGTAATTTGATTCAGCTCCTGTAAAATAAGGGCTGCAGACAAAGAGCTGTGCTCCACTTTGATACAGTCACAGTATTCACAATCCAGCACTCTATGCATGTATTGTAGAGAACAACAATTTCCTTCTTGTATGAACATTTTAATTTATGGAAACATATTGTTTTGTGTAAAGAAGGTAGTAGATAATTAACAGTATTCATTTAATCTAATTATAGGCCTCTGAGGCAAAAAGCTGACACTTTTCATTGTGGTATATTCAGGGAAGTTAATTGAAACAACATTGCAGCCACAAGGCATAACATGCCCATCGTATATTTGATACTAATTCTTTTCTCAAAAACGGGACGAATCTGATGCTCGCTAGAGATAAGAATTACTGTTACTCACTCGAGTAAGGAAAGTCTAGGGAACCTCATTATGCAATGCTGCAGTGCACTGCAATATCTCTGCAATTCCAGAGCTAACCACAGACAACTTAATTTGCCAAATTGTGAGACGATTTTGTAATGTACACAAGTATCTACTACAAATTAAGAAAAGATTGAACACGTTTTTAGATGGGACATAGGTCAGAATTTGAACAGAGATCTGCCTCAGGAAGCAATAGGTTAATGTACCAACTTTTAGCTCTGTTTAATCTTTAGGAGGAACCAAGCAATAACAGCAACTTTATCCCTAGGAGTTGTTATTAGAAGTGTAGTTTGTGGATTTAAGCTATCAGTATGACAAACAGATAAACAGACAGCAAACCAACACTTGCAGACCCCAAGTATATATAAAAATATGTCAGACCATGTGCAGAGTAATTTTTTCTATCACCTGATACACACCAACAACTCAATCTTCTGACAGCAGTGCTGCTTTCATTCTCAAAAGGAAAGTAAAGCTTAGTTCTGCAAAGCATGCCTTCAGCTTGGAGAAAATGTGATAGAACGAACACACTGTTTGTTGGGAAGCATTTACCATTTATATTAAAAAAATGGAATTTCTTTAATATAAATGGCAAATGCTTGCAAGCTGAATCACCATGATAGGGGCAAATTTCAATATTTCCCCCTGTTTTGCCACTGGAGGAGTAGAACTAGTGTCTCTGCAGCTCCAGCAGTACCACGGGGCAGAACACATCCAGCTCCTCTCCGTGGCTGCTGCTCAGTGACCTCCAGCTCTGCTTTGCCCATGGGCAGCACCCAAGCCCTTTCCCACTCTCTGTTCCTGGATCTCCAGGAGGTGTTCCTGGCTGGTGGGAGGTAAAATTGCCAAGGCAGTGCTGCTTGCTACATTACACACAATGTAATGGGGATGGTGCAAGCCCTCTTAGAGGACAAACACCCACAGTGAAAGGCCATCAAGCTGAATGTGGGGCCTTGCTTTGCTCTGCCAGTGAGAGACACTGCTGGCAGCCCTACCTATCATTCCAAAATTACTTGTAGCATTTTCAAATGTATTTTGCAGAAATATTTTTTACTGTGGTTAAAAAAAGCTGTATATTGTACTTCAGGCACTCGAATGTTTGTTAACAAAATCAGAGAGAGGAAGCCTGAAAAATAAACAGATAATGACATGCGGTCACCTTAACTCCAGGGCTCTGGCTCCAGAGATCCAGAATATGTGATAAAGATCTCTAACAAGAAAAGAAAATGTGGCTATAGATGTTAGTCATACCTGATTCCTGTTTCTATACCATTACAGATAAATCACAATTTGCATTTATGTCTGACTCAGAAGAGCAGCCTGTTCTCAGTCTGTACTCACACCCCTTCTTTCCCTTGATGCTCTTTCTTCTCCCTGGCTCCTGCCTTCTTCTTTTAAGGTAACTCCCAGATCTTTCTCTTTCAGTTTATCCGTTTCTCCATTCCCTGGCTCCTGCCTTCTTACATACTTCACACTCTATTTTCATCTCCTAGTTTCCCTTGCTTCAGCTGCACATCCACCCTCTTATTTTTTCTTAATTATTTCCTCTGGCATCTTATCTTTATCTCCATGATGCTTATTAATCTCCTTACCCAATAAATCATACTTTTTCCCATGGCATAGCAGAATCTCTTTATGTAAATATATATAATCTTTTTTTTCTCTAGTCATGCAGAGCTGCTTCCACAACTGATTTCTGTCCATGTTCCATCCATCTGATGTCCTAGGAGAATTATTACTGGTCAGTAGTTGTCTCCAAGGATTTTACTGTCTTAATCTTCTCCTTCCTCTCACTTTCTGCTCCCTAGTTGCAGGCCTCCTCCCAAACTCTCTCATCTTTGTCACCCATTCTCCTTTCCTCAGCAGCAGCAGGAGAAAGGGGGGTGGTACACACAGGAGAGGCACCCAGATCCCACAGGAAGGGAAGAGCACTCGTGGTCCCACTGCCTTGGGCACAGACTGTACCCAGCTGCTCCACAAAAGCCCCCAAACTTGGAACACACTCTGTCAGCTCGGGCTGGACTTTGGAAAATTCAGCAAAATGACAAAAGTGAACGATTCTTAACCAATCACATGCAAACTGAGATTTGTTTTGTTTTGTTTTTGAGTCTTTTAACTTTTTTTACATTTGGATGCACATCTGTGAAACCACAGCAGTGGTGCTGCCAAATTCCAAGTTGCTGCTTAAAAGGTGCATGGATGAAAGTAGACCAGTGACAGTGTTCCATTTCAAATTCTTTCTGTAATGGGGATACCAACACTTCTGAATGAAGCAACCAGATTATTATTTTTTAATATGGGCAAAATATTTTTTTAACCTTGTTCTTGAAAATTATTACAGTGGTTTAGCTGGTAACTGCCAAAAATTAAACCTGAGGCAGATGCTTGGTTTGGAAAATACCAGCCCAAACAGTGACAAGCAACTGAAAACAAATTGTTATTATGAAGCACTGGACAAGGTTAAGCAGAGCAGTGGAAGACTTTTAAATGACCTGCAATGAATTTCTTAATAAAGACTTTGTTGAAATAAGCAGAATTCAGTCAGATTTCACCTTTTTGGGTGAAGATATTTCCTCTGAAAATAAAAATGAAAATAAAGGAAAATAAATCCAGAGCATTCTAATGTGAAGAGGGAGAGAGGAGTGTGCTCAATTGAGACTGGGAGCACTACAGTTGAGGACTAGACCATTCTCTTTGGCAACAAAACCAACTTGAAAGATCTACAAAAGTGCAGAAATAAATGATCCAAAAGTATTCTGTGAAGATGAAATTTTACAGAGGCAGCAGAGTGAAGGGGGAAAGGAATTGCTTCTGGTGGGATAATGTTGAAGCAACAGAAAGGGAAGTCCAAATATTTTGTTAGCCTTGGGCCTCCTAAATATCCTCATCAGTGCAGTTTCCCATCACAAACCCCAGGGAAAACATCACCTACCTGTCCCCCAAAGTGCTCCCATCTGCCACAGTTGACTGTTTGCCTTCTATGACAACTGAGGCAGCTCAGGAGCTGCTCCCTGTGCCATAAGTTCTGTTCCAGGGCACTGGTGGTGACTGCAGAGCAGTGCCAGGGAGGGCAGCTGAGGTGTGACCTGTTCCTGTCCTGTGCCTGACCTGTCCCTGACCTGTCCCTCTGCCTCCCTGCCAGAGCAGCTTCACAGCAAGAGTCACTGCAATTAACATTGAGTGCTGATTGGCACCCAAAATCGTCATCCCATTCCTCTGCTAGGGGTGAAAGCAAGAGTCACAGAAGTTCTTTCTAATCTACAATGAACTGCCTGTTAATTTGCAAGTACAAACATTTTAATGAAATTAATACTTTTAAATACCTTTTAGCAGATTTAGTGGGTTCTCTGTCACTTGACTGTACCGTTGCCTAAAAGATGTTCTTGCTTGAAAAGAAATAAGTTCAGCAAGTCCTGAGGCTTTTGTTTTGCAGGAAGTCAGAGGAGGTGAAAATGTTGGTGCCTGGTGGCCATCTCGTCTCTATCAGTCTGTTCATCCGAGATTTTAACAGCAAAACTACACTAATGCTGTAAAAACTACACTAATGCTGTAAACTTTCTCTGCAGTTAAAATATTCTGAAATATCTTGCAAAGCCTATGTTTGAAAATTTTTCATTGCATTCAAGTAGAATGCTTTATATTAATGGTCATGATTATCCAAATTATGGTCAAAATGGTCACCTGTGATAACACTGGAGATCAGTATTAAATTAAAAGTAATTTAAAAAAAATCTGTTTTCATAAACAGAATGTTGAAAATTTTTGCTAGGTGCTGTTGTTTGGCATACAAATTCTTTTGCCTTTCTTAAATATCCATGTTTGTTATGTTTAGATTTCTTTTGGGGTTTAATACTAGGCCTGGTCTGGCAGTGTTTAGTTCTGGGACCACTGCAACACTTACACAAGGTACCTTACTTCCCAAGGTATCTTATGGTCAGCACGTTCTTCCTTCTGATACAGTTTCTCTCTCTCTTTTTTTTAAATTAAAAAAAAAAAAAAAAAAAAGGCAGGAAAAATTGAGGTTTAAGGATAGCCAAAAACTTGGCCTGACAACATGATCTAATGAACCACAAAGTAGCTTTCTAAGAGAAAAAGTAGCAGGAAGTTCTTTCATACCAGGTATTAAAAATAGACTGCACCAAGTCCTGGAATGCACACGGCAGTTATGTAATGATTTTTCAGTGACACGCACTAGGAAATATTCTCAGTGCATGTTTTTCCTTCCTAACACCCAGTTTACTTCTCTGAAGTTTGGAAATTCTTCACATGGTTGCTTCGAAAAAGTCTAAAATTATAATGTTGATTTGAATAACCTATCAATTAGCCAGCCACATAATGACAACATCTAATGGTACAATTGAAGTATTTGAATTTAATATACCATTTTCATAATGGTACAATATGAAACACACGATGGACTCCAATATTTTTCCCCCACAAGTGAGGCTTAATTTATTTCTGGCAATGTAGTGATTTTGCACTGGAGACACTAAAAGAGAGAAATAATTTTGGGTACATATCATAAATATTGAGAACACCAGCTCCCTTGGAGCACAGAGAGGTCTCTCAAACATTTCAAAAAGGTTTATATGTTATTGGGTACTTTCTAAAAATGGAAAGACTGAGGGGAGGCAGAATAGCTTTATCTAGTTTCTATCATGCTGAGGAAACTAAATGGTAAATTATTTTGAGGAATGCCTTCCTCAGACTTTTCCTTAGAGATTTCCCACAGGTCTAGGCTCTGGATCTTAGTATAATTTGAGAAGGTAATAAAGGAGTTGGAAAACAGTTGAAATCTAGCTTTTGGGTTTTCACAGTTGTATTGTTTTCTTGAATTACTCAATGTTCGGAACAATCTGTAACATCCTCTGCCTATAGCAAGAGTATCACACAAGGAAGGCAGTGTAACTTTCACAACCTTTTCTGTTAAAAATCACAAGCCCTCCCATGACCTCTAGCCTTCCATGGCCACCATGAACTTAATCACTAACATTTTTGGTTTCAATTTATACTTCAAATCCAGTAAAATTCTCTGATGTGGAAGCTGACACATCTGTCCCACCTGTGTCACACACAGTGTCAGTATTTCCTAGATTGTCATGTGTCAGGATGTACCCAGAAACACAATTACAGACATTTTTCATCACCCACTTATGTCAGTGATGGACAGTGATAGAAGTATTATGGCAAGTGAAATTTTGTCCAATTTTGGCTCCTACTCATAAGTTTTTCCCAGTTAATGTAGTGGAGATTAAGTACCAGGAGATCCTAAATGTCATTTACAACCATGGTAAAACAGTGAGAGCCTTTTTTTGAAGATTAGTAGAACTCTAAGTGTTGGGTTTGGCTTTCCTGAGATATCTTTAAAATATTTTCAGAGCTAAAAATGCTTTTTGTGGAGCAAGTGAAGCTCCATGCTGTTCTTTTTGAGAACAGAGAAAAACCTGATCAAAGTAAAATCAGATAAAATATCTGATTTATTTTCTCTCTTTACTGTTCTGGGGAATGACAGAATTAAAATATCCATGTTTGACATGTGAACAAACTGTACCACATCCAAAATACTTCATTTTGGAAAGATGTAAAAAAACAACCCGAGAAGAAGTCAGTATTTTGTAGGGAACCTGTTTGTTTGATAAAATATTAAGAAACATCTTAATTGACGGTCTGAAATAAAATGAAAAGGGGTATATTGAATTGATGTCAAAAATTCATTTTAGAAGAAGAGATAGGAAGTGAGCACAAACATGACTTTATATGATCAAAGTGTCTTTAAGGCCATAAAATGAAAGAAAAACTGGTTATTAACACATTCATTTGCTTCTAAATGCTGTTATACAAATATATTTCTGGGAATCCAGTGCCTAAAAAGTAATTTGTGAATAAGTCAATACTTATTTTTCTGCACTGATACATAGGCAAAGCTCGAGCTGTTTATGAGGGGAGGAACAGGGTTTCATGAATAGTATTCAGCAGTGCTCCCACTTACAGGAAGACTCATCATCCAGCCTGATTAGTTTACAGGAACTGAAGCAAACAACATTCTGTGTTTTCTTACATATTTTATGACTATTTTCATATAAGCAAAAATCAGACTTTGTCCTTGTTAAGGAAATTTTAGAGCAAATAGAGAATTACAGCTTCTTGTTTAATCTAACTCTTCTGCAAGCTTTGCTTCACTCAGTTACTTATGAATATTTCTGAGTTTTATTTGATATATTAACTAATTTTTCTATGAGATTTGCTGCCACTTAATGTGATATTCAAGGTCAACACTGCAATATATTTGTAAATGAAAGTTACTGGTTTGGCTGAATGTAAAACCTCAAGTGTTTTCTGTCCCCAAACAAACATGGAGGGCCTCATTTTCATATTCAGAGGAAAAAAAATTCCCCAAATTTGTGTTACTTTGCTTGCAATTTTCCTTTTTTTCACAAACCTTTATTCTCTCAATTAAAGTTGCTGATGTGTCTAAATTAACAAGTCCTATTATTATATTCATAAATGGGGCAAATTTGAGCTCACCTCTGAAACCTAAAGCAAAGCTCTGCCTCACCACATTTTCATCTGCTTTCCAGAAAGAGAGGGATTATCCTGTAGCACTGAAGCTCTGCTTTCATGGTGGGAAGGAATTCTGGATTTTACACTGTTTGCTGGCTGTGCACAACAGAAGAATAGACAATACCATCTGAGCCTGGGACAATTAACAGGATGTCTTTAGAATATTTTTATTACGTTAATCTTTTCTTTTGCTTGAGCCAGCATTCCCCTTGAGAGGAAGAGAAATGATGCTGAGACAACTTACTATTGCAAATTAATTGTATGGTCCATTTCCCAAGCATTTAATTTGGCCACAGCAACCTGTTTAACTCAAATGAGTTGTCAAAAAGTGGCACAAAAGAGAGGCCAAGCTTTTTAGAGGTGGCCAGTAATTTTAAAGGATGAAGGGAAATGGCTGGCATGATTGCTTTTGTCCAAGTAAAGCCACTTCTGAACAGGGTAAGGGAAAATCAAGTGATTTGGCCTCACCAAAATTCATGCTACTTGAGACCTTTTGGAAATGTTGATCGAAGGCAAACTCTGGGCCAGAACAGAAAATAACAAACATGTGAAACATAAAGAAAAAAGTGTGGTGTTTCTTACTTATCGTAACAGATAAGTTTGAAAATTGGGATGTAAGTTTGGAATTGGGATAGATGCACCTGCTCCAACCTGAGCCACTTACATGCAAGGCAGGTCTCTGCCTGCATGAATGAAGAGTCAATATGGGAGATCTCTTCTGCTTCAAAGTCAAAGTCTGATCTGATCTTTTACAGCACGATTTGTGTTTTCATTTTTAGCTCTGGTATTCCAGAAGTCTTTCCATGAGTGCAGCCCTTGCCTAAGTCCACTCTTGGTATGTGCACCTCTGTGATTGAGCCATCCTGGATTCCTTAACCCATTGCCTCCAGCTTTCCCAGCCTCCTGTGTGCTTCTCTCACAGCTGTATGGATTTCAGCTTTTCAAAGTACAGTTTGATTCATTCTCCCAACACAGGAACTTATCTTCAGCATAAATATTTTTGGAACCACAAAGGTATAATTTTATAGTTAAATAATCACATTTTCCTGGGAAAACTTAGAGGCAGTGGGTAATGCAGATTAGGATTTGGCACTTTGTCAGACTCTCAAGGAATCTCTCCCTGAGTAAACTCTGTTTCACTGGCAATATTTATTGTTCAGGAAGCAACACTTAAAACTTTCTTTGCTACAGAAGAACGTGGTCTATCACCTCAAAGAAGATTTCCATCATCCTGATCACTCTCTTTAATGATGTATCCCTCTTCCATGAAACAGATACAACCAAATACTTCTGATAAGGAATTACTCTTTGAGACTAGGACATAGATACTTCAGTTATAGGGAGTAAAAGACTAATAGGCATGAATAAAACTTTGGAATGGATGAAATACTTATAATGGTGCATTTTGAAGATAACCAGTTGCCTTTTTGTTTGCGTGTCCTAGAGATGACTTCTTTTCAGATAATTACTTTTCATAAATTTAGATTCCAGAGAAGTATGATTCATAGAAGTGCAGGGATTCCTTTTACTAAGCTGACCTTGAAGAACAGATCTGTTTCATTCTGTGCTTAGTCTTTTCTTTCCTGCCTCCTCTTATCACTTTGGAGCAGCCAGAACCATCAGTGATATTCCCTCTGCAGGCTCCATGCTCCTGCCAGCTCCACTGCCCTGCAGATGGTGGCCAGGAGCAAAGCTCTTTGCAGGGTCTGGGCACAAACTTCTTCTAAATGTTACTCAAAAACCCTAATCTGATTCTTGGTACCAGATATCCATTCATTTATTAAGAACAAACACAGCAGACAACTAATGCTGCACTTTTTCTGTTATTCAAACCTGCTGCTAACAATGAAGAAGATGATGTCATTCCCTGGATGTGACAAAGGACTAATATTATATGCAGTAAAAACAATGAGTCAACAGTTTCTATGCCCTAGAGGTCAAACCATTCAGCAGTTTTGAAAGTAGACTGTTCTTTTTTGTGCACAGAGCTTGTTGTCTATTAACACAAAATGTGTAAAATCAAGATATAATTTGAAAAAAAAATTTTGTACTTTCAAAGGGAATTTTTCAAACTGAAAGTCAAATTGAAATATCTTACAACATAAACCACCAGATAATTTTTCCCCGCATATATTAATCATAATATTGCAAAAGTATCTTATTTTTTAGGTCAAAGATATATTATCCATGTTAAGTAATTATTTGTATGATCCTGAGAGGCATTTTGCAGTTCCCAGTAACAAGAGTATGAACTGTGAGTATTAATGCATAACTAAATAAAATGAAGTTTTCTGGAGATATTTTGTAATGGTCTGAATGATAAGAAAGACCTTTAACATGAAAATCTATTTTGACAGACCACTGAAAGCAAGGAGTCTAACAATGAAAATTTCCCAGATTTTCTGGATGAGGAATTGACCAAATCCTGGCCACCTCTAACCACACCTAGCTCAGGCTAGTGCAAGAAATGTTGTCTTCATGCAGCTCCTTCCTTCAGCAACTCTCAAACCTTTGTGGAGGATTATTATCCTGCTCATACAGAAACTGCTGTGAAACTGCAGCACAGAGAAGTGACAGCTCAAGGTCATTTAAAAGTCAGGAGTGTTTGGGAGAGAACTCAGATTTCTCAATCCTTGTCCAGCACTCTGACCACTGGGCTCCAATGCCTTGCTGAGGATCTGCCTGATAAAGCTCCTCTTCCAAACTGGAAAGAATTTAACAATTTTGAGGAGTTTCAATTCGTAATATTGTTGCTTATAATAATTTTATTTGGTGGGAAAGTAGACTTGCCTAATTAGATGAGGTTCAAGTGCAAGGGAATCCTAGGCCAGCTGCAGTCTCCATTCCTGTTATCCTTGCAGACCAAATCTAGAGACAGGGGAGCAAACTGGATTATATCTAGATGGGCTTCTATGTAGGAAGAAATGTCATTTTGTCTGCATTGACCCTATCTGACCATGTTTTAGATTAAAATGAGCCTTAGAGTGGAATAAATAATATTCATCATCCTGACAATTAATTGAAATGAAATCTTAGACTCTGAATCCCAAGGAATTTCTTCTGGCATGCTGTCAAAGTGCTGGATTAAGTCTGTTAAACTTATGCTGACCACTTTAGTATGTCACCTAAAATAACTGCAAATGGGTTCAGGCATAGTTTGTCCAGTAGATCCCAGGCCCAAGTGATTACTTACCCAAAATGTGGAGGAGTACATCTGGCAGCCCTCCTGGAGAAGTAAATGCAGGAAACATGGCTCAGTCTGGTCGTTAAACTCTCTCTCTTCTGATGCTTAAGGAACTCTTACCTTTTCGAGTATTTAATAGAATATTTAAACCAAATATCTAAAACCTAAAGACATCTCAGTTGTTTTGGGTGTTCTGTTACTCTGCTCAAGTGAGACCAGTAAGCTTTTTAGAGCATTTCAGCTGAAACACAGACATTTCCACTAACAATTGCTTTTATAAACTCAAACAAAAATCAGACAGATTTCAGACAAGGCAAAATAAAGAGACTAAAGCAACTTACAGCATTTCCTCTGTATGTCTCAAGTTAATTGCAAATCCTGTGGCCTGGTATTTTCATTTCCATAGTCATGACTAAAGGCACAGTGATTTTGATGTCATGTAAGAGGGATGAAATACATTTCCCATATGAAGTTAGAATCTCCTTTCCAAGTTGTGTGATATTTTTGCAGGCAACATGTCTTAGTGCCTAATGAAAGCCAAAACCTGAATGTACTGCAGGAAGATTCACACACACTGCAGCCATGTAGGTGTGCTGTTTGACTTCAGTGACTCAAAAAAATAGAAATATATTTGATTAGAGTTATTATTGTCTATTTAATAAGTAGACTTATGAACTACAAATAAAAATAGAGGCTCATATCCTAGTGTGTTCCAAGAAAGGATCTTCACCTGATCTTTGTTTTTACAGCTCTCATCCCAGCAATCAACTGTGAAAACTTGCATAAGTACTCCCAGTATGACTGAAGCTACTCGTTTGTAAAACAGGATATTACAAGTTAAAACTAGGGACAGAGATTCCTATTCAGGAAAATAGTGCAGATCTTAATTAAAATTAAACATATCTTAGCATTCCTTTGTAAATCAAATCTTACTTAAGCAGGTGACACTTTCAAAAGAAGACTGTAAGTCTACCCCACTGCAAAGGCATATTAATATTAGGCATCAGCAGGATTATAATTCCAAAATTTTTAAATTATGACATCTGGAAGAACTACACTTCTGTCCAATATTAGTTAGACTGCACAAAAAATTTAGACTGGTAGCATTTAAAATTTATAGAGGAAAATGTATTCTTAATGTTAAATAATATAGTCAGAAAACAATAAAAATATTTTCATGAAACTGTGAAACAAATCATTAGGCTTTGGGTTACTTTATGTATATGCTTGTCACACTTATTAGATGTTTTTTATTAGATCTTCTTTATTATTAGATCTGTTAGTAGGTCAGTCCTTTATTATAGGCTGCAGTGTCTGTTTACAACCTCACCCATAACTATCATTTTAACAAATCAATGTATACAGTATAGCATCAGTATAGCATTGTATTATTGATCTGTGACACTATTACAAATATGAATATAGATTTAGCTATATTGGTCCAGGGGTCAATATTTTTGATGTATTAATTTTTTTAACAGCTCTACTGTTACTTTTCTCATCAATTAAAGCAGGCAAGAATGTTTCATGATCTTTAAAAAAAACATTTAGCTGGAAGGCCTTTCTAGAGAACAAAATCTCTGTCTCATTTTCTCTTCCCTGGTAATTTTCTATTATCGGAGGAACAAGAGGGAAACTTAATACCAAATTTTAATCTATTTTCCCTGGCAAAACGAAGTAGGAAACAGGCACAGCATGCACAATATGTTACCTGTGTTCTGCCAGTTTGTGTTGTCTGTGGAGAATAGGTTGGCACACAAAATTTGAAATGGCTACTGCATCCCTTTTCTGAATAGATCCATATCCCCCTCCAGGAAGGAACTTGGGTGAGCCCTGGCTTAATCAGTAATTTCCCTGGTGCACAGAAAGGTCTGAAGCCAACGCTGTTAAAGAGAAATGGGGAGAGAGGCTCGGAGAGGGGCCTTGACACACACTGCCTGCAGCTGCAGAGCTGAGGGTCAACCCACATCCCACATCCTGGGAGCAGCAGCAGGAACAGATTCCTCCTTCCACACCAAGGTTGGAGGCAATGTGTTCCTGAACAAGGCTGGTTTGGGGACGTAGGATGGAGAACAGACCTGTTCCTGAATCCTAAAGTTAGACAATTTTGCATAGAGCAACTTCAGCTAAGTGGGTACACTGGGTGGGCTTTCATATTGAGCTGAACAAATAGGGCAAGATTTTACCTGGGATTATTTCTTTTCTTGCAGAATACATAATCTGCCCTATCAGTTAGATGGAATTATTACCCACTCACAGCAACCTTCACAGCTAGAATGGTATTACTCATTCTCCTTAACAGAAACCTAGCACTGTGGTTTTGGTGGCACACTGGAAAGTTATTTTGATCTTTCTTGTGTTTCAGATGGCAATGCATTGTCTCCTTCCTGATCTTGGATTACAGTCCATACTGAAAAAAAAAAGTGATTAAAAGTTTAAGTGGATTTATTTGTAAATGCTGGTTGTGGACTTCCCACAATGAATCAGCTTTTCCCCTAAAAGTCATGCTAAATGCTAGTTAGTAAATTATCTATTTTCCCTTGCAAATGCTGTGTTACATACGAGAATAAAATATTGCTTTTTAAACAGGAGTAGATGTTATCACTTTAAATGTTCTTATATGTACTTCCTGTGCTTAGATCCAGCCCAGCAATAACAATACCACAATTACCAGAATGTATAATCTATAATGTGTCCCTGTGTAAATCAAGCCCCCGCTGAGCATGTCACACACATCCTGCAGGATACCACTGCCATCCTCAATTGTTTCCGGTGAGCGCCCTGCATCTGCAGGAGGATTTCTGAGCCTGCTCACCCTCACTCCTAACTCACCACACTGCCAGTTACCTCCTCCCAGCAAGCTTTAGGCATAGGGCTGAAGCAGGTTTTGTTCATTATAACCTAAATGGGAAACCAGAAAATCAGGCTTAGGGGAAAAAATCAGTTTTGATCTTTTAAAAATACTTACGGGATTTCCAATAACAGCACAAAATTGTTGCAAATAGTGCAAGGGAGAGTGTTCAGGATTTCAATTCAATTGTTAAATTACTAAAATAATGCATATCTGGGGTTTTCACACCGGGGAGACTAAGATGTATGATCTGATACTCTCTCATTTATTCCCTTCAGAATACAGCATCATTTTTTCTCTGTGCAAAATATCTGAAAAGTAAACATTTCTGAAAGGATTTTGCAAAGTCAAAGAACAAGCAAAATCTGACCTAAACCAGAAATATGTTACTTTAATTGCAAGGCACATTGCAGCCATACACTCAGAACAATCTTACAGGAATATTCTGACAATGTCAGTGTCATGATTCAGTTTGTTCAAGCTAACTCAACACACTGACTCAGAAATTAAATCTACTTGACCTGTTAATGACTGTATTTTTAGGTAGTTCTCAGATTAGACACTGACTTTTTCAAATAGATGTTAAAAACAATACAAAGTTTTAAAATACAGTAAACCACTTTAAAGTATAATTTATAGATATAATCCTTAAAAAAAAAGGGTGGTCAGTGTGTTATTTGACAACTTTTAGAATTGGACTCAATAAGCTTCTAACTCTCATTCTCCTTTATGAGTGGGGGACAAATCATCTTTTCCGGGTATACCTCATTTCTGCAGAGTCTCTTATAAGCCAGAAGAATTTTACTATGTTTTAAAATAATAATGTAGCAGTTTGGAGGAAACATTATGAAAACTCATGTTTTTTCTCTTTCTGATACAGGCCTAGGAAAGAGAGATTCTAGCTGGAGGCAAGTCAATGCACTGCTTGTCTGAATGGTATTTCAAAGTATCCGTTTTTCTTGCTGCTTTTGGTACAAAATTATGTGATGAATAAATGATTCAAACTTAATTTGTCCACTGCAGAAGCTGACAGGGAGCATTTCTTGCACACCTGGATTGCAGAGGTCACTGAAGGGAGCAGGGCAGGGGTGCAAGAAGCACCGTGTGTCCAAGGGTAGCTGAAGGACTGACACACACATTTCCTTCTGAGGGAAATGGCCAAATCCTGCTGCACTTCAGCTCTTCTGGGACATACAAGGCAGTGCAGTCATCCAGATCCATACAAACAACACTTTTTCCTGGAAGTTTTATTCTCTTTTCTGTACTGGATGGTACACCTGACATCTTACATTCCCTGTTACTGCCTTGTACTTTCTCTAGTCTGATCTTTTCTAGAAAGATGCTCACACCCTTTGGAATTAATAGTCAGCTGTAGATTAGCACAGGACAGGGAGCCTGGCTACCCCTGGCTCAAGAAAAAACTCAGGAAATTAGGGTCTGATGTGCCATAGCCACTGTAGGATAAGTGGAAGCTGTCTTGGCTGAAGCTGTAGATGAACAATTCTGCTTGTCAGGGCTCAGGCTGATTCCTGCTGAAGTGACCCAGACAAAAACATAGAACACATGCCAGTGTTGGAACAGGTAACCCTGCTAGGAAATACAGATCTCTTCATCAGCCTGTCTCCTAAACCCTGAGCTGCCTCTTCATTTGTGTACAGGATTTGGGACAGTCACAGGCATGTGGATGTTGCTCTTGCTCAGCAGGCAGACCCACCTCTGCTCATACAAGTGGTTTAAAAAAAGAGCTTGCAAACCTGTGATATTCGGCTTATTCAATAAATATTAATTCGTTAATGATGCAGCTACTTTAGTCAGTTACAAAAAGCAGATAGAATTTTCAAATTACTTTTTCCTTATTTGTTGCAAACTTCTTAGCTGTGGCACCACCTTGTGGACATTCCTATGTGGAGTGAGAACTCGACTGGTGGCCACAAAAGCAAGAAAACCAGGCATTTTGGAAAAACAGCTATGGTCACACATGGTTTGCTAAAGGAGAGTAAAATAACTATATTTTAAAAACTATTCCTCAAAATCCACCTATGAAATAAAATTTATAATAAATACCATCATTAGGGTGCTCAGTTGTCTTTGCAGGTTTTACCAACTCTTCTGCCTGTCAGCCAAGAGGAGAGGCAGCCTTCAAAACTACTTTTAGTCCTTCTCAAACTCCAGTTCTGTTCTTGCTGTACATGCAAACACGACTTTTACACCTATCCCAAGCAACAAGACTTGCAAAGTCAAAATCCTAATACTGAACACATGGAGAAAACCTTGAGTCCTACTCCATAAATGTAAACTCAACAGAGAGATTTGGTGTCCAACCTAAGCCAAAGGAAAAACAATCTCTGAAAAAGATAAACTGGTGAATCTTTTAAATGCTTGCTGAAACATAAACCAAACAAAAATAAATTTAAATTCCACTCTCTTGGCCATTAGATTCTCAGAACCTTTTGCAGCTGAGGTATCAGGGTGTTCCTGTGATGAACTCTCTCATCTGGTCCAGGGACAAAGCCTGAAAGCACAGGAGAGCCAGAATTTATAAAAACAAGATCTTCAAGTTGAGTGCAGCACATTCACTCTGGGTGTGTCTGAGTAAACTTGGGGAGCATGAAATAAAACATTGAATTGCATTTTCGATTCCTCTCTCTTCAATAACATACAACCTGGTACTTGCACTAACATGAAGGGCAGGAGGAGATGAAGACTTGGACCAATCTGAGCCTTGCTAAAATGAAATACTGAGCACTGCAGCCAGGAAAGCAGGCTGGGAGCTCCAGGGGAGCTCATCCCTCACTCTAGAACAGACACTACTCTTGTTGTAGTTGGTGTCTTCCATCTGCAGACAGCAGCATCATACCAGTTTTATGAAAGAACAAAGAGCAAAATGTCATCTTTTTTTCTTTATTATAAAATTAAAATATCTTTTAAAATACGACAATGACAGCACTACTTTTACAATTCCATTTAAAGCCATTTTAAAAATATTCCTTAGAAATGCATTTTTATTTTCTCTTCATCTCAAAAAGATGAAAGACTTTATGCTGGTAATTTTTTTTCCTTTGGCATATTCATACAGTAAACATTACAGGGTTTTTTTTGTTGTTTTGTTTTGCGTTTTTTTGCTTGGAAATTCTTTAGTATAAGTGCAGTGTTTTGAAAAAAATATAGGCCTTTCAAACTCTTAAGTGATTATTCTCAGAGATCTACTATTGCTTTCAATTTAACTTAAATATTTGTTTTGGAAAAAATAAGGCATTGGCTATCCTTTGCTCGTACTGAGTGCAGAGATTCTCCTTAGGCACCATTAATGTAATTTTATTCCCCGTTGCAATTAGTTGCATAATGCAGCCTCATTAATGACCCTGGGTGTATCTGCATGGAAGTTTTCATCCACAAAATTGGAGGAGCAGTTACTGTAAACATGGGGTGAGTGACACAGAAAAGATTGAACCAAGTTTATTCTTATACAGAACTCAGTTTTAAAGAATATCTTCTTTTTTTTTTGAGCACGTGAAGATGTCATATTTGTGTCCATCACATTCAGCTTATTTGCTTTCAGAAAAGTAGCTAATAAACTGCAAGGCAAAAATAACCTTAAATCTCCAAAATGGTATTTTTTCCACAGACTTGGAACTCCCTTGAATATTTTAATTATCTCTTTCCTAAAAGCCAACAAACTAGCATGGCACTAGATTAAAATAATTTTCTTTGTGTTTCTGCTAGAACTGATTTCTTGCTGAATTAGCATATCAACTCCAAAACCAATTTCCACAGCATCAGTGACCTTATGTCACTTTATGTATTACAGCAGCAAGAGAGAAATGGTTTCAGAGGGCTGTAACAGTTTAAAATTATTCAGTAGAAATCCACTTATTGAATTGGTACATGCAGGAGACAAAGCCCTGAAATTATGTTGCTAGCCTGTATGGCCTAAAGTCAGATTTCTGCATTTTTAAAGGCTGCACCAACTGACAAAGAGCTGTGGTAGGCATTATCAGAAAATGGGATGGAAAAGGCAGAAACCTGCTCAGGCTGGAAAATCCTGGGAGAGAGAGAATGAATGAGAAAGCAGCAGCACCCCCAGCATGAGATCAGGGGGGACTCAGCCCTCTGTGGGAACAAAGGGGAGAAGTGGAGAAAGGAACCAAACCCTGCCCATGAACATTTTAGAGGGTCCTTTAATAAGAGGACAATTTTTGGAGTGAAATTCAGTAAGTCTGCAAAAAAGGATGGATAAACCCAGACTCCCCCAAGCCCAAATGCAGAGCCAGTTTGGTCTACACAAAAACTGAGCACTCAACTCTCTAGCTATCAAAAGACAAGGTAATATTATTATGTTATTTAATACTTTTTACAGGGAATGAAGGTTGCATAAGCCTCTATGCTTATTAGACATTAGATTTAATTTCCTGTATTACTGAGCAATGGGTGACTTGGAGCTCAGCCAGGCTTGGATAGATATAATAGGTTACACATTTATAAAAAGAAATCAGTACAAGTAGGAACTGCTGCTAGAGGTGTCAATTTAAAGTAATATTCCCCCCACCAAAAACCCCATCCCACACAGGAGAGAGGAGACTGAATCAGAGATGTGCTGTGAAAACATTAAGTCAGGGGAAAGTGGTGCAGAGACAGCAACCAATGACTAAGTACATTTGACCTTCATGTGTTATTTTTGTCTGAAGTCTTCATTTTCTGGTTTCAAATTGGGCTCATCCCTAGAAAAATTTGATGTCCTCTAACAATTATCACCGGTGTTATTTATACATTTATGCCTTGGTCTGTCAAACCCAATGTGACTCCATATATTGATAATAAAGAAAGAGGTTATTTACTTGAAATAAAATGCTTTATAATCTATTTATTTCCTAATTACTTGTGCAATGTTGCTCAATTTCTTGTTTTCCAGTGTGCTTTCCTTTTTCCTTAGAGGCAATACAAAGGACAAAGTATTTTCAAGAGAAAGAGGATCTGAGAATTCTCAATAGTACAAGCAAGCTCTTTGGCATTTTCACAACGAAAAACCACAGGTGAATCCTCCAACCACTATTCAGCTGATTTAAAAAAATTATCTTTGCCTTTCAACATAAATCTTGCTTCAACATAAATCTTTCAACATAATTTTTTTTTAAACTATGAAAGCCCTTTTTGAATTTCATCTTCCTTCTTACTTTGAAGGTACTGCAAGAATAGTTACAAACTAAGTGCCATAGAATATGCAATGTAATTATATATTTTGATTTTACCTTGCTCAAATGACGATATTCTCAACTCCTTGAGACACAGTATGTGCTTATTACTGAAGTAATATGTCAAAATAGATTTTAATTTCTTAGTATCAGTACTAGTAAAGAAAGAAAATGTGGAACAAACCAGCAAATAAATTTTGCGCCATAAAGCACCAAGTATTAATTTCTAGAGTAAAATACATGTTAAGATTTTACAGAGCAAGATTAAACTAAAATAAGTGTGTTCAGATAGAGAGAGGTTGTTACCATCTGCAGTCCAGCTGAAGTGAGAGAACTTTATGGGTATTCAGTGTCATTAAGACCCAAGTAATTTCTACTTTGTATTTTCAAGTGAAATATCACTCTGATGAGACATTCAGAATACTCAGCAGCTCCCATTATGCCTTTTCTGGGCCTCAGCCATCTGGATGAATTTCTGGGGTCACAACCTTTGCTCTCCTTAGGATTCCTCCACAGTCGAGTTGCAGCTAAAACACTGACAAGACACAAGGAAACTGCCTCAAACATTCCCAGTCTGGAAGCATCTCTGGAGATCACTCAGTCCAAGCCCAGCTCAAAGCTGGATCACCCAGGGCAGGGTGCTCAGGACCTTGCTCAGTTGAGTTTGGAGTTTCTTCAGTGACATCAACTTCAAAACCACCCTGGGCAGCCACAGGACAGATGCTCCTCTTATCCATCCTCACAGCCCTTTCCTGCCCTCCCTCCAGCATGTCCATGTCCATGTCCTTCCTGCTGTGGGGAGCCCAGAACTGGGCACAGCACTCCCACTGAAGTCTCACCAGTGCAAAGGGGAATGATCACCTCCTTTGACTTCCTAGCAATGCTCTTCCTAATGCAGCCCAGGATGGGCTGGGCCTCTCTGCCAATATAGATGTTTTCAGATACAACAGAATTTTAAGGACATTATGAGTTATGTATTTCCAGGGTCTGCTCTCTGTCAGGGAAATACAAACTCTATTATTTTGCTAATACATGTTTTATGTCAGTATCAGGGATTGTATTTATGTTCTCATTACATGATTTCCTAAATAACTGGCCCATTGAAACCAGTTGTTCGGGATGATTACACAGTACTTTGTAGAAACATCTGTGCACAGATTTCTAAAGGTAACACTGAAAAAAACTCTAAATGCAGACCAGGGTATGTTCACAGGAATGAAGGCATCTTGGAAACTGCAATTCTAAAAGATAGGAATTCTCAATTTCATTGTGTTGTTAGTGTTAAGATCTAAAGATAGCAGATTAATTACTATTATGTTTAACTCACAGATAACCTTTTGTAGCAGTAACATCCAGTTTATAAACTTCCAGAGTTTCAAAAAGCACTCCACACTGTTTCAGAAGCCAAAAATCCAGTTCTCCCTAATGTATTCCTGAGAACCTTCCACTTCCTCTGCAGCTGCCACAGTGTAACTGTGGACAATACACTCATGTATTGACAATACACAAATTTTCTGTAAAAAAAAAGGTGCATAGACTTTGCAGTGGGTCCTCAGGCAGCCTAAAGCAATGAGATGGTCTATCAGATTTGTTTGTCTTGGCAAGGAAGACAACAACCTTGTTCTTGAAAAATCTACATTTAGTTCCCCATCTATAAACAATTTTCATCAGTTCTTCCATCTGCAGTGTAAGTCTTTGTTTGGCAAACAATTTGCAATGTTTCTTGTTATACACGTCAAATTGTTTCTGTTCTGCATGAGCTATAAAGATTTAAAAGACCAAGTTCCATGTGGTGATTGGAGTTTGTTCCCTCTGAATCCAGGGGTACCTTTACTGCCCTGGTTGGTCCATGATTTCTGTGCATTTCTTGCAGTCTGTGACTGCAGAAAACAGGAATAAAACTCCTTGCCATTAATGACATAGCAGTCCATGAGCCAACACACAGTCTAGCTAATGTCCTTTTACCTTCTGGAATAGTTTAATGCAGGATACAAAATATTCTTCCAAAAATATACTAAGTCCCTTCCATCCACTTTCCTGTAAAGCTATGCCAAAAGCCCTGGGAAAGCCTTTTGACTCCAGCCTACATGCTCAAAAGAAATCTGTGAGACTGGCAAAAACCCACAATGTAATTAGGACAATGCTGGGACTCAGATTAACATTATGGAAAGCAAACACCTTTCACACCACTCCCAGCTCTCACATATCCATGCTTAAGGGAGATGAAAATTCAGATGCTCATAAGCAGAGTAGCTCTTCCCAAAACAACACTAGATTGGCCCAGGTGGCCACAACCTGCACAATTTTTCATGGACTGACTTTCAAACTGCCTCATGACTGCCTCAGTCTCAGAGATGTTGAATATCTCTCTCAGCTTTTTCCAATGCAGACCAGATGTTCTATTGTGATAATTCTCTCATGGGCCTTTTCCATTTTGACTCTCCATCAGCTGGAGATCCAAAGAGACATTACTTGAAAAACAGGAACCATAAAAGAGCCAGGAACTTATAAATTAAAACATAAACATTAATTTGTTTTCCAAAATACAGATGTCTTTTGTCAGTTCAAGCCTTGATCTCTCCACCAGTTAAAGGCAGCAGTTGTTCTGTGGAGGCATGCACTGGAAATTAGCCAACGGGCATTAACTTTTGGTTCTGATTGAACTGAGGAAAATTTGAAACAGAAACACAGAATTAGAAGTTGTGATAGCAATTATTGTCTGATAACATTTGAAAATGTTCACGACAATAGAAGAAGTGTCTTGCCATAAGGAACTGTAAATTACTGAGCCTTTTTGGACGAGGCTCAGGAGAGATTTGAGTTGTCCTTGGTGATGGCAGGGGCCTGTCCTTCTCCTCACCTGGCTGATATGGCACAGGGACCAGGATCCATCCCTGGGGAAGTGGATCCTATGGTGGTGACTGCTGCAATGGGATCACAGCAATGTGGCACCACCACAGCTCTGCACAAAGGGACAGGGCTGGAGGAGGAAGGGACACAAGACAGACACAGCTTTAAAAGAACACTTTTATACATTACCAACACAAGTGCTCAAGGTTCAACTGCATAGATTTAGTTTTTGTATTGACATAACACATCAAGCCTTGTTTTCATATAACCACTGAAAATCTGTCATTTTTAATGCTAAATCACTTGATATATTAGTATTATTACATCTCTTAACATTTTTATCTCAATAAAACTTTGAGAATATTTAAAATAGCAGAAAGGCTACAGGCAACCAAAGAAAACACCTATAAAAATGTGCATAATAAAGAGATTAGGATGAAAAGTTACCTTACTTTTTTAACGTGACCTACATGTGAACTAGTTTTTTATCTTTAAAAAGTAGCAATTCACAAGTCACACCTCTTCATTCCCTTTGAAATCAATTTTATACACCTACACAATTCTGACAGTGGATTACTGCAGGTTTACACTTAAACTTTGAGTTTCCAGTTCTGCTGTATTTTCTTGAAAAAATCTCTTTGTATGAGAGATAAATACTACTCTGCAACTTTTAGCAATGAACCCTCAGCAACTGAACATTTTATTGCAGCTGAGCAGGGAAGGTACAACAAATTGCTCTTCGTGATATAATCAGTTCCTTTTCATATGGGCATAAACAACCACCTGTAATTTATAATCCAGTCCAATCCAAGAAGTATCACTGAATGATGCCCTTTTCTTCTACTCCTTCAGAGACGTTGCTTTTACCAGTAATGACTTCTTCTAGAGCCTTCTGCTCAGAATAAGGCAAGAGCCTGTCCTTTATAGCAAGACCTGTCCTCTGCATTACAATGAACTCACCTGGTGGAGCAGGGATTGAGCCTTTATTCCCTCCCTCGACACTGCTGGAATAAATCCTTGCTTTCCAACACCCTTTTATGACAAGCTTTACATCTTCGTTTTCTTCTCCTAGGCTACAGCTCCTCTAGATTTCACACCATACTATTACCTGTCTGTACTCCTCTTGCTGAACTGTTCATGCTTTATTATTTAAGTGCAGGGAATTCTAAGTAGCTGTTCCTACTTCATCTGCTCTTCCCTTGAGGAGTGAACCAGCATGTGCTGTTCCCTGTCTCCTGAGGAAGAAACAACTTCCACAGAAAGCAGCTGCAAAGATCCTTTCATGGTTTCACTTCACACTAAGAAAGATTTTGATTTTGATTGCACATGCTGGTTCCAGCAGAATTGGCTTTCAGGTAAAAATTGTAGTCCTGTATATTGCTAAAATTTTAATATTCTCGTCTTTAAGGAGAAGAAGGTAAAAATTTGGAATATACATTTTACTCAAAGGTTTTGTTCTGGCTCAGACAATTCATCAAAGATGCCCTTTATCAAAAATGCAGAATTCTATTCCAAAAGCATATGAGAAGCAAACGGAGCCAGATATTTCTGTGAATCTTTAATAATATCCTGATAATGTGCATTTATAGTTGTATCTGTTAGCTTATTAAGAAAGGTGACTTTTTCAGATCTATATATGTTACAAACTAACTGTTTGTGAAATTCCCAGACTACAGAATGATGCAAATCTAATTATTTCAACTCAATTTTAAACTATAAAGTGGCAGATGTACACTCACTTTTAAAGGTAATTTTAAATAGTAAAATGTATTGCAGCTGGTATGTCTGAAAAGTGAAGATATCATCCAGACTACTATTGTTAAGGACTAAGAAATTATTTCCTAGCTTTGCAAAATCCAGATCCTGAACTTTGGCTTCTGTTAATCCCCTTGCTCAGGTAGACATCCACGTGTAGGATTAGCAAACTCTGTCCTCCTCCCACCAAAGGGGCTGCAATGACCCCCTGTCCACATCCCAGAATCTTCTTTACTCTCGGCATCCCTTCCAAATAAGCCATTCCAACAAAACTTTCCCTGGATTCACCACCTTCACAGAAAAAGGAGTGGCTCCAGTTTCAGTTGGAGGCACTTCTGCCAACCTTTCCCTAGATGTCGCCACATTTTCTGGCTCTTTCATAACAGCCTTAATTACTACACGGAAAACTATCATGAAGGTTCCTACTTTCTTCATATGGAAGAAACAGAAAACTATCAGAGAGTAGCCCAGTTTCTTCAGAGCAACAAAAAGACATTCTAATTATATGTATATATTATTCTATTTAATAGAATGTATCTAATATATCCTACCAATGTCATATTGAAACCTGAAAATAACTTTTTTCACAGGCTTGTTTTCACACTCTTTTTACCTTCCTAACACTCTTCCTACTGTGTTGACTCATTGAGTCTGGAGTTGCTTGACCTCTTCCATTACTTTGTGCTGAAACAATCTCCTTAAGGATATTTCCAAACTTTCCAGATTCAGTTTTCACATATACTTTGCTATTCTTTCTCTCTTAATAATTTTTTCAAAGGATGCCCTTCTGCCCTTATATGATTTTACCACTCAAAGATTAATTTGTACTATCCAAGTGCTACAGGACACTATTTTGGGAATTCAAGGCAGGATTCAGTCTTGTGTTTTAGCTGATTTGGACTTAAAAAAGGGTTCTGAGGGCATCATCCTTGTTTCTACCTCAGTGTTAATACCTCTCTGCAATTCACAATTTCTTCCTGTGGAAAAAGTCTTTGAAAAGCACATGCTGTTTTCAACATATGAATGAAGTTCCCATATTGGCCAGAAATATGAAAACTCTCCAGTTTGTTGAAAAAACTACCAAAATATCTTTAGATTTTTAAGTATTTCAAATTTCAGTTCTGCTGAAGTAGTCATTGATTGGTTGTCCACAAGATGGGGCTTCTACAACAGAGATCTTTATATTCAAACTTAAGGTTCTGATGTAAAACCTAAGAATGGCACCACAGTTGACACGAACATACTTTGAAATCTAGGCATAGGAATGGTCCTCACTGCATTCCTCATTTCTCATGTAAAAACAACAAGTCCTCAGGAAATCGAAACAGCAGCAAATGATTTTATCTTGTCCTTAACCCTTGCACTGTGCTGATGTACAGCTTGTAAGCCAGAGGCAAAATGCACCATTGCAATCACCCTGTGTCTTGCAGAGATTCTGTGCAGTCCCCCATGTCTAATTGAGTGTTTGTGGAACAGCACACAGACCAAAACACCAAATGAAGTGCCTGTGGGTTTTGAGACTTAAGAATTTCTGAAGTGATATTCAAGTCCACTGCTAAGATGATAACAGCTCCAAATAAAAGTTAAAGTAGCTCCATAGAGTGTGCAATTTTTGTAACCTTAACTGAAAGAGGGAACAATTTGCTGTTACAAAAACTAACTGTAGGCATGCACTTCACAGTAAATGAAAAGAAAAAAAAAAGAAAAGCCTCTTTCATCTTTTGTCATATAAGTAAACAAGCAAGATTTTCATGTCTTATAGGAATCTCCATACAACCAAAATCAGAACAGATTAAGGAATTGTACAATTCCTTCTTGTATTCCTTTTCATACTTTTAGAGGCTTAATTTATGGTAACTTCTGTTTTCTGCATGATATAGTTGTTTTCTAGAATTTTTTTTTCAGGAAACATAGTAGTGTTTGAGCACACAAAAGCAAATACTGGTACAAATTTCCAGCCTATCCCTCCAAGAGGAGGCTGTATAAACACAGACTAATCAGAAAGTAAAACTAAATGTTAAGAAGAAACATTTCTGGCCAGAGGATAAAGTGAATTTCCCAAGGGCAGTCATTCACAACCACCTCATACTTTAATACAAAATCTTCAATGGTTCCTTCTCACATTCCTTCTGTCCAGTCTCCAGTAACTTGTCTGCTGCAATTCAGCCAGCTAAGCTGTCACAGACCAGAGTTTCAACAGGAAATGCAAAATAGTAACCTTCAGAATAATCATCTGGAGAAGCATAAAATAAGAAAATCTGAGTAGGCAGGAATTACATGGAGAAGCATAGGGAGTGACAGGAGCTACAACTACAGGAAACGATGTGGTAGGAAAAAGGAAGGACATTAAGTTTGATCAATGGCATTTTTGCACACAGTAAATAATTTTCTCTTTATTAAACATTGGGATTTTAACTGGATCACTCTGTGCAGCTTGAGGTGCCATGCTTACTGGAAGAGTGGACTAAAGAAGGAGGCTGCAGGACAGTGAAACATCTCAGAGATTTACAAATCATGATCCATAAGGAAAAACTGAAACAAAGTATTGTAAGTTTTCAGATATCTAAAATTGTTTTAACAATGCAAACGGAACACATAATAAAGAGTTTGACTTATGGCAATCACAGGAAATTTTTGGAAGCAGCAAGAGATTAGAACACGGTACCTGCAGCCATCATTTAGTATCCAGAAAGAGTTTCAACAGTTTTCTGTCAAGGAACACAAGGACAGAGGTGATCTTGGACTTGGGCAGAGTTGTCTGACAGGTCACACTTCCTAGGTTCTCATGAATCTATTCAAGTGTCATTTTATCACTCTGTTATTGCAGAAGACCTACAGTTACCTACAGGAAGAAAATAGAGATTTTAGGCTACAGGAAGAATGGTGAGAATCAGAAAACAGGAAGACTATGGAGAACGTGAACAAAAGGTGTTTTAAATTTGCAGCAGAATGCATATTTAACTGGAACAAACAATTCCTCAACTCTGTTTCAAAAAATTACAAGCATTTTGGATACTACCTTACTGTTGCAGAGAACTGGAGGAACAAAAAGTCTAACAAACTGGCTACTGGTGAACTGTGGATGGAGTTCACTCCTTGAAAATTCAGGAAATACTTGAACATCAAAAAGTGAAGCTTCGATTAAAATTTAAAATTAAAATTTAAACCACAGATTTCTGTGTGTTGACTAACCACCACTTGTTGAAAGCCAGCCCAATACCTGTGTCCCAAAGCCTGTCAGGAGGACATGTCAGCATGTCACACTCTGCTCAAACACACCAGCTTTCCTGCAGGAACTGTGATTTCTTAGTATTCTGCTATTGGGAACATCCCCACCCATTCTAACTTACCCACTATTTTACCTACTGACATCTTTTCTTTCTGGCATTTTCTGAGGATATAAGAAAGAGTGAGAATCAAAATAACACAACAGCAAAGCATCTGCTGTAAATCACCTGAAGGAAACAAAAGACCAAAAACCAGACAGAAACCTTTTGGGGTTATCTCCATATAATCTACTGCAACTAAAATAATTCCTGAGACATGTGACTTAATCTGCTTTTCAAAGCCTTCAGCAAATGAGATTCCCAGATAATCATTTTTAGTGCCAAACTACATCTGCAGTTTGAAATAATTTTCTAATATCTACTTTAAATCTCCATCACTTCTTGCCCTAGACCCACTGAACACAAAGAAAAACTTATTCCTTCTCTCTGAGAAATATTTTACATTTTGAAAGATCATTACCATTTTTCCCAACAACCCCAATTCTTTCAATCTTTCCCCTTAGATCATATTTTATAGGTCTCTGATCACCCTTGAAGTTGAGACTGTGGCAACATGTGGTACAAGGAGAAAAAGGAAAATTGATTCCTACACAAAATTCACCAGGAAGCTGGGTGACAGAGGGTTTGTTTGAAGAGGTTCCTTTTGTATGATGACTGTCTGCTTTGTTGCTTGAGTGTTTTAGTGCCAAAATACATGTTCTTTCTGTTCTTTGTGGCTCACAGTGCAGGTGTCCCAGTGCACAGAATAGGCAGGCATTACACTCCTTGCTGAAAAAAATATTTTGGACCTGGGGAAAACTGATATTATGGAAGGCAAGTTATTCTTGCCAGTAATGGAATACTTCTCCTTACCAAGATGGTATCTTTGGGATAAATTGATATAAGTGGCCTATTTGTGATACCGGGATTATTTAGGCAGAAGTTTAAGTAATTTTTAGAAACATGAGTAAAATCCTGCATCACAAAGTACATTTCAGGGAAATATATTAGTTCCATAATTGCTTTCTAGTGCTGCATTCACTCTGTCTCAAAAGCAATATGCAGTTGTAATATACACTGAGAAACGTCTATGGTTCAGCTAAAATCAACAAAACTAAAAATAATCATGTGCATTTTAGAAGATGTCATGCCTTTTATAACCAGATAAATTAATTCCACCATTCCTGTAATCAGATTCACATACATAATAGAAGAATGTAATTTACTTCCATTCTCCAGAGGTATACAAAGTCTTTTTTTTTTTTTTCTTCCAGAAAAAGGTTTTAAAATTGCATTGTGTTCTATTCACCAACATTACCCGAGCAAACAGAGTTATCTCTGAACCTCTGGGTACCATGGCATGGAAAGATTGCACCCAGAAGTCAATTGGGCTCCTGTGCAGGAATTGGGAAAACAACCTTATCCAGAAGAAAGATAAGACATAATGAGAGATGATAAGTGCTGGGAAAATAAGCCTGATGGAAGAAAAGGAAGTGAAAAAACTTTTCCATGCTGAGGAGAAGAAAAGGTCTTTCAAAAACTTTTGTTAAGCATGACATATTAAACATATCCAAAATGTTGTCCAACAATAACATGAGCATTGATCACGTAAAATGGTGTTATCAAAGGGTCTTTCCTCCAAAAATTAGGCAATTTATGACATCAGTTTTGCAGAGGAACTCTTAACAAGAAGGACTTTTCATGTCCTCAGTGGATTTTAGATTTTTAACTCAAAAGGAAACGTTTTTTCAGTAAAAAAATCATGTCTGGCTACCTCGTATGAGCCTTAAGAATACATCAATATGTCACTTGCCTCCCCTCGCATCAAAAGCCTGCAAAAGAAGACATAAACTTTGTCTGTATAGTTTAACACTCATTTTCTTGGATTTCCATTCTGTTTTGAAAGATTGATTTCACTCAGAAGATGCTAGCTGCCAGAAGCTGGTGAGAACAGACCCATGTATGACATTGTTGTATCGAGGTGCACCAGAACATGAATTCTGTACACTGGCAAACTCCAGAACATCCCCATTTCCATTCTGACAACAGATTACAGCCAACTATTTAAATGCCTACGAGTGAGAAAAAGTGTCATTGACTTACGTTGCCAGTTCTGTATTGACATTAGTCTGACACTAATTTTTGTATTTGCATTATCTTTTCCATCTGTAGTATCTGTGCAGCTCTAAACCACTACATGAATCTTTCTTCCTCTATAGGAGTCTTTTAAGGCTCTAGAAAATCCTTCTGACTAATACTTGTTCCCCAAACTAAGTAGAGGAAGTAAAAGCCAGAGAGAACTGAAGTAATCAGTTAAACTGCCCTATGGTTCTGCTAAAACATACCATAAATCTAAAGCAACCACATTCATAAATCACATCCTCTGATGACCCATCCCTCTGCTTCTTTGTCCCCAGCCTGCAAAAAGTGTGGTAGCAAAAGGAGTAGGTTCACAGCTACACCTCAGCACACACAGGAATATTAAAAGACATTTGTGAACATAACAAATTTCCATTTTCCATGTCCTGGACCTTTGTACAACTTTCGAGCCAGTGGTGCAAAGCCATTATTAATGACCTATCTGAAATAACAGGAGTGAATGGCCATGAAAAGCAGTTCCTTCAACCACCCCGACTTCAAAGAACCCAGGCACGACTGGCAGTAGCTCTTCCCCCTTCAGAGCTCTCACAGGTGCAGTCTGTCTTGTTGCAAGGCCAGACATGAACCTCTGCTTCCTCTTTGGTCTCTGAGTGCACCATGAAAAGCAGATCTCTTCTGGCACTTGACAAGTCTGCATTTTTTAAAACAAGCCCAGATTTGGAGTGTCCTGTACCTACTAAGGGCAAAGTTGTAGCTGGGATTAGCAGCTATTGCTTCTGGATATCTGCCTCAAGGTAAATAAATGTAACATTGATATCATGAGATGCACAGGAAATCTCACCTGTGACCTGAATGCATATCAGGATGAGACCAGTTTGCACTCTAGTTTCCAAAGAAAGGCTAATTTGGCATGTCAGCCACCAGGGAGGCACCACAGGTTTCCATAGGACCTCCTCACTGCAGAGGATCACAAGTGTGATCACAGCCTCACACCAAGGCACAGTGGGACCCGTGGTTTTCACTGAACTACATCAACGACACAGGCCCGAACCTCACAGAGAAAACAAAACATGAGCTCCCAGCTGAATAAATAAGTCTTTCTAGTTGCCCTTAATCTCATTCCCAATAATGCCACTGCACAACTGAAAACACCAGTGACAAGGCTGGAGTTTCATCACCAGGTTCTCACAGCAGACAGCTCTGACATTGCCTTAACCTTGAAATCATGACTGGGTGAGGCAGTGGCTCACTGGATACCCTCCAACAATTGCTTGCCTAATTCTATTAAAGCTAGGCAACAGACTCATAGGATAAACCAAATGAGCAAGCCATGTACAGCAGTCATTATTTACAATGTGCCATTGCAAAGCCTCTCTGTCTTGAGCAACACTCACAATCCTGCCCCATTTTTAGTTTCAGTTTCCTTGAAAAGCCTGAAACTGTGTTAGAACACCATAAATGGCAGCAATCCCAGGCTTTACACCAGGGTTGTTTAACTCACCCATTGATAAGCAGCAAAACAAACCACCCTAAACAGTAATAAAATGAAATCTCCAAGAATGAACTCATAAGGATAATCAGCAAAATGTCTGATCCCAGACTGAGGTCCACCAGCAAAGGTTGTGGAGCCAAACATGTCACTGTGAACACGTCTGGAGATACTCTGACCCAAAATGGGAGCTCTGCTGCAGAGCTGTATCACCAGAGAACTTGGTGATAAGCAGCAGCCACGCTGTACTGCTTTACAGACTGGACTTTGCAGCTGCCCTCATCTGCACCACAATTGCTTCACTGTAAAAAACCCTTCACTTTAAAAATTGGATTTTAAAGTGTTTTCCATGGTGTGAATCTGAAGGCCAAGCGTGCATTTTGAGGAGCTAAAGAACACCAATAGGACCATCACATCTTCCCCTCTGTGTGGGTCAGTGCTGGCACACAGTGACACACGGGCATTCACTGTCCTCAAATTTGCGTTTGTCAGTACTTCGCTATATTTATATCCAAGTATGAATGTACGTTTATGAAGGAAAAAAAAAGGAGCTAAATATATGGCTTCTAAGAGCACCCGCTCATCGCATAAAAAACCTCTAGAAACGCAAAAGCCAAGTTGCTGTTGCTGATTTTGCTCCACTCTGGCGTTCACTGCCCTGTGCCTACACTGACCGTGCCCCTCGGGTCATTGCGGGGAGCAGCACATGGAACCCCCTCTGCTGCCTGGGGACGCGCCCGCGGGGGAACCCTTGGGGAGGCCCCCGGGCCTCGCACCGGCTCCCGCAGCCGGAGCGGGCCGGCTGGTGCGGGAATCCCCGCTGCCGTCCCGTCCTGTCCCGTCCCGCCGGGCCCGAGCGGCCGCTGGCTCCGCCATGCCCGGAACACAAACAAACACCGCGCTCAGGGGCGGAGCCAAGCGGCTCCCACCATTTTGGGGTCGGGGGAGCCCGGCAGGCAGCTGGGTCCCCCAGCCCGTCCCGTCCCGCCTCGTCCCGCCGGGGGCGGGCAGGGCTGTCCCCGCGGCGGGGCCGGGGGGGTGCGGAGCCCAGTGGGGCCCCGCCGCTGCTCCCCGGGCCTGGCGGGGAGGGGTGAGAGGAGGAGCCAGGGCGGCCCGTGCGACAAAGCCCAGTGCGCAGGGAGCTGGTGACCGGGAAGCAGAACCGCGCCGGGCAGCCGCGGGGCGGGCGGACCCACCGGAGCCCGCTGCCCCACGGGGGGTGGGAGGTCCGTCCTGCCGCCCCCCCCGGCTCGGGGGTCGGGGCGGCTGCGGAGCGGGAGGCGGCCAGGCTGCTGCTGCTGCTGCTAAGCCGCTTAGGGCCGGGGCTGGCATGAGCCTCCCCGGCGGGGCGGCTGCGGGCTGCGCGCTGCGGCGGGGAGGCTGAGGGCGCGGATCCGCCGCCGGAGCGGGAGGAGGCGGAGGGGGGGCCGCGCTCCCCCCGGGAAGATGGGGAACTGCCTCAAGTCCCCCACCTCGGATGACATCTCGCTGCTCCACGAGTCCCAGTCGGACAGAGCTAGCTACGGAGACGGAGCTGAGCCGGATCAGGAGCCGCCGCCGCCATATCAGGTAGGGGAGGGGGCGGCAGCGGGGCTGGGGGCAGTGCGGCCCCGCCGCGGCTGGCGGGGGTCGCGGGGCCGCTCGCCCGGGGGCCGGCCCGCACCGCCCCGGGGGCCGCCGCCTCTCCGCCGCCGCTCCGGCGCTGGGCGGCCCGAACCTCTCCCTTTCCGCCCGCACGTAGCGCGGGGGAAGCCGCTTTGTCTCGGCCGGTGCCGGCGCTCCGGGCGGGCGGGAGGCGCGGTGCCGCCGGCGGGGTGGGGGGCGGAGGGCAGGGGCCGCCCGGCCGGTGCCGCGTCCTTTGTTGCCGCCGGCGGTGACATCACCGTCTGGCGCGGGGACGCTCCGGGACGGGGACCGCGGGCCCTGCCCGGGCTTTGTCCGGGCCCGCTCGCACCGCTCCCGTATTTTTAGTAGCATCTGATCCCCACTAAGTAACTCCCCCAGCGCAGAGGATCCTGTTTCCCTCCGTCCTGTGGGGCACCAGCGGGGAAGTGTTTCCCATTGTTCGGTGGGCTCTTTTCGCTGTCTCTGAGAGAATCTGTTAATTTGCATCTTGGTGACGAATCAGGGGGAAAGAAGGAAAAGGCCGGGTATTTGCTTTGATGGCTTTGCTGACAGGGGAGGATGAGGCCGGTGTGGAGGGGGATGGCGTTGGTGTGAAAGCCTGCGCTTGGCCGCCTCTGGAAGGGATGGGCACGGAAAGGGAACCTGAACGTGGGCTTGCACTTGTCTGCTCCTGGATTTCTCCACCCCCACCTAGGGAAAGGTGTATTGACCTAAACAAGCGGTATACAGCACTGAAAAATGAAGAGGAAAACCATCCAGCGGTAGAACTGCAATTCTATTCAAGTTTTGAAAGAATTTTCCTATCTGGGATAATAGCATACATTCCAAAGGAATCTGTAGAAGCGGCAGTCGAGACACACATTCTAGGGGGGGTGACTTGAGAGCTATATGTTTTCTAGGATGGGAGTCATTCCCTAATTGCAGACCCTGCTGTGTAATTAACAAAATTGCAGGAAGTATTTAACCGGACAGGCGTGTAATCTATAAATGCTTTATCAAGTTCAAGAATTCCACCCTAGTAGGAGCCCCGCAAGTGTTGAAGAGAAGCCTTACACGTAGCAGCCCTTGCTGGTGCCCTGAAGCTGCACCGATGGTTCTTGGCAGTGTGTGCCTGATTGTTTTGTTTGGGTGCGAAAGCTTAATGTCACAATAAATTCCGTGATGTGAGGAATTGTTTTTTCTGATTTCTGAACTATGTCTACTAATGTCCAGTAAATAGAAAGTGCTTGGTGGCAGACCAAGTTTTTTAAAGGTTGTGTTGTTCTAAATTAAGCCTGAATGGTCCATGAGGTTTAGAAGTGCGTTGTATTTTTGTCAAATCAGCATAAAAAGTTTGAACTGTTCATGTGATTTATTGCCTTTATATCTGTGATTCTAGACTTGTGGAGGTTTTTTTTTTCCTTGTTCTTCCCTTTGAAAACAACCTGTTAGCTCTTGTAAGAGTCACCAACCAGGTATATGCATTATGCAGGCCTTCTAGTGTGGATGTTGGTTAGATAACAACTCTTCCTCTGTTGTCAGAGGGTTTCAAAAATTTTTTCGGGATGAAGAACTTGTCTGTAAGTGCGGATGGTTGACTGAGAACACGACAGACAGTCAAATAAACGAACCCACAGGTGTCTATTATCGAGTAAGTTTATTCATAGCAAACCTTCCCTCAGCTGAAGAGAGCTGTGCAGCATCAGGTGATTGCCCACAGGCACTTGGCTGTGTCGAACATCACTGCCTGTCCTGAAAGCTCCTTCACTGATCCTGGCAGTTCCTAAAGCTTCACCTTAGGGTAGCCTTTAGTGTCTCATAGTCAAAATCAAAGCTACTCTTTCCACAGATTTTTGAACTACAATGGTTTGTGACTTTTAAAAAAAGAAAATAGGCCTTAGCTGTAATATTATGCAGCATTTTGTGCACTTTGAGGTTGAGGGGATTTATAATTTTAAATTGGTCAATGTTTACAAGGTACACAGTTTTGTGTATCTAAGTATGAACAATGGCTGATGCTCCAGTATTACTTTTGTGCTATAAATAAGTCACTCATTTTAACTTTCAAGTGGCAGCTCAGAGTCAGTGTTACAAATGGCAAAGTTGTGCCCTTGTTCCTGGTAATTACTTCTTTAAATGTCTTAACCAGAGTTAGTGTATAATGTGTAGACATTAGGAAAGAAAGCACGGAAGGGGATAAAACAAGTTTGAAAACTTAGTTGTGGCAGCTAGCCTCGAGAAAGTGGAAGGTGAACATTTCTATAGGGAACTGCTGAAATTTCAGCTGCAAGTGGACATATTTTAGAAGAGAGTAAAATCTGATGTGTCTCTTGCTCTTGGGTTTGCAGCAACAAAAAATGTGTCAACTTCCTGAATAGCTCTTGCAAGGTATGCAAACTAAGGAAAGGAGGTTTGCTGGGGGAAGATACACAGTTGTAGAAGATGACTTCTGTATTATTTTGACATTTAAAGTACCTTTTCGTGTTCTGACAGCATTGTGCCATAGGCATTCATGTCTCTTGTTATGACATAACTTTTATTTACCTATAGATTTCCAACTGCAAAATGTACCCCCAGTAAAAATTGCAGTATAGCATGTCAAATTCCTTTGGTCAGTGAGTGCTATTAAACTGGCTGTGTGAAATTCCTGCTTCCAAAAGTGAGGTTGAGAATTGGATTGAAAAATATGGACACATAGAATAATGGGGAATAACTTCCATTGAGAGGCTCTGCAAATACCTGTCTCTTGGTTCCTGTGGCAGTACCTGATTCAGCTGCTGCAGAAAGGCTCAGAGAGGAAGCATCTTTTTAAACAGGTATCTGAATTAATGAGAAAGTGGCCCATTAAAGCATCAGATATTTCCCAGTGCATTGGGCTCAACCACTAACATGAGAAATAATGAAAACACACCCAAAAAAGAGTGTGTTTTCATGGCAGGGAGGAAGGAAGTGATTTCAAGAGTGGACCAACATTTTCATAGACAGATGTTAATTTTGAATGCCTCCATTTTAGAACACAGAAATTACAACTGCTTTTCTAAGTGTTAAGAACATGCAGCTCCATTTTTAACCAGGGAATCTGTGACTGGGAAGGAGTTAGCTTTGGTTTTGTTTTTTTTTCTCAAGTCCTCAAAATTGAGTATGCTTTCAAGTTTGTTTTCCTTTTTGGTGTATGACTTCTTCACCATCTGTTGGCAATATGCCTTCTGCTGTTTTTCTGTACAAGTTCACTGGCTTTTCTTTTCAGTTTCTCTTACTTCTGGTAGTTCTTCTCAAAGACTTTATTTTGCAGAACAGATGTGTCCCTTTTCTTAATCCTTGTCTCATATTTCTGTTCTTAAATAGTTCCTTAATAGCTGTAGGAAATAATTTGCCATTTTATTCAATTTTGGAATTTTTATCTAGTAAAGTACAAAATGCTTTACGCATTTTCTCCCTAAGTTTCTAACAAGTATTACTGTGGACAAAATACACTGCAGTCTTCTAAAAAAGATGTATGATACTTGCTAAATTACTTAGCTGAAAGCATGAGAAATAAGCATTGGTGTTGATAGTAACCTCATAAAAGCTTATTTGATATGTTGATGTGGCAGATAGACTAATAAAATATTTTACTCTGTTACCAGAAGAGCTCCAGAGCACGTTCTGGTACTTGGTACCACCTTGTATTGTCTTAGAGGCCCAGATAAAATGTTTTAGTGGATCTAGTGGATTTTTTTTTTATTTGGAGGGATTAATTTAAAACCTTTTGACCTGGATACTCATTTGATTTGGCTGTAGGAACTAAATGAGATGAGAGATCACAAACATGAGCTTAAGCCAATGCTGTGCTCCCATAATCCTCCAAAAGCTGTTGGGGACAGCAGGTTTTGAAAGTGTAATTTAGGATGTCTCATGGCTTCTCTTAAAACTGAGGTTGCTGCAATAGCCTCCTTGGGCCTCCTCTGAACCGAGTGTCACCTGTACACAGTGTACCTGTCCTCATCCCTCTGGCTTGTCTTGCTTCATTCCAGCTGTTCCCACTTCAGGAAGGTGGCACCTCAGCCTGTCGTGGCAGTGCCATAGGCCAGCGAGCAGCACAGCACAGTAGGAGCTGCTGTAGCCCTGGAGAGGATGAAGAAGTGCCCAGTGAGAGAATCTTCCTGAAAGAGTCCACTGCATTTCTGTGTGAACCTTGCCCTGGGGATAGGAGTGTTGGATGTGTTTTGCTCAAGAGAGGAGCCCAGCCTTTGTTACACTCTCCTCATGACTTAAGTAATATGTCACATCAGTGTTCTGATGCTGTCCTTTCAAAGGCACGGTAATTAATATAATTTAAAATTTCTAGCCAAATGAATTCTGATTTAGGAGTTGTACCCGTTTATAGAAACAGCTGAACAAAAATTCTCTTGGTCCCCAAAGGAAATGATTTATCATCTGTGACTGTGTGTACTGCACAAGAAGGAAGACTGTGGTAGTGTAACAGGTTATAATCTACCATGGAGTGGTTGTGCAAAGCTGGAACTCTTGATCTATGTTGGAACAGCATAAAAGGGGGAAAGATGCAGTGGGAAAATGTTACCTACAGAAAGCTATCCATAAAAAAAAGCAAACCAACTAGTAGGGTTACTTTCATATAAAGAAGGCAGTGTATTTAAGTTGCCTATGCATGTCTTGCCCTTTTTTCTACTTGTTCTCCACATCTTGGTGATGATGTGTATGAATTACAATTGCACTTGTGGGTATGAGCTGAAATATCACTCTAGTCCACAGTTCCTTAGTCTGCTGGAAACTTCAAAGGCCTTCAAACCCTTTGTTTTTGTTGCTGGTTGGGGCCTTCTGGCAGCAGTGCCTGAGGTGAAGATCAGCTGCAGTGAAGAGGGAAAGTGATGGAGGAGCTGAAGTTGAGAGTTTGCTGCGTGGATAAGAAATGGTAGAGTAGCCAGTGATGTTTGATGCTTCTCTTCAAGGATGAGATTGAATTACATAAGGTCGCTCAAGCATTCTCAGAAATGAAGACGTGTTTTCGTAATTTTCTGGAATAACATTTTATCAGTGAAAGACCAAGCATTAAGTGGTAAAGTCGCTCCTGATAAATAGTTATGATATAATTTAGACCTGCATTCAGAAAAGCTGTAAGTGTTCTATGTTTTATACTGCAGTTCTGGTAAATTATTTGTATGTGCAATTCAGTAAGCCTTTTTTTTAATATCAGTATAGGACTACACAGTTCATTTTCCATACAGTAATGAAATATATGTACTATGAATGTCATTATAGTAGCATTCAAGATTATTTGGTTAGTGAACAATATGCCATGACACTTCTTATTCTTCCACAGCTGAAGAATTTAGCAAGTTATCTAGAAAATTGTATTGCTGGTAATCAGTTCTAGGTGAAAAGTTTCTTGAGGATGCTGAGTCTAAACTTCCTTTGTAGACAGCAGTTAGAAAAAACCTGCACCTGCATTTCCTGTCTCAATGCATATTGGTTTCAGCATAGCCTGCCACACTGGCTGATGGGGCTGTCTTTCATTTTGCTGGTGAAAAAAGATGGTGGGGCAGAGAAGAAAGGAAGACAGACCTGAAAGTAAAGGATACCAGATGGTATCACAGAGTTAGGTAACTTCAATCTTGAAAATACCCATCCATAAAGAATTTAAATTAATATGGTTGAATATTGTAATACTTTATCTGCTTAAAATATATTTTAAACTACAGTTGGTTAAAAATGTGTTAGGCATGGCTGGAGGAACTGGGAAGAGTATGCTGCGTTTGACTTCTCTGTGTTACCACCTTTCTTATAAAATTAGAGCTGGTTTCTAGATTCACTGTTGTTGAGTTGGCAGTTGGTAAGGATCTGTTCCTAACCACTTTGTCCAGAAGATTTTCCAAGGGGAATTCTGAAAAGAATATGTTTATAATCACATTTAACAGAGTATTGCTTTCTGCTTCACATGGATTTCTGCAAGAAATAAGTTGGATCAAGATGCTCTATCGACTGTCCCTGTTCATCACTTCCACAAAGGAAGGAAGCAAGCTCAGCTTGATGAGCACTTCTGCAGACCCTGTTCATGGTTGTAGGCAAACTGGTTGCAGAATGTAAGGCAAAGAAACTAAAAATAGCACCTCTTGTTTGTGGCAGACTTGTGTCTTCCAGTCTTTCTGCTAGTCCTTGTTTCTGCCTCCCCGTATGTACAAAAATATGCATATTTATATTTTGGAGAAGTAATAGTCTGTGGGATAGACTAAAGCAAATCAGCCATGACTTTTCTATGAGCTAGTGAAACAGTTCCTCAGAGACCAAAGAATTACAAAATGGGCAGGTTTTTAGGGATGGCATGGTTGAGTAAGAAAAAACCTTTTCAGGGGAAAAAGCTGAAGAGTCACTGTTCTCTTGACTCTGAAAGGCAAAACAAGCTTCCATCTCTATTTAGACGACAAGAAAAGTTGGCCCTGACATTATGAAGGTCTCAGAAGCAAAGATGTCTTGCTCCCTGAAGGTAGGAAGTGTTTTTGTAGCAGATGCTGTCTTGTTCTGCCTGCTCTTGGGCAGCCATAGCAGCGACCAGCAGAACTAGAGCTGTGTAACTTCTTGCTGGGTAAAACTGCACTTCAACCGAAAAAACTCCCAGCCCCAAGACTAAACAAAAGAAAATCCACCAAAAAAACCCCACTCTAGCAGCCCTAGGATAAGCTATCATCATCCTTATTTAATGTCTTCTGTTTGTAACTTTAGCAAACCACTTAACTGGTCTGTGCTTTAGTTTCTTCACTGTAAAATGAGGAGTGAAGGAGTAATAAAGTTTATCTTTAGTGCAGGCATGCTTAGTAATTTAATTCAAGTTTGTAAAGTGTTCAATGGTAATTTGATTTTAATAAAAGAATGTTCCTCTATTGCAAAAGGAGCCTCTGCAGAAATTTATGACAAACCTGATGATGTGGAGAGGGAGCTTTATCAGAAGATCTGTTTAAGGCAGTAGATAAGTCTCCTAAAATCTGTTTTGGAATCTGATAGTTCAGCATTTATTGGGCAGCCTGCATTCCAGATGCTTGATTAGTAGGAATGAAGAGTCTGTGGAGATGGTAATAAGAAATCTTGCCTAATCAGGGTGATGAATCTTTGCTATGCTGGAAGATCATGCATTCTTTTGGACAAGCCAACCCAAACATGCAACACCACCCTCCCTAAAATCTAGGACCACCATGCATTTAGGAAGCTCTTCTGTTTCCCGTATGTACCTCGGGTTCAGTGCTGTGATCAGCTGTTGCTGGCTGTACATCTGGAGTCAGTTTCTGACCCACAGAAAATAAACCACTTTTATGTTTTGAAGAGATAATGATCTGTGGCATGGACTAAAGCAAATCAACCGTGACTTTCCTATGAACTAATGAAACAATTTCCAAGAGACCAAACAGTTACAGAGAGTGATTATTCTATTTACCAGCCCCTCCATAGGAATCTGCCAACCACTCTGTTTCTCATCAGTGAAGAAGAAAGTCACAATGCCGGTGGCATAAAAGCTGCTGGGCCAGGATCCACACACGGTGACATGGACAAAGAGCAGATGCGTGCAGCAACTGGAGGAGAGATAAAAGAGCCATCCTTTAACCGCACTTGCGTCAGCCAAATCACAACCAGCTGGGTTATTGCACTGGGCATTTGTGCTGATCCACCACACGGCTCACGCATCACACTACCCTCTGCCAAAGCTGGACTGAGTTTTGAGCCTTCTTGTCCTCCCTCTGTTTTTAGCCACTGGTTTAGTTGAGGGATGATGTAGGGCTGAGGTTCCCAGGGGAGGACTGAATCTGTTGGAAGGATGAGAGAAACTGTGACTCAGGAAATTAAGTTCCTCCCCAGCATGCAGCGATGAATGTGCAGACTATTATCCTTGCACTACTGCAACCTGTTTCCCTTGGTTGGTTGTATTTTTGGACACTGGAGTGGCCTCTGTGTCTTCTCATCTGCTTTTTGCTCAGAGGGAGCGATTTGTATTTCTAGAGGCAAGGTTCAAGAGCAGTTCTTGCATGTAGTGCTCTGCACTCCAAGGCCATAAGCTCATGCAGGGCCAACTTCATCCTCAGTCAAAGACAAGTCTCAGCTGGCTGACAGAGCTGAGTTTCCCAGAGCTTGGGATTGTAGCTAAGCCATGTGCCAGTAGAATTTGGACTGCTAAGAGAGGTCCTAGAAGCATCAAGGAAACGCCTGGTTTATGACTAATAAAATTTAATGAAGCTGCTTGACTGTCCAGTTGTAAGCAAAAAATGAGTCAGTATGTGCTGGTTTGGACAAAAGCAAGGAATTGCCCATCTTGCAACTATGATTAAAACCATTACATCTACCACATGCCGCCAGTTTCTAATTTGTGTCATGGCAAAACTGCTTTAGAAGAAAAAAGCAGACTAGAGTATATCCTGCAAATATGTTACAACATAACTACTGTCCAAGTATAAATATCTCTGTGGAGACTGTAAGGTGTCCCTGTAGTCCTCACCACTTTCACTCTGTGTGGCTCTCCAGATGATTTGTGTACAAGCTCTAGCCAGAAGGAAATGGAGCAATATTTCTCTGTATTTATTCCCATAAGATGTATCTCGCTAGTGGGGATACAAATCTCTTACGACTCAGTGTGTGAACGTTGCAGAATTGGATGAGGTTGGGTGCTGTTGCCCTTTCTGTTTCAGAGCTGTGGGAGGCTTATCTAAGAGATCAAAGTGCATCAGCTTCCATTATTTCAGTATCTATGGGACAGTATAATGCATGAATGCTCTGGGACGATGCCCGTGTCTGACTTTTATTCATCACTGTAATTAAAGCCAGATACAGAGCTTGTTCTGTGCACTGAACATTAATCACAGTGTTTTATTAACAGAGTTGTCAAAATCTTTAATTCAGACATTGTATAATTCTGCAGTATAGATTAAGACTAGTATTTATTTTGCCTGAATACATTAATTTTATTTAAAGTTCAGAAAGAGAAGGGATTGCTCTCAGGTTTTGAACAAATGAGTGCAAGCACTGCTTGACTGCTGACGTACGAAACTGCTCAACTGGTTTGGTTTGTACTGTTGCTTAACAAAAAGCGGTGAATTTATTGCTGTATTCAGTTGAAAATACATAAAAGGTTCAGCAAACTAATGCTCTAAATTCAGATTGAGTTAAGACACTAAAATTAATATTTTAGCATCGATAGACTTTATGTGCTGTAGTAATACTTGCTTAATTGCCATTGTCAGTTTCTGATATTTTGGAATTTCCCTTGGTTGTTTTCTGTTTAAATATCACGATGTAGTGCAGTTGCATCCATATATCTTCAGTTTCGCTTCTGAAATGCGACTAAGACATTGCTTTAGCGTCTGCTTCACAGAGTTCTTTAATGTTGCATCTATGTATTTGGAGACCTTAAGGCAGTTGTGGATTGTCCCGTGGAGAATGGTGTCCTTGGAAGTATACTACTCTTCTTGGAAGGGAAGAGAATCAGTTTTAAAATTCAAGCAAAAATACTTAACTTTAAATTAACTGTTAATTCTTTTCTTGGTTAGTGCTTTTTCACCTCCCAGTTCCCAGCTCTCCGAGTCTCTCTGGGCTGTTTTGGTTGTGCTCACAAGAACTAATGAAATCCCCTCTGCAGTCACTAAACTGAATTACAGGCCCACACCTCTACTTGACCATTTTTAGGGATCTGCTGATTGGAAGCTGGTGAGGAGCCCTGCATAGGTAGTGATGCACTAAGGTCTGTCCTGAGCTGAGAAAACTTTTCCTGCCCTGGTCTCCCACCTCTTCAGCTAATGGCACCTTCATGTTGCTGCAGTGGCTGAGCTGGCCAGGTACCCCAGTGGCTGGGCTGAGTTAGATGGTGGCCTTTGGCCCAAACCTGAGTGAGATGCTTGGTTATTTTCCCGCTGCCCTCGATTGGAAGTGGGAATGTGGTATTTAATCCACTGGAGTGGGTTTGTATGATAGCTCTCCTGGAGTTGTGCTGGCTTGTGTATAATCATTCGAATTGCAAATGAGGTGCAGGGAGGGATTTTATATTATGTCTGAATATAGATAAACTCCCTGAAACTTCTGAGACCTAAAGTTATGTTTACTTTACTGTGTGGCTAAACTGCTGAAAGTAAGTTTACCAAAGAATTCTCATCCCTTCTGTAAATATAGTGGGTTTCTCAGTTTAAAGTGGATGGAGTCAGGTATTCAAAGAGACAGAGTTTAATGGTGAGTTTTGCTTTTAAAAGTCCTTTAGGAAATAAAAAAGTACTATCCACACAAAATTTCATGCTCCAAGTAATCTTTTATTTCCTCTAGAAACTGTATTCTTGTTCAATGAGTAACCTGGTTTTTCCTGCCTCCCAGAAGAAGCAAGATGACCTAGATCTAGAGCTTCCTGGGGAAAAGTTCACTTCACCCTATATATAGTGTCTCCTGAAGTGTCTTTATGTAGCTGTCATTTACTCTGAGCTGATGAACTGAAAGAGAAGAGAGCTGAAATTTTAGGCTGAGGTAGGAGAGTGTTTTATCTCTCCTTTTTTAGGGGGTCTATCTTATGCAGATGTCACTAACTGGATTACAGACAGGTGAAGGCCAGACTTCCCAACTTCCAGCTGGAACACTGAATTTCATGTCTCAATGTGCTGCAGCTGAAAAATGACCAAGTGCCTCTGTTAAAGGAGTGAATTGGATCCTGCCTTTGTGCCAACAGGAGTTTCTGCACAGGACTCAGAACGTGATATCCTAGGGTCAGCGTGTTCTTTGCTCTGGTCAGATCACACAGATGGAGACTCCTCCAAGCAGCCCTCCTGGCACAGTGGTGTTTTTATTGGAGAGCAAAAACTGGGAAAATGGTAGTAACAACTACATAACAGATACTACCAAACAGGCTGTTGGTGTTGAGGGATCAGGCAAGTGTTTCCACCTCAGGGTGATGAGTCAAACAGTGAAGTGTACTGTAGGCTGAGGGAAATCTGCCCATCCTTTTGTCAGCATAAGGCTTTTTTTTAGATACAGGAGAGTTTGTCTGAGTGCATCAGCAACTTGAGCGGTTTGCACTTCTGCAGCCTTTCTGGGGACAGAATGGTACTTTCCAAGTCCCTGCAGAAAGTGCCACTGCCTAAGGACACCACAAACTCCTCTCCTGGGACCTTCACCACACCAGGGCTGGTGGAACCCATCAGTGCTCCTGTGGTGGGCTGTGTGCACCTCTGCATGTGGAGAAAGCAGCATCTGTGTTCATTTAACTTCATGGCAGGATCCTGATCCAGCACTTAAAAATAACAACTTTAACAGGCCCAGCTCAGGAATGAACACAGCCAAGGCCCAAGGAGAGGCTCAGAGCTGTCTCTGTGTTCAGCAGACCACTGGCTGAAACCAGGCAAAAATGTGGTGTGCCTTGTGCTCAGTGTTGTTTGTGTAGATGTTTCTGGGACAAGGAGGTGTGATCTAACCTCCACTGCTGTCAAAAAGGGATTGTTTCATTTTTCCCTCCTGTTTTCCACATGAAGCCATGTTCTCTTCATTCACTCTATGGTGGCTCTGGTGCTTGGTGGGTCAGCTCATACCATTCAAGTGTCTGAAATGGGTTGTCTTATTCTTCCTCTGGTCAGATTAGTGAAATGAACTGACTTCCTGGTGGAGATTTGATTTATCAGCACTCTTTGCCACCTGTAGATTGCATTTTACTTAGTGACATCTGTGGAAAGATCTAGAGATGTTGGGTGTTAGATGTGTGCTATTACTACCAAGTATTAGAGAAGTTTGGGCTTTTCTGTGTTGAAATTAAGGCTATACTTGGACTTAACTGTGTACCAGAGCATGCACAGGATCAGTGTGTGAGGTTTGGACAGTGAGCGCATTTAGGAATGGTCTGTGCATGAAATGCAGTCTAAAGTTGCCATTTTTAACTTTAGGAGGGTGTTGATTTCAGTTGAAGGGATTTTGCTGCTTCAGGACAAATGTCTGATGTGGACAAAGCCTTAATTCTTTATTTCTTTACTGTGATCTTTCAGGTTTTAAAAAAACCCCCAAAACCAGAAAAAAAAAGTGAAAGAATCTAAGGTTGTCTACCACAACCACCTTTAAAGATTCTCGAGCGCTTTTCTTTGCTATTTCTCTTGTTAAAGGAGCTTCATTAATGTTACCTAACAGTTCATGCATAGACTTGGTAAGTGCAGGAGTGTCTGAAGACTTTGACAGCCTGTTCACATTGTGCAGCAGACTGTGATGTCCCTTGGGACACAACTGACCACAGTAACATCATTGATCTGCATCGTGGGTGCTGCTCTGCCTCTTCCCTCACACAAGCCTTGCAGTTATGACTCCGTGGATGCTTTCCAAAGTCTGAATGTTGCTTGGCAAGCTTTGTCACTGCTGTTAGGAGTTTGATTACCTTTGTGCATATGTATGTGAGGACTGCCAGTGTCTGTGACTTTTAATAAAACAATCTCCCTGTTGTCTAAAATGTTTGGATTTAAGAAAATATATAAGTGTGCAAAAGCAGGAGCTAGTCCGGCTGCCTCAATCTGACTGTCCTGCTTTATATGTTGTCTCTCCTTATTCTAGTTTGGCTTCTCTCAGAGGAGGCCACTGGCTTCTTCTTGAAACCAGTCTTAAGGCAAATGAAGGAACAAAACCCTGTTTCAGAAATTAAATTTGAGAAGCAAATCTTGCTGCTTCTTCATGCATCCACTCATGCAGCATTACCATTTCTTCTCCTTGGTGGAGTAATGCTGTGCTCCTACATAGCTCCTATCCCCCTTGCTCAGAACCTTTCTGTTCAGCTTTCTGAATTTAGAACCAGGAACACTGAACACGAGCAGTAAATACCATCTTTACAGCTTTTTTGCATCTCATTAACTATATTGGGTCAGGCTTAGTTTCTGGCTTGGAGACCTACAAAAAAAAAACCCTCAAAGCCACAGAAGATGGGGCTGCTGGGGCAGAGAGGACAGCCTTTCTTGTCGGTCATATTCCACATTGCCAGGACTATGGGGCACTGAAAGCTGTAGAAATCAGTTTGTGAATGACACCACTAAGGTTCCTTGGATTATTTCACAGAATATGCTGGTCAGGTTTCAGTTTGAATACGGTTAGCATTTCAGTTGGACAGAATATAACCATTTAAATTGGAGCAGTAGCTAGTGCCCTTTCTGCCTTAAAAAGACTTAAGTAATACAGCAAACTAAAGTAAGACAAATGCTATTTTAAATCCTAATTGCAGAGTAGTTGCCAGCAATAAAATGCCTGTAGATTGACACAGACTGCAGTAATGCCATGTACACTTGTTCACTGATGACCTTACATTTTGCTTGCCATGGGCCAAATCCTTGCTAGTGGTGCAGCTGCCTGGTGCTACTCAAGCAACACAAGTGGAACTTCCAGCTAGCATATGTTCAGCAGAAAAACTTTATAAAGGTCTTTTGTTCAGCCCTGCCTTCATTCCTGCTTCTGCCTGTAGATTGTGCTGCAGGAGAAAGAGTTTGGCCAAGAATATTTGTGCTCCACTGTAGGTATCTTCCACCAGTGGGCTATCAAAACCCTCCCTGAGATCAAACCAGAATTCCTCATGGAAAATTATTTTGCCCAAAAATTTATTTTCTCACATTTAAAGCTTTTGTTATGTTACTGTCTTAACTTCCAAGTGGGCATGACAATGTTTGCTGACTTGGCTTCAACAAAATGAAGCTTGGATTTAATGAGCGTTATCTTTTGTATTTTATTTAAATTAGCTTTGAGTTAAACATGACAAGCATTATTGCCAGTTTTTACACTGCATCAGAAATTATATTAATTTGGATAACAACTGTTTTCAGTACAGTCTTGAAAATTGCATACTAACAAGTGTGTGAATTGGACTGTTTTCTGGTGTCTGGACAAGGGGATATATGGATAATTTTGCATATACTCAGCAAAGTTATTTTCTGCAGACCGTGGATGATTTTGCAAGACACTGGTCAAACTTTTCCCTGTTACCCCTATAGGGAACCTCTTTTGATCAACCAAGAACTAAGGCTGAAGAAGCTTATTTCACAATTCTAGATTGTTGTTTATTGCAAACTTGCACCTGTTATTCTTCTACCAGATAGGTCTTTAGTTGTTTCTCTGATGTTTACACTCCTGATTTATTTAGAGATCCTATATCCCTTTCTGCCTTTGTTTTTCTGGGCTAACGCTTCTATTTTTATTTTGTTTATTAGCAGATATGATATTCAAACAACTTGGTTTTCCTGAAAAACAAAATGTCTCATCTATAGTCAGTGAAACCAAACAAAGCAACAGCGAAAAAAAGAAAATACTAAAATAGGGCATGTGTTGAGTGATGGAGGGAGCATGGACTGACTGCTCAGCATCTTGCAGTGAATTTGTCTTGGGAACTCATAACAGTAGTCAGAGACAATACTTAACTCCAAATTTGCAGAACGTGCAGCTCCAAGGGGTAAGCACTTTTTCATGTGCTGCTGGATGTTGTCCTCCCTCACTGGGGTAAACCATTCCACAGCATGAATGAAGACCTCACCAGGAGTGCAGCACTATATGGAATGATACAGAAAAATTAGAACCAGGCCTGTAAGTTATTTCAAGGCTAATTTCATAAAGCTTCAGCATAGCAAAGATATTTTCTTTGACCTGATTTCTAGTCTGAAATTACTCTGCAGGGTACTTGCTTATGGTGTTCAGCAGACTTCATTTGATGAACACTGGACTCCTTTTTGCCAAAGTTCACAGAGAAGGCCGTGCCCAATCATTTTCTGCCCCCAAGGAAGAGCACAGAGCTTCCCATCTCCCAGAAGGATCCGTTTATTTCTGTAACTGCTGTGTGATTCAAAACAACAAGTGAAAGAGCAAAAAATTATTTGCTGCAGTAATTTCTACTTGTGTCTTTACTGTGCTGGAGATTTATCCATAAGAAAGGATGAATTTATTCCCATTTAAAGACAGGAATTTGGTTCAGCAAATCTTTCGGTGTTCCCAGGGAAGCACATTCCCTGACTTCACTGAAGTGCAGCCGACCAAAGGAGACAAAGTGAGTTTAGTCCTGTACACTTGCAGGAGTGGCACTAAACGCCATCTGCTTCCCAAGTCACTCTGCTGCACCCACTGCCTCTTGGAGAGGTCTCCATTCGGGGATCAAAGGGTGAGCTAGAAAGTCTGAAAAGATAAACTAAAATGTTTTATAGTCATTGAGTCATGATGTTTCTGCTTCTGAAGTTGTAGTCTGAGCAACAAGCTGCTTTTTCTCTTGAAGCTTATCTAGGTATTACAGTTACCTCTGTAGTTACACCCTAATGACTCCCAAGGTAACAAGACAAGATGTCTAGACTGAATGTCGTAAATTAAACGTAAAGAACTCGCAGGTTTTCTTGAGAGCAGTTTTGCTGGGACTCTATATTTTTTTAACCTCCAAAAAAGCTCAGTGTTACTCCATTCTGGTGTTTTGTCGTGACTGCAGTTTGTCTGTGTGAGTATAAACTGACAAAACTTATTTTAGTGAGTGTGTAGGTTGCAGCAGGACATGGTTATTCCACCCTAAACATTAATGCAGGAGAATACAGTGAGTACGAGTGTTTCTTTATATTTTCATAAAGCCTGAGAGTGTTGGTAGCATAATGTTAATGACATTGGGTTCTCATTTCTTACTTGGGGACAACAAAAGTAGCATGAACCTCACCCAGAGTGGTGGAGTTACACTTCAGTGCAGGACCTGAGCTGTATCTTTGTGTGTGTAAATGTTCTTGGTAAATTAGAGCTTTTAAATTTGCACAGAAAAATTTTATATTTCCATGAGACTTTCTCAACTCCAGCTGTAAAACTGCCTCCTCTGTATCACTGGGTTTTAGTGTTCAGGGTTTCTGGTTCCTCACACAACCTGAAAGATGAGTTTTTGTGTATGGATGAGCTGAGCCTGGAAATCTCCAGGCAGCTGAAGGCAGCTGCCTTCATGCGGGTGTGTCCTGGTGAAATGGGGCTTTGTCTTCCCACCAGTCAGTCCATATTCAGAAAAATGACCTCTCTGTTTTCATGTCCCTCCTCTCAAACAGTTTTCTGTTCTTCTGAGATTTTGTGGCAGCCTGAGCCATAATTGAGGCAAGTACTTAAGTAGGTGCTCAAGTGCCATGTCCCTGGTAGTATTTGAAATCCTTACTGAGTGTGCTCCTGGGGCTGTAGTGGGGACATTGGTAGATTTTACTGACCCATGCAGACAGCAGGATGAATCCATTGTGGAAACTTCAAGTTTTCCTTCAGAAAGGCAGTTGCATGTAAACAAAGCCCTGTCTTCCATGAGAGTGGGTGTAAGCAGGGGAATGGTCTGACAAAATAGAGGTTTTTCTTCATCCCATTGGAGCTGAACAAGATGAAATGGGAGCTGCAGAGGTTGGGTTGGGCTCTGTGCTCCCCCTCTCACCCTTGCAGAATCTTGGACCTGCTTCAGTTCCCCCTTCAAACCACCTACTCTGAAAGCACCTGTGCTGAAACAGACGTGGGTATTTTTGGTGTGAAACCAGCACAGGCAAGATCCAAAGATGAGTATAAAAACCCCACTACACCATAGATTGAAAAGGCTGATTAGCCAGGTGTTTGCTCGTGCAGTTAGTGGTGGAGGTTGTACCTTATTTATCTGTGAAGCTGAACGTTTACAATTTGTCCTGCTTGCACCAGCGACTGGCTGTTTCATACATAGCAGTGAAACAAATCTGTGTTGTCTGGTGACACATTAAAGAGATGATCAGGCACCCATTGAACTGTCTCTGTGCATTTAAAACTTTAAAATAGTAGGAAAAACGTGTTCTGGAAATATTTCACTTGTATAACCAACTCCCAAGAGAGCTATTTATGATTTCTCTACCTGTTCTTGGCACAGGCTTTTTTTCTGTTAGAAGAGGTTTGACAGTTGCATGAGATCACACTTGGATTTGTGCCCTGCGTGCTGAAAACGCAGAGTCATTGCTTGCGAGGACAAGACTTAGCTGGAAAAAATAGAAACATTGCCCTTGTGTTCACTGCTAATACTGCATCGAGAAGTGGAGCTCCATCAAGCTTTAGTGTGCCTTGATATTCATGCACTCATTACTTGCTTATAAATAGAGAACTGCTTTTAAAAAAGTCCCAACAAACCAAGAGATTTAGAAATAATCATTTAATGCCTGGTATGTTCCTTTAAGATTAATAAACGACTGGATGAGATGGGCTGATAGGCTGACTGGGTGCCTCTGGCTATTTACAGCTGCTGCTTATTAACTCAGAGATGAAATAATTAATGTTATTATCAAATGATGCTAAACAAATAGTCAGATCACATTTTTTGTGTGTGCTCATTCTCCCTGAAGCAGGAGATGGCAAGTGGGTGCCTGGGGCAAGTGTCAGCATCCACACCATGGAGTGCCCTGAGCTGTGCCTCTTGTGCACAGCCCAGCAGTTCAGGGTGCTGCTGGCACCCCCAGTTCAAACCTCAGTTCCAGCCTCAAGATGTGGCTGAAATCACAGAAAACCACAGTCAGTTTCCCAGGATCTGGTGGAGAGAGGAGCTGTCCCTGTCCAAGCCCCCTGGCCAGTGACACTGGAACAGCGGCACACAGGGACTCAGACTGTGTTTGTGGTGCCCCAGTGTATGGCAGGTGTGTGTGAGCCTTCATCTGTCTGTGGCTTTCCAGCAGGCTGATGCAGAAACATGCTTTAAAAAAAAAAAAAAAAAAAGCTGTGCTACGCTGTGGCAAAATGCAGTGTTGATATATCCTTTAACTGGCCTCAGGAAGCCTTCTGGGTGCCTGTGCAGAGTCCCCTGCTGCACTGAGGCTTCTCACACACCTTGATCTCAGGGGTATCCACTGTTCATTAGAAATTCAGGTGCCAGTAAGAAAATAAAAAGGCCTGTGAAGCTGAAGGTACCATCCAACTGCCAAGGTGTGGCAGCTTTCTGCTTGAGCAAGCATTCATAATTGAGGATGGCTTTGTTGAAAAGGCAATTAAAGTATTTCAAGTTGAGTAAAAAGTTATGATGCAGTGAAGTATAGCACAGATTCCTGGGTATTGGAACAGACCCCCCTGCTGTCACGGGCTGCCTCAGTGACATAGCAGGTGCCCCACACCAGCAGTGTCTGCTGCAGGTTTTCCTGCTCTGTGGTTACACAGACCCAGCTCATCACCAGCCCCATCTGCTTTTTGAAGCTCTTCTGCAATAGCATGTGGACTGCTGCCCCTTTTCTCCCCCAAGTTATTTATCCTTAGTAGAGCAATCTGTTTGCTCTCTTTTCCTTATGCTCTCCTGAGTCCCTGTTTGCTGTGAGGCCTGATGGAAAATTCTTCATCAGGTGTGGCAGAGGTTTGCAGTGTGTGAGAGTCTTGCAGTGTGTGAGTGTCTGTTTGCTGCCAGTCCTGACAGGAAAACGTTCATTGGGTTTCTGCTTGGCTTCCCTTGCTGGAGAGCTCATTGCTGGCCCTTGTTCCCGGGCTGTGGCACAGCTTGGGCTCATCAGCTGGGCCCCGATAAGGGGAAGGTCCCTGTCAAGGTTTGCAGAAGCCTTCTCCTATGTGTCCTCCTCTGTGTGCTTTGGTGAGGTAACAGACTCTATCTCTATAAAAAGAACAACTGTGTCCTCTTTCAGATGCTTTTTTGGTGGTTGCTTACAACCGGGTGGCTACAAAAAGGCAGTTCGTGTAATGGCCTGGGATAGTGTGGGAATGAGGGAAAGATGATGTGAGGGAGCTGCTGCTGTGCCTCTTTGTTTTCATTACCTGTGTTACCTCTTACCTGAAGCTGAATTTACACATCACAGAGACCTTACATAAGTGTGATGTTCTCAGTGTAGCTGGGACTGTTGTGTCAATTTAAGTCCTGTTTTAGGAACCTGATGTAGGAGGACCCGTGCTCCTCCAGAGGATGCTTTTGGATGTCTGTGGAAAGGAGCTTTAGGCAAGGCTGTTAACAGTAATGCTCAGCCTAGAGATGAGATCATTTGTCACTTGATTTCTCCAATCCCTTGATATCCTACTCACTCTTTTTCTAAAATCCTTTACTAGTCCTGCATAATATTTCTCTGCTATGTGTTATGGTGCTCTCATTAGTTCACACTAGCACCCTTAAATACACACATATACATGTCTGTTCACACACTGAAGTACAGCCTGTATTTATGCCTCGGCAGCCCTCCCCTGATGGATTGACTGCTCGTGCCTTCAGTTTATGTGCATTTTCATGTTTACTCCTTGGCTTGGCCCCATGTCCCTAGTCTGTCCTCTTGGCTAATTGGAGCTGATTTCCATAACTTTGCTACCTTGTTCCTGAAGTCCTCAGAAGGGCTGTTTTGTTCTTAGAATTGCCATCGAGCTGACCTAATTTTTGCCAGAAGATACATTTTAGCACTCTCGCTATTTTTTAAGTGTTTGGAGTCAGGTTTTCACAATTGGCATGAGTCCCAACAGGGGCACTCCTCCCATTTTCCTCTTGTGTGCCTGTTCCAAACTTTTCCCAGCAGCTGCAGAGATCACACTGTCAGTGGCCATGGCTTGTTTGCTTTCCATGAGGGGAAGAGTCAGTCGGAGCACTGTCCTTGGAGCCACTGCAAGGGACGTGGCAGGACCCACAGTCCTGAGGCAGTGCTGTTTTAGACCAGCTGGAGTCAGCTGTGCCCTAACCCCCAAATTCCCTGAAATGGCACCATGAGCAGAGGCTGTGTGTGCTTACTCAGCTCACTGAGTCTGTGGTTCAGTCGCAGTTCAGGGCACAGTGTGCACTGCTGTTCACTCTCAGTGCCTTACATTGCCCACCTGAAGTCTTATATCCCTGCACTCTTCCCTGGGAATGCCTGTCCAGTGATCCATAGCCAGCAAGAGGACTTGCATGCACTTGTCGGAGTGATGCAATGCTTTGGGATGGGAGCTTTGGGCCAAGCCCATGTCTCGGGTGGCCAAAGCACGTGTGAGCTCTTTGCACCCAGAGGTGAGTCAGAGCCTCGGGGTGCTTTGGGGTGTGCACAGGGACGGTGTCCAGGACAGATCCCACATGTCCCACATCAGGGAGCAGGGCAGGGTGTGAGCAAAGCCTGTTTGCTGCTGCACACAGGGCCTGGCTCAGCGAGAGTCATGGCTGCCTGCAGACTCTGTGTGTTCCCCAGCATGATCAATACTACCATTTTTTAGCTGTTACCCCTTCGATTTATACTGTAAACAAGTTGCACTGACTGATATTTACCCTTTGCAGAAAGCAAACATGTCTAAAGGAAGTGTGAACAATTCCCCTATGTCTGTGTGGACTGTGTGTTCTGTCACCTTTCCCATCATAGCTTCCCCTGTCTCTTGTGCTTGAGCACAGCCTCCAAAGAACACATTAACTCCATTCCTTTGTTTAGGGTGTTGTTTTCAATTTTTTCTTCCTGCTTCCCCACAGTTCCACAGCAGTAAGTGGGTGGCACAGAGTACGTTTGCTTTACCTTTCAGCAGAGGAGACAGTCTGAGATATTTGTTTTCAGCCTTTTCCACCTCAGAACTGTTTTGTTTCCCCCAAAACCTCAGGTTTTTATTTGCTGTTAAATCTACTTCTCAGTTTTCCAGCATCCATCTCACTTGAACCGTAAGTGCTGTGTTTAATGCAGCCATAGCACTGTGAAAACGTCTGCCCTTGTCAAGCCTGAGGAGAAGTTTCTGCAAAGAACCACTAGGCATAAGTGGGAGAGAATATGTAACAATAACACAGATGTGGGGTTGCTTATGGGGTAGGATGATCCATATTCACGTGCTGTTCTTCCACCACCAGCTGCAGAATTGATTGCTGGCCCCTTCTGCTAGATTTTCTCCCTACCCAGCTGCTTTGCTCTGTAGTCCCTGGGGTATACCAGTCTCAGGAGGCTGCATTTTGTGCCTGAGTGTCCTTAATTTAATGTTTAGGTGCAACTGTTCCTTCCTGGCTTTTCTCACTGCAGCAGCCTGACAGAAAAGTATGAATTTTTATAAATTGTTTATGAATCTTTTCCTTCTCAATATAAATAAAAAAGCCTATTAAAATAAACATGCTGGGAGCTGTAACAAGAGGGCTTTGTTATCTCTCAGAAGTTGTGGCCCAATGCTGTAAGTTGAGCTGTCAGTGAGGCTGTCTGGAGGGATGGAATCAATTCTCTGGTGAGCAATTTACTGGTCTGGGACATGTTGGTGTATAAGTTACTGACTTTCCTGAAAAAATTCACACTCTGTTGTTTGATGGGATCTCTGGAGAAAGGAAAAAGGACACCTAAAACTGACACAAAGCTAGTGAACAAGAAATCAGCAAGTGGAACCTTCAGTACCTGAGGTTGACGCCCTTGAGTTAGAGAAACCTGCTGTGCAGCCTGGAAGTGTAAAAACTGGCTATGTCAGGAGATTGTGCTTCCAGGGAGTAATTACTGCTTTTTAATTACTGCTTTTTCCCTACAACTCTTTCTTGTTAGTCTTTTGTATTTCGGTTTTCCTTGATGGTTAATCAAATTTCAGAGCAGGTGACAGCAGAGCTGGAGGTGATTTCCATCTGCCAGGTAAGGCTGGCTTTGCTCTGGCCAAGCTGCCTGGGCACTGCCAACTGTTTGTCTTGGCAGTAGGTTGATAGCCTTTTTGGGTTTGTGTGACAGCACAGGGATGAAACTTGAAAGTCCTTTTCTCACAGCCCTTGTCACTGTCTAGGAAAGCAGCAGGCAGGATATATCTACTTTGTACCTCCTCTCTCTGTCGCAGCCCTATTTTTGGTAGCAAAGCTGAGCTCAGGGGACAGGTGATATTTTAAGAGTCAGCAGTCAGGAGTCACTTTCTTTCATGGTTGCTACTCTTTTCCAACTCTTCAGATACATTTATTTCCCAGTAATTTCAGTGGAATAATTGTGAAGAATGCACAAGACAGTTTTACAGTTTTGCTTATATATAGTGTGAATGAGGCTGTGCCATCTCTGCAGAGCCACCGTGGCTTTCACCAAAAACACCTCTCTCTGAAGTGTGATCCATGGCTCAAAACGAGTGTTGCTTCTTAACTGGAGTCAACAGCTGGATAAACACAGCACAGATCCTGCAGGTTCCTCTCTGGTGTGCAAACTGGTGCCTCAGTCTGTTGTTACATTAATTACCAACCATATTTGCAGTGCCCAATTCCTACAGTACCAGAATTCTTAGTAATCTTCCCATAGAAGCACCATGGTGGCAAGTGTGTGTGCACATGTGTTTGATCTGTCTGTGCCAGATGTCCCCTCCCAAAGGGAGAGGGGAGAGGAGGGGATTTTGCTTTCAGAAGAACTTTTCAGCGTTAAGTGCTCAGCTGTTGCAGTTACTCATACTGAGTGGCTACTTGGATGCAGAAATATAAAAAAATTGGGTAGCAATTTCATTACGTGATGTTTTATAGCAACTGCTATTCACCTTTATAAATTAACTGCTCTCTTCTGTATGGCAGAAAAAGGCTTTTATAGTTGGCAGGCTGCTCATAATATTCTAAAGATTATTAAAGTAAGCTGTAGTTGTCGTATAATGCACATTATAATGGCGCGTGGTTTTACATTAATGTGTCTTGAGGGAGGGTATTATTTCAGAATGTGTATTCACATATGGATGGAGTTTGAGTTTTTTCACCCTGATCAGAATGACATTCACAGAAAAGGTCCCTGGACCATCATCCCACCAAGTTCCTTGTGAATAATAAAGTGGTGAGAAGAGAAAATTTTATCGAATTCAGCAGGAATTTTTGAAACAGACCTCGAAAAGCACAATTTTTTTTTCTCACCTCCTGACTTTCCATTTATAAAAGGAGGTTGTTCATATTTAGGTGAGTTATTTGGGCTCCCTGCTCTCCTTAGAGGTGAGAAAGCTGGGGAGCAGCCAGGCTGAGCTGTGTGTAGGGGTGATGAGTGCTGCAATGGGGCTGCAGCGTGGTGGGGGCTGGTGTGTGTGAACCAGGGCAGTTGCCTTCAGACATCTTGTTCCAGGCAGGACATTTACAAGTTGAAGGGCTTTCAGAACAGAGCTCTGGGAACAGCTGGGGAAATGCAAATGGAACTGTTATATTTGCATTAATTAATTAGGCAGCGACCGCAAGGAGCGTAAGCGCTATAGCTACTGATGTTTAAAAAGTGTGAAAAAGATGTAGGATAAACATAGTTAGGGATGTGTTTGTCTCCTCTGTCAGACTGAATTAACAGATACACTGTGGATCTGGTGATAAAATGCAAATTAATATCCCAGGGTGAGACACACAGAGCTCTGGATTAGGTGGGGAAGAAAATTTAGAGATGGAAACAGGGCAAAGCAATCAGTAGAGGAAAGCAGGTGGCTGTAGAGAGGATCTCAGGGACAGCACTGAGGTTTTAACCTTTGGAACTATTCGATGTTAGGAATTATTCATCTCACCTTTGACCATTCTGAAATGATAATTTGGGCATGTTGGTGCAATTATAAAAACAACAAACAAACAAAAGCTCTGATAACATACTGCTGATATGTGGCATAGAGGGATCTTAAAATAATCTTTATCCAGGGATTAAGAGTTTCTGATCTACCACTGACCTGCTTTCAGAGTATTACAAATTCATGGTACTTGCGAAAACAAGACAAAAAGGCTGTAAAACAAGAGAAAAGCAGATTTACAGCAGCATAACTAAAGTAAGTTGCATTGATGAGGAAACTTCAAACTAAAAACCATGCTTGGTGAAACTTCCGTTTTCTAATCAAGAGTCCAAAGTGTGCTTGGAAATCTGTGTGTAGAAAGTTTCTGGGCCTTTTAGGCCATGTGTGAAAATGTTTATTTTCATTAGGAGTGAGAAATGCAGACCTCCAGATGCCCTCTATAATTTTTTTCCCCCAAAGGAGGAGGAGCTGGGGTGAGATGGAGACACAAACACTGCTGTAATCCTTGAGTCTGAATTAATGCTACTGTTTTTAAGGGCTGAATAAACAGTGGGAATGAATGATTTCTGTGCACAGAAAGCCAGGGGAACTTGTGCTGATACCAGTGACTTTGTGAACAAAGAGAAAGTTGTGTATCTCCGGGATTATGGACATCTGAGGTGTTTCATCATTACTAAATTCTTACGGGGAAAAAATAATTGACTAAAGCCAATTAAGTGCCAGAAAGTGATTTTTATTTCACTGCCTAACAGTAATATGTGGATTTGATTATTTGTTTTGGCCTTTTTTAGAGGTTTTTGCACGTAGTAATAGAGTTAGTATGAAATTTCATCTTAGTTTGAAGTGCCTTACATCTTTATCAAATGATAAATAACACAGACTTTGGCTAGAAGTTGAGTATTTTGTAATTTTGTCTGCAAAAACATTTTCCACGGTCAATAAGAGAAATGTGAGACACCAGAGCAATAAATTCATGCTCGCCTTTGGAGTAAAATAATAATTACTTGAGTAATACAATCTTTTTTATATACACACGTGTCAGGGGGCCCTTGGCTACAAATGTGAGCTGAGTGAAGTCTGGAGTCGTTCCCCTTGAGCACCCACCCTGGAGGAGCAGGACCTTGGTCAGTGAAAGCAGCCCTTTATAAACTGTGAAGGATTTGCAAAGGGGCGATAAACCCATACGGGACCGGCAGCTTGGAATTATTGTTGGATATTTTAACTCCCAAAATCGCTGCAGAGATTGGGTAGTGGAGAAATCCAGGGTTGCAGTTGCCACGTGGCTGCGAGTGGGGCCAGCTGGGTGTGTGCCCAAGGGGCTGCCAGGGGACAGGAGCCCAACCCCACTCAGGGTCTGCTGGGGGAGCCGGGGATGGCACTTTGCAGTCAGAGAAACCCAGGCTCTCAGACTTTTGTTAATAAATAGTTGCAAATAGTTTTAGAATCCTACAGGTATGAACACACCTTTTCTTTTTACCTGTTTGAGGGGAGAGGGCCGGTTTGAAAGGGTCAGTGTCGATGTGCACTAGAATGTGACACTGCCCGTGTGTGGCTGTGTTCTTTCCCTGGTGCATTTATGTGCAGGGCTCAGTTTGGGCAGGCTTTTAATAGCAGTTGGGAGGGGAGATCAAAGTGCCACCAGGCAGGCAGCGTGTTCAGTGCCTGGGTATCGAATGTTCTCTGTGGTTTATTTACAGTAATTTGTTCTGCATTTTTCACAGCAGCCACACCAGCCCCGGCTCTCTGCATTCACCAGTGTGAGGACATCGTGGTGAAAGACACCACCATTTTCACCCAGTTACTCCTCTGACAAGAGCTTCTTGTCTAGAATGTGAAATTGTAGAAGCCCCCAGCTGGCGACTATAAATTCCTGCCTTAATGGGCTGTGTCAGACACGTCGGGGGTGGCTGTGCCGGGGGGGAACCTGAGACAGGATGCCAAAGGGAGGAGTTTCCATCCAGCGCTGGTAGTGGGAAAGCATTTGTGTGTTTGGGATGCCAAGGGGACTGGGGTGCCTCCAGCCCCTCTGCAGGGAAGGTGACACCAAGGGGAGAGGGGCAATAATGCACAAGTGGCTTCCCCTGCTGCAGGGTCTCTCAGTGGTCACTCACAAGTGCCTGTAAAAGACTAGAACAAGAGAATGAGGTTTTGTTCTTGTCCGGCTTATCACAGGTTTAAAAGTTGTGTTGATTTCCTGTCCAAAACTTAACCAGGACAGTTGTTGATTGGTCAGTGTGTGGCTGTTGCTCACTCCAGAGTTGTCCAGATGTGACTGCTCTAACTCACAGCAGATTCTTACTGAACTGTAGTTTCCTTTTGTTTGTATCATTTTCGCTGAGATCATCGGTTTGCTACAGATATTCACCCTCAGTTTTCTTTGTTACTTTCAGACATTTTGAGGATTTCTGGGATCTTTGTCCTCCTGTTTTTGCCTTTCATTGAATTTCTGCATTATCACTTGCAGCCATGGCTTAGTCCAGGGGAGCTGCATTAAGCACAGTTCCCTCCCCTCCTCCTGCCCACGCTGGCACCAGCCTGTGCTGTGCCTGTGGTTCGTTGTACTGCTCCTCTGTTTTCCTAGATGTGAAGGAGGGTACAGCCCTCTCCAATGCTGAGTGTTCTCTATGTCTGTGTAACAAGTGAAGGAGGTAGCAGTGATGTCCTGCTATTGCTTTAATAATCTGTTCAAAGAAGTACAGCAAAGCCCTGGGAAGAAAAAGTTACTGATAGTTTGTGGTGTTAAGGTCGTGAAACATAAAACCAGGAGCAGGCTCTGCTTCGAACTGAAGTGTTCGGTGCAGAGCGTCTGCAGCATTTGTCAGGGGAAAATGCTTTATTTAGCTGGCACCAAAGGTTGCAGTCACTTTCTGAACACTGTTATATCTGACAGACTAGCTCTAGGTTCAGCTGGTGCTTTTCTCTGTCCAAATGATGATTGGAGAATACTTTAGATAATTTAAAACACTAAAAGGCAGCTGATTCAAAAGAATTCTGTGATTCTGTGAAATATAGTTCAGAGTAGTCAGGAAATTAATCACTTTGAGAACTCCTGGCGTTCTGTCTTTTGAACCTTCTCATAATTCCTCTGGGTTCTGCCAGGAAATCAGAGGGGGAAATCCTAGGGTAGCTAAATTAGGAGATGACTTTGAATTTTACCCCACAGCTGAATTGCCAGTGGCAGGCACTGTGTGCAGTGAAGAACTGCCAGGCAGACTTGTATTTGTAATTAGCATTTCTCACGAGCAAGGGCTTCTGCTGCCGGGTGGCACCAGCGAGAGGCTGCTCACTCCTGGGACAGCTTTCTCCCAGCCTTCCAGGAGTCCTGGCTGCCTGTCCACTTGCTGGGATTCCTGGCACTGAAAGGAGAAGGGCTTTGTGGAGTTTGACAGATGCAGTGTTACATGTGAGAGGTGACCTGTGCTGCCTCAGCTGCACACACCTGCCCTGGGCTCAGCTTGCACCAGTGTCCTCTGAAACAGCAAATTTGGCATTTGCCAAACAGATGATTCGGTGCATTGTGTATCTGATGCAGCAGGTTTATTTTCAGACACATCTATAAGTTGAATTTTTTTCTGCTGTTTCAGAAGAATTATTAAAATGGGTCTCTTGCAAGAAAATGCCTCTCTGTTAATTTATGGCTGCTGGCCAATACTGTCCTAATAGTGTATCCTGTACAAAATTGGTATTTATGTACCAAAAATGCTTTAAAAGCAAGTAAATTAAATACCATGTTAATATAAATGTTAGTGAAAATATCTAAAGTTCATTAATATTCAAAAGAAGCTTCTCAGATTGTGGTCGAGGAAGGACTATATGTTGCCTATATTTTTTCTGGAAATAGATATCTCAGACATATCCATAGTTGAATCCAACTTGGGAGAACTTGTAAAGTCATATTAATGTATGAAAAGAAACATAAAACTTGAGTTACTTACTTAAGCTGTTGTTTGTGCTTTCCAGGTAACATTCTTTTAATGAATGAAAATTAAATCTACAGTTCTAGATTTAAGCTTGTGTGACCCAAAACAGTTCACATAAATTTTAGTTATGGCAGACCTTCCTCTCTAAAAATTTTGAGAGTAAGCAGCATCCTCATCTTTCATTCTTTCAAATAATTCTTCCTAAATGTAAAAAGAAGATAAAAATCTAGATGGGATCTACTTTCAGTTGCAGATACTGGGGGCTCTCCCTAAGCCCTTACATTGCTCAGTTCTGTACTGCAGCACTTCACCTGTAAGGTTTATTTGCCTGCTGGCTTGTGGAGTTTCTTGTCCATGTGCCTCCTGTATGAACAATTCCTGGAGATCAAAAACTTTTGCAGGGAACAACCACGAACAGCTCCTCGCTCAAATACTGCCCTCAGTTCTCTATCCTGTTCTCATTATAATTATAGCCCTAAAATTGCAAAGCAGGAGTGGGAGTTCATACCAATATTTGTAGGGCTGTGAATGGTACTGTGCTGTGGAAGGCTAGGAAAGCCTCTGAGGTGGTTTTGAACGGAACCATTTTGCTTTTCAGGAGCAGGTGCCTGTTCCTGTGTATCACCCCACGCCGAGCCAGACTCGGCTGGCCACGCAGCTGACGGAGGAGGAGCAGATCCGGATCGCGCAGCGCATCGGCCTCATCCAGCACCTTCCCAAAGGAGTCTACGACCCCGGCAGAGACGGCTCCGAGAAGAAGATCCGAGAGTGAGTGCTGGCACTGAAGGGATGTGCCCCTTTTGGTTTGGGATGCTACCCTGGGAAACCTGACCTTGTCAGCCTGGGTTTGCCTTCTTTTCAGGGACTGTAATTTACTGTAGCTTTAAAAAAAAAAGATAAAAGTGAAGGCCTGCAGAAGGCTGGCGTGGTGAGCAGCATTTCTGCCGAGGGCAGGGGGTTGGAATTCTGTGGGCTCCAAGGTCCCTTTAACCCAAACCACTCCATACATCTTTCCTTATCTTACACAAGTATCTACAAATACTAAAAAATCCAGGAATAGATATTACATTGTTTTTAATTGCCAGGTTGGTAACAGTAGCTTAAATATTTTATTTTTCCCCCTCCAGATGTGTCATTTGTATGATGGACTTTGTTTATGGGGACCCTATCCGATTTCTGCCGTGCATGCACATTTACCACCTGGACTGTATAGATGACTGGTTGATGAGATCCTTTACCTGTCCATCCTGCATGGAGCCAGTGGATGCAGCACTGCTTTCATCATATGAGACTAACTGAGCCAGGGTTTCTCTACTGAACCTTCAAGGAGACCATCCACTTCAATGGGTTTGATCCTTTTGTCATTCAGCCCAAAGAGCCAGGAATTAGGAAATTAAGATCATGCACAAAGTATACATTTCCTAATAAATAAATAAAAAATATTCCTGAATGGCTGCAAATATTGGAAAACATAGTATTTTAGAGACTATAGAAAAGTAGGATGTTATTTTTAATGTAAAGCCTTGACCCACCATTGTCTTTTAATGTTTGTTCTTACACCCATATATAGGAATTGTGTAAAGTGTTACAGCAACTGTAAATGTTTAAACTGCGTGTATCCAATTTTATTAGCAGCAAGATAAGAGTATTTTTTTCCTAAATAAAATAACCAGTTTTGTTCTGATTCTTTTCACAAGTCCTGGCATTTGGGTCAAGGCTTTATTGAAATCTACATTTTATAACACTGGCACAAAGAAATAGTTTTAAGCTTGTTTGCACAGTTCTTTTTCTTTTTCTTTTTTTTTTTCCATTGGAGATGGAATTCATTGCCTTAGGTCTTTTTAATAGTGTATTGTTATTGTTGGGCTGGCTCTATGCTTGAAAACCAGTTTATTTATAACCTGTTAAAAGTGCTATATTTTGTTTGCAGTTAGGAATATGCAGACTTCAAAGTGATCTCCTAGCTTGTAAGCAAACTGAGATGCATTATCCCTTTTCTACAAGTGATGCAGATTATGAAGATGTGACACAAGTCCTGCAGTGAAACTGTGGTTTCATGGGTTTTTTTAATAACTTCCTTCAGTTTTGGTGAAATAACAGTCCTTAAACTTTAATATGTGACCTTTAACTTGATCAGATTAAAAGTGGGCCGAATGAACAATAAATAGTTAAGATGCCATAAATGAAAAAAATATATCTATTTGGAACTAATGTAGTGTTAGCATTGATCACTTATTCTGCTTTTTTCTCCCTAAAAAATGGTTGTCTTGGATCATAGCAAATGGATACTGCATCTCTCGTTCTTGTAGTTCTTAGGTTATCAGAAGTTAAGAATAAACATACTGTATCTCAGTCTCCTGTATTAAATGTATCTGTTGAGCCCTGCTGGCTGACACATCAGTCCACCAAACAGGAATGAGAGGAGAAAAAGACTTTGTTCTGCACATAAATGCAAAGTTTATATAAACACAGACTGTCAGGGTAGCAGTGGAGGGGCAAACAGTCCTGTTATAGCCAGAATGACACAATTCCCTGATTTCTGTAGCAAACAGTATGTGCTTGTTAAGAGAGGCTCCAGCAAAGACTGTAGCTGTGAAGACCTTTTTCCAATTAGCTTTTTTCATTTTTTCTTCTCCCCCACTCCCTTACTGTACCTACTGTGACTTCTATGCATTCAGTGCCACCCCAACACAGTGAGAAGCCCTGGTCTCATGAAATGAAACACAATCTCAAGTTAACCACAGCAAACTGGGGGATGTTCTTTGATTGTGTTTCAGCTATAGTTTGAGTTCTTGATACAAGTTGTGTTTAAAGACCCAGGTCCTTTGAGGACTTAGTGCATTTACAGTAGAGGAGAATTGTAATTCTGTGGGTTATGGGTAACTGGCCAGCACAATGGAGAGTCAATGTTTGTTTGTTATTCCTGCAGCTAACAGCACCCTGCTCCCTTAGAGAAGAACTCCAAGGAGCAGTCACAAGGAACTGAAAACACTGCAATTCTAAATTCACTCAAATGGCCACACATTTATTTGGACACAACGTTTTGCTGAATTCATACATACCTAATTACATGGATCAAAATCTGGGAAGAGAGACCTGAAGTTGTGCAATATCATTGTTCCTTTTCATCATTCCATGTGTGTTCCTTTGTGTCCTCCTTTTTTGTCTGTTTGTTTCAGGGGTTGGGTTCTTTTTTTTTTTTTTTTTGGTAAAACAATGTCCACATTAAGTATTCATTTCTTTATCTTGTTAAAACTGGCAAATGAACAATTTGAAAAAAACAGTGTTGTCATGGTGGTATTAGTCTTTATTTATTACAAGACTTGATTAAGAAAGATTTAAAATAAGTAGGAAGTGATGAGTTACTGAGCTGAATGCTTTCCTAGCAGCTGACACCTGAGCAGCTGAACTTTTAACACTGATACTGACTGGGCTAAGGGAAGAAATTACTTTTATTAAAATACTTGTTAAATAGCAAAAAGATGTGAAGGGCTAAAACTGGAGCTGATGACAAAAGAACATTCCAAAAAAGTTCAAATTTTAGCTTAACAACAAATGTGTAAATATAACAAATAAATCAAATTATTTTTCAAGGTTTTAGGTACAATATTGTTCTGGGTGATTTCTAATTCAAAGAAGAATTGATCTAAATTTGATGCAAAATAATGTATAACCTGAATTTTAGCTACTTGTGGAATCAGATCTGTGTCTTATTTCTACAATCTATAAGATGAATATATATTTACCTCCTATCTTAGAGATGTCTAATAAATTACTTGCACTTCAAACACATTAAGACAGCCCAGCCCAGCAGAGCTGTTCCCATATGGAGTCTCCTGCAGCTGAGTGAGGGGAAGGAGTTGGCTCTGACTCACCTGCACCTCTTCACCCAAAGCTCTTCTTATGCCCAAGAAGGGTGGGTAGGCCCAGAGAAAAATGTCTGCAAAGCAGTTTGAAGGGAAAAACAAACAAAAAAAGCCTCTTACAGCCACTGTGTGCACTGTGTGCCATGAGTTTGGAGGTGCTCGACAGCCCTCAAGAGCTGTTGCTTTGAAGCATTTTCACAGGGCCTGTGCAGTGATGAAAACACTGAGTGCAGGGATGGCATTTGCAATCTAGAGCTGGAAGTGGCACTGCAGCCCTGGCACAGACCCAGCAGGGCTGAGGGATCACCAGGCTCCATTTCAGCAGCACAAGGGACACTGAGTGTGAAACCCACACGCCCCAGGTCAGTGCCAGCACATCCCTGCTGTCCCTCCAGAGCCAGAGCTGTGCAGAAACTGCAGGGAGGGAGGGCAGCACCTGCACCCAGGAGCCACTTGAGTTCCTCTTGCAGATTAGAGAAGGAAATGGATTTTGTCTCCTGCATGAGAGGGAAACTCCCACAAACCTGAAGCCAGAGATGTAATGACAAGTAAGGAATACTCAGTTTTGTACAGACCTTCATCCTTTAAAATTCTTGCATGCTGCAGGAATTACCACTTTAATCATTTTACATCTAAGGATGGTAATCCTTATTACTTGTTGCCAGTTCATTATGTAAATCTGGGAGAGAATGGTACATAAACAAACAAACCCAGCCCAGAGCATTTCTAAGGAGCATGAGCCACATAAGGGTTTAAAAGCTCCTATGGTCTTGCAGCTTCCCAGGGCTGAAAGCAATTCCGTGTTTGGAAGGCTGACAGTCTCCCTTTCCAATGGCAGAAGGGTACATTTCTGGGCTGAGGGATTATGAAATACCTGAATTTACTTCAGTTGCCTCAGTTTCAGGACTTCAACATTTCCTGTCCTTGTGTAATCGTGGTAAAGATGAAAATTCTTTTGAGTCAGAATGCCAGTGAAATAAATAACAAGATGGCTGAAACTAAACGTACAGGGTCTCTCAGCAGTTAAATCCTGGATTAAAAGGACTCAGAAAAAAGGGGATGTTGGCTGATTACAAACACAGTTTGTTAGAGATACCACATTTTTATTAAAAGCACACATTCTAGTTGACAACCTATAAAACACATGAATAAAATCTGTTCAGAAGAGCCCTTCTTGACTTAATACCCAGAATAAAAATTAGCTTCAAGGATTAACTTTTCCTTTTATATAGCATTTAGTTTTGAAGAATATAATTTATGCTAACCATCCTTTCCAGATTATCTTGCATTTAAACCTGTTCTGGGATAAGGGTTCGGGGCTTTGGAATTCTTGGTATGAAATGAGAAGTTAACGTTTTGTGATAGAACAGTGTAAATGCACTCTGCTAAAGCATCTTTTTGATTTAAGGAAAAGAAATAACTGTATTTTCATGATAGCAACTGATTCATTACAACATCCACTCTGCTCTGACACTTTGCTAAGTAAAAGCTGCAGAGAGGAGTTTATAATGAAGAAATGTTTTGTGCAAAGCCCTCTCAGTGTTCCCCCAGCACCGAGGTATTTGCTTACTCAGCAAGAGGGGCTCAGCCACACGGAGCGTGCACAGAGAGCCCCCAGCCCTCCCCTGTCCTCCCGGCTGGAAAACAAGCAGCAGAAACTTCATAAACCTGCTGTTGGCAGCACCAACACCTACAAAAAAATTGAGTTTCTGTCCAAGAAGGCATTTCAAGAGCTGTGCACGCCGCAGTAAACGTTGGATTCACCACACACACCACACGTGCCCTGGCTGCCCACACCGAGCACTTCCCAGCCTCACTTTGCTCCCTTGCTGCACTTTTGCCAGGATTCTCACTGCTCCATGACAGAGAAACTTCACCTTTTCAGCATCTTTTGCCCACACTTCTGCCACATTAGCAGGAGCTGCCTGTGCAATCCAGGATTCACGCTGGGAAAGCAGATTGAGGGAGGCAGACAAGGCAGGAATTCAAGGGGGGAAAGGATGAATCACTCCAAAACTGTTCTGTGAGCAGCACAGAGCCATCCCAGGCACTGTCCCACTGAGGCAGAGCTCTGCTAGTCCAGAGTGAAAACTGATGCCCTTCAAATCTAGAGTATAAAACTGCATTTTTGTGAGGTTAACCCCACTGAAAGGCTCTTGCTAGATTCCCTGTTTGCCGCGGGATTTCTTCTTCTAGAAGGCTACAAACTGCACAGTCCTGCAGTGCGATCCTACTGCAAACCATTAATAAAGGCCTTTAACCTCTGCATTTCCCTCAACCATCATCAAAGCTTTCTCTTATTTTTAAAGTATATTGCCTTTTTAAAGTCCTGAATTTAATAAATAGTTCAAACAGTTCTGGTAACTTTCCAAAAAGCTTTGATTCCAGAACCTGTTACCACGGTGTGAGTATACATATATAGATGTTTTATGTATATTTATATATGCTTTTCTTTATGTATGTGTGTGTCTGACAGATCAGACAACAGCAGAGCTGTAGCAAAGGCACGATGCATGGAATTCCTCCTGTTCCTTAGAAATATCACCATTTATTTGCATCAGTGATGAGCCCAGCCTGCATCACAGAATGGAAACTCAGGTTTCCACAAGCCATAAGAATGAAAGGCAAACCAAATTTCTCACAATTGCATCAGTCACTGGAATGTTAGGCCTCCCAACACTGGACACTTCTAAGATTCAGCTGGACAGGGTGCAGGGCCACCTTTCCAAGCCTCTGCTTTTGGCAAGAAAGGTTGGACCAGATGATCCTTGAGATCCCTTCCAACCTGGTACTGTATCTGTGACTGAAATATCAAAACTCTAACTGGCCCTGATGTTTGCATCTAAAAACTTCTGCAGCTGCACAACCTTAGTGGTAGTGAGAGCAGTGCTGGGCACTGTACCCAGATGAAGATGACATTGAACATGAGCCACGTAATTCTAGGATCCTCTGGAGTTAACAGCCTTGCTTCACTCCCCACAGTGATTTACTGAAGTGCACTGAGAGACAGTTCTGTTCCACATCTGCAGAGCAGAGGCAGCTCAGGCATCTCACACCAGCACCTTCCCCAGAACAGTCCCATCCTGGGACTGGCCCTGTGACACAGCTGACACCAAGCACAGCTCCAGCACCAAGGATGTTGTTCTTACCTTCACACCCTCTGTGCTGCAGGATAAAAGGAATGGGAAGAGGAAAACTGTCCAGAGTATTGCAGCTTCTGCCTGTCTTCTCTTTCCTCCACATCACTACATTACTTTTAGACCACAGGCCTGAAACTGCTGTTCCTGTACTTTGCTAGCACAAGATAAACTTTTCTTTGCCTTTTGAAAAATTGAATCAGCCCGTAAAAAGAGCATGTAGGGGGTTATGGCTGCTCTGTTTTGTATTCTTTCTGTAAAATAGCCAAGGAGAGAGAAAGCAAGTAAATTTCCCTGTAATGCATAATTCTAAATAACCATTTTGCCTATGCTTAGCCAGCAATGAAAATAAGTAGGTCCTGAGGTTTTAAAAAACCACAGAAGATAATGGAGCACAGTCCAGTCCTACAGAGTCATGACTGAATTTTAGCAAACACTATGCAGAACTTTACCACAGTGCAATACAGGTATTTATTAGCTCTGTTGCTATTCATAAATCTTTGAGACAGGGATTGACTGGGCATGTCCTTAAAAGAAAGTACTTGAATTTTTTTTTAAAACACCTGAAGCAAACCTAGATAGCATCTTTAAAAAATATTCTATGATGACAAATCATTCAATTAAAACACTTGCTGGTACACGCTTTGCACATAATCTGCCACCAAAATGCATTTGCAGAACATAATGAGAAAAGAATCAAGTTCATTTCTAGTCTGTTCAGGTTCCCCAATCTCATTCATCAGTGATGTTGCCAACCATTACCCATTTTCCTGTAGAGCAGTAAACAACATGACTCACCTCTTTATCTTCTCCTCTTCCTCCCAGAGGGGGAACAGTGTTGAATGCTTTGTTTTGGTCATTTCACATATATTTGCTTTGCTGCTGTGTTTTTATGCTTAAGAAGGCAAAGAAATGCATCTTGCAGGTGGAACTGGAGGCTGAGTGTAAATACTCCTGGGAGTGTTTTTTGCATTCTGGGACTGACCTGTAGGAAAGCCTTGTCTCACATGGAGAAGCATTACTTGTTGCCTCTGTAGGGCCAGAGGCACACAAGCTGTCAGCCTATGAGCTTTTAGTGAGCTTTTAGTCTTGGACTCAGGCCACAGATAACTAAAAATACTAAAGCACTCAATACAGAATTTAATGCCAAAACCAGTGTGAAATGGGAGGAAATGCCTGATATGATCCTGTTCTACGCTGCTGTATTTCATAAAATGCTGTTTCCTAAGCCAAGTTTTGAGGTGCAAACAGCCTGAGGCCAGGCAGAGTTAGAAGGGGACAGTTCTTAAACCATCCATCCCTGGTGCCACGTGTGAACTGTGGATGGCCACTGAACTGTGTGTCAGTAAGCAAAGCAGGCTCCTATGACACAGCAGGTGGAGCTGAGCAATCTTAAGTGTGTGTTTCCAGATCACATAGTTCTGCATCATGTCTGTGACTTCATCAAATTCTCTTCTAATCATCCAGAAAAGCTGTGTCCAGGTCCAGCTCCAACCCAACATCCTTCACCCAACAGTTTGTAGCTCATCTTGTGTTACTTACAGGAGCTGATGCAGTTGCACCTGATCAGACTTCAGCAGGAGCTGCTGGCTCTTCAGCCCCTCTCCTCCTTCAGTTCAAGAGAGGCCTTGCACACAGGGATTCCACATAACAGAGCTCATGATAAAAGGGATGCCCCTTTTACTGCCCTGCCCTTCCTGCCAGCACCACTTTCAGGTGACAGCATTGTCCCATGGGGCACCACGGCTGCTGCTGCAGACATCCAGGAAACTGAGTAGGAATTTCTATCCCTCCTTGGTTACTGGCAGGAAAACACTTACTAGTTTAAAAAAAAAAAATAGAAAAAGAAATCAAATTTATAGGTTTTATGATAAAGGTCCTACAAAGTGCAGAAAACTTTTCTGCCGAGTTAGTAATTTTTCTCTTTGGCTAACATTTCTGGCTTTGCTGAGGATGGGGAAGAGCTGATTGCAGCAGTTGTTGGCTAAAGCTGGTGTACAGAGTGGGTTTCTCAAGCATTGCTCAGACAATTCAGTGTTTGAGTGCAGAAGGAACTGCTTCTTCTGCAGTTGAGGTGTGGACTATATCTGTCTGCAGTCATACTTCCATTTCCTGAGTCTTGGGCCATGCTTCAGTCTCTGATGTGTAATTCAATGACAATATCTGCTATTTTCTGCTAAGTGAATACCCTGAGGTGAGAACTCACACATTTGTGTTTCCCCTGATCCACTGCATTTGGGACTCCAGACTGATGAAGCAATTTACTGTCCTGCAGAGCTGCTCAAGGCACCACACAAAAGCTTCTGGAGGAGCAATGGAAAAACCAGCCCAGCACTGACCTTCCAGCCCAGACTGACACCACAGAGTTTGGGTCCCTGTCATGGAGGAGCACCAAAATGAAGGAACTGATGAGCAGAGTGATGCTGGGCAATTGCAAACATAACACATCACACATCAAAAAACTTACACAGTGACAATGTACCAGACCTTCCACTCATCTTCTCCTCAAGTGAATCCATACTGTAACAATCCATAAATCCTCATTGCATAAGGAAGGCGATTACTTGTTATGGCTTGAGAGTCAAAGAGCCAGAGTGAAACATCACAGTGAACTACAGAGCACTCACTGAAGCTAGAGATCAGGTCCACAGTGTGACTGGTGCTGGTGTTTGAGGAAAGATGACTATGAAAATCTTAGGAAGGTTATGAAAACCTTAGGAAAATCTTGGGATTTTCATTGCTGCAAAGCATCAGGGAAGCTGGCTGAGTATCACACAGTACTTCCTTTGTGTGATGTATCTAAGATCAGGCAAAACCAAGTTGTGGGTGAAATTTCAAAGATGAGAAATGAATCTACACTCAGAAGGATTGTTCACTTTCTGCAAAGTACAATTTATGCTAATTTTCACATGGCATTTCTTGCTTACAAGATGCTAAGGCTGCCAAAATATTTGAAAAGGACACAACAGGAAGAAGAGGCGTTATATGCATGAAGTAGAACAAGAAACTTTTTTTATTCTATACAAAGAATGACTGACTTTTTACACTGAAGTTTTGATGTGCAGCATGTAAATAGCATAACTGTTTATACTGAATTTTATCTGAACCGAGAAATTTGTTGGAACTGAATTCATCTGAGAAAGTCACTTTAAAAAATGCATTCTTCATCTATGATTTTTAATTTGCAAAGACTTCTATAAAGGGTATCTATTTTTAAGATAATGCAAGCTCTCCTTGTTGAGGAGCTGGTGAGGAACTGGTGGTTCTGTCTCCTTGCATATTAATCTAGTTATAAAACAATTTTATTTCCTTTGAGAAGGCAAAAGCAGAGCTATAAACTGTCAATTTTCTCTTCTGCTGGGAACAATCACTTTAGAAAGAATATTCACTGTGAGGTACATAGGTATGAATCTTCCTGACAAACGTCTCCATTGGAGAAAAAGGGCTGTCAGAAGACCTCCCATCTCCACCCATCAGAATAGGTAATGGGGAAGAAGCTCTTTCAAAAGGGAGGTAGAAGTGTGCCCCAAAACCCCAGAGGCATACAGACATGGAGCTAGCCTGGAGAACAGCAAACACGAGACAAAGCTCTGGTACCACTGACTTGCCCAGTTTTCCAGCAAAGCAGGAATTCCATGGCAGTGTTGGAAAGCAGACCCAGCTCACTGCTCTATACTTAAAGCCCCTGCACAGAGAATCTCCCAAAAGATCAATAAAGAGCACAAAGATCAAGGGCTGTCCTTTGTGCTGAGGGAGTCTGCTCCAGCCCCAGCTTCCTCCCACAGGGAACATTAGCCTTGTCCAACAGGGACGTCTCAGCTTGGGAATCAATCCTAGGAGCTGTCACTGTAGGAAGGGCTGGACTGTCACAGTAACTCCTGTATGGCTCCAGCCACTGCAGTGTTGCCATTTCCTAAATGACCTTCAAGGACTTGTGCTTCCAATCTAACACAAGCTTCAGATCATGCTCATTCTGATAAGACATTTCCTAAGAACCTCCCATTGTCAAGGAAGTGATGCAGTTTTATGCTGTCACCACGGTTCCCCCTGCAAGCCTCAGTAAATTAATTCAGCTGCTACAAGCAGCAGACTTGACAGGAAAACCAAACTAAAGAAAAAGTCAAGGTACTTGCATAAGGGAGACCATTCTTTTCACCAGCAGGTTTCTTACAGAAGCAAAAACGTGGCTGGTAGAGGCTGGTAAAGAGAAGCTTTCTGTGCGCAACCAGAAATGCCCAAGATCCAGAGCTCCTCCCTGCTGTGAGATGTTCTCACACCGTTCCAACTAAGCAGGTACTGGGAAAAAGCAATGCTTCCTTCTCAGCTGCTAGCAGTATGGACCCAAACAAACATTTAGAATTAACTGAGGTTAAATTTGGAAATCTTGAAGTTTTGCTGTTTGGTTTTCTTTTCCAAATGTTCCCCTTTCACTAAGCAAGCTACAACATAATGTTGCGAACGCAAGAAAAAGGCACACGATTGAAAAATGAATTACACAGATGTAAGTATTCAAAAAGCCACTGTTGGAAAAACAATATTTTTCAGGGTTATGGTTGGTTTGAGAGATTTTTTGCCATGTTATTACACTAGACAAATGTTTTATGCATCACCTTTGAAATTTTAAGTTATTTGGTTTTTTTCACTGACTTGAAAGAGAAGGAAAAATAATTCTAAAGTGTCAGTAATTTTCTGCACAAAGTTTGCAACAAACAGAACATCAAAGAAGAAAATGTTACGACACTGCTGAGGCTCCACAGTGCATTCCATTTTCTGGGGCGGATTTGGCTTGGTGCAGGGCAGCTTGAATTCTGAAATGTGTCCTTGTTTCCATGGAGTAATTCTTGTAGTTTTGTCTGAAACAAAAGAAGATCCACTCCGATGAATATATATTTTAAGAACATTTCTAAGTTATCTTTGTATTACTGTTTTAAGCAAAACAACAGGAGACAGCAAAAAATCATTTCTTCACAAGCTCCTTTGTTGCCTACTCTAAAATACAAGACATGTGTTCCTGGCCAAACAATGCAGCTCTTTGTTCTTTATTTCTAGTTCCACTGTCTGGCAATTAACAGAAATATATAGTTTAATATGAAATTGATTCTGGTCCACTCAATCAAAATATTGAGTCCATATTAATTATCTGTAACAACCACTTAATTTACATTCAGAAATTAGAATTTTTTTTTCCCCTCTCAAGGGGAAAACTGACAGATTTTAATACAAATATACTCAGCATTTTTAAAAAATAATTTTAATAAGGCAGACTCATTTCAAGTAAGTAAAGAGGGGCAAAAAAAAACAGAAAAAAGAGAGCGAGAGAAGGGAAAACACCCCATCTCCATCCTGTTTGCCACCAATGTGAATTCTGTGTGTAGGAAATGAAGAAGCAGACAATTTGCTGCTCCAGAGCTTGGAAAGAGAAAGTGAGCACACACAAGATTCCATATCGGCTTTTGAGGAGCAATTCACCATCCCAGAGAAAGACTGGAGGATTTGCACCACACCCATCTAGGGCCTAGCTCTGCACTGTCATCTGCCTACAGTTTCCAGTAGTTCTGTCATGCTCTACAGAGTTACTGGAAGACTCAAAGAACCTGTATTTTCATGGAAAAGTGTATATAAAAAGAAGAAAATTTGCCCCAGGACCACAAAGAAATTGCAGATCCTACTTAGTAGGAATTAACGTGTCAGCTTCTACAGGATGGATACAGAATCCAGATACAAAAGAGGATTAGACCATGCTAATTTTCTTGTAGAAGATATTTGTCATCTTTACAAAACATAACATTAAGTATTAAACTCTGTGTATCTTAACAGCATTTCAGTTCTAAATTCATAATTCAAACCAAGCATGGCAGTGTGCTATCTGTCTGTAGCAGTGCCAGTCTCTTGGTGAAAACAAGGAATTCCATGTCCATCCTACACCAGCTTATAATTTAATGTATGCAACACCCCAGAGGCTGACTGAGAAAAGGAGGTGGCTGGGTTCTGCTGTGTGCTGATCTGAAACCCCTTGGAGTTTTTCCTTTAAATGGAATCGATTTTGTCATGCCGAGCCTGTATTCCTCATGAGTACACTGATATTCTTGTTTGTAGTTTACAGTCATACAAACAGAAATATTTCCATGCATGACCAAGCCAAAACTGTTTATCATCTCATCCCACTCTTTCTCCCAGAGCTGAGGATCCAAGCCAGCAGCAGGACGTGGATTTAGGTCAGGCAAATCGAGCGTCACGCAGCAGCCAAGCGCTCGCCTGCGCTCCTGCCAACTGCAAACTGAATTGTGCAGCCCCAGCCCCACCAACGCCCTGCCCTCCCTCCCAGGGCTGCCGAGACATTCAGAGCTTGTACTGAAACCCCGAGCATTTCAATGCCACAGGTGGAAATGTAACAGCTGCACCTGTATTTATGACTGACTGAAATAAGGGGGTTTGTAATGAGGGTGGTGTGTGGGGATTTTTTTTTTGGTTGTTGTTGTTTTGGTTTTTTTGGTTTGGGTTTTTTTTCCTTATGTCATTATAGTTTTCAAGAGTTCTTTGAGCACAGCAAGCCTGAGAAGCAGCTTTCATACACTGAGCACAGCACATTTTTCAGAGCTGCTGTCTGTTAAGCCAAACACCTTCTGAGGGGACCTGAGACACTCAGAGCTGCCAGGGAAAGGTGCAATGGCCAAGCAGCAATGACAGAAGTGCCAGCTGGAATCAGCAGCTCCAGATCATTCATTTCTAGATCTCTTGTTAAGAGAGATTTGAAAAAAGGAAACGAGGACAGGAGATGTGCGTTTTGAGGCACATGAAACCAATTGAAACACTTTCCACTGCACTTTGTTATAATGTAATTTTTGCTGTTCTTAATGTCTTCCATGAGTCTACAGAGAACCAGGCTCAGAAGCACAGGAGATTAAGGATTGCAATATTTTAATTTTTGTGCTGACAGGCTTTTGGCATAATCTTTTCTAGGCTTCATTTGCTACTCTGACTTGCAGGGTTGCCTGACTTGGACAGAAAGCAACATAAAAACTCAATCTGACCTCTCTGACCCAGGGGCAGGCATCAGTTTTGTAGCTGTCACACCTGTGGCAGTGACTGCACATCTGGACTCATTCAGGATCCAGGCAGAGGTGAACTACCCTGGATGCTTAAAGAGGGGAGAGTTGTTTGGGTTGGATTTCTTCCCTCCCCATCACTGCCAAAATTTTGGCTCAGCAGAGAAATAAAGGTTCAAACAGAGGCAAACCCCATATTTTGTTAATTTTATAACGAAGAACACACACGATCAAGTCCAACTTCCCATAAACCTGCTTTGCTAGAAAAACCAATCACACAAAACAGTAAAGGCAGGTGTTTTAGTTGCCTTGATGCAGATGAAACAATACAAAGATACCAAGTGTAACCTGAAGCATTATCTTAAATGTATTTCATCAAGGAAAGAAACAGACACTGCCGGCCATCAGTTTAAGTAATGGCATTTTAGCCATTACACAGAGCTTTGATTTACTTTAATACATCTTTTATATGAATAAGCAAGTAGACTACAAAGATGATTACATTTTGTTACACATGGATTCTTTCTTATGGAAGCCTTTGACATTCCTATGAAGATACTTAATGTTTTTGGCTCTTTTTGCAAGTCCAAGACTGAACAAATGTAACACCTACCACTGGAAAGGTCCAAACCAAAACTAAAGTATGAATGCTCCCATTGGAAAAATGAAAGGAGTTTCCATGATGAAAATATAATGAAAATATTCTGCTTCTTGCTAACCAGTAAAACACCAACTGATCGATCAGACACCAACACAGGCTTTTCACTTACTTTGCTTTTTCCAGAAGTTTTATTGCTTCTTCTCTCCTATCCTGGTCCAGATACAGTATTGCCAGCTCCAGCAAGGCATTTGGAATTAGATAATGGTCATATTTTATCTTCTTCTCACTGCATTGGAAAAGAAATAGCCTAGAGACCTTGAAATGATATATTGTTTCTCTTATTTAACAGCTCCAAACACAAATAAATAGGAGATTAGCTAAGATCAGAAGGAGCAATCAATCTCTATTACGACACTTGTCATGTTCTCTATCCCTTCTGGGTTATTAAATGTGTATTTTGCATAAGCATCCTACACAGTATGTATAATCTCAGGATTAGAAAATAATGCCTTTATTATCAGGGAAGTGTTAGAAAAGATGACAGTATCATGAGCTCTCTCCATGTGAGCTGACAAAGAGGTGTCATTCACCACATGATGTGCACAAGTTCCCAGTGTAATCATGTTCCCACCTGTCTTGCAGAGTGCATTTGGCTTTTTGAGTACAGCTTCCTCATGACTGGGAAGAAGAAGGGGACAATAAAAGCTAAGTGCTATCTGAAAAATGTTGTACACCTACAGTCCCCCAGAAAAGGAGAAAATACTTTGATAAAGAAAATATTTAAAAATAAAAATTGAAGATTTGAAATTCTTCAACACGTGGCTAACAACAGTGGAAATTAAAATTGAAATACCTTGAAGCAAGCACTAAAGATACTTCAGTCCTCTCCCTTCTATTCATATCATGGTTGCATCTCCTCTTACTTGAAACTCAAGAGCTTTCCTATATGCCAGGTATGAAAACTTACTTTAAATAGATGTAATTAAAATGGTCTTCTGCTTCTGAGATCTTGCCCAGATGCTTGAAGCACAATCCCTTTAACAGCTTTATCACACACCGGTCATCTGCCAGTAGTTCTGTAGCTGCTGGAGGAAGTAAATGGCACATTTTAGAAAACTCCAGAACAGAGGAGACTTTTCTGCCTGTAGGGGAACTTTTCAAAGGTAAGTGTGAGTACAGTCCATCCACTGAAACACAGGAAAGAACTAGTTGGTGAATTTAATTTAATTTAATGCAGAGACAAACACACATCAACCTTTTCAATTGATCAAACTTTGTCTAAACATTGTTGGACTGTTCCTTCTCTTCCTACTCCCACTGAATGGCTATTCCAGTCTTACTGCTCTGACACCTAAAAACTAATTAAGGTGTCCATTTTGTAAATACTGAAGTCCAATTTACAGTCTCTCAACCCTTTGCCTTTATTGCCCTGTACAGCTCTTCTGCTTCCTGACCTGTAGCCACATGGCCTATTCATGGGCAAGAATTTTGTCAATTTTTTACCTTCATTTGACTAAATAAAAATATGTGAAACTTTGCTACCTGTACCTCACATCTTACCATACCTTCTTTGGAGTTTATACTTCTGAGAGCCCAGAGTCTTACCAGCTTCATTTAGTTCAAAATCCTTACTATCAACACCCTTTCTCCATCAGAAAATTTCTGCATAATACATATAAAAAAAAACTTCTGAGTTTTTCATAACCAGTCCATATAGGCAGCTTACTCTTAAAAGTTTGCAGGCAGAATCTTCAGCTTGGTTGCTCATTTCCAATTCATCAATTACATGTCCACATAGTGTTCTACAAATATGAATCTGCTACAAATCCCTGCAAAATGCAGCCTTAGCCACAATTTGCCAACTAAGAAAAAAATGGAAACAGGAAAATACTTCACTTATTTAAAATGATGAAACAAAATGGGTGACAAAGAAGGTGAAAAGCTCAAAGGCTTTTTTCTAAGATGCCACCTTCACTGAAAATATTTTCCCATTCTTTTTTTCAATTAATTAGAAATAGATAGTTTTAGCCAGTCTTTCAGGCAATCCTTTCAAATCTTGTTTAACTCATTACACAGAAGTCTAAGGCCCTAGAAAAGACTGCAATGCAGTGTTTTAGCCTATATTCCTTTGTCAACAGGGGCTTGATCCTTTTACAGGAAGGTTGTATGTAATAGTAATAAGATCAAATATTGGTCAAGGAAAAACTCTGAGAAATGCTGTGCAGACTGCTTGCACTCCCACAGGAGCTGGGAAAGACTGACAAGAAATAAACACCATGGACAGCTAATGAAGAAGCTGACAGAAAATGTGATAGCACAGCCTGTTTCAGTTCACTTCAGTCCCATATTGTGCTCATTGACAAGAAGGCCATCCCTGGTGTCCTGGATTTCTGCAGCATACTGGTGACACCAGAACATTCAGCCCAAAGGTCACATCACAAACTGACAGCACTTTTAAAACAAAAAAACAACTCTCCTCCTATTTATCCTTCAAAATTGAGGATAACAAAATCTGAGGATAACAAAGCTTTAGGATCTAAGTAATCAAGTCAATGCATATGCTGATTTTGATCTAGGAAAATAAACATTTATCACATGCCATAAACCATCCCTAACACACCTGTGGATGGAAAATCACTTGCTATTATTGCAAGTTATTGCTACATTGAAAATAAAAAATATTCCTACCTGCATAAACAGTTTGTGGTTTCATTATCTATGTTCCTCCTGTGACCCAATTAACTTTACTAATGAGTGTGCTTCTATTCACAGATAATATCTCCAGCTATTGTAGTGTAAAATAACTACTTAAACCCTACCACTGGTTACCTGAACTTCTTGCCAGTGCTTCTTCTGCTTCATTTAAAGTCTCTAACATGCCTTCTGTTAAGTTGGGACATTTTCCAATTACAGCATAGCCATTCCAGATATACATCATTTCCTGGGGTCAGGGAGAAATGACAGCACCATTAATTACAGCACTGGATAAACGTAGTTGTCAAATACTTCAGTTTATCTCTGCATGATGAAAAAGTTACAGGTTCCTTAAATAAAGTCAGCTTGTCAAAATGTATTTTCATTACAACTGAAAATTTATTACACTGTTTTTTAGAACAAAAAGCCCTGGAAAACACCTCAAGAGTCACTTACTGTACACAATGCAAAAGGGATTGCTTGAAAAGAATGCAAACATATTTTCACTTATAGAAAAAGGCAAGTACCAATTAAACAGACTTAAAACATTCATAGCACATGGCTAATTGTCACTTCATTAAGGTCTCCTCTTGTTTTTCAGTTCTATCCTAGCAAAGGCAGTAATACCCATAAATAACTGCAATACACTGCTTCCACAGAAAAAGTATGAAATCTCAGGACAGCAAAACGAACCAAAAAGAAAACCAAACCCTCTAACCTTTAAGCCAAGTTTCAAACAAACCAATAGAATTTTACATCTGAAATGTAAACCTCTTACATTCCTCAGGTTTGTTTGATGTTCCCAAAGAAAGTAACTTCTTTATTATTCAACTGTCCTTAGAGTAAGTTTTATTAAAACTATTGGCTGAATTCCTATTTGCTTAGGATTCTTAGACTGTATCACCAAATGTACCCATTGCTTCTACCAATCACAAAGTGAAAGAAGAAAACACTATATAAACCTACAACTGGCCTTCATGATGTATTATTTAATCATAAAATCACAAAATTTGAGTTGGAAGGGACCCACCAGGATCATTGATTCCAGCCCAATAGCACTCCAAGAACCCCACCCTGTGCCTGAGAGTGCTAAAAACTTGAGCTCTGTCAGGCTGGTGCTGTGCCCATTCCCTGGGAGCCTGTTCAGTGCCCAACCACTCTTTGGCTGAAGAACCTTTACCTAATACCCAACCTACACCTTCCCTGACATAGTTTCATGTCATTCCCTCAGGCTCTGTCACTGATCACCAGAGAGAAGAGATCAGTGTTTGATATATTTCTTCTATTTATTTACATGACCTTATCTACGTGTGATAATTTAAAGCATTTGGATAAAATTTATATATAGAACAACTGAATTGTGGAACTATAGCATAAAAAGCTGTCAGGCTAGAATAGCTGAAACAGCATGTTAACCCCAGTCACTGTTGCTTTCACCATCTGGTCTCTGCTGATTGGAAAACCTGTGCTGAGCTTACTAGACCTAGTGCAGATTCATTAACATGGTTTTCAAACAGAAGTATTCAAATCACATTTACTCAAGCTAAATCTCTGAGCTAAGACTTGCTTGAGGACTCACTCTTTCCAGCAAGTCTCCTGATAATGAAAAGAAAAATCCTGGAGATGAGATTCTGTCCCTAGTTCCACATCCATAAAATGCTTTTATCTGTTCAGCTGCGGCATCTGCTGCCTTGGAAATGCAACTGCACAGGAGCCAAGGACACAGTGCCCAGCCAGAGAGCTCCTGGTACAGAAACCTGTTCTGTCAAAATCCCATCAGGATAGTCCAGCCAAACCCCAGGTGTGTACACTCCTTCCTCTCTGACACCTGAAAGACACATCAAAGTAACCTCATTATTTCTCTCACTTCAGTCTTACTATGGAACGTGGCCCCTGGTGAATACCCACGCTCTGCTGTAGAAACTATTTCAAGAGGCACGGTGTCACATACCCCTGGTGGGCTGGGGAGTGGTCTCCAAGAGGCTCTCCTTGTTCTGGCATTTCTAACAGAGTATTTGCTAATTATCCATGTCTTTCTTAAAAACACAACAGCTCAAAGTGCTGCAAGTGTTAACAACACTGCACTTGGCAATCCCCGGAATTAAAACCCTTTTATGTTCTTTTTTACATGTTCCTTTGTAGACAGATTTTTGTAAGTGCAACTGGGTGCCTCATGCCACAGGGAACAGGCCAACATTACAGAGAAAAAAAAATTAAACAAAACCCCCAGCAGTCGCAGTGGTTTTCTGGGGTGGCCAAAGGAGCCAGTTGTTTCATCCTAGCACCCATGAGCTGCTCTGGAGAGCACCAAACTGCAAACATTCAGGGGCACATTAAACAGCTCCTTGCACGCAGTCCTCAAACCTTCCATTGTTCCCTTGACACCACCCCTCCTTGTACCTTATAGTCCTCTGTTAGCAAGTGACACGACAGAAGAGACCCAGGGCAAAGTTCCTCTAAAGGGAATCAAAAGAAAGCTGTTGGGAGCACGCTCTCTATAGCTGGAATAATGAGTTACACATGCAACACATTTACGTGTCACAAACAGCTGGCTGAGTTCCCTGTGGCTGGTGCATGCCCCAGTTTTACAGCATTCCTCACATTCATCTGGCTTTGCTTTGGGAACATTCCAGTCTCCTGCAGAGGTTTTACCTTAGAAACACGGAAAGATACTATTCCAATTATCTCGGGTTTATTTCTCTAAATCACAAAAATGTTGAAAAGGGGATGTGTGTGGATATTTCTAACTTACCAAAGGTGGGACAGGTAAAGGAATGGGGTTTGAAGAAAGATACCGTCGTGCTTTCCGAATTGCAAACTTTTCTGTGGGCAAAGACTTCCCTGCAATTTTCAGTTTCAGACTGGGAACAATCCTGAAAGTTTAAAGGAAAGTGTAAGGAATTTTTCCCCTGTGAACCTCTGAGATGAAGACATTCAAACGTAAATACAAAAAAAAAAAAAATCAAACTAAGGAGAACTTTAAAAAGCTATCACACACTGAGCTATTGCTACCTCGGGGAAACTGAGCAATACATACTCACAAAAGCTGTCTTTATGCAGGGCACGTTTATCTTTAGGCTTCCTCTTTAATCAAGCAGGAGGAGAGGGACTCTTCCCCACTGAAAGATTAAATTAGATGATGCACCTGACTTATAAAGGGCTCATCTCTCTTCACAGACTGAGAAAGAGGCAAACTAGCTTTTGTCTTCCCATTCTCCCAAAGAGTAAAACTATTCGCTTTATAATGGATTCCAAATTCAGTGAAATCTGTTTATGATGATTACAAAAGACAGAGAAAACTTGAAAAGAGCATTGTAATCACATTTTAAAAAATTAGATTTCATAGAAAAATTGTAAATCCTAAACTAACCAAATTTTCTTTGCCCCAGCAAGCCTTTTTGAGCTTAAACACTACATTATCACAGTGAGGCTATCTCAGTGTGTTTATAATGCAAAGATTCGCTTGCACATTTAATTATTTCTTACTTCCCTGAGGCTCTGAACCCAAGAATCAAGTTGTGCTGATGCTCCCACTAAGGAAGAACACATCTTGCAGCACAATCCATTGAAGGCTTTCACATCTTGCTTCCTTTAATCAAAATGGAATGTAACTAAAAAAGAATGTATTACATGGAACAACAGCAGCCACTGTATGGCCAGGAGAAATTTGCTGTCCAAACTCAGGGTCCACTTTAGTCTAAAGTTGTTTAACTCTGCATTTTCTTACCAATCCAATGCTATTTGCACAATTCTTCAAATCTGTATGATGAATAATTTTGCCTCTCTTCCCCCAACACTTTGACTTGAAAAGATAGTAAACTGTTGTAACTGTGAGTTTGCAAATTTTACCTAAATAATTCAACTTCGCTGTCTCCAAAAGGACTGCAGTCATCTGGTCCAAACATACTGAGATAAGCAGCTTTCATGTAAATGTAAGTAGCCTGCAAATGCAATGAAGAATATTTATACAGAAAAATGAATTTACAGCATCACCTTTATTCATATAAAGCCCAAAACAGCAACATAAAGGGAAGAAGTTGCTGCTTTTGCTCACAGTCTTACAAAAATTTAAGTAAGAGATAAGTATTTTAGAAAATGAGTATAAAATATTGGTTTTAAATCATGTATGTGTTTGTTTAGTATGCATCAGCTTATAGTTTGTGTTCAAATTCCAAGAGCAAATTTAATGGTTGAGTAAAGTAAGTTTTTAATAGTTTTAATAGCATGTATCTTAGGAATACATGCCAGAAAACCTAAGATAAGGTCTTGCTCAGAGAGAAAACCTAATATTATACAGCCTCTGTGTCCCATCACAACTTAGTAACATATCCCAAACAGTAGGTTCTAGAAAACAGTCACTCCCTGGAGTTCAGAAGAGCAGACTTTGGCCTCTTCAGGGATCTGTGTGGTAGAGCACCATGAGAGAAGAGGGGCCCATGAAATCTGGTTAATAGTCAAGGATCACCTCCTCCAGGCCCAGGAGCAACACCTCAAAAAAAGAGTAAGCCAGGCAAAAACTCCTGGAGGCCCATGTGGGTGAGAAAGGACCTCCTGGACAAGCTCAAGACACAAAAAGGAAACCTACAGAGGGTGAAGGGAAGGACAGGTAGCCTGGGAGCAATACAGAGAAATTGTCTGAACAGCCAGGGATCAGGTTAGGAAAACTAACGCTCTGATGTCTGGCCAGGGTGGAAAGAGCAACAAGGAAAGACTCTATAGGCATGTTGGTGATAAAAGGAAGACTGGAGAAAATGTGGGCCCTCTCTGGAAGAAAACAGGAAACAAGGTTACCCAGGATCTGGAGAAGGCTGAGGAACTCTGACTTTTTTCCTCACTCTTCACCATCAAGTGCCCCAGCCTCCCTGCCTGAGTCACAACAAGCAAGGGCAGAGAATGCGAGATAAACTGCTCAGGGCAGGAGAAGTTTGGGTTCAAGACCATCTAATGGACCTGAAGGTGCACAAGTTCATGGATCCCCAGGAACTGGTGAATGATGTTGCTAAGCCACTGTTCATCATATCTGTGAAGTCAAGCCAGTCCAGGAAAATTCCCACTAACTGGAATAGGGGAAAACAAACTCCCATTTCTAAAAAGGCAAAAAGGGAAGAGAAAGGGAGGAAAGCTTCCAGGGCTCTGGATTAAAGAGCTTCTCCCTTCCAGATGCACAGGGATAGGCGCCACTTCTAATTGCATTTATTACCCTGGAGGCACCACCGTGGCTAACCTCACTCATCAGCAGAGGAGCTTTTACCACAGCATAATGAAAGAAATGGCAACTTGCACCATTAATTGCAACATCTGATGACACAACCAGTCAATACACAGCATCTTTAACTAGCTGCTGTTCATCCCCCAGTTGGGCCCAAAAGATTTCTGCTTGCCCACCATATGTTCAGATTTGAATGTTTGCAATTCACATTATTCTGTAGCAGTCACAGCAGGCCAGGTTTTACTTTGCAGTCTGCACCTTCAAAGCTACAAAAAGTCAACTCAATTTGCTTGAAAGTTAAGAGATACTATGGGGCCTCCTGCTCTCCTGAACCTACCTTTGACCAAGTGTTTTCCTTGCTCAGCAGGTCTGCATAGAAAAAAGCCATCTTCCACTGGCGCTTGTAGGTGAAGCACCACATCAACTCCCAGTAGCACATGTGGTGAAACTGCTTCCAGTACTGCTGAGCTTCACAGCATTCCTCGTACCTACTGACTGCCTGCACACAGAGATTTCCAAACACTGCCTTAGTCAGGTCTAATGCACAGACAGAAGAGCTGTAACACACACTGGGGCTCCAGGATCTGCCTGCATGGCTCCTGCAGCTTCCAAATTATTGACAGCACAGCATTTCCCAAAATCCCATCTGCTGGCTTCACACAGGAGATTCTTGGTGGCACAGTCATCCTGGTGTTAGCAAGTTTATCCTGCCACAGAGCTCCCCATTCCTGAAAGTTATGTTTCTAAGCATACTTGAAATTAATCTTGTGTCTCAGGAAATTAGGAAAGTGAAGGCAGAGGACAGATGCTCAGCTGGCATTTATTGCTACACTTCCATGGGTTTCAAGGGAGCTACTGCCCTGCACACCAGCTGATATTCTGTCTCAATGTGTTTTGGACACGCAGTCTTCATCTTAATAATTTTTTTCAAGTCTTTTATGACTCTGTTCACACTGAAGGCAAAAGATTACCACTGAGTCTCATTAAAGACACAATCTGCTGCAGGATTGGAAAGACAATGATAAAACTGTGTCATTAGTCCTGGTGGGCTAGATTATCACCAGAAATTGAGAGCGGTAGCAAAATGAGGTGGAGAAACAAGTTAGTCAAAATAGTTTACAAAATTCCTATTTGTAATTCAATAAACTACTAATTACATATAGGCCAAATCCAGAGGAAGCATTAGCCAAAAAGGAAGTAACATTCCTGGAGGAATTTTTCCAAAGCTTTTGAAATTTACTTGAAATTAGTAAGCAAAATTATTACTTACCGCATCAATATTACCCTTTAGTGTTTCTATCCTGCCTGCAAAAAACAGGAATATGGCTCCCTGTAATAAATAATAATAAAAATACAAGTATTCTATAACAGTTTTCAATCTGACCATACAGGCTAGATCTTTGATTTTTGGTACAAAATCATGAAATGATCACACCAAATAAATTATGTTTCATTTTACCTTTGGATAGCGTGCCAAGTAAGGCTTAAGTAGTTTTTCTGCCTCCTCAATATTTCCTTTTCCTGTCCCTAGAATGTACAAAAATGCAAGTGATAAAAATAGTTAGAAAACAAAGCAAAATAAAAGAACGAGGTGCTCATTTTCCATCCTTAATTGGCCAAAATGTTGGTTCCTCTCTCCACTAAGTAAGGCATAAATACAGGTTGGAGCTGCACTAAGGCAGCAGCAGGAAGCCCTGAAAACATTGTGCTTCCTGGCTTGAAAACTCAGCCACAGATAAACACATTTTGTAGCATGATTTAGCAGGAGATAACACAGAAGTACACATTAGCAGGAAGCTGTCACCTCCCAAAGAAAATCCAATGTCAACAAAGCAATTATCACTTACAGCCATTATTTTAACCTCCCCAATAGTGCACCTGGTTAAAACAAACTTGTGCTTACAAGTTTCTTGGCCATCCCCAGTATCTCCCTTCTTACATGTTAAACAAACCTCCATCTCGAAAATTAAAACATGCTCTTCAGTTATGTTCATTACTGTAAAATTACCCACAAACGAGCTACATTTAATCTGGCTACAAACAATTCACCAATAAATAGGTGATGGAATCGTCTTTCTCCCCTTTGTGTCCCACAAGAACTAATCAAATCCAAGAGTTATTATAAACCATCTTACCTAACACAAAGGTCATGAAAGTATGATAGCAAAGCAACAGCATGGTACACAGCACCGACCTAAAGCTGTATGATGATGCTCCTTCTTGAAGCTGCAGCAGACCATGTTCCTGTGCAAACAGAGAGGGGGACAAGGTGTTGGAAAAGAACCAGGGCTGTGTTTTGCTGGCTTTACTTCTGCAGGGTCAGCTACAGATTGCTCACTCACCAAATTCCCCAAAAGGTGCTGACAAATTCCTCAAAAGGCACTGACTGCTTACACAGCAATCAAAGATAAAATATACTTATTCATTTATCTAATTGTTTTTCATGGAGTTTCTGCTTAGCCTGGAAAACACCTGGTGACAGAGCAGCAACTTGGGGTGTATTATATGGTTAACATAAGAAAACAAGAAACAATGACCCAAGTGCTGCTAAACTGCATTCCAGAAACAAAACACTGGGTTTTGAAAAGCAAGACAAAACCCACACATCACCATTATACAGTGTATTCTTTTTTGCTGTGGTTCACTGCACAGAAGAGTTAAAACCACCAAGAAAATAAAATCTGCAATGAGCAGAGCAAAAGATGTCAGGGCAAAAAGACATTTTAAAGTATGCCAAGAACAAAAGGAGCTTTGCAATGATGTTGGCCCATTACTATCAGTGGAAAAATATGATGAAAAGAAGAGTATTTCTGTTCCCTTCGGGAAGAACTAAAGCAATCAAGTATAACATTGTGTTCATAGTCATTGACAGCATGATGGATAACCAACCTCAGGGATTCCAGTTCCTGAGGCAAGAGCATTTATCAGCCCATTCTAGGACTAGTTCCATGACATCAACAGCAAGAATATAAATATGCAAATGTATCAAACAGGAGATCTGCCCACTTGTAAATATGCACAGTAAGATATCCACTGTGTGCTGGGACAAAATCTGTTTAAAAGTTCTTCTGTCACTGCACTGGAAGGTCACTGGGACATGATGCATGTGACTACAAGGACACCCTTTCAAACCAGCTACATTATAAATAGGAACCCTGAGGGATGTCTATCGGAGACACCAGGAAAGGCATCAGGGAGAGCCCTCAGAGCACAATCCCAGCACAGATTTGCATCTCTGTGTGTCCTTGTTGACTGAGGGGTGTTACACCACCACGCCTTTATTACTTACTCTGTAAACACTGAAGCCTGTAATCATACTCTCATTTTCCTCAGACATCTATTTTTGCACTTAACTACTGCAGTTAATTGTTTTCACATAAATACAGGAGGGAGTTGTGATTTTGCTTCTCCTTGTTTTAATTTTTTAAAACTCAATCACATTAATTACTGCTACAAGGAAAAATATGACTCATATTTGCAGATCAATTATTATAACATCTAGCTGGGACAAAATAGTGAAAATACTGACTTGCATGTCACTACAGAAGAACCTGAAAGATAGTAAAATCACTACAAAAAATCTGTGACTTAATGGAAATCAAGTACTTAGCAAAATAGCTTCAATTTCTGCCGAGAGGAAAGGTCTGATTGATACAAATAATTAACAAAATATGATACATTCTTTAAACTGCCCAGATGAAATCCATAAATATTTGTATTTTTAAAAAGAAGCACTTCAAGGTATAAGTAAAACAAAACATTCTGTGGAATGAATTTTGGCCAAAAAAATTTCCAAAGTATCTTTCCAAAGTACATTTTTGTACAATGAAAAATCTCCAGGCTTGATATTTCGTTGAGACTTTACTGACACTAGGCCTTACAGCATTTGGTATCTTCTATATTATATAAAAATATATATAAATGAACGTGAATAGCACTAAGAATGATTCCAACATACTTTGTTTGTCCTATAAAATAATGTAGCCTTTGTCAAGTTGATATCAATTATGTTTTAGTCTCAAAAGCATGTATGAGTGCAGCCAAACACAAAGTTATAATCTGTATGGAAAAGGAATGAACCCACACCCACCTTACACAGGACTGCATCCTGGATAGCAGTAACTGGATTAAGAATATTGCCCATTCATCAGAAGAGGGCTGCAAATCTGACACCATTAATTCTAAAGTCTTGAACTGAGTAGTTACACAAGCATGAGAAGCTCACTGAGCAAGTTAGCTCACTCTGTGGAATGTCCATAAGCCTATCTAGTCCAGCAGAGCTATTAAAGGGTGTTTACTTTTCACTCTGCAACCTGAATATCCCAAACTTTCTATATTAAATAATAACAATCAGTAGAAGACACAGCCTAAATAAAAGAAATCTAGAAGTAGTTGTTATTAGTATTGTAACACTCGTAGAATACACTGCAACAAAGCTCCTTCTCCTCAAAGAAATCTCTTGCAAACTGCTTCTCGTACAATGGGATACTCAGAAAATAGGAATATGAAGGGTGCCACTGGGAATCATGTTTTACATCCCACACTCCCTAGCTGGCCTCCCAAGGCTCCCTCTGTGTGAGGCAGAGGTGCCCCTCCAAGGAACATTTTGGCACAGCAGCCTGGATCAGGCACATGAATCACGTTTTCAAGCACCACCCTTTCTCCACAGGGAGCCTACAGGGATTAGCCAACAATCCCCATCAGCCAAGGGAGTGCCAGGAGCTGGGCAATGGAAGGCTCCCCGGGATCAGACAGAGGATCTGGGAACAAAATCCCAAGCAGCTACTTGAGCCTAAGGAGTAACTCTGCAAACACACTGCACTCACTTAGGGACTGGCACCAGTGAGTAATTGTATTTAATTGTCAGGACACGCCTTCTAACCATAAATGACCCATAACTATCTCCCACACTTATGTCACAACTGATAGAAGCAATCCCAGAACACCAGGAATGAGTTTCCAAGCAATGTCTATAACAGGGCATTTTGTGACAGTATAAAACAGATGTCAAGGCAGTAAGTTTTCATAGTTTTTCCAGAAAGACATTTTTGTAATTTCCCTAATTGACACTAACACATTTTAGTTTTATTTTCACACAAAGCATCAACCACTCTGAAGGATATAAGGTAGAACACAGAGCAGATGTGATCCAGTGTGGTAACTCAGCATTCTGTGCAAGTTCCTCATGACATCCCACAATCTAATTCCCAAGACTGTCATTACATTAGATTATATCAGTATCTCACTGATTCAATTCTTGTCCCAAGACATCCAATGCTCTGTCATTCAGGACTCCCTGTGTGAGAACTGGGGATTCCCACAGCAGTTGAAGGATGAACAAGGACAATGCTCAAAATCATTATCAGACAACACTGAGACTGATTCATATTTATTTCAGCGGTTACTGACTAAAATACATTGACTTCCTGAAGTTCTTGGATGTTATTTTTAAATCATTCTTTTAATTAGGGATCCTGACAACTAAAGAAGCAAGGTCATTGTTCATGTCCCATGGCCTGATCACACTGCTGCAGGTTTAGTAAGGAGGATGGATACTACTAACAGCTTTACAAAGAACTGACTAATTAAGCTGATAGACAGGGCATTTGAATGCATCCCATTAAATAAGATTAGATTTAAGTGACATTTAAAATTTGAAGAGACCAAAATGCAATTCAAAAGAGAGACTTAGTGAGAAACTGGAATTCAATTTATCAGAAATTGACACATCAGAATATTCTTCAGCTTTGGGAAAAATGTGCTCCCACATTAAAAAAAAAGTATAATTTGAAAGAAATCGGTTCTATCTGACAGTTTTCCTGCCTTCTCATGAAATCACGTTGTCATCTGACCCCCTGACAAATTGCACTTAACATATGGTAGGCTCATGTCAAACTGTTCTCCAGTTTAGCAGCACAGCTTTTGTGATCACCTATAAAATAAGCACAAGAGTAAATATTAGCCTGAGACCTGGCAGAGGAGGCAGTGAGGAGGGCTCAGGCTTCCAGGGAGACAGTGCAGGGAGTCTGCTGCTCCCACGTCACAGCTTAGTCACGGTTAAACACCCAAGTGCAGATGGGACACACACTCCACCTACTGCCCAGGGAGGCTGCTGTGCTCCCCAGCACAGGGAGCCTGACACACTTCTCCCAAAACTGGGCAAAACTTCACTGCTCAAATGTGGGGCCTGTGCTACTAAACACAAATAACCCATGATTTGACTGATGATGCAAGGGAAAGGAGCTTAAACAGTGCAAAGGGCACAGCTGGCACATCTTGGACTGGAAGGGAACAAACATGGCTTCAGGCTATTTTTTATATTTCCTTGATCTTATCCCAGCTACTATTTTCAGACTCCAGACTGCTGTTAAGTTGATCATGATGTCCACAGTGCACACAAATGGCTTAGGAAGTACTGGAGCTCTGGGCATGTTCTCATTTGCTGGTCCTCATGACATGGCTCAGAGACAAGGAGAGTCCCCAGGGGCAAACCTGCCAGCTTTGAGGTAGGCTGGTAACATGGAGGATGACACAAAGCAAATTTATATCCAGTTTCAATAAACACATGACCCACACCAAAATCAAGCTGTCCTGCAGTGCACTCCCAGGTAATCTGCAAACAGCTCAAGGCACTAACCATGACTCTGCTGCACAATCTGGTACTCAGAGTAAACATTTAAGGGAAGAGACTGCAGCATCAAGCACAGCTGTATGAAAAACTAGACAAGTGCAGCACAGATGAACAAACTTTCCTCTCCTCCTCTGTCACTGTTTCTTTCACTCTCTTGTCTACTGTCGTTGCAAACTTTGGAAAACCACCACTGGAAAGGACTACACATGAAATTACAATTTTGCTTTTGGCTTTAGGCACCTGACTCACAAATGTTAAATGCAGAAATACTTTTTTAGAATATTAATATAAATGGCCATCAATGAACTTTGATCAACATGTTTAAAATGCTCCTTTGTATGGTGTGCAAACAACAGGGTTTTGCTCAAATTTACGGTAATCTAGGTCATGCTTCAGTGAGTTATTAAAGAGTTGTAATATGAGCTTACTCATCAACACAAATATCAGCCCACTCACAGCCATGCAAGAAGTCCCAGGGCCAAATGAAAACTCAACTAGAGGGACAATTTACATCTGCAAGAGTAAGATGAGTGTTCACCAAAGTATTCTCAGAACTCTGCTGGTATGTGAATTGCCTTTACACTTCTAAGAGAATATTTTGCTTTAAATGATTTATTGTTGAAACTGATAGGTATAACTATTTAATTTTTGCCTTTATTGCTGTGAAATAGCGCCTGATCAGCTCCTGGAAATTTCTAAATTGTAATCCACACTCAGCTCCTTGCTTTTAAATAAGACATTTTATTTTCAGATACAAGATCACTCCAGTAAACTAATAAAATGGTGATGACAGTCATTCACCTGCCATGTAAGGCTTCAGCTCAGAAAAAAAAAAGACCCTTCTCCTTAAAACTTCTTTTGTAAATAGAAAATATGAAAGAGTTAAAACTTATTCTCATGCCTTTTCTAGTGCTTGCATCAGACATTTACGTTACCCAGCATTTATGAAAAATGTGACTAGTGGTTTAGGTTAAAGGGATCACGTTCTGCATCAGGTTTTCTTAACCCAGGAGCCCTGCTTTGACTGAATCTCGTGATCTGATGGAGACACAAGGGCAGGTACAAAGTAGCAAGGCCAAGATACTCCCACCAATCCAGCATTTCTTTGAAACAACAGATCCATAAAGCAGTAGCACAGCTCTTTCTCATAATCATGTGAGTTTTCTGGTGCTCCATTACTGAACTTCTTTCCTTAAACACTTACTCTCTTAGGTAGGAGAATTTAGGTGCCCACTCCAATTTCCAATTGCTATTAAAGCCAAAATGAAATAGGTTTCATGCAAGAACCTGTCAGGAACATTCAGACCCCATAATGACAGTAAATACCAAGGAAGCTACATTTATATATTAAAGGCTAGGAATACTCTTTTGGCTACAGATTTCTAAGCACAAGCCTACAGCAAAAGACCAGTAACTAAAAACCTAATTGACACCCTTGTATTAGCCATTGCTTTTACCATGTTTCAAAACTGTTTCAGCACAGAACAACGGGATTACAACCTTTGAAGTGCCATAGTTCAGACAAAAATATAAAGCAAAACTGAGCTGCATGAAAGCATCAGTATCACAGTGCACATGTGTGATACCAGAGGGTTACAGCTGATGTGAGGAAGAAGAAAGAAACTCCTGCCTCTGGTTTTTAATTTAAGAGTGAGGGGAACATACCAGTAATATTTAGTTCACAATTACCTTATTCCCAGAAAATCCAACAAATTCCAATAATCTCAGAATCCGTGCAGGAAACATGGACAACGTCTACAGAGAAAAATGTAAGAGTTATGCAGTAACAGACCTCTGCCTTTCAGCTACCAGTTGCCTCCTACAATTTTTCCAAGCACAAGAAATAATTAGTAAAATTACTAAAAACGTACCTATATGAAAATTTTCATGGTAAATGTATACACCTGCTGTATTTTACATACAATTGAAACAGAAACGTGTTTAATATAGGTGGTGTCTCCAGAATGCCCTACACAGAAATATGTTTACACAGTACATGCTTAGTAACTCCAGTACTTCTGGCATGTTTCAGAAATGTTGGGTTCGTACCACACAGTCCATAGTTGTTCTTTGTGCAGTAAACCTAATATTTGGGCACACAAAGCAGTGCAAGCAAGAGGAAACTCCAGGACTTTCTGCAGCCCATGTCCTCAACAACCACATCACCCCTCACCATCTCTGGGTCAGTGCCTCCCCAGGAACCATCCTGCACCATTTGCTCACCTGCTTTTTGGCCACAACACAAGCAAAAACAGCCAACAGTGGCTGGAGCAGCACCCCAAACTTCACTCGTGTACCTCACCCCTTCCAACTGCCCTGCCCAGCCTGGATCCTGGCAGTTTTCCAAGTGTCAGGTAAAGAGTAAGTGGAATTCGACAGGCACAGGCAACTGGTGCTCCTGGGCAAGGCTTCTCCTGGCCCTCACACCATGCTGTGGGCAGCAATCCCTTTATTTCTGAAGTGTTATTATCTGATGTTCTCAGACCAGACATTGGGACCCTGCACTGTCACAGCACACACCTAATTTTAACCACATGATCAGTATGATGCCAGTGGAACTTCTCAGGAATTCAAGTCAGGGTCATTTTCACGAGGTAGCAGGACACCAGCTCAGGATAAGAGTGTTGGTACATACCAGGTTAAATGCTCCAACTCCAAGTTTCACACCTCCCTCAAAATGAAGATGGTTCTCTCCTTTGACATAATGTGGGGACTGTATGAGACTGTCCAGCTCCCTGGAAATGCACAAGATTCTGTTAGAGTGTCAGTAAATAACATGATTAATTATAATTCACTAAGAAAGTAACCCTATTACCTTGTGTCCTGGTTTAGGACTACAGAGTAGTTTAAAAAGGCTCATTAGTCATCTCACTCAAGTGAACAACATCACCATTTCTGTTGTATATATCAACAAGTCATTTCTGTCACATCACTATCAATTAAAAAACATGGAATCATGAAGAGGAATTCCTGCCAAACAGATACAATCAATATTCAAACACATTTCAGCCTGAAAATGTTTCAAGGATGGCTGTTGGGAGCATCACCAAACTTTGCTACTGCAAAAAGAGATGATGGCGAAGTGCACAAGATTTAAACTTAAATTAGCAAATTTGACTTGAGTTTCACTAATTCTTGGATTAAGTGCATGTTCAAAAGAATATTTTGTTATAGGAAAAGATAACTGTAATAAATATTCTAAAATGGGCAGATGTATCAGAAATTACTTTCACTTATTTTTCTAACTTTTATAGGTCTCAGCTTTGTAGGGTCACTTTTTTTCCCATGTAATCCAGCTCAGTTTGAAATCAATTTGCCTCCAAGCTTTCTATAGCTATGTGGTTTTTACACTACTGTTTTCATTTATTTTGTTAATTATTAGGAGAGGAAAAACATAGTTTTAATGGAAGCATGTATTTGTGTTCAGGTTGTCATGTTTTTATTGATTGATTTTTGCCAATAGACTCAGCACTATTCCTGGTAAGTGCAGTCTTATGGACCTGCATTTAGAGTCACCTTCAACCCACACAAACATGGACACTGTCATCTCTCTCCCTTGCAGTGGATTTCTGGAGATCCTGGACTTGATGCTGTTTTGTGTCTGCTGGACACAAGGCATTTTGTGTCTACTCTGAATCAAAATTTATAATTCTAAAATAAATAAAATATGATGTATATTTAGCCTTTACTTTTTACTGTGCTTCAGCTGCTGGTATTAAATGCTCCAAAAAGCTGCAGCTGGTACTATAAAAAAATGCTATTTCATTATGCCTAATGCCTACAAGACCTGCAAATTGTGCCATGCAGACACAATGAACAGTACATCATTTAGAACAGTTATTTTTTGACATAATTTCAAGGATATAGTACTTGCAGTAAGCAAACCTTGGGAGTTAACAGAGCTGGGGTCCATTGTCTCCACAATCCAAATCAACCATAATGTTACTGTCCTTTGTTATGCAAAGGAAGAATCTGTGTGGGCAGGGAAAATCTGCAGACGTGAGGCCCATAATAAAGACTCAGTAAGTACAACAGTAATGAATTTGTGACTTGGATCATTTCACCAGCAGCACTTTTTACTGATAGAGTGCACTTAATGACATCATCACTCTGACTCACCTGTAGGTTTGGTAACTGTTTCGGACTTTGATGCCTCCTTTTATGAAGCTGACCATATTCTCATCCTGTTGGAATAGAAACACATTAGCAATATGAAGGGCTTTGTTTTCTTAAAATGAATACACACCTGGCACATAACCAGCATGACACAGACAATATAAGCTTTTGGATTTAGGATTTCCTTTCTATATTAAAATTTTTTTTACTCTGTTTAGACACAGGCATTTTATTTTAATACTTTCTGTGATCACTTTAGCCCTTGTCACCTTTGAACCATCTGAATTAGTATTAATGAACACAGGGACTCAGCTAATAGATGTCACCAAAGGTAAATGCATTTGTGGCTTTTTCAAAAAATAGCTTTCTCTCATTTGTCCTTCAGTATAATTAAGATGTATCTGGTGCTGAGCCACGAAATGTTCATAAGTAAACTGCCTGTCTTCAAGAGTCTGCAGAATACAATTTCATATCCTAAGCATGAAGCAGGCACAGTAAAATTATGCAGGATATGCTCTTTCTGGTTTGAACATTCATACATATGAATATTCGTATATATATGAGATCCATACTAGTAAAATAACATGTTACATGGTAAGCTACAACAAACTGAGAAATTACAGCAAAGTATCTGGGGGAGACCATTAGTAGAGGGTCTTAAGTTTCATAACATTTTGGAGGCACTTTCTTGTCTCACTTATATAATCTGTCATTCTGGTTTGTTTTGATGTCTGCTGTTACTTTAAGTCTACATGTGTTTTAACAGAAGACACCATCACAGAAAAATCCTAAGAGGCCATTGTGGAAAAAATAGCATGGATTAGATGAATTAATTAGATGAACTAACTAAGAACAGCATATTGGAGGGTGCAGCACACCCAGCCATGTGTAAAGGTTCAGTTATATTTTCCTTTGAATGGAAAGTGGAACAAGGAAGGAAGATGGTTTTAAAATGTTTACACTCAGAATGATACCAACAACGACAGCCAATGTGAGAATTTTTCAGTCCTTGAAAAATGCTGAGACTACATTTTATGTGTTTTCAACTGGATTTTGTAATTTTTACTACACATCTAACTAACTCACTAATAAAACTAACCCACTTCAGTAGCTGTTGGAACCAAGTGCCTCTGTTTAATTCTTCAAACTAGTTCATGTGTTCATGAAAAATTAAATGCAGAAGAGAACAGGAAGCAAAGAGACCTTTGCAAAAGAGGACAAGAAGTTGTTTTCGTACTCTTAAATCTCATGTTTCCATAAACATTTTCATAAACAGAAAATCTATTTATGATTAATGAAAATATTTATGATTATCTGTGAAAAATAGTGCTTAAAACCAAGAGACACTGCTTTAAAATGCTCCTTTCCTATAGATGTAACAGAAAAGTTCTCAAAACTCTTCTTGCCATAGTTTCCCACCCAAACTGCCCCCAGTGCTAGAGGCTACTAATCCCAAAGGAAAACGGAAACAAGTAGCTACACCTTGGTCATTTCAAAGTTCATCATCAGCACTCTAGAAGCTACTAGAAGCTCCTCTGATTATGGATGTTGCTATGAAGCAATAATTTTTAGCAGAGGGACTTAGCAGATGGCTGAAAAAGGTTACACGGTTCATAAACTGTCGTAAGCAACATAAATCAGAGCCCACCTGGCAACTCCCAAACACTATAAAACCACCACCTGCATTCCACTTCCTATCAGCACCCCTGAGCCAAGAAGCAGCAGCTTTTTCTGACTGTGGCTTTTATTATCCCCTTGGTAGATGAAGAGGCCCACTTTCATACAGTAAATACAGGCAAATCAAGAAGAAAAATCAGTTATTTCAACTGTGACTAACAATGAAAATTGCATGCTGGAGCCCTAGTAAGTACTACTAATGTTGCTCCATCAAACAAATCAAGCTTCATTAGGATAGACAGATGAAATCCAAAGAAGAGGGAGAGCTCCACTTTGTTAAAGACAGGCAGCACTGTTAAGGAGAAAACATGTGTGGAGCTTAATAGCTGGGCAGACCATAATTGTTGTTCAAGAACAAAGCAGTGAGAAAGCAGCCTTGGGAAAGCAAACAGCAGCCAGACTCAAACAAAAGTCTTGCTTGTATTCCAGCATAGCTTCAATGACCACTCATCTTTTATTTTTTCAAAAATATGATATCCAAACACATAATCTGAAAATTGGTGCTCACTGCAGTTACATTTCACACGTCCAAAAGAGAGTGGGAAAGGGTGTCATAGGGCACTCAGCACTATGTGTGTTGAGATAAGTGTTTTTAAATAATAATGAGGGAAAATTAAACATTCTAATATCTCATCAGATAGTCCAGATAAAATCAAGACTTGATGCAGATGTAGGACCCAACAGGTCAATTTATAGTCTTCTACCAGTCCATTTAAGAAAAGAAACCTCTATGGTATTTTTCCCCCCAAGAGCCATGCAGGAATCCATACCTGGAGGAACGTGAGTGCTGCTCTCTGAAGTAAACATTCAGCATAACAAATCTCTGCATGGATTTCCTCTAATGTCACACAGAGAGAAGAAAACAAATCAATCAGTCAAAAAGTAACTGAAAAACACTTAGCCCATTAATGTAGGAACAAGATCACAGAGCTCAAACTGAGAAAAATATTTTCCAAATTTGCTCTAGTGTTTCAGTTCTAGACTACTGATGTAACTCCAAACAGAAATGGCACACAGTTACAGAAACTTTGCTGGAATTTTTCTTTTCCATAAACTCCTGGATCTAGAACCTTTATAGACATTTCAATATTTCTTTCTAGATATTTCTTTACCCAGAAATTTTTGGAAGTACTGAGTCAGAAAGCAACAAGACCAGTGATATTGGATTGGTTGCACAGCAATGGCCAAAGCAATAACATTTGGTCCCAGCAAATGCCATATCAGTGATTTTGTCAGTGAATTGACAATTTGCAAGCTCATACTGAGTGAACAACTCTACAGGATTCAAACTGCATAAACAGAAAAGAAAACATTACACATGTGGAAGATGTTACCTTCAGTGAAGTGTTCAAGGCTTTGCCTATGCACAAGGTTGTTGATAGAATCAGCTACAGTAGATTTCTTCCTAAATCTGCAAAAAGTCAGTTTGGTCATTCTGAAGAAGGAGCATCAACAACAGAGAACAATGTTTCAGCAGCTGGTCACCCACACAGTCACCAACATGACTCCAGTGCTCACCAGCCCATCATCTCACCACACACACAGACTTCAGCACAGGCCACAGAAAACTCAGTCAATGTGATCCTCCTGGGATCTGTCTCTTACCCTTCATGCACAAAAATCTGTCTTGATGAAGGAGAGGGATAAGGGGGTGTTTTGATTTATTTTGTGTGTGTATGGGTGAATGTGGGTGCAAAAGTAGGAGCACAGCTGACTCAGACAGACAACTGCAGTACAACAATCACACGTGGGAACATTCTGCAGTGTTTGAACATTGTGAACAACTTCCAGACACTGCAGAACCTGGACTACAGGTGGGACAAATTCTAATTGACAAGAAAAATCAGCTATTGCAGTAAACTGAAGTTTTCAAGACTAGACTGCTGAGCCCCCTCATTTATGTGCTGTGACCCTCCTGTGAGCAGGAGGCTGAACTAGATTACCTCCTAATGCCCCTTCCAACCTCAGTTTTCCTGTGATTTCTGTAAGACTGCATTTCCTTTTGTATCCAGTAGTCTTTCAAAACGTTCCCAAGAAGGAACTATTTACTGACTGAATTGTTCCAGTCTTACCTTTGACAGGTGGCTTGAGCTTCCTTCATTGTGTTCCCTGCATTCAGTATGTCCTGAGGATCAAATGTCATCATAGCTTGCATCTCCAATATGGTGGCATAAGTCAGGGCATGATACATGCTGTCTTTAGTTCTGCAAGAAAACACAAGGTGCAAAGCACAGCTGATTTGACTGTATTATTGCTTTTAATAAGCAATACAAATTCAATTCTGGAAATGTATCAGCCTCATGGAAACAAGGTCTAAATGAACTACAAATAGAACACAAAGGACATGGAAAATAATCAAGAAACAGTAATAGATTCAGATTTGTACAAGAAATCATGTCTGCAGTTCTACATACTCTGTTAAAATGTATCAATCTGAGCTGAGGATAGATATTTAACAAACATAAAGCACAGGAATTAACCACATGGCTCGCCATTCAGAAACAATAGAATCATGGTGGAGTTAATTTGGTGGGGTTTTTTTATTATCTAATGAATGCTACAATATATGACACAAATCCAGCTGATATCCTTCTAATTTGGGGCAGTTACTCAGTACAGGCTCAAGGAGATAAGTAACACAATACTATAACCGTAGCCAAAATAGAATCTCCTTGAAACAGATTTCTCACCAGAAACATTAGACTCTGTATCAAAAAGTAGAGCTATTTTCTCCTCTCCCCTTCTGCCAATCCTCCACCCCAACCTGTTCAACTTAAATATTATTCTGCAGAGTTTCAGAAAGTGCCACTTTGGCAGAAAGTAAAAAACTTTGGCATTAGTGCAAGGAAATCAGCGATTTCCTACGTGCAGCCATTGCTGGCACCTTTCCTCTGACAGGGAAGAGGGTTTATATATTGCACACATTTAAAGCATTTACCTGTGTCTGGTGTAATTCTCTGCAAGTGAATCAAAATATCTTCAGGCAGAGATGTCTAATAAGTACAACTTGAGAAATATGTTGAAGAGCAGGCTCAGATAAATTCCTGACATAGAAACTCTCTGTAGACCTTGCTAATCCAGCCCTGACAAATAGCACGACTTAAGACAAATATTATCAAGGAGCAACAATTGCTATTTCAATTGTTTACACTCTAGACCAGATCAGATAGCTCTATATGGCAGGGAATAGTCAAAAATACTTGCAGTCAAACAAGGATATCCTTTCAAAATCTCCACCCTCAGCACACTTGTTCTCAATGTGTTTACTTCAGGTGCTTCATTTTCTTTTCCTTTCAAGGAGAAAGTGGTGTGCCAACAAAGTACTCTTGACAAAGGTAGGGCTGCACTAAGATGAGTGTTGCTGCCAGCAGGATGAGAGAGGGGCTCCTTCCCCACTCCAAAACACTGGAGTGCTGTGCCCAGTTCTGGGCTCCCCAGGGCATGGACACACTCAAGGGCAGGGTGGTGAGGATGATCAAGGGACTGGAACATCTCTCCTACGAGGAAAGGCCAAGAGAGCTGGGACTGTTCAGGCTAGAGAACAGAAAGTTCAGGGGGTTTTTATGATATATAAAAATATCTGAGGGAAGAAGCAAAGAGGACAGAGCCAGGCTCTTTTCACTGGTGCCCAGGGACAGGATCAGAGGTCAATGGGCACAAGATGAAGCACAGGAAGCTCTGGCTGAACATCAGGACACACGTTTTTTACCATCAGGGTGACCATGCAGTGCCACACATCATCCAGGAAAGTTGTAGAGTGTATCCTTGGAGACATTCAAAATGGCCCTGCTTGAGTACATGACTTTCTGAGGTGTCTTCCAATCTCATCTCCTTTTATTCTGTAGGGTTTTTTGAAAGACAAAAGCCAGGCTTTAAAGACACCTCAATCCACGTAATTTCTCACCCCAGAAATACACTTGCCTCCCTAAGTTTTGGTATCTGGACTGAACTGAAAGAAAATCTAATGGATAATTTCAGATCATCCTACATTAATCAATGATCTAATAATACACTGTGGTGACTTGGGCCTGGTGCTTCCCAACCCTCACACTGACAACAAAGGGCTTTTTCCAACACACAAGGCACAGAGCAGGATGGCTGCACTGAAGGAATTTGCAGTGCACATCTTTAAACTTCACTGCAGTCCGTGCTCTGTAACTGTCCTTAATTCCTACTTGCCCTCTCCATCTAAACCAATCTAGCAGAAAAGCTGTTCTGGGAAATATCCTGGTGCCATAAGTGCTATAGGCCCCAGACTGTACTACCATCCATCTCATTTGCAAGCTAAGAAGAACAGACAGATAATAGAGAAATTAGTTTAAAATCCAGTGGAGCTAGGACAGCTCTTTCTTGGCCTCGTAGACCACGATTCTTTCAGCAGACTGATAATGTAAAGTATAAAAAAATGAATACACTAAAATGCCAGCCTGATGAACTGTTTCTGTTCATTAGATTATTCATCAGCCTCACTGGGTGCAGAATAACACACTTCATCTTGTATTTACTAAACTAAAACCCTTCCAGAGGCTCAAATGCAAAGCACAGAGAAGTGACTGAAATAGTACCCTTTTAAAATTATAGAAATTTGCTTTCTAAAGCAAAGCAGATAAATATTGATTTCACTGCACTAAAAGGAAAATTGGTACTTTTCACATACATGTGGTGAAAAGGGATTTCCCTCTCCAGTAATTTGTTTCTGAAACCAGACCATCCCTTCCCTAATCAATGGTTTCATCTATTTCACTTCTAAGATTTAAAGGAGATAATAATTAATGTCTATCATTAGCCAACTGGTATTTAGCAACATTCAAATTTGTTCTTTCTATTTCAGGGGTGGGGATGCTGGCAGAAATGCAACTTATTTATGCTATTTCTATTAACCATTCAATTAAAGTTGCCAGCTACATTCTGGTGTATTGCCAGGAGCTTTAAGGCCTGGGTTTCATATGGATGGATACAGAATGAAACTCGTTATCTTTTTTACTTTTCTTCTTTTGATTCCTCAGCAGCAATTCCCTCAGGACATTGTTGGAGCTAACAAGCCTGTATGACACGAATGCAACTAATATTGTGATTAATGACTTATCCCAGTAGTTGGTATCACATGACTGAATAAGAGGATTATAAGTAATATCTTTAGGCACTTGTGGAGTTCTGCCACATGCCTCTTCTCCAGCTATGGTGTAATCATTATCATCTTGCAGCACTGCCCTTTCTTGGAGCTGTTGGAAAACACTTTTATTCCTGCTCTAAAACAAGTGTTAAGTGAAGACAGTCACAACTTTCCAGCTGAAGTATGAAAACCAAAAAGCTTGGCTTGATTTGACCTCAGAATTAACCCATGGCTAGTAATCTTTTGTGAAAATAGTGCTCAAAGTCTTTTCTGTAGATCCCTTAAAGTAAAACTGCAGACAGGAGATGCATTCCTAAGTTACAGAAACCTCAGGTTCAAGTCCATACGTTGATTTAGTATCAAGATGCTTCCAAAACTTAAAACAAATCCAAGAGCACAGTGAGAAAGACCCTCCACAGACCAGTCTGTTCATCCAGGAGGACTCAAGAGTGAGAAACCAATGCCCAAATCAAACCTGCAAGAGGAGAAGGTGGTCACAGGGGGCATGAAGGCTTTCCTCATCTTTGATCCCAGGTTCCACTCAATGTCCAAACAACCCACTAGACCCATGGGCAGAGGCTTTCACAGAAATGCTCAAATTTGATGAACCAACATTTTCTGATAAAAATCCATTTCCTGCAAGACTCCCCAGTAGCAACAGGTTAACAACCAGCAATGACCTCTCCAGTCAGCCACCATCACAGCTCCCTTGCTACCACAAGCCACCAGACAAAAAGCTGTGCTTCAACAAGAGGATCCCTGAGCCTTTTTAATCAAAGCCATTGTCCAAAATTCAGAATCTGCTAAGTTCTTCCAGCAAAGAGGTGAAACCAACAATTTAGTTAGGTTTTGGTAGCAATTAATTTCTTTACAAAGACTATAAAATTTGTGTTCTTCCAGACATCAGGTATAAAAAGACAAATTCCCTAGAAATAACAACTTTGCTCTTGTTCATGATACTCCTTACAATAAATAGCTAACCCAAGCTTTGAGCACCATATCTATCCAAGCACTCTCTAGAACTTCACTCTACCTGGGTGTGCTTCCCCCTATTCTTTCACCACTCTCCATTTCACAATCACACCTGATCTTTCCCAGAAAAAGCTTTCAAAGCACAGTCATTCTAGAATTCATATTCCACCAAACAACACCAAGTGCTTTTTGAAGTCTATTTTCAGAATAAAGACAGCTGCCTGGAACAAATCACTGTCTTATTATTCCTTTAATATTGCAAGCAGCAACACATGTGGTGCACCTCATCCAATGGTCCAGATAACTCTGTCATGAATTTATCTCATTTACCATTCTCCCAACAGATCTGATATCAGCAAGCTGTCAGGTGATTACGCCATGTTTTCCTTCAGGAAAATTATTAAAATATTAAGCATTTGTCTTGGGAAGGGAAGGGGACATCTCACCAGAATCAACCCTTAATTTATTATTGTCTGTTTGCAATTACACAATGGCTAAAATCCAGTCAGCATTTAATGGATTTACTGCATGTCTCAGGGCTGAGAAAGAAGATGAGATTTTTTTTCCCTGCTCTAGTGATTGCACAGTTTCAGTGCCATGCATGTTAACAGTTAACACATTACATATTGAAAATCACTGCTGTGCTTGGTGACTGAACTTTAGGAATTTCCTAAGAGTTCTTAGATGCAGTGTGAGTGTTCCATATAAAAGATAAATTTAATTAAACTTACTGCAGAAAGCATAAGATAATCAGAACCCACTATTGTACAATGATTGTTAATAATAATGAAAACTGACTCTAAAAGCTAAAAGGTAGTTCAGGAAACAAGAAAAGTTACATAACATGAAGCAAGAACACCAGATGTATTTTTTCTGTGAAATGAGATCTCTTCTTTATAATGGATTTGCTTTTCTTAATGATGGATTTGCTTTTCTAACAGGAAAGAAAGAGCTTTACCTCAACACAAGTCTAGACACCATCCTCAGATATTTATTTTTAAGCTGCTAGGAAAGCTCTTCTGATTTTAAGCCTCACACATTGTGCCAAATCTACTGTCAGATTCACATGGTACAAATTAGTTGCAAATACACTTATTGTGGAAGCCAAATGTGAGTAATTTAGTGAATCTGCATTAATGTAATACAGAGCAGAGTATCTCCTACACCAGAAGCATTAAAGCCACAAAAATCTAAGATCTGAAATTCTTCATAAGTGTGTAAAAACTGAAAAGTATTTCTCTAAGCAGTGATAGTATGTTTATGGACTGTGAAAACTAATTTAAAATCTCAGCACACCAAAAGGGAACACTGAGGAACTGGTGGCTCTGAAAGAAAATACTCAGAACTACCACATGTGCCCACTACAACTCTTCCCATTCCTAAAGAGATGGAGTGTGTCCATAATGGATTTCATCTGGGGGGAAATTCAGCATCCTGTTTCTTCATTGCACTCACAAAGATCATAAGTCTCTATTTTCCTCACTGCCAAAGGCAACAGGAATAAGGGCCTCCTCATAACAACAGGCTAACATGAAACATTAGTTTCAAAATGGTTTTGCATTGTGGAATAGAGTCAGGTACAAAAACAGAGTATCAGCTCATGAAATACATTCTGCAGAGCCCAACAAAAGCTGAATGAAAACCATATGCAACAGAAGAAAAATGAAGGACTTACAGAAAAAAACAACCCATAGCCTCATTGCAGTGTTTTGGAAACCTGCTGCAATAAAATATCCCCTTCTTTTATGCTAAGCACTGAGTGAGCCTTCCCAGATGGGCACAGGGGCTTTACTGTCAGGATTTAATGAAAACACAGTTATTCTTCTGACCATTTTTATTATATCTTCTGATGATATATGAACACTAAACAACTTTGCTGTGAATAAACCCAACATTATTAATAGAGCTGATGCTACAATTTTTCATTAATGTCTTTCCCAGAGTGTACTTACATTGCTAAGCTACAGATTCTGGCATCAAATATGAGGCTGCTACCTCAGCAAATGGGATATATGGTATTCATTGTAGTTACCCCTTATGCATATCAAAAACACACTATCAATTTTACTTGTTTCATACTCTAGTGTCCTAAAAGAAGGCATGATGTAATTTGCTGGTGGCTCAAAAATAAATGGAGCAAATTGGATGGGTGGGTGAGAAATTTAAATTAACTACAGACTTCAACACACCAAGAACACAGGTAACTTCAGGACAGGGTATGACAGATCACAGACATGGTAAAGACACAACAATTTTTAGTAACTATTTCATGACCTCACTGCTTGCAGCTGGGCCACTCACTACAAGTTGGGCTGCAACATAATCAGGAAACAGAATGCATGACCACAACACTGACTTGCAAAATAAGCTGTGAGAAAGTTTCTGCAAGTGCTTACAACAACAAAGAAAGAATTTATACCTAATGTTTCTCAAACCTTCAATTCATGGACAGTTGCTCATTTAGACACAAAACTATAATTATGCAGATTCTCACAGTGCACAGAAAAATACGGGAAAGGAGACAAAAATAAAATGTGGTAGAAGATGGTTTCTACTACTCTTCCAGGAGGAATAATCTCACATACTGCACTACAGTTGATGAGTTCATTCATTGGATATCAATACCATAATTTTAGAAGACAGATAAGTGCTTTACACTTGTGTGAGTAAATAACAAGATTTTATTTACCCACACAAGTGTAAAGCACTTATCAGTCTTCCCCAAAACTTAACACATTAACTTACCACTCCCTTCTGAACCAAAACCATACAGACTTATCAATTATTAGGAGAGAACCAGCTGTCTGGTCAAAATCTCCTGAGAGATGGTGAAGCAAAGAAAAATAAACAGGAAAAAAAAGTAGGAAATCTTATCAACTTACTTTGCTTGTAGAGAAGCCAAAGCATCTGAGAACTTGTTGTTAAGAAATAAGTCCAGAGCTGCCATACATTCACGCAGTGCCACGTTGAGGTCTGATGTAGATGACCTGCCAGAAGAGATAATAAACTCAGCACATCTGTTCTCCTTCTACCAGTGCATTACTGCTGCATTTGAACCCCCCTTCCTCAATTCCAGATTCATTCCCTTGCATAACCTGCTATTTTACCTCTAGTGATTGCAAGAAGTAAAAGTGACTCCTATTCTGCTTGTGGATTTGGGTTTTGGGGTTTTTTTTAATGCTTTCACCAAGTAACATGTGAAAAGCAACTGAAGTCTTTCATTTTCTGGGGAAAAAAAAAAAAAAAAAAGACAAACTGCATGTATTTTACAGAAGAACCTGGACATGCAGATTTTGCCATGTGGGAGCACAGTAATTTGATGAGCTCAGGTACCAGGAACACGGAAGTACTGGGTCACAATGCACAGTAAAGCTGCCAGACTCCAGCTGGTGACATCATGATCATATTACCAATTTAAGGATGAGACATTGTCAATCTGCATCAGAATATTACAACAACTGCTGCTGGAACACCTGCCTTCATTCAGCTCATGTTCAGAGCAGTGCCTGAGCAACAAACCACTACAGACTCACAGGTGGGTTAAAATTTCCTATTGTGCATGTTCATGGCAACATCACTGTCCCTAAGAAGTGCTACTGCACTCAAAAAAACCTGCTGCAGTATCTCAAAGTCAGAAGACTCGGTGACTTACTCTGGCTGTACTTTTCTCCTTTACAACATTCAGATGTCAGCCTGACCTGTCACAAGGCTTCTCAGCTGGTCTTTAGGATACTGGCAACAGGATAATACAGACCAGCTGAGTTAGTTTGGCCCAAGTTCATCACCACCAGAACTGCTGGACAAAAAAGAAATCCACAAAAGAAACAATAAGCCTTGCACTAATGAAGTTAAGGTCACCTAGCCAGTGTTAGGACAGTTGAAACATGTGCATCTAATGAGCAAAGCGCTACACTGGACTGATATATTGTATATAAGCATGTACAAAACATCCTCCAACAAAATACAAACAAATCCTCACCATGTTCCTGATTCTGAACAGCTCTAACTAATGTGATTTGTCTTGTGACTTAGAAGCTGTGTTAGTTCCTTAAAAAGTGGCACAACACAGAATGCTAAAAAGAAAACCAGAAAGCAAAGTCCGATAACATCTTAGGGAAAAGGCAGGGGAGGACAGCACAGATAGCATCAGTAATAACCACCCACTGCAGCAGTGGTTTGGTTTTATGAATAATGACTGCAAAGAAACAAAGAGTATAATTATATATACAGAACCAGGACTTTAAATTTGAGAGAAACATTATATGATGTTGTTCCTAGTGGCTTTGTCATCACAACTTCAGATACACTGCAAATCCTTTTGCACCCAAGACACTCTGCAAGTGCTTTGCAAGCATTGATTAACCAAGTTTTGGCATCCGGCTCATACAAAATGCAATATCATGTCTTCCTACTCTGAGCTATTCTGAGCCCTGCTTAATAATTAAAACTTGGTCAATTATTGCTTATTGCATTAAAACTCCTACCTTCCTGTTTTTAAATCTGTGTCCCTGAACCAAGTAAAATATTTAACATGAATAAAGCACATCTTCACCTGTTTTAAAATATTTAGACTACTAGCGTTTCACCTGGGTTTTTTATTTGTTCATTTCTTGTCATGCAGAATTACCCCAATCAATACAAATAAACATTTTCAAAATACTCCTTTGAAACAGAAAGATGACAAAGAATAAAATCACTGCTGAAGCTCAAAGCAGAAATAAGATACAATTATTACTTGGCATCTTTTCTGGAATAACAATTAATGACACAGTGCTACCCCACAGCAGCAGCAGAAATACAAGCTGCACATTTCCCCTATACTCCAAGGAATCATGTCACAGGATGTAGCTCCCAAGCCAAGGGCTTAATACCTGGGCAAAATACACACCTCACATAAATGCTACAAACCATCACTTGTCACTGTTAACAACGGGGCAGAAATACTTTAAACTCGAGGGTGCTCAGCGTTTTAGCAAACTGATTAGTCATGCTTCAGTGGGCTGCAGATGCCTCCTGCTTCCAACAGCGGGATCACAACTGCCTCTAAGCCAAATGCAAAATGCTGCGTGCTGCTACTCACCTCTCTGCTGAGTCTCCTGCGTGTTCTGACATAGTCATTGTAAGCCCACCCAGCTCTCAGGCTCCAACATCAGCAGCACTCGGTGCTCCTGAGGCAGCTGCGAGTGGCAGCCCCGGTGGGAGCGCAGGGCAGCGCCTGCCTGCGGCACCACACTGCGCGACTGGGCACTGCCACGGGAGCAGCAGCATCGCTAAGCCCGCGGCCACATCCTGCAAACCAGCCCGTGGCACACCAGCTTCATGTGCCACTGGATCCAAATACAGCTGGGTGCCTCAAATGTAGGAGGGGCTGGCGGCTGCCAGCCTATCTCTGATCTCCAGACCTGTCTGGAATGAGAAGCAGCATCAGCCACCTTTTCTTCTGTCCAGAGCAGGCAGAAGCCAAATACCCTTGTAATTACAGACCTGAAACAACAAGAATTACTGCGTGTGGCATGGCCCACATCGGAAACCTGCGAACCAGAACGGAGAGCCAAACCAGAGCAGCTGACAGGCGGCACTCAGGCAGTAATTGCTGCAAATGTGAGAAGCACACACAGGCGAGAGACACAAGCAAGTGCTTCTTCCCAGCAAGGATTCTCCACAAAACAGGCTCCAATCCAGCAGCCAAACTGCTGCTTTTTGTTCGTTCCTGTACCTTTAGGAGGAACTGAGACTTTACACGCTCTTTGTAATAAGCTCTCTTTAATGCCATGGAAAACGAGGCGAGTTGGCACTAACAATTTAATCAGTGAGCTCATCCGGCTGATTTTGCCCAAAATGAACCAGTGTATTCCTCTGAACTGCTTTGCTGGCAAATCAGCTGTACCAGCCCTGTACACAACTACAAGCAGCATTACCAGTCCTTCCACTCATTTATGAGAGCTGGACTGTGGAAGTTGATCAGCCATGATCTACTTACATAAATTAGTTTCTCCAAGAGCATCTAATGTCAGAAATTATCTGTTTGCTAGATTACACAAAGCAGTACCAGTAATGAAGACATACACTGCCGAAGGAAGATCCAAAAATGATAAACCAGCAAAGGACAATTCCAGGAAGATACTCTAAATCCATTAACACACCTGATTAAATCTCTTGCTGGTTTTATGGCATCCTGTACAGTAAAAAAGCCTGTGCTGCATTTGGTAAAAAATTACTGCAATAGATCCACAGGCTGTCCCAATAATGACTCCATTACATGTTCTTAACAGCATTGTGTACCTGGGCCAGAGCAGGAGATAAAAGACATTACTGGGTTTTTTTTCCCTAGTTGGGAATAACTACTGGTTACAACTTAAAATTAATTGGCTGCTTCCATGGTAGGATCATGGGCTACTCTGAAAAGGTTTTTCATCATTCTCACTAGCTGTTTGTACAATTTCTAATTAATACTGTATTCTCCAAATAGTACTTAAAGCCCCCTATGGTGAAGGCTCTGGCTGTCTCTGCCAAGGTCTTCAAGACTTGATTTGGCAGGTTTTTATTTGAATACCACCTCTCTAGAAACAATTATATGCTCAGACAAGCTTCAGTATGCAACTGCTCCTTCCCCACATATATGAATGTTTTTCTTTTAACTAAAGAAAGCAAATGGAAAAAACTCAGATCTGAAATATTTCCACATTTAGGCCATTTCCCAGCTGGTTTTACAAGGTTCTTTCCTTTTTCGCTTTTGGGCAGCAGGTTTTGCAAGGACAGTCATATGGTTCTCCTTGTGGTTTTATTTATGAAATCGTTGTTCTCTGCCTCAGGGACCATGACTGGGGTTGCTTCACATATCACAACCACAATACATCCTGGAAGTTGCAGTAAGAACTGCTCTCCTTACTCCACTGCATCTCCATTATCTCTAGTTGGAAACAATTCTTTGGAATATCCCAGGCAATGCCCCTTTTACTTAAGCACCAGATCCCTTCTATGTCAACAGCAGTATCAAACAAAATAAAGCCAAACTAAAATCCTGAATATTAATGAACAGTAAAGTATCTTAAAAACAAAAACAAAAAAAAGTTTTCCATGGTCAAAAGGAAAGAGACACATGATTTTTGAGCATGGGAGTTACCATATTCATGCATAATTTCATTTCACTGTGTGCATGATGTTGACTGGCTCCTTACTACAAGTTTGCAGTGCATAAGCTTTTTGATTTGTCACCGAGTTTTACAGATTTCTTCAATAAAAAAGCATCTTGAACCTTATACTGTGCAAAATGCTAAAATACTCAACTTCAGTAATTATCAGAACATTACAAAGATAGCCAAGTCTGAGGTTTGTGCCATTGTAGTAATGCTTTTAATAGTAATTCAAGAGTTCCTTCAGTACTGTGAAACACTAAAAGCAAGTTAAATCAGTCATATCCTAAAATATGGATGTATTTCTCTGCCAAATCTACCTTATCTGCAAAAGTCAGCTGAGATTGTGTGCATGGGTAACTTCATTTGGAGGAGGAGAACAAAATACAAAGAATCAAACACCACTTAATCTTCACCAGTGCTAACACTTCAACCATTGTCAGATGTGAGGAGCCTCCCAAAGCACATTTCAAAGGTCTCAATTTCAGTGTTAAGGGAACTTCCCTGTCTGCCCACCCAGGAGCCACTGGCAGTCACACTCCATCACCTGAGCTGGGACCAAAGCCCCTTCCCAGCCGCACACCCCACGCTCACAGCGAGACTCCTCGAGCTCACACAATTATTTCATCTTGGTGCAATAACAAAATAACAGCTCGAGCTGCCGCCTCCGAGGAGGGGCTCCGAACAAAGGAACCCCTGGCCTTTTAGCCCCTCACAATCTAAACAGGAAAAAGTCCAGGGATCTTCAGCCCCTGCTGTGTCCCCAGGTGTCCCTCCCTGTGCCCTTTGTTGTGCAAAGGGTCAGCAGTTCACATCCCATGGTACTGTCACTGACACCAGGATGTCCTTCCCACTGCCTGTTTTCAAAAAGATATAGAAAAATTGAAATTCTTGCCATGACACCATTTTCTGGTCTCCTAATGCTGGATAATCAAAGGGACATTAGGAGATATCAGGATTAGAGATACCAGTAACACCTGGGATTACTTCCTTTAGCCTTTTCCAGTTCTCCAGATCATTCCTAAGTTCACTACTACTTTTCTAAATAGTTGATTTCTTTGAGCAACACTGCATTATAAGCTGTGAGCCTGAATAATCTCTACATTCAAAGAAAACAAAAAGCACATCACTTGGGAAGAATTCCTTTCTTCTACAAGCAGTTCCAAACCCACATGAGATCAGAAATAATCTTGGATGAAAAGAATAAATAAGCACTTCTCACAATAATTTGTTACTATTCAGTTTTCAGACAATACAGAAATATCTCCATAATTCAAAAGAAAATAAGTTAATGCAAGAAAATTAATTCTCCCATATCCCTTCCTGTTCTATGTGCCAAGCTGTTAATACCTCAGCATTTATCTTTCTGTGTTCTTGAAAACTTTTCTGGCCCATGTCTAAGACTCCTCAGTGCTGCAGAAATGCCATTACTTCAACAACAAAGCAACTGGAAAGGTTTCAATATTTGTGTTCTCCAAATATTCTGCATAGAGACACAACAGTGATACAATTCTGGAATTCAGGATATTATAGTATTTCAAGATGTACATGGAGTTTGACACCATTTATTTTTGAGGTTAATTCAGCACTCAAATCACTGAGTTATTGATGCCTCAGGAATGTCAAAGGTCTTTAAAAAAAGCCTTTCTGTTCCAGCAAAGGCTCACAAATCAAAGAGATGAAGCAAAGCAGTCCAGTGAGCAGCACAAAGACCAGGGAATTGGCAGACTTGTGTTCTGCCCTTGGTCCCACCATGTTTAACTTGGAGCAAGCAGGATCTAGTTAGCATTAGGCTCACAGTTCTCATCCTGTATTTGAATGGGCAAACAATGCAATAAATTCATTAAGATAGGTTTGCTCAGACAAATAAAATGTACTGGTGTCATTTCTACTGTTCCCTTTCCTTGTTGTGCTGCCATGACTGCTCAGAGGGTGAAATGCACCACTGTGGGTGAGCACTCCCAGTCAGCAGAACTTCCTGCATCAGACAGAATGAAAACATACTTAAAGACACACAATCCAGTCTGGGATATTACAAAAATAAGCCCAAACATCCTGCAGTAGCATTGATCTATTGGAATGTACAAAGAAAAAGTTACCTCACACAGATCAACAGGATTGATATAAAACAAATATATTCAGCATTACAGAAATTAACAGGATTGCTGCAATTAGGAGTAAATGTTCATCATAAATCAGACCACAGTAACATTTAGCAAGCTTTAACAGCTCTTCTTTTTAAATTCAGATGATCTACAATCTTTGACACTTTGAAGGTCACATGTGATTGATGTAATTCCTTTTGGGGTTTTTAAGAGTCTTTAGACAACCTTATAATACCCACTTGCTCTTTTTGCCAAGTCCTCTGACTTTTCAGTTTTATTGCCTCTGGTCCACCTACACTTTGGACATAGTTATTCTCAATTTTTAAAGGTCTACTTTTCATCTCACTAAAACTAATGAGAAAAACATCAGCAAAAGCTGCACTAGACCACTATCATGCAATGGTGTTGAGTACATTTAGGTACCCAGCAAACAAACAAACAAAGCATGAAGCAAAATGCAAACTCACTGTGCTGTGTTCATGGTAAGAAGCCGGACAAAATCTCTGAGATTTGTTTTCCTGAGGACTGCAAGGTCAGGGTAGAGATCTGTATTACTTCTGAAATCAGACTCAGTGAGAATTTAGGGAAGGATGTCAGGCAATTGCCCCTTTTGGCTGGATTCTGCATTTCCCAGCAGTGATAAGGCTGAGTGGAAGGTAACAAGAGAACTACCTGGGCATGTTTCTTCAGCCGTCTGTGAAATCTGCTGACTTACACTTCACTTCTTTCAGACTTCAGTGTAGTGACCAACATAGAAGGGAAGAAATACACATTCTGGTCCAAAAAGTGTTTTTCTGTAGTACTTCATGTGAGTTGAAATGTTTCTTTGTTTGATTTTACTTCACTTGGTTGGATTTGGGTTTTTGTTGTTTTGATGGGGGTCTTTTAAATTAAATCTAAGCAAAACATTTTCAAAAGAAATTACTCTGTAACATGTTTTGTTTCAACTTTAAAAAAATATAATGCTTTTGTTATCATTCCATTGCTGAACAGTATTTTAGGCTCCCATAAAAATAATATATAGGAATGACACAAAATACTTACACAAATAAGGGATTGTTGCTTTGCTTTTAATCATTGCTTTACATGACATTGCAGATTATGTTTCCCTGAGAGCTTCCAACAACCTGACTTTATTCTTCAGAAGTCATCTGCAAAGCATACTTCACAGTATCTTGACCAATAACAATGTCACTTTTTATCCAATTCAATAAAAATTCAAGAATGGCACTTCAGTACACCTTTACAGCTCTCTTGAACCTGCCCACTGAATCAATACTCAAGACCAGAAAAAAAAGTACCAGTAGAAAGTTGTCTTGGCACTCAGCATTGCCAAAGCCATTTTGAAGAGTTATTCTTTGGCTTCAAGAAAAAAATAGTTATTATTCTCTCCATTTCAGAGTACAAAAACAACAAATTAAGCAAACTACCTGAGGAGAAAAAACAAACGAAAACCAAAACATGTGAGGCTGATGTTGAACTCAGATTCAGTTAGTCTGGGATCTTTCTGTCAGTTTTTCCTTTTCTGACAGGAAACAAGGACTGGTAAAAAGTAAAACCTTCAATGCAGATGCGGTGAGAAGATTTCATCAGTTCAGGATGGCAATTTCAGTTAGAAAGAAATATAAAGTGACATCTAAGTTCAGTACTGCATTCTGTTAGATATACATCTGAGATTTCAGCCATTAAGTATATGGGAATTGGCCTATCCTAACCCAAAGATTGATACTTTCTTCTGACAACTGCTTTTTCACAACAGATGACTGAAAGTTTTATTATCAAGTTGAAGACAACAGCTGAAGATCTCTAAAATGGAAGGTCATTTTTCATCACCCCTACTCAAAAATCTGATAACTTTTCAGTTCCAATCATTCCACTAGATCATTTTTCCTCCAACTATTATCTGATAATCTCAATCTATTCCCAAAACATACATGCCACCTAAAGAAACCACAAATTCAGATCTGTGAAAACACTGTCTGGGAGCTTCATTGGGGTTTTAAAGGAGTGATTTAAGTAAAATATGAACTACAATTAAGGAAATAGTAATGTTTTCCCCCAAACTAGCTAAAATCCTGATATATGCTTTTCAACACTTCGTAGCACAGTACTGGAAACATCTGAATCCCTTTAGATCCCAGTGCAGTGTTCTCCCCTGGAATGGGAGAGCTGGTTCCAGCAGATGGAGCTCCAGAAAGGCGATGAGGAGCCAGCACCAAGTGCTCCAGCAGCTTCAGTAACACAGACTTTCAGGACAACCTGCTCAACCTGGCAAAATTCACCCAGCTCCTTCCTACTGCTAAATATTTTCGCACACATTGCTCCCCACACACAGAACTTCCTGAAGCACAATGCAAACTGCAGTCCCTCAGCCTGTTGCCATTGCAAAAACAGCACCTGGAGGTCATTTAATGGTATCATTTAACATCATTATTACAGACACACAGCCCACCTTTCCAGCCTGGAGTTAAAAAATGTTTTTAAAATTGTTGGGCCGTCCATTAAAGAATTACTAAGCAGAGCATGGCAAATTGTATAAAGCTCTTAAAAATCACAGAATCATAGAATTCACAGGGCTGGGAAGGACCTTGAACATTATCTCATTCTAAACCCATGCTGTGGACAGACACACCTTCTGCTACACGAAGTTACTCAGAGCCCCATCCAGATCAGCCTTGAATACTTCCAGGTAGGGGTTATATATATATAAATACTAATAGACAGGTCATTTTTGATCATTAGCAAATCTAGCACTCTGGATATTTAAATCCCACAGGACCTTGTTGCTTTAAATGCTACTAAACCACCTCCTTTGGTCTCTGTAATAACTCTAACATTAATATAAATGCCACCAAAAAAAAAAGCACTATTGCACAGCTTATATAATCTAATGTTCAGGAAATGGTTTTTTCCATCATGGTTTCTTCAGCAGAAATAAAGTCTCAGGTAAATGTTTGCTGTTTTCAACTTTAAGATAAAGGGAAAGTGTGCAGCCAGAGAGAGCACACCATTGCTACAAATACTTGATGAAGAACCATGAACAGAACCATTTCCACTCTTCCAAGCAGCAGCTCGCTGACCTCTCCAACTGCACTCTTAAAAGTTTCTACTCCTGCATAGATTACAAAGCAGATTATTTATTATAAATGTCTTATGTAAAATACAGAATCCAAAAGCTGACCTTTAACGCAGCCATGTCTAAAATTTAACACGCCATAATCATGGGGGAAGAATGTTATTTGCAGACTGATTCAGCTTTTGAAGGAATAGCTCACAAGCACACACACAATGGAAGTTTATGTATTTTAGGGGCAGTGGGAGTGCAGACCTGGAATGGAGAAAGTTCTGCAGCTCGTTCTTGAGGGCGAGCAAGAAGGTATTGAGTTACAGAGTAATGAACGTCAGCGTTTCGCTGTCAAGGTGTGTTGCAAGCTGCACAAACAGGAGCTCAAGGAAAAAGACCTGGTCTTCCACGCTCTTCAGCAACACTTTGAAGCCCAAAGACAATTTGCATGTAACTACTGAAGGGCTGCTGCGCAGGTATGTAATTAGCTCAAGCTAATGCTCTTGTCTAAGAAAAAAGAAAACCCCCTCAAAGTGCAAGAACCAGTTTGTGCCCGCGCAGTGGCTGCGCTGGGGTGGCTCAGCCGGCACCAGGTGGGCACAGCCCCTGCCCACAGCTGGGACAGGCCGGTGGCCAGAGAGGACCGTGGGGTGGCCCGGGCGGTCCCGGCCCAGGTGGTCCCGGCCTGGGCAGCCCCTGTCCGCGGGCCGCAGGCAGCTCCGGCCGCAGCCCTGAGCGCCCGTCGGGGTCAGCCCGGGGGCCCGAGTTGCCCTCAGCGGCTGCAGCGCCCTGCGGGCGCCTCGCCCGGAGCCCCGCCGCCCTCACACCGTCCCGCGGCCGGACCCTGCGTTCCAGGCCCCTCCTCCGCCCGGGACGGAGCCTCGCCAGAGCCCGGCGGAGGCGGCGCTGCCCCCGGCGACCCCCGGCCCGGCCCCCCGGCCCGCCCCAGCCGCGTACCGGGCGCCGGCGCTGCCGGCCGGGAGGGCGTCCATGGAGGCGTCGCGACGGGCAGCGGCTGAGGGGAGGGCGGCTGAGGGGCTGGCGCTGCTGCTGCTGCTGCTCCCCGGCGGCCGCCGCAGCCACCTCGCATGGTGTGTGTGGAGCGGCGGCAAGCGGAGCCTCGGCGCATGTTCGGGCAGGGCCGGGCCGGGCCGGGCCGGGCGGAGGGGCCGCCCCCGCAGGTGAGCGGCTGCGGCAGCGCCCGCCCTCCGCCGGCGGTGGGGATGGGACGGGATGGATGGGATCGGTGGGATGGGATATGTGGGATGGGTCGGGACAACGCCTCGGGGTTACGGTCCCAGCGCAGCGCTCGGGCGGGACCCGGACATGTCTCTCCGCACCGGCGCGAAACGCTCCGGGAAGGGCCGAGAGGAGCGCGGGGATCGCCGCTGTGTGCTGGTATTAGAGTAATTCGTTCCTCTCGAGAAAAAACATGAGGAAAACATAATTCATATTTGGCCAAGTTTTCAATTAGCTTTAATCTGCACCAGCAGCCAAGGCAGGGTTTGCCAGGGTGCAGCCTTACCCCCAGCACAAGGATCAGGGAGTTGTACCATAGGAGTAACACCCCACAGGGCTCACAGCTCTGAGGGACCAGGTTATGACCAAATCACATAAATAAATAATTAGATCTAAATAATTAAATCCTTTAATTTGTTCATTAACATAAAATTCATAAACAAAATAAATATTTAAAATTTTAACTTGCCTCTTCCATTAAAGAAAACCCAGCCCACTGAAATTGCGAATAGAATATGCAATACTGAAAAAAATTGCATTACTTTGGCCAATATCTATATTATAATCGTATCAATCATGCAGCTTCGGGGTTACAGGGATAACACTTCAGAAGAGATTAACAAAAGAAAGGAGCCTGTGGAAGGAAATGAACAAGGCAAAGGAAGGCAAAGGTGTACAGAGCCGAGGGAGTGGCAGGACAAACAGAAGGACTGGGTTGACATAAAGAAACAATGGGCACATTAACGGGAACAGTGGGTGTATAAGGTTAAAAAAAGAAAGAATTTATTAGCTGCACACCAACAATGTGGCTCGTGATGTGAGGAACGAGGGGTGGGTGGCAGGACGGGCTCACGCTCCAGTGCTCGGGGCGCAGCTGCTCCGGGAGAAGAGCCAGACATGCAATGATTGAAGGATGGATGATTCCCCCTTCTGACACCAGCCATGATTGTCTCCACTAAATCAAACATTTTAGCTCAGTGAGGGATAGCATAAGGACTTGTGACAAGCACCTTCCCTGAGCTATTTTGGAACAAATGCAAGCCCACGTTTTCTAGCATAAAATACCTGTTTACATACATTTCATTTTCTGAATTGTGAGGCTCGTATATTCCAGCTCACAGCATTCACAATGAAGCCAGATTTCCTGTGTAGTTCAGCCCATTGTCAGCAGCCAGTCAAGCTAACTTAAAGAACATTTTTATCAATAATCACCCCAAAATATACCCTAAATTGCTTTTTACAACTTTTAGAATTATATGTTGTAGGAACAAAATTGAAAAAGCTAAAACAGAAGAACAAATTTGCTCCTTTGAGCATAGTATTGTATGTTTGAGAACAGTTGTGCTTTTAATATCTGACAGTAAAATAAGTAAGTTAAATGGATAACATATTAATGAAAATTAAGAGAATTTAAATATACGACTTTAGCATATATTAAACAAATACTTTACCTGTAGTTTTCAGAATTCATGGTCAGTGGTTTGAACCACAACTGAGTTATTTATTCAGTAAAAGTTATTACTGAATGTGGGCCCAAAATGAAATTCACACTTCAAAATCCTCAGAACTGTTTGGAACTCAGGGACCCTAATTTTAAAAATAAGGAGGTATTAGTACAGCTTCAGTAAGTATTAAAAAAATTATACAAGGATTTTACCTAAAAGCCCACTGAGTCTTTTAAAACTACTTTTTTTTTCTGTGTAAGTGACCACACCTGTTAATGTAGCATCTCAGGAGAGACTGCACTCTATGGAAAATAATCCTAAAGATTTTTTGGCCTTGAATACAAACATTTCATGCAACATAGTCTCAACAGAATAAACAGTAAGTTTGGCCACACAGAAAAATCAGATTGTGTGGATCAGGATGAGTCTGGCACAGGCAAACCTGAGAGAGCTGACAATCTGCAGACAGTGTTACAGGATGTCGTGCTAGGACAGACCTCTGAAGTCCAAGGTAAGAATTTCTCCCTGTATTGCCAGGAAACTAAACCCTCAAATATCTTGTTTAAAATTTTCTGTTAAATTCTTAATTTATTTCCAGTTATTTGTATAGTCCTGCAGAGGACTGCAACTGGCTGCTTATACCAACAGAGAAAACACCTCATAACTTTGCTCCTATCTACAGGATACGAAAGTAAAATGGAATAAAATTCCTTTTACTCTGCACAAGGTTGTCTTTCCAGATTAGAGCAGTTATGTAATAACTATGAGACCTGTTATCACTTACAGAATAGGAAATGGCTTAGCATTAAGTGGTTTGTCCATACTCACTTATTAAATCAGCAAGAGATAACTAGAAACAACATCCTGACCTCTTAAACATACATCCAAACAATGCAGCATTTTCCTCCTCTATCAGCAGATCACTTGCTCTAAAAACTAATGCTCATTGTTTTTGGTTAAAATCTAAGGTCCAGGCAGCTCCAGATGTCTCTCATTTCAGCACCACAGGAATTCTGAAGTATTCTGAGCAAGGAATGGGAATGCAGCTGGTGTAATTTATGTATGTTTTGCTATTCATGTTTCTTTAAAGAGCTTGTAGATGAAAATGACTTCTGTTTCAGGATTTTACTGACTGATGGCTTGTCAGCTGATGAATTACAAGTTCCTTCCCACCTTTTCTGGGATAACATTATGCTGTCTTCCCTCCCTTCCTCTTTACTTCTGTGCCTTTCCTAATTTAAGCCTTAGAGGTCCCTGCAAACACAACTCTGCAGAGAACTCAAGACTTCAGTAACACTCATATGAGCAACTGAACTCCACCTACCACAAAAGATCAAAGAATATCTTTCATTAGGGGAAATCACTGTCTTCTTCCTTCTTATAAGAAAAAATGAATGCATTTGAAAGCCAATCTTCATGTTCACTCTAGTTAACAACAAAATTAAATTCAAGAATATTCACTGACATGGTACAGAACTCCATAACGAGAGAACATAGGACTTTAGTTGCCAGTATTTTGAACAAATGTTACTTTTCCAATCTCACCCTATGTTATCTAAATCCAGTATCATCTAAATTACCATTCTGTCAATATTGCAAAAACAAAAACATGAGGTTGTACATCCATGCACACAATGACTTCGAAGATTCAGGCTAAAGCACAACTAAAACACTCCAATACTGAAGTCATAAATTTGCTAAATATTCAAATTCTGGTACAGCCAATTTAAACTTAAGTAGGGAAAAGAAACTGTTGAGAAGTTACTGGGGGAATAACACAAGGCAACACAATTCTGCCACTGGATTCTGTTTCTGTGAAGGTGACCCATGGCAGGTGTGTCAGGTGGCAGAGGCCACAAACAGCAGACTACAGTCAGGACACCTCACACAATGCTTTACATCTCAGCACCCTCTTGAAAAATCAGGCAAACAGTTCACATTTATGTACTTAAACTTTATTTCTTCATAATTACAGGCTATTGTTAGAATTTTTAAACAAAAGGGAAGTCTATAAATAGAGGCTAATCCCACCTGAACAAGTTGTTTAAAAAAAAAAAACAAACAGTTAAAACTTCATAAGGTAATGCCATTTAGCTCACAGCAGTGGTTTGTTGGTAGTCTGAGTAAAAGTCCTATAGTCAGAGTCAGTAACATGAAATGTAACATCAAATGACTCAAAACTTTAAATTCCATAAAGGAAAGCAGGAATATATATATAATATATACATATAATATTGTGTTGGTCCACTGAGTATACATTTTAAACAAAAGATAAGAAACTATGTAATCCAGTTAAGCATATGATTTGCAAGATTAGTGTACACTCATTACAAAGATGTATAAGATAAGTTATAACTATTTAATACTTGCAAAATTTTAAGTTACTTTTTACTGAGCAGGTGTTTAAATGCTCATCTCCCAGTGCAAAAGAAAAACCATCCCAGTCAGGATTTTTTCCTGAAAAATTGAAAACCCTCAAACTCATGCAACAGCAGCATTGACAGGTAATGGGAAGAGCTAAAATATACTGAAGCATGGCTGAGTTCTCCCCCTCTGCCCCAGTGCTCTGTGTTGAAATACTTCAATTTCCTCAAAAGAAATACCACAGGTAAAAAGTGCAAGGAAAAAACCCCTTCTAGATGTTTATGCTGCTGCCATCCATTTTCTTAGATAGGGCACAAGATTATTCTTTTTGGAATTATTTTAATGAAACTGATTTTCCAAATAGAATTCATTCAAAATGAACAATAAGTTATTTTCATTAAGTTATTTTCATTAACATTCTATCAATCCTACTCTGACTCAGTGACCATTCAGAAATCATTCAGTTTAAGGTGCAACTATCAGTTGGCATTCAATAAATTACATATACAGAAAACAACTGTGGTTAAAAAAAATAGAAATCAGACTACCTGTTTTTTCTTTCTATTCTTAATCCTATTTCAAATGGAACTCATTAACTTGCCAGTTGAGCTGCATATTTCACAGGCAAAAGTGGCTCAAATAGCAGTGGGGTCTCACAATTTGACAGTCACCTTAGCCAACAGCAAATGCACATGAATTTTCAGCTTAATTGCTTTACAAAACAAAATAACAGGTCTGTCTTAAAACCTATGATCATGCAGGAAAAGCAATAAAGGTTTCAGAAAGACAAACTCTTTATGATGGAGACTCCATGAAGACTATGTTAAATCCAACATAAAATCTTCAACTAGGAGAAAAAATAATCTATATGCATACATATAAAATAAAGCACTCCACAACTCTGGCATTACTAAAACCCCTTCAGAAGGATAAAAGGTTTCCAGTGACTAACTGCTTGATGGGAGACAGTCAGCCATGACAGAATAATTGCTGTGTTCACTTTATGCTCAATTACCAACTGCTGATAGATTACAGTCAAACCCCATCCTCTCTATCTGCATTTTAAACTGAGTTGCTTTCAGCTGGGAAAAGTACTTTGCTCTCCTGAAAACGTGAGAGAAACTGAATGCTAAATTTAACAATTATTCAAACAATAACCAAAAGGATTGAATTTAGCAGAAACATTCACATCACTTTCAGAAATTTAAAACCTTTCATAGTTTCTTGTATATATGCATTTTCTGATTAACATTTAAATACGTTAGGTACTCAGGAAAAGGGACAAAACAGTTTATGTCAGATAAAATCTTATTCTAAACTTCATGCTTCTGATATTTCAGATTTACTGAGTGCAATAGCCAGTTCCAAGTCTTCTTGCTCTTGCTGTTTTAGTCTTGCCAATCTTTCTTTTTCTTCTCTCTCACTTTCTCTCTTAGCCCATTCAATCATGTCTTCCTCAGTAGAATACTGCATGTTTAAAAGACAAAATAAAACAGATTAGTAATACAGTGATAATTATTACTCATTATAATTATGATATTAAACACTCAGTTTAAGGGACAATTAGTTTTTCAATAATTGTACATATTCTAGTCTCCAAAAATATGACTCGTTTTGTAGTTGTAACAGACTAAATTGGCTTAGTCTAAGGTTCAACTACTAAGAAGTGCATTGATTCAAAGTGATGTATTTTAAGGAAATATATTATGTTTCAAATTTCAGTATTAAGTTTCTAAAATGTTACTGAGCAGAAAGTGCTATAATTTAAATATAGCTTTATTTTGGATAAATACCAGTCTATACAAGAAAAACTTTGAATAAATCAGGAGAACATTTTGCAAAGCACACTCCTATTCACACTGTACACCATCCTGATTTATCCTGCTTTCATTAAGGATGACTTTTCCAGGTGAAAATCACTGCAAATTTTATCTGCAAACTGACTGCTTCTGAATGTGTAGATGAAAAATATCATTGCCAAGAAGCAGCAAAATAGTAAGAGTAACTGTAGAGTTAGAAGGCTGTAATACAGAGAAAGGTCAGCATGATATGAGAGGGGAAAAAAGAACAGATTATTTCCATGTGTATTGGTGAGAACCAAATGTGAACTAAATACCTCTGGTATAATGATTATAAATCAGAGACAGCTAAGGGTATTATCTTAAACAAAATTATGCTGAAGTTTCTTCCTAGCAAACATGCAGAAAAGTGAAGAGGTAGGTGAAGCTCCTGTCCTCATGGATGTCCCAGCATTAACTGAAAGGGTTAGATGTTAGAGACCCCAGGTCTCTGCTTGGAGCTGCTTCTTGGGGAAACAAAAGCAGAAACACCTGAGTTTTCTCCACAGTGCACTCAGTATTTTCGGTAATTGCAGCTGGAAAAGAATACTATTTCCTTCATAAAGATAATAAATATTCTTGCCACTCCTCCAAACTGGCTTCTCAGTCCCCCTAACTACTACCACAGATGGATAACCACGTTTCAGAAGTTACCATGCTCCAAGACACACCAACCAGTGCAAGTCTACTTGGAGAGCCTGACAATCCTTAGTTTACTTCAATCAAGCATGTAGTTTATTAGGCCTGAACAAAAAAAGAGCGGTATGGTCGAGATACTGTAAATGCAAATTGCATTTAACAGGTATCAGGCTTGAAAGTGAGATGATGCCTTTCAAAACTTCTACTTGCAAAAGCTCAAAAGAAAAAAAATAAAATATAGGCATGCACAAACCTTTAGATTTGCTTCTACTGCTTGGACACCACGACTTCTATGAAATGAATTCTGGTTATAAAGAGACACTTACTATTTTACTACATTGTGCATAAATCTGGAATTGACTAAGCATTCAAAACTCATCAAATTGTATTTCATTAACAAACACTGTTATGAGGCTGTTTATCATTATTTCAGTACATTAAAATTATGACCAAAGAATTCAGTGACAGTTAAAATCTCATTTTGGTTTATTTTTAATTGGGTAGTTAACAGTGTGCTTGTTATAGATTTGTAATTTAAATCTGCTGCACACATTGATAAAATGGATAATCCCTAGAACATAGATATTTTTGAAATCCTCTCCTCTAAAAGCTAGGAGGCCTCCATGAAAAAAGGCATAAAACCAATGCAATTTAAACATTAACTACGACATTTTGCAGCATTTTGTTTTAGGACAGCCTCAGCTGTAAACTAAATGTAAACAGTGCTTTAACTGGAAGCAACATCCCTTTTGTACATGGGATATGTTTTAATAATTTAAATTTAATAATTTTAATAAATTAGACTGAAGACTTCAGTGTGAACATTTCAAAGCTGCCGTTATACTGAAATAAATGTAAAAAGTATTTACTCACAGTACTGAAGTTTGCAAAATTGTTGGGGTCAGCCTCTTTACTGATGCTGGTGGGAGCAAATGGATCACAGAATAGATTTGCTTCTTGTTCTTTGGGAATGTCTGGGGTGGGGAAAGGCTGAAATGGATCGCTCGACTTAAAGGAATCTGAAGAGTCTATTTGATTGATAGGTCTTTTCCCTTAGATTAAAATGAATTTAAAATGAATTTAAGATAGCAGGTAATAACATGCCAAAACTAGTTAAAAAAAAAACCATTCAAAAGCTACTTGGAATGCAACATCTTCCCACAAACTAGTGGAGCTGTAGTTTCAGAGGAAGGGCTGCCAATTTAAAAAATGAGGGTACAGCCCACACTTTCTGAAAGGGTAATCAGGTGAAAAGGAACACATGTATATTAATTAACTATTTTGGAAAGAGAATTTCTAACAGCTTTTAGCACCTATTCTGTCGGCACAGTATTGCTTTCTGGTTCAACTGTCTTTGATCATTCCAGCAAGGCTCTTTTATTATTTCTTTGGATCAAGTTAACACAAACCTTTTATCTAGAGAGCAGAAATACATTACATTTATAAGTTTTCAAAACACCATGACCTCTTCCTATGCTAAGAATTTCTGCAGTTTAAAACCAGGAGTATGATAACAAGCAATCAGAGGCTGAGCTGTTTTTTTAATTCCTGACTAAGTATCTGCAAATAAAAAGAATGAGGGACAAACCCCCACTTATTTTGTTGGGTTTTTTTCAGCTTAACCCCAGTCAACTTTCAACACCGTTGAGGACATTAACCCAAATACTTCCAAGAATTCAAGCTGAGCTGAATTTCATCCCACCACTCCCTCTGTATGTTACTGTTTACACAAGAGGTTTCAATGCAGTTTCTTGAATTCAACTTCCAGGTTCTGCAAGTGGTTCCACACTTGCAGTGCTTATAGTTTAAAACTTGCTTCTGTTTCAATTTCAGATTAAAACTACACAATTGAACAAAGGTGCTTATGTTTCACATATCACTATTGAAAATTAGTCTAAAATTACTTCATGAAAGCAAAAGAGATTCTCATGTGGCAATGATTTAGAGATTTGGAGAACATCCCCTGGGAAACATATGATTGACTTAGACACTTCCCAGATAACCCTGCCATGTCTCCCACTGATCACCTTCTATCCATGTATCACTGATGATATTGTGCTGCCCCATCCCTGGAAGTGTTGAAGGCCAGGCTGGATGGGGTAACCTGCTCTAATGAAAGGTGTCCCTGCTTGTGGCAGGGGCTTGGAACTGAATGATCTTTAAGGACCTTCTAACCCAAACCATTCTGTGATTCTCAGTTCTGTTACTCACAAATAATGCCTGCCTGTTTCTTGAAAAATGTGCGAGAAGCATCTGCAAATAACAACCAGGGAATTTTACTTCTGCATGGGAAGGGTTAAAAATTGTAAGAATATAAAATACACAATCACCAAATCTTCCCCAAAATCAAGAAATGGGGGTGTTTATCAGTATCTAGAGAGGCAACAGAATTCAGAGGCAACAGCCCTTCTACACACTTCCCAGTAGAGAGAAAGATTTTTGAGTATTTCTTTGAAAAAGTATTCCATTGTTTCAAATCAGACCAAGGAAGTAATTAAAATAATTACATTTAAATACCTCAAATTTTATTTCCATTAGGAAAAGAATTAATTTGGAATGGCTATCAAGATAACCACATTTTTAACTGTGCCTATCAAAACCACCTATTTTTTTCTAATAATCTGTTGCTAAGGATGCTGCTGTTCCATCCCTAGAAGCTTGCCTTCCAAAAGTGCACATCACAGCCACTCCCGTACAATCAAGAAATCCTTTTTATGTTTAAGTAAGGACCAACATCAAACATCCAAATTATCATCACTTGCCATGTCAGCTGTTTTAATGTCATTTACAATGGAAATGGTTACTTGCAAGGTATTAGCATGAACTGGATCTCACACCAACATTAGAAACTAAACAGATGAGTTTAAACTTCAGTGTGAGCACTCCTGTATCTACAGTATTCCTCTTCTTTTGAGGAGAAGATGAATACACGTTTAAGTTTCATGCCACAGTTTCTCAAAACACCTTAAGACTCATCCATGTAGTGTAACAGTGAAACAAATGACACAATAGAGTTTTTAAAGACAATGAAACAGAGGACAGAAATTTTTAAAGGAATACTAGAAAATATATTTTCCTACGTTTGCAAGAACAAATTAAGAGTGAGTAGTCTGCTGTAATATGGTCTTGTTGCAACCACAAGAAGGTGTTATTATGCATCATAATCACGGCCTTTTCTGGAAAGCAGAGTGGTTTGTGCCATGGGACATCCCAGAAACTCCTCTACCACTGAGAAGAGAACAGCCCAGGGAACTTGGGTTTATTCTTGTTACTGCTACAAACCTCTGCAAGGCCACCTAGAAAAAGTTTACCTGAAAACCTAAGCCAGTTCTTTAACACTTTTTAGTTCATTTTGCCTTAAACCCATCTGTGTTTGCAATATATAAAGCACAAGTAAATTCTCACTTTAATCATAATTTAATTCAAGATTCACAGTGTAGCACATTAGCAACCATTTAATTTGCAATTTATGCTGTACTCTTGCACACACTTGTAACAAGTCTTTCTTCCTGTTTTCTAAATCCTTTGTCTCTTCAAACTCTGATCCCAAACACCATGCAGAACTTAACTCTGAGGAAATGACCAACAGATCAGGAATGGATGTTTTTCACATCTTGCTCATTAACTTTAAATTCAGACTCTTTACCCTCCCCTCACAATTCCTGTCCCTCTGCCAACACGAAGCAGCTGATTGTTACCACATCTCAGTGTCAGCTCTTACCAGGTGGTGGTGGACAGGGCCTGGTGGGAGTTCCTGTCTTAGGGGGCAGTGCAGGAGGAACATCCTCATTTTTAGCTGGTGGTTCTTCAAATAAGTTTTTAGTTATGGTGACACTGCTGACAGAGCCTGATGTGGAAGAGCTAAAAGGATCCTCATTGTTGGCCTTCAACAAAAACAGCAACACCCACATTTTCAGTGTAGTGCTACCAGACATTCTCTTCAATAATACAGTATTAAATCAGAACTGAAAGTTTGGACTAAGACTAAAGAAAAGACTTTTGTTTCTTTTTACACATATCCATATACTCCAGAAGACTGAACAGAAAGAAAAATCAGGAATGGCTACTATGTACAACAGTATAAAGTTGAAAGCAGTTAAACATGCAAAAGTTAATACTTTTGCTGCTAAACTCAGCAAATTTAAAAATGAATAAATAAATAATAGTATCACTGGAAATAGAGAGAAAATACTTATCAAGCCAAAAAGATTACATTGCATTCTTCACAGAAGTGCAGGACAATTTGCTATCAAGACCTCTGTTTCAAGCAAGTCAGTCATTATAAATGTTTAGTAGTGGCAAAACTGTAATGTAACTGAGTAAGCTTTGTCTTGTCACTGCAGTTTCATGCATTTTCTGTGAGTAGCAGCAGTTTCCTATTACCTTTGACAGCGTGCTGAAATCAGCAAAGCCACCTTCAAAGGATTCACTTCCAAACAGGGAGGCAAAGGGGTCTGTAGCTAATACACACAAATCAAACAAAGAATAAGATTAAAAATTAAATATAAAAGACTGGAAAGAAGAATTCCCACTACTATTATTATGAAATAGCAACTATTATATATTTTGCAACATAAACTAATTCAAGGGAAGTATTTTATGAGGTGAGCACTTCAAATTATTAAGTAGCTTTTTCAAAAACTCTAAGTGTCAACTTCCAATTAAGAATAATAAACCTCTTGAACAGGAGGTAATTCAAAAGAAATACTGGTATGTTTTCCTACATTAAAAAAAGTTAAATTCCACTGAAAGTATCAAATAACCATAATCATACTACTGGAAACATTCTACTGAGATACATGTATGTATACACACAGAGGCGGCTTTGTGTGTGCATACACCCATAAATATACATATACAGATATATACATGTGTAAATATATATTTGTGTGTGTACATATATATATATATATGAACATGAACCAGAGCTCCTTTCTGACTGCAGACCCACTTGTGGAATCAAATACCTGAAGTTTGTATCCCCCCAGTCTAATTTAACAGTGCCTTTCCATTCTCATGTGCCTAAAATATGTGAAAACTGCTACCGTACTGTAGAGCAGGAAGTGCCATACTCAACTTCTGCATCTCTAAAAACCACCATTTTTTGCCTATAATTAAAATTAAGAGGTTTACAATACAAAATCACACATAAATTCCTGTTTTGGATTATCACTTTTCAGTGCAGTTTAGGAAAATAGGAATTAAGAGCTTCCCTAAAACATCTTTAGCCCTCAGATGAGAGAGGGTCACAGAAGGAGCAAGCTTGAGCAGTAAAAAATCTCGATGGAGTTTCTCTATTCCACATCTACTCTCGTGGTGCAGAGCTCTGCTGATGTTACTTAGGAAGTAACATGAAATCTCTGCAAACAACCCTAATGGGAAGCAGTACAATCCATTCAAATACTCCAAACACTTAGATCAGGATACTGTTCCAGTTTTAGTAAAGCAGAGGAACAGTTTTTGTGGAATCAGTCTTCAGTGATAAACACTACAGATAGAGTCAATTTTGGTTTATAAACTTCCCCCCTGAAAACAGGCACCTTATGTCACACTTTATAGGAAAGTTCTGAAAACATGGGAAATGCCTATAATGCTCTGTTGCAAATTCAGTTAAAAGACTAGAAACAAAAACAAGTAAAAGCAAAAATAAAACCCAAGAAACTCGATATGTACAATCTACTTTTACCTAGATCATTTGATGTAGTAACAGTGGTTCCACCAGGAGCAAAAGGGTCATTCTTCTTTGATAACTCTGTCTAAAATAAAAAATTCCTTTGGAGGGAAATTTGCTTTTCAGCTTAAAGGATTCTTTAATCTAAGAATACAGTCACCATTTATTTTAGTTTAGAAGTTTTAAGATAACACATTCTGGAAATAGCTTTTACCAGCATCAGTAAAGAAGTCTGTTAATAGAAACTCTTCTCTGTTTTGATTAATACTTTGAAAGGATGGAAAAAAGGTACAATATGTGCAACATACTTAGTAACAGCTAATGTAACAGCCAGGAATATCTACCACTCATTTTGGTCTCAGATTTCTACAATCAGAGCCATCTTCATGAAGATCTAAGACTTCAACACTCCAGAGATGTGTGGCAAAGCATTTAGGATAAATGCATAACTCTGGTTCTGAAATACAGATCTCAAGAATCCACTGCTAATCCCACACCACAGCTCTGCCTCCCTTTTTTTTTTCTTTTCCTTCCTTTGGACTGTAATAAGACCAAGAATTAGTTACATTAGAACATCAAGGCTTTGAAAAGGATAGTGTGCCAAGTATTACAGATTGTGGAAATGTAATTTTTAAGGCTGGGGGTGTAGGCTGTGGTGTGTAATATGACCTTGAGATCTGCACAGTGCGCACACCATGGGCAAGGGCAGCACCACCACTGTGGCTGCAGTGATGTCTCACTCTTGGCTGCTGTGGGTGCACCTCAGGCACACTCTGCAGCCACTCAACTTGCTAATTCTTAATCCACATGTATCTGAGTTTTATATATGCCTGTGCATGTTTTTATGCACACAAAAATCTGGAAGTGAGGCATGAAATAGCACTGAAAAGGAAAGGAGATGGCAAAAGAATGGAGACAAAGTTAATGGCACAAAGAATTTCAGCTGCTTAAATTGTCTATCAGCTTTAAATATTACATGTTCAACAAGTTCTGGTCTACACCAGAGAGAGTTTTATGCCCAACTCTACCTTATTAAAGGTTCAAGACTATTCAGTAACTGCTCATTTATAATATGAGCTAACAGTTACACTGGAGTACCCTTGAAGGAGGTACATTCAGTAGGCATTTCTACATTACAAGAGACCTTTGGTGATTCTTATTAAAAAAACCAAACCACACCAAAACCTAAACATACACCTATAGAACAATCTGACTTTTATGAGGGGAAACCCCATACAACATTTCAGATATCAGATAAAATACAACACATACTTCTTGATCCTATAGCATGTGGAGGCAAAAATTAAGTGTCTGAACATAACCCGGTGAGGTTAATCCTGGGTTTCTTTCCATTTATTACTTTCCACCAACTAACAGAGCTGTTGGAGAGCTCTAAAGCTGAAGTCATTGTAAAATAACGACAGTCATTACTGTCAAATGCTCCTAGCTGTGGAGCAATGAAGATACACAATGAAATACTTTAAAAATGTTTTTATTTTTACCTCTGTTTCACCTGTGACTATTTCTAGAAAATAGGACACGAAAAGACAAGACAGAACTGGGGGATCAGAGGTAACCTTTATATGATTTCTGAATATCAATTTTTTAATGTATGTCTGAATGTACAAAACAGGTTATTTTGTGCAAATCACACAGAGAAAGCAGTAAAAGGTGGGACACCAAACTTACTGTGGTACTATTACTGTTGTCTGCAGAACTAAATGGATCAGTGCCAGCAGTCACAAAAGGGTCGGTGGAGGATTGTTTGAAGAAAGAGTCAGCTGCAAAAGGGTCTGAGCCTTTGAAGGGATCACCACCAAAGGGATCTAAAAGGTAAACATCTCCCTAATATTTCTGCTTGCTTTACTTAGCTGATATCCTAAAAATTAAACAATGTTTAAACAACTGCTTTTTTCATATTGCTACAAAGTGACACATTTAAGACCAAGGACCTCTGAAGTATGAAATTCTCCTGTGAATAATTTGTATTCTGTGATTCAAAACATCAGACAAGCCAAAGTTTTCTGCACATCATGAAAACAGCAGTTCCAGAATCATTGCAGCACACAGGTTCTTTAACCAAGTCCCTAAAAATGAAGCATTTTACAGAACCTAATGTTTCTAAGAACTCTCCTGCCCTCCTCTCTTGCACACCCCAAGCCAAATTAATGTTTCTTATTTGGCACTTGGTACTCAACCCTATTTTACTCTTGCTTTCCCACTGGTTATTTGGCTTTTTTGTCACCAGTAACTCCACTCAGGACCAAGCAAACACTGCAATGACATTGCCTTTACAGTCGATCTAAATAGAGACTTCCTACCTTTTCAATACTTGATTTTAAAGGAAGTTGGTATGTTAAGAGCCTTTAAAAGAGCACAGTCCTATTACTTTGCAAATAAAACAGGCAGCAAGTGTTGGAGCCTTCAGTTCATCACCTTCACATACTTAAATGCCAACTAAGGAACTTCCAACCAGAGCAAAATTCACTGGCAATGGACTTCTCTGAAAAGCTTTAACAAGTGGCCAGGTGCTAATGTCACATATATCATGACTTTTTGTGGCATTTCCACATACTCTTTTCCTCTGAAAGAGGTGACAATTTTCCCCACTAGCAAGAACAATCTAGAAAAACAAACAGTGTGAGTTATAAAGTTACTTACCAATTTTTCCAAAAGGGTCATCTTTGAAGGGGTCATCTGTTCAAAAAAAAAGCAAATATTCATTAAACAGGTTATTACCATCACAAAACACACACAAAAGCAGCCATGTCCAAGCTGCATTTCTGTTGGCTGTTGTCCACAAACACCCACATTATGCAGTATTACCACTGCAGCAATCCAGGCCAGCTACTGAGATGGGTCCCAGTTTTGTTTAATTGCCACAGACACTGTGGATGGTATCTCCTAAGTGTTCACTTCAGTACTGGATGCATGATCCCAACTAATTTCTGCTTTCTCATGTACATCTCAGAGAAAGATATCCTGTCTCTTAGTTGTGGATATCTACCTCTGAATATACTGAGTGCTCAAAGCCCAAAAGTTTGGTTCAGCAGATCTTTTCTCTTCTGAAGGAAAGGCCTTGTCATGTGCTGTAAGACCACTTCAATGTAAACAAATATCAAGCAGTATCTACACAGAAACATTCAAGCTGTTTTAAATTAGTTTAATTTACTCATTAAAAATATTCAATCTGCACTGACATTCTTTCAGAAGCCAAGTGATCTGAAACAAATTAGCTTATTTTCCTTTCAAAGCAATACAAGCTAAATTGATCAGGCCATGTTGATCTGAAAGCGTGTAAAATCATACTCATGTGGCTGAAAACATCTGCTGCAGCAGTTAATTCAAATTAACTCCCCTTCCCCAATTGGCTCCATATAAGCAGATCATTCCTTCCATAAAAAATAAGAGCAGAGCAACATCATTCGTCAATGGCAAGTTCTTAAAATAAAGCCCAGCACTTCCACAAGATGAACAGATGGTGCAGTTCCACATTACCTTGTTCTGAGAGCCAAACTCACCAGAAGTAGGCCACAGCCATTCATTCTGAACCACCCACACCCTCCCCACAGCACAGCCCAGAGAACCCTCTGCTGACCTGTTTGTGGATTGGGGCTGTCAATCAGATCAGTGACACCACACCTATCACAAGCCTGCCCACACCTTTACAGCCAAAATGCCACCAGGGCAAAGGCAGGGAGGGGAGGGGCAAGAGAAGCCCTCAGGAAAAGCAGTGAGGGAAAGGAGCAATTTTCAGAGTTCATTAAGTCCAGATCAAGGAAGGAGAAACACCCTGGAACTCTCATTTCTATCACTTCTATTTCTCTAACACTATTAGCTCCATGCTCTTCTCACTCACACATCTTCAGATTTATTCTATAAAGAGCAGTCTCAAGGTGAAGATGAGTCTGATGTATTCATACAATTCACACAAGACCTGTTTCTGCAAATCTGCACTTAGAGAGAAATGTTTACTTACTGCCAACAAAAGGGTCAGACTGGAAGAACTCTAAGCTGGCTTCAGAAACTAGATCAGGCAATGGATGGGATTCAGCATCAAATGGATCTTCCTGGGCAATGCAGAAGGAGAGAAACATATTAAATTTTTAAGACTTGCAAGGATGGAAAATACTTATGTCATCTCCTGTTACCATTCAGTGGTTTCTTATAGCTTAAAGCAAAGAGACAGCTGGAATTCTATATAATTCATCAATGGAGATCCAAAATATTTTTCAACAACCTGCCTGCTACACAAGATGAAATGTTTGTAAGACATCATACTAAATAAAACCAGTAGCAAGTGATAATTATTCCTCTATTGTTGTATGCCCATCATGCAAGCCTGAAACAGTTTAACCAGGATTTTTTTTAACCTATTTTTTCCTTCCCCAAACCTGAACAAACTCACTTTTTTGGTAACAGTTGCAGCTGGGGTCTCTTTGTCTTCTCCAACAGAGACTGCTGTTTCAGGACTATTCCTTATCTGTACAAGGAGAACAGCAATTAATCATAAATAAGTAAATATAAGACTGCACAAAATTTTAAGTCTTAAATAGAATCACAGAATATACTAAAGCATAATTCAAGAGATTCATACTTATTATAGCACATACTTTAGTGTTCCATAAACCCTGTAAAAGTTTTAAAAAAATAAACCCATCATGAATCTACTGAGACATAAGGAGGAACATTTAAAGAAAGACAGTTTTAGATTTTCTGTACTTTTCCTTATTCTGCTCTCATTGCACCAAATGGAGACAGCTGCTCTCTTTTAATGTTAATTCTGCTATTCAATTTATGATATTTTGCTTTGGAAATAAATACAGAAAAAAAATGTTACTGCTACTTTCCAGGCAAGCTAAAATTACCTCACTTTCTGCTTATGAACTTTCAGATATGTGGAAACACAGTCCCTCAGAAAAGCACCCTGAAATTTCAGTTGTGCAAGTGTTTAAAAACATAATCAATCTTGGTACATTCTTAACTTATTCCAACTTCACAGCTGCAATGCATCGTGATCAAGCAGGCAAAACACTACTCACTGGAGACACACAGTTAGTTTGTTCCTCTTCTGCTATACTTTCCCTCTCAGCATTCTCATTAAGGTTTGCAGTTTCACTGCTGCTGTTGCTAAGACTGGAATGATCCACAGTTCCATTAACAAGTGTACCATGGGGCTGAGAGTGCCAACTAAATTGGTTATTTTCCAGTTCTTTCAGCTCAAGGAGCTTTGTCTGCACCTGTAAACAGAAATAAATGTATTAGCATCAGTATGGCAGCACATGGAAGCCAGTAAATGGCCATCCCCTCCTAAATATAAAGTGGGTGATATAAGTCTGAAAATCTTATTTTCAAAAGCAAATATAATAAAAACCCGTTCTGTCAATCAAAGGGTGAAATTTGAGAGATGAGCAGAAATCTTATTTACCAGAAGTTCAGAGTGGTTGAAGGACACACCTTTTGCCAAGGAAGAAGACTGTGTCACTGGCAACACCGAGACTTGTAGCTATTCAACCTCATCAGAAAAGTTGTAAAGGTTTCAGGGTTTTTTTTGTTTGTTTAGTTTTGCTGGGGACTTTTTGTTCGGCTTTTTTTAAATTCTTTTTGTTTTGGACTGGGGTTTGTGTGTGTGTGTGTGGTTTGGGTTTTTTTCCTAGATTATATATTTGCAATTTCCTTAAACTCAAAATTAAGAAGGCTGCTGTATCAGAATTCTCATCTTCCAAGAAGGAACATTACGATTTCATTATCATCTCCCACATGACTTCTGAAGTCCACAAAAGCCAAGTTTATCTTCCTAAGCAGACACTTACAATTCATGTTATTATTTCAGCAATATGCTTAATGCAGTGCCTTACAGCAAACACTTACAACCAACCTGCCAGTTATGAAGGAATTACTGGATGGCAGTTTATGCAAGAGAATAAACCTAGTCCAGACATTCAGGTGCTAAATCCCACTGAACTCTGCTAGGTCAGTCACCCAGCACAGTTATTACAGAGTTATTGGGGTGTCAGCAAAGATGCCACCAGGTGTCTTTCACATTAACTGACCTCAGACCAGCCATTAGATAATCTTGCCTAAAGCACCAAAGCACTACTATTCCTTATTTAGAAGTCAAGAGCAATAAAATCAGGAATACTGTTATAAAACCTAATAAAAAAGAAAGTCTGTAGTACAGTCAAGCATAACCACTTATATTATTAGTCTCAAATCTGTTCATGGCAAGCATCTCTTGCCATATAAAACCACTAAAGTGGTATAACCTTCTCTCTACCTGTGATGAAATGATGAAAAAATTCACTTGTTTACTTCTCAGTTTCTAAACTAAAAGCTGTATTTATAAGACTCATTAGCAAGTTACAGATGTGAATTGTGTGAAATGACCAACCCTGAAGTCAGCCATTTATAGGGTTCAAAGATAGGCTTTGCCTTTTGTTTTCAACTTGGTATCAGTGTGAGTGGCTAACACATAACACAGCTGGCAACAGGAAAAGAGAACCATGAGGAAAGGGTAATAAGAAGTAATCACAAATCACTGATTACAGAGATTACAGTGCAACAGCAGCCACTTCAAAGTACAGGACTCTCTGCCTCTAATCTCAACCAACTTCTTCTTCCATTCATCTCACTTTCTCCCTTCAACAATGCACTAAGTAAATGCTGTCTGTAACTTTATACCTCACATCAATTTATGACTTCACATCAATTAAAGGATAATGACAGCATGCCCCAGGCCATGGAGGATGAAAACTTAAAATAACTACTGGACACAGAGAATTTAAGTCTGCGTTATCCATTTTTCACTCGTTACCTTACGACAAATTATTTATGGAGTATAATAATTTAATCCCTTTAATTAATAAACTTAGACAAAGACCATGAAGTATCTTGAGTGACTTAAGTCAGCCTCTAAAAATCCTAACTACTACCACAGAACACATGTGTAAGTAACCAAAGACATGAGCAAATAGTGAAGAAAAAAGGAAACAACGCCTTCCCCTTAAGGCAAACCACACGAAAGGTTGCCAGCTTAAAATATTCTTTGGGGGTGGGTCTTTCACACTGCCTTACTGAATTGATTTCCTGTTGTGAATCCTGCAGATGTTGCTGAAGAGGTCCCAGCTGTGCTTTCCCAGACTCTATGCAATGCTCAAGCTCTGCAGTTTCTTGCTGCAGGCGACTCAGCTCCTCTTGGGCTTTGGTCAGTTCATCTTCATATGCTGAAATCTTTGATTCCTGGCTTGTTATTTCAGCCTTTAGCATGGCAATCTAAAGTATGAACAGTATTTCAAGTCAAAAAAAAAACCACCCAAAACCCATACCCATAAACCCAAACAACACTTCCAAACACATCCGAATACTATTATTTATGACCAGAAAAAGTAAAAAATCTCATAGCTATTGCAGAGATTATAGATCATACCCAAATGAAAAGTTAATTCTCTATTGGTCTCAATAAGAACAGAGTATTTTATCTGTTCTTCTGACCAACACAGGTATTTCTAGTATTGAAAAGATAATTTCAGACCTTAAAGAAAGACAATAGTTTTATATTAGAAAAAAATTACATAAGATGACTTTTTTTAAAAAAAGAAATCAGTCCCAGTAATTAGTGGTTCTAACTACATTTCTATTGTATCATAATTTTGCTGTTTGCTTTAAACCTTATTTGTGTGCAAGTATATCTCAGTATGTTTGTTGACACAGTGATACTAAATTAGGAACACTGAAGTGAGTGATGTTATTTCCTATGCTCTGTTGGTCATAAAACCTTGACACTCAGGCTATTTATTCATTAAAGCTTTTTTTCCTGCCCCAACAACTCTAACTCTGCAAGGCTGAGTTCTTCAAGACAAGGCATTTACTATTCCCAAGGGCACTGGCCACCAGATCTTACCAAATGGGCCTCCTCTGCACACTTCTGTCTGATGTCATTAAGTTGTTCTTCCAACTTGGCCTTCTGCTCATCAAGATCATTAAGGGTTTCCTGTGCCTCCTGTTTCTGAGCTTGCAGCTTTTGCAGATTACTGCTCTCCCGCTTTACTTCATCCTGGAGATCCTGAAATAAAACACATCAGCTTGACATTTGTTCCCTCTCTCCTCCTAACCACTGAATTCTGCAGTACAAACTGCAGTGCTAACCCAGATTTCAAAGTATCAACAAATTATCTTCCAGAAGCCTGCACAGGTACCAGGCAAGCAAGTACTCTCAGATTCTAATTCAATGACATAAAAATATTCAGGTTGTTTGCCTTTGCTTTTCTTCAGTAAAACAAATCTTACTGAAGTACTGAGATCATACACCAACACAGAAATGAACTGCTTTCCTCACAGGGAGGTCAGCTTTTCATTGTGAATTTCGAAGCTGTCTTTATTCAGGCTGCTACAGTCTCTGTCCTGTGCTTTAGCACTACATTTTACTGAGTTTCTTATTAAGAACATGGACTTGTTGCAGTGAGTCCAGAGGAGTCCATGAAGATGGTCAGAGGGCAGGAGCACCTCTGCTATCAAGACAGGCTGAGAGAGCTCGGGTTGTTCACGCTGGAGAAGTGAAGGCTGCAGGGAGACCTTAAAGCCCCTTCCAGGAACCAAAAGGGGCTTGCAAGAAAGTTGGAGATGGACTTATTATCAGGACACAGGGGAATAGCTTCACACTAGCAGAGGGCAGGTTTAGATGGGATATTAATAAAAAATCCTTCCCTGTGAAAGTGGTGAGGCTCTGGCACAGGGTGCCCAGAGAAGCTGTGGCTGCCCCATCTCTGGAAGTGTCCAAGGCCAGGATGGATGGGGCTTGGAGCAACCTGGGACAGTGGAAGGTGTCCCTGCCCATGGCAGGGGGTTGGAATGAGATGGGCTTTGAGGCACCTTCCAACCTAAACCATTCTGGGATTTTGTGATAATAGAAATCCTTTCTTCTGTTCCTTCTGCCTTCAAAAATACACGGCCAAAAATACTGGTCAAAAAAAGTCACTGGTTTTTGGAGTATGGTGAAAGACCATTAACCCAAATGCACTGTGTCCAAGGGCATTCCTGCCCATAATTTTGCAAGGATCAACCAAAAACTTATTTTTTTTACCAGTACAGGTAAGAAATGTACATTTCATACACAACAATACAGAATCTCTTGATTTACGAAAGAGCAGCAAGTATATGTCTTGTGTTTTAAGCACATTAAGTAGCATCACAAAACAATTAGTTCATTTCTGAGCAACAGGAATGGTTATACTTCAACAAGCTGCAGAGATAACACTGAAAAACATGTCAAGGAAAGAAATTAGGAAGAAGAAAGAATCGTCAAAGTCAAGAGGAAGAGATAGTACAGGGAGATCAAAAAGGATTAATACATAAGGAAAAGTATTAGATGAAAAGAGAAGATTGCAGAAGAATCATCAACAACAGGAAAAAATGAAGAGAGAGCAAAAACAATTAAGGAGAAGCAAACGTGAAATTCTGATTAGATCAAACATTTGTGTGCTGCTCTAAGCTACAGTCCTGCTCTCCTTTTCTAGGGGTGTTTTGTTTGGGTTCTTTTTGGTAAGGGAGACAGTTTATCCATGTGTTGTGTGCTAACACCTCCACACAAGGAGGACTAAAAGCCAGAGAGGAATAGAAAGGCAGATGGTGCAGCAGTCAGATGCTGGGGAATTAGGTAACCTCAAGACAACTGGAGGGCTACCCAAAGATACATCACCGATGCTTTTACATTAAAAATCAATCGCAAAACCACACCAAAAAATCTCCCAAACCAAAACCAAAAAGCCTCCCACAAAAATCCCCCAAACCAAATCTGAATTTTAATGATGAATATGTCAGTACACACCAGTCAGACTAGGAAAAATGGGTTATTTCTAACCCATGAGAGAAAAACCAGCACACACACAAAAAGCTCTTAGAGCAGCTACTGACTTGGATAATTGGGACACTCTTGATCCATTCATTTTCACATAGCTTTGAAAAGCAAAGATCAGCTGACACTTAACACAAGCAGTGGAGGAAAAAAGTAACAGCTTAAAGAGACTTCAGCCTCCTTTTTCCTAAAAGCAGCAAGAATTCACATCCACATAAGCTAAATATAGACCACCTCCACTTTTGTCTGTCCTAGGCTCAGCAGTAGAGAAGCTCTGAAGAAACCAAACTAAGCCTGATGGCTGCCAGAAGAGAAAAAAAGGGAAAAAAACCCAACCAAACCCAAAACCTGTGGTGGTTTTTTTCACATATGCACCTAAGCTCTCTAGAATTAAAGGTTGGAGTAGATACAGCACACAAAACTGGCTATAATACTCAAAGATGCCTCTTCATGAAGTAAAGCAGGCTCCAATTAAGCTTCAGTTTCAAAGAACACCCTTCAGCATAGAAGCAGCATTTAATGTTCAAGCACTGAATGAGATCTAAATGAAAACCACTAAGATGCTTGAGGTGTTACAAACTGGCATTCTGATGGTAATAGTAATCCTTGTATTAGATTTATGATCATTGTAAGTCTTTGTGCCAATATAGTGTAGATTAAGGAAAGTTTAGGAATCCTTATTTCCATGGACAATGCATTTAATAGTCCTTCCCAAGACAATTCACGTGCTAGAAAATGTTAAACCTGCAAGAGGACAGAAAAGTAAAACTTCACTGACTTTCTAATGGCATTGGTGCACTGCAATAGAGAAAAAGGAAATCCAATTCTGAGGGACACTCAGTGCAGGTAACTGAGGAAACACCCCTTAGTCTCTGCTACTAAAGAGCTGATATTTTAACAAGCCCATTAAACCCCATCAATATGCTAGATCTTCCTTACAACTCTTTTTCTGCCTTTGCTTTTTAGTACCTATTTACATAGTACGGAAATTTTATAGAAGAAAAAACAGTCATTCTTTCCCTCCTCCTATACAAATCAGTTTGATTGATCACTGACCATGAATATATTTGAGATTACAAATAAGTCTGTAGAAGGAATTCTGGTATGAAAAACCCTGAAGTGTCATGTCATAAAACTAGCTAGGAGCAAGGAGGCAGGTTAGAACAAATTGGTTTTGTAGACCATCTTTAGAAATGTCCTCATTAGAATAAAACCAGAAGAAAAAAACATGAGGTAAATATATCCTTAGTCTGCCACATTATTCTCTGAAGTTCTAGAAAGTTTGCTGAAACTTGCAGGTCCTCCACTAGTCAGGAATAAGAAAAGGTAAAGGGCCACCAGATTAAATAAATGCTGCAGCCATTTCCTGTTTGATCCTGGAGGTTTCTTGTTTTTCTGACAAGCCAAAAATACATTGTTCCTTCTCTGCAGACTGACAGAACTCTGTAACTGTATTTAACAAATAGTGACCACGAACAGGTTAGAGACCTGAGACAGCTGCTCCCAACACCACTGCCCAGGATACAGAGACTCAGGGGATTCTGTGACGCCACTGCCCATCAAACACACACGGATGACACTGGAACATTCAAGGTAAGGTTGTTATCAAGCTTGCAAACCTTTTGTGCAAAGGCACCAGAGAACTCAACCCTCACATGAGCAAACACAGATTCCAGGAGATACCAACAAAATAATCTTTGTGTGCAAAGGCAGGAATACCCCTGAGAATTCTGTGAACAGTGGGAAAGGGAATCTGCAGGGTGGGGAGGGGAATGACGGTGGAGCACAGGCATGGGCAACTTCCACACGCATTCCTGCAGCTGCTGGAGCTGCTGCCAGCATGACCAACAGGCCAGCATCTGATTATCTCCTCAAAGGTCACACTATTAATTATCATCCAGGCTCCAAGGATATTAAATAATCCTGCACAAAATTCACAGCTCTTGTAACACATTAGCTCCTTTTCAGCCCAATCAAAATTGAAATGCCGAAATCTTGCATTATTTGCTTTTAAGTAAAGATTATGGAAAATTATAGACTATTATAATAAATTCAGAAATAAATCTAAATGGTCAGATATCACACTGAAGATTTTTTTTTAAATGGCAACTGAACATTTAATTGAAATATTCCTTTGCAATATTTAATTCAGAGCTTGGCTAGTCTGTCAGCACTCTAAACACTGATGCTGACTGCATAATTTTTAACGTCTGCAAAACACTTGTAAATTTAAATTTTCACGTATTCAAGAAATTCACTATCATCCTTTCAAATAAAAATCAACAGATTCTTTTTAAAATTCACTTCTATTAGGCAGAATTAACTTGAGGCAACATTTCTCCCAAGCTGCTAATTACTGCGCCTCTTAAGAAGCAGCCCTATACACAAGCCCTTTTAATTCAGCCACTTAAGTTTATTAATTAATTTACAGTGCTACAGTGTCCTCTTTAGTTTTAATTACACAATAGATAGTCTTGCTTAAAAAAAAGGAAATAAAGAAAAATCTATTATTTTGTAATATTTTTCATTTAAAACTACATGCATGCTATATATTCTAGAGGAGCTTGTACATTTATATAATTATACACACCTACACAAACCCAAAATTACATAGAAAATACACTTCAAAGTACATTCTTTTTCTGAGGCACCAATTTTTTTTCCTTTTTACTGGATAAGTGACATGATCTAAAGACTCAGCAATCCCACTGTCATTAAAACAGCACATGGTGCAATATCAGGTGCCTGAACAATAATTTGGTGATTTATTTACCTGGACCTCACTTGTCCTCTGCTTGATGGCATCTTCTTTCTCCTTCAGGTCTTGCTCTACATTATTCTTTTCCCTGGAAGACCAGCAAACAATGCAAGAATACTTAAGAACATCAGCTACAGCAGGTACAGTTATCCAGCCCCCTAAGCCTGTATCTCTCTTTAAATACATAGTGAAACATTAAACACAAAAGATGTGAGGGATTTCTGCTTTCCAAATTATTTACAAGACAGAAGCCCACATAAGTGTTCTGCATAAACCCCCCTGTCTTTCCACCAACTGCACTCCAGTGATAAGAATGGCTCAAAAATGGAAGGGGGCGGGAGGCAGAAATCAATGAAATACTGTCTCCAGTGATCTCACTGTTGCTATGGAGCACTTGTCTAATGAAAACTGCTAGGAAAAGTGGGAGGGATTGCATCAGATTCCATCTATTAACCCCTGCAAACACAGCGATGCTGTGCTCACAGCAGCCAGGGAACACTCCCACAGGCCCACAGAGCCCATTAATGCCCTTTGCCTGGCAGATTTTGGATCTGTCTCTTGGGAAGCTCAGGTAGGAGCAGGAAGGTTGGCTTGGCTTGCTGGAATCATGATCTGCTCAGACACTCCACACAGAGTGATTTGCTGTGTCATATCAAGCCTGCCTCTACAGACATTTATTCAAGTTTAAGTGACTGCTGATGACAGGGGAATTATCATCAATAAATTCTCATCAGTCAGACATAACAATAGCTTTAAGAAAGAGAAAAAAAACCCATACAACTCAGAAGTGTTACTGTTATAAAAAAATCATGAGTGTTTCTCTCTAGCCAGCATATGGAGTCTTTTCTCCTTTCACAGAGGCAGAAAAACATTAAGTGTTACAGTTTTTCCACAATCTTCTGTAGATATTTACTTTCTCAAGGACTCTGTTAATAAACCAACACACACATTGAAGTTAGAATTTGAAGAATAAACCTAACATTTCTAAATGAAATACCATAGTGAAAAGCTATTAGATGGCATTATTGGTATAAACCAAAACGAAGAAACTTAATATTTTAATAGCACAAGATTGTTCATCAATCACAAATTATTTGTTTACTCTTATTTGATATACAGAAGAAAGCATTTCTGTGTTGAAGTAAAGCAGGTCTACTCAAAGTTCTCTTTACTCAAGCTGAGAAAGTTTCATTTACCAATAAACCACACACAATAGAAAATAAAAAAACCCAGATGTCAGATCTTAAATGAACATTTGCTCTGACAAATAATTACTACAGATTATACTCTGCTATTATTTTTCTCATTATCTGATTGAAGAGCAACTTCCTGATTATGCCCAAAGGGGAAGTTTAAATGGAAGGAAAAGGAAAGATGTGGAAAGAGGAACTTTGAAGATCAAGGCTATTTATTCTGTTAAGTGGGATCCTTCAAGGTTCATAAAATTCCTCACTGCCCATTCATCAGAAACTGGAAATTCTAAAAAGACCTTTACCTTTTCAATCAAAGCTACAGCACATTCCTCTAGCTCAATAAGCATCTGTAGCATAGTTGTATTTAGAGATTTAAAGCATTGCAACACAGGCTTGAAACAAGCTCCATTGCTTTGGCTTCCATAATTTTCCATGAACAAAGGTTTCAACAAAGCACTTCTACAGATCTATGTACAAATCAGGCTGAAAAATACCTTCAAGTCCTCAAACACCCATCAAGCACAGCCAACATTCATATATATTCTTCCTGATTGATGATAAAAGAGAGTAGGAAAACAAATACTTATTTTTCCTGCTGGGGTGGGAAAACTGAGCAAGAAATAGAACTGCAAGCAAGTATGTGTGGTTAATATACAGCGTTTCCACATTACTGTCACTGATGTGCCTGTCAGACATGACTGTCAGAGATGCAGATCACTTCCTTTGTATTTCAACACGAGCCAGGTACCTAAACCCCTGCAATCTGGACTAAGCAACAGGATACAACACCCACCCACTGGCACTTCCATGAGCCAAGTCAGAGCACAAACAATGAATTGGAAAGAATCAAGTGAAAGAAGTATTGTCAGGCAGAACAAGAAAAGCTTAGGCAGCAGTCTTAGGCAAAGGAAAACAAGCTGAGTGTATATAGTCTGCATCCCCTCCTCCCCCCAGAAATGCCTCTTTGTTTCAAAGAAAAGACAACACAGACCTACTTAATTCACTAATTCTTCTGAATGCCTCCATTTCTTTTACAAACTATCTGCTATGCCCCTGTAGGAATGCTCAGCAGCTGAAAGAACGAAAAGCAAGTAACAAAATTGATTAATTGGATATGACAGATTTCCTGGATCATAAAGTCCCTTACTACATCCAAAAAAATAACCCAAAAAGAACTGTGGTCTTGCCAACAAAGGACACTTGTAACCAATTCAAGTCAATTTTTCAAAGCAATACAATTTCTCTATGCATTTTAATAGTAGCCAGGTCGGGAGAAACTCATATCAAATAAACTAAAAGCAATGACTAATAGATGTTTTCTCCCATACAGATGCTTCATGATTTACTAAATCCCTAAATTTAATACTAATTTGTGAATGGAGTAATTCACAAACAGGAGCCAGCACATTGCAAATTATCTGTCAAAACTGAGAACTGCAAAGTCCCCGTGTCAGCAGAGGCGTTCAAGCCAAACCTTCAACCCTGGCCAGGCTGAATCACCTTAGATGTAAAAACAAAAAAAAAGACAGTTCTTTTCCATAATAAAATAATGACTACTCACAGAGTGGGTAGCATTATCTACACTCATAGTTGCCCAATATTTATTATTTTCACATACATCTGTAGTTTTGGGTATTCTGAATGCAGCAGTGCTTCAGTTTGGCCATACTAGAAACCACTCCAAGGGTTTGCCTTGCTTCTTCTAACATTTGTTACTCACAACTTCCGCTGCAACAGCTCAGTAACTTCCAAACCAGAGGTTGAGAAAAAATGATCTATCCTACATTGAATTTCCTTGCTTTGCTAAGGTGATGTAGATCTCTGAAATTTAAAACAAAGATTTGATGCAAGTGTATAGCAGGGAGAGATTGTCCTGTTTTTCTGGAGGATGTTTTCTCTTTCATTGCTATTGAGAGACCAACTTACCAACTTTATGGTCCTTTTAACCTGATTTATAATTCGAGAGAATTTAAATATTGCTATCCAGCATATGTGAAAGATGACATCTCTGGTGAGATATCCCAAGTTAAGCTCAACAACTCTTCATGCTTAGAGAGGAATGTGTGTCAGTAAAGCTCAAAGAAATACATGAATTTGTGGACCATCTTCGAAAACAAGAAAGCAAAGCTGGGTGTATTGGGGAAGAAAAAAAAAGGTTTTATGGCTCAAAAAAATCATCTGATCCAGCCTCCCACCATGCTGATCAAAAAAAGCTTCAAATAGCTTTCTAAAAATAAAGTGCAACTGAAACAGAATTTAGAGACAACAGTGGTAACAAGCTCAAAATGATGCAGGTTCCACAATGTCCTGAGGCAAATCATTCTCTCCACCAGAGGGGTATTATCCTCCTAATAAGTGTTCTGCATTTTATTCTTCATCTGATCCTCAACCTCCACCTTCCTGACACTGTATTTATCAAATTAAGATTAATAAAGCTACTGGCCACCAGACCTCTTTCCCACAAACTGCTGAGCCACAAAGACATCACCTCCATATTATTTGCTCAGTCTCTCCAAAAGCTGTTTTCCACACACTGTCATTCTTTTGGCCACTTCCTCTCCTGCCTTTTTTTTTTTTTTTGAAGTGCACTTCAATAATAGATTCAAATTCTATTACTGGGTCTCAAAAATGCAGCTCTTGGGCACTTCTCAATGGAATCAGAGACTAGAATTCTTATATATTGAGTCCAACAGCTGAACAATCTATCTTGTTTAATAATCAACAGAAATAACTTCAGTTAAAATTACATTTTTATATGACAACTATCAAGTCTGAAAGTGTACTTCAGCAGTTGTAATAGAAATGTGGATTCACCAAAGACTAAAAGTTTCCTACATTAAGCACATGGTTAATCCCATTCTGTTCTGAACCTCTAAATCAAATCAAATTCAATTCCCCCTTTCTAAAAACGAATACACACTGAGAGTTACCCCTACTCTATCTTCAACAATCTACTATCATTCAATTTAAAATAACTGTCAGTGTATATTAGTCCCTCAAGAAATGGAAGCAGTGACTTTTTCAAGGCCATGGTTCCTTCATACCTCACAGGAAGAAAAGAAAACCAGACTCATAAACAGTCTGGCTTGCATGTTAGGCTGCAAGCCCACCTACTGAAAACCAACTTCATCTAAAAATTTATGCCAGCCAACAATTTATTTCCCTCTAAGATACCAACAGTAAATATACACAGTTGTAAATCCTATTTCAGGTTAATAAATGTGAGTGTCCAAAACTGGAATTAATGTAAGTTGAAGAATAGTGGGGGCAGAGCAAGGAGAAGTAAGGAGGCAGTGGGAGTAATAAAAGAGAATAAGCAAGTGAAGTGAAAAAATATTTATGCATTTAGGAAACAGACTGTGCTCTGACACACTGCCAAGTTAAATCATTCCCACAAGTGACATGAATTAGAGAGGCAGATTTCATCATGACAAAGCACCTGCACTTTAAAAATAGGGGAATTTGCTGTTCTTAATAGAATTTTCAGTAGATTTATGACAGTAACAAGAAAAACACTGAGGAAAAATACTTGCTGTCTCAAGAGCACGACCAAGATTATAGAAATATATGAATTTTTATTTTCTTAGTCACTTGAAGTCATCTTAATTATCTTAGAAATAATTAATCCAAGGGATTAATTAATGGAATACAATGGTCTGCAGACATCAAAACAAATTTTCTCAGTCCAACAGTTTATTTTATTACACAAGAGAAGCATCCCCAACTTTATCCCCATCAAAACCCTACCAGAGGTCCGTGCACAGTCATCTTCCCACTCCCTATCCTGCACACTTACTGATCTTTGCCATCTCACTTCCTTACTGCCACCAAAAACAAGTCCTTGGGATGCCCTCTGCAAATAAAAGACAACTAACACCACTTATGTACGGTTCCAGCATCCCAAAGATTCACTCCACTCACATCTGCCAATAAAGATGAACAATGGAGAATATTTCATGTCAGGCTGCTGAGATACTCAGCTCTCTGAAACACACCCAAGGCACCAGGGCCAGACCCTTCACAGTCCTGCTGTCATTATGGGCACTCATGTGAGTGGACAGAGAGCAGCAGAGTCACACAGTACTACAGACATGCTGACCCTTTACTTAGCAAAGCTGAGTATTACCACCTGCCTTTCTCTTATGCACTGAATTGTTTTTTAAAAACCAGTAAATAGCACAACTGAATCCAAGGCAGCTCAGCTATTCCTCTCTTACATACCTCTGGAGGTCCACAATTTCATTGTTTAATGAATCAAGTTCTTTAATTGCAGAAAAATCCGCTACAGAATTCGGTCCTTGAGTATTCTGAAAGATAAAAAATAAACACTGTCAGTCTAGAGCTTATGCTATTCAACTACTACATTCACTTTACTTTTTGTGGCAACATGAGCTTCCTCTTGTAACAACTATTGGTAGCATTGTATTTCAAACTTTCAATCTTAGAAACCCCAAGAGAGTACAGATGATGCATGAGCAGAACACAACACACAGCCAAAGCATGGAGACAGCTCAATTCAAAGAGAATTTGTCTCCTGCACACCCTTGAAGACATCTTCCACAAAAGCACAGGACTACTTAATCATAAAAAAGCCATAGAATCTTGTTCTAAAATAAGACTTATCTTACAGCTAATATTTAGGTGGTTTCCTAGCATTTGAGAGAGGTTTGCTTACTACTTTTGTATTTCTTCACCTTGGTGATCCTCATGTTGCAGAGTACAGACACTGATTTGCAAGGCTCTAAGGGATACTGAGCTCGTTTAACACAAACCTCCAGAGTACCCAACAAAACTTTGACAATACAAAGTCACAGGGTAACTCACACCCACGAGCTCCCATTTACTCAGTGTCTTTATAAGAAAATGCCTGTAATACAAATTATTTGTTTCAAAAAAAGTACACATACATGGATAAAGAAGAAATGCTGAAGACAAAAATTACAAATGCTGTAATTACTCTTCTGTGCCTTGTCACAACATGAACATGCTTAGAAAGCAACAGTCACTGTAGCTACCTCCTATAAATACATCAGTTACTTCAAGTCTTGAATAAAGTCATCCAGGACAAACACAAAATTCCAAGGACAAGTATATACATACAATTTAAAAAGGCAAGTAATACCCTCAAAATAATGCAGAAGATTTTAAATGCTGAAATTTCTCTACAGATAAATCAAGATGCTTAATGTTAACTATGTGCCTACTCAAACTGATACTCTGGGGAAGAAAAAAACCAAGAGCTATGAACACCTGAACTGTGAGCACATTGTGGCTAAGAGTATTATTCAGCAGAGCTACAGACTGTTCGTGCATATTTTACTAGCACAAATGGTATGAACTGGGAATAAAAAAAACAAAAAACAATCAAAACCCCAACCATACAGCTGTTCTTCAAGTGGTTAGTGTACAGCTCCTCAAATGGGCAAACTAGCTATGATGTTCAATCCTGTTCTACAGGAATTACACAGGAGTTTTGCAGAGTTGATCAATGGGAGTTTTTACTTCTCCTAGGACAAGGATAGAAGAAAAACATGGAAATACTAGCTGCAAGAAAATGTTTTTCTAGGCTTCCTTCTTTCACCACTTAAAGAAATTCTGCACACTAATGCCAGCATCAAACTTGAAGAAAATGTAGTTCAATCTTTTTTTCCATTGCTCAGGAGAACTGGTAGGGGGCAGGAACATAAAAGCCAACATTTTTTAGCTTCAATATACATGTTAACAAGGACAAGTTAGAGTCACAGGCTGCCATTACTACATTGCAACATGCATGCAAAACAGCACCTCCAGTTTTTAACTCCAAGTTGTAGTACAAGGAAATTCCCATCAAAATTCTTTGAGAGGACCTTACATAAAAATTTAATTTTTATGGCTTATCATGCAAGTGGTGACTACGAAGTGCTCTAGGTAAAGAAACACATCAAGACGTTTTAAACCACAATGGAATACCATTTTACATACTGATATTTCTGCTATCACCTTTGTATGAGTCAACTCAGAAGATGAAGCCTAAGTCGGTGTTTTGGGATTTTTTTACCATGTAAACCACACCATAACAAGAAAACCAGCAAGAAGTCTACCTGTATACTAACTCAATCCTTTGAGTTCAAATATTGAGCAATAATCTTTGACAAAAAAGTTCTTCTATATCATATTGGTCAATATAATTTCATATTGTTGATACAAAACAACACCTCTTTTGAGAAAGCTCAAAATGAGCTGAAGATTCAGCTCCATTTAGTAAAAAACCCTCTTGTTAAGGATTTACAGAACTAATTGAAAGCTAACTTACCTTCTTACACAATATTCTTACTCATCACTTAAGTTAGTAATGAAATAAAAAATCACATTGATGTCTTTGAGAGTTTTATAAAATCAATTTACATCCATAGAACAGCAGTAGCCAACACTGAGCTCATCTGATGCTTTCTAATCACTAAATTTTCTGTCATATCTTCAGTAAACCCATGGGTATTAATCCTAATGACAACTGCCAAATGCCACACTGGGCTACTACTCTGTCACCACTACCCCTGCAATTTCAGCAGGAAGACACAGAGCTCTCTCTTTTCAGTTTAAGCAGCCAACAGGAAGAGCCTCAGAGGTCAGAGCTCAAGGGAGAACCTCGGGGTTATTCCAGATGAACAACATTGGAAATCAGCAGAACTTGAGACTGCAACACACAGTGACACCTGAGAGAAGTGCTGAGCTAATTCATGACTATGTGAGAGTCTTAGGAGGATGTTCATTATTAAACCAACAGACAGTAAATATTAGAAAAGCAAAGTTTCTCTAACCTTGAGAAAGCAGAGTTAACAAATTGACAGAATAATAAGGATGAAAAGCAGAGTGGTGCAGAATGGAAAAAACAGTCCAAACTAGAAAAGAGACATAGAAAGGAAAGCAAACATACAAAAAAGATTAGTAGAGTTGCAAATAAAGCAATTACTTTTTAAAAACAGAATGTAAAAATGAATTCGATACCAGTTACAGAAACTCAAAAAAGTAGTGCCAAATTTTGAGTTTCATTTTTCCAGGTGTGAATTTTTCATTCTGTTTAAGGAAGTTGTAGAATTAGATCAATGCATTGCACAACCAAGAAAAGGTAACTCACATCAGACTTCATGATGTGTAAAACACATAAGAATTTGTGATGACCTCTACCATTCTGATAGCTACAAATTGAACTGCTGAGGTACAGCTTACTGCTGGATTAAGATAGATGGCAACCAACAGACTATGGAGATACCTAAACTATCTGTGAGGTATAAAATGGAGGACCATTTACTTTTAAAACTTTAAATAACTCTAAACTTTTAGTTCACTCTAAACATTTAGTTCACATTGTTTCCAAACTTGTTAAAAAAGATTGATGTAAAAAAGATAACACATTAGGAGAAAAGCACTGAACTTGTGCATGTCACTTCACATGGAAACTCAAACTTCTTTAAAATGGCAACAGAAAGATTATTCTTTCAAAAGAGAAAATGATGCTTTCCCAGCATAAGATCTCTCTGCTTGGTTGGCAGGTGTAATAAATGACAGCTTCATTTTGAAATATGGATGGAAGTTTTTTGTCAATTCTTTGCACCTAAGATTTGTTTTCTTCCTGATATTATGATAAATTTAAGATATGCCAGCACTTGAGGTTGCTTCTTGCACAGTCTTTGAAATTAACATTATTCGTCTGAGATTTACACCAAAAATGCCAAAGTCATTCTTACCTTCTGTAAACTGACACCCCTGTCTGAAGGTGGAATCATCTCTGGAGTCAGAGCCTGAGGTGGATCAATGCCCTTTGTTAACTTCTGGTTAATTAAATAGAAAGCCAAAGCAAACTGTTCCTTTGAAAGCTTCCCACAGTCCTTGGTGTCACAGAGAGCCCTGTACAGAGATGCACATTAAATAAAACAAATCCTCATTTCTCCAAGTACAGCCCTGTTTAGTGTAGGTGCTGTCATTTACAAATGTGAAAATTGCTAGGGTGTAATCTCTTCTAAAACAAAACTACAGACATAGGAAACATCACTCAAACACACAGAGCCACTTTCACTTTGCATCTCGAGGCCCACACTTATGCTCTGGTAAAAAGCACCATCAGGGCTGCAGGTCAGTAGCAGTAGCTTCAGAACCAACACAAGTTTATTTGCATTTTCCTGATTTTCCTAAATTAGCAGTTGTGTTAACCATAACTTGGGGAAAAAAAAAAGTTTTTCCTATCAGAGTGCCCTGCAACAGCTCATAGTAGTGCAAGACTTAAAAAAGCAGTGAGTGTAATGAAGGCGTTGCTGTAATGAATAATGCTAAATGAATGCACAGCTGTTAGGAAAGACATGTTGTAGGATGAGATGTGACATAAATCTTGCATGCTAACAATTTTATAGAAACAATTCCCTTTCCCAGTACATGGGTAGGATCAGTGATCAGATACCTGTGATGATGTGATGTCTTAAATACACAGAGATAGCTGAAGTGCAGTATTTGTAACAATCTGTAAGTAAGTTATCACTGATTATACAAAGGCCATGCTATTATATACAGAAACGTCACTTTCAAAAATGTCAGCATAGCAAGAAGTGAGAATGCCATAATCTACACAGCTGTCACGGGAAAGAAACCTACCAGATATGTGCAAGGAGAGCAGAAGGCAGTCCTGTTTTCAGGAACAGTTCTCTGGCTTCCACACCTGACACAAATCCATCCATGTCCTTGTCAGTTTTCACAAAGATCTCATCGTACTTAATTTTGTCTGCAGGCGATACAACCCACTGAAGGGGGGTGAGGATGGGAGGGAGAAAAGCAAAACCACAATACTAAGATACAGGCAAATTCTGTTTCCAACTCAGACTTACAAAATTCAAGGACTACAGCACAGCTTTTAAATAAATGATATAGGTGCCTGATTAATGAACCAGTTTTATCCTCCTGCACAGACACACAGAGATCCTCAAGCAACTGCAAAAGCAGAAGTGAAGCATTTCCCTCAGTGAAGCAGCCAGGCTGCTTGCTGCTGCTCTGCCCCTTTGCCTATGCAACAAAGGCATTCCTTGGAAGCTGGATCTCCTCCTTCATCCCTGTGCTCAGTCACAGCCCTGCTGACTGTCTGGCTCTATCAATTTTATTGCCCTTTACACAGCTGGGAAGCTTTAGCTGCAGGGACTGGAGAGCTGCTCAAGCCCAGGTTGTTAATAGCTGGGCACATTCTAAATTGAAGAATTTACATCTGAACAAGGTAAAGATGGGAATTAGAGCCACTTCTGTTACTTGAGCAATTTTTCACAACATTCAGCTAACATAAAAATGTCTGGGGTTCTTTGAGTGAAAACAGTTTCAAGTGCATGTATGGATGCTAATTAATTTCAGTGCAAACAGACAATTAACACGTGGACTCCCAAATGGTGCCATTTACAAACTCACCCAGAATGGCACTGCTTTGCAATACATATAGCAAGACTTACCCTCAGGCAAAGAAATTTCCAGATTAAAACCTTGGCACTTCCAAAATTAAGATGCCAGTTTCTTACTGATCACTCAAATAAGGGTACCCAAATGTCCAAGCTGCATCTGATGCATTAAGTACCACAGTTCTTACCTTAAATACCTTTATCAATTTTTTTTCTTCTTTTGAATTGAACAATTTATATATAAGCTACTTGGAAAGACATTTCCCAAATTCTGGACTCTAAAATGATGAGGAGTAAATAACATGCCTGGAGAGGGTAAGAGGCATCAAGTTGCCTAACAATCACATTCAGAACAAAAATCTCCTGTGTCTCGATGGATATGCTGGACCTTTTGTTTCCTTTTCCCATTGCTAGCATTTATCTATTCCACTTTAATTCATGTCTTCTCCAAACTGCACACATGCACACTCATACATGACTGTCACAATGTGTTTTAAGAACGTGTCCATATTCAATCAGTCTTCATCCAGAAGACCTTTGCTCTGCAGATGTGTATTTTTTTTTTTTTGAGCTTGAAATAATTCGTTTTAAAAATATCTTCAAAAACTGTACTAAACAATATTCTTTTATCCAATTGCTTATATCTGGAAACATCTAGGAAAAGTAAATCAGGGTAAATTTTACACCTCTCCATCTGGGCTTCCCATCAGCCTCTTAAAACCAACCAACAGGGCAAGAAGCAAAGTAAAAGCCTTTATCAAGTCTCTTCATACAGGCAGTCTCTGAAGCACAGGGTTAAGAGCAGAAATCTAATCTTCTAACTTCAGAACTGTACCTGTGTTAATGGTGTTTTGGCAGCTAAAATGCCCACAGGTGGCAAGGACTGATGAGACTCTTTGGCTGAAGATGGAATTAATGGCATTGCTCCTGGAACACTGAGAGGTTTTCTCTTGGATGGTGGCACCAAAGCTGCAGGCAAGGACATTGGCACTGGTTCTTTCTCCAAAGCACAGTATACCAAAAACATGGCCTGAAAAAGAAAAAAAAAGGTGTGTGGATGTAAATATATTAGAAATATATATACATATATAGAGAGACTCAAGAATTAATTAACAAATAACTTTGTAGCCTTTTTTCATTATGTTTCCCCTTCAGAAGTCTCTTAATTGATGCAGCTCATTGCCTTCTAAACTCTGTTTTTCATTACCACTTTCTTTTGAGGATCAGTGCTTAGCAAGTGAAATTCAGTATCTTTTAGAACATTAAAATCATTTTCCAAGCTTGTGCCAGTACTTGAGGAATTTTATTTGAGAGAAGACTTCAAACACTTTAATTTATCATCATTTTCCCAGAAATTGTTCCACTTAGCATTTAATTCTTTTGTTGTGGCATCTCTAACTTAACACTTCTTACACTATTTCATCAGTCCTGGCATTAATAGTGTTAAATTTCTAACTTACTACAAACTTTCCTCAGGGATACCTTGAGGCATTCAAGTTCTATAAATACTGAAGGTTAAGGTAAAACTCAGTGAAAACTCTCAGTGTCTCATGGGACAGCAGATCTCAGGTGTAAGTTTTTAATGGCTCATCTAACCCACAAAGAAATTGTATTGTGTACTGAGACACATTCAACAAACTGACAGAAACACTAAACAGCACTAAAACTTGATTAAGGACTCTGAATAAAGATAATAAATGAACCACACAGAAATTTATATACAGCACATCTATTTTAAACCCTGCCTTTAGGCTTTCAAAATCCTAGGAGGCAGAAGATACTTACAACTGCAAACTCATCTCGATCCAACATTCCATCACGGTCAATATCACTCAATTCCCACACCTACCAATGAAAAACAGAATACAGGGATCTTTGACTAAACTGCAGCAATTTCCTACTTAAAACTTCATTGAAAACACACATGAGAACAGCCTCCCTCCACCATATCTCCAGTTCTAATAACAGCATTAGTTTAGTGAGCAATGTAAATTCACATAAACCACACAAAAGCAGAGACTCTTAAGCTGGAGACAGAGGCACCCTGCCCTGACCCAAGTGTTAAACAGTAAACATAAGAGATGATCTATCCAAACAGCAACAGAAATTTTATTTTTCAGTTTAATAGCTGCACTCCCTAAGATCTTATTTAATAGCTAGGCTCATTACTACAAACCTTGAATTTGAAAAACAGCATTGCTGAGTGCAGCACAGGTATTACTTGTGAACTGACAATTAAGAAGAAAGATATTCTTACTCGTCCCAAGATATCCACTGGCAGTTTTGAGTTAAGGAGCACAGGTTTCACCTTATCCCCTGACAACAGTCCATTCACTGGATTTAGGCTGTCAAAAATAACATCATACTTGGCCTTGTCTTCCAGCTGCAGGGGCAGAAGAAAAATATTACTTATGCAAACAGTCACATTCATAGCCTAAGAAGCAGAAGTTCTTTCAAAAGTGTTAACATTTTTAATAAACACACATTGCAGTTCCTGATGCTTATAAGAAAACATCAAAAATACATTTTTAAGTCAGAGACTCATCAAAACCCTGTGAGATTTCTTCTTCAATTATTTTCATGGCTTCATGTAACAACCTTTTTTTTTTCCCTTTATTTTAGATTTCTAAACATGAAGAGATTTCCCAAGGGTCAAGTGTTCTTATTAAACTAGGTCTATTAGCCCAATTACAAATTTGACAGGAATGGTAACTATCACACTTTAGAAATGTAGCATTAGATTTTTCTAAGAAAGACAGGTTTTCCTGCAAATTTTCAGAAAACAGTTCTAGGTAACAGCTAATATTTAGTTTACCTTTACAGCCCATGGTAGATCACTTGATGCTGTTCCACTGAGTAGCAAGGGACTGCTAGTATCAGCCTAAGGAAAAACAAGACAAAAAAACCACCAGACACATTAAAAGAGACATGATCCTGACTTTGCAAAACCACCCCCTTATTTGAGAAGGTGCTTCTCAAAGCCAGAACTTCATTTTAGTCATTCATACCAAAATTTACAGCAAAAAAATTTAAATCTTTATTCCATTAAGGACAACACTAATAGAACAAATACCACATATCTTCAAATTATACACAATTTTCTATTCAAATCCCCACTAGAACATGTAGCAGCTTATTCCATGTTGCTTGATTTTTTCCCTGTTGTAGGGCCCCATCGCCCTACAACATCACCCTCTGAAGTGTTTGGTATTTACATCAAACCTTCCTAATTTTTCACTTAAAAGCAGTTGTTACTAATATGTTCAATCAAAAAAGAAATCTTACAAATCTTGGTGGAGGAACAGGCAAGTTAAGACTACTCAGGGAAACATCCAATCCATTCTGTGCACACGCTACAAGTCGCAAAGCCACAAAAAATTCCTACAGGGAAAAAAAAATTAAAAATAATATGAAAATATAATTTTAAAAGATAGTAATATTTCAGAAGAATTCAGAGCTTTTCTAGTACTGCTATATACATGAAAAGCTGCACATGGCTTCAAAGAGGGTCAGAAAGTGACAGAAAGCAGCAGCCATCAAATGCTGGATTCCTCCAGTAAGACAAAATTTGCAATTAATTTTCCAAGAATTTAGTAACTTCCTGGTCAGTGTAGTCAGTTCTCAGCACTCAGTTCTTCTACAACAGAATAGTGAAAATTTGAAGTATAATTACAGCTGTTTATCTTGGAGGAACTGAGCTGATCCCACAGATGGTTAATAGAAGTGGAGGAAAACAGAAAAATGAACCAAAAGAAGCCCAAAAAAGACCCAAAATTGTTTGGTAGACAAACAATTACAACTTCCTCTTCTTATCATTATGGGGAGAAGCAGTTCTCTCTCCATGGACTATTATTTATAATTCAAATCAAACAGCAACACACATTAGAGCTTGTGGCAGCACCACTGAGATGAAAAGTCTGTCCCCACAACGCTCATTGCCACAGTTTGGGAAGGACAACTCCAAACAGAATGTACCAATGTCAAGTCCACCAAAATTAAAGAAATAAGAATTTTGAAGACTTTATAAGAATTTTAATTTCTGCATTGTTTCCTACAAGATTACGAGGAAAAAGTCATCTTCTTTGTAAATGCAGTAAATTAAACCTTCAATTACTTCTCAGCAAATTGCACAGCTACACATCAGCCCATTTTACAACCTGGAGAAAAGATGATGAGGCAGCTGAAGGCTGTTTCATTTATTGCAGCTTCTACTCAAATGGGAATTACAGAGCTAGTCAAAATTAGAAAAATCTGTAAGAAAAATTGCTTTCCTGTACCAAAAATTTCAACTTTCATCTTATTTCAAGGCTGGGTAATGGTAAGAATCATACACCACATAAATAATCATACCTGTTTGTTCAGGATACCTTTGCCATCAGTATCAGCTAGATCCCAAATCTGAAACATAAAAATAACAAAATGTTCACAGCACTTGAGGCAGCTGGCAAGTCCTCCCTCCATTTATAACGGACGCTTGGAGGAAAGTTCATGTTTTAACTTTCATGATAACACTTCATTGTGATGACAAATGTATATATTGCAATAATTTCCATGACTGGATAGAAACTATTGGAACTATTGGATAGAACAACTGAAAACACATTAGGGAAGATCATGTATCCTGTAGTACTACTAAGTATTTTAATTTAAACAGATACTAACTGAAGCAAGAAGACAGGATAATTAAAAAAATTAAATAATTGCCATTAAATACCTTTCCAAGTACCAAATCTGTCAATCCAGACTTTTTCAAGAAAACAGCTGCATCAGAAGCTAATACTCTTCCAGCATTAGTAGAATCAACCTGGTGGAGAAAAAAAACCCTCACATGACAAACTAGCTTTTGAATTGATGCCACCTCTCTACACAGGCTCCCAAAAAGCCACCAAAGAAGAAAGCTCAAGTTAACAATCACTTTGAGGACAATCTTCTGAACCTATCAAATTAGCCCCTCCCAAACACAGGCTTTTCTTCTTGATGCCACCAAAATATATGATTTTTAAGAACAGAGAATTCCAGGGTTTGATTACATTTCATTGTCCAGTTCTGCATTCGTTACTGTTAGGGTCTGAAAAAGAAGGCTCTTCTTTGAAGACACCTTTACCACCACAGCAGAGGAAAATACTTACTCCCTAAAGTGAAACTTATTTACACAATAAAGAAGTCGGTGATACTGGCACAATACCAATCAGCATGCATTTCTCCCTGGATCAATAGAGAGATCATTAAAATAGAGAGGTATTCAAGTTCTGAAGTGGAAATGGTATCTAAACTAAACCTTTTCAAGGGGGAAAAGAAAGAAGGAAAACTTACATCACCTACATGGTGATGTAAAGACAAGGGAAATAGAGGAAAAGCTGAGAGTCTTTGAGAGCATAAAGGAAAAGATTCTTAAAAAGTATGGAAAATAGGACTAAGGCTATCTTCAGTCAATTCAGACTGTCAGCCTTACTACATCCCACAGGGAGGGTGATGATGATGACAACTGCACCATTTCCAGTCTCACAGCTTTGTGTTTAAACAAAGGCCATATTCAATATTGTGTTTGGAACACAAGCCCAACTGTCCGAGTTCACAGGTGCAGCACATACAAGGTGCTCAAAGCTAACAACTTCCCAAAATGGGATTAGAACTGGCTCCTGAAAGACCGTGGGGAATTTATAATTTGGAAAGAATGCTGCAGCAGTTGTCTGTAGACACTTCTGAAAGGGAACAAAACACTCTGAAATCCCAAAGTCGTAATTTAATATGAAAGTGAAAACATGTATTGTTTTTAACATAACCAGTATGATTTTAATTAGGAGAGGGTTTTTCCTGTAACTGAGGATGCCTTGGTCACAGCAATGAGGTTGCAAACAGTACAGCCTGGCAGTTAGGCTGAGTTATGGGAGAGCTGCTCATCTATGGGCACAAAGCTGCCAGGACAGTGCATCAAACCCCCTCTTCAAATAGTGGAGTCGACCTTGCATGGAACACAACAATCTCTCAGAAATCCCCCAGCCTAGCACTTCTCTTTCAAGAAAGTCACAGAACACCACAGTATCAGCTGTGTTTACTTTTTATTTCTCCAAGTCAAAGTCAGAAGAAGGTGACTATGAGGGATTTGAGCAGGATTCTTACTTAACCCAATACTGATCTAGTTTATCTTTGTACAATTAATTATCTAAACCTTAGTAACTATTTTTTAAAGGGGTGATTTCAATTTCTTTACAAATTACTGAGTCTTGAATGCTGGGGTGGGGGTACTTATGTTTGATTATTGCACTGGGATGATTGCTGGTGTTTGTCAGCTATAACCAGCTTGGCAGGGCTTTTCCCCTGTGTGCAAGAAGCAGTTTCTACAGCTGCATCAGCCAACAACTCCCTCGTTACAGCCTGTCTTTTGTAGGACCAGGAACTACCCAAAGTTACAAACATATATCTGATGTGATTAGGGCAGAAGGTTACAGTGAGAAGTGCTTCAGCTCAGGATTCATCAAGAATTCAGTGCAGCTTCCCTGCTGCACTGTATCATGTGATTAAGTAATTTCCAAGTGCTTTATGACAGGTATTTAAATTTACCCTTTAACCTCACTCTGCTTTGAGTCAGTCTATAAAAGGTTAAACATAAAAATTTTTATATGAAAGGAAAGAGTGCCTATTGAAAGATTGTAAGGTAGTGCCTATTGAAAGGTATTCTAAGTATAAAAAGCAGGATTTACACTCATTTCCCAACACACCTTTTGCCAGATGAATTCCTTTAAGTTTGTGATAGAACTGGAAGCGTGCTCAGCATCAGAGCTGTTTCAGGTGATGAATTTATTCATATTAAAGCACACTCCACCAGCACCATAAGACAAAGTGGGAAACATCTCTCTAACATTTCTGTTCTAAAACTTGACATCTCCTTATCTGAGGAATGGAAGGAAAAGTTCCCTAGTGGAACTGAAAGTCTTTAGGCACGTTTGAAAGCTCCTCTTTAGGAAAAATGCTTGTAGCAAAGAGTTCATCTGAGCAAGTCAGAAAAATAATCCTCTGGAAAACAAATCCACTGGCACCACTTCACTAACAGTAACATCATGTTTAAAGAATCTCTGTTCCTGTACACTACTGAAACCCTGGACAACAAATAGTGCTCTACTTTCACTAGACTATGTACTCAAACAAATGGAACACTGATTAGGAACCAGTATCACATCTGTGCTTCAGTTCAGTTCCTTTAGCTGAGTTTTTGCTCCACACTTCAGTGGTTGAGCAACTGCAGTGAGGAGGAAGAGACAGGCACATGGCAGGGTGGTACCTGATGGTGACAGCCAGGACTGAGCTAGGAACCCCAATGTGCAGAACAATCAGTTCCCAGCCTTTTCTTGTGCCTCATAATGATATCTTACTAGAAGGGATTCTCCCAAGGTTTTTAATCCAATGCCTAGAGATAAGCACACAGTGGACTTGTCCATCTGAAGGAAAACCTTCTGAGGGTGACACTGTCTCCTTCAGCCACCAGGAGCCACCTGAACTTAGACCAAGGTAAACTCTCTTCTTGTTTAGCAATTTCAAACCTGCTACTCTCCTGCAGTGGAGAAAATCCCTTCCTGAAGTACAATGGCAAGCTCGGACTCCAGGCACCACAGGCTGATACATTTAACTGCTGGTTTTTGCACTTGATAATGGGATTAATCCTCTAAGCACAATCCAAAAATAGGGCATGGACAGAAATCATGGCCTTGTCCCATCCCCAGCACATAAGTTTACATTCTGATGCTGACATACAAAAGAAGTTCCTAAATAAGGAGGCCATATACACCATAACCTGTCTTAACAAACAGGAATATTACCAGCTGCACAAAGGAAAAAAAAACTTCCTATAAGGTTGGTTTCATAGGGTACATCAATTACTCATCAGGTATATTACAAAACAAAATTATATTTAATTGTTTCATACAACCAAGTAGTTTAATTTCCTTGAAATTACATTACATTTGTACCACATTATAATATATGTGACAGAAAATACTGTTATTACAGAACAGGTGAAACAGCTATTTTTTAAAAAAAGTTGTATTTATAGGAATCAAGACACCTTGGTATTGCTGGGTCAAAATACAGAAGACAAATGATAAATAAAATTTATATTCTTGTATTTTATTTATATTTATTTCTTATTTTTGTGCCATAAAATCAAAAGATCTGCATCTGCTGAGTGAAGCTCCAAGAACTACAGGCATTCTTTTTGCATTCAGTGGCCTTCTATCCAAATTTCACTCCTTACAACATCCTGTGATTAACTCTGGGGATATTCTGAGTGAGAATCAAGTCTTAAATTATGCTAACTGAGCTACAAATGCAAGAAATTCATTTTCACTTATAAAAAGTAACCAAGAATGTATCAATACAGCATTTTCAAAGAATTTACTCCATCCCAAGACCTCACAATCTGTTAGAACTGTCAAGAGATGTGTCATACATACCTAACAGTACCCTAGAAAATAAGGGTCATCTACAAACAATATTAAATTTATACCAATACAGCTCCTAAGTGTTACCTACTATAAAAAACACATTTTAAATCACTGTAATTTTTCTTGAAATTTTATTGTTTACACACTGTTGGCCAAGCTGAATCCATAGCAAAAGAATATCAATTCTTTAAAATCCAGATTCTTTCAGAATATACATACCTGTCGATAGAACTTCTCATACACAGGATTTGCACTCGATAGCTGTAAAAGAGACACAGAGAAAATGAAAGACAAAATGAACCCTGGAGACCCATACTTCAATTTCCCTCTCTCTGGACAAATCAAGATATAAAACACCCTCCACTGGTCTTCAAAGAAGCATTAAGGATTTACAATGATGAGGAACCGGGACAGCTCTTTGTGCTGTAACTTTTAGACTGACTTCTTGTTTTGCAGTCATTGACACCACCCCAGATCAGATTTCCCGCAGCCAGGTCACCAGGTGAGGCTGTGTGAAACAGCAACTCTTAGGCAACATGGCCTATGGGCAAAAGCAGAAACCTGAAACGACTCAGGCTAGGAAATGCTCTCTAATATTAGAGTACAAAGTAATACAATTTTATTTCACTGTCCAATGCATTATTCTTTAGAATTTAGTGTCATATGCAACCAGGATGTAAAATTTTCAGTTACCCAAATTAATCCCTGAATTCAAAACTAAACCCACAGCAACAGTACCACATTAAAATAGAATAATATTCTAACTTTGGGGTTTGTAACTTGAACCCTTGTTGTGGGTAACTGCTGCCTTCATTCCACTGCCCTCTACCAGACATTCAGGGCTCACCTAAAATTAAGTGGACAGCTTCTTTGGAAAAGGCTCTTTATTTTTAAATTATTCTCAGAAACTAAAAAAAAAGAAAAATCTAAGACCTGAAACAATGCAAAACCTAATCTCTTAAATAACACCACATCCATTTTCCTACAGCAACAGCTGCTATTTTGGCTGAGTACTCCAAGTTCACAGGTGCTGATTATCAGAAAATTCTACTAAGTGAAGATGTTTGGTAGAAATTAGTTTAGTACAATCTTGTGCAATTACAGAAAGTATGCAGCATCACTAGAACATCCTAAAAGGCAAATTATAGAGTACAGCTAGAAATAACAGGAGAGCTTCCATTCAGAGCTTATTCAGCAACTATACTGCCCCAGAGACTCAGCTTCTGATTTTCTAGTTGTTTTTTGGTTTTGTGGGTTTTGTTGTTGTTGATTGTTTTGGGTTTTTTGGTGATTCGGGGGAGGAAACAACAATAGGGGGACACAGCTGAAAAGGTTTGATTTGATTGCTGGGAGGTGGGTGGGAAATACCTCTCCCACAGCCAGACATGAAAAATTACATATGCTGGGAAACCACCATTGGTATTCACTGCAATACCTCCATTTTTATAGCTTAACCTTGCTCTGACTTTGCTCTGGTACCCAAAGACTTTTATTATTCAGCCATCAACTAAGCATGCAGTTACACATCCCTTAAAATAGCCTGACAAAATATATTCGAGTTTTGCCAGCCCTCAGTCTGCCACAACACCAATACAACAAACAACTTTCAATCACTTCCCAGCACTCCACAGCACGCTGTATTTTCTTAATTAAACCTCATGTGCTTTATCTACCCACTCAGCTACACTTTACACAACAACCTGGAGGGGTAGCTCTCCCAAATATTCCAATATTTGACTTACTATGTGTTACTGCATTAGAAGGTACAAGTCTAAAATTAAAGCTGTGAGCAGTGGAACAGAGCTGGCCAGCACATCCTCTGGAACCATCGATTCTCGTGCATCATCCATCCCTCTTGCCCAATGTCACCCCTTGTTCAGCCAAATGTTTCCTTATTACAGCCAAACTGATCATTGTCACTCCTGGACAGGAAACATCATGTTGAAGTCCTGCAATGGAAACACTAAGTGCAAAACAATCTTTTCATTCAGCACTTAGGAGTACGAGCCAATAATTCTTTACTTCATTAGTGTTTCCAATATTCATTTTGACATCAGTATCACTGCAGTAACTGGAATTTTGTATGAATAGAATAATAGTAGTAAAAAAGTTTCCCAGACTATTTTACTAGTAATAAATTTCTTTTTCCTTCAAAGTATACCCCACAACAAACCAACAGATGCAAATATAATCTACGATATTCTTCTGGGATATGTAAAAAAATACAGTTCAACACCTTTCCAGGTGCTGCTTTAGAATTTACCTGGCAAAATTCTTTTTATGGGATTTGTAACAACCATTTGCAGAGTAAATTCAACTTGTTTTAAATGCAAAATGAGGGAGAGAGAAAAGGTCAGATTCCACAGCATACAAAAATAGAAAGACATTATTATGGCTCCATTTCAAAGTTGATCACTTCATAAGGGTAATCTGTGTTGTAGTAATTACAACCTTTGATACAAACCTATGAACTTTAGAATGATAACCTAGGAAATAAAAAACACCTTCAGGGACACCCGTCTTTTTCATCTTCTGTTGTCAATCAATCCCCATGTTTTCATGCCCCTGGCACATTCACATTTATGTCTAATAAGATATTATTACCAGTCTGTCCATCCAGCCACAACCTTCCTTCCAAAAGGGCTTAAAAACAAACAAACCAAAGCTGTCTATTGAGAAAAACAAAAGTAATTTCCCCTTCCAACCCAAATGAGATATCTAGGGAGAAAAAAGCTATTCTATCCTCATTAAAATCCAAAATACCATATTCTATCACAACACAAAGCTCTAGGAGCTTTCAAAAGACATAGTCTGGCCTTAAATGTTCTTCCTGTAGTTAGCCAGCCAAAAGGCAGGTAAGTCCAAGGCAAGTTGGTTTCCTTACAATGCCATTTCAAAACAACAATCAACTTCTCTCTTCTTCCTCTATTGCTTTATTGTCTTAGCTGAGGTGTTTCAGGGTAAAGCTTTCTACCACTTTCAATTACACAACCAAGAACATCTCCTACAGCAATAACAAATGTAAAGAAAATATTTACTATAAATTTCTATACAATTATTACCAAGTACTTAAAAACTGAGCACTTTCTTTCCTATTGAATAGCTGAAGCAGGCACAAGAACTGCTGTCTTCTCTCCGCGGAGATGTCTGTCACTGCATAATTAGAAATGGTTCAATTTAATTTTCAAATTGCTACAGAAAATCTCCACCATCTTCTAATCAGTACTGAACAAAGCCTGTGCAACATGAAAGAGTAGCTGCACTGCCTTTTTAGAGGCAGCTTTTCTCTGACATGGTGGATGCAATACCAACCAAAAAAAAATTAGCTTCCATCTGCTTTAGGAGCAGTCAAGTCTCCTCTATGTGCAGGTTGAAACATACACATGCATACTCTGGTTTCTTCATCTGCAGGACAGAAAGAGGAACAACAGGTTCCTAATTCCACTAAAAATTACAAACTATGATCTTAATTTGACAATTTTGCTGATTTCTAAAAAAAAAAAACAACCCAACAAAAAAACCCCACAAGTTTGCCAGAGACCTCAAAACCTCTGGCTCTACATTATACATAACATGTGCATTACTGAGAGGGTATCATTCATACTGCAAGTATTTGGATCCTGTGTATTCCAGTAAGACCTTAATCCTGGCAATGTGTGCACGAGACAGGAATCCATCCAGCTCAGCCTCAGTGTAATACTCCATGTTTCCCTTCACTGACACAGTACAGCATTCTCAACTGTGCAACACAATACTCAAGTTTAAAATGAGACTTGCAGCTAATTAGGATACAAATTCATATTACATGATTTTGTCTTGTTTACCAAAGCAGCTCGTAACTACTTCAAGACGACTACCACATTTCTCAAAAAGAGCATTTCATCAGGAAGACAAACACAAAGTTATCTTCCTTTTCTTCCTGAATATTTCTTTACAGCGCTTCCCTTAACAGTGAGCTTCCCCCTCAATCACAGCCAGTTTTATAGAATAAACCACAAGTTCAATTTTCTAGAGCAACAAGAAGTTACTGAATGTCCATATTAACCCACCTTTCAAGAAACATCTCTGCCCCATTTTTAACATCCATCTCCCACATTTTCAGTTTTCTGTTCTTCCTCCCTAAATTCCCCATATAAAATAGGTCTGACAAGCAACCATCCTTGAAAGGTCAAAACATACAACCCCTTATGCTGGTTATAGCTTAATTTGACTTTTCCAAGAACAGATGACAATCTGTGAGATCGGTCAGTTCCTTCTCATTGCTCTTGTTTGCTTGTTTCCAAACTAAAGGCAACCACAACAAAACACTCCCGTGGTAGAAATTCCCTTAGAAGTTCCAAATTAAATTCACAGTCATGCTCAGACCATAACACTCACTGAGCAAACGCAAGTGGCAACAAGATGTTGCAGAATGGGTTCAAAATGGGGAGATAAAAGATACTTGAGATACCTGCTATTAAAGGGAGAGAGGAGGGAGAGATAATCACCTTCAGTTTGCAACCCTGGTTCAAGCATACTTGGTGTAATAAATTTCACTAGAGTTACACAGTCTTGAAGTATTTTTACTAATCAGTCAAAAGAATACAATTAGCGCAGAAAAGTTTCAAATTACTGAAATTACAGTTTTTTATTTATAAAAAGGATGTGCAGCCTTCTCAGACATTGCAGCTGCAAAGTCATCTGAAAATACCCTCATCTCACTTGGAAATACCCAACGCCCCAGCCATGCTAAAGTAGTGACAAACCAAACACAGGAAAGAGAACAGAAAATCGGAGCCAGCCGTGAGTCTGAGTGCAGGTTCATGTGGCTCTCGCTCTGTGCAGACCGTACTGCTCTGCTCACCTTTGCTGCTGGAGTCAGTAACTGATCTCAGAGCAGCCATCACTGCACTCCCCACCCCCATGCCCTCATTTTCACTTCCTCATGCTCTTCAACAGATTCTGAACACTGCAACACTTGTCAGGACTTTTTATAACCCAAAAACTCCACATGTTGGAACCTACGTTGAAAATAACTATCTTCAGGCTTGCTTGACTTACTAAGATGATTCTTATGCAACACAAGAAGAAAAAACAAACACACCAAAAAAAGAAATCCCCGCACAAGTGGTCAACACACAGAAATAGCTCCCTCAGTTTAACCACTGTTGTAAGCTACAGCCACAATTGTTTTAAGGATACTGGCGATTTTTCTGCTTCTGTCAACATTATCGCATTCGTGTTTAGTCCCCCATCCATGTGACCAAAAAAGTAAAGAAATTCTACAATGAAAGGATTACACAGCCTGTAGGCAATAATGTCTTGCTGTAGAACACACCAGAGCTGACGTCCCACTCCTCTCCACAAACCAAGAGCCAGAGCAGCTCTGTGAAAACTTTTCCATTCAGTAAGCAGATGTTTAAAGCTTTTTCACTTACTTGAAGACTATTGAGAGACTTAGACAATGCTAACTTAGCCATTTTAATATAAATCAAGCTTTCACAAAAGTACTATACTTCATAACTCTATACCTTTAGACTCTTAAAATACACATTCGTTTTCTCCACATATTTATTCATCTCTTCACTGAACTACCCTTTCTTTCCTTGAAATGGGTGACATTCTCAAAAGTGAACTATGCAAGTAACTGCAAACTGTGCAGCCTTGCTGCCAGCTTTTAAAGTTTACTTCCATGTGCTTAAGCAATTCATTAAGCTCATTTACCCGCTCTGCTTTGTGAAAATGCCACAACTGGCTACCAGATTGAAGCATCCCAAGCCAGGAAGATGAACCACCTCAGCCTTATGTCATGTAGGAATGGAAATTTCTCATCTCACAGCTAAATGAAATTTAAAAGTATCAAAAAGTTCATTAGCTATAGCAGCTCTAGGGAATAAGACAAGCTCCTAACGGTATAGAACAACCTGTGTGTAGTGATTCCATTACCGTCAGGAAAAAACGCGAGCAACAAGGATTGAGGTGAACTGAGATCACACGAAACAGTGCCAAGAGACTCCAAGTTTTAGGGCCATCACCTGCACAACTCTGCACTATGAGGCACCTGTATGGGCACTACGTGACAACAGTGTCCCCGCACCAAAACCAAGGTAAAATGACTTGCAAGCAGTATCTGCGGAGGCAGATTTCTGTTAAAACAAGGAATTCATCTGTCCCTCCCAGGGTCACCTGCCCATGGCCTCCCTGCCCCGGAGATCCCCTCGGTGCCGGGTGTGCCCGCGGGGCTCGCACCGAGCACGGACACCTTAACCCGGCGCTATCGCCTTTCAGCCCCTCCGCGAACACTCCCCGAGCCCGCCTGCTCTCGGCGTTCCGGGACGGGGTTCGCTGGGCTCCAGCCCGGCGCCCCGAGTCCTGCAGAGACAAAAGACGGACCGCGCCGGCCGCCGGCGCAGCCCCGCGCCCCGCCCGCCCAGGGCCGCTCCCCGCGCGGGTCTCCACAGCCCCGGGCAGAGGCACCTGCGGCCGGGCGGGACCCGGTTCCCCCGCCCGTGGCACCCCCGGCTCGCGGCGCGGGGCTGCCCATCCGCCTCCCCTCGCTGCCGTTCTCCATCCCGCAGATACGGACACACCCCCGCCCCGCCGCCACCTGACAGCGGCGGGGCAGCGCTGCGGGGCTGCGGCGGCCGCACAAAGCGCTGGCCCCCCGGGCAGCCCCGCGGCGCTCGGCCGTGCCCGCGGCGGGAGCGGGCGGTGGCGGCCCCGCGGGCGGGCCGGGCGCGCAGCCCCGCTCGGTACCTGTGCCAGGGAGAGGCGCGCGGCCATGCTGTTCCATGCCCCCGGCCGGGCCGCAGGAAGGACGCGCCGAGCCCCGCCACTCGCCGCACAACTTCGGCAACTTCCCCAGCCGGCCCCGGGCAAATCCCGGCACCGGATCCGCGCCCGCCCGCCGGACGGAGCCGGAGCCTCCCCCGCCGCCACACGGCAGCGCAGCCGCGCGCAAAAACGGGCGCGGATTTCCGGAGCCGGAGCCTGCTCGAGGCAGCTGCAGCGAAAACCCGGAGCTGGAATCCTTGGCCTGACACGGTGGCAAACATCCCCCAGTGCCGGCTGCTGGCCTCTCCCTCACCTTCCCTGCTGGCCCTGCTTGTGCTGGAGATGCTTCCAGCATGGTGAACGGTTGCAGTTCTGCAGCCTAGTCATGACACAGGTGGGGGAAGTCCCAAAACAGGAGGTGAACCAGGTCTGGGATCAATTGCAACAGAACTGGGCACAAGGCCCAGGAGGAAGCAGCATGTGAGCCCAGCAGGATGTCCTGACCCGACACATCCTCCCAGCAGTGAGGAGCAGCCCCAGGCTCGGCCTCCTGCTTCCCTCCACTCACAGGAAATTAGACGCCTGCCCAGGCAACTCATTGCTGTACATGTCCTTCTGTCTGTCTGCTTGTACTCAGGGGAACAGTGGCTCTTCTGGGGAAGAGTAAACAGGAGAAAGGGATGAGCAAGCCTTATGGCAGGAGAAACGATGAGACATCACAGGCAACAAAACACAAAGGAGCAAGCTGGAGTGGGGAGTAAATTGCACCACATTCTCCAAACCCATGGGAAACTATTGTGTACAGGCTGGCTGAAAACAATACTTGTGTCACCACTCATTCTCCTGCTCCTCTTGTAGCTGCTCACCTCTTCCCACTGGCTTATTTCCACTCCTACTCTGAGCTCTACGCTACCTCAGCATACATCAGTCACTGAGGGCTGAGGGAAAATGTTCCTATTTTTATACTTTACCTCAAGGTGGTTTAGGCACACATTTAAACTTCAAATGTGCATTCGGAGCAGTATGAGGAAATTAGCTGAAGTCATACTTGATTACTGGAAAGCCTTCCCAACATGCTTTGTTTTCTTTATTTGTTTGTAATTCTCTACCCCTCTGCATTGTTTTTGTCCTCCTCAGCTCAGTTGTGTGCTCATGCCCCACCTCTGCATCCTGACATTCCTCAGCTGGCAGTCATCCTGAGCTGCTAGTGCTCATCATCTGTCGTGAAACGTGGGATCCCTCCTTCCCACCTATTCCTTAATAAAGGATTTACAGAAGCTCTGCTTTACGAACTTGTTTCTGAGCCATTTTTTCAGTAAGAAAAAGAAGATATGGAGGGGAAGAATATAAAAAGCAAACAGAATAGATATAAAAATATTCACACCATTCATATACTCATTGTCACCTCCCTACTCCACCTCACACTTCTCTCATAAGCAAAATCCCTAGAAAACAACATAGATTTTATATTTCTAGGTTGATTTTTTCTTCTTTGATTAAAGTTGGAATACCATCTCAGAATAATTAATAGCTGGAAATTAAACCAGAAGATTGTAATGCTAGAGCTGTGTCTCCTGGGGAGAGCAGTATTTTTGGGAGGGGCTCCCTTGGTAGGCATTTGGGGCTTCTAAGCTGCCATGAGCTCATGTGGGTGCCCTTTGTCAGGTTTTTCCTTCATCTCTCAGTCTTGCAGCTTGGCAGGGACTGGTGGCCTCTCAGGAGAGAGGTTACACCCAGGCTGATGTGTTCTCACTGCAAAGAGAAGGAAAATGCAAAACAGGGACCTGGGATTTGGCTCTGGAGTTGGAGGCTCGATGCCGAGAGCTGCTGTGAGCAGAATTTTGTGGGCAGGCTATCTGGCTCAGCAGTGTTCTTGCTGCTGTTCCCTTTATCTCCTGCGTGTTGCATCAAGTATTTCCCACGAGGTCCAGGAAGGGACCCAAAGCTGCAGCAAGGCTCTGGAACAAGGCTGTTGAGTCAAGGGACTTATGCAGGTCAGCCAGCAGAGCTGTGTCACCCCTGGGTACAATTAAAGCCCAGAGTCCCCTCAGAGCAGAACACTTGTCCAGGAGGGAGGTCTGCTCCAGCCGAATGACTGCTCCTGAGGGCCTGGCCTTCCTGAACATTCCTGTTAGAAAATAAACACAGCAAATTCCCTCCCCATTTTACTCCCTCAATCTGAAATGCACAGCAGTCTGCATCCAGAGAGGCTTTCCACAGAGCTCTCCAAAGCTGCTGCAGCACACTCCAAGTTGCACCTGCAGCTCAGGAACAAGCAGGCAGTGCCAGGTACGTGGTTATGTACCTTCATTCTGGCTGTGCACACTCACAGTCATCAGGTATGACCACTGTGTCCACAGTCACAGGGCAAGAATCACTCAAGGTAACCACTGTGGCCTCTACAAATTAAAATAATAATGAGTTTCATATAATCAACACTGAATTAGTGTGGTCATGTTGATCTGTGCTGTTCATCATTCCGTGCATCTCACAGACAAATTGTCCTGGATGCCTCCAACCACCAGGACAGTTAAAACAACCAGCTCAGAGCCTCAGACATCTCTATAACAATTACAACAGCACTTGTCAGCCTGCTGATGGTGAATGATTGTACTGCAGATTTTCATGAATCTAGAATGACAACTCCCAGAAGAAAACCAGCTCTCTGCTTCTCAGCTGGAATTGAGATGTCATCACCTGACACTGGATCATAAAACTGGACTTCATACTTACTTTCAGCCAAGAGAAAAATCACAGCCACTAAAATTTACTCAAAGCTGTTGGCAGGTTTGCAAAACAATGCCCTCCAATGACCTTTCTTGGCTTAGCCATGAGCAGCTCACCAGGGCTTGGCTAGCATGGAAGAGCTCCAGAAATCTGGAACAGGGGGACTTTTCCAAATGTACTTCTCCTCTTATTTTCTCTTCAGTGGAAACCCCATTCTTCTGTCTCTCCCTTTGCTGACCTCATGAATCTTGACCTTTTGCAATATCTTCTCTGAATTGTGTAAGGAGTTGTGGGATTCTATGCTGGGTTTTCAGAAAAGCTTGTTAAGAACATAAGAAAGTCAAAAGATCAATGAACTGCAAAAACTTCAACAGTTTCATTTTAGATCTTTTTGCATTCAACATAAATTCTCCTGCAGGAAATGTTTATCTGCAATCTGCTCTGTATGAACTGCTATATGATTTTTTTCTTGCAAGATCCTCTACTACAGTGCACTTGATACCCAAAGGACATGGAAAATAGTATTAGCATGCTTTTATTTGTAAGTATAATAGGATTTTCTATGATTCTAAGTACTGGCATTTTGACAAGTAGGTACCAGATCTCAGTGTTCTTTATTGTTTCTTTAAAAGTACAATGCACAAGGTTATGTCTACACTGGACAAACAAGGGACTGCTAACAAATCAAAATTAGCCAAATGGCTGGTGAAGGCTGAGCCTTGCAGCAGTGCAGCAAGCACAGCAGCAGCACAACCATTTTGGTGCAAATTCCCACTGTGAAACACTGTGTAAGAGTATAAAGTGACTTGTTCTGGTACAGCTGAATTTGAAAATGTGCTGCAGCAAGACAGCACAGAAAGGATATCCACCAGTCAGAGTCAAACACTAACAACCTCTGTTTTATAGATCTCCAAATACGTTTGTTAGTAAAGCTGGTAGCATTTTAATCATATCCAATGGTCTCCCCAGACATTACACCTTAAGTGGCCACCTCTTCCTTTCTTAGAGCTTTGTTTACCCTATGGATCAGCACACAGGAAGCCCAAATCAGCAGACAGGCATTTAGTGTGACTTGTTCTGCTCGTTCTAGGAAAGGTGTTACTAGAGCCCATGATCACTCCGAAGGCTCAGAGAGAAATGACTCAGTCCTGCGTCCTGCATTCTTGAGCACTAAATGAGGCACCCAGCTCTCTGGAATTCCAGTGCAAAGCAGAGCAGTAGCTGCAGCATTGTGTAGACAGAATCAAGGATTTAAAGGTAAGAAGAATTAAGCCACTTTGAGTTTTACAGAACAAAAGGAAACATATGCATCAACACACAAAATCCTGGCCAAAAAAAAAAGGAATCACAGTTCTATGATCAAAGAATGTAATGCAAGGGAACCTGCTCACCTGCCCACAGGGCAAACAGACTGTGTTACAATGCACAGGTTTCAGAGAGCCAAGCAATACCCATGTTCCTGATGCAGAACAGCATTTCCCACACCTAGGTTACTGAAAGATCCCTCCTGAGAAATAAAGAAGATCATCATACAAACTTGGACAGCCTTTGGACTGAGGGCACCTTTCATCAGAAACCTCGGAGTATTTTCCAGGACTAGTGACACAAGCTGGTTTAGGAAGTCACGACTGCAGGTGTGCCTTTATCTAGAAATCCACCCCAGGACATGCTTTGTGTGCTCTTTACATTTTATGCAGCTGCAAGTTTTCTAGACAAAGGGTAACAGATAGGGTGCTATGTTTTAAGGCCACAAGAGAACACTAAAATCATCTAGCCAGACTCCAATCTGTAGAGATCTGTTAATTTCTGAGTTTCTTTTGTATAAAACATGTAATCTGTGAGTCCTACAGTGTATCTTCTAGGAGGATGTCCAGTTACTAGAGTATGTAGATGGATCATTTTGAAATCTGCATAGGAATTATCTATTAATTCATCTTGTGCTGTGCTCTTGGCTTCTTAAGGTGGTTTGCAGAGTTTCAAAGTTACAGCAGCTTTGAAAGTGTTTCAAAGTAGGTTTTGGGATGATCAAATTCATACAAAACTGTAGCAATATTTCTTCATCTGCATATTTCTTCATCTCTAAAGTGTTTTCTGTTCAGATGTTCAGAAGTATTTGAATATATCTGAATTTAATTCCTTCATCTGGCAGAAACAGAGTACAGTATGGAATCATTGTACCTCTTTGTTTTGTAAAATGATGCCATCTATATTGCCGGTATTCAGAAATCCAAAGGCTAAAATTATTTTTGAACTGAAGTAATTAGAAAGAACAATCTTGAATTTTATTAAGAGAATGGTAAAATTGAAAATAACTTGAACAGGGCATGAGTGAATCTCTTTAATCATATTTGATTAAAGAGTTGGCAATCTGAAATGCAGCAGTACAGATCTATGCTATTTTAAAACATACACAATTTATCTTTTCATTAAGACTGTAAGTATATATCTCAAACTGATTTATTTAGCCAGTTTCATGGGGCTACACCTCATGTTGCAGAAGAATAAGAGAAAATGTAGATATATACAAGAGGTCAGCTTGACCTCTAGATAATCAGCTGGATGACTGACAGCAGAATGACATTTTTCATTCAAGACCATATTTGAGATGCAGAAAAATCTTCAACAGGCATTAATTTGACATGTCCAGCTAATGCAGCAGTTGAGATTTCGCTGTTCCTTGAACAGTTTAATACATGTTCTGACAGAAATAGAACAAGCAATAGCACTGCTGAAACAGCACCAGTCTTCATTATAAATTAAACACATCGATATCGTAGTGTGTAGTGTATATTAAACAAAATGAGGATTGAAAACTACTATGCTTACAAAGCAGCAGGCAGAAAAGCTTTTACCAACAGTTTCTTCTGTTCCCTGTTTCCTTAGGCATGTTTTCTGTACTATAAATCCAGGAAACACATTGCTCACCTTTCTGAAACAACTGAAAGATTATTGTGTTTTAAGAAAACAGAAAACATTAAAAAAATATAATCTACACACTGAATTCCCAACATTCCCCTAACCTAGAATTAGTTCACTCAGCCCTTCACAAAGACTATTAATTAATTTCAGAATTATAAGGTAGGTGAAGAAATTAGATAAAAGAGCATTTAGTATTTTTTCTTCTCATTAAATGGTTTATCTTTAAGACAAACTCCTGACTGTTAATGGTAAAAGACCATTTTTATGGCATTACTGTAACTCTTGATACTAGCAAGTGTTTCTTCTTGAGATTTCCTTACTTGTCCTCCCAATTATTTTCATCTTCTTATCTATTATTACCTTCTCCACTTTCTTTCATTTTCATCTAGTCTTAATTACAACCATAATAATGTCAAAATGGTTCAGAAAGTATTAAAACAAAATAACAACAATGCAATAACATTGGTCATAAGACAAAAAAACTTTCACAAATAATAGTAACCTACTATGGCAAACCAGCCTTCAAGCTGAGCAATTCAGGTACCAACATTTAAATCATATTTTTTAATTCATCCTTATTCAGGACAACACAATGTTCATATTTAATTTTACACTAATAGTTAAAACTTCTCCTAACTGTAAATCATATTCCACTTGCTTTCAGCAATGAAGTCTCTCATGTATAGGAGCAGCAGTGACAGAACAGAGATCTCAGTTGGGTTAAGGTAGTGAGTGCCAAAGGTTCAGTGAGGAGATGAGTCAAAAGCCTCAACAATAGTGGAAAATCAATCACATTAAAAAATGTGTTAATGTTTTAGCCCTCAGAGTAGACAAAGAGATGATTTGATCTTTTTAGTTAACCTTGATCAAGTGACCTTTAAAACTGTGGTTTTGCTGCTATGGAAAAGATCACAAATTATTGACAAATATGGTGAGAAGCAAGAGCAAAGCATTGCTTTCCTACATCAGTATAAGTGCTCAGAGCTTTAAATGAGCCTGCAGGTTGCACTCTGTGAAAGCTATCAAATACCAAATTGCAGTGCTCTTTCTGCAGGCAGAAGGAATTTCCACAGATGCCTTTTCAGCTGCACTTCCCCTTCTCAAAAGCACAATTCTGCTGTATGTCCATAAATGAGAAAGCACCATGTGGATTTTTTTTTATTTACAGCCCTGTGGCAGGGAGTGGAATCTGTTCTGTTACTTGGCCAACTATTGCACAACATCAGCAGGCAAAAATGTTCCTTTAAGTGCAACACATATAATCCCACTGGTGTCAACACATAAGACTAAGGAATGTTTCCTTAAAACCTCTCTTTGTTTTTTGTACTCCTGAATAATTGACATGTAATTAAATATTTTCATTCTTCTACATCAGGTTGGTACTATCAATATTAGAGTGTAACTTGACTGATGAGATCGAACCAAAATACATTTGCCTTTATGAAAAATATTTTAAGCACATACAATAAATATCATTGCTAAGTATTAAAGACTGAATATTCTTTTATTGCTGTAAAGTACAACAGCAATAAATAGTTCACAATTCAAAATATGTTCTCATTTGATTGCACACACAGTGCAATTAAAATATTAAACATTCTTAAATATGACCAAGTTATTTGCTTAATGACTGATTTGTTTACTGGTTTGGTTGGTTGGTTGATTTTGTTTGGGTTTTTTTTAAGATTAATTTGCAGAAGTAATGGAGCAGTGATTCAGCCTCAATGGAATTGTAAAGGTGTGCATGTAACTGATCAGATGCAAAAGAGCATTAATGGAATTTGAACTCCATCAGCTGACAAGGACTTGCTTTCCTCTGTGCCACCTTATGTTCCTGTCCTTTTAGGTGTAATAAAAAACATCTCACCTGTTGAACAGGTGAAGCTAATACAGCTATAAGCAGATATAGCTATACAACAACTACAAAGTGAAAGTCTGGTGATCATTCATAAAAAATGGTTTTTTTAATGATTTTTAATAGCATTTAAAACAGCTGTGGTAAATAATTCCAGTGTAACCATCACTGTGACTCTGAAAAATATATCATGGATTCAGTAGCTTCACAACAGTCTTTCAATCAAACTTGATGTCTTTACAAATAAAATTCCATTTAAATATATTTTAGTTTTAAAAATGCACTGCAGAATCTGAAAGACTCTTTCAGCTCCTACTGTTATTGGTAATAATAATTTAAACGAGATTCACAAAATATGAGAAGCAGTTGAAGAATGTAATTTATAAATATCTTCATCAGATTACCAAAATTATTGATGATGATGCACAAGCATCAAACCCACTAAGATTTTTCAGATCCCCATATCAATTTAATTTGTTGAATCAGTTCAATGACAAATAAATGTGACCTTCTCTAGAAGGACAGCCCCCCTCCCTCGCCCCCCAGGTGCTCACAAGACAAAGATATATCAGGTATAAAACTGACACAAAGAACACTGAGCTCCAAAGGAGAAAAGTATCAAAGTTTTAGGTATAAAATAGAGACAGAAGCCATATAAGGTAGGTAAGGTCAGATAGCTGGATGAGTTTGGTAGAAACAGAAGATATATTCTCCTGAAAGAATCTCCATGATTCAAAAGATGTTCAAATTCCATCCCAAACTGAAACATTCTTGATTGTCAGTCTCTTTATGTTTAGTGAAGATACCTAATTTGTTCCTGTTGAAATCAAGTTTACTGTAATGATTTTCCTTACAGAAATACCTGTACAAAATGATTTAATTAATTTCTCTCTCCTCATGATAGCATTAATGATGGTAAATTACATATATACAGATAAGCATGAGGAAAAAACACTCCAAAATCATCAGTAGAGCTATTTAGTTAACTGTAAAATGAATATATAGATGAGTTGCTTAATTTAGCTCAACTCCAATTCTTCCACGTAGGGAATAAATCCCAGGCTAAAAATTAGCTGTGGATCTCCTACAGAGGACTGCAGAACAGATCCATGCTGTGCTAGATGGCACAACTGCCAGCCCAAAAATATAAATCATGCAGGTTCCTTGTAGAGAGAGGAAAACCTGTATTGTTGTATTTATAAATACAGGTATATAATTACTAATTAAAAGAATGAAACAGAAGACCTTAGGTGGGAGTGTGTGGTGGTTTTATGTGTGTTTTAACTATATTTATCATGTGTATTGGACAACAAATTGAAGCAGATGCTACAGCCAGGACTTTTTGCTGCCAATGAGGCTTGAAAGGGGAAAAGTATCCAAAGATTGCTTCAAGGACATGGATAAGGAAACTTCTGGTCAAAGTCTCTGACAGCAGCATAGAAGCTTGGATTGCTTCCTTGGGTTTCTAAATCCCTCCACGGATATGTTTCCAATCAGGCTACTGGAAATTACTGTATTTTTAATTTAATTTCCACTTCAAGAAGCATGGTAGGGGCAGGACAGGCAGCTTGGCATGTATAACAACTGGCACAGATGAAAGCCAGCCAGATGGCATTAGGCTAAAAGAGTTCTCTTGCCCAAAATACAGCACCCACGTCCTTGGCAGATTCTAAAACCAGCACAGAATGTCTCTGTCTCCCTTTACCATTATCACACAGCTGACTTTTATATTACATATCTGCAGCTCTGATCCCTGCCCTTACAGCTTTGCAATAACTTCACAAATTTCTCATATGAGGAGAGCACTTAACAGGACTCAACAAGGAAAAAATTTTAATTAGACCTCTTTTTCTCTCAGGTAACTCAATTTTTTAACATTGATGGAATAATATTCATCAATTCCTGTAGCTCTTTGGGGATTACTGATTTAAAATAAAAGAATTTAATACTTGAATAAGCAATGTAATATGAAGATCTATTTTTTTGCAGATGAGCAGATTAAATATATCACAAAAAGTAAAACGCCTCAAGTTTTAGTTGTTGCACATTTAATTGCACATATACAGTTATTTGATTAAATGAACTATGTGAGCTACTTGAAGCAAGAATATCTCCAAGCTCAATCTAATGTCATAATTAAGACTCCTCATGTACATTGAGTAAGATCTGCCCAAACAATACACTATATCCACATTTGGTCAATGTTTGTTCACAATTTATTATAAACTATACTGAAGTCTGATTCCCATTGCCAGAGGACTCAAACTTTGCTAATAATGCAGTCTGGGGGGTTTGCTTAATGTGAAAACCTGTAAAAAAGAAATATAATTATCTAGAAAAATGATCTGCATTTATCCCTCAAATAAAAAAGTGCATTTTAAAAAGTGACAAAACTGCATTTATCCCTCACATCTCCTGGTTGGTTCTAGATTTACCATTCCTTCCATCACAGCACTATGTGAGCCAAATTTTCTTCTCCTGCACAACTGCACAACTGCTATCCAAGTCCATGGGTTCAGAGAATTTCATGAAGAGCAGAGTCTCATGTCAGCCTCTACTGCTTGCAAGGAAATCTCCTCTATCTCCAGCCACCAGGAGATTCAACAGCCACAGGAGTTCTGCACAGTGCTCATGAGAGGGAAGTAAAGTGTTCCCCTGAAAACTGGACAAGGAAATGCCTAAAATTGCAAGCTGACTGAAAGAGTAAAAGGAATTGAGTCAGCATTCTGGGAAAGGAAGGAAAAGGGAGGGGTGGAACAAGCAGTATATTTTGTATATTCTTAAAAAAAAAAAAAAGTTCAAAGCATATACCATGAAAAAGATAAGTGCTACTAGTATGCCATAAATAATGTAAGATTCACATAATGCACCATTAAAGTTTATGGATCAAATCCTCTTTCCTGGCCATGATGTACTCAGGCATAACAAAGACTCTCACAGAGTTGGTTACAGCTTTCTGATTCACTACCCAGCCCAGTTCATCTCTGGCACTGAGATGGGACTAGAGATGATTCATTAATGGAGGGAGCCAGATTGCAATTTCTCTCCCCTACAATCCCTTTAAGACACTGTTTAAAGGGGCTGTAAAACTGGCTAATATATCACCTCTTAGTTAATTCAGAACTTTTCCATCTAGAAGAGAAATTTCCTGGACCTTGGGTGCTTTTCTCTTGTTTTGCCTTGTCTGAGCGTAGTGAACAAGGCCTAAGGCTTTCCCCTTCTAAGCTCCTTCCAGCTGTGTGAATGCTTCCATTTGTCCCAAATAAACAGAGTTTATTTGGATGTGTCATGCACATGTACATGCACATCCATGCTTACTGATCACTAAACTGCAAAGCCAATTCAAATTTCTTGTGTTCAGGGGAACTGTAAGCCTGGGTGCAATGTGCCCTCTGAGCATGCATAATCTGAAACAGATGGCTCAACAGATGAGCTGCCAAACACTCAAGGCCAATTCAAATGCCATCCAAAAGTAAAAGTTATGTGGGATAAAAGTTTTCCTTGTCCCACTTCAGATAAACAGGGCCTATCAGCTTGGAAGATGATTCTTTCTCATTTTCTGCTTGTCTACTTATTCTTTTCAAATATGGCATGCTCTAGGAAACAAATTCAGTTTTACCAGCTGCCAGCATTTTCAATCTCTTGTTTGGGTTTTTTTTTCAATAAAGCACCATACTCTGGAGTGAAGAGATTGCAGGGTTCTTTGAGCTTAAGTTAAAAAACAAGGCCGACAAGAAAAGAGGAAAATACAGGAACTTTCTGGACTTCAAGGTTGCAAAGAAAAGGTTGAAAATATGAACCCTTTAGAAACGAAATTCATTTTTAACTCGTGCTGTGGTTGGCAGGGCTTAAGCACAAATAAATAATTTAAATTGCATGAAATATGAAGTGCATTGATTTCCCATTTAAACACTGATACGTGGTACTAGAGAGCTCTCCCCAGCTTGTGATACTTCCCGGCTTTTCCACAGGACTCCCTGCCTATAGCTTGCCTAAGTGGAGGCATTGTTCCTGCAGGCATTATCATGCCTTAGGCAATGCCTTCAGTGTAAAGTAAACCTGATTTGAAGCTACCATATGACTTGATTTTCCCAGAAAGACCATTTTTTGACACCTGGATTTTTTTCCTGAGGGTGCACACACACACACACACACACACACACACACACACACACACACACACACACACATCTATGTCCATATATTTCTATTAATCTGTCCATCTCCCCAGACTCTCTGTCTAGGTGTCTGAATTTCTTAACACCAGGAATCCTGACACCAGACTATTAAATACATTCAAAAAACCCAGACTATGGCAGATTGCATACTGCAGAGTTTCGGTGTGCATGAAAAAAAATGAACATTTCCAAAAAGTAATTACACAGTCTGAGCACTCACAGTACAGAATATGCCCATGTTGCTGCTGGGAACAGAAATGACAGCCATCACTTGAGTCAGCCAAGCACCACTGAGATCAGTCACACTGCAGAACATTACCTATGCTTCACACTGCACCAGCTGACACCACACTGATTATCCCCTGAAATGTTTCAAGTACTACAGTACTACAGTTAAGGATTTGTGAGTGTAGAAGGTTCAAGCTAAAACACACAAAGAAATTGTAAATTAACTCCACATTCAAGACAAAGGGTGTAAGATTGGTCCACTACCTAAAAGAAAAATTGCCATCTCTGTGTTTTAGAAATTCTGTGCAATGAGTAAATATAATGCATGGACTATAGCAATTGAATGTAAGCTATGACTGCTGTTATTTAGCAAATTAAGTTCTCATTCAAAAGTGTGAAGCCAAATAGATATAATATTGTACAGACAGATGGGTTAATGTTATCAGTACGTGACAGCTGGATCAGGGAAAACTCTGTGTAGGATTTTGTTTTCTCTAAAATTGACAGATATGTAAGCCAAAATGTGAAAGACAGATAAGACAACAGCTCATTTGCTACTGGTTTTGCTGTATTGAGAGGAGCTGTATGTGTCCTGTATTTGTCAGACTGGAAACATAAAGCAGAGAGTGTAATGCTAATGATACACTCAGATCCTCCTCTTTTACTTATGCATTATGAATAGCAGAGCTTAACTGGGTAGATACGTGCTTTAATCTCTAAGTCAGTGTGATAAATTTTTCTTTTGATTATGTATGTGTAACTACATCAACACCAAAGGAACACAAAAGTGTGAACAACGTTTGGGCTGTTTGGCCTGGAGTGGAAACATCCAACTAAACTCGTGCTTTTCTTTGCTGGTAGCTTATTTCCAAAGGCTCAAGGCTTCTAATCTCCAAACTATATTGCACATTTGACCAGTAAATTAGAACAAACTATTTATTGTGTATACCTCAAGTAAACACACCACTGGAAGAGACTACAGTGTCCTAAACATTATCAACTTCAGCTTATGCTATGCAAATCCAAGTTTCACTGTACACTGCAGATTTTTTATTGCTAGACTTCCTTCGAAGTGCATTCCTTACAAGCTTATTTTCAAAAACTAATTCTCTTGGGCAATGGAAAGCAAATTATGTAACTCTCCATTCTGTCAATTGTCCAGAGAATTTACTTAACTCCAGTAGCATTTAGAGATTTTAAAATTAATGTTATTGCAGGACTTTCTTAGAAGTTACATTGCAGTTCCTGCTGCAATAGTTTATTGGGGCACTGGGAAGTTCACAGATTGAACTTTTGAAACTTGGAAGCAAACAGATGCAACAAGGCCTGGATTTTCTTGGCTTACAAAGTGAGTAACAGAGCTGCCCTGTGTGTGCTGCTGCCTACGAGCTGAGTAGGATTTCCTTTGTTTCAGTCCATGACATCTGAGTGTATTTCAACAGTTCTGAGCAACTTCAGCTTCAGCAAAAATCAGCAAAACTGTTCATGCTGGAGAAGAGGCAAAGTAAGGTCTGAAAGCTAAAATGTAAAAATTAGGCTACGATATTATTAAAGATCCCACAGAAATCCCACTCTTATACTGAAAAAAGCTCTGACAACCCAAAACTCTCCTTGAAATAATAGTTAAAGAGTCCTTTGGTGAATATAAGTCCCTAAATGAAAATAAGAACATAATATAAAAATAGCAGTAATGGCTCAGAAGAAAGGTCTAAACAGTCCAATATCCTGTCTGCAGCTGTGGCAATAGCCAATAGCTATGGAAAATTGTAGGAGTGGGAAAGGCAGTGAGACTGCTCTGGTGTACTTCTCAAACTTCCAATGATTTACAGCTCAGAAGTCACCTGAGCTGGAGTGAATTCCTGTGAGTGGTTGTTTTTTACTTTAGACACCAGCTTAATGTATCCTATAATATGTCTGAGGCTTTTGACTTCATCCTACCAAAGGATGAAACCTCACCAGGGTGTTCAAGGGCTTTCCCTCATCCTTGAACTTGGGTTTTCTTCCTGCTCATACCAAGCTGATGGAGCTGCAGGAGGTGCTGCTCTGAACTGAGCTCTCACTTCATCTGGAGATCTGATGTAGCTGCATTCTGCACGAGTCTGCCAGTTCACACATAAGTGGAATATTCTCCTGACAGCTCCCAAGAGCTGACACGGTAGCAAAACACCCATTTGCTTTCTAAATCCTGGTGCAAGTGCACATCATGATTTTTGGGGAGCAGTCTGAGTTTATTTGTCTGTTCTGGTGGCTACTTATTTTTCTTCTACTAAATTAGTTTTCCCCTTCTTTTTTCATTTCTCATAAAGAGAGAATTGAGTAGGATGAAACAAATAATTTCTGCATTTTTGCTTTCATCAGAAAAAGGAGAAAGCAAATCCTTTAAGTAAGCATGAAAAAGGATTTTTTCATTCTAAGATAAGAAGAAAGAAATATTCTCCAGTATTTGGTAGGATTAACTTTGCTAGTTTTGTTTCTTATTCTTACACAAGAAACAGTAACCCTAAAGAAAAATCTTTGTGGCATCCCAAAATCAGGGCAGTATTAAATGAGGGCTTATATTGTTCATGGACTCCTCCTATATACAAATACCTGGGAGTGATGCTAGACCTCAAGAAAATTTATTTTACCTTAAATTCCAGAAGAAAATGTAGAGGAGACAGAAACTGATTCTACATTGACACAATGGAAACTTAGTTTTAACAGATACCCCTTAAATACTTCCAGTTATGGAAATTAAATGAGCAATAAAGGCACACGTTTACTTATGTATTATGATGGATTGCTCAGCTCTAGGTCTCCTTGACTTTACTTTTATCCTTCCTTTCATCACCTATTTAATACCCTAAAAACTACCACAGTCAGATGTTTGTTATTTACCCGGACAAAAAAAAAAAAAAGGGGAAAAAATATAGAGGAAAATATATTTTTCCTTCAGATTTTATCATGACTTTGTACCATCAAGTATGGACACTGCTCATAACAGCCTAAAAATATGCATATATTTTGGAACCTACTTGTATGTATAACCATCAGTTTTAAATACTACGTTTGATATTGCTGTATCTATTAATAACAAATAAATACAGTGTATAAAGAAAAACAAACAGTCCTTAACTGAAAATAAACACAGCGTATAATCCTTATGATTAGTGACAATATTGTAAAATATTAATTGAGTTCTTACCTTTTCCCTTGGTAAATTTGCTACACATCAAACTCTACACATTAAACTCTACTGTAAGTGTAAATTTTGTGAAAAGATGATGATGGATGTATTGCATTCTTGCTAAACTGACTACAAAGAGCATGTAACCTCATTTGAAACATATTAATAGGGCAAACACCATGTAAAAAGGTGATGGTGAGAAAGCTTTGGGAAAAGAGATGATGCTTATTTGCCTTTTTGTAGCAGTGGGCTGCATACCACAGCTGCAATGAAGGAAACATTCCAGTTGAGCAGCATTCCTCTGTATCTTTTCAAAGTCTTTGTGGAGGCTAAAGTAGGAATCACTTACTTGTGGCTGAGAAAATAGCAGGGACTCGTGCATTAAATTTTAAATACATTCTGCCCAGAGGATGATAAGATGTTTAAATCAAATGATGAGACATTACCCATCTAAGAAATGCATTAGGAGTATGAAATGGGATTCAGCATGCCGTGAATTCTAAATTCCTGTACTCAGCAAAGAATCATAGACTCCTACAATACCAGGTTGGAATTACCATATTATGCTCAAGGATAATATGGTTCATTCTTTCTTGGCCTAAGTACAGACTAGACAATATGGCCCAGCACTTTGCTCACCCTGAATTTTAGAAGTGTCCATGGGCTGTTGATCTCAAGAGTAAATTATGATATTGTAAGTTTTATAATAAAATAATACAAAGATTACAATGAATTGTTCACCAAAATTCATTCCAGCATTTTTCTACTTGCTAGATTGATTTTCAGATTACCAGAGCTCAGCCAGTGTGGAGATGGAAAATAGCCTGTATAACTATTTCTTCAGTATAAAGGCGTGCTTTCCCCATTAAATTTTTACTGCTATTAATGTCTTCCTCTCAGAACACTGAAGATCTCACGAGTGATCAGGATATGTGGGAGGAATTCTTTGTACTCTGAATGAAGTGAGTGCAGAAGATAATCACATTTCTTAACAGCCAAGCCACTCAACAAGCCCAGAAATGTACTTCTTGAAGAGATGTTGAGTCCTGAAGTGTCAGTCTACAATCCTGCAACTCCCAGATAATGTTATGTCAAAGCATCCTGCAAAACCGGAATTTACTCTTAAGAGGCCCCACACCAAAATTTTAAGTTTTGTTACTGTTTCAAAGGTACACCAATTTATAATGTCCTTAAAACGTGTTTCTCTGTAGACCTTGTAAAAGGATTTGGCCATTAGGTGAGTCACTGGAGTTGTTTAACTGAGCACCTCCACGCCCTGTTTTCAACACACTGCAACAAGATCTGAGAAACTTCTCCCAGTCCTGCCAAATGTCGGTGCCAGCGAGGTGAGTCAGCTGCGTCTTTGCTGCATCATCCCTCTGACAGACATTGCTACCAGAGAGGATCAAATAACTACACACAGAATAAATCTCAGTTTCAGCATCATCTCTATCTTAAATGCAAGAGAGAGTTTTCAGCTCTGTCTTAAATGGTATCACCGTTTGGCTGAATATATTCCATGGACTTTGGGTAACTGGCTCCAATATTCCAGTGCTCTCCAGGGCAGCTCTAAATACACCACGGAAGGATGAGATTTTGAACAGGCAGACCTGATGTTCAAAAAGAAAAGCCCCTTCTCTTGTGAACTTACACCAAACACAGCCATAAGCAATAAGCAGAAATAGAACAGGGATACTGAGACTTGATGACTTGATTCCCATACGACCTCCTGTAATTTGATTTTTTACAGAATATGCTAATATGGAGTCATTTAGAAGACTCAGAAAGGTCTGCTTAGCCCTCAACGACATTCCTCATCCCTGACCTAGAGGAATTTATGACAATCCATTAAAATCAGAGATAAACTAGATTAAAATGGACAGATTTGGGAAAATGTATCACTAATGGCTTTTATTTCATAGAATCATAGAGGAATTGGCAAGAAAGGCACAAGAGAATTATTTGTTTGCCTCAGAAACCAGCTACTGTCCTCCTTCCACTGTCTTGTTGATTTTTTTCATAAATATTTGTATTAAAACCAGTGACAGTATAATAAATCTATTCAGTAAATCTACTTACAATGGCACTTACTGTCATACTTGATTTAATTATCCTCTTTGAAGAATGACTGCTTGTCGGGTGAAGGTGATTCTCTCCCATCTATCTCCCTTTCTGTAATCCCCTAAACCAAACATAATTCTGAAGAAATAAAATAAAAAATGCTTAGGCTCTGACAGCGCTCCTATTCTTAGTGTAGTTGGGATGTGCATAGAGGGACTAGAAAATACCTGTAAAGGACAGTAGCTGGAGACTGAGGATGACACAGAATGCTCCATCTTCTACTTGGTTGTAGTTTATTACTGCATCTGTTACTCGTAAAAAATAAAATGGAGGGAATGTTTCCCTGAAGGTACAAATAAAAGACATTACTTGCTATCAACAAGCAAAAAAAGAATCATTCACTATCAGGCTAAAACATAAATTTTTAATTATGATGACAACGTTATCAGTAGTTGACACAGTGAACTTACAGGACAAGCAACATAAAATTAAACTACCAGCACATTTCTGAAGTTGGATAAGAAACTGAAACAAAACGTTATTTGTTCCCTTGCAAATGCCTTCCTTATGTTCCTCAGAACCCCAAGCAATTGCAGCTGTTGGGAGAACCAAAAGCCACTTTCACTGCTGCCAGTCACACTCCCAGACATCCTGAAGGAAACCCACAAGCCACAACTTCAGCGCTGAGGTTCTTCTGAGTTCAGGCACAACTTCAGCAAAATTTACAACAGAAAAGCATTTTCCTCTTAAAGAATCAGACTTCCACTGTTCTCTTGCTTCCATTGTCAACTCTGGTCCTTCACTGGTATTTACTCTGATCAGCAGTGTCTTCCTTTTGGCTAGAAACCATGCAGATTTAAACTGTAACGGGTAAAAATGTAATTTACTGGACAAGCTTGGACAAAGAAAAATAACGTAGAAGAATTTTTTTTAAAGTAGGGTGCGAATTGGGATGTCCTGGAAAACACAGAAAAGACTGGGCATATCTGAGGTTTCCCCCTACATTCCTGCTGGGACAGTCTGAGTACCCTGGAGGCCACTTCATGGTCAGGAAATGTGTGTGTGGCTGGGACACTAATTCAGGATAACAGAACTGAGGCCTCTGTGAGGCAAGAGAATGGTGCTGGACAAGATTTTCAGCTGATGGAGAAGTGCATGAAACAAAGGCAGCACAAAGTAGCAGCTGCTGACTTTAGCCCGGTTTTGTTATCTCTGTAGTACATTATTCTCTCAGATGACAGTAAGTACTAAATATTACAGAGGGTGACACTCCAGTCTGAGTTGTGTAAAATATGGAGAACATCACAATAAAAATGTCTATAAGTACAGAAAATAACAGCTCTTTGTAACTGATCCAGATGGAATTCAGACAGAACAGTTTAGAGCAAGCTAAATTCTTCTACTAAGAAATTACTCACTAACTTCTTTTTAAGCCATTTTCAAATCAAAATCATTGATGCTAATGATTTAAAATACAAAAGATATAAAAAGAGAGTATGACAGAGTGGTAGCTGATTTCAGTTTATTGATTTGTTTAAATGAGCTAAAAAATTTTGCATTGATCTTTCAAAAGAATTCGAATAGGCCCCAAGAATCTCTTTAAAAGGATCTAAGTAGTTCATCCTAAATCAGTAGTGGCCTCATGATCCATGTTCAATATAGGGGACCTATCTGACAGACACAGAAGACAGAGCATCCTGACAAGAAAGTGCATAAACCTATATAATATCCCCTGGATGTTCAAAGACTGTAATTTCAAATGTATTTATTTCAATTTGTGTGGGGCTTTCTGAAAAACAATGATTCTCTGATCTCTGCCAAATTACTTTAAGACACTATCTGCACTACATTTCTAAAAAAAACCCCTTTTATACGCATTAAGACAGTTTTTCCTACTCTAAACTTTGAGCTAAAACGAGGTATCTAAAATACATGCTTTTTCTGGTGTAAGCAAGTTTTTGTTACATTTCCCCCCCAAAAAAGTCAAAGAGAACAAAGCACTACTAAGATATCCAGCATAAACTGAAGTTCAGGAAATTCAGCTTCTGGCAAACCAAGGTAAATAAAAAGCTCTTCTGTGGAGAATTTCCCATTGCGGATGTTCTGCCTACACACAGGTTGTTCAGGGTTAAGCCAAGAGGGTTTTTTTTCCATGAGTTCTTTGCATTGTTTCAGCTTCTGTGGCATAATAGAGCCAAAGGAGTGATCTGAGATAATAAAGCTCCAGTCCTGCTACAGCTTTAACTGGCAGCACTAGTAATGTTCTGGCACCATCTGATGTTTTTTGTTTTGCTTGCCTGGGTATAATCTCTAGGCAGCCCAGCTTTGTTTAGTCAGTAAAACTAAAGAACAAAAACAGACTACTAAGGTCATATGCAGCTTGAAAAAAAAAAGTTATCTAAATTAACAAGCTGGATTTCAAAACCAGATTGTGCATTAGGTACCTTAAACTGGTAACTCCATGCATAAACACACCACCAGGTGACTCCAGAGAGTATCAATGCTCCAAATTCCTATTGGTGACAAACTAGTGTACAATGTGACATGTGAAATGGGGAGACAATTAGAAATCTGGAATGTTTCTTATTTCCTAAAACCAAACACACTGGCTTTGAGTGATTCATTTTCACTAAAGGGGTGATTTTCTATTAAATTTTGTTTATTTTAGTATAAAGTTGCAGTGTTGTGAGACACTAAACCTACTTCAGTCAGCCCGACTATAAAGGCATTTAAATAGTAAAAGAATAAAAAAGAGCTATAAGGAGGAAAGGAAAAAAAGTTACTAATGAATACACTAAAGACTGCATGATAAACACAAACCTCACGGTAAAAGCACTACTTCTGCTGCTTTATTGTTGATCCCCAGGAAGGAACATGAGTATCCCTCTGGGTCATTTGAAGTTTTCGTGTTAAAGCAGAGCTAAAGTTCTGCACTTATGTCAGAGGAGATCAATGCCAGAGCCATGCCTTGCGCTGAACAGATTTGCAATTGTCCGTAGCTCCTGGGGAATTCATTCCACATTCTTGGATCAGTCCACAGGAAAGCTGTGTCACACTGAAGCCTTAGCTTTTAAAGGTCATCTCGAGTCGTGAATGGGTTTTAGACACTGTGGACGTGGAGAACTTTGAAGAGAAGCTCCCTCGGACTCCATTGTTAAACCCACTTTGGTTTAGCGCTTAGGGCAAAAAGCCGAGAGGCAGAGGGACAAGTACAACAGCGAGAGATGCTCAAAGCTTCCAAGTGGTGCTAAGTGTTTTAGAGAGGAACTAAAATGTTTCAAAGTGCTTTAGGGGACAGGATGACGCCCTCCCGCCCTCACAGTCCGCAGCGCCAGCGCGCCGCACCCTCGCCGCGCCCTCACCGCGCCTCGCCCTCTACCTCCCCGGGGCTGTGAGGAAAAGCTGCGGGGATGGAATCCCTCAAGCAGCGCCCTCAATCCCCGTATCACAAACTCCACCGCTTCGGACACCCGGACCGTCCCCGCCGGGCTCCGCTGCCCTCACGGCCCCGCTGCCCTCACGGCCCCGCCCCGCTGCGCGCGCAAACACCGCCCCCTGGGGCAGAGGAGCCCCGTGGCCCCGCCCCCTCGCTGCGTGCCCCGCCCCTCCCCGCCCGGCGGCCGCCGAGTCTCTCCCCCGCTCCCCTCACCGAGCGCGCGGCGTGCGCGGCGGTGCCGGTCCGGTGCTAAGATGGCGTCTATCATGGAGGGCCCGCTGAGCAAATGGACCAATGTTATGAAGGGCTGGCAGTACCGCTGGTTCGTGCTGGACTACAACGCCGGGCTGCTGTCCTACTACACGGTGAGGGGCGGCGGGCCGGGCGGGCGAGGAGGCGCCGGGGACCGGCTGAGGCGCAGGGTGGGGGCGGGGAGGGGACTCAGGGCGTGCGGGCGCCCGGGCGGCCAATGGGGAAGGAGGAGGCGGCGGGAGCGGCCAATGGAGGAGGAGGAGGCGGCTGGAGCAGCCAATGGGGCGGCGCTGCGGGGAGATGGAGCGGCGGGGGCGAGCGGCGCTGTTGTTGTTGGCGGCGGGCGGCGCCGCCGGCGGGAGCGGTCGCGGGACCCGCCCGGGGTCTCCCGGCAGCTCCGGAGCCGCGCACCCTCCGCGGGCGGCCCGCCCTGTCCCCCTGCCCCGGAGCCTTGCTCGGTGCTGGGTCCCGCTGCCCCGGCACTCCCCGCCCTGTCCAGCGGGAACTCGCTCAGGGGGCTCAGCTGAGCCGGCGGGCCCGGGGCGGTGCCGCCTTCCCGGGGCCGTGTGCGCCCAGCCGCGCCCGGCGCTTCGTTCCCGCGGCTCGCCATGAGTTACCGCCGCGCTTGGCGGGCTCGCTGCCGCTCGGCAGGTGCTTCCCAGAGCCCACTCGACTTTCCCGTTTCCATTCAGGACTTCCCACTTCCCGGCACGAACTTCTTAACTGCGGTGTGTTAAGAAACAGTGATGTTCTCCTTAACTTTTTTTTTTTTTTTTTTTTTTTTGCATAACCCCTGACAGATCCTGCCTTGCTGGCTTGTTCACCTTCCTTATTCATATTTTTACATAACTTACAGTACTTTAATGGTACGAATTAATTTTTTTTCAAGGATGCACCCTCTGAAATCTGAAGGCTCCCTGGGTGAACTGCATCCATGCAGCAAAGTTTTCTTCTCTTGGAGCAATTAGTGTTATCAGGCTGAATAAAACACACACAAATTAAACCTGTAGTAAGTTGTAGTAGATTTACAGCAAATAACTTGACATATCACATTGTCTATGAAGCTTTGTTCATACAGAAGCATTGCATATAAAACTTTTTTCCCTAAATCTGGGTTTTCATCATGCTGGGAGAGAGCTTTTCTTCCCAGATGCAAGGGATAAGGCTTTTGCTACAGAACAGTCACAACCTCTCAGTTTTGTTCATGTGGGTTCAAAATCTCTCACTTGGGATGTAGATGGAGAAATGGAAGTGCTTTTATAGTTGCTGTATAATGGCTCTTCAAATGTCAGCTATTTGACAGCGATGAATTAGTCAGTGTGGCCTAAGTAGCAGTCCAAGGTGCAAAGTCATTTAATGCTCAGCTACAGAAATAGAAACATTTACTGATGACTAGTGTGTATAATTATAATTCTGGATATTGCACTGATTTTCATCCTATGGTCTTCAGCTGTTTAATGGAATTATGTTATTTAATTATTTCCTATGACTGGGTACCTCTAAACATACATTACACTTTTATTTTGTATAATTTATTATGTTTTCTGTTAGTATAACAACTTCTAGTTCGAAAATTTAAAAGCCCTTTTTTTAACTACCTATCCTAAAAAGTTCAAGTTGGGTTCAAGGAATAAAATTGTGTTCTCTGCTTTATGTATCTTTACCACTAAGAAGTGGCTGCAGGTACAGAATGCTTTTCCCATCCATGAGCTGTCCTTCTGCACATAGCACTCGCTAGGCCATTCTCCAGATGTCTAAATCCATTCTCTTACCTAAGGCTGTGTGGTGCTGAAACCTGCCTGCCAAAAGATCTGGTCCTTTGGCACATCCTCCTGTCCATGTGTGCTGGCATGGCTGCTCCCAGGGCAGCAGGGCCAGCAGGAGCAGCGTTTGAAGGATAACTCAGATCTAGTCCCAGCTGATCACAGACCTCTCAAGAACCAATCCTACCGCCGAGAAGGTGGTAGGACACTGCTTCATCTTTAGTGTTGGAGTAGTAACTCCTGACTGGTAGTTTATGAGGTTTGTAAACAGCATTAATTGGAAACGCTGTCAGGTTTAGGGTTTTATCTATACGGGGCAGTGGCCTGTTGTGCTCTGCCCGGGCAGCCTTGTGTTTGGAAGTGTGTGATGAGGTACAGAGCGCTCTGAGCTGTGCTCCCTCTGAGCCAGTTTCAGGCTGAAGCAATGGAGTTGCCTCACTGTGCCTGGCTGAGTGTGACTGCCTTGCTGTTTGAGCCTGAATCTGGCCCCTCCCAGGAGTGTAATGCATGGGTGGGGTGGTTTCGGCCCAGCTGTCTGGAAGCAGTTTTGGGAGCAGATCTAGAATCGGTTGTGTTGATAGGAGGGATTACAGGTATCTGATCAGCCTGTACCTGCTCATTGTCTCTCCAGGCTGCTCAGCCCATTGCTCTCCAGTAAGTTCTGCAGACAGGAGACACTTTCTCCAACAGATCCCACAGCCTTTTAACCTTTGGCTGGGGAGGAAACTGCAGATATATAACTCCTGATGCAGCTGAACTTTCCATTAGAGCCTGAGCCATAAACTTCTTCATAGGCATGTCCTTGCACTCTTGTACTTAGCCCTCCTGGGTAGTTACTTAAAATAGACTGCAGAAAAGCACCCTTAATGTGAACTAAACATTCAAACAGAATAAGTGTGCGGTAGCACTGCACTCTGGTGGGGGGGAAAGTTTATGCTTTGTTTTTTGGTGGTATGAATAGCTATTAACCTGAGTATGTTTTGGATACGTACATCAGAAGCAAATGAATTCAATACAGTTCAGTTTTTGAAATAATTGGAACTTTAAAAGAACATGTCAAAAGATTTTGCCTCAAGGCAGAGTCAGGAAAAAAAGAAAAAAATGCAATGGTCACATTTATTTCTAATTTCATTTGTGTGTTCCATCCTCTGTACTTGCATTGCAGTGAACAATAGTAGTACTACTTGCATGTGTGAATGTGAGTCTTCTCATGTGCATTTACAAGGTGTTTTACAAAGGCCTTTCACCCAATTTGCCAAATTGTTGGCTTTTGTTTTTTCCCCACTTCTGTAGTCCATGTTTTTTTTCATGTTCAAAATTGAAATGTTCACCCTCAAATTTGCTTATCATTACTTTTGTGTAAAGCTACTTGTGGATTCTATAATTTAGAGAGTATGATCTGGACTTGTCATCCAAATATTCTTTTCACATGGTTTTTGCTTAAAGAAATGATTGTCTTATATCAGTAAACGGCTACCTTTTTTTTAAAAGCAAAATATTAATTAAGTGACAGTGTACCATTATTGCCATTTTGAATCAGTTTGACCAATGTCTTGACAAATTATTTCTTTTTTCCCCTCAGTATTCTTGAATTTGTGACTCTACCCATGTTTCAATGTTTTCTCTTGAACGAATAGCTTACATATATAAGTTACTGAAGCATTGTGGGTTTTCAGTGTTAGCTTCACTGAAATATTTAGCAGACAAGTCTTGAAGTGGCTCATTCCTGCCTTCTGCTGGTGCAGGAGCTGTAAAGTTGTTCCATGAGCTGGATTCCAGATGAAAAATAGCTTTGTGCTGGTTTATTTTTTCAGCTGAATTTGTTCTGTTGTTTGTTTTGTGCATGTGAGTGTAGAAACGTGTGTTGACATTGTGCTGAGAAGAGAGCATGAAGACAAAGAAATGGTCAAGGAGGAAGGGGGAGTTGAATGCAATTTGCTTTTTGTTTGTATTTTCTGGCAGAAGTGCTGTCTTAAATACACATCAGCTATAGCCTTGATAACCCTTGGGAATCCTGTAGAAATAATCCAGAGAACCACTCAAGTTTGAAAATCTGATTTAAATTCTAGCTTTAAGTGTACTCTTTAAATAAATATTTAAATTGTATAATAAATTGAAAGCAGAACTGGCATAGCTGTGCAAACAGTGCTTAAAACAGCGCCAGAGGAAGGTCAGTTCTTTAAAGTATTTTAAAACTTCGTGGATATTTGACATTTGGTGATATTGAAAGGAGAACTATTCAAAATGTTGCAGGCTTAAAGAGCTGCCCTGTACAGTGAGTGAGGGCTGCCAGAAAAAATTGTATGATAGCCCCGTGTTGAATGTTCCTGAAACCAAACTGGGGATCCTCCCATCATTTTAATGGCTTTTGCACCAGTGAATGCCTAAAGAATGGGTTTAAGTACTGTTCTTTTGTTCATCATTCCACCGAACTACTTTTAAAGCATTTTCTGGTCAACTGCTTTCCAGGAGCAAGATCTGTGTGAAATCAGTTGTTAGGAAAAGTAGTTGTGGCAGTATAAAAGTATCTTTCCCTCTCACGTTTTTCAAGACTACAAGTAACGAGCAACTTTAATACTGGTTGTATTGAACTGCTTGTGGGTTGTACAGCCCTGCTATTGAGGAAGGGGACTCAAATTTTGGAGCAGCTTTATGAATCTTTGGTGGTGAGCTGAAATCAAACCTTGTTGATTTGATTTCAAATGATGCCTCTGAAGCTGCAGTCATGGCTCAGTGGCCCCATGGTAGAGACTTTCAGTTGAATATTTCTTCCAAATGCAGTTTCTTAATCAGCAGCTGCGTGCAAAAATCCCAAGAAAACAGGAAAAAACCACATCTGCTTTTTCACAAACGTTCCCTCTGAGGTCTCTGTTTTCCATTCTCAGATGAAATTACACTTTTTTCTTACAATAACTTGATCTGTCACATGCCCTGAAAACAACTTAATGAGTCTATTAAAAACAGACAAAACTGTAAGTGAACTTGTAATAATAAAGATAATACTGCATTTATGATCAAGGGATAAAAAATATTGTTGTTTATTATTCAACACGAAATTGAATTTTTTGCATAGTTTAAACTTTGTATCACAGGTTTTGATGCACTGAATAAACTGTTGAAAGATTATGATCTAAGTAGTTGATTCTTCTTTAGTAGTTAGGTTGTAGCTGCAGGAGTTTAGTCTGTAGCTGTGCATTTTTGGGGAAGAGGCTGAATGGAGGGTTCCAGGACTGTGCTGTACCTTTTACACCTTGATCCAGTTAAGGCCTCACATATATTAATTTCTCATAGGATTCTCTAAAGCAGTGTAATGCTTTTCTATGCCAGAACCTATAAAAGGTTGCCTTAACTATTTCATATAATCCTGGTATCTGTTGGGGTTAGATGAGCCCCAGTGGCACCTCAGCTATTGCTGGGAACAGCCTGTAAAGGCTTTGAATTGCTGAGGTCTGTTTCTGCTTTAAAAATGAGCATTGCCTTAGGATTTGATGAGAAAAACGACTATGATGGAAAGTGATCCAAATTTAAGCTTCTCTTGTAGATGTAGATAAATTGCAAAGATTTACTGTTTATAGATACAGCTTGTTCCAGGTTCTTCATCCCTAACAGGAAATAAATGTCCCAAGTGGTTTTGCTCATCTGTGTACTTATGTTAGGGATTTCCATGACAGCACTAAGTGAGTCAGAAATGCACCTCTTCAAGTTCTGTGCCCTTTTCTGCAAGCAGAACTCGTGCCTGAGAACTTCTGGAGGCGAAGAGCAGCTGGGTTTTATTTGAAACCTTAAACTTTTCATGCAGCAGCTAAAACTCAAATGAAATAGTAGTACTTCTAAAGGTGAAGGAGGGGGCCTTTGGGGCTTGGGTTAGGAACCTAATTTTGTTTTATTTTCTTTAAATAGGCCCAATCATTATTTTCATTTCTCTTAAGAAGTTGTAGGTTACCTATAATGCCTTATATTAGATCAGTTCTGTATGTGATCAACTTCTCTGTGTGGATGTAAAAGAGAAACCAATAAAGGCCACATCTTTTTGGGAGATACCTAAATTCCCTCTGCAGTAATATTCTATAGCTTTATTCATTTTTACAGATTTTTATTTGAGTTGCAGCTGAAATTTATCTCATATTGCTGTCTGCTTATAACCTGTTCAAGTCCTTTATCATCACAATCAGTACAGTGTGTTTTGGAAGCTTATGGAAAATAATTTGGCTGGTTATAAAACTGAGCACTGGAAAAGATAGCTGCATATTAAAATTTTAAATATAAAAGGAAAGTAAAATGTTGTGCTTTTCATTAGCCATTTAGAGATGTCTTTCTGCTGTATGAGTTTTTGTTCAGTGAAATAGAACCATTCCTCCAAACAGTTATGGGATGGCTTTATTTTTAATAGGATATATTGGATAACCTAATTTCAACCAAAGAATAATAAGGGGAAGCTGAAAGTATTTGAATTGTATTTTTGGAAAATCTTAGCTGTGTGGGGGGGGTGAAATCTAAAATGTCAGCTGAATTGTGTTTTAAAGTACTGATGTCTGCCAGTGAGAGAATCCAGCACTCAGTGTGTGTGTGTGTGTGTGTGTGTGTGGTAACAGCCTGCTCTGGAGCTCAGGGAATTCAGATACTGAAATTATGGGTGCTTAATTGCACTCAGGTAGGATGAATTCAATTTAGTGCTTTCTCATAATTGGTATTAACCAAGTAAAGCTCTGACAGAAGATGGTGAAATTGTAGGTATACAGGCCCACACTGACTTGTTGTTTATCTTGTGATTCTTTTTGCAGACTAAGAACCTTAAAATGTTTAAACTTAATTTCCATTCCATTAAAATGTGGTGGACAAGAAAAAGGGAGGCTTTTACCGTATCTCTTGCAGCTGAGTTGATGGTCAGTGGAAATGGGGGTTGGGATTCTGCTCTCCCTTGCACTGGGACAAGCCCTCAAATTCCCTGCATGTTGCTGAGAGGTCTAAACCCAACCAAACCCAGTCTCTTGTGCTGCCTTTGCTTTTTGTCTGCTCTGGTTCTGTGCCTGTGCCCAGCACAGGGAGCTGGGAGGGCTTTGCCAGGCTCGTGGCATCTGGGCAGTCAGACCTGGCCGGGTCCCTGCAGCCGCTGCACTGTTGCAGCCTCAGCCCAGATATTTTCTTTCCTGCTTAGATTATGCCAATATTTCTTCCAGAAACCACCAGAGGGAGTGATAAGCTTTCAGAAGTGTCCTCCCATTTTAGGAGAACTCTCAAGGCAGTGAATATAAAAAATTAAAGTGTTTTCTAGTGAGCTATGTCCCAAATATACACAATTTCTCATAGGAAATTGTTGGAGAAACTTTGTAGCCAGATACTCTCTTGGGTTTGAGGTTAAAAAATAAAAAAAGACCAAAACAAAGCAATGCTTCAAAAAGTCTTCCCTATATACTTGTTGTCTGAAGAGAAATTATATATCTGTAGAATACATTACCGAGGCCCTGCTGGTCTTTACTTGCATTTCACTTTGACCAGCTAACATATGCTGATGTGAAAACGAGTAGATTAATGCTGATGGCTTCTAACACTCAGAAGGCAGCTCTGATAAATTGGAGCCTGAATTGAATGAGAGGTCAGCCAAAGCATTATTTGAAGCCCCAAGTGCTGTACTTTTACATTATCTTTAGTGAACAGGACTTGCTAGGACTGCTTCATTCTTCCCTCCTATCTATATCTAAAACATGTTGCAGATGAAGAATAATTTGTTACTCTTAGGACTGATACTTCTTGTCCTGTCTTTTTTTTTTCCATTAATGTCAGCAAGATTTTATTGTCTAATTGCTTCAGTGAAATTAAGTCTGATGATAATAACATCAATATATTGTCTTGATGGAATTGTTGATACAGTGCTGGACAGAAGTGGGTATTGCAGAAGATGACAGCAGGATAATCTGATCATAAGACACCAGTGACAGTTGTTGTTTTCCTGGCCTGAAAGAATGTAGTTTGAATATTTGGATGGCAAGAGAGAAGGGGTTTTATTATACAGGACTACCTTTCAGATAAGGCTACAATAGCAAGTAATTTATCATTTAAGAAACAGGAAGTGTGTGTGTGGGTCATCAAAAACCACCCCTTACCAGAAAACCGAGTATTCAGGATGACCTAAATATTTTCTTTTTCTTCTTTACCTTAAATAGTTTGTGTATGATACTTGGGCTTGCCACTCATGCCCAATAGCAATGGTTACTTGTCAGCTTTGCCTGAGACAGTGGTGGGAATAGCTGGAAGCTCAAGTATCACAATTTCAAGCTGGAAGTGAGTTGACTGTTTAGAATTCCCTACTTTGGGGGGATGGGGTTTGAAGCTTTTTTCCAATGCTTCAAACAGATAATAAAGAGGAGATGGAGTAATTTTGAGAGGTAGGTTAATGTGCAAGTTTGAGCGCTGGTTATGGACATGAAAATCCTGTTTTCTAATCTGGGTTCCAACAGCTTAAATGGCTACAAACATTAACTTTTTCAACTATAATAATGACAGCAGGCTGTACTAGCTGGGAGGTAGATTTACAAACATCTCTAAACATGAATTTTGTATCTGCCTAAAATGGGTATAAGTCAGGGAATGTTTCTGACAGATATATGATTTCATTTGTGCAATTCTGCCTGCACAGCTGGATTCTGTTTTATGGACACTTTCCTGAGAATAGGAGAGAAAGGAGGAAGATGTGAATCAGCATACTGCTTATTTTTAATATTTCTTAAGTCTTTTTTTCTTCCTTTTTTTTTCCTTTCTATAAAGGTGTGGACTGCATCTCATAAGTATTTCTTGAAGGTATTTAGAAAACTTCTTGAAGTGGGATATGGTATTCCTGTTTTTTGAAGGATTTATTTTCCATACCATGGTGGTGGGAACTAACCTATTTTGTAACAGAAATTGCATCTCGTTTAATCAGCCACTAAAATATAATGCAAAAGTGCTTTATTCTTTCTCTGTTGGTTTGAATGACTTTTCTTCTTACTGGATTTATTAACCCACTGATCTGTTTTTTTTCTGTTTCAGTCAAAAGACAAAATGATGAGAGGCTCACGCCGAGGGTGTGTTAGACTCAGGGTAAGTGTTGTTTTATTCAGTACTTAATGACTTACTGTGTATAATATGTCCTAATGGAGAGAACTGCAAGGAGACTTTTGAGGTTTGGGCTCTATTCCTGACTCTGCAAAATGCTGAAATAGTGAAAGTATTTAAAGAAAGAAAACGTTAGAGGTCAAGTGACATGATGGGCTAATTGCATCCTATAATTTATATGTGGTATAAAAATATTCTACATTTTATATGATATATATCTGCATTCTGTGGCAGAGTAAGATGGGTTAGTATTAGGTCACTGTGAAAAATTTGCTGTTTGCAGTTCTCATTTCTCTGTGTGTAGAGATCCATGTGGACCTACATCTATATACAGATATAGATGTTTATTTAGTTTTCTGTACCTACAGAAGTCATTGTGAAACTGCTTCCTTCTGTTCTGATTTCTTCTCTTACCATGTCCTCTATCCTGCCAGCTTGGACACTCCTTAGGCCTAGGCTTGAGCTTAGTGAAACACAGGAGGACTGGAAAGGGAAGGGAGAACACTGCTGGCAAAGTTTTTGAAATATGGTTGGGAGGGGGTATACAGAGACTGTGTACAGACAGGGGGAAAGAGAGGCAGAAGATGCAGAGTGGAAAAGCTGAGCATTACCTGTTTGAGGCACTCTGGCCTGGGACATTTTGCCTTGACTGCTGCTGTTGCAGCTGGAAGTGGCAGTACTGAAGTGAGCTGAGAGTGCTGTGATGTCTTTGCACATGCCCAGTTTCTACCTCGTGGTCTTGCTTGTACCAAAACTATTTCTTGCACGAGTCCTTTTCCTATATCTTTTCCCATTTCCTGTAGAATTTCTGGTTCTAGTATGCAGCAGTGGGGAGAATGATGGGTATGAATGAGAGCATTTTGAAAGTTGGAGTAAGAGGAGTCTAGAGAAGGGGATCTGTGGTCTTACAAACAATGTGATGAGTGTTGAAGGAAAAGTGTGCATTTCCCAGCTACTCCTTCCTTCTGTTGTTAGTCCTTTCTAGTCTTTCCATGGGTACCTGTAGCCTTCTGAGACTCAGAGAATCTCCATTAACTTGGACTCCAGGTGACTTCTTTGCACTTCACCTTGCTTGATGTATTAATATTTTAATTCAGAATTTCTTTAAGGGACGTCTACACTCAAACCACTGTCTAGAACAAGAAATTCCTAAAGATTGATGAGGAAGGTTTTTTCATTGTGCAGAAGGATTTAGTCCAAAAAGCCATGTCTGCTTTGATAGTGCTATGAGCCTGTCACTGTGGAGGTTGGCCTCAGCCTGCCAGTTTAGGAAATATTAAAAGTGAACAATCTGTTCAATATCCATCTTTATATGTATTTAACATAAAGCAGCTCCTTTGTCGTCTCCCATCTGCCACTCTTTCATCACAAATTGTTCTTTGGAGTTTTCTGAAAACTTCCAGACTCCCTCAGCCTTTCTCTGAATACATGTGATTTGCTTGTTTGGGTTTTTTTGTGAAGGAGGAAGGAATCTTCCTTTTTTCTGCTTTTGTAAAGCAGCTCCCCTGGCAGATGACAGTGATACTGATAGCTGAACAGATGGCCTTCTGCAGTCTGAAATTCTATCAAAGAGGTTTTCTGTTTAGGGTAATTGTTGATATGTAATCATAGGTGTGAACATAAACAAACATGTAACTTAAGCAATTTGGCTAAAGTATTTCCTTTTCTCTTGACTGGATTATGAAAAGCTTGTTGCTCACCTTTTTGCTCGTGATGCACATTTCATGGGCCTGAAGTTTCATCTTCAAATTATTTTGCTGATTGTCTTAGTGTACTTAGGAAAGTGTAGCCATAAAGCATTCTGTGTCAGCTGCACTGTGCTTATGTCCTGCTAAAGTTTTTTGGAATATCTGTAAACTTTCCCACTCTTATTTCTAATTTTACTTATTTATACGTATTATCTGCATGACAGAGGAAGCATTTTCTGTGCTTCTGGCTCAGACCCTTTGCCCCAGTGTTGCAGTGACAGTTCATGCAGTGTACACAGGTTTGTGCTGAGTTCACAGCACAGGAGAGCTCTCCCTGCTCCCACACTTAGGATGGGGCAGGACTCAGCTGTCTCAGTCTGTGTTTATGTGACTTTTACCTTTGTCTTCCGGGGAGAATATCTTGGTCATGTTCTTGATGTTTGACTTACAGGTTCTTGGTATCTTTAGCCTGGAGAAAAGGAGGCTCAGGGGTGACCTTATCACTGTATGATTCTCTGAAATGAGGTTGTAGTGAGGTGAGGGTCAGTCTGTTCTCCCAAGTAACAAGTTCCAGGATGAGAGGAAATGACCTCAAGTTGCACCAGGGGAAGTTTGGATTGAATATTAGAGGAAACTTCTCCACTGAAAGAATGATCACCCTTTGGAACAGACTGCCCAGGGAAGTGATGGAGTCACCATCCCTGGAAGTGTTCAAAAGATGTGGATGTGGCACTTGCTGACATGATTCAGTGATGAGCACGGTGGTGCTGGGTTAACAATTGGACTTGATAATCTTAGAGCTCCTTTCCAGCCATAGTGACTCTGTGATACAGCTGCTGAGGAGAATGATACTGTACAACTTGAAGTGACCACCTGATTTACTGCAAAACATGTACTTAAAGTGCCAGATATTTCTTATCTATTGGTGTATTTACAAGGTGTATTTACAAGAAATCTGATTGTTGTTGTGTCCTGGCACTAAAAGTATTCAGAATTATACTGACTTGGATACACTTTTTAGGTGTCTCTTTTATAGTGATCACAGAGCTGTCCTTGAAAAGCTGTATGGAAGATACTCTTGGAAAGGTTAAGTGTCACATTTTATCAGTGGAGGGAAATAAAAAACCAGCTTGAAGCTATCTTTTCCTGCTGTACTGCCTTGGATTACAGACGCTGGGTGCTGTTCTTACCTAGGACTGCTTCTGCCACTCTTGTGGGGTCTGTGCTGGTCCCAGCCATGCATGACCTGGTCCCACAGGCCACAGATGTCATGTAGGACTTGTGTGGGTAGCACTGGCTCAGCCCCCTGTGCCCCCACGTCTAGACCCAAGCCATCCTTAGGCCAGCCTGATGTATCCCTGACCCCCAGCCCTGCAGCTGCTGTGGGTACTTGGCTGAGTGAAAGGAAGCACTGGTTGGAATTGACTCAGAGCTCCTGGTGGTGCTGTTACTGTTTGTGTACTCTGAGAGTAAGGGCAGAATTTACCCTTTAAATACGTGCCCCTTCCAGGGTTGTCTCTGTTTTGTGGGAGGGGGAAGGATGCAACAGATCCTGGTGGTGCATCTCCTTGGAGAAGGAGAAAAGAAACTGAGTAAATCCACTGGTGGTTTTTTTGAGCTAAATATTACAATTTATTGGAGTTGGCAGAGACTTGGAATTATATTTTTTTGGTGTGTCTTCTCCTGGGTGAAACTGTTATTTATTATAACTGTTGGAGGAGACAGGAATGAAAATGTGGGTAGATTTGTAAATAGCTAAGCACAGATGGTCTTTAATTTATTTGCATTTTCTTGTAATAATTCATGAAGAATTAGAAGACAAAGCTAGTTGCTTCTGATATATCCTGATTACTTACTGTTAATATTTACTTAGGGACTGAAAATTAGATCATGCAGTGTACCAGTGACACAACATGATGGACCAAATTCATTCTGCTAGAATGATTTATTTTTTATTACAGGCTGGTAGATAAAATCAGGTCAAGAGCTTCTTTCTGTAGAGTACTTATTATTTTTATACGTGGAAAATACATAAAAAATATTGCTTCTCACTCTTCTTTAAAATATAAGTTGCAATGTAGTAAGGAACTGCTGCAGCAAAAAGCCATTTCCATTACAAAAATAAAAGATGCATATTATTATCCAGATAATAGCTTTACAAACATTCACTATTTTTTTCTGCAACTAAAAATTAAAGAACTGACTGCATCCTATGACTGCACAGAGAATCTTTCTGCTCTTTGCTGTATTCAGTTTGCTTCTAATTTGTCAAAGCTTTTTAAATTCCAGTGGTGTAGTGATAGAGTGTCTGCTGCTGATGTCACTGCTTGCCTTATCAGGATTTTGTTCTTTGTTTCACAGGGAGCTGTGATTGGTATAGACGATGAGGACGACAGCACCTTCACAATAACTGTTGATCAGAAAACCTTCCATTTTCAGGGTGAGCTGAAAGAAGAGATTGTTTTTTCTTATAATAGATTCCACTTGTATTTGATGGATGATTTTAAACGTTTGGCAGCAGAACAGCATGAATGAGCACACTGAGAACATTCTGGATCCAGGGGTGCTGCAGGTTAGGCAGGGATTTACATCTGCAGTGGATACATACGTGCTAGAAAGAGACTGTAGCTCTGGCGGGATTTGGAGATGAATAATGTAAAGAATAAATCACTCAAGGGGACAAAGTAATGTGCTTCTGATTATGGGTTTCGCTTACAAAACGTTTCTGATCTTCATTATCAAGATACAATGATGCATTTCTTTATGAAGAGAATCAAGACTGGTCTGAATGTTGCAATTTGTATCCAAATAGAACTTAATGCTCAATTATGAGGAGACTAGAGGCAACGTTTGGCTTAACGGTGGAGCTTTGCTTCAAGATTTACCAGCTTGCATTCATTTCATCTACATTTCTGTGTCTTGTCTGCCAGTCACCATTTCTCTGCTATTATCCTTTTATTCACATTTCCTAACACCAATGCCATCTGCCACTGCTATGTTTCGTCATTGCATGCTATGGCTCACCGGTAGAAAGGGTAAGGCTCTATATAATTGCTATGTACTCCTTCAATTATTTTGTCTGCAGCAGTAGGACAAAATGCTGTGCTAATATTGAATAGAGAACTTCCTTTTTCTGAATGTTAAAATCCTGGGAAAGTGTGACGAAAATATTTTGCTACTAACATTTGTTAGTCCTTTTGCTTTTCCTCTGAAGTGCAGTGACTAAATAATTGCTTTGTATAGAGCTGGAAACTGTAAATATCCGAGAGGCATACTTGCTTTTAAGCAGTCATTTTAATTTATGTAAACTGAAATAATTTTATAACTTATATGGTACATATTTTTAAATCGGTGATTTGCAAATGGGAATTATCATCAATACTGTTGCTTTTGTGAGACTATTTCTAATGATAAATATTAATTGTACATCATATTGTCACTGGCTTCTGTATTCCTTGTGCTGTAGTTTTTCCTAAATGCTGCTGCTGTCCTCTGGCTTTTCACTGCATTAAGCCTTATAAATACACCTTCATAATGCTGAGCTCACAGTAATACTTAAATCTACTGTTCCCAAGGATAATTGTTAAAATGCAAGCTAATTGCTAATGCAGTAATGGAATGCTGTACTAGGGCAGTCTTTCAGTACTACAAAGCTAAATACTGCTGAATATTTGAGAACTTGATACAGGTAAATCAAGAAATCTCTAATCTTTAGTTACTGAGATAAACCTTTTTAAATACATCTTGTTTTCAGTGATTTGTTATATGCTGTATTCTCCTTTGGATAGCCAGGTGTATTAAGAAAACGGATAGTATTTGACATAAGTAATATTGATAATTTTTGAACAACAATGTTGTCACATCTTGTGCTTTATAATTTCTGTCTCTGTGTGTTTCATATTAGGCCAGGATTTATGTGTCCTTCTTCAGTGTACAACTAAGATATTGTACACTATTTTCTGTATCATGCTTTTTCTATTAGCATATTATGAAGATAATGTCCCTGATACCCCGGAAATTATAATAATACAAGCACAATACTGATATACATGAATTTAATGCAAAAATGTATAAAGACAGGTAAGATATCAGTCCTGTGATATTTCAGTGTAAAGAAAGCTCTGTGGAACTATATATGTAGCTCTTACAGCCACTGTAAATGCATTCTCACTTCATGCAACCTCTGTCATATATATGTCAAATATTTGTACATTATATTAAATTAATTCAGTATTAGACAGGTTTTAATTTATGCAAAATATAGGTCACTTTCAGTCATGAATGGCAAGTGGTTAATAATGTAAATATTACAAAATGTATGCTGAGACTACCTAGGATATATAGGGCAGATATGTAGGGAATAATCCAAGAAAATAAACAAAATTCCTAACAATTTCTTCCTAACTTCTAATACCTGATTAAGATAGAGCTTTTTTTCTGCAAAATAGTCATAGCTATAAATTCATTCACCCTTTATAAAAGAAGTCTTGGACAAAAGAAGACTGCAGGAATGGCAACTTACAGTCTCTTCCTTCCTTCTTGCTGCCTTCCTTCTTTCTCAAGGACAGACAGGGATTCAAACAAGCTGGAGCCTCACTGGGAAAAAACAGAACTTTCAAAATCCAAGCTTTCAAAGACCTGACCCTAAGTTGGGGTCCCATTTGCAATGGAACAGTTTCTCTTTCAGGCTCTCCATTCACTCAGATTTTAAGTACTGATTGGTGCCTCAGTGAAATTTTGCTGACAGCAAGTGATAGAATTTGAATTCAAGAAAAATAAAAGAAAAACTTCATTCTGGGTTAATTAATAATTTCTTAATGTCAGTTGCTCAAAATTACACATGTGACTAACACTCTAGAGATGGAAGTAATGAGATGAAGGGCAAGTAAGTAATTTAAAACTGTCTGACCAACTTCTCACATGGAAGTTGATTTCATATGTGTGGGTATGTGTGTGACTGAATTTCTGAAGTGCCAGAGCTCCAGCATCTCCCACTAAGATTTGCCTGTCACTGGATTTTGGCAATTTCCAAGTCTTTCTCAGAAGAAAAGTTCATATTTTTTTTCTGCCTGTGACAATTTCCCTCTATTCTGTTCTCAGCTGTGCTTCCTAGTGGGCACCCCTGTATTGAACATCAGTAAAACTTTAAAAGTTTTCATTACAAAGATATTACAGGTTTTGAACGATGACTGGGTACATCCCAAATGGGATCCATATCCTTAGTATAAATGAGTATAAAGGACAGAAGTTAATTGAATAAATACGAGCAGTAAAACAAACAGCATATTTTGTTTTTACTGTCAGCTTGACTTCAGCTCTGCCAGAGTCCCCAGCAGATTTTTTTCCCTGTATTTTATTGTTATGTACAGTATATTGATGCTTTTTCATATTGGAGGGGGAAGGGAGGTAGAATGACCTCAGAAATTTTAAAATAGATATAAAAGTAAAGTATTTTATCTCCTGATTAGTCCTTGTTTGGTCATGCTGAATATCCAGTTTCATGGCTTGATTGTAAGGCTTCTGAATTAGGTAGATCTTAAAGTATTCCCTCATGGGTTTTTTCAGATTAGATGCAAAAATCCTTTCAAGTTGGTGTAAGACATTTGGGATAATACTTTTAGTTTAATTTACCTTCCTGTCAGGAAGCTTTTTCTTGGTAATATATTTTTCCTTGCTGCAGAACATGTCCCTGTTCTAAATGTTCCATAACTTTGAAACACTGTGGGGGTTGGGTTTGCTTTTCTTTTAACATCTTTGTATCATCACCAAGCTTTAAGCTCTTTCCATTTGGAAATTCACTTCTTCAATCCTTCATATTACTTAGCTGTTCTTTCTCCTTACTGGGATGCTTGTGACTTAAATTCAAGAGTGGGAACATGATGTTCAAGAGACTCTGGCAAGGGTATTGTTGTGTATTGTTGTATTTCTTCATGATAATTTGATTTGCTGTCTAACCTGAAGCAATAATAGCTTCTATCTGGACTGAAATACTTCACTAAATGTACGTTGTATGCAGGAAAAAAATTAATATTTAAAAAAAATCAGGTTTTTAAACTCCTACCTGAAAATCCAGCTTTTATTCTTACAGCTTGCAGTACAGTTCCTTGGAAGGCAAATCAGTTTGATCTGCACTGTTTTGTGTCATAAAGGATGGAAAGATTGGAAGCAGTCCAGTGCATTGATCTGAGATGATTTTGCTTTAGCTTTTGTCTTTCCTTTCCTATTCCTGCCACAAAAGCATCTGAGAAATGAAGCATGAATGTTGCTGTGCAACTTATTCTCCTATTACATGAAAGCTGTCAGCTGGTAAAAGTAGATTTCTCCTTTTTTCCCATCCTTTCCCAGTTTTGTAGCTTGATTTGTTTCTGCCCACCATCCCAGCTGAGGAAAAGGGAGACATGCCCTGCAAAGAGGTTGCCATAATGTTATAAAAGCAAGGATTTTTTGTTATTTTGGGAGGTATTATTATTGAGGACATATTGGGGTCCACAGAGGCTTTGCTTTTGCTGAGCAGTATCAGAATTTGAGAGTTGAAGTATTTGCATTATGTGTCAAAATTAATTATATTGCTTTTATACCTGTGTTTCAACATTACTTGCAGAAATAGTCAATATTTATAGTCTTCTAGAAATCTTTGACATTGTCCACCAAATAGATGGCAGGAAGCTGACTGCTCTTGTGGTAGAAAGAGGCACTTAAGTCTATCACATTACCTGATTTAAATAACGATTCATAAATTGCAGCCCTTAAAAACAAGAAGTTTTAGAGCTTTTTAAATTTGATATTGAAAAATGCCTAGAGAGAGATTTTGGTATGAATTCTTGATCTATGCTGGTTTCTTTAGTGATGTCTCTAACTGCTGTGACAACACTGTTTGTCCTAAGTTAACATTTTTCTGAGTCTTTTAGGCTTCTGGTGATGCTGAAACAGTGAATTCCTCTATGCTGTGCTCAACTGTGCTTTTATATTGCAGAGGAGGATGAGCAGCTATGATCAGAGTAAAGCTGAGCTTCCTGTCATCCTCCCTTTACCTGACCAGGTCTGGGCTGCATCTCATCCTTCCCTGGCTGGCATAACTGCAGAAATTCCTCTGTGAGCCAGAGCTAGGTTTAGCTTTTGCAGTGATTTTTTTCTGTCTTCCCCTCTCTTTCCCTCTGCCTATTTTTTGCTATTGATGTATTGCACTGGTATTTGGAGTTGTTGGAACATGTGACCAGAGTGCAGGGAATGGTGCATGGTTGTGCTTTTCCTGTTTCATGCAGGTCCTTCTTGCACCAGCAGCATCCTATGTTGTAATTGTCTGTTTTCCAATCACCCCATGGTTATGCCGTTTTTAATGGGACTTCCTGTACTCAATTGTTATGGTCATATATAAGCACCTCCTGATTTTCTATTTTAAGGTTGAAGCTGCAGATTTCAAAATATGTGTTAAACTTGAGAGTAGCAAAGAAATAATACCATGAAACAGTATCTGTGTGGGATGTTGATTTGTTTTCTTTTTTTCTTCCCCTGGAAGAAATTGTTACTTTTGGCATCAATGTGAATCTCTTATCTCAGCTGTATATGTGATACATGACAAGTATTTTGGAAGGGAAAAAATGGCCAGAAAAGGTCTCACTATAAGGAGGGGAGGGATACTGATGCAATTCAACACTCTTTTCCTTCTGTTTTAACAAGAAATTCCAAATAGCCATAACCTTGAGTTTGACCTGCTAAATTGACAACAATTTTATTAGCTAAGTAAATGGTTATATTTTTGTTCTATTTTGACTTTTTTTCAATTCAAGACAAAGTATGGTTTCTACCTTAAGCGTGTAGTTTCAGAGCTTTATCAGTGGGATCTGCAATGGAAAAAATCCTTTACTGTGAGGGTGGTGAGGCCCTGGCACAGATTGCCCAGAGAAGCTGTGGCTGTCCCATCTCTGGAAGTGTTCAAGGTCAGGTTGGACTGGGCTCTGAGCAACCTGGGATAGTGGAAGGTGTCCCTGCCCATGGCAGGGGGTTGGAATGAGATCATCTTTAAGTTCTCTTCCAAACCAAACTATTCTTTGATTCTATTATTAATTTTAAATGCAAACATACCCTAAAAGCCTTTTCCACAGAATATACCATATGAAGTATTGTTTAGTGTTGCTATTATTAATATTTAAGTATTATTCTCTAGTGAAAATCCATATACTTGCAGATTTGCCCCACACTCAGAAATGTTTAATTACAAAATTGCACATTATATATGAATTTCCAGAGAGAGTTAATGGCAACTTGATCATGTGTTTCCTTTGTCACACAAGTTTCCACCCAAAGCTATGTTTCTGGGCTGATTATAAAGCTTGCTAAAAAGACTTTTGAGCTTAGGTAACAATAAAAGAACAGTTTAGTTGATTTCTCAAGATCACAGATTAATCTTACAAACACATTGTACACAGGAGACCTTTTGATGCCTTTTGTTTGGGCATGACTTTGTGTCTTGTGACTGCTCAGGAGTTTCCTGTAGGGACGGGGAGCTCAGGCTGGTCAGGCACCTGCAGAACAAAAGGAGGGTTGATTTATGTGTGTGGGTGGAGAATGGCATCGGGGGGAGGATTAAGAAGAGGGAGAATAATGATTGTGACAACTCCAAAGTTATGATATAGAGGAAATAATGTTCAACTTAGTGCCAGATGTGGGAGCTGCATGTGTTAGGAGGGGATTTGTAAGCAGTGGAAGTTCAGTGTTTTGCTAGGCTTCTATGAAACTCTGCTTCATCTTGCATGTTTTGCTGTGGTTTGAAAGGCCTTCAGTGACTTTAAATAGCAATTTATTTAGCCATGGAACAGTCCTGTGATGCGTGACTTTTCCACCTTATTGAGCACTACTGATAAAATCTCTCTCCATTGAGACTGGTGGCAGAAATCCTATCGATCTCAATGTAGCCAGGATTTCATCTCTATTATCTGGTGATTTGTGTATAAAGATCCTACATTAGTTCTGCACTTGGCTGAGAAAATACAGGAATTTTGCATACAAATCAGTGGAAGTTCTGTCAGAATAAAGGCTGCATAATTGACTATTGACTCTGTGCGTGTAATAGACTCTTCTTACTGAGTTCTGCCTGTAAGTAGGTCACAGTGAATGAAAATAAAATATGCATTTCTTTTTGTGATAGCATGGTGTTTTTATAAGTAATCTAGTAATTTTTTTTCACTAGTTCTTCAGGTTTTTCTTTCATCCTAATATCCATGTAGATGCACACACACACACACAAAATAAGCACCAGTATGTTTCAGATTCTGAGGTGATATATTTTGTTTGTATTCTCTCTTCCAAGTACTGCTGTGCATGACCTAGAAATGCTGGTGGTAAATGCTGTATTGTGGAGCAGAGTTGTTAAACTTGTTTATATCTAATCTTTAGATGCTATCAAGCTTAGGCTGGAAAAAGTAATCTGTTTTATGCTGTACTTTAACATTTGGTATACGTTATATAAACACATATAATCTCTCCACAGCAAAGTAAATATTATAGGACCTCTAAATTATAAAATTTATTCTCTATTTGGGAAATTAATAGAGGCTGAGAGCATCTAATGTAGTTGCATTTCATTTGCCTTCTTATCCTCATAGAACATAACTTTTTAAAATCCCTGACATACCTGATTTAGCAGTTTGGGAAGTTCAGAGATAAAAAACTATTTCATAAAACAAAAGGGAGTTTTAAACCACAGTTCTTCAGAATTACAGAAATTCTTCAGTAGAAGCGGTAATTCTTGTGTTTAGTACTTTTTTCATTCTATAATTTTCTCTTTGATCAAAGAATTGCTTTTCTGACTTTGTACCTTCTCTAGGAAAGAGTTCAGATTTTTTTTTTAGTGGAAGATTGATGTTAAAATAGGAATAAGCTCAGGACTAAGTTTAGGAATAAGCTCAACCTGACAGATCACAAAAAATGCACATTAAAAAAATCACATTAAAACTCACTGTAATGAATTACATACTTTTCAAGTGTGTTTCTTTGAACTAGGCATAAATAGGACTGTGATCATGTTAAGTACCCTGTGGTTGTCTTAGATATGCCTGAGATGTCACAGTAAATTACACAGGTGTCTTTCAAAGGATGCTCCATAGACACAGAGGAGTGAGGGCTTAGGCATATGGGAACAAACTGTAATCTAGCTCATAAATACTAATTCTACTAGGAAAAAAAAGGTAAAAATAGCTTAACTGACATAATCACAGTAAATTGCAACGTTTCAGCCATTAATGATTCCAGTTTCTTGAACACAGCAGTGATTATGCAGCTCTGTGTGGATTTAGCTTCTTTCACGTGCAAATGTTCACTGTTAAATTGCAGTAAAAACTGAATTAGAATTCTGGCACTTAAAGTAAGAAAAACACGGGCACTGTTAGTGCCCTCTCAACTGCAGACATAGCATGGCTATTTTTGTGGATAGTTAATGCTGTAGCACAATTTGAATTTCAGCTGACCAGGTAACTCTTGCATTAACCCCTCAGACTAAGAACCACCTTTATGTTTTTAAGTGGTCAGGTATTTCTCATGTCCAGGTGTCCTTCAGTGTTTCATGTTTGGTTTTTGTAATATTGTTATTCTAGAATCAGCCTAGGGAAAAGCAACTTGTTTATCTCTCTGAAGTTGTTTTTTTTTTTTTAGTTTTGTGCCAGGAGGGACCAGATAATACTCCTCTACTTTTGTATAAGCACAACACCAGAGTAATTCCTTGGACTAGATAAGAATTGCCTTATCCCAAATGTTTTATCAGAAAAAAATTCTCGAGTAGCTTTCACATAGGAATTGAGAAGGAGATTAACTTTAAAATGGAGCCTGATCAAATAATGGAAAAGTTGGAGTGATTTCAGGGTACTTGAGGCACAGCACTAATGAGCAGGGCATGCTTGTCCCTACCTGATGAAGAAAGTATCTGCAGATACTGAGTGGATATTAGGTAGTGTGCATCTCAAACTTCTTAGGTGCAAAGGTATTACAGCTTTTTTTTTTGCCTTCTTTAAATGAAAAACAGCTTGGATATTTAGCTTTCCCTACAGATGGGTAGATAATGATCTCTGACCATTGTGTGTAGATTTTTCCCATAAATTCTTTCTGAGTGTGTCGACTAATCTCTTTTTTGAATGTTCCCATTGATTTTTTTTTTTCATCAGTGATCTTTTGGCAGCTGTTCAGTTCTAAATTGCTTTTACCATTAGGGAGCTTTTACTTGCACCTAATCTCACAGCAGCCATTTTGATTAGATTTAATATAACTTTTCTTGCATCTTACTTTACTGAAAACTGCATCCTGCTGGTTTTCTCTGTGGTTTTCTTAAGAGTCTATGGAGGAGAGCCAGGAGGATCTGCTGCTGATGATAGATGGTCTGAAATTAAACCAGTGTCCTGAACAGAGTGCTTAAAAGGTTTTGATGCTGTGTTTCCATGCAGTAAGCAGTCTTCTCATGGCAGTGTTCCTGGATTTATCGTGCCCGAGACTTTCTCTAAGTAGCAGGATTGATGAGATTCATGTGTGCTCCCTAAGGATTGATCATGCTATGCCAGAAGATTGCAATGTCTAATATATGAGGAAAAAATACAGCTTTTCCCCCCCTCTGCTGAGCCATGCTAGAGAGAGCTATAAAGGGGTCATTGGAGAAGCAGAAATTTCAAAAATTTAGTTTATTAATGAGCATGGGAAAGTCAGTTTCAGTTTGGAACTGTATGGATTGGTTGGTTTCTAGGTCTTCCCTACTGCTGTAAGGCCTCTCTGTTCTGGTGGGGGTTCAGATCCAAGTCAGAATGTGATAACCTTTGTTAATGGGCTGCTGTATATTGAGATTAGTGTTTAACTGATACTGTGACCTCTTTTTGCTCGCAGTGTGGAAGATCACAGGAATCCTGCTGCAATACAAGGATTAATTCACTGGTCTGCAGCTTGATTGTTTCCTTTTTAGTTTAAATAATCGTGGGGAAAAACCCTTTAACATAGGATATTTGTATCCCATGAATTATTTAATAGCCCCTCACTGACTTGTGCCTCAGTTTCCCAGTGAGATATCTTTTGAGACTGAGAGATGGTGATTAAAAAAAAAACACTGCAGAAAAACAGAAAACAAACCTAAGAAACCTTACACACGTTGAAATAATGCTAACCACTGTTGTTTTGAACACATATTTGAAAATTTACAGCAGTGATACATTCCAAATACTGATAGATTAATGACACAGGTAACTATATATGTTTAGTGGTGACTGCTATAGGAAAAATAAAGTTGATTGATATATCTGGCAGGACTAGGCCAAAGAGCCTGGTTTTGGTAAGCAGAACCAAAGGAACTAAGAAGCATTAAAATTGGTTCTAGTTGACTAGTTCAGTAATTGAAATTAGTGTTAAGGTGTAAGCTATGTTGTGCAAAAGAACAGTGTTTGTGTGTGCCTGTGTATACAGAATGTGAAAAGAAAAACTGTAATTTGCATGTTGCAAAATGTATTTAGTGCAATGCAGTCACTGAAGAGAGTTCACAGAGCCTCTGTCCCTCCATCCTGTCTGTTTTCACTGCATTATAAATTTGTCCTCAGTGCCTGCTTCAGCTTCTCAGTTAAAATATGGATCACCAGTAGGAAGAGTCCTGTAAGTTTGAAGTTCTTTCTGATGAGCTATTGAGAGTTTCACAATGGCATATCCAGCTTTTTAATATTTGCTGCATTTCCTGCAGGAAAGTCACCTGCTGTTCTGATTAACATTTAATTACTTTAACTTCTTCCTCTTTTTCTGGCTTTCTCTGTGCATCTGAAAGCACTTTGGTAGCCACTTTCCCTTATGACTAGTTTTAATTTCTTCAGGTTAATGGTATTGTGGCCAAAATACCTGTGGCAATTTATCATACTCTACTATTTTAAAAGAACAGTGAGTAAGGATTGACTTGGAGTAAATTGGCAAAATGTGTATTTTTAGGAAAAAAATTAGATAGATTTCAATCTTATTACCTTGTGTATAGTGAAAATTTTGCCCCACTATTTTGTGAGGCCACCTCATCAGTTAGGCTCCAGGCAAGTTTCTGTATTAAGGAGACATTCTTAATTATTTCTCACAAACACATACATTGTCAATTTTCTGATGGTATTGTTAACTTGACATCCTTGGTGTATATATATGCTGAAGTAAACAGTGCAGTATGCCTATCTTGTAGGGTTATCTTTGGGAAGGTTAGAAAAATCAACATATTCAGAAGACCTGGGGTATTTTTAAGTAGTGATAGGTTTAAGCTGCAGAATTCCAAAAAATAAAAGCAATGGAAACAGAAAGGTGAGGAAGGGAACATATAAACAAAGCATTTTGAGCTGAATACATTTCAGTATAACCTAAGGATATTTCCTCTGAACTCCTTAAAAATAAGTGAGATAGAAATCTCAGTTCACTGATTCATAATAGATGCTTGAACACTTAAGCTTTCCTTGCTTTTAGCAGGCTTCCTGTTTCTTTTAATACCTTCCATTTCAATGAGAAACTAGAAACAATTGTTAATAATTATTCTCAATCTGTTTACAGGCCAGTATGTTTAGAGTCTATTTAATGCCTCTGGAATTTTCCCTTTTTTCTTTACCTGGAATCCACTGACTCTGCTCCTTTGTTTTTTAAGCACTCCTGGAGCACAGCAAGGAACTCTTTCAGGCTAGTGAAGTAAAGGTGGCATGTCTGTACTGGGGGTAGAGGGGAAGGAAAGAAGTTTTAGAGTAGGATTTTCTTCAATTTTTTGTTTGTTGCATATTTAAGATTATTCTTTGTGCTTCATTATTCACACCTGTGGGTAGGGGTGTTTGTCCTGTATTATGAATCAATACCTGAAAGTTACTATGTCCACATAATTTATTACAGGTTATTTTCTTGTAAATAAGAAAATCTAAAATTTACTTAATTCATAAGTGAGGAATGTCTTAATGAGTTAAGTGAGGAATTCTTTGCATATATTCCCCTAAAGCTGGACAAGGTCAGAGCTGTAACCACAGAAGAAGAAACAGGATATTAAGACAACTGTGGAATTATATGCTTGGTGATTAATGAAGACAGTGTGGTTAATTTCCATATTTAGTGTGGACTCAGATCTGTTTGCCTATGCCTTTTAGTAAATAAGTCTGCATGTAATTTAACAATATCTTTTGAATACTTTTTCAGCTCGAGATGCAGATGAGAGGGAGAAGTGGATCCATGCTTTAGAGGACACCATCCTCCGCCATACCCTCCAACTTCAGGCAAGTTTCACTTTCAGTTTTCACTTGTTTTACTTTTGTTTTTTGAAAGCAATGAAATACAGTGGCATGACTGCTAATATCCAACATATCCTGTATAATATCTGGCTGTTCTATAGCCTATACAAGTGGATGTAGTAAAACATCTGTTTAGGTTCGAGTCTGTCACATTTTTGTTGTCCTACCATAATGGAAAATCAGAATGAGACTTTCCTTTATTAACTCATATTTACAATACATATAGTTATCATTAAATCATATTTATTGATAAGGTATATTTATGGTAAGTTCTGGATTTATTGTAATACATTTTATTTGGATTTTGGTTGGGTTTTTTTTGTTGTTGTTGTTTTTTGTTTAAAACTAGGAGTGCTTTTTGGGTCAAGCCTCTTGTGTGCTTGTATGCCACCTAAGTTGGAAATTAAAATGAGACAGCAGCATTGAACCTCTTTCTGGAGGACAAAAATGGTAAATAGTTTGTTTAAGGCTGGATATCACTGTGTAAGCTGGGTATCTGTGGTTTTCTGGTTCTAAAGACAGATGGTTGGATTGAGGATGGTTCTTAGCTGTAGTTACCCAATTCCAGGAGTTGGACTCTGTCATCCTTGTGTGTGACTTCCAGCTCTGGATATTCTGTGGTTTTATGATCTAAGATCAGTTTGTGATGATACTCTAGAGCTGGACATGTCTGTAAGACTTGCTGCACATTTATTTTTGCCCTGTAGAGAAACCCAAACTCTAATGAAAGGGGTTTGGTTTGTACCATATAGGTGTTTGGTGCCAGTGTAGAAATCATAAAGCAGGTGTTCATGATTTGTGTTGAATAAAGCTTTGGTTGTGCTTTTGTAGTATGGCAAGAGAATTAGGTCTCTTAAAATTTGATTCAGTGTGAAGAAAGAGAGAGTAAAATCTCTAGAATCACATCTAGAGAAGCTTATGAAGACTGATTTAGATGCCATTTGCCCAATCTGAATAGTTAGAACAATCCCCAGCTTGACTGATCCAACCTTAGGCACTTGTACTACCCCAGTAAATTTACCTGTTGGACAGTGAGTTTCCACCTTCTTTCATCTATTAAAGACCACTACATATTTTCTAAAGAATAGCAGATCTCTGGATAAAAATTCCCATTTAACAATCAGCTTTTTACCCCTCCTACTATGCCATGGGTATGTTAGCAGTAATCTCTCCATCTGGACACACAATATGTGGATGTAGAAGGTCTGAGCTCCCTCCCAAGGGATGCCTCTTTCCCCCTCCTCAGCTTAGAAAGTGAATAGGTTAATGTGAGTGGTCCTGTTTAGGGTCTGAAATGAAGTAAAAGCAATCTGTGCTGTTTTCTCTACCTAGAAGACTTTTTATGACATGGAGATACAGAGTCAAGGAATGAAACATCAGAATATACATTGGTTTTATCAAAACGTATACTTCCATGCTCTCTAGAAATTGTGAGTGTAGTTATATTGGCAGAAATAGATTTCATGATAGCAACTAATAATGGAACTGTTTCCCGTTATATAACTGTTCACGTTCCTGGAGTTTTTCAAATTAGTAAGGCATATTTAGGGAAAAAAAAAAAGAGCCCAACTTAATAATTTATCTAGTAATGTTTGAGGGAATAATTAGAAAACCAGAATTTAGTACTTGTAAATATGTTCACCATTGAATGTAATACTTTGTGGGCCACTGCTGTGTGCTCACCACTCATTTTCAAGAACCTTTTTCAGTGTATGGGTCATGTAACCTTTAGCCTCTGGCCCTTGTTTGTGGAGTGGTGTTCACTTACTCCCCCATTCATGAACCGCGAGGTTTGCCACTGGAGGTGCTGAGCAGGCACTGATTTGAGAATGAAACACGACTGCACCTCCTTGCCAAACCTCTTTCTTTCATGGCTTAGGAAATGTGATTTTCATTCAGCTCCCCCTCAAGGATGGGACATGCGGGCCGGACGAACAGGGGCCGAAGTTTCGGGGTGAATCCAGGCAGAAACATCCCCGCGCCTCCACGGCCGGCCAGGCCCTGCTGAGCTTCCCCTCTCCCCCTCTCCCTCCCTCCCCTGGCCGCGGCTCTGGGGGCCGGGCCGGCCCCGCTCCAATCTCCGTTCTCCTCGTTCGTGACGCGCTCTCCGGGGCCGCGGCCGGGGGGTCCTGCCCTTCCCATCCCATCCTTTCCCTTCCCATCCCATCCCGCCCCTTCCCGCCCCGCTGGAGGCGGCGCTGCCGGGGCCCGGCGGGCGGGCGGCCAGCCCCGCTCCTCCGCTCCGCTCCGCTCGCAGCACCGAGGGATGGCCGGTGTGAGTACGGGGCAGCAGGGCCGGGGGGCTGCGGGTGTCCCTGGGGCAGCGCCGGGCGCCTCCCGGGCGGGCAGCGAGCCCCTGCCCTTGGCGGCCGAGGGCGCTGCCCTGCCCGGCCCGGGCACCGCGGGGACGGCAGCGGGGCCCGGGGCAGCCCCGGGGTGGCTCCGGGCAGCAAGCGGCGAGTGCCGCCAGGTCCGTGTGGCCGCAGGGGATGCTGCTGTCCGGATACACAGACACGCCTTGGCTTCAGCAGCCTTTGGATAAAACGGCGCTGCACGCACTTGATGTTCTTTCGCTTTCCTTTTCCTTCGGACAAAACAGTCAAACGGGTTCTTTGGGATGGCGGGGTCTGAGTGCCGCGGCAGAGATTATTTTCTGTAAAGGCATTTTCTTTGGTTCTTAGTGTCTGTCGCTAACTAAACATGTGGTTGACAGTCACTTAAAACCTTTAGGCATCTCTCTTTGCCCAAAATATTGTATCTTTTTAGAGTTTCATTGTTTTTTTTAATTTCCATGCTGCTTTCAGTCGGCCTGTGCTGGTACAGGAGTGTTCAAGTTTGAAAGTCAGACTTACAGCTGACTTCACTGTACCAAAAACTCATCTGAGCTGTGAGAAACTGTACCAAAGCCCAGGTGGTTCGTGTTGTGTGAACCAAATCAGGAAGGATTACGAGTTAATGCGAGGTGGAGAGGTGAAGTGCTGTCTTTGTGCTCTCTAGTCTGACTAATCTTGCTGATTTTATTTTTGTCTAAATGTTCTGTTGTGTTTTCCTTCACTATTTATAATGGAAGTGTTTTTGAAACACAGACTAAAACACAGTTCTTATGCCCCCCTCCCCCCAAGCCTTAAATGAGCTACAGTCAAGGAACTGAGTCATAAATACACAGAATTTGCAAAACCGTCCAGAGGGCTGACAATTAGTAATGTTGTATCCAAAGGGAACAACAATAGGGAGGAAATGTTTCAGATACACTTGAAGCTTGATTTGTTTGAATTTTGAAGCTGAAGTGTGCTGTGTTTTTGTATGCACTTGTATTAATGTGATAGCTAAAAATACCCATAGTTGTTCTAGTTTTAGCTTTGCTTATGGGAAAATCATTGAACAGATGGTGTGATAATACTGGAAATGCCATTCTGAACCCCGCAGCCTTTTTCCCCTTATTCCCCCAAATTGTTACAATTGTGGCATTAGCAGGCCTGTGGCTTTGCTGGGGCAGCACAGCAGTTGCCTCATACCCACAAGACCTAAGGGGAAGGGTGTGCATGGGGTGAAGGCATATTGTGGCTAAAGTTTCATGTTTCTGTGGGGAGAAAAGTTCTCACATTTTTCTTTAGTTCCTCAGCAGCATCTCATGTCAACCAGAGGTCCCATTCAGACAGGACATGCTTCTAATTGTTCTGCTTTCCTTGCTGTCTGTCAAGTACACCCTGGCAGCACCCTAGTGCTACAAGTACTTTTGGGCAGTGGAATTTGGCTCTGGAATTGTCTCGTGAGTTATAATGGATAGCTCATGTCTTAGGACCACAGTAACACAGTGACTTCCTTATTTGATCTACACGAAACTACTTCAGCCTCTGAGTGGACTCTGTAGAGTCAAAGGAACTGAAATTACAAACGTGAGCTATTTCTAACGACTGTAAAAGTGAAAGGAATTAAGTGAAAATTAATTGCTTTGTAGGTTGATAATTCCATAATTTAAACAAGATGTTTACTTTCTAAGTAGCAAATGATAAGAAAACTTGATTCTAATAAGTGAGTCTGTGCTGGCTGCTGTGAAGAGTAGATACAGTGGCTTAAACACTGAGTTACACCATGGCTTCACCAAAATGTGGGAATTGGTGCTGCTGCTGGAGACAGTCCTGTCTCACTTCTCCTAGCAAAAGGGAAGAGGCAGTGTGGCAAGAAGGGTAGAATTTGGAACTTAAAAAACTTTTCCTGCTGCTCTCTCTGAGTTTATTTTTAACCCTGATTAGTTTCCACATTGAGTTGTTTATGTGACAAGGTAAATGTTTATGCTGACTCAAAAGAAAGAGCACAGCAAAGGCTAGAGTAAACAGCAGGAAAACTGATTTGTTTCCCTTTCATTTATGCTGGTGGAAAGTGTTTATGAAATGTTGGTAGTAGCAGTTCCCTTAGTATCACATTAACCAGGATTTTTTCTGACCTTTCTAAAGCTGCGAGCAAGAACACAAGGTAGGGTAAAACTTTGTTATATCTTAAGTATATTACCCTCCAAAGTATATTGTATTGCTATTAACTGGCTTTTCAGTGCTGCTTCTAGTGTGAGTCAAGAATTCTTGCATGAAACTAAAACCAGGCACTTTTAGATTAAGAATATATCCAGTGTAGATGTTTTTTAGGTGCTGGTGGGAGGGCATAGGGTTGGCAGCCATGCTGCCCTTTACAGATTTTGCTAATGAAATAAACAGGATAGTGCCTGAGTACCCTAGAACATGTGCATTATCTGCACTGATTATAGATTATAAAAGTAAAGGAATGGGGCTCTAAGACACACCTAATATTTGTGAGGTTTCAGAATTGTAACCTATCCTTTAAAGACAGAATTTTACATCAGTGTGTAAATGTTTCTGTCTTCTGAACTTTCTGTTCTCCTTGAAGACCTGGTAGTATCTACAGCTACACAGTCTTTGCTAAGCATTTTGTGTTTTGCAAGGTGGAATCTTTTATTTCCCCTCTAAGGATTGCAATATTCTGTTTGGATGGATCTGCTTTGTATGCTTTCTACAATCCATATATTTGTTTTCAAACACATTCTAAGCTTCAAATATTGCATAAACTTCTAGCAGAAGAAAAAATAGAGTTGTTTTTGCCACAAAAGTGCCCTTGTTTAATGACTTACAAGTTGATTTCTTGTTTTTCCTGAATTTTTTATCAGTGATCCTTATAGGCAATGTTCAGCTCATCAAAATCGAGCATGAGGTAGGCAGGGGATATGTTTCTGATGAGATATTGTGGATGAATGGAGAACATTCTTATTCACTCCTTCAAACTAACTTACACAGGATTTTTTTTTGTTGGATTCAGAATCCTAATGAGATGAAGAATGTAGAACTGTCTTCAAAAAGATAAGAAATTCCACTCTGTACAGCTTTCTATCTTCCTCCCCCAGGAAAGCTATTATTGTAATGCTTTTATTTGAGATATATAGTTGAATTTTTCTGTTATGCTTCTTCTAAGGATGATGCAATCTTTTAATCTCATCCGAGTTTAAAAGAACTGGTTTAAATTAGGCTGAATTACTTCTCAGCATGGGCAAGTTTTGAATACAAATGCATTAGAGATATGTGTGACTTCTAATTTAGAGGACAAGGAAACAACATGAAACTCCCTTGGTGCTAGCAGTTCTGTAGTGAAAATAAGGCTCATAATATGTATTTTTAACTAGGTTATGTTTTATTGTTGCCCTCCTGTTTGCCTCCTCCAAAAAAAAGGGTTGTGAATGAAGAGAATTGTTTTGCATGATTGTCAGCATGGGAATTGTTTACTTAACTCGAGACCAGCATGGAAACTCTTTCCTAGGAAAACCATCCTGTCTGCAAACACTGGCATTGAGATGTGCCCTGGAGAATCTGGGCCTTAAACTTTTGCTGTGTCCTGAAGGGGAGGGACATTCCAGAAGTAGTGGGAGGGAGGGAGGATGAGGGAAAGAATGCTATGGTGCCTTTTTCTTTTTTCTCTATAGAGTTCTTATCTGTATGGTTTTATTGGTGGGGAGCAGTCAGACATTAACCAACTTGTTTTGACACCAAACTTCTTGGTTTGGGAGGTGGTGGACAGACTGACATTTTTTAAAATTAGTTGCTTCTGCAGCTATTTCATCTGTTAATTCTTTTAAACTTACACAGAGTCTTTGTTTGAGGTTAGTAAAATGTACTTACAAATAGATGTAGTTACTCAATGAAGAAACAAGTTACACTACTTCAGATAGGTACTGACAGTAAGATAAAGTCAGTGTATTTCTGAAGATCAGAAATAATCTGCATTCCTGTTCTTTTCCATAATTTGAAGATTTTTTTTTTTTACAATAGTAGGAGAAGACATCTGGAAATCACCTGTTCCAAGCACCTTCTCACTTCAAGGCACACTTGTACTTTAGATCAGGTTGTCAAAGGTCAAATCCAGTTGAGTTTGGAACTCTGTCCTTCAAGGGTGGAGGTTCAACAATATCTGCAGGCAGCCTGTTTAGTCAGCCTGTGAATAGGTGAGCAGTGTATTTTACAAGTTCCTCATAAAAATTTGATTGCTAGTTGAGATGTGCAGATTCCTAATGTACAAGTTTACCAAGCTGTGAAATGCCATTCCAGTGACTCTGCTCACCTGTTTCTTTTCAAACTTCATTTCCTTCTTGGCAGGGAAGGAGACAAAGGATCTCCATTTTATCTTTACTGTGGCTTTGAATGACCAGAAAATCAAGAAATAAGCATTTGTTATGCAAATCTGCACTTTGGATATCTCCTCTTTCTAAATTACTACTGGGTTTGAAATACTGATTGATTTTGTTTGCTATTTATGCAGGTTGTTTTTTCTATGGTGTTGCTCAACGTTTCAACTTTCCAAGTATCTTTTGGTTTTCAATTCTAAAACTATGTGTCAACTTAAATTATTAACCTAATCTCATGCAACACAGACTAATAAATTTGCTGAGATTATCAAATTTCATCTTGATTACACAAGAGCAAACAAGTGAGGTGCTGCAGCTTTAAGTACCTGTGCTTTGCAAAATTATTCTCATATTTCGTCTGTTATGTTCAGCTTGACACTTACCTGGTTTTATGGCTTTCTCTTTACATTGTTTGAAGTTTTAATTTTTTAATAGAATTTCTTAGGTTACAATTTTCACTCTGTGTTTTGTGTGGGTGTCTGCTCAGTTGTAACACTGAATGTTTTGAGCAGCTTTTCCCTTAGTTCTAAGAGCCTGAAATTTAAGAATGGCATTTTATCTTTAAGCCACCACTAAAAATACCAGATAATTACATATTAGTAGCCATAGAGTGAGGACTAAACTAAAAATCAGCATTTTGATGCAGCATGCAGATAACATACACTGTAAACTATATTTTTGTGTACAGTAGCTTCAGCAGAAATTTCCTGTATAGTTCACATGGTTTGGTATATGAAACCTGACCTCCAGAATTTTTAACTGAGCTTGCAGGACCATTTGCTAAATTGATGAGGTTGGCTGCTAGCTGTACAGACAATTCCATTTTCAACAGGGAAATGGAATACTAATTTCACATAATTTCAGATGTAGTTTCAGTGTAATTTAAACTAGTTTGAGGGAGTATCAAAAGTTTCTCGGATGAGAGCACTGTCCCTCCTGCCTATCAGTTTTTTTGATAACTTGTTACAGTCAGTGCTTTTTGTATTTATTTTTTGTCCTAGTCAAAATGGGTTTTTTTCTTATCTTCTCCTCCATCCTCCTTGTTTCACAACACTATTTCTAATTTATGTTGACTGTCTAATGCAGATGAAGTATCTTTTTTGATTACAGACCCATCTGTATGGATAGATTTATTCCTGTAGAGCTGTTGGCAAAATCTGCATGCCCATCTGTAGCAAATGAGTAAAGAATAATATTTTCTACAGTCAGTAGATGGGTTTACATTTTAGGCTGTGTGTGATGCTGTGCAAATCATTCCTCTACTGCATGAAAGTGCTCACACTTCTAAAGAGCCATCAGTAAAACTCTTAATCTGATGGCCCAATATCATACAAAAATAAGAGAAATTGTCTGTTCTGACAGAGAAAACAATGCCAAAGAAAATGTTACACTAATGTGGAATTTTACAAATACTGATTGCCCATCTTCTTCCATGTGAAATGTTTTTCCCCACTGGTTGATCTTTACATGCTCAGACTCTTGAGATCCTCAGCAGTTCAAACAGCAATGAATGGTTTTGTAAGAGTTTGAGGTTGTCCTGTTTGAAATCAGTGAGAATACAGGTGAAAATGTTGAGACTGGTAGCAAAGTTGTCACTGCTGTGATGTTCTCAGGATTGTGTTCTAACTCATGTTTGCTTCTTTATCCTTCATGAGTTTTTCCTTCTAAGTATGTTTATCTTAGAGTGTACAATTCTTTCCAGCTGAGTGTTCTTCAGTATTTGTTTCACAGTTCCATTTGCATTAAAGGTATTTTATATAATACCTTTAATGTGTTTACATAGCATACGTGCATGAAGGCAGAAGTAATCGAGAATCCTCTTTTCTAAAATAAAGAGGTGGTATGCCAGTGGGAATTTGTTTGGGTCTTTAAATCAATGGTGTATCTGTTTAAAGACAGGGATTGTGTTATATACAGAAGTGTGCTCTGAGTGTTGTATTATTAGGAGAAACAAGTTTCCAAGCAAGAAAATACAAAACTAATAATTCTCATCACCCTGATACATTGTCCTTGGTGATGTATGTGCAACAAAATGTCAAAATCCAGATACAGTGACAAGGATGCAAATCGTTATATCTGTAAAGGAACTAGGGCAACCAGGGCTAGTAATTTTTGAACTTTTCAGATCAAAGGTATTTAAAAAAGATTTAGCAGTTCTTAGCTAGGGAGCTGTGAATTGAGCAATACTGTCTGAAGTGTGAAAAGTGCAGTTATCCATTGGGTAGGATTCCCTAGCTGAAATGTAAGGATATGGAATCACAAGACAGTCTTCAGAAAAATGTAAATTCTCCTTTATATTTTATAAAGAAACTTTAATCAGTGTAATTTAAGAGGATTTGTTCAATCAAAAGTAATGAAATACTCTGGTGTGTGATTATACCCCCTCTGAAAATGTGGAGCAATTTGCTGCTGCTGATTTAGCTGCAAATAGCAGCCAAATGTGCTCAGCTGTGTGCCTGTGTTTGCACGTGGCAGGATGAGAAGCAAGGCAGCATTTTCTCAGTCAGATGGCAGGCAAAACCATATTGTTGTATTTTTTTTCTCCTCGGAAACACTAATTAAATATTTGATTTTTATTTGTTTATTTATTTCTAGGGTGTGGATTCAGGATTTGTTCCCAGCGTTCATGATTTTGACAAGAAACTTACTGAGGCTGATGCTTACTTACAGATCTTGATAGACCAGTTAAAGGTATGGTAACTAAATATTGCATTTACTGTGTTGGGGGTCTGCTTGTCAGGCTGGATTTCAAGGCCAGCTTGAAAAGAAGCACAGCAGAGAAAGTTAAGATGAAAATGCCTTTGTCTTAGGACTGTTTAAAAATTAGTATATCTCAAGCAGATTTATATAAAATGCTTTACAATGGCTGAAAGATTCTGTTTTATATAAAACCTTTGTGGAAATGGCAAGATTAAATATGTTGAGTTTCATTTTAAAACATAATTAAATCATTGTGTTACTCATAGCATTTTAGAATCTATCTTGAGAAGATTTTGTCAGGTGATGTGTAACTACAGTTGCAAATAGTTTCAGACTTTGTTGCAGTGGTGGTAGATAATCCATGTTTTGTCCTTGAATGAAAGCATTCTGTAGGAATGTTGTACAATACAGATTTTTTAAACTTTGTGTTTTAAGAATAGATGGGAATGCAAGGTCATATCTCTCAGCACTCACCTTATTCAGAAAAACGCTTTTTGCTGCTGCTTAGGACACCTTTTTCCCATGACTCAGCAGGTTAAAATTGCTGTTAAAATTGCTTCAGTTCTGCTGGGTTGGATTTTTTTCCCTGATGTAATGTGCAAGTATTTCATGTGGGATATTCAGCAAAAATTCAGTTGAAGAGTGGGGTGGAGAAGGAGGTGAGCACAGCAACAAAAATGAAGGTAGGCAGAAGAGATGCAAACAAAATTCAGAGCTGCCCTGCAAAGACTTGATAAGGAGCTGTCTTTGCTACTCTGGAGCCATCCCTTCACTGAAAGAAGGTATTTGAGTCTTTACACCTTCCAATTGTTATTTCAGGCCAGCTGGGGGGAGGGGTATAGAAATTAATTAATAATGAAAGATGAGTCAGTTTGAGGATGGACAGAGCCCAAGATCACAGTCTATATTTAGAGCTGGAAATCAGCCCTCAAGGGAAAGGGAACACATGAGTAGGGTTGAGGCAGGCAGTTGAGTGAAGCTTACTGCAGCTCACTTCCTAAAAATTACATCCTCTTCTCTAAGCTACAAGGGTGGATGTGATGAACTTTTAGCATTACCTTAATCTTTTCTCTTCCCTGAACAACTTCATGGTTGTGTGTGCACCTTAGAGTGCCCCTGGAGGCCTCTGTTAACTCCTTCAGCTCAGCTTGTGTTAAATCCACATGCAGGGTTTGTTTCACTTTGTTTTGTTGCATGTTATATCCCACTTTTAAGAAAGTAAACATGAATTAATGCTAAGAAGTCATATCTTCCCCAAAAAATGCATTTACAAATCTTACATGATTTGGATCATGAACCTGAATCAAGGTACCTCGAAGGGTTGATGAGAGTTAAAGCTCTTTTGGTTAAATGCTTCATATGCCCCAAAGGTTTTTGCTGTAATAGAAGAAAGGCAGCTGGAGGTGTTCTGATGGCTTCAGTTATGTTACTTAACCTCACCTTTTTGTTCAAATCATGGTAGAATTGTCAGGCTTAGCTGTGAGATTTGGTCTCTTGTAGGATGGGATGATGTGAGAAATTAGTTACAAATAAGAAATTTTAGGCCAAAACTGCTTTGGATCCTAATACCAGGGTTGTACTAAATGGTTTTGGTTTTGAAATTATGTTTCTGTCTGATTTTTATATGGAGAAAAAACACTTTCAGTATTTTCACAAGTATCTCTTTCTTTTAGCTCTTTGATGAAAAACTCCAGAACTGCAAAGATGATGAACAGAGAAAAGCAAGTACATTTTGTCTTAAAAGTTGCTCGTTTATCAGATGGTTTTGTGCATCAGTTTGCTGTAGTAGAAATGCTAAGTACACATTTATTGAGTTGTCAAAATCACCTCAAGCAATATGAATAACTTAAAACAGTTATGGTGTGACTAAATTGCCAAAAAAAATTTAGTAGTAATGGGCATCATAGAATTAAAAATGTTTCAGTCTGTCAGAAGTAATTGCTCATCTTCTATCCAGTGTATGGAAATGCTTCTCTAACAGTGTTGAAAGCATTTTAACTTAAATTTGCTGGTTTTTAGTCTTTAACGAGGATGAGTGTTTAATATTGAAAAAAAAATAAATACTCCTAATCATGTATTTCTCATAATCAATCTGCATCCTATGTAGGTCTGTGACACATTGGAAATCTGAGAGTACCACAGTTCATTCACTGAAGTGAGGGTGCCAGAAATGTAGTAGTGGGGAGCACTGCTCTTTAATCGAGGGTATAATTCAATTGAATGGTTTGTGTTCTTTGCATCCCCTCCTGTTCCATCCCAAAGCCAGCTCTGCAGTTCTGAGTTCAAGCACTGGTTAGGAAAGGCTGGCACATGCCTTTGGTGGTGTGGGGTTGGCATTAAGTGCCAAGCTGGTTTCATTTATTAATTTGTGTGTGTGGAGGAGGGATTTAACAATTCCTTATGAAGGGTTTATTACACAGGAGTTGCTTCTCTTCAGCAAATGCAATCATTTCAATATCATGAAGTAGTGGTGTATTTCATCCTTGTTCCCTCCCTGAATGTCTCTTGTGGAAAACACGCTGTGTTCTCTTAGTGTTTGGTTCCTGTTTTGAAAATTCTTTGATGCTTTCTGTGATTAGTTTTACTTCTTCATAATGGTTGTGACCTTTCAAGTGTTCTTCATCTTACCTGATGTGGTAGGTGATGTCTTGGGGAGTTCTTTCTCATGTACAGGCTTCTGAAAGAACTTTGAAGTATGTGTCTGTCAGTGTGTTTAATCTGTAGGCAACTGACCACAAGAGTCAGGTCTAAGGATTTTGTATTTCTCCTTCAGTGTGTCTTACTGGAAGAGATGTCCTTCAATTTTGACCTCCCTCCAGATGCTACTTTGCAGATCAGGCAGTACTTTATTTTTTCCTGTGGCAGTGCTCCTAATCCCTAGAGACTTTCCACATGTTGTGCTGACTTCTTTATTTATCTCTGCAAGGTATCTGTAGAACAGCTGGATTGACTTCACAGAGAAAGGAGGAGGCTCATTTAGAAGAGGTTGGCATCCTCTGGTTTTAAATCTTGATGAGAATTTCTATTGCTACAGATTCCATTTGTTCTCTATTAAAAACGAAAAAGACTTGAGAAAGCACTCTCCTGATCACATCTCTTCCTGTACTGAGAGGTTTTTTTGATATAGTATTTAGTAGTTTCCCTATTTGTTTATGGAAGTATGGTTCAGCTATCACATTATGAGCTGAGTGTAATCTGCAGGGCACTTCCACCAAACCCATAGTTCTTTCCTCCAAGGAAACAAGTTTTGGATATTTGAGTGTTAAGTGCTTCCCAGGCAGCTGAATGCTGTTCTGCAGTTGTTTATGGCCAGGGATTTCAAACCTGAACTGTTCAAGTTCACAGAGCGTTGGATGAGCTGGCTTTTAGGTACAGAATATTTGATCTTTTGAAGATGATGACACAGGTTATAGGTGTTCTGACGTGCTTCAAGATCTCCTGGATATCTTCCTTCTGAAATGTGGTAATCTCTTGAATTTGGACAAAGACAGTGCAGATGTAGGCCTGATGAAATATTGGGATTTTCCTGAATTCTTGTGCTGCATTGTTTTTCTGGCAGAAGTGCAGTTAGCAGGGTATGGGGGGATCATGCACAACCAGCAGTGCTGCCAGTTCTGCTCAATCTTCTGGTAGGGCACAATGTTTGTATCTGATTGCAGAGGAAGGGGAGGAGGGGGTGTAATCTCATCTGAGGGTACTGGTGTTTCAAGGTGAAGACAAGACAGGACCTTGCTTTCTTACAGTGTTACCATTACTGGTGGAAACTCCAAGGCAGCTTTTCTGCTCAGTTTTGTGTAGTTATCTTGACCACAAGAAAAAGGAAGCACTCAAAGGCATCAGAAGAGCAAAGAGGTGCATGTTTGCAGGCTGGAGCAAAGCTGACATTACTTAACAGGATTTGGGAGGCAAGTGCAGCCTGCTTAAGCTGTTTGGTTCAAAACAAAGTGCATTTTGTGAAGCAAATCCAAGGCTGAGCACACAGATTTGGGTTGCACCTTACAGATTTCAACCATGAGTCAGCTGTCTCTCTGTGCTGGATGAGCTGAGCCTTCTGTAGCCACATGATTGTTGAGTGAGGCAAAAATCATATTGGATGAGAAAAAAATAGCTTTCTCAGTGATTTCCTAAAAAATCAGATGTCAAGGAGATGCGATGAGCAGCAAGTAGAGGGAGTAGTTTCAGCAGCAGCCTGCAGTTTGATTAGATTAAATATTGCAAATTGCATTCTGCAACTGTAAATTAAATCTACATTCTGCAAGTGTAGATCTGCAGGAAATTGGTGTTTCAGATGAAAATATGTGTATTCATTACTAAAACTAGGGGTAATGAAAGCTAAAACTGTCATACTAAAATTTTATGTTCATCAGTTTTCAAAGACTAGGGATGATAAGAGAAAATGGTGATAAGTGTTAGTAGTAACTGGGGAGTTTGGGGATTTTTTATTGGAAATTTGTTACATCATCAGCATACATGCTTATGGGTTTCCTTACGTTTTTGTAGTGTCTAAATTATCCAAGTTGAGTGTGCTATGTTCTTGCAAGGTGATCATAGAGCACAAATGTGAACAATACTGGAACGGTGCAAACTGGCACTGCTTAATTTGGCCAGCTCACAAAAGATTCATTTTCATAGAGGAAAAACCTATGGTTCTCTATTTTGTTGAAAGGTCTTAGAAATCTGCTTGTTTTGAGATTGTTTCCCTCTTGATCTTCCATGTGATCTTTGACAAAATTACCCTTTTGTCTGTACCTGTGTGTAAGAATTTAACAATGTCTCAGTGAACTGTTTGGAAAATTACGGATGGGTGGGGAGAAACCAACATCACTGAATTGCCTCACAAGGTCTGAGGTCACTTTCTTATTTTCAGCGAGGGTGATGTCACTAAAGGGACTGAGATCTCAGTTTATTTGGTGTGTAAATACTCTATAACAAATTGGGGAAAAAATGGGTAAAGAATGATCAAAGCTGCTGTTGGCTGCCTCCAGTTATCTGTGCAGCCTTGAGACTGCATGATCTCCTTCAGCTGCATCACCTTTCATCCAACAAGATTTGTGTGTTTGGGTGCATTGCCTGTTCTATTTTGGTGCTAAAAGGCTCAAAACTTCTATGCTGTTATATTTATAATGCTTTTTTTCAATATGTGTTGATGAAGTTTAGACTGGAAGTCTCGTAGAGACGTGAAAAACAAACAAAAACAAAGCCAAGGAATTTTTAGCTGTTGGCATGTTTCTCAGCTAGCAGTAGGAGTAAATATAACATAACTTCATGATATAACATAACTTCATGATATAACATTCCTCATATGATATATCCCAGATAACCATGGTCCAGGCTTTCCAGTAGGAAGGGCTGAGTCTGGGTTCTGTTTGGCCACCTCTTGCCAGTTAATCCTGAAGAAAATGTACAGCATATCTTGAGTAATATCTAGAGCATAGCTGAAAATTCCCTCCAGGAATTGGCTGGGAGGCTGTCACTGCATTTGTTTTCTTTTTAATCCACACATTGAGACTGTTCATTTCTGTGCATTTATAGCTGCACGCTCTTCTCTTATGCTGTAGGCTTTTGCTTGCAATGCCTGGTGCAGGGAAACCTTTACACACTTTGATTAATCAAGAATATTGTGACTCAAGTCACATGAGACACTCAAATTAATCAAAACAAAGAGGTCCTGTAATTGCATTAGAGGTTCAGTGCTGAGTCCAGTTTAGTGATTTTGCCTTCTGCAGGCAGAGCCAAGGACATCAACAGGAAGCATCTGCTCCTGAACCAGGTCATGCTGATGTGGAACATGGCATGCAGATGCCTTTTGTATGCCTGAGGTGCAGCTCTACTCAGGAAATCTTTATGAACCAGGGTTTCTAGATAAAATTAAGTAGGCAGATTTCCAGAAGCACTTTTACTGGAGGCTTGGAAAGAACAAGAACATGTGTGCACTGTTATTTTCTGTGTTCTGTTTCAAGCTGTGCTTAACTGCAAATGTTTATTGCACTTGAATGATGATCCCTTCATGTAATAGTGTTGAAATGTGCCACCATTCAGTGCACTTTATAGGAAAACAAAATGAATTTAGAATCTTTATGCTGCATTTCATTTTTGTTGATGTTATGCAAAAATGAAGTATAGATTTTAATGGATAAATGTGTATAATGTCACTGTTAAGAAATTCTTAACTTTGTCATCTTTAAACTTTAATTATCAGTTTGACTTCAGTCTTGTCTTGAAAATTATGTCTATATATGGAAATAGTCTTTAACATATTCGTTAAGGGCTTTTATCCCTCCCCCAATATAAAATTAAAATACCATGTTTATAGAGTATTTAGGTCAAACCAGATGCTAGAAATTCTGTCTTTAATCATACTATTTTGATTTTTCTTTTACAGAAAATTGAAGGTCTCAAAGAAACAACTAATGTAAGTTTCTTTAATTTTTGTAACTTATATATACCGATTCTGAAATTCACCTTATTTTCTTGGGAAAGTTTTTAAAGCCTTTTTACACAAAAATGAGAATCCATATTAGGTCCAACATTGCAGTGCAGGAGGCAACGTGGTCCTGGTGCTGTGTTCAGGTTTCTGTCCAGCACCTTGGAATCATGGAATAGTTGAGGTTGGAAGGGGCCTCTGAAGATCTCTAGTCCAACCTTATGCTCACAGCACCATCAGCTGGGACAGGTTGCTCAGGACCAATTCTAGTTTGTGTTTTGAGTAACTCCAAGGCTGGAGTCTTTACACCTTCTCTGGACAATCTGTTCCAGTGCTTTATCATCCATAAAAGAATAAAAGGTGTTTTCTTCTGTTGAAGGTGCTTTTCCTGTATTTCTGTTTGTGGCCAGTGCTTGTCCTGTCACTGGGCACCACTGAGAAGAGTCTTGCTCTGCCTTCCCAGTCAGATACTGATCCCCCTTGATAAAGTGTCCCTGAGCTTTTTCCTCTCCACATTAAACAAGCCCAGCTCCCTGAGCCTCTCCCATGATAATTTACCTGCCTGCAGCTCTCTGGGAGTTTGGAGCTGACCTCCATTTTACCTGACAGCCTGGCCTGTGTGTGGCTTTGGAAACTCCAGTTTGCTGCTGCTGTGCTTTTGTCTCTGGAAAAAAAAAAAAAAGAGGAAGGGAAAGGAGGGTTTCTACAGAAGTGAGTGTCCATTTAGTTCACACCCAATATTCTGTGTAACTAATACATACAAAGTATTAAGGGATAGTAACACAATTATTTTCTGGTATTTTTCTTTTCCTAGAGCATGGTAGAATCAATAAAACACTGCATTGTGTTGCTACAGATTGCTAAAGTAAGTATACTGTAAACTATTCTGAATTTTAGTGATACAGCATTAATCTAATTGAAATCTAAAATGCTTTCTATATAATCCAGGAACAAGAAAACAATTATAAGTTGATTTATGCTTCTATTTTAATGAAGTTTCTGAAATACTGAGTTCCATAGCAGACAGTTTGTTAGTGCTCATGGTAACAGTCACATTGGTTCGAGTTTTCTTTCAGATAAACTTTCTTTTGCAGAGTTTCCTATTAGACTAAAGAAGAACTTAGACAAATGTCAGTTTGACAGAACAGGAACTTAACAAAACTCATGTTTCTCCTTCATGTAAGAGTGTGGCTAGCAAGAAAAAAGGGGAGAAAGATAATGAAAATAATGAAATCGGTTTGGCAAAGTCTGTCACAGGTCTGAAGTTCATGATGATGTTGGAATTTCTTGAAGTTAGAATTGTATTATTTGAAAATGCACTTATGCTTTTCACCTACATGTTTCATTAGATTTTAAAATTCAGAGAGTTTTAGATTTACTTGTTGTTAAATTTACCCTTACAGGTTTAACATTCTGTATTTAGGATATGTTAATTATGAACTGCTGATTTATATCTTGTGATCAAAGTGGAGGGAGGTGATATTTTGCAAAGGAATAAAGGTATTTTCAGAATTTCAGGCTGATTTACTCAGAACATATTCTGATTTATACAGAAATAGGTGTGGGCTCTTCAATGATTTTTTTTCTCTAATCTAGATCAACAACTTTCTGTGGCTTTGGAATTCAAGACTGCTGTTTGTCTTCATTTTAGATGCCAGATATGTTGCACAAAATTTTGAGTGCAGTGAAAATTGAAGTTTTAGAATCTTACAGTATCAAAAGTCATTCACTGAAAGGATCAGTGCATGTTTTGTGAATTCAGTTTTCATATCTATTACTTAAGAATTTGTGAACAAAATGTTTGTTAATTAACAGATTTGTACAAGAACAAAACTTTTTTCCAAGCACTAGGATTGAACCATTGAAATAGTTTTGTGCCACATGGATTTGGAGCTAGTACAGTCTTTATTTAACATGCAGTGATGCTACTTCAATCCTTCACTGTAGTGCCAGCAAGAAAAGCCTTTCAGTATTTAATTTGCTGTTATTTAGTCCTGGATGTATTTAGAGGTGTTTTAGTACAGTGAAGTCAGTCGACTATATGTCATTTTTTAGGGATTTGATGGAGTCAGTTGTAGATGGGTGAAATGGTAATATGCTGATTTTCTTATCTATATGTGATTTGCTGTATTGAGGAAGTTGTTGGAGAAACTGCAAGGAATAACTAGCTCATTTTTTTCTTAATTATAATATAAATCTATTTAATAGTTCTTATTTTCACAGGGGTTTAATTCCTATGAAATTTTGCTCTTTTTTATGTAATTAGCAAATATGAAGTTGTAGAGTTATAATCTTCTTTTCAGGCTATTGATCAGAGCTGATAATAGGTGGCTGAGTTATCTTTCTTGTTTCTGTCCAATACCAAATCCTATTTCTGCTCTGTGTGAGTTTATTGGGAGTTAGACAAATGTGACCACTCATGCTGATGCTAAGCATATTTTGGAGTTCTTTAGGTGGTTTGCTGATCATGGGCAGAACTGGTAGTGGCAGATGCAGTCATTTAGATGAGGTTCAGTACTTTACTGCTCCATGTGAGTGTAAAGACAGATGGAATTTGAGTCCCCCAAAAGTGCTAACATTTGCTTTTTGTTGCACTAAATCAGACCTTGAAGTCCTTCTTTCAGTACCACTAAATATTAACCAGTGTAAATAGGTGAGCTTATCCACTAAGGAGTGGGGGTTTATTGTCTGGTTTTTTGCTAAACTATATCTGAAACTCTTTTGGGGCTATTGAAGACACAAGGTAGGTTAAAGGGGTGCCTTATGCACAAATAATTGCAAGACTTTGATCCACATATAGTGGAAAAAAATATCCTAGTACTTTAATAACCTTTTTTCTGCTTCATCTCTTCATCTTCTTTCTCTCTCAGGCAACTGTTGTTGACTATAAGGGAATTCTGTCTTCATTCCCTCTTTCCTTTTCCATTAACTGTGTTAGTATCCTGATTTTCTACTGCTGTAAAAAATGCATAATACAGAGGGGTTTGAGGTTTTTTTTCCCAGAGTTCTGCAAGTTGCTTGTGTATGATGCAATCTCTGTGTAAAAATGTGTTGTGTCTGACTGTAGCTTTGTGCTCTCCATTAGAGACCTTTTAAGATTGTGCAAGTTTTTTTCCCATATCTGTAGGGCAAGTATGGCTGCTGACACTGCTGAAAATAAATCAACACCACCCTGCACCCCTTTGCTACTTCTACAGTGCCTTTCTCATTAGGAGACAAACTTGCCAGTGTGTGTACCTTGATAGTGTTACCACTGCTCCATATACTTAGAACTCTGTTTCCAACACACAACCATTTATTACATGGATTATTTTGGAACATTGAAGCAAACCTGGATTTTTTGTTGTTGGAGTTTTGTTCTGTTTCTTTTTTTTAATTGTACGTTCAGTTGTTCTGTTTCGTGGATTTTCACCTTAGCATTTGGACAGTTAAATTTTCCTTGAACTTGCTGGTAAATCGAGTGTATAATTATGCCACTTATACTGAGGTGACTTGACATTTTTAAAATAATGAAGTAAATACCAGCTAAACAGGATTATGTCATAATAGATTCATTGCTTATCAAAAAGCAGTCAAAATAAACAAAGTGGGATGGGCAGATGGAGCATTTGGCCTTTGTATTCCCCTTTGTGTGTGTGGCACTTGAAGATGTCCAGCTTTGCTGATGTATGTTATGTAAAATACACGAAATGCTCTGCCAGTGCACATGTGGTAAACCTCAGTCTTAGAAATATATGTGTCTCATTAAGTACCTTTTATAATTTAAATATTTAGTTTTGCATCCTTCCTTTCTCTTTTTCACTCCATTTCTGGCAGTCTTGCCTGCCCAGTTTTGTGGAATTTCTGCCTTCCTTACCTTATTGATGCTACTGTGCATTACTGAGCAAGCAGCAATACTCATGCAGCATCTTTGTGGTTTATTTCATAGGTCTTAGAGGTGATAGACACAACATAAGAGTTTTATGTGTTGGGGAAAAAATGATGTATTTTGTAAATTTGCAACCCAGTAGAACTCAATGCCCTTAGTGTTCTTTTTGTCATGGAAAGCCAGGCTTGAAAAATGTCAGCTAGCAGATATGAAATTTTAATGGCCTATTGCCAAGTGTATAAGCTAAGGAGGGATATAAAAAGCATCCAAATATAAATATGTGCCAACTTCTTTATACTTCTTACAGCTTTTTTTTTTTTCTTACTCCTTTAAAATGTAACTGGAAATCTGGGGGAATACTCTGCAGACAAGTCTTGAGGTTCACACTGGATAAAGTTGTGGATTGATGTACTGACTAATATGAATTTTGCAGCAGAAGGGAAGAGATTTTGTTTAGTGTTCAGTCAAATTTATCCTGTAATTGCACAGTGCTAGAACTGTGCTGGCTGTAGATTGGCATTAGCTGGTCTGCTGCTCATGTCATTTCCCCTGAGGACAGATGTTTTCCATACATTGCCTGTTCTTTCACTTATGCTTCTAGGCAAAAAACCCCAAAATCTGAGATAGTGAATAATCTAAAAGCGTTTTAAAATATAACAGATGCCAAAAGGCAAAAGTTAAAACCTTTCAACTTGTTTTAACTTCTGCCTTTCTTGTGTGTTAATCACAGAAACTGAGAACTTCATTTTTCAGGAACTTACAGGAGCTGCAGTGCATATTTTGGGGAGCTCTTAGGTATTTGGGAAGCACCCACATTATAAAGCAGAATTGTACTCTGCAGTACAGAAAGGATATTTTTTTTTAAATTGTCTGCACTCGTGTGGACAGGTCCTCAGAAAATGCTGATCTTCAGGGGTGCAGTGTCTGGGTGTGGAATTGTGTCTTCCAAGTTTAGTTACTGTATCACATGGTGAGGAACATTTTATGGCTGAAATGTAAACATTCCTGAGGGAAACTCGCTGTTCTCGCTTAGCACAGAACTGATAAGTCATGCAAGATTGTTATGTTGATATTTTTAACATTTTTTCCTTAAGGACCAAAATAATGAGGAGAAGCACGCAGATGGACTTATAGTAAGTTTAAATCTAAACTTTATCTCCTTTTAATTCTGCAGAACATGTGAACAGAGACCTGAATTTCCACTCACTTTGCAACATGCTTCTTCCTTTCTCTAATTTACTGCTTCCAGTGTCTTGTTAAAATTCCTGTTGAGTCCTTAGCTCCTGAGGTTGGCTAACACCCTTGTCTCTAGAAAATAGTGGTCAATTTTGTATGGAGTGTGTTGGACAGCAGTGTTGTGATTGAACACTTAGATAAAAATGTGCCATGTGAACAGATGAAAGGGAAATGACTGGGATAGAAATAGTTCTGTGTTCCATCTGAAGTACCTTTGTGTAGAAAATAGATCTGCTCTCCATGTGCTTCAAGTAGTTTGTCTTTTCTACAGTGCTGCTCCTTTGATGCAGAGTTGTATAATGTCTGTCTAAGCAATGTTTCTTCTGTAATAGAACTTCTGCATTTTTAATGTAACTTCTGTCATTTTTGGTTTTGGTCACATGTGATTTCTCTTTCTTTGTTCTTTTTTTGTCACTTGAGTACATTTCAGATACTTTTAATAGGAGATTGGTTTCAGAAAAAAACTCTAAAAATCTTAATGTGTTTTCATTAGATCTGACTAATTCCCAGGCCTCAGTTGTTTTTCCACTACAAACAGCTTTAGCAGTAGGATTTTCTGGTGTGAACCCTGGACTGAAGATGCACATGCATATTTTAGTTTGGTGCTTATCATAAATGAGGTGAATTATGATGTGCTCTGCAGATGTAACATAATTCAGGTCTTAGTATGAGGGAACTGGAAAAGAGGAGCTGTGCAGGTAGACACTTCCACAGGCACAGGTGACCTGCACATCTGATCTGCAACTCAGAAATTTCATAGAGATATTGCAGCTTGATATAGTCTGAATTTTATTAGCCACTGATCTCATTATCTGTGGGTTGGCTTATACTGGGGAGGAAAAAATATTTTTTGTAAGGCTGTATGAGCTATGGATCAGTGATTGTGAAGTCTAAAATTCTGATGCTATGGAGGTCAACATCACCTTGGGCTAAAGGTCAGGATTTCACTTTAAACTTAGGCAGGAATATAATCACTGTTTGCTGCCATGGTGGGACAAGTCCTGTTTCTGTGTAATTGTTACTCAATTGTTATTAAAATCAGAGTAGGAGACTTTCAGGTCTGCCTTCATCTGTTTCTAGCCCATGAAGGCATCCTTCAAAATATCCAACAGGAAACTCTGGTTCATGTTGCAGTAAGGAGAATTGTTTAAGCATGAGGTTACAACCCTGAATACAAAATCAGAATTACTTTGTTCTTTCTTTATCGTACCAGTGTTCTGTATCATGTGGATTCTTCATTTGCCTAAAAAATAGAGGGAACATAGATAGCAATAGCATCCTGTGTATCATAAGACTTGAAACCCAAGATGGTCTTAAGATGTGATCATAATTTTAAATTGTGAACTCTGTGGAACAGAGACCTTCCTGTGTTGAATACATAATTCCACAAGGAGGTGAAGTGCTGGGTAAGGGACATTGCCTTTATGCTGGAATACAGTGGAGTAATAGTACCTATACTGGATTATTTGTATATTGGTTAGTAACACCAGTGAAAATGTAGAAAGCTACTTTTATGGCTGTTTTTTTAATGGATTTTTTTGTAGTGATAAATAGAGAATAGTAGTTCTGTTTTCAATTAAAGAAATCCTGTGCTATGAAAAAATAATAGAACTTGCATTGATTTTTAGAGTCATACAGTGTCCTGAGTTGAAAGGGATCCACAGGGATCATAGTGTTCCAACTCCTGGCTCTGACAGGACAGCCCCAGAATCACACCAGTGTCTGAGAGCATTGTCCAGACATCCAGATGTAGGATAAAGTTCAGAATTTCAGGTAACCAGGAAAGAAGGCAAGAAATAAATCTGCCTTTTGTAGGAAAATGGGAGGAAGGTTAAAATGAGCCTGTTTCCCTCAGTCTGAATGTTAATAGAAATTAATGGACTAAAGGGAGAGGAGAACAATTGTAGGTGCTTCTTTTAAATTCTGTTATGAAAAAAGAGGATAGGGATGAACTGACTGAATTTCTGAGCAAACTGAGCAAAAATTTTCATAGTTCTGATAGATCAGGCATTTAAATTGCAAGGTGTTTGGAAAGAGGTTTTATTCCCTTTTACTCAGCTAGCAACCAAGAAGTTCTGGTGGTTGTGCATAAACATAAATAACAAACAGTGCTTAGATGGTATTTTGGATTTAAAGACATGGCAGTTTAGATTTCCAAGGGTCTTGATGCATAAAAGCCAAGGACATCAACTGAAGTCAGTGACTTTTAGGAGTACCTGGTGCTTCATTTTCCAAGTGCTCACATTCAGAAGTAGGTTGAGATGTCCTCTACTGAGCTGCACTGAACACTGTCAGCTTGCTTTGGGAAGAATTTTGGCAACAAAGCTGTTTCATGGCTCTAAGCATGCTGATGATTCTTGTTTTGATTTATGGGTTGATCTGCTGTGGTCTGGACAAATAGATTTTTGGGGAAAAAAAAATTGAAAATACAGATGACCTATCCTAATTTTGGCCAGATAATTTGCATCTAGCTTTCCACTCTTTGCATGCATTATTAATTAATGGACATTGGGTGGCATACCAGAAGCAAGAACCTGAAATAAGAATTCTTTATAGGACACTTCAAATCTGCATCAAATTCAATTTAGTGTGCAGTCTGTGCAAGGAATCAAAATATTACCACTTCCAAAGTATTTCTCATGTCCTCAACTGTCAATTTGTGTTTTACTTCTTCTCTCAGGAATTCACTCTCTTGCATTTGGGCATTTCTCATGCTCACAATGTTCTTGCTATCTATGCTTTATTTTGTTTTAACTGAGGGAGGGGAAAAAAAAAAGTGCTTTTCCTTCTCTTTCCTAGAGCACCATCAACCCCGTGGACGCCGTGTATCAGCCCAGCCCCTTGGAGCCATCAGGGATCAGCACCATGCCCTCCCAGGCTGTCACACTCCCAGGTAGGCTGGGAGCAGCCAGGAGCAGGGCAGTGACTGCAGTGCAGTGGGCAGGGGACAGGGCTGTCACGCAGGACAGGACACTCAGTGCTGCACACTCAGCTCACAGGGGCTGAGCAAGGGCAGGAGCAGGAGGCCCAGAGTTCTCTCACCAACCTGCCCCTGCTTCTGGGGATAAGCTGATGTGTTTTACTTGCTCTTAGTTACTGGCTTGCATTTCTAACACTCTTTTAAAAAATTCTTAATTTTCAGAAAAGGCAAATGCTTTCTAGCTAAACAACTGCATTTTTTTAAAAATGCCGTCTTTGCTTAATAAAAAAAGGACCTAGGTAAATGGCTTTTATAGAAAATTATTTAATTTTTGGAGGTGAGGTAAAATAATGTGCAATCCCCTTTTGGATTTTGGGGTTAACATATCAAAATATCCCTTAGAACCTGCTCAGTTGTGCAAGTCAGAGCAGCGACCCTCCTCTCTGCCTGTGGGACCTGTAGTAGCATCACTCGGGAACCAGACTCCAACACCAAATAGTACAGGTACAGTCTGGGTAACTTCATTGAAATACAAGAAACACTTTTAGTCATTAAAGCAACAATATATTGCCCTACATCTTGCTTTTAATCAACACCTATTTCAATGTTTTGTTAAAATCAATAATGCTGCTCTTTCTCCCCACCATCTATATGACTTTTACCAGCTTCCCTTTGTCTTCCCAGCACTGCAGTCTTGCAGTAATTGGAGAAAACATGTCCCTTAAACTTTACTGGTATTCTGTGCTCTTCATTTTCCTTGTGATTTTCCTTTTGTCATCTGTTAAACTCAGTATGAACCTGCCTAATTACTGCTTTTAATTTTGTACATTCCTCTCCTGAGTTCACATCAGTCTTTATTGATTTGAACAATTCTTGTTAAAGTGGATTTTGAAAGAATTCATTTTTATTGAGTCTGTAATTTTTAATACTCCACAGGGAGTGGGCAGTCAGCACCTAGCAGCAGTCTCACCTCTCCAAGTCATGTCAACCTGTCTCCAAATACAGTCCCAGATTTTTCTTACTCAAGCAGTGAGGATGAGTTCTATGATGCTGATGAATTCTACCAGAGCAGCTCTTCCCCAAAGAGATGTATGGAGTAAGTAGCTGACAGTGTGCAGTGTGTGCTGAATGCATGCATGTATGTGTGAATGAATACATCTACATGTATGTATGTGTGAATGAATACATCTACATGTATCTACAAGGGCATGGCTTGTCTGCTTGCAGAAATTGGTTTAAAAAGTTGGGGTAGGTAGAAAAGCCACTTTGTGTAGCAGAGTGAGATTACCCCTGTCCTCAGCCACAGACAGGTGTCTGTGAGGGAGGCAGTTTCTTCCTCTGCTCCTTCCCATTCCTTCAGATATATGTTGACAAACCTGACAAACCTAACAAACCAAACTTTGGAAGCCCCCAGCTCAGAGCTGTAATCTGAGACCTTGGTGCATTTCACATGCATTTGCTGCAGCCTTTGGTAAATGGCCAATTCCCTCACACATTTGCTAAAAGACACTCTTTGAAGTTGGCACCCTTTCCCCAAAATCTGTGTTTACTCTTCATTTTTTATTAATTGGAAAATTAATTTTTAAGAGATGCTACACACTCCAAAGAGGGATTCGTTTTCTGCCTTCATGTGTTATCTGAGGCTGCAGGCTGTCCCATTCCTTCAGCTGCAATCCAGTCTGAGCTAGCTGGGAATTAGCATGCACTATGTATATTAATGTCTGCCACTGCAAATACATTGATGTCTATCACTAAATTCCTTGTCTGTGAATAGCAAATGACAATAATTTGGTCTGAATTACTTAATTTGAACTGTGAGAATTTATTACTCTTCTTTAGTTCTTCAGGGTCTGCTGCAGTCCTGACTCGGAGCAGCACGGGGAGCAGCCTGAAACGTCCAGATACCACAGAGTCCCTCAATTCTTCCATGTCTAATGGCACAAATGATGCTGGTAAGGGGCCTGTGTGAACTTTCAGTAAGGAATTATTGATTGCTAATCTCTGTGTAAACTGGGTCAATATATGCAGGAGCATATATGTATATTTTTATGGCAAGGTACTTATGGGAAATGGTTTATATACTGTTTCTTTACTAATGGAAGATTGCTGAATTGTAGGATTTAAAACCTGTATTTTTTGACAGTTACATGTGTGCTAATTAAATACAGCCTGGTTTGAAGGTTTAGAGGAAAACAAAAACCATTTGGTCTTTCAGATCTCTTTGATCCTCCCGATGACCGTGAAGATGATGGGGAAGGAGAGTCGGTGGAGGAGCACAAAAGTGTTATCATGCATCTCTTGTCACAAGTGAGATTAGGCATGGACCTAACCAAGGTAAACTTGCTGGTGTTCATGGGGATGGGAGGGGCCGAGTTCTGTGTAAAAAAAAAAAAAAAAAAAAAAAAAGTTACGTAATTTAACTACATGTTTGTTCTAAGAGCTGGTTAAATTATGTAACCTTTTTAGCATGGTATTTTTTAACTGGAGTTCTTTCTGGAAGGGGAAAAGTAGCTGCAGAATAAGTATATCCAGATGCTAAAATCTGGGAAAATAGTTTGCTATGGCAAGTTGCTGTTTGTTCTCTTTGAACCTAATTCTTGGAGTGCTTGTGAAGCTGGCATAAGGGGAATGCTGAAAAGTTACTCCTGTCTTTAGCTTCCTAGAACAAAGAGCTACAAGATCCCAAGGTATGGTGACATTCAATAAAACATAAAAGGGAGAGCCTTTTAACATAGAGTGAAAAGCTTTGCTTAGTTGGGATCTTAATGAGTAAATATGTTGCCTGGATATTTTGAAATGCTACACTTAGGTCTGGCAAGGAAAGGGTTGGTTTCTTCATGAATGAGATTCAGGCTGGTGTCTGTCTGAAGGCAGAATGAACAGCATTCTGAAGGTGTTGGTCTTTCCAGACAGCTTGGATAAATTTAAAGAAGTAATTCCAGAGTGAGAAAGGGCAGCAGAAATCAATCCTTATTCTTAAGTTTCCTTAAGTGGATGAATTGAACTGTCCAGCTTGGAATGAACAGTGGATAATAAAAAGATAACATTTTTCTGGGGAAACAGCCAGCAGTTCACAAGCAAACTGCTCAAGATTTCTGGCAGTTCTGAATAGGAATTGATCCAAACTGTGTCTGGTCTGGGAATTCCTGGGATAGCTGAAAATTACTGATCTCAAATTAGGCTGCCAGGAATCTCTATGAGCATGAACCTTGTCAGCAACAGTAATTGACAGTGGATCACACTGAGCAGATCCACAAGAATGGACCTTAGGGAGGTAGGAAGGAAGAGCTTCACCTTCATCTTGACAGAGACATGTAGCAGGATGGGAGTGTGAGTGTTTGCCTGTAACTGAAAATTGACAGTGTTCACAGAGAGGAAATGAAATCAGCAGTGATACTGTAATTCAGAACAGCTTTTCATGTGCTCTGAGTGAGACTAGAATCCATTTAGGATGAGACTGTTCCTGTTGAACCTTAGGGTTTGCAGAAGATGCCAACTGACCTGCATATGTCAGAACTCATTGGTGAGCTGGAGCTCACAATCAGCTTAGAGCACACAATGCTGTGGGTGCTGTTTGCTGTTCACAGTTGGGTTTTTTTAGGGTATTTAAATACCTTCAGCTAGATGAGTTGTTTTTCTTCACTCAGGTTGTTCTTCCAACGTTTATCCTGGAAAGAAGGTCACTGTTGGAAATGTATGCTGACTTCTTTGCACACCCGGACTTGTTTGTCAGGTATTTGACTTTTGAAATAGGAGCATTCACTGTTCTCACTCTGGTTATGGCCCCTGTGGGCAGCCAGAAGTTGGTAATTTGGAAGAAGATTCCTTGGATTTTGGTTTAAACTTCAAAAACAGTCAAATCAGTCAAACTTCTAATTGTAAAACAACCAAACACCCATAAAACTTTCCTGTACCCAAGGTCCCTGTTTATATTTCACTCTGCCTGTCCTTTTTTCTCTCTCTCTGTAGCATTAGTGACCAGAAGGATCCCAAGGAGAGGATGGTTCAGGTGGTTAAATGGTACCTCTCAGCTTTCCATGCAGGAAGGAAAGGGTCAGTTGCTAAAAAGCCTTACAATCCCATTCTGGGGGAGATCTTCCGGTGCCACTGGGTGTTGCCTGGCACTGAAGATGACACGGTGAGTTTCTCGTGGTGGTTTTTTTGTAGCCCAGAATGCAGAGATGCAGCCCAAAGCTTTATTAAGTCACTGACTGAAATGGATTATGCTGTGCTTAAACAACAAATCAACAGAACTGTAGCAATTTGTTAACCAATTCCTTCAATTTTTTAAAGAACTATTTGATGTGTTGAAAATGTCCTTTTTCCCTGAACTGTTCCATAGCACTGATTATTAATTCATTTATCCCCAAAGTTCTGAATTTTTGTTTTTATTTTTAAACCAATGCAGCCCAGTGGGTTTTTTTTGGTTGTTTTTTTTTTTTGGCACTTCATTTGGGCTTCTTGCCTTAGGAAGTTGCCAGTGATGGTGTGGGAAGTGCTGTTGTGAGGTGCTTCACGTGGCCTCAGTGTAATGCAGCTAAGTCAGTGTGATTATTTGGGTATAAATCATGTCTTTTTCTCATTTCCTTTGCTTCCCACCAATTTGTTCACTCAAATCTTGTTTCTGAGGTGAATATTTGCACTCCAATTTGCTGGCATAAAGTCAGTGTTGTATTTGGGCTTCCTTTGCTTTGAACCATGAATTAATTACACTTTGCATTCTTTGCCACAGGAAATGGATATTAATTTATGGTTTTGTGGTACATGAAATATAATCATTATTAATATGCAGATCAGACTTTTTCAGAAGCAAAAACAAAAACTGTTTCTGCCACTTAACTATTATTTTGTAATTGGGTTTATACATGGGTCTTTCAGTTTAACTTTTTTTTTTTCTGGGGACAATTAAAACAAAGACATTTATACTTAAAAAAAAAGAGAGTAGAAACTCTATCCTTTAGAAAGGATCATAGTTCCAGGTCTAAGGAGTCCTGCAATACATTTTTAGAAGCCTTTAAAGATGGAGGCAGCTTCTCTGGGAAGCTTCCAGTGTTTGCAGTGTGTGATGGAATCCTCTCCCCTGTCCCACAGGAGCCAGTCTCTGAAGGACCAGTCCCCTGGGTCAGTAAAAGCAACGTGACCTTTGTGGCAGAGCAGGTCTCTCACCATCCTCCAAGTAAGTTGTGACAGTCCCTTTGCCAGGAGAGGTGGCATCTGCTGTGGGGTGACAGTAAAATCAGCTCTTGGCTTAAATCTTGGATTTGCACTTTCTCTCCAGATTGAAAAGCTGAATATTTATAAAGGCTGAAAAATTATAAACTGCTTTTGTGAGAAACTGATTGCAAACTCTGTTGCCACATAAGTGTGAGGTACCCGGGGATATTTCCCAATGAAATAATTTGGAAATAAAGGTATCAATGTCTTGTGCTGCTGTTTTTAATACTTGCCTCTTTCTTCAGTTTCAGCATTTTATGCAGAGTGTTTTAGCAAGAGGATACAGTTCAATGCTCACATATGGACCAAGTCCAAATTCCTAGGAATGTCTATTGGGGTCCATAACATAGGGCAAGGTATGTGTGTGAAAATTGAACAGCAGAAGAGAAATTCAATTCTGCAACTAGGATTTTTCTTAGAATAATTTACATAAATTATTTAAAGTCATTGTACTAAATGTAAGCAATAGTTGAATTTATGTCACTGGAGCTTATGTATCTGGGAATCAGAAATTCCTTCCACACACTCTGTGTGATGAGAACACCTGGAGCCCAGTTTTTCCCAAAAATACAACCTTCCCTTCTGCCTCCTCCAGAAGCTGGGCATCTATTAAAAATTAAGCTCCTCGCCTTTCCTTTTCATAGCACCTGTTTTTAATGGCATATTTCATGAAAGCATTATGGTAAGTTCTGTAGAGGTTTTGCTTAATGATTTTTAAATCTATTTTTGTCTTTAACAGGATGTGTTACATGCCTAGATCATGATGAACACTATATTTTAACTTTTCCTAATGGCTATGGAAGGCAAGTAAATGCTCTAATTGGTATTTTCATTTTTAATGCCTTGTAATGTTTCATGCTTAATATTTATTGGTGAAGATTATTATAATTATGTGTATTTATGTTTTTCTAATTGCAGGTCTATTCTCACTGTGCCATGGATAGAGCTTGGTGGGGAGTGCAGCATTAGTTGCTCAAAGACAGGTTACAATGCTTCCATTGTCTTCCACACAAAACCATTTTATGGAGGGAAGAAGCACAGAGTTACAGCTGAAATTTTGTAAGCAGCTTTCTTCTTCTCACTTTTTCCTTCCTTAAATGCCAGCAGTTTTAACAAGACAGTCAAGAGAGTAAAATGCTGAAGCAGCAACACCCAAAAGAACTTAGCTCATGATAACCTGTCATGGAATTGGCCATTTTGTAGCCAAATTTGTGAGAGGAAGCTGCACAGGCCTGTGTCCTACTTTATCCTGCTTGAAAACATCCTCAGCTGATTCCCAAAGAGAACTTTGCTCTCCTGAATTAACAAAAGTGTCTCTATCATTACCTTTCCTAAAAATACAAATACTGCAGCAAGCCTTGGGATTACTGTTCATGGTGTGTCAGTAAAAGCCCTGCTGCAAACTTCATGTATTTTTACCTCTGCTTTGGTGGCTTTTGGCCAAACCCTGTGCACATACTCAGCACAGAGAATTCAGTGGAGATTCCCATCATGTTTGGAGATGTGCTGTGATGTCAGCAAGTGGATGCTGACAACATGAGGTTTAACTTGGTTTTAAATCATTGACACATTGATAGATGCCATTTAAAAACTGGTGTCTTGTGTTTCCCAGTAGTTTGGGGAAGAAGTGGATTGTGAAACTGTTCTTTAAGCTTAAACTCACCATTCTAAATCTGTGTATGGAAGGCCTGGAACTGCTTTTCTAAATTCTAAATGCAGATCCAGCCCTCGGGCAAGGCCTATTTTCCCCTTCCTGTTAAGGTTTATGTGACTCATTCATACTAAACTGTCCCTTTGTAAACAGAATCCTCCTCTCTTTTGGGCATGGGCACTTTGGCTGATATAAACCAGACTTTACAGAACCTAGGACAAATATTGATCCTTTAGGATTTTTCAGTTGCTGTAATATAGCTGAGAAATGACTGTTTGTGTCTCTTTAGTTCTCCAAATGACAAGAAGCCCTTCTGCTCCATTGAAGGAGAATGGAATGGGGTCATGTATGCAAAGTACTCCACAGGGGTAACACAGCTTGCTTTCTTTTTTCTCTTTTCATCAGAAATACAAGATTGTACTTAGAAAGGGGGTTTGGGGTGGTGGTTTAGGTTTGGTATTTTATTTTAAAAAAACATTAATAGTTGGAGCCTCCTATGAAGCTACCCAAAAGAATGCTGAACTGGGGATAAAACTTGTTTTTGAAGGAAGCTTGATTTCTATACAAGAAGAGAATCTGAGTACATGTTCCATGTATTTCCTGCTAACCAGTGTACTAGACTGTGAGGGTGTATAAATTTGAAGTCTAGCTAAAGAACTGAATAGGATTATTTCTTTTTGTCTTCCACTCCAGGAGAATGCTGTCTTTATAGATACCAAGAAAATGCCTACAATAAAGAAGAAGGTAAGGAAATTGGAGGACCAAGACGACTTTGAGTCTCGCTGGTAAGAACTTCAGTTAACTGGGAACATTAAGATTTTATTTCAGTTATACTCCAGCTTGCAGTACAGGGACTGAGGCTGCACTGATCCAAGCACTGCATGCTCTGCTCTCCCTGAGCCCAGGTACAGGCAGGCTGGGGATTTAAGGGGGAAGAGGAGACCAGGAGTTCTCAGTCACATCCTAATTGGGATCAAATGTTCAGGGAGGTCTGGAGAGCTCCAGCACAGCCTCCTGCCATCACAGCACAAATATCAAATATCCTGAGGGCTTTTCTGCCCTTTCTCTAACCTGAGATATACCTTTACTCACTGCTGTATCTACAACTTCTAGCACTGTGCTCCCATAAAATCTCCCTTGCCCTTTCTCTTTGAAGCTTATGGAAGGATGTAACCTACAACCTGAAGATCAGAGACATCGACGCAGCCACGGCTGCAAAGCACGCGCTTGAGGAGCGGCAGAGAGCCGAGGCCAGGGCCAGGAAGGAGAGTGAGACCTCGTGGGAAACAAGGGTGAGCTTTGTTGCAGCAGGGTGAAGGTCAGCCTGTAGCCTTTGTTCGTTCTGGCTGAGCCACGAAAAGCTTACATGTGGTTGTTCCTTTGCAGTTATTCCATGAGGATGGGGAGTGCTGGGTGTACGATGAGCCGCTGCTGAAGCGCCTCGCTGCCAGCAAGCACTGAGGGGTCCTGAGGCCACGGAGCCTTGGAGCCTTGGCTGAGCAGAGTTTGCAGCTGAGTCCAGACACCCCCAGTGATCACGTACATCCATGGCACAGCCCCACCCCTCCAGCTGCAGTGGTTCCTATCTCAGGGATACTGGACTTACTGAGACAGACAAAGCAATTCACGAGAGGCTGAGCAGCTCCGGGCAGGGACTGGCTCTGGTGGCAGTGCCCGGGCTCAGGCCCTGCTCCTGCTGCCTCTGGAGCAGGGAGGGGCCGGGCCCTGGGGCACAGACACTCTAAAACCACTGTGAAGGCCACGGCGGTGGGAGCAGCTGCATAATAGTCCTGGGTCCTGCATATTTAAAAAGCAAGAAACAAAATGCAAGATGTCATTTAAATCTCGCTGATGTTTGCAATGTGTAAATATGAGGATTCCTCTGATGGGACAATTTGTTAGAAAATGCTACATAAATGTTATCTTCCACCTGTATGATAATCAAATCTTTTGGCATTTCAGTGTCTTGCCCAAAATAACTTTGTTATTTTGAGATCAAAATGTAACCATAGATAATTCTACCCAATGCATCTTAAAGCTTCATAAAATAGATTTTTCAAACTTCTCTTATGGACTTTTTATTTATTTCATAATAAACCTTTGCAGGAAGACTGTTTTTCAGTTGAGTCATGATAAATTGATTATGTGAAGTGTATTAGTGGTGTATGTTTTTTCACTGGAATAATCCTTGCAGCTAAACCTACTTCTTAAAGTAGTTAATGAACTAGCAAAAAGAGCGTTTGCAGCATCCACAGAAGTTTTCTGGGCTCTACATCCAGCCTTGCCAGCACTTCAGGAACCTCTGCACTGTGTGCTTTTCCTACAGTTAATAAGATTTGAGTAAGTAGCTAGATGTAGCAATCAAACTACTTTTCTCTCCACAGTTAAGTCTAGCTTTTATTTGATTTCATCTTAATTTTGTCTATGTTGCACATACAGAAGAACTAAAAAAGCAGTGTGAGATGGAAGCCTTGGGCTGTTCTCCCCCTCCCACCCACTGTCACTGCTCCAGGAGTGCTGCAGATCCTTTCCTGAGGAGCTGTCACTGCTGCTGAGGAGCTGCTGCAGCACTGCAGGGATGGCACAAGCCAGGCTGAACACGAAGGCAGAGCCCACAGCTCCAGACAGCTGGAGAGGAGAATGTGGCACCTGTGGGGAAGTCAGGGCTGTGCCTCTTCTTAATGAACTTGGGAAGGTGGTGAGAGGTTGGCTGGAGATTTGAGGAAAGCTTCCTCAGTGTCTGAATCAGGACATCTTCATCCCAGCTACCACTACAGCTCTGGTTTAATAAAAATAGGTTTGTAATGTTGATGTTGCAGAAAGCACCTGTATTACACAGCAGGGCAGGGCAAGATATCAGTTTTATTTCAATATTTTATGGTAAGGGAGAACATTCAGAGTTGATGTGTAGGCTTTGATGTCCTTGATGGAAGTAATGTCACTCATCAAAGAGGAGGGGGGCAATAAAACAAGATGAGGTATTTCACCAGATGAAGAGTTCTGTCCTGAAACAGCTGTCACCTCTGAGTCCCCTTCATGCTTTCCATATCCAATCACCTGGAAAAAGGTACCAGAAGAGAAATTGGGATCTCATTGTTTCCCTGCCCTGACATTAACTTGAGATACTGAAATGCAATTCTAACAAGAACACTACTTTAAAATGTAGATAACCACAGTAAAACGTGACTAACCACAGTAAAAGTGACATCACAGATCTCCTCTCCCATGCCCTGACTGCACTCTGCTTATAGAAGTTGGCAACAAGAGCTGACAGACACTCACATGTACACTGAGCACTTTCCTCTGGTTACTTCTGTGAGCTTGGAACCAGTTGACCAGGTCTGTTTGTGTAATAGACTTGAGAGCTTCAATCTGAAACCCACAGGAAGGAGGTTTTAGCAATACAGTGGTGATTCAAGTAATTTTAAACATAAAAATATTTTGTCTGCAACCTCTACTCCATGGGAAAAAAGAATCTTTTAAAATAACATGTAATTTTAGACCCAGTGTGTCACTGGTACCATAAATCCCATTTATGCTTTTGAAACTGCTGCAAAACCAGAGTGGTTTTTGTGTCCCACAGCTGCAGGACACTCACCTCTCGTGCCAGCCTGTCAAACAGGTACTGCTGGGTCACCACTTCATTCCAGTTCCTGTCCACTTCCTCTCCAAGGTGGGAATCTTCACATTCTTTCAGTTTTATCAAAGCTGTTACCTACATGGGAAAAAGAGAATTAGTTTTAATGGGTTTAAAACTACCTTAATTTACCATCACAGTCACTGCAGTTGAAAGAAAAGCTCAATTACATTGAGGTAGCTCCTTGCTTTTTGATCTTAACTGCAACTGGCCAGAGAATGGATGTTTAGATAACAGCAGAACAGAGAAAGAGGCAGGTTTTAAAAGGTGAGGTCTTTGCCTAGAAATCTTCAAAAAAATCATCAGATAGCTGTAACTGAATCATGCAGTTCAAAGAAGAGCTTTTCAAGATAAAGTTTTACCTGGGTGCTAAAAGCCTCTTCAGTTAAATCCTTGATTTTCTCTTCAAAGCAAGAAAGGAACTCCTCTATTTTCCTGTCAACCAATTCAGAACTAAAAGAGAAACAAATAATTAAATTAGGCAGGAAAAACAAACAAAAAAATCCCCAAAACAATATTAAGGGGTGAAGTAGCAGCCCCTGAAAGATGAGGACGAGACAGGCTCAGAAGGTTTGGGACAGGCTTATTTCCCTCATCCCCTGGAAAGCCCACTCATCTGAGAACACCTGCTGGTCAATTTTTCCTGGTATCAGGGCAAAAAGCCACTGCTCTGTTTTAGCTGTAGAGACTTCAGGTGCCCAGGAACCCCAGGAGCCACTGCCATGATGCTGCTGGGGACCTGCTCTGGTATCCTCAGCTGCAGAGTTATGGGCTATAGGATCAGGACTGAAAGAAAGTGTGATACGGTGATCCTGAGGGTTCTGACACATTAAAGCCCTCGCTGATGACACAGACTTCAGTCACATAAAAATTAGAGGCAGCAGCTAATTAAGCTTTCACTGACAGTGTTATTTTTCACAAGTGGCACATTTTACAAATAACCATTCAACTCTGGCAGCTCAAATGCTTGTAGTTCAAAGGCCCAGGTTTGAACAAAACCATAACAGTGCTGTGCCTGCTGAACATGAGCCACAAGAACAGCTAGACAGGATTTACAGGATTTGAACTCTCCTGACAGAATAGCTTCAAAAGGGCAGGGGAATATTTTACTTAGTCTTGAGATTACTTTTCACTATTCAAGTCAGGACCACTGCAGTTTTAAGAAGCCTAAGGCTACTCTTTCATTCAGGTGTTGGTTCTGAGACAGGATATTGTGATTGCCACTAGTCTCCCTTCTAACATCCCCTTGAATTAAAAAATCCCTCTGTGGCCTGAAACAGGAGCAAACTCTTAGCTGGGAGCAGGTGACAGCCAAGGTTGGGAGTAGTGAAGAACTTTCCCCCAGAGCACTTACTTGTATTTAGTTGCCTGTGTTGCTACTGTGACTGAGAAGCCAAGAATCCCAGAAGTGTTCCTGCACGTGGGGTACACGTGGTAGCTTAGAAGAAAAAAGGACAAAACAATAAAGTCATTCCACAAGCACAGTTAACTTCACATTTACAGGAGAGGCTGCAAGTTAAAATAGTGTTGGTACTTTAGACAGAAAAATCTGAGATCTAAATTTGCAATAGTCTTCTTTTTTTTCTGCATTGCTGCTTTTCAGTGTTTTCTCAGCTTTAGGAAATCCTTTTAAACTTGGGAGTGTTTGGATTTGTGTTCCTGCACAGAATGCAAGCAGAGTGAGAGACCCAGAGCTGTGAAAAGCCTGCTCCAGTTTCCTGAGGCAGCAGGGTGCCTCTGGGGGAGGCTGCTCAGCACCCCAGAGCTGCTGTGAAAACAGCCCTGGGGAAGGGGGGGCAGAGCGTGGAAGTGGAAGGAACAACTTTATGCTGAATAATTCCGAGTTAACACACTGGTAATGGATGCAATTCTTACAGAAGTCAAAAGCAATTTGGCTTGCAGCTTGCAATGATGGGTGCTTTTGGTTTTGGAGTGTTGATGCTGCTGTTTCCATTACGGTAACTGAGGATTAGGCACTGTGCAGGAAGGATTCCCAGGATAAAAACACCAGAGAACAGTCAAAGCAGGAGTGTAGGAGCAGGAGAATTCCTCCCCCATGAACTCACCCGAGGGTCTGCTTGGTCCTCAGGAAGTCAAAGCAAGGCTCCTCCATGTGCATCTGAAACAGCACAGTTACAGCAGGACTGACACTGCCCTTCAAGGACTCCACACAGAGCACAGGGACACTGAAGTGTCCCCAGCCAGCCACAACCACTGCATTTAGAGGGCTCAGTCCTGTGGACTGGGAACTACAACAACAGTCTCCTGTGGTGTCCATCACCCCACCCAAACATTTCAGCCAGGGCAGCAATAGGCACACTCTGGGGCCAGTCAGCCTCGTGGCCTCAGCTCAAGCACTGTTCTCATGGAGACACTGGGCTGGGTTAGGAGGTACAAACACAAACTTACCACAAGCAGCTCCATCAGGGTGTATTCCCTCAGGTTCCTGGCACCTGACTGGAAAGAGAATGAAGAATTTAGGGTGGGTTTAATACGATCACTCAGCCAAGGTGACTTGAGGCACATGCCTCAGCCTGAACTGCAGCACTGAGGGACAATTCACAGCAGGGACAGGTGGGAAATTCTGGTTTTCCCTGAGGGGATAGGCCCAGCCCAGCCCCCAAGATCAGAGCTGGAGACACCAGGAAGCCACCAGAGCACTAACCCAGCTCCCAGCACCAGCCCAGGAAAGGAAGATGTTGGTTTCTGGGAACCTCCCACAGGGAATTCCACTTGGGTAAGGCCTTGGGGCACAGGGCCCGTGCTCACATGAGGTGTCTGTGTCCCCTCTGTGACAGACCTGTGCAGAACCTGCTCTCAAGGAGCATGGGCAGGGGCCAGTGGGACCAGGAGCCACACCCCCAGCACAGTTACCTGGTAATAGACTGTCACCTCGGAGTTGGCATCGCCCTTGTTGAGAGTTTTCACCTTACAGAGCAGGTGGGTGTTTGGCAAATCCACCACCCGGAACTGCACAGGGCAGGGGTGGGCCAGGGGAGCAAACTGGAGCTTTCTGGGGGAGCACAAACAGCACAACATCAAACACCTGCTCACACCTTGGCCAAAACCAGACATTTACACACTTAGTCTGACATTATTTTCCCCTTCCCCAAACCAGAACTTTGTCTGCCTCAACTGCCACCATCAACAGCCACCTCCTGCAAAGACCAGAGGGAGGAAGGGAATTTCTGAGCACTCCCACTCTGACTCCCTCCTCCAGAAAAGAATCTTATCTGATTATAGTTTCCATATAATAAGCAATTAAAGAGTCAAGACATACTCACTGAACAACGTAATTCAGGAAATCCTTGGCTTCCTAGGGAAGAAGGCAAAGACATCAGTTTTATTTAGAAGAGAATTATTACCCCAATTCACAACCACACACCCCAGTGCAGCACTTGAGAGAGTGAGCCCCAAGCAAAGAACAGCCGAGCTGTCCTGCTCCCTACATCCCTGCTCCCCCACATTGTCACCAGTCCCTCCAGCCTCCTCTGCACCACACTGCAGAGTCTCCACACTGCCTTTTGCACTGTAACGTCTCCAGAAGGAGAAGGCACGAGCCAAAGAAATAACACCAGTTATCCTTACTCCATGTGTTTGGCACTCAATGAGGTTTAATCAAACCATGCAGGCAATCAAATTCCCAGGATAAATGTGCTCTGAGGGAAGCCTCCTCCTGCGGCACCACTGCAGGAATTTCTCCATATCAAATATATCAATACATCAAACAATATAAAAAATAGTGGCAACAGGAAAAATAGATTATAGGCATCTAGTACATTTTGTTCTATCTGCATTTAAGTCCAAATTCCTGGAAACTTCTGTTCAAACTGGCAACTGTGGACTGCCATTGGCTTATTCCCACAAGCACTCCTGAGGTGTTGGAGGTGAAGCTGCTCCAGACTGCCAGAACAGAGGCAGCTGAGCCCAGAGAGCTAAAGCCCCCTGGAAGCACGGCAGCTGCCAAGGCTGCACTCACCCTGCTGGTGAAGTTCCCCTGCACGAGACCCTCCACGAAGAGCTGTGACTTGAAGGCGGTGACGAAGGCGGAGAGGGCGTCGATGGAGAGTCCCTTCATCAGCGTCTGGTACTTGTCGATCATGGACCAGCGGCCGTGCTCCAGGATCAGCAGCCGCACGTCCCTGCAGGGCCACGGGACACAACCACAGCACATCAGGAGCTGCTTGATGCCAGGGACGCCATTCCTGACTGCAGGCAGGCAGGGGCTCCCAGCAGCCTCTGACTGTGCCCTCCCCCAGCAGCCACTGCTGGCTCCAGGTCACTGCTGGACCCGCTGCCTGCAGAGCTGCTGGGGTTCCCTAAGCTGTGAGCAACAAGCCCTGTGAGCACAGAGCAGGATCCCTGAGCTCTTCAGCTCAGCCTCAGCACCTGCTGCCCTCTCCCAAACTCACTTGGCCAGAGTCTCAGGTTTAATGAGGATGTTGTAGTATGTTTTCTTCAGCTGCTCTGTTATCATTTCAAAAACTGCTGGAGTAAAGCTGAAGTCTGACAAGTAATCGATGATGAGCTGAAATAGAAGCTGTAAAGAGAACAATTTTAAGTTGGGGTTTTTCATGGTTTAAGAATCAATTTCAATTTTTAATGCTATACAATAATACAAAATTATCATTAATAAAATTATCGTTATTGATACATGGAGCATTACTAAAGCACATTCCTCCATTCTGCCAGATGTTCCTCACTAAACAATTCTATCCCAAATGACCGTTTCAGAAGGTCAGTATTTTCACATAGTGAATAACTCAATACCCCAGATCAATAGGAGTTTCCACGTTCTATTGAAACAAATCTAGCCTGGAACCCCCAACATTTCTGTATTCAATATTCCATTTTTTCCAGTACAATGACATCACAACAGAGACATCATTCAGGATTAAAAGAGAATATTCAGACCCTGCTGCTTGCATATTTGGCTTTTTCCTTTAAAACTCCTATTAATAAAGTCTGACTGTGATTAATGGTCTTAAAGCTCCAGCAAAGCTCTGGCAATGGAAGCTGATGGTAGTTTCCTCTTCACTGTTTACTCTCTGTGCCTGCCATGTCTAACATGGCCAGCATTCAGGGAATGGGAACAGGGATCCCCCAATCCTCTCAGCAAACCAACACAGAAAATCTGCACCCAAAATGAGCACGTTCAGAAGCTGGATCTCCAAAGTCAAATTGAAACCAAAATCTCTTTTCAGGCACCTTCTCCAGACTTTGTGCAAATAGGCACAACTTAGAGATGGAAAGGCTCCAATCCTCTTTATGGCCATGGGAGACACAAAGCTCTTTTTATAGGAAAAGCTGTTAAAACTTTAATGGAGATACATTTATTACTTAAAGGAAGATTTAAGTCAGCCTGAAGACAATAATTTGAGCTTGTGTAAGTTCATACAACTCCATCTTTATACATGTAAGCACAAGAAAAAGCAGCACATTTGCTGCATTACCCTGCCAGAGACCAATTTTTCTATTTAAAACACCTCACCCAACCATTCAAAGCTCCAGGAAAGCACACACACTGCAAAGCTGCAGGCATAAAGGCAGTGAGGAGATGAGCAGAGCTTACAGGTAGTTTGTGATTGAATCCTTTCACTCGGATGATCAGGCCATACTCTCCAGCCACCAGCTTGTACTCCAGCTGAGCCACGTCTGCTTCGTAGGCTGGTTCCCCCAGGTTGTGGGAAAGGATGTTTACAAATGTATCAAACAGGACTATGCTGGAGGGAGAAAAGGGAAAGGGGTTAAAAAGAAAGAAAAAAAAGGATTGGATTAATATGAAAGTTAAGCCTGATGAGCTTGATGGTACATGCAGTGAATCCCAACAGAAATGGAATTTGTGTAAAATGAGATTCAAAAAGAAATTTTCCAAAAAAACCCAGATATAAAGAATGCAGGTTTCTCTTTGTGCAGAACATACATAACACTACTTAAAAATTATCTGGACATTCAGCTATTCCTTACAATGTGAAAGATTCTAGCTTCATGAGATTTAAGGTTTCTTCAAGATAAAAATGTACATTTTAACAAGACAATGCTCAAAACATGGAAAAATCACAGCAAATGAAATTATTTTACTCTGTGTAAAGGCTTGGGGGAGAGACAGACTCAGTTATGCTCAATACTTGAGTAATGACATGATTATTTATCTACCAAGGCAAAAAAATAATAATAAGCTAGAGCAAAGCAGGCTACACAACCTGGAAACTGCAGTCTCTGCTTTCAGGTTTTTGTTATTGCCTGGATTCCAATTCAAAGATTAAACTAACACTCCTCATGAAATCAGACTTACAAAGGCTTTCCCAAAACATGATTTGTGCAGCTCTTGGCAGGCTTGTGATACTGTGACACTGGTTACAAGTGGCAATGGCACCTGAGGCAAGCCAAGTGCAGCAGGCCCAGAACTGCACCCAGGGCTCTGCCCAACCCCCAGTTGGTTTCTCAAGGCTGCTGCAGCCTCTCCTGCTCCTGCAGGCTCCCAGGATGCTGGGACATGCTCAGGACATGACTGTGGACTGTGCCCTGGGGAACACCACACCATGGAACTCCTTACACATCTGCTGGCTACAGGCAGGACCTGCTGCAGAACCACCATCACCAAACTGCAGATAAAACCACAAGGAAGGTGGAAGGATGTCAGAAAAGGACATCTTATTCTATACTTGCTTAAAATGAAAGTCTCTTCCCAGTTTTTCATTAGGTATGGTAATTTAGTTACTCTGCAAGATAAGCATAAATAATACAATCCTCACTTCTCTGCAGACTGCTGTATCAATGGAGAGATCAGATGGAATCGAACATAACCTGGTGAGGAAAAGGAAATTTAAATGAGCAGTTTTATAGAAACTGACAACTTTCTGAACTCAAATATATTTCCATCAAGTTGCTCTTTGGTGATAATTACAGTTTAATGAAAATGGTCATTCATCTATAACACTTTTTTTCTTAAGTCATCATTAAATGTCTTTCCTTCTTACTCCAAAAATCTTCCCTTTGAAGTACCAAGTATTAGAAAACAAAGCTGTGCTTTGCAGAATACTCCCATGGCATGACCACTATAAATAGAAAACTCCACAGAACATCTGTTTAAGACACTAAAAACTGTGACATTCTGCTTGAAAGCACCAATATATTTATGCCCTTGTCTCAGATCCAGGCTGTATTTTTCTCTTTCTGTAGAAGACACTATGTCCCTTCTAATTAATGTGCTCCTTCCTTCTCAAGCCCTTGTCTCAGCAGCCCAATCCTGTCTCCACACAGACTGTTCAGAAGTCAGTAAATTTCAGTAATTCCACTTTTCAACCTGGCTATCAGCAGGGTGTCTTTGTTGCCTTAGTTCACCTGCTTCTCTTTTACTGCAGCTAATAAACATATCAAAAGTACCATGGAAGAGCTGACAGCAGGCACTTCAGTTTAAATGGAGAACACTACCACTGGTTACTTGCCTTCAAATAAATTCCAGCTGGTAAAAACAGGGTCTTGCTATTCAGAAAGCCTTCAGGCATTTACCTTTTGGGATTTTGAATTTATCATCCTTCCTGTACCAGAGACAGCCTTGTTGTGTGCTGAGTGTTTTGACTGGATATTCTGTCTCGGGGCAGTCAGCAACTTTCAAAGCAAAGTCGGTGGCTAAACAAAGAGAAAAGCCACACCAAAAGCATGTTAGTGTTCCACAGACACAATCAGGTTAAATTAATCTAAGTCTTCAAAAGTATCAAAAATTCGTTTTTCTCCTCCTTTTCTAAATTATTTGTGACAGTACTTTCCTGGACCCAAGGAACATCTCTTTTTCACTTCCACACCAGAACAGAGTGCAGAAATGGGGCATCACATACCACCCAGGACACAAGTCCTTGCTTTCATTTCATTTGCTTTTGGCAAACAAAGACAGATAGTATTTAGATGCTTTCAGAAACAAGAGGATTAAGCAAATAAAATTCTCTTCTAAGGTGTCTGGAGTTCTGTATTAACTCTCTCTGTCTGTGAGGCCTGCTCTGTTATGGATATATTATCTGTAATTTTATATACCTTAAAATAACTCAGTTCTTAAGCTTGTAAGTAAAAGAATAGTAAATAAAATCCAGCTGAACAGAGTGCTCATGTTTTTTTTTAATTTGCAGAAAATGGTTGATACCAGTTTAGGTTGTTTCTAAACCACAGCACATTCTCAAATAAATCACTGGGGAAGATTTCACTCATGACCAGGTGCCTTACCTATGTATTTGTTTTCTTCTGGAAGGTGTAAATCTGGATTTAACTCAAAGTCACTGTCCCATAAATCACTCCAGAACCTGTCAATATCTGATAAAAACCATGAAATGCATTAATTCAACAGGAAGGCCATCCTATTTCCAGACATCTCTTCCCAATCTCCATAAAGATTTGCAGTATCACAGGAGTTTCTTAACATCACCCCATTCCTCAGGACTCTTTCTAAATCCCTTCCTACAAAATCTTCTGGAGTAGGACTGAAGCAGTCCTATTAAAAAGCAAATGAAGTCTGCCTTAATAACCCAGCTCCCCCTACAGCCTGTGCCCCATTGTTGTTCTTTCCCCTGAATGGCAGCCAAGTGGAGCTTGCTGGGACCTCTGCCACCCAAAGGAGCTGCACGAGTGGGAAGTGACTGGCACCAAAGCAGGAGCAGTTGAGGGTGGCACCAAAGCAGGAGCAGTTGAGGGTGGCACCAAAGCAGGAGCAGTTGAGGGTGGCACAGAGGCTAATGGGAGCTCAATAAAGCACTGAGGATTCCTTTCCCTGCTTCCATGCACTTGTATTTTGTGTTGTCACCCTTTCACTTCCTCTGATGCAGGAATCAGACATTCTCAGCTCCTGCTGCTCTTTTACCTTCCATGCTGTACTGAGTCCCAAACCACTTCTCTTTGAGGTGACACTGGCCTTCGTTGGCAGCAGACAGCAAAACCAGGTTGGCTCTCTGAGGGCTGAGCTGGTTCAGGGCATCAGCAATGATCTGCAAGTCCCAGACAATATTTCAGTTCAAATGCAGCTCTGGCTGCCTGACCCAGCAAAGACTTCTCAGTTGGAATGTAGGAAGAACAAGACATAACAAGCTTACAAAACAGATTTGCTTTCTGAATACAACAAGTGTTTCAATTAATACAAAACCTGTGCCTGCATTATGTTTAATTACAAATGCCTATGCACATACCTGTATTACACAGTATGCACATGTTTTTCTTACATCAAAACATATAATCAGTGTTCAAAGAACATTTACCTCGGGCTTGTATTCAAACAAGAGCTGGTCTCCTGTCAGAAAATCTTCCTTCTGAAACAACTGCATGTTCTCACAGAGGTTTTCCACATAGTCAACTGGATCTGTCTGCAAGCAAAGAAATAAAGCTATTTGTCACATAATTAGAAACCCAAAATATCAATTTGCTATTCTGAGAAGAGCTTGACTAGTCAGATATGTGAAGCATGAGTTGGATGCTGTGCTTGTCACAGCATTTGGTTTCAGTTATTAAATTAAATATATTTCATAACCATATCTAATGTTCAGTCTCCTCTGAGAATCCTGACATTTCAGACACAGCATTGTAGAAGAAATCTTGATTATGCAGTTTACAGTCATAGAATCTATTAAGTTAAGGACCCAGCAGAATGCACTCCTTGCCTCCAGGAAACACAAGCAGAATCCTGCAACAATTCAAGATTTAAAGTGACCTGGAAAGTACAAGGCAAGGAACTGCTGCTGCTGCAGGAGGACCTCTGGCTCTGCTCCTTTCCCCAGCTCCCTGCCATGGTGTGCAGGGTGAGGAGGTTCTCCTGTTTGAACATGAAATAAACGTTGCCTTGTAGCAGGGTAAGGCTGCCTAGAGGACCAGGCTCTCAGCTTCTTGCTAAGTGCTTTTGGGGTGTTTGCAGCAGCCAGCATCAGACTGCACAGATTCTGGGTCACACAGAGAGCACAGGACACCTGGAAACAGCTGAGTTTGGCACATCTGTGTCTTGTAAATGTAGTGGGAAACATATCCAAGGATTTCTTAAGACACCAAACACCTGAGGAATCATTAAACCTCTCCTGGGCACCCCCTAACCATTTATGCCAAGCCCATTATTCCTTAGCACAGCTCCATCCACCAAGCAGAAAACTGGGGTGCCATGACTAAAGGATTCTTCTGCCCCTGGGATTCACAACCCTGTCAAAAGCACACAGAAATCTATGTTCCTGCTGTATGTAGTATTTGTATGGATGGAGTTGCTTTCCCAAAAGGAAATTTCAGTGCCATTCAAGTTAGAAAAACAAGTTACCTAGTAAGAAACAGAACATGGCTAAATGCAGTAGGAATAAGAAAGTCTAAACTGAAAAAGAGCCCACCTAGCAGGTAAGGAATGAAAAAATCTACATTAAATTCTGTTAGGGAAAAATCTCAGTATTTCTCTGCCTAGAATACATCTCCTTTCAGCCAAATACAGCCTCATTAAGTGCACAGTGTATTTCTTCTTGAATAGAACTTTGAAAATGTGTTTTGAAATTAAAAAGTAATACTTTTCATTGTTTACCTATGCCAGAACAGTGGATAAATACCTGTTCCTGGTAGTGAAATTCATTAGCTTCAATCTTTTGTATTTCTTCCCATATTCTGCAAAGGAAGAAGAAAATAAAAAGTGGATTTTCTCCATTATTCCACAACATTTACCAAGAATCTTAAAAAAGGAGCCTTCCAGGAAAAGCATCAATGGTGAGATCGATGATTCATTCAGGTACAAGACACAGAAACAGTATTAAATGCAGTTCCTAAAACAGCATTTCTCAGAACTGGCAGAAAGTTCTTCTATTCTCCAAAGAGAAAGAAAGTTAACTAAGAAGAGTCAAAATCTGATACCAAATTAACATAAAGACCAACACCATAACATCCAGTCCTGACTTCCACAGACCTGGCTCAACAAATTCATTTAAAATGAACACAAAACTGCACCTGCCCTCTACACTAGTTCAGCTTACTAAACTGAACGAATCACATCACAATAAGCGAAACTAAAACCACCAAGAAATAAACATTTAGAAAATTTCTTTTAAAACTTTTTTAAAATGACATGTTTTCCATGCAGACAAGCTTTACTACTGACTCCCTGTTTATGCTCCAGGAACTCCACAAAAAGTGCAAACACTACAAATAACAGGGTCATGGAGAAGGACACCACCACAAATATCTGCCGGAGGGGCAAACACTTGCCTTTGATCTGGCCCCCTTTTCTGCAGCATCTTCACGTACTGAAACACAACGTGGGCCACCTGCAGACAGAAAGGAACAGATTCATTTTTCCAGCCATTAGGGAAACAGCAGGAAAAAACAGCTGGAGGACACCATACCTCATAGAAGTGTTTGTAACCTTCATCAGTCAAAGTCACAGAAATGCTGAAGATGGAGTAAGTGGAGTTCTGTTCAAATCCTGTCTCTCCATTTCCTCCATACAACGCAAGGGCCCAAAACCTATGGAAGAGTGAAAGGTACTCATTAATTAATCATTTCAGCTTTGTTTGAGCTTAGTTACAACCAGTACATCACAGTATATCTTGATTTCAGAGGCTTTCAGCCCATTTACAGTTTACATAAAGTTTTTCCAGTTTAAGGATGTCATCTCAGGATACAGAATTCAAGAAAAACAGTGAAAAAGCTAAGAAATCCTTTGGAGATCTCAAAGATCAGTCAGAGATACTGCTGTTCTATGAATCACAGAGAAAAAATCCATTTATTTCTTATTTGGGTTTATCACCACCTTACAGAATATCACTGCAAGCACTGATACAAAAAGGTAGGCTTGGCCTGCTTTTACATCTATATAAATATACATATATAAATACACAAAATAGAGTTTATCTGTATTTGAATGAGATCAAAGTATTTAATAACCATGCTTGAAAAACACATACTTTTTCCTAAGGAAAGAAAGAACACTGCCTTTGCCTTCATGTCCCACCAGCCAGGAAATATAATGAAGAGGTTTCACCCTAAGAGAAAATTTGGAGATTAGATGCCAGGAGGTAACACATTTCACAGAAAGAATTCAAATCACTGGGCTAATGACTAAAATATGCACTGTCTCTTTTTTCAGGGCAAGTTTTGCATTTTCAGGCAGAATTAAGATAATAAGCTGAAAGTGTGGGAGTTCAGAACATAATGACTGATGTGAGTCAGTGAGGAAAGGGAAATGTATCTGCAGCAGTTTAATTCATTTTTAAATGCCCCCCTAGCTGAACCAAAGTAATCTGTTAGACAAGTAAATGAGATTCTTTGGTTTGTGTGAAAGTCAATAAATTATTCACAGCATAAAGATGGTAGAAGTAAAATGCAGCACAGTGTACCTGTAATACTGTTCTTGTGGGGGAAGTGCCCAAGTGATGGTCAATGAATGAACTTTCCTGATTGGAACAACTGGACACAAATAAATTGATTAATTATAAATATACATGATGAGACAGAGATAAGAAATTTTACATAATGCAGAAAGAGCTATTTAAAACCACAGAGAGAAATTTTCTTTCAGTATTCAGGTATTCAGACCATTTCAATCCATTTCACTTACCTCTGTAAAGCTTGTGAAACTCTGGTGTGTCGAAAGGCTGAGTCAGATGGCCAAAGCTGGGTTTGGGCAAACCACTTAAAAGCAAAATGGAAGTGTGATGTTACTGGCAGGGGTTCAAGGCTACACTGAGAGATTCAAAGGCATCAGGACCACACCTGAGCCTGGAAAGGGCCCTTTCCCAAGGGTGCAGCCCAGCACCCCCAGCCCAGGGAGGGACCCTGGGAGGCAGCCTGCCCACACAACTGAACAATTAACTGAGATGTGGATACCACCCCAACACCTCCCTTCCTTCTGTACAAGGCAATAACAGCACAAAACTCCCTTCTGTACAGCCAAGAACAGTAAACAACATTCTGAGCATTCCTGGACCCAAGGAATCCTGAGGGATTGTCTTGTGGGGCACCAGGGGTGAGGAGTAGGGTGGCCAGGACAGACAAATGTGTCTCTGAATGGCACCAGGCTCTCACAAGAGCATTCCCAAGCACCACAGAAACAAACATCTTGCAAAAGGGAAATAAATTGCTTTTCAAGTTAGCAAACCTTCTGCAGGACCCCCTTTTTAAAGGGCATTTGGAGCAAACCATTAAAAAAAAAATTTGTTTCTAACCCAGTGCCACCCTAAGGATGACACTTAAAATTCCAGATACGGTGTTAATTAATTCTGCTTCTAATTATTTTTGACACAAAGCAAAGATAAGCAATGTGGAATGATAACCTAGGTTTGAATGACTTATCATAAAGTCAAGGCATCAGCACATATTAAGCAAACACTGCTTCAAGTTAGCACCACACAACTCACAGCCTAAATAATTGTTAAGCAGAAACAAAGTCTTCCTGGAACAATTAATGGTGGTCTTAAATTTAAAAAGTTGCCTTTTTTTTCCATAGATAGGAATGTTAATTAGCAAACAGTAATTTCCTTTCTTTCTCCAGTAAGGGATTTTTTTAATGTCATTTTAAAATGAGATCATTTTATAATCTGCAACGTCTTTATGCATCAAATGAATCTTACTTATTTGGGATCTCAGAGAAGATTTCTGTCACCCACTTTTCCAATGTATCCAGTGTTTCTAAAAAAGAAAGAAGAAATACAGAAATACGATTTCCTGAAGATCTAAGACAAGTCACCTTATCTCACCAGTTCAGTTATTTCAAAGAAGCTGCAAGTCAGTGCATTTGAAAACTGCAAAGTTCTAAATTATAAACTTCAAAGCTGTTGGTTTGAGCCAATTCTTAACATTCGTTGAGCTGTATCCATGGTCACAGCTCTGGGTTTGTGCAGAGTGCTCAGATCCCAGGCTGACACAACTGGGATTTAAAGTTCAGCAGTGTCTGGAGTGACTGGGAGAAGGAATTACCCTTAGGGATCTACAAAATCAGTAATTCTTGCAATTCTTCCATGTCTCTCCAGATTATACACAGGAGTCCTGTAGTCCTAAGGATTCTTTCTCCCCATCCTCTTTTCTGAGGGAAATGAGTCACAAACCAGAAGGGTTTAAAAAATATATATTTTGCTTGTTTAAGTAACCATTCTGAACTCCAAAAATGATGTTGCATATGCAAACAACAGCAATAAGAAAGGGCTAGATGTGGTAGGGGAAGGATTCACTGTTGGGTTTGTTTTAACAGAGAAGGAAATACAAAATTGACCTGGCTGGTTATCAGTTACCACCATTTTCTTCCCAATCACCACAGAAAATGTTACAATCCATCACTGCTTAATGACTATTTAAGAGGCATTCAGCACCCTAAGTAGTTTACTGTCTAAAATTAAAAGCAAAGGAGAAGAAAAGAAAGAATGCCTCTATTATTACCATCTCCATTTTAGGGATGGGAATTGCAATCAGTTTTAGCATTCAACCAAACTCCCCCCTAAACACAAACCTAACTTGAAAAACTTCTGAGAAATGTGTTTCTTCTATTCTCAGCAGAAATAACCCATAGGTCTGCAGTTCTCCACTGAAATAAAATTCAAATCCATTTGCATAGAATTTTTCAAGCTATGGAGGAAAAATATAGAACCTCTACTCCTCCTAGACAAACAAGACAACTGGGAGATTCAGACTCAGTCTCCCCATCCCTTGCTGAGGGGTTTCATTGTTGATGGCAGAGAAATCAGCAGCATTAATTCATTTAAGTGGTTTGACTCTTCCTTGCTCCAAGGTTATTTCTGAAATGTTGCCTTCGAGATTTTCCCTCCTGTGTTAATATGGAACCCATTCAACAGCTTCAAAAGGTTTCTCAAGAAGTGGCAGGATGACAATAACACAGCACAATTGCTCAGGTCTTGTTTCATTTGGAAACCAGGCTAAAATCTGCATATAAATACCCTCTGCAGGACTGGACAAACCACTAGACTGGCTTGGGCTACAGCTGGACTGGCTCCAAAAGCACCACCAGCAGCAATGAGGCTGTTCTTAAGGAGCAACTGATGTTACCTTTAGACTGGACAACCAAAGTCATGTAGTGAGCAGAGTAATGGCGCTGCCAGAATTCCCTCAGCCTGGTGTAGGTGTCAATATTGTTCATTTTGGGCTCGTGTTTGAGTGTATCTGCATTACCTGCAAACATCAAAAGGGAGGTAGGGTTATTTATCCACACAGTGCTTACAGCAAGACCAGACATAGTGAGACTTTACTTTCCTCCCTAGGTCTAATCGTGGTAAAGCACATTAAAAATACCTAACAGAAAATTGAGGTGAAAGGAGTGTTAAGTGAAACTGGGTATTTTATGATTTCTGGTTCCTCTTCCCTCACCAATGGAACTTGCAGAACAGCAGAGGGAAGAAAAAGAGGAGGAAAAATGAAGTTCAGTGTATGTCACCACAGAAATTTATAAAAACAAGCTACACTTCAAAGCTGGTAACTCTAATACCCATCAATCACACTGCTATTTAACATTCACCAGCACCACAAAGGTGAAGGAGCAAGGGCTGGATTGCCCAAGAGAAGGACAAATTTCCATTCTGCTCCCCTCACGTGGCTGTGAAGGTCTAACTCTTGCAAGTTCAACAGCACATTATTTTCTTTGAAAAGCCTCCTTAGACATACAACCCGAAATAATTTATTTTTCCAGGAAATTCTAATAGGAAAAAAAACAAGCTTAAGCAAGATGGAGATGACTCAGAGAGTATCACCTTTGTGTTAAGAGAGAGTTCCATAATTATACATCTTGGGCAACCTAGCTATAACATCAGCAAAAATCAGTACCAGAAAGAAAAGTATCTGAAAAAGGAGAGAGCTGCTTTTATTCCCAACCATTTTCCTGTAAAATGGATAATTGGAACTCTTCTGAACAAGTCTAATGGTTGCTGTGATATGATAGTTCATTTTAGTGCATCTAACCATTCAAACTTCTAAGTGGTTAGAAGTTTAAGTATCATTACCATTTTATAACAGAAATTCAGGACTTACCCCAAAAAAATTTCTTCATAGGATGTCCAGGCCTGGCAAGACTCCCAAATAACATCTCCTTTCTGTTTGCATCAGAGGGCCTTGCTAGCTGATACTCTGTTAATTATAAGAATTTGCAGTGGCATGCATCAAAGTTTGACGTCATGTTCCCACAAAACAAAGCACAAACTGAAAAGGAGACATACCACACAGATACAGTCTGGAATTTCTTTTAATATATGAATGAAGTAGTGAAATAAGAAAGAGGAGTTGCTAGCAGTAGTGAATATAAGAGGAAATGTAGCTCATTGCTGCGAAGTAAAGAAAGGGTTGAGAAAGAAAAGCATGTAAAGCACCAACTTGTCCTGTCTGAATGCTCTGAATATGTTAAGTTCAATGGGGACAAAAGGCCATCAATATTATACAGGATCAGGCCCTGCAGGAAGAGCCAGAGAACAATTACAAACCCATTTCTACCATATATCACACAGAACAACCTCTAACCTAATAATGAAACAAGAAATTAAGAGATGAGCAAGGTAAGTTTCTAAAAATGCAGTTTTACAACCACTTCACACTAATCTAAATATGGGGCTCTGTCAAAATTAAACACCTCCTGAACTGCACTTTCCTGTTCCTGTTTTTCTAGTAATAACAAACATGTATAGCAGAGCTGTGAACTAATTTCTCTGGCTGGGCTCTCCTGCAGCCAGTTCAGCAAGCTGACACCATTTCCTGGGCAGCACATTACCAGGTGTCACTGCAAGGGAAGGACTGGCTCTGCACCACCAAGGTGGAAAATGGCTGAAGCTGTTGAAGAACCACACCTGAACTCAAAGGCAGGTCCTTGTTTACACTGACTTTTATCTAAATTCAAACATCAAATCGCCCACTTTTCCTTGCCAGAAGACAGAGGAAGAAAATTACTTGGAATAAATATTTGAACCAGTTGGGATATCTGCTAATAACATTATTTTCCTATAACAGTGACATTTTAGAGGCAGTCTGGGAGTATTCATCATGTATCAGAAAATCAACACTCCACTCACTTCTGTGCCTGGTTTAATTCCCTTCTGGGAAATGACTTTTTAGTTATTCAGGTGTTAGAATAAGGAGACAAGTAAAATCATCTCAATTTATTGTATTACCTCTGCACAGGACTGCAGAGAGCTCTGGGCCTCTGCTGGAGCTCAAGGCATTTTGTTCACTGCAGAGCATCCACACAATCATGTAACTGCCCTGCCAGTTACTGCCAAACCACTTAGATTATTAATTTCTAATTAATGAAAATGTGAGGGTAAACTCTCACAGTACTGGCACTACATCCAGTCTTTCTTCCTCTAAAAGCCACTGATGTCTAACAGTCACAAAGCTTCAGTTCAAAGGTTTAATCCCTCTGGTAATTGCATGAAGTTGATTGAAGTGCTTAGAAGGGGAGTTCAACACAGAAACCAAGAGACAGTGTTACAAAGTAGGTTTTATTTTAAGAAGATGGGCTAAACACACAGGAAAAGATTCTCTTACTCACCACTGTCTACAGCCTCCACTTCTCGATCTATTGCATCCCTGATCATTAATGGGTGAATAAAGAATTGTGCCCACCTATGGAACAGAAAAATTAATATACTTTTCTTCAGTGTCTATTAAACTAGGGCAAAAATCCAGTAATTAAAACCAACAGCTACTATTTTGGTTTATAAAGTTGCTTGACTTTCTACAAGCTATGTCAGTCTTGACTATAATGTCTTAAAGAAAGATAAAAGCCATCCAAAAGCAAAGGGCAGGGCTTCCCAGCTCCAGAGTGGGACTGAATTGGTTGGATGCAGTAGGATATGGCACTAATGGGTGCAGGACTATCTGCATTACACCCTAAGAATGATCACACCAGATGAGACAATTGATCCACCTAGTCTGGAATCTGGAGCTAACAGGGACCAGTATCAGATGCTTCAGAGGAAATCCCCACTTGCTGCTCAGGAACAACATGACCACAAGGGAAGTCTCTTCCTAACTCCAAAAAACAAACTGTTGTGAAACACAAGTTCCTATATCCATTACAATTTTATTATCCACTATAAAAGTCAGCCTTGTCATCCAAATTCTGTGTGTCCACAGAAGAAATTTCCAGTGCTTTCCAGAGCACTGGAGAGATCTGCAGCGCATAGAGACTCTGCAGAAGGCTGCCACAGAGTCTATAGTTCTGGTTTATTTGCTGAGGTTTTTTTAATGAAAAACTGAACTGGCTGAAGCAAAAGGTTAAGAGCAATAAAAGGTTAAAAGTAATATATCCCTGCTGGAGTTCTATGGCCAGAAGACCCATTACACTGAAGACAACTGAAAGGTGATGTCTTTCCATTTCTTCAGATCCACAAGGGCTTGAATGAGCAGAATTCATCCCCAGCACTCATTTATCTCCTTCGTGTGAGAAGCTGTTCTACAGAACTCCTAATTTCTCTTTTCCTCTGCACTAAACAAGCTATTGTGACAGACTAATTTTTTTTTTTTTGCACTTCCAAACATCTAAAAAAGCTGGATTAATCTGCAAATAGAAGCTGAAATTGGCCTAGTAAAGTAAAATTTAGTTTATACTCAGAAAAATGTGCAAAATCCTGCTTTCGTGTTAAAGTAAATTTGCAGTGGAGCCCACTCTCCTCCTGAGATATTTTATGGCATCAAGAATATTCAGCTATGCCCCTATGAATGAGAAATTCCTCTCACTAAAGGAAACCATGCCAACCCGTGGAGCTCTGTTGTTCCACCAGTACAAAAGAGCAAGTTAAGCACTTTCTGGCAAAAGAGACATTCAGCAGTGAATAACCTGCACTGGGTTAAATGTCTCCTGCTGAGACACACTTTGTACCATAACTTTGAAGGCTGTCTGAAACAAAGTAACAATAATTTAGAAAAAATAGTAACTCTACCAGGACAGACATTTCAAAGGATGAGTCACTGGGATTCTGGGAGCACTTCCCCTCTGATCAGTTCTCACATTGCATAACATTTCTCCTGTCATCAATGCTACCAGTTTAAGAGTGCCAAAACTATCAAAGAGCTGCATGCATTAAGACTTAAACATAGGTCCTACATAATCCCACAGCAAAAAAACCCAGCAACATATCCAAAGGAAACAGCATTTCCCTGTATTCAGCATCACTGCTGTAGTGCAGGTAGCTAGGGAAGTTCAGCAACAGCTCTGATCACCCTAAAATGAAGAACTGGACAACTACACCCAAGCTCCTGAGGCACACAGAGACATTAATTAACACCTAATCAGCATTCATACAAAGTTACCTATCCAGGGCTTCTTTGAAGTACTTCCTCTGCACATCAAACTGGAACACTGTTCTCTCACAGTCCGTCGAGGCGTTGTCACCACCCCCGTGCTTCTTCAGGAATGCATCAAACCCATTCTCATCTGGGTACTTCAAACTGCCCATAAAAACCACTGCAACAAAAAATCACCAACAGTGCCAATTTTACAGTAAACTGTTAATCCCCACTGTATCTATAGCAACCCCTCTATGACCGACCCACAACTCACAGGGAGAGGAAATCACTGCTTGGGTGATCTGCCCAGTAACTGCTGTAGTTTGCCTCTGACAGTGCCTTCCCAGGCAGGCCTGGCCTCAACCAGGTAAGAATAGTATTTTGAGACACACCTGGTCAGAAACTTCACGTGGTTTCTGTGTCCACATTACTAATTCATCACCCTTTATCAGGAGACAAAGGTCTGTACCTCCAAGCTGGTCTATAAAGCCACAGGTAACATAATTTCCCTCAATTTAATGGGTAAGAGACAAAGTCGATATAAGCTAATGCACAGCTTGGCAAGGTGTATTAAATATTAAGAACTCCTAACTAAGTCCGTATTTGCATATCATGAAAACAAAATCTCAAATAGCCAAATTAGGCAAATACTCCAGAAATGCAGAGCACCCATTTTGCACTGAAGCTGGGGAAGATGAAATAGGAGCAAATACATACTATGTTCCAGGAAGTGTGCTAATCCAGGCAGATCTTCAGGATCAGAGAAGCTGCCAACAGCAACACAGAGGGCTGCTGCAGACTAGAGAAAATACAACATTCTCAGTAAAAGCTGCTTCAAGAAACACTTCAGGAAAATGACAGAAGTACAAGATGAATCAATTGGGACAGACACAATAAAAAAGTCTCGTCTGAACACCTAATCACAAGGTTTCAGACCTCAAGAAATCTCACTATATATTTTTGCATCCTACAGCTTTAAGTACATACCTGCTTTTCTGAACAACCTCTCTTTCTTGTCTCTTCCTTTTCAGCCAGCTCTTCTAATTCACTGTCATCAGAATCATTGAAATCCTCATTATCTTCATCACTCTCTTCACTCTCATCTCCCTCATCACACTCATCATCATCTTCTCTACCATCTTCGATCTCAGCTCCAGAGTCATCATATTCATCACTACCCTCTTCAGAATCATCATCATCATTATCCTCCTCCTCCTCTGAAGATGTTGGGGCACCATCCAAGTAATTCAAATCCGAAATCAAAAGTGCACATAAGCCATTCTGCAGCTTGATATACCTGAAATAATAATTGGGTGCAATGAATATGTTCATTTCCGACGTTTGAATTTTCAGAATTGCAAAAATGTCATTGTTTCCTGTAATACTTAGAGAGTGATTTCCTAATGAAAATCTAATGGTAGCCAAGACTGAGCAGTTTTATGGCAGGAAAGTAAAATATTCTTCTGCTATTCAACAGCTCAAGGAATAATAAGCAGTTCAGGCCAGTAGCAGAAGCCCTTCCCCTCATATGGTCAAGCTCATTGATTCTGGCTTTTATTCCTCTCTTTTTGAAACATTTAAGCTATTAGTATTCACTTCATGCATTCAGAACAGGCAAAGCCAAACTTCAATCATCTTATAGGATTGTCAGACTCTTGGAAACAAATATGATGTGACAGAATTAAGATCTTAGTCTTTGCTTCTAAGTAGGCCCCAGAGCACTTGATTTGATTTGTTTTCATCAATAGTTTCTAATAAATGGGGTCTGCAGATGTAGCAGGTGAGTGTTAGAAAGGAGAGATTTCCTCTGCAGGCTGCACAGAACCAGTCACAGGGAACTGGCTGGGCTCCTATCAAGAAGCAATAAACAGTTGTGTGTGTTTATACATACACAAAGGTTTTTAAACATGTGTGTATATATATAAATAAAACCCTACAAGCCGTCTGTGCAGCACTCTTCTACAACTTTTCACTCTGAGGACTGCAAGCACCAATGCTCTGCACTACAAGAGCTCTCAGGAGTATTTATTTACCATCAACTCTGAAACAGAGTCACCATTTGTCAAATTAGTCAGAGCATCCCTGCCAGGAGCTTGCACTGGCTAATACACCAGCAGCAGAAAGGAAGGAATGCTGGGTCCAGAAAATACTTCACCCACCCTATGAACCAGTGTGATAGAGACCTGTGTTATCTGACCCAGCAAAAACACACAAAAAAAAGGCAAGCTAGAATAACCCATGGTCACATCCCACGCTCCCAGAAAAATCTGAGTGACAGTGCACAGAATCACAGAACAGTCTCTGTTGAAAGGGGCCTTTAGAGGTCATCTACTCCAACCCCTGAGTTTGTACCAGGTCAGAAACTTGCAATGTGCACACAGCTCTTGGGCTATCAAGTCTATAAAAAAAGCTAATGAACAACAGTCTGATAGTTGTGTTAAGGTTATGACTCATGACCAGTCACCCAAGGGGAAATGACAGATCTTACACTGGGCCAGGTTTTGTGATCATGAACACACCCAGTTTCCCTGCTGCAGGACTGCTGAGCAGGACAAATCTGCTCTAACCAAAAGAACAAGTCAATTTTACCTCATGCAAACTACAGCACACAGTGTGTAACTCGTAGGGATGCTCTGATGAACTGCAGGAGGCACAAACAGTGCTGGCATGTGTGTGAACAAATTTAATCCTCCTGCATTCTGAAAGAATGGCTGTGCACCATTCCCACCAGGAACATGTGTCCCACTACACAGGAGTGTCCTAAAACACACACTGCCCATGTGGGTGCTTCAGCCTCTGGGCAGCTGACAGCCAAAGCCCCAGACAGCACCTTCCAGCACAACCAGCACCTCCTTCTCCTCCACACACAACTCTGCTCTGCAGATTTGCACAGCTCCTGGAGAACCCCAGCCTCTCAGGGAGCAGCAGGGAACAGAATGGGTCTATTCTTCCCAGGGAACAATGTGCCATAAAGCTGTTCAGCCAGGTGTATCCAGCAGCTCTTGTTGATCCTTTCCACACAGCCCCATTAAGCTAATGGAGCAGATTATGCTAATTTTACATTGCTCATCTGGGGGCTCGTGGGTGTTGCACACAGGACAGAAGGAGCCCGGCAGCAAGGACACGGCTGAACCACGGCACTCTTGGAGGCTCTCAGATTTCACTCCAGGATGATTTAAACAGCTTAGGTTATACAGAGCAGAGGCACCACTGACATAGGTGTTCTTTACTTTTTCCATGTTTCAGTCCAATGGAAAAGGACAAATGTAACTAATATCCACTAGTATGCAAAACACAGTACAAAAATGCAATCACATAAGGTACAAACAGAAGCAAGCACAGTCCAATTGTTTTTTTGAAGGACTATACAGCATTGATGCAAGTAAGGCCAAATTATGAAGTAAAATTCAAATTCTTAAAAATACTGTCTTTTAAGAATAAGTTTTAAGAATAAACTTATTCTTCTGAATAAGTTTAAACAGGATTGTTCTCACACAAAGTTTTTCTTCGACAATTGTTTAGAAGTTAATATTGAAATACATATCAGTGCATGGTAAACAATGAGACAAACGCTTTACTTTCCCAAATTAAGAAAAACACAAGACCATGCAATTCCATATATGGATGAATATAAATAATACATACATTTTTGGTAAATAAAACTACACAGTTACAGCTCTAAGGAGCAAACTTCTATCACGACAAATATTTTGTCCCAACGCTTCTGAAAATATATCCTGCAATCTACGTCACAGCTCTTTTAGTTTCGTGATTGTTATTTGAGAAGGCAAAATATGACATTTTCCATTAAGTTAAGACTGATGTCACTGGACACAGACACTAAGCTCACTGTGACTGGGTTGCAGCACACATCACTGAAGTGTGAAGAGGGGAAAATGTGTCAGCATCATCACATCACCTGCCAGGCACTCTCTCAGGAGGTTTGGCACATCACACCTGGACACAGGTTCAGTGTGGCTTTACTTCCAGACACTGAACTTCCCTTCCATAAGGATAATGTCTGTGCTGTGTCAGGCTCACTTCACACACATAGAAATCAGTCTGAAAGGATGCAACTCTGCTTCCAACTGAAAAACTCTGTTAAGAATGGACAACAGGATTTCTGCAAGATTTTGCCATTAGTTTATGCTATAAGCAAACACTCTCTCCCATTCTCATATGCAGAGGAGGGTCCTGAACCTCAAAATAGATAGTGACAGCCTTAAGTGGATTTCCCAAGCTCCATCCACCAGTGTGCTGCTTCGGGTAGCAAAGGCAGGAGTTCCTTAAGCTGACAGCACCCACAGCTGGGAGCTTTGCAGGAGGACAAGCCCGCCACAAAGTAGCATGAGTAAGAAAGCCATCAGGAGAGGCAGGCAGAGATCCAGAGGAAGCAGCAAGGAAGTAGGGCAAGAAGGGAGGGAGCGAGTTTCTCCATGAGCCAATGGGCACAGTCCTCTTCAGGCAGCCAGCAGGGAATCTCACTGCCAGCCAATGTCACTACGAATCTAAAATTCAGCTCCAGGCTCATGCAGCAGATTCTCCACTGGCTGTACAGATTAGACACCATGAAAAGTAAAGATAAATTTTAAAAAGCAACTCTAACAAAGGCTGGATAATCCTCTGTTTTACAGGAAGAAGTTATCAGTGTCCCTTCAAGAACAAACTGCCTTATAGCATCCAACAAGCTCAACCTCTGCTGGAGTTCTCATCCGAATCTCTCGCTGGATCTGGGCCACGGACGCTGTGGGCTGTGTTCACGGGGAAGTTTTCTTTCTCATCACTTTTGAGGATATTATTCAGAAGTATTGAAATAAAAACACAACCAAAATGCTACCCTAAAAGCATTTTACCTCAACTCACAGATATATCTGTGTTAAAACTTACAAGCTCATCTAAAATATGAAGAGTAACAGTTTTTAAGTTAGGATCTGCCTGAAATAACTCAAACCACACTTTGCACTTAAAGCCTTCGGAGAGAAGCTGCAATACCTCTGCACTGGGTATTGCGGTGCCTCGGGAACACCCAGCACCGACCAGCCTGGGCACAAGGGCCGATCCTCCGCCCCGTGCCCGCACACACACACACACACACACACACACACACACACACACACACCCACACACCGGGCAGCTCGCCTTCAGGACGAACACACCCCCGGGATCGCCAGCCTCCTTTTATCCCAGATAGGACCCAACTTTCCCGGCCACCGGGACCGGCCCGACTTCACTCTCGGGGTCCCAGCGGTGGCCGGGACAGCGGGCGGACAGATCCCGGCCCACCCCACAGACCGGCTGGGCTGCCCCGGCGGCAGCTCGTCCTCCCGCACCTGTCCTCCCCCCCTCACCGGTACTGCTTGGGGTCGCTGGGGGACTTGACGATGTCGGGGTCACCGAGGTTGTGTTCAGGACCGGCCCCCACGCGCTCTTCTTCCTCGTCCCCATGAGGCGAGCGGCCCCCGGCGTCGCGGCCGCCCTCCGCGGCCTGCTGTCCCACCGCAAGCTCCGGGCTGCCGTAGCCGCACGTCGCCTTGTTCCTGCCGGGCATGGCGGTGGTGCTGCCGCCCCACAGCGGCCGGACAACGGCCCGTCCCGGCCGCCAGCCCCCGGCCACGGCCCGCCCGCGGGGACCCCCGGCCGCCGCCGCCCGCCCGCTCCGAGCGAGGGCGGCCGCGAGACTGCGCATGCGCATGTCTGCGTGGCGCTCCCATTGGTGGAGGTAAGGCCGCCGGCGTGAACGGTGGGGGAAACCATAGATGGGGGAGAGCAGGAGGGAATATGGACCCTATCAAGAATCGGACGGAGCGGGCAGAGGAATCAGAGGGATAAGGAGAAGGCGAAAGAGCGGATCCAGATTTCAGGTACTGTTCTGTGCGCCGTCACGTCCCCATGAGTATGCCCGCCCGCGGCCTGAGCTGTGCTCCCCTGCTCTCACCTTGGAATAGCCCAAGAGCCGGCTGGCGGAAGCCCGCCCCCTGCCCCCAGCTCCTTCACCGATTGGTCACGCTGGCTGTCGCTCAAGCCTGCAAGGCCCAATCAGCTGTCGGGGCCGGCTGCCGGCAGCGTGGCGGACGCCGGGGCTCCGTGGTGGCAGTTCCCGGGATGGTGGGACGCGGTGTGTCCTGAACAGCGCAAAGGCTGCACCTGTGGCTGCTGAACACAAACCACTCCTTGTTCCGTACGTGGCCACTTCGGCAGCTCTCTGCACTTTCCGGTCCGTGGATCTGCTTTTCCCCCACTACACTGCAGTGCCGATGGCAGCGGGAATGCTGCTCTGCCGCTCGGCTCAGATCCCCTGGCGCTTCCAAACGGCGCCGCCAGGATCCCGCGTTTCTCGCGGCCTCTCTGCATCGCTCCGCGCCCGTCCCGCTCCGCTGGCCGCGATCCCCGCGGCGCTGGCCGCAGAGCCGGTGCTGAAAGCCAAGGCGCGGGACCAGAGCTGAGCCTGCGGTACAGGGGCGATTATTCAGCCTGGATGTCCATCTGATACTCCAGTGCTTTAGTTCTCCACCAGATGGAAGCCAAGACCCGTCTCTAATGCCAGGATTTCCCTATGGCTTTTCCTCGGTGCTGTTTCGAAGCCATAGCGAGTCGCTTGTGAGGAGCTGTCGCCTCTTTCTTTTCACACTAGTGCCCCTTTTTTCCCTTGTAACCAGGCTGTTTTGTTAACACAACTCTCCTGGGCCCCTGCCACTCAAACAGAAGGCTCTGTGCAAGCCCACATTACAAATTTCGACAGGACAAATCTTGCCTTCAGTGCAAACAGGTTTTATTTCCCCTGCCCTAACAAATCAGTGTCTCATTCTGCCATTCCCCTTACAAGTTAACACAGGTAACAATTACTCCTGACTCACTGCTCGTACTGAAACCAGCTGCAGGCCATTTAAGGCAAAAGGCTTTCCCCGATTTTCTTCACAGCAAACATAAGATGATGACATACACAAAATATATATTAAACATGGAGATGTATACACAAAATATATATTAACATGGAGATTTTTCAGTTGCCTGTGATGTTTGATTCGTTATTTGAAATAAATTCTGCAGGATTTCTACAAAAAGTGTTAGGCTTCTCCATGTGTGCAATATCAGGCAGGGTAGAATTCTCAACTCTTTTCTTCAGACTGCCATGTAGCTACTTGCTATCTTGCCCTGTGAAAAACAATCCTAGCTTGAAGGGCCTGGAATGCACTTGTATTCTTTAAAGAAGACGATCTGACTTGACCAGAACACAACGATACATTGGGTAGGAAAGGAAAAGGTCTTTTTTGCTAGGGAAACAACAACCAAAAAAAAAGTAAGTGAAAGAAAATAAATTCCATTTCTGCTGAATCCATTTTCTTTTATCAGGGAGCTGCTGAGCTGACAAATCATTATTTGCACTGAGGTACTAAGTTATATCTGCACAGCTCAAAATCTGATGTGGATTTTTTTTTTTATTTTATTGCTAGTTATACAAATTGCCCTAAAAACCTGCTTCTTCTACAACTAGAACACAACACTATGCATTTATTGGCCAAATAATCCTTGTCTTCACTGTTCTAAACCTATGCAGTGATTCCAGATTGGTGATTCAAAGACCATCACCCTGTCAAAGAAAGGTCAGTGTTGTTTGATGTATTTTTAAACCATTAAAAAGATTTCCCCTTCACACACGTGTAGGATTCCTAACACAAGAAATGCAGCTGACACAATCTCTCTGGCCACACCCAGTGAGTACATTTCTCTTTATTTGTTTCAGGGGTTTAGATACAACAACCACAGTCCCAGCACTGCACAAATCACACTCTCAGGACAAGATCACACACACCCAGAACATGGCACAGTAGAGATTCCCAAAAGCAACAAACAGAGGGATCAAGCCTTTAGCACAATGAGCTCAAACCATCCCAAAAGAGCTGCATTTTTGTCCAGAATTTTGTGCTTTTCTTCTTAGAGCTATTACACTTTGAGACACAACAGAAGGAAATTACAAAAGCACTCACTGGTGTCATGAGCACGTTACAGGGCAGTGGGCAGGCACTCAACTCCCATTCCTGACATCAGGAAGTCCCCTCAGCCAGAGGAGATCACAGATCAAAGCTAAAGCCATAAAACTTTCCAGAATTTTCCCCTTAAGATCACCAACTTCTCTCCGTATCCACTTAAAGACTCTGCCTCACTTCAAAGATATGATGCCACAAAAAGTTCCCAGAATACCAGGATGTCTTTGCCACGTTTCATTTGCAGTTGTGTTTTATTACCCACTCTTACTCTTCTTAAATTATACTTCGTGGTTGAATCTGAACCTAGAAAATCTAGCCTCCCCACACACCCATCTAGAACAAGATTAAAAAAATAAATCAACAATAAAATGCAGAAAGAAAATCTAATAATATTGGCACAAATACCTGCCAACACTCACATTTTGGCTTCTGATATTTTTATCTCTCTGAGACAGTGCTTTTCCATTTCTTATATGTTTTTGCCTCCAACTAAGCATTCAGCAGCCAACTCTCCTTTTCCTCCTTCCTGCAACACATCCACCAGCAAGCAGCTGATAAGAGAAGATCCAGACCTGGAGAGGTAAAACTACAGGATGCAGGGGAAAGGCTGCAGGACAGTCAGATTCTGGGGAGAGAGGATTAAAAACACAACACAACACCCCCAGCACTCTGCAGGCTGTGCTGGAGAAATTTGGAGGCAATGGCAGCCCCTGGAAGGGCTCTTACTCTTTCACTCAGCACCAGCCAAAGCACAGGGAAGGAAACACAGGGATGGCTGCAAGGGCTCTTCCTCCTCCTCCTCCCCAGCCTGGCAGCTTTCATTCCTCCCTGTGTTCTTCATCTGTTTAGAGACTTGACACAAAATCCAACCCCCTTCCTCTTCACACTCTGGAGGACCTCATATTGTCAGACAGAAATGCTCTGCTTTCTGCTCCATCCTACAGAAAAACTGAGGTCCATGTCTGGAGGACAGCAATGATTCTCAAAATATTTGGGTATTGAATTGTTTGTTTTATGTTTTAAAAAAAGCATATTCTTGCTTTATAAGAGTTTTCCCCTTTCTTCTCTCAGGCCTGATCCCTTCTAATTGTTTTTTGTGCTTCCTGCTGTTCTTGACAAAAACACTCTTTCTGCAATAGAAGAATTTGTAATTTAAAAATGCAACATTCTCTGTAGAAATAACATTTGCATCACTACACAATTATTATTCTTCAGTGTAACTCACATTCACACAAGGTGCGCTGACAATATTTTTTCAGATTAATAAAGTATTGGATGAGGAAATATATAATATTAACACTCCAGCACATTAAACAAACATACCAGTTTCCTACAACAGACACTTCTGCCTCTGGACTACATGATAATGCACCAGCACAAATGAAAAGATAAAATTTAATCAGGGGAGAAGGATATTTCTCAGAGTGAAATGTCACTAGCACGAGCAGTTCTGCTGTGAAGGGGGGGGGTTGTCTGTGAGCCTCATGCTCCTTCCAGAAGTGCCCCTGGAATTGTCTGACTCTATGCTCTCTGACATCTTTTCACAGATGATATCCACGAGACGCTCAAACACCTGCCTCACGTTGATGTTTTCTTTGGCACTGGCTTCAAAATAGTCAAAACCTGAGGAAAAAAGAGAACACGGATGAACGATCATGATGGTTTTTAAAATATAATTTTTTTCAGGATTTACCTTAAGAAAACAAATCATCAGATAGTCCTGAAAGTCATTTGATTCCCACAATCTCAGAATCGTGAGCAAAAATACTTTTACAAGTTACCAAGCTTCATTAAGAGTGAAAGGGATACATGGATCCTTCCCATTACGCTGGTAAGCACTTCTGCAATAAGGGTAAACCCCGGGTAAGGGAGTCAGTTCTGCTCCTTTCATCAGTGCAGGTCCCCTGGGCTGCAGCTGGTGACCAGCAAGGTGTGGAGAACTCTTGAAACTTCCAGCAGGGAACCTCCCTGGGCTCCTCACAGCCCTCCAAAGGCCAGGCTCTACCAACCCCTGCTGCCCTCTGGCAAGAGGAGAGGCCAGAACGAGAAGGAAGATGGGGGTTGCTTTCTTTCTGCTGATCAACTTCTGTACTCAAAGCAAAATGCTCCTGGATCCTTTAAACACTAGTCCTTTCTGATTTAAAAAAAAAAAAAAAAAAAAAAAAAAAAGACCAGAAAGGCTGGAGTTACACCAAGGAGGGAATGGCACCAGCTCCTCCTGCTGCCACCCAGGGCTAGGGGAGAAGCAGCCTCTGACAGACAGCCCAGGCCCTGCCCCAGCAGCAGGAATGCCCTGGACTGTGAAGCATTTCCTTATCTCCCTCACCCCAGGGGCCTCGAGGGCCAACCAGGCTGTTGCTTCTGTTCTGTCAGTTGATTAAATTGCCAGCAGCAAGAGCTGAGGCACCACGGAGAGTTTATTTTGCAATAAGCTCCGTTCTGTTGTGCTTCATTCTGGGGATATTCTGCATTGCATCAGTTTCTTTGATTCTGCCACAAAAAAAGAGAAAATTTGTCTTAACTGATTAGTCTGCCACTGCTGGCAGGCTGAGTCACCTCCATGTGTGGGATAAGAAGGCATCCACTCCATTAGGACCCTTTTTAAGATTCATGGAAGAAAGGGTGAAGTGGTGGTGATGTTTGCCTTGCTAACAAACAGGGAGTGATGCCCTGCACCAGATGAGGGCTCTGTCTGCCCCACTTGCTGTTTTGATGATGAATAAAAATGTATATAAAAAGCACAGAAAATCAGAGAACTGCACTTAGATATCTGCTAGTCCAACACTGGCTTAGGTTCTGCTAAACCAATCTGTTTTGGTTCAGTTCACATTCAGGTTAATAACAATTTCTTAATCTGATTAGGGAATTATTTCAATTATGTTAATGTCACTATGCAAACTTAGATAAATATGCTGAGGGATAACCTTTATGTGAATCATTATGATGAACATTAGCACTTTAAGCAGTCAATAGCCAATTAGATTCCTCCCACCTAACTCACAAAATAATTTCATAAAATGCTGTACACATTAGCATGGTTACTATAAGGAAAAACTGATCAGATAAAATCAGATCTATTTTTCAGCTCTTTTAAAAAGAGTGTTTTGGAAGTTGGGAGGTTACAGAAGAGCAGAGCTAGGACAGCACTTCCCAAAGGCTGTTGGGCTGCTCTGCACTGGGGTGGTTTTTCCAGGGTGAGCTGGACAAGCACCAGGTCAGGGCAGCACTGGGGATTCTTCTGCAAAACAGTTTCCTATTGATGGATTCAGTTGCTATGGTAACCCCGTGTGTGTGTTTTGAAGTGTCCCATACGTAAAGGAATCAGATTCGAGATGACAAGTTTGTATTGAAACAAGCAGATGAATTTTGTGAGGAGAAAAAAACATTGGAAGTCCAAATTGGAGTGGGAGTTCAAATAAAACTCTCATTTACTGCTACAGTGGTCTGGACACAATTTCCATTACTAGCACTGCAATTATTCCTGTGAAATAGGTGGACACACATACATCCACAACCTTTCTGAGATCTGCAAGTCAGGAACCGAGTTTATTCACATTCATATTTTCAAAAGCAAATTAAATTCTAACGGGTAAAAAACAGCCCATAACTGATTTTGCAAACCAACTATATCTTTGTTTGCTTTGCCAATCCTACATGTAAAGATTTACTCTTACAATAATAACAATGGGTCTAATTTGATATTTGCTTGTTTTTTGTTTAGGATGGCAGTGCCTCAAGGCTCCAGCCATGAATGGGACTCCTTTGTGTGTGCCATATGTAGAATTTACCATTTCAAAGCCACACTTTAAGCTACACCAATGTATGCAGTGTGTCCTGGAACTCCATTGCCCCCAGTTTAACAGTTTATTATGCATCCTCCAATTACTGTTTAAGAACTGAAGGCAAAACAGGATTTTATAAAATGAGGATGATGGTGATTCCTTTGGGTCTGGTAAGAATATTTACTCTTACAAGCTAAACATTTATGCCCTCTGTAAGGGTCTCCATTGTTACCTGAATGAAATTTCAACAGGATTTACTCGTTACTTTGAATTCTTTAACAGAAGTCAAGAGTATAGTTAAATTTTAACACGGGCCCAGATTTCATATTAAAAATATGCTAGAATAGATAATGAAAGTGATAAATAAATTATAAGGTATTATGAGTTTACTTTGCTCTTCATCATAAAATTTTCACTGCAATTCCAGCTTCCTCTCAATGAAACTGTTTTGCTTTTTCTATCCCACATCAATAATATAATGTCATATAATAACCTGGATAGAGAAGTCTAATACATTTTTAAAATGTGTTTTACTCAATTCTTCAGTTCTGATATATAAAGTCCTTTCTTTTTCATTGCTTAGTTAAAAAAAATGCTTCAACAAAAATCAATGTTTGCATTGATTTGCAATGAGTACATGGTACTTGGAAACCCAGAGACAGAATTATGTTTATGAAAACTTTTTCTCTTTTCATTCTGCTCAGCTAATAAAAGGTTTTCTCTTCAGATAAACTTTATCTTCCTTCCATCTCTAGACAGCACCTTTATAAAAAAGGCAATAAAAAGTATTCTACCAAGCAGAATACCAAGTAGGTAGTAGGCCTACTTCTACCAAGTAGGCCATTCTTGGCCTACTGAGCACAAAACAGGTAAAATATGAACCTAGAATGTATTACACTTCTTAGTTATGAGACCATTATTGAAGTATTAATACTGGAAGGATTTACAAACTGAAAGGAACACAGTGTACAGAAGCAGAGGAAAAAAGGTAGAAAGAAAAGCTTTCCATGTACCCAGCTGATCTGCCAGATGTTTCCCCTTCTCCACAGGAACAATCCTGTCATCCTCCATGTCACATTTGTTTCCAACCAGGATCACTTGTGCATTGTCCCAGGAGTAAGTCTTGATTTGTGTGGCCCTACAGCAGGTCAAAAGAGATTGTTACATTCCATCAGCTGTGCCAAAATACAATCCTATCTTAAAAATAAAAACAAGTACCATTAATGGCACTAGCAGCATCCCCAGGCTGTGTTGGTTCAAGGACAAATGACCAGGCTTACACACAAAGCAAGGAGGCAGCCTGTGTAATTCACAGCACTGTTCTATTTTACCACTCCTTAACTTTGTGTGACAATAAAGTTCCTTGTTGAGACTTTGCAAGTGTTTTAAAGATCACAAAATCCAGATAAAAAGCTGAATCAAGTAATTTTTGAAGATTTTGAAGAATTTTTGTAAAGCTTATTCTCCTTTAGCTCTCATCTGTCAGAGGAACAACAATCAATTAGAGCTCTTAAGGATATTGTCCCATAAAGAAAGCCATACAGTAGATGCTCACTTCATGCTGGATTTACAACTTCATCTATAAGACAGAACAATAATAATTGTCTCATTTTCTGCAGCACATTATGCTGTAGAGTTTTAGGAACACCATAAGAAAAGATGGAAGCACAGTTGTCTTTGCTGGAACAGGAAAACTTCATGGAGACTGAAAACCGCATAAAAACATGGAAACAACTGCAAAGGAGAAACAGAAATGTACCAAACTGGGAAGACAGGAGATCAAAGCAAGGCTCTGTGAGCTAATACTTGAACCCAAGGACTAAAGAATACCTAAGGCAGGAAAGAGCAATGACAGGCCAACACTGACTGCAGTGGCACAGGGGTGCAATGCGTGGGAGCTTGGGCAGGAGCACTCGAGTGAACTTGGAGCACCTAAATCTTCCTGTGGCTCATGTGCTGAAACTGGAGTGAGCTCACTGTGGATCCCGGGACTCGGACCTTAAATTTAACTTTTGTAGAGTTTTTCCATGACAAAACAGAATAACTTTTTTGTATATCCTGAGGGGCCAGTCCTCTCCACCATCCTTGGTGTCCCAGAGGTGTCCCAGAGCATCAGCAGAACATTATTAGCTCGGTAGCATTCACTTTCATCCATCTTTTCAGACCCACACAACCTATTTTATCTTCACCAAGTCAGCTCTATTTTTGAAGGCTCTTTCCTCCCCAAGGGTAATTAGGCTGCACTGCCAGAAGCCACACACTCCTCTCCTCCATCCTCCTCCACTCCCTAACTCACCTTCCCACTCTTTGCCCCAGCTCGCCACCACTCCAGGCAGGACACTACAGTTTCAGGCAAATCTGCCACTTCTCAGGAGAGCCAGGAGTCCACTCAAACTTTTACTGCTGTGTAAGTTTCCTTGAACTCCCTTAACAATAAAGCACTTGAATCCTTCTCCTTTGAATTAGCAGGAGCCTCCAGCTCTGATCTACTAATGACAATTTTTTAATTAGTCTGAGTTGCTTACTTGCTTTTTTCCATGGAAAGCAGCCAGCTATGTTACTCCACAGATAACTGGGAAAAAGGAGTCATTTCACTGTGAAACTTGCCTTGAAGAGGCTGCCTGCTTGGACTGCCCTGGAGAACAGGAACCTCACCCAAACCCAGACCCATAGTGCAACATGCAAAAATAAACAAAGATTGTGTGCAATGAAACTTCTTACTTTCCCTAGTGTCCTCCTGGAAAGGCATTCACTCCAATCCCAATTTTAGCTCCTCCAGTCTCACCCTTTGGAGTGCCTCCATGTACACAAGCCTTGTGACAGCTAATATGGATCTGTGATGAGTTTTTGTGGGACTCAGGTTTCTCAAGGCTTATCAGAGAAGAGGATGACTGCAGAAATCAGCCAAAAGCCCAGGAAGATGAAATCTCCTCAGTTTCCCTCCATAAGCAATAGAGAGAAATAGTCTGCCCAGGTTCCATTTAGAACAGCTGAAAGCAGTTCTAAAAGCTTCTGACTCAACAGTTCAGCCTCTGGATTCATTTCAGCCCCTGGCATCATATGGGGACACACTGTCAAATCTTAACTATTTAAACAGAATTACTTAGAAAAAGAAGCAAACAGCATGAAGGATCTCCCAGAGAAACACATCCTTCTTCTTGTTTTGCACAAATTAGTGGAAAACCTCTTGCAGAGCAGGGATCTTTATTCTTCTTAGGAATAAAAAACAGCCAATCAACCAAAATAGTTATGAAGAACATATAAAAGAAACTTTGATCTCCATACAAAAAGAAAGGCAGAAAATTTCCAGATGCTTTTGTAAAGATAAATGATAAATAGCAAGGCTTGTGTGATGGAGCTTTTTCAACAACTATCAGGGCAGTCTAATACACACACTGGGAGAAACATATTTCTGTGACACAATAAAATGCTGTGCCTTGTTTGTGCTGAATTCCCCAAATTAACAATAAAGCACAAACTTTGTGCTTCATGCTTAGAAGAAAAATAGTCTCACGTTTACAGTTACATGGAGGTTTCAACAACTCAGTTTGGGTTAAAGATAAATAATGCTGATTTGTGAACCCAGCTGTCACTTGTATCTAAGTTAAATTTTACCAATTTTTATTTCTCTTCTATGAAATTGTCTAGATTGTCCAAAGCAGGGCTTCCATAATATTTTCTATTTACTTTACAGTTTCAAATACTGAGTATATTTTAGTCCCATTGCAGTTTCAGACTAGGTATAAACAACTGATTTATCCACACACAAAACTATCAGCCCAACGTCAAATAACAGCTATCAAAGAAGACTACTAAAAAAATTTCTAGAAACTGAGCTGAAAGCTATGAAAGCTCGTTTAACCCTTGCACTCACCCTACAGGAAAGATATATTCAAAGGAAATAATTACTTATTTTCAAATATCAGTTAAAAGCAATCTTTGTGTTTGTCTACTTATATTTTTTCTTGTAAAATAACATGACTGAACTCTTTCCACACTGCAAGGAAAATCACTCAGGCTTAATATTTTAAGGTTTCTTATACAATGAGTTGTATATTTTCCAGAGAACAAGAGAACAAGTCATGTTCCAGGTATTGCCAAATGCATTTAAATTGTGTCTCTTTCTGAGTGGTTTTAAGATCATCATAATTAATTGGGGTGGTTCATATGAATGAAGGAAAGACTCTGCTTTGCATCCATATTCTGCTTGGAGAGTTTGTCTAAGAACCTGATATACAGCCATGATCTTCTCAGGAGAGAAAGCACCTTTACTTGGTTTAGGGGAGGTCTGAGTGCCACAAAGCAAACCAGGATCCTCTTCAGGACATCCCCCCATAAGAAGAGTGAGGGTAAAAGACCTCCCAGGGAAGAAATCATTTGGCAGACTGGGAGGAATATTCTCATTTCCCCTGTGGATGGGTGAGGCCAATGAGGAGGCTGTTAAAACAGTCATGTGCCAATGAACCAGAGATGGAGATAAAGGAGCTCAAGCAGTAGATGCCTTAATTTTCTATGGAGAACACAGATCCTGACTGAAGACTACATCAAGTGTAATTAAGTTTTTTTATCATAAATCCTACTTGCTATGCTAGAAAATGGAAGACACCAACAGAGCACCACCAGCCAAAAGCTTTTTTCTTCATTTCTTGTGCCTTTGGAAGTTCAGGAAACAATTTTGCAAAGGAAAAACCATGTGCCAGCTGCAATAGCCACTAGAGGACTCTGCTGGCCCAGAGATACTGGCTTGGCTGCAGCCCTCAGTTGGACAAGCTTCAGGAAGGAAGGAAATGGTCCTTTTTACCCATCCCACTACCTCATTTGGGATCAGAACCTTAAAGCTGGCTGGAAAGATTCCTGACATACAGAGGAAAAACACCCTGATGGTTCACCTCTGTCCTTTGGCTGACAAGGTGCTCTTAGCAAAGATATTCCTGCAGCTCCTGTGGCACAGGAAGACGTGAAATCAAACAGACAGAGCTGACCTTTCCCAGTTCTTATCCTCACACCAGTGCCTTTGATGAAACAGACCTTAGACTACTTCCAGTATAAAGCTTCATGTTAAACTTCACCTGTGCAAACTTTAAAATAGTAGCAGCTCAGAGATGGAGATTTGGTCATTTTTGGCTACCTTAGGACCAGTAAGTAAAACTTACTAGAGCAGAACCAACAGACAAACAGGTAGATGAACTGTGTGGTCATTGGATTTGGCTTCATCAGGGAAACAAGCTGGAAATATTTATAGTTTAATGAAAGATATTGCCCCAGCTCACATGTCTGCACTCCTCTGGAAAACATCCCTGTGCAGACCCTTGCAGAAAAAGCTTCAGCTGAGCTTGGTGAGTAAAACTTGATGGATGAAACTGGTTTTGGCACAACCTTTAGGTTTATGTTTCTAACAAGAAAAGAATGTACTCCTCAACCACCAGCTGCTGAAGGGCTGCTCAGGATGGGGCTGCAGTTCATTTGGTGCTGTGGTACTGGGGATGGGGGCTGGAAGTGGAGACTGCATCTTAAATGTGACCTTCATGATCAACTGCTTTAGTGAACAGAGAAAACAAAACCTGGGCAGCTTTGGAGGAAAGACAAATCACTTCAAACAACAAACCATGTTGTCTCAGCTTTTGAGTTACAACCTGGCTTAGGGGATACAGAATAGATGTTCAACAGAAAGCCAGGCTGAGCCAGATGCTAGGAGCCAATGCCACAGCCAGGATGTCACATGCTCCCAGTGGGTCACCGAGATCATTGCAAATCAGACTGACTCAGATCACATTAACCACTGCACTGCCCTTCTTTGCACTGTGACCATTCTTATCTGCAGTAAAGAGCAACCAGGAAACCAGCAGAAATGATTGCAAGGCATTTGAGTGGAGTCACAGGGCAGTACTGAGGAGAAACTAATTACTCAGGAATTCCCAAATTCCTGAGATGCAAATTGAACAACCACTGTTAATCTATATTTTTAGCAGCGTAGCCAGAAATCTCTTTTAAAAAAAGCATTAAAGGATTAATTTCTTCACAATAAATTGAAACTTTTAAAAGTAACTAATACTATAGTATGCTACAATATTTGAATTACAATTTTAATTCGTTAAAGTGAATCTGTAGGACTTTTTCTAAGAAACGTTCATAAATCAAATTATTTAGGTGAAGAGGAAAGAACATGATGATGGAGGGTGGGATGTCTCATGTTCTCAACAAGCAAGTAGGGGGAGAGAACTGGCCAAAACCCATAGAAACCCAACATTAACAATAATATTTAAGTATTTCCTACCAGTCCTGCACAGCATTGAAGGAGTCTTCACTGGTGATGTCATACATGAGGACAAAGCCCATGGCTCCTCGGTAGTAGGCTGTAGTGATGGTTCTGTATCTTTCTTGTCCAGCTGTATCCTGCAACAGAAAGGAACACTTAGGCTTTGAGATTTCAGTTCTCAGAAGCAAAAGCTGTAATTAGGTCCTATATCTAAAATAAAGCAACTACTTTTTGTTATGATACATTTCAAAATTCTCAGTTGCTCCCAACTGAAATGAACTCTACTTACATTTTAGCATTAATTAGGCTTTTGCATCAACTATGATTTGTTAAATGCATTTTGACACATGTACTATTAAAAAAATACCAAAGATGTCAACCCTTTAATTGCTCTTCTCTGCCTCAGCCGCAGTGCAATAATGAAATGTTAGCAGAGTTCACTGAAAGCTGACACTTCAAAGCAGAGGCAAAATAACCAGTCCAGGACTGTTCCAGGCAAAAAATATTTACATGTTGCAATTCAGTGTCAGAGTCAGGAAAATGTCCTTGACGTAGATGCTGTGGGTGACCCCTTTTATTGCCTCAGGTCAGAGACAAAAATTAAAGATTTGATGCAATCAACATTGTTACAAAAAAGTAAATTTACTGTGAAATATCCCAATCACAGAGTCTGAGGTCTCACATACTAAGATGAGATCTATTAATCCTCTTCTGTTGGTTCATCTTAATTCTGTTTCCCCCTAGAGTTCCTGCAGAGTTCCTCCACCTGCAGTTGTCATTCCTGCATTCAGCTGGGCAGCACAAAGGTGAAACTCTGGCATATGCAACAGAAGAATTTTGAAAGACTTGTGACAGCTAGAAAACATGTCAACTACCATCTGTTGGATGCCAGTAGCACTTTTCCTTTGCATTTTACAAGCCTATTTTTAAACTGAGGAATATTTCTACACCAGAACAGCAGTCCTACAGCCCAACCCATTCTCTCCAGACCTGCCTTCTGAACCAAAGAGAGAAGTCATGTGCTAATTGTCTCTCTCATTCTGAAGGTGTCTATCTTTTGAAAACATTTCATCCTTCTTTTGGCAAATGGTAGCTCAGTAAAACAGCTGCAGGGAGCCAAAAGGCTTTGCCTTAAAGTGTGTGCTCAGTATGAGGTGTCAACTTATAGTTACTGTGATGGGTTAGTTCTAAAATGAACCATCCTTCAGTGCCCCAAAACCCATCCTGAAGAAAGCATTGCTGCCACTGGTTTAAAATGTGATTAAAGTTCTAAAGAAAAAGACCCTAAAGGACTTAACAACCGTGTAATTTGTTGGAAGAGTAAAATAAATCCACATAGAGCACTCTTGCAGGAGTAGAGACCAGACACAGCACATCATCACCTCCCCAAGAGATGGTGGGGGGGAAAAACAGCTTTAAAATCATCCTGCCCATCATTCCCATACATGCAGCTTTGCTTTTGCTGCCTGCAAGAGACAGTGCTGGCCCTTGCAGAACACACAGCAGCCAGTCTGTGGCCACCTGTTGTTAAGCACCAGAACATCACAGAGTCTCTCTGTAGGAGGACAGTGCTTGTAAATAAGCTCCCTACAGCTTGCTTAAAAGGCTCTGCTATTGCACTACTGTGAGACTATCCACAGCTGTAACATACTGTGAATTTCCCAGTGGAGAGGCTGTGCAGCAGGAATCTTGCTGTTTCTCCACCAGTTCTCTGGGAAAATATGTGATATTTTTCCCTTAAACTTGTGCATTTATTTCAAGACAGGGTAGTCCACTGGCTGATCATGATGAACCATTGCACACTGGCTGAGGAGTTGTTCTGGTCCCTCCTGACAACAGGACAGAGGTGGGAATATCAGAATGAGGTGGGCTCCACCCTGTAGCCTGAGTGACCATTTCTCTTCCTGCCAGTGATAAATCCATCACAGAGTACTCTTATATCCACTGACACCACATCCCCCCATAGCTGCTCAACAGCTAAATCAGCCATGACAGCTAGATCCTGACTATATTTCCTCAAGCAAGAAAGGTCTCAGCAGTAATAGTATTGCTCTTTTATTCAGAGAGATGATAGTTGCATTATTTTAGCCTGATTTCCTAAAGACATAAGTCTTATTAAAACATCAGTCTCCACATAGGCACTCTTGATCAAATTAGGCTGAGGGAAAATGTATTCAAATATTTTTACATATGTCACAAAAAGTAGTTGGTAAGGTGAAAAGAAATCATAAGCATACCTTAGCTATGAAAAAAACTGAAGTGCAGTGATTATCTTTTCCAAACACCAAAGGATTCACATGAGAGAGGCTTGCTTTGTGTCTCATTAGGAGAAGACCCTAAATCAGTAACTTCAGAGATTCTGCAACCAATAAAACCAAACAAATCCATGGAAAGTCAGGCTTGTCTACTTCTGATGCTCACAGCATTATTGTTTGATACCTGCATTCACAGGTTCATCTGCCTTCCAAATCTCATCTCCTGTTTTCTCCTCTGTGTTTGACCAGTGCTCACTCTGACTTAGGGCATGAGGCTGTGACGAGGCAATAAGTGACTGCAAGATACATTGTCGAGTTACATTCAGAATAATTTGTAAAGAAATTAAATTTGACAATGGCTCAGAGCAAGGACTCAGCTCTGGATATCCAGGCTGTCCTGGGAAGCAGCCTCAAGGGACACACATACAAGGTGACTTCCAAAATCTGTCCTGATACCACCTCAGTGCCTCAGCTCAGTGAGGAATGGGACTGAAAAATCCAAGTTGTGCTATTGCCTGAAAGCTTTGGAATTTAGCAAATCTGATTTGCTGATTTCAGTATTCTATCTGTGATCCTCCTGTGTGGGGGGATGGGCCCCAATTTATACATTAGTGAGAGACAGGGCTGCAGGAGGTACAGAACCCCAAGAGACAACACAAAATTCTAACAAAGTCATAACCTGTCAGAACCTGTCCTATGTGGGCAGTGCACTTCAATCATTAGAAAGATAAGTTGCATATTCACTAGGATATACTTGTGTGCCTGCCTTCTCAGATTATCAGAGGGAGTGTAAGTGTGAGGGAAATGCATCCTGTATCTCATGGTATATAAATTTTGTTCATACCCTTGCCCTGGTAGCCATGGGCTACAATGCAGATGTGATTCATCTCTTCCTGAGTCCCTGACAGTTTCCTTGCTCTGTTTTACTGGACAGGTACAGAGCACATCATCTCCCCTCACAGCTTTATAGTGGCATTTGTCCAACTATACCTGAATTGTTTTACTATCACCCTGAAATTACTTTTTTCCTCATGTTACATTAGCTTCTTAGACAGCAATAAACTGGCTTAATTTCCTTGACTCACACCATGAGAGCTTAAGTGCACACACTCCCTCCCCACACACAGATGCCTAAGCATAAATAAAATAAAACAAACTGCAAAATCTGAGCTCACTTTCTTTAGCAGTTACAGCAGTTGTCCTTCCCTCAGTTTAAAACACCACGAGCCTCGGGTAATTAGTAATTTCAGGTTTTTAAGTTCAAGTTTTTTATCTAATGAAGGAAAAAATAACTGACAGAAATGCTCCCCACCCTGCCAAGTTGTTTCCAAGATTTCCAGGTAGACCATAGACTCATTAGGAGACAAGAACACGAGGCACAGGCAGGGATCAGCAGAAAGGTGATGTAGCACTAATTAACAGTCTAGCCAAATGCCTGGGTGGAATAACCTGAGCCTCCAGCATCCAGAAACCTGCTGGGCTGTCCCTGAGGAGGAATCAGAGAGCTTGGCTGTGAGCAGGCACAGGAGGGTCTCTTGAGGTGTATTTCCACCAGTGTGCTACCAGCTCTGTTCTTCTGCAAACTATGTGCGTGCCTGTGCTTTATGCAAACAATTAAAAACGCCCACAGGACCATTAGTGGGTAGCGTGAAACAAAAATTTGAAGGTTTTGCATTAATGAGCCATCAAAATTCAGTGTTTATCAGAGAAGAAAAATATCTAAATGCACTTGCATTGTGTGCAGATGCCCTCTAGTCTCAAGATCCATCACGCAAACATTCACAATAGGAATACAATCAGCTTTTCTTAAATTTACTTGGCTGTCTCAGCAGAAACTGCAAGGTATTAACACAGGAAACATATTTGAGTTTTTAAATAATGCTCTTTTAGATGCCCTTTGCTGCAGCTCTGAAAAATCACAATTCCTGATTCCGAACCATCCTTCTAGTGAAGATTTCCAGCCACAAACTCTTTGTTCAAAATAAAATGTCACTGAAACATCTAATCTGTACTGAATTTAATCCCCTTAGCACCATGACTTTTCTAGCAGTGTATGTGACAAACAGCCTCTGAAGAAATCAACATCTCAATTTTTTTAAAGGATTATGGTGTGATTTCCATGTTTTTTGTTTTTTTAAAAAAGAAGAATAATATGCAAGAATGAGAGCTGCTTATCATCCAGCTATTAGCAAGATCTACAAGCTGCATGTTCTTGGCATTATCCTTCCTTAGGCTGCTCAGAGTCAGAACTGAGGCTACATCCTCCCCAATAACCAGCACTCACCACAGTCTGGGGCTTCATCAGACCTGGTGAAGGAACGACCTCTTCCCTCCTGTTAATTGTCACATTGTAACACCTACACCGTGGCATTTTGCACTTTGTTTGGGGCTTGGTCAGCCGAGGAGACAGGATAATCCACTTCCCAGCCCCATGGTTATGGGGGATGTTACATTCACACACACACATATTTGCAAAAGTAGACTTTGGAGTGGAAGCCACCAATAATGAGATAAACAAAAGTCACCTTGGGAAAGGGGAAAAAAACAACCCACCCACCAGGTACCACAAGAGAGAGGGACCTCGGGCAGACTAGGATGTGTCATTAATAAGAGAATGTTAACATTAAGCTTAGTGTTTCCTGCTGGCAGCTAGAAATAGGAACAAACAGGCAAGCAGGATGAGTCACTGGTTAAGACATGGAAAAGATGTGATGTCATGAAAAACCTGTGAAGATTCAATTGCTGCCAGGAGCAAAATAACACCTGGTTCCTTCAGAACTCATGTCTGATCAAAATGCTCCAGTTCAACAGATTATATTAGGCTTTTTTTTCTCTCTTTCTCTTATTATTTAGTGCTCCCATTGCCCAAGAGCCACTGGAACCTACTCAGACACATTCACCTACCTTGAGAGACATTTCATTTCAGCAATATGCAGGAAAACATTTCTGATGTGAAAAAGACCCAACACAAAACCCCTGCCTTTTTTGATAAAATGCTCTACCCTTGCTAAGTACTTTTTTTAACATTTCCCCATTATGGCCATATTCACTTCTATTCTTTAGAAGCAGTAAAACCAGTAGCCTTGGATAATTTCAGTACTTATCAGTTGCAGGAATTCCCTTTTTCCTATCCTATTTTACTTACCCTGTACAGAAAGTTCTACCACCCTGTTCTCCCTAGCATTCCCACACTAACTGCTTGCAGTGGAGAGGTGGAAATTTTTTGGAAAGAGACTTTTAGTGCATGCAGAGTCTTCAAGAGCTCACCAGCCATGAGAGGCCTCGATCATGCCCAACGCAGGCTTTTGAAGTTGTTCCCTGTAACTCAGTGGCTAAGTATCTCTTCAGGTGAGGCACTGCACTTTTCAAAGTACTTTTGTTAAATAAGCTTATGGACAAGCAGGTAATGCTACTGTAGATTGACCTAATCCACCATTAAAATATTTCTGGCAGTAGAGAAGCCCCCAGTCTTTTAACTTTTCTCAGCAGCTCCACATCATATAAGCGAAATCACTGAAAAAAGTGAATCACTGAAAATGCAACAGGGTGCATTTGCCCAGTAGAATGTAATTCCCACACTAGAATCAGGCCAAGGTACTGTGATTGACACTACTGCTCATGACCTGCTAAGATGTTAAAAATGTTATTTCCATTTTCCCAGGTGCCTTGAGATTGCAGTGAAGATTAGCATCAGTTGCCCTTCCTGATCTGTCAGAGGGTATGGAGGACTGGAACAGGATTGGCTTACCTATGAACTTTATCTGCTCTTCTCATCTTTTTGTAGGCTGAGTTTTTCTGTTAAAGTATTTAAAAGACGGTGCTGCAAAGGTGAAATCACATAAAGAGATGCACACCAAGATTAAGTTCATTGGGCACATTTCTTAAATTTTATAGAATTGAAAAGCCTTATTTCTCATTACTTAGAACTAACATGAAGATCAGTCTTATATTCTTGATTCTTTCTGATCCAGCTACCTTGATAGAAAAATAAAGAAATGGCAGTGATAAAAATCTGTAGCATCCACACCACATGCCTACTTCAAATTCCATTTCTTTAGCTACAAATAAACAGCAAACAAAGTTCAAGAGGTATATGATGCATTTGAAAGCCCATCCACTGTGGGCAAGTGATAAAAGCATCACTGATATGATAAAAAAACCAAGCCAAAAACATCTAAGAGGCTGAGATCCCAGAGTAAGTAGCATTTTGGGTAGTGGATGCATTATTATTATGGAATATATTGCCAGTTTTGCCAGATCCTTTCAGTTTTCCCACATATATTCCTTAGTACTGTTAATCAGCCCTTTAAGAACAGCCATACAACACACAGATGTCTGAGCAGGGTTAGCCACGGTAAGCATTGTTAATTAGCTGCTCTTGAGAAGCTGCTAAATTAATCACAGCCAGAGCACTTCAGAAGCAGCGCTGACTCCTGAGAAGGAGCCAGAGTGGACATCCTAACTAGTCCTGCAGGCCAAGGGATTGATGTGCTCCAGCCCAGGGCCACCGCGGCTGGGCACAGCTCCCTCTAACCCGGGACGTGTTCCGCAGCACCAAGGGACATCTCAGCCCGTTATCAACCCGCTGCCAAGAGAACAAGTGCACGGTGCGAGGAGGAAGAGAAGTGACGTGCCGTACAAATCCTCCTGGGCTCGGTAGCCTGGTTCTTTGATCTCAGCGAAGGGAATTAGCACCGCGGTGCCGTGGGGCTCCCTCCCCTGCACCGCACGCTGGAGAACGGAGCAAATGCCCGCACGGAGAGCAGGCGGCCAGGGGGCAGGCAGAGCTGCCGATGCAATGCCATGGTAACCAGCACGGGGCTGCCGCCGGCCAGCGGAGCCGGAGCGGCGCAGGGACGGGCACCGCGCCCCGCCGCCAGCCGGGGATGCTGCCCCGCCCTGGGCAAGACCTTCCTTAACTCATTTATAAAGCAGCTATTTCGGTGTTTACGAAAATCAGTGACTTTGTGCTTAAAGACCTGTTGCAACCTCTAATTTAAAAAAAAAAAAACCTAAAAAATCTTGGTACTCTGCTAGGAGCATCCCTCCGAGGGCTGGTTCTTATCAAAGGAAGATTTCATTTTATTTAGGAGTGGATTAAGGCTAAATCCGAGCCCCATACTTCACAAGAACCCCCTAGAGAGAGATTATGTCAAGAGGGTCAATTCTAAGACAAAGTGCTCAGAAATTCTGGGAAGCTGCCCACGATATTTTTGAGATTAAAATACCAAATTGAATTAAAACCATGAGGCAAGAAAGTGTGCTTTAATTTGAAGGGCAGCAGCAAGACAAGACTAAAATAATCAAGCTTAATTTATATTAACAACAACATGCCAATAAAAAGAAAATATAATATTCTTCTAAGGTCTTTAAAATATTAATGTGTAATTTTTCAAGATTTGGTGGAAATTAAGAGCCGATCAGGCAATTTTTCAATTTATTACCTCCTAAATTAGGGAAAAAGCCCCACTGTTGTATTCAGGTAAGCATCAAGAAAAATACAAAGAAGGGTCTAGCACTCAAGAAGGTAGAATGAAAGCTTAAAGACAAAAAACCCAAGAGCAATCTGAACCACATAAATCAGAAGGTAAATGAAAAGAAAAAACTATATATCTTACTTCAGTGAAGTTTGAAATATATTTTCTAAATGTTGGAATTAGCAATAACATAGATTCCTCTCTCTCATGTGTTTTTGTTTGACAGAAATGCGCACACACTTTGAAAAGCAATGTAATAAATAGATTTGATATGCTGGTGACATGTTTAAATTCACAAGAAATGTAAAAAAAAAAAATCAAATGGAATTTGAAACTCTCCAAGTAAACCCACATCTCTGCTAAGAATATAAAGGAAGACTTTCAGCTAAAGAACAGCTATTTTGGAGTAGTCCTAAGCATCTTAAAATAGAAGCTTAGAATTGAAGTGCTTTGTCAGCCACAACAGTACACGCATGATGATGCTCAAGTAATAGCACAAGACAAAGAAAACAATCTTCTGCCATTTACCGTGATGTTTTCTATTATAACCACACAGATAAGATGTTAAAAGAGATTTTGTTGTGCAGCAGCTGCAGGCGGCTCCCAAGGCAGCCCGGGAAGCACCTCGGGGCAGAAGTGGTTACAGCTAATGCGTTTCTAGGTGTGAGGTCCTCTTGAGCACTGTTTTAACTTCACCCACCCTTGTGCTGATGCTCCTTTCTCTTTTCCATTTGGAAAGACAGCCATAAGCAAATACTCCTCGACACACACGGGAGATGTTTTGCTGTTTGGTATTTTTACTGTTTTATTTTTACTGATCAATTCATCACCACCTTCCTGCTCTAAGCCCCGAACTGCCTTTGGCCAGTGGGCACATCAAGGGCCCGAGTGGCTCAAACCTTCCTGATGAAAAGCACATCTTCCTGTTCACCTTTTCAGAAACACAGAGGAAAAAGCAGATATCCCAGCTGAAGAAAAAGTGCTGGCATTCTAAAAAAGCAATATGCTGCTCCATGCCTCCAGGTTCACCTGTCCCCAGCCATGCACACCAGTGGGGCCCTGGTCAGGCTCCCAAGCACAGCCTGCTGCTTTTATTTAATAGGACCACTCAGTTCAGGCCAATTTTGGAGAGATGTCACTTGGGGATTGATATAAGTTCTGAAGGTAAGGTCCTGTCTGCATCCAGTGACCTCAGCAAAGAATGTTGCATATGCAGGAGTCCTGACTTCTCTCAAATGAGAGTAAATGTCTAGATAAGAGGAACACAAGACTCAGCATTTTCCATGTGATCTGTTTCTCAAAACACAGACCTCAGCCCAAGGAAAGGAGTAAAAAAGCTGTTAAAGACAACTCCAAACTGTCTTATTTAAAGCTAATAAAAATCCTACAAGCAACAGAGACAGCATGAGATCATATTTGTACAGAACACTAAATGTGTGCAATGCTTTACACATCAACAAAAATACAGGGGCATCAGTCTTCATTATATTCTAGCAATTTTATATTAATATAGCTTGACAAATAGGGAAACTGCACAGCATTACCCCAAGCAAGCAAAGGTCTATCAACCAATCTGTAATTGAAGCAATCATAGTATCAGGCACAATATAGGCACAAGTGCATGCATTATGCTGCTTCCTAAATCACCCAAGCCCTCTGCCAGGAGAAAATTGAAATCAGACTCTCTGGACCCCTGGCTCAGTTCAGCAAGGGAGCTGAACTACACTCCATTACCTCGCACTTCTGGAAACACTTTCCAGTTTAGGAATGAATTAATAGTGTTACACTGGGAAAAACACACACTGAAATATTTATCAAATGAAAGCAGCCTCCCTAGCAAGCAGTAACCTCTGGGCACACAGTGCTCTGCTTTCATGTGCAGCTGAGTGATGTGTCTGGAGAAGGTGCAACAAGTTGACGTTTGGAGCAACACATTATTTACTGTGATAGAGATTTTAAAAAGGCTCTTAGGATTTGTTTTTTGTCCCACCCCAGCCCAAGTCACTTCTCTGGACTGAAAGGCTGCAAAATAAAACTCTGGAGCAAAGCATAAGTGAGCAGAATTAGATCTGCCAGTGAGCTAAAGACATTTTCACTAAAGGGGACATGACTTCAGCAACAGCATAACTGCTTCAAAACATTATTAAAGTACAATTAAATTGATTGCACCTTCTGCCTGCTGCTATTTTGCCTTATTCTGACATCAAAGAATTACAACTCAACACAATTTTGGAGGCTTCAGAGCAGCAGGGGAAGCTTTGGTGTTGGCTGTCTGGAGCTTACCCTGCTGCTTTATCTCAAGATTCAGGCAGTGACAGTCCCTGCCCGTTCTGCAGAAGAGAGTGATTCTTACTCCTCCAGGGAACAGTTGCTGTTTCACTGCTATGCTCATATCACAAACACCACTGTAAGAAGAACAGAGTTCAGGGAACAAAATGTATCCCCATTTAAAGCACTAATAAAATTAATATGAAGAACTGAAAGGAAAAAACAAGTCTCTTCACATGGCACCAAGATCTACTTTCTCCATCTATTTTTCCCAAGGGAAGTAATTTCCCTTGACCACAGCTTTTCTTTACATCTTCCGAGTCAGTTGAAAAGTTATGAAAGCCACAAAAATATCCAAAACTGTTTAGATGTGTTCTTTTGCTAGTTCTTCATATGGAGCCTGGAGGGGAAGTGGAAGACTTCATCCCTGTCCTACTAGGACAAACTGAGAGCTCCCATAACTCTCAACCTCAGCCAGGCCTTAGCAAATTGTGCAGTAACATCAGAGCTCATGTCTTGCCAACACCTCCTGAGAGAAGGGCATCCTAAAATCTAATCCCCAACAAGGAGTCTTTGCACCAGTAAACAGTTCTTTCTGCCAGCCTTCCTCATGCTTAGTGACTAAAACTTTCCTGGATTCTAGTTATCTTCATTAAGTAGGGCAAAAGCAAATATGCAGCCAAGTTTCATCCATCTTACATACTCTTCCTGGAGTCAACAGTTCAGGCAATAAGTATAAGATGATAAAAAATAAACACTGTTCTAATCTCACAGTGCCCTTCCACATCACTAATGATACATCAAATCACCCTGCATTCATTAGGGCAGTTACCTCAACAGGCAGCAAATGTTATATAAAAACTCTTAGATAAGAACAGGCAACTTGTTTACCTCCTTTTAATTAGGGAGCAGGCAAGCTGCAGTCTATCTCCTGAAATGAGATGTAAACATAACTGACCTCCACACATGCCCCTCTTTCAAACCAGTTTATTGACACGAGCTGCAGGAAACACCTCACATCCACACTTGCTTCAGTGCCACATCCATGCTCTGCTCTTCAGAAAGGGAAGAGGTGGCATTTTTGTGTGGAAAGAAGAAAACCAGCAGGTATTCAAGATGCACCTGGCAAACACACAGGTTTAACTCTGTGCCCATGAAAGAAAATGGGAGGGGTGAAACTAGAAATAGACTGGGACTTTTCTGGAAGGAATGGGATCTGTCACTTCAGGAAAGGAGACACCTTGTAACATGTTGTAGTTGAGGAAGAAGGGACAAACCGAAATGAGCCAAAAGAACAGCAAAAAAGATGATGTGAAGGCTGGCTTATCATAAACCATTGGAAAGATGAGCTGTATTTGGGTGAGTTAAGTACAACAATCATCCCAGGATGTTACAAGGCTTGTTTCAGAAAAGGCAAAAACAAGCAGCTTCCTTGGGCAGGGGCCGGTCTCTTCATCTGTGACAGAGATCAGCAGGTCTTCAGGCAGTCTCTCCTTCAAGCTTGAATGATTCTCTAAATCTGCAGTTCCCAAGGTACTTAGAAAGTGCAGATGAAAAAGTGATATTATCCTTGTCACACTCAGTAAGACCAAAGAACTCCGGCTGATCTCACTAGGTCTGGGACTTGTACCCATTTCACTATTTAATTTTTAAAAGGGAGAGAAAACACCTCCATTAGTTATTTTGGTATATATAGACCTCTGCACCTGCTGGTGGATTGGGTTTTTTACATCTTTGCGTAGAGTTTCTTATGTCATTTCCAGGGGTTTGGCCAAACTCTGCGACCACAGAATAATGAAGAAATCTGGTAAAGCTTAAAAAAATTCAAAGACAAAGACGCATTTGGTTCATGCACCCAAGAGACTCAGGTCAGGATTTGATGCTGTGTGACAGATGTTTCTGGCATGCAGCAGCATCGTCCTCTTGGAGCTTTTCCATTCTGTCAGCTTGTGACATAATCTGAGTGTTGGACCATTTCATAGCATGGTGATGCAGATTTTAGTGCAGAGACTGCACTGAGAACTATAACCACACTGTGGAAAGCAGAGTTGTTGCCACCTCTGTATCCTCGTGGTTACTGAAAAGCCATTTTGCAGACATACTCAGATTCCAGCAGGAATTGATGAAAATACAATTAATTAAATATTCTAAGGAAAAGAAACACAATCACAGGCTTCACATTGTGTCCCAGTTAGACTGTGCTTAGGTCAGAATTCTCAAGTGCTAATAGGATTGTTAAAACAAAGAAAGTGAATAACTGAAGGAAAAAATCAACTAGGCAAATAGTAAAGCTACTTTTAATTAGCATCTTTGTTTTGCTGAAGGGATCACAAGGTTTCAATAGCAGTATATAACAGAGTTTGCAAACACATTGTTGTAATAAAAGGGAAAACAAGAAATTCAGAAAGAATGTGCTATATTAACTTGATACTGCCAGGGTAAACAGTTTTACAATCTTGTAAGGAAGATTAGGATCACAAGTTACCAGGATACCATTGTTCCTTCCAGCTTTGTGTTTTCAACACAAAATTGAATACTTTAACACAGACCTGTACTTTCCCTGCTGCACACTCATTCATCCTGTTGTGGGGGAAGCTGCAATAAACCAGCACAGGACTTTTCAGAATTTCTTTGTTCACAGGAGTCACCAGCTTGTTGTTCATAATTCATTATAGTTCCCATAATTTGAAAGTGAAATAATTTCTGGGTACAGTTTTCCAGTGTAACTTCAGAGAGAGCATCTGATCCAGATTTTGCTCCCAGGTATTCTGCTCTAGGAGCTGAAGTTTCCTGGGTTTGTCTGAGCTCAGCTGAGCTTAGCAACTGATTTTCCATTTCTTCATTTGCTCAACAGTGACAAACCCTACCAGTCAAGAACAGGCTCCTGTCACTCCAGATGGACAGGGCTGGAGGGGCAGCTCAGAAAACCAGGAGAGAAAGCTCATCAGAGGGTGGTAAAGCAGGGGAGACAAGGGCACATGCCAAGGCCTTTTAGGAGTCCTGTTCTTTGTGAGAACGCTTCTCTCTTCACTGACTTTTGACTAGCAAGGATTTTCCTTCCAATTACATAAACACCTCCCCACCTCCATGGATAACTTCTGGCCTCTTCCAGTGCCATGGATCTATTTCTATCCCTAACTATCCTTGCAGAGAAGACCTGAATTTTGGGGACATGTGAGATGCATCTATAGACACAGTATGACAAAGCCATTGCAGGACTAGTTAGTGTTCTTCTAGGAATGAATTGTTGATATATAAAAGGGGGAAAAAAAAGGAAAAAGAAAAGCCAGCCTGGAGGTAGCTATTCATTTATACTAGAATACAGATTGGAGAGACTACATTGAAATACAGATTCTCTTGGTCACAAAGAATTAGGTTTCACAGGTTCATATATAGAGTATACACGATTAAACATACAATTTGCTCTTACTGTTCATCTGTTTACCCACCTGAATGAAGACAGGTGTTAACTCACAAGCTATACCTTCCAAATATCATACACAAACTAACTCATGGACACATCAAGCCTGTCATCTGCTATATCTAGGAGGAGATACCAACTTGCTTCTTGACAGGAGTAGATTAAATACCAGCAAAACTCTTCCTGATCTTAGCAACTGTGCTCACATCCCATGAATCACTCCTGCAATACATACAGCAAAAGCAGAAAAGCCAGGTGGTGTCATTGTGTACCCAAGGAGAACGCCCCACTCCGCAACAGAGCAACAGTCTTATGTCAGTGGGACTTTCTGCTTCTCAGGGGTGCCATCTTCTCCTCTCACACATCACAGTGCCTAAAGGTGACAGAACTCCAGAATCCCAAAGCAGCCTCACTGGCAGTACTGCCAGCTGTGCTGCCAACAGTGCAACAAGCACTGTGATCACCTTGGAGCTGCTCAGGACAAAGCAACTGCAGCTCTGACATTTGTGGGCTCATCTTACCTGTGAATTTCTTCTCCCTGAGCAATAGTTTTGTGCCCACGCAGAAGCTTTGACCCCACTGTGGAACCTTAGAGCAGGAGGAAAAGAAGCAGAGCTCCCCTCCTCCAACTCAGGCTTAATACAGGAGACTTCCGTTTATTTAAATAAATGTTATTTATATGGCTCACCTTGGTAGCTGCACACAAGCAGTGTGATTACTCAAGTCTTGTAAGAGAAACGTCATGCAGAGATGGCTGTGAAGCATCCCACTCTTTTTTCCTCTCCTGCAGCAGCTGTGTCTATAGTGATTACTTGCATAAGTCACTCACATCAGTTGCTATCAATTACTATGTGGTGGATTACCATCTAATGTTCTTACATAAATAAGATTTTATACCTCCTTGATGAAGTGGGTACTTTTGGCTAGGTGGAAATCACTCTGGGGCTTAGATATCAGTCACGTCTGGAGAAGAGCAATGGAGCTGGGAAAGGAGCACAAGTGATGAGGAGCAGATGAGGGTGCTGGGGGTGTTCAGCCTGGAGAAAAGGAGACTCAGGGAGGACCTTGTCACTCTCCACAATTCCCTAAAAGGAGGCTGTAGCCATGTGGGGATGAGGCTTTATTCTCTGGTAAAAAGTGACAGAATAAGGGAAAATGGCTTCAATTTACACCAGCAGAGGTTTAAATAGGATATTAGGAAAAATTTCTTCACCGAAGGGTGGTCAGGGAATGTAACAGGCTGTTCTGTTCCACAGAAGTAGTGGAGTCACCATCCCTGGAGGTATTTAAAAGACAAGTGGATGTGGCATCTGGGGAAACGGGTTAGTGGTGGGCTTGGCAGTGCTGGGTAAACAGTTGCACTTCCAACCTAACCAACTCCATGATTCTGAGTCTCCCATAAGGAGAGCAACTGACTTGCTATGATCCAGCTTCATTTACTGACCACTTGGAAAGATTCTTACTTCAACCCCTATTCATAAGGGTAGAACAACCAGCTCCACTGGTCTTAAGTTGTATATTTAGTGATGCATGTTTCTGCAGCATTTGCAGGATCCCAACCTACATAAGTTGACACGACTTTTTGAGAGCACAGGAGGAATAAATACATCAAGGTAGGTGTTCCACTTCTTTTCAAAGAGCAGCACTTCATACCTTGGCTGGTTTATATCCACACAAAACAACAGCAAGGCTTCCTACCTATAACTGAATGCTCATAAGTAAAAGTATTTAGCCTCAGGTTTGAGATGTTGCACCCAATAATCCACTTCCTCTGAAAATCCTCCACTGTGATATTATGCTTTCTTCTCCCTAAGCAACATGTACACAAACATCTAAACTGAACAGGCTCCAGTAAATTCAAAACTAACAAACCAATTTCAAAGACATTGGTCTGAGCTGGTCTCCTAGACCTCACACACCTCTAGTGAACAGCCTGCTTCTGAAACTTTCTAGATTCACCTCCTGATCCACAGCAGAAGTTTTCCTAAAAAATGGTTTGAGATTTTTTTACAGCTACCAGTATTGCCCATTTCCTGATGCAAAAACTACACCTGTCCTAGCTAGATATATTCAATGGCTCCTCATTTGTACAGACAGAAGAATGTGTTGTCAAGCTGCAATCAGAATAATGTGTCTCCTCCTGTTCACCACAGAGTAATCACTGAGAAACATTTCAAAATAGACAACATTTTCTCCCCTCCTTTTCATGCATATGATACAAACATGTATCAGCAGAGCTAGAAATTGAAACAATCTTTTAGACATGCTGTCATGTCAGTAATCAAAATCAATCAACTCAAATCAAATTAGTTCTCCATGTGTTCAGTTAAAATGCATACCATATGCTGGCTGAAATGTATACCAAAGCAAGACTGTGCAGCTGTAGGAAACTTTTTCTGCAGCTCTGTTTCATGGCAATATTAGGACAATTTCCATTAAAATACCAGTATTTAACTATTTTCAACCAGCCTTGTCTAGCTCCAAAGGAGCAATTAACTGACTTGTTGAAATTAGTCACTAGTGATGCATCAAAATACCTGCTGTCTCTGTAGGGTCCAATCAAGGGTTAAAGGAAGAGCTCAGTCTCTGATCAAACAGGACCTCTGAGAAATCACAATTCACCAGGCATACCCGGAGGCTCAGCTGTGGTACCATTTGCAAGATTTATATGATGGTATTCTGAGTCATCGCTTACTCCACCTAGTTAAACATCTGGCTGCTGTCAAATTGTCAAGGTATGCTGAGCTAGAATGCACCTGCTTACAATACCAACTACTTCTTAACATAATTGGTATTGCAGCAATGCTTAGGAGCCTTCAACGTGAAAGGTCACCCAGGCTGGCCAAGCAGCAGCTCCTCCAGCCACTGCTGAATTTCTCTGTGCAGGAGCAAGCGAGCACCAAGGGGCTGCAGGAGCCACCACCTCAATCAGCACCAGGGCTGCCTCCTCCCCACCAGACCACCTACTCTGCATTCCAGGAGGCACTGGGTGGGCAGCCCTTCAGAGCCCTGTGTTTGGGTTTTATCCCACAGTTTAGCTGCAGAACCAATATCAAGTGTAAGATACAGACACTCAGCGTGCTCGGCATCCTGAGGCACCAGGTGAGAGCCAAACCACCTCTCTTCAGTGCACCCAGTCCTCAGCCTCCCTCCTACAACTGCTCACAAAAACAGCTGTGGCTGTCTGAAGCTGGCTGGGAAGTAGATACATAGCCTGTTTTTATATTAAATGCATTATAGTTATTTTAACAGCCCTGTTCTATTCTGACTTCAAACAGCAGGAGACCTTTGCTTGCCTCTCCACTCTCCTTACTAGAAGCCTCAATTTGTACTTGATGAGATGACTTGTTTTTCTCTCAGCTGATCACTGTCATATACCTAACCAAATGTGTCAAGCAAAGTATTAGAGGGGATTCATAAATGCTAAACCTCTAAGAGGCTTAGGAGTGAGAAACATAATCGAGTGTCACTGCTGGAGGCAGAAGAGTTGTTTAGGAATTCTGATAAGCATCAATTCAGCAGATATTAATTTTTATGCTGGTTAATCAGAAACAGGAAGTTTCAGGAAACAGAAATGCTTCTCTGTCTCTGTGCTCATTCACCATGGGGTAGAGGAATCACCAGGGGGTAAAGAAGTCACCATGCCAGCTCAGATTAGCAGCTGAAGAGTTTCAGCATCCTGTCCTGAACAGTAGAAGCTTCTGATCTAAACAGCAATCAGAAATGGATGTTTCTGCAATAGATACAAACTTGCAGAGAAGTATAGTTGTGTAAAACTTTACATAAGTAACATAACAGGGGAAGGGAAACACTTTCCTAACTTAGAACCCAATTGCCAATAAACCAGCTTGGGGTGGACTACCTTTGCAATACTAAAATATCCCAATAACTGAAACACTAAAACCTCTCTTCCTCCTCCATACAGAATCAGGCAAATCCTCCAGATCTTTTTTTATCCCGCACAGACTCTCAATTTAAAACTTTTTCTTAACTCTATAGGTGTAATTTAAAGGAGTTCATCCCTCACGGGTTCCTTCCTCACTGATGAAACTGTACACTGTGACTTCCAGGTGATCTCTGATCATTTTTGGCCAGAAGCCTTAGAATTCTACTGTCAGCACATACATCAGACACATTATCTCCTGTATCAGTGGCTGATACATTTTCAGCCACGTTATTGTCATCATTGCCTACTTCTTCCCTTCAGTGGACCAAGGAGTTATGGTAGAAAAAGGACTGCAAATTGATGGGGTTTGGTCCCCCTTCCAGAAGGAGCCTGTGACTGAAGCCTGAGCCCTGAGACAGGCTCACTCTGGTGTCCCCTGATCTGGCAGCAACACCAGCCCCTGGGGCTGCTCTTCCTTGTTATTTCTATTCACAGAGCAGTGTGCACACTCTTCAAGAGCCAGAACTTCTTCCCCTGCACTCTCCTCAGCATCAAAGCAAAACCACATTTTGCACAGAGTACCCAGCTGGACAGTCCCACTTCATTACTTTCCCACTGAGCTCCTGCTGGCTACCTGCAGGTAAATCTAGCCTATATTTAATCTCTAAATTTGAAGGGATATTTCTTGTTTATTTTCATACTGGCCTTGACTGCAATATTTCATACCCAGATACCTGCTGTGCCACCAATTTGAAAACTACCTTCCCACAGAAATCTGTCAAAAGTTCTTCACAGCATCAGAGAGGCACCTGAGCACAGCAATACAGATACCTGGTGGAGGCATTCCCTCTGCTGCCCTGATCCAGTTAACCAGCAATCACATTATCTTGCTCCTTCAATACCTCTGGGCTCACTTCAATTCACTTTGGTCTCTCTAAACCTGGCACTATTGTATCTGCTGCTGTAAGATCCTCTCCAAAAGACAGCTTGATTTGAAAAAGGGCTAAACATCTTTAACTCCTATTTCACCACTGGAAACATACCTTTGGTCAAAACACATCTAGACTCAGAGTGATCACTGCAGCACTAATAATTAACAACTGGATGCAGGCTTCCAGTGAACCATCTGAATGAAGGCAGGATAAAGCAATCAACAAGCCCATCAGTTATCTGTCAGTTTTGAACTGCTGCACTCATTGAAGGCAAAACATGCACACACATTAAAACATTCTGCACAAGTAACTTCCCTGTAGTTTCCACAAAAAAAGCATGCCTTTCCTTTAGTCATTTCTTACACTCTTCTCACTGCACCTATAGGAACTTTCAATAGCACCATCAAATCAATATGGATATGTAATCTGCATGCATTTAACTTCAAAAGCAGCATTACTAACAGCTTTCTACAAGATAAATGTTTCATGTTATCAAAATAATTCATAAGACATATTGACTTTCATGACTCCTTGCTACTTTCAAAATTCTGTTCTCTGACAGAGACAATCAAGAAAAAATCTCTAAATAGGTTCATCACAGTCTTCTGCTCATTAGAAAACCACATACTTTGCAATGTCACTTTGAAGGAGGAATTCTGCAGAAGTAGAGCTGGAAAACTGAATTATATTACAAGCTGAAAAAGCAGAAAGCATGCTGCCATTCATTTTAGTCACTTCCAAGCAATTTCGTTTGAATCTGCTGAAGGCAAATTTTGATGTAAAGTATGAAAGCTCAAGATCATCTAGTTAATAAGATGAATGCCTGTTAAATCTTCAGTTGGGACTACAGCCTTCATTTATAAAAACACAATTTCTCCAGCAACAACAGAATTAGTATGAGTGTGTTTAAGTCCTGCTCACAGGATCTGCCAGCCATATCTTCTTTCTTATTTCAATCTGAGATTGACGTCAGCAGCATTCACAACCTTTTGAGAACTCATTCTCCAGTTTCTACTTAATTTGATGTCTCAGAACATTTATATGACTCACAAAATTTGCTGTTTGCAGCTTCAGGGCACAAAGATGGAAAGAAATCCAAAGGGAAAAAAAAAAAAGATTGCATTTAGTGTAGTAAAATAATAGTAAGGAAGAAGAGACAGATAAAATAGTCGGGTGCTATTTTTGGCAACGGTTGTTTAGTAAAGGAAGCACAGCCTTCTCTTTCATTACTCAATAAAACAAAGAAACACAATTTTCTGTTCCATTCATTACTCAGAGTGAATTAAGAGATCAATCATAAGAGCAAAGTTAAACTTACAGGATTTTGTAGCTATCTGTGGGAGCTGAGTGACACTTTGAGACTGCCAAAGCCAAGACCTAAGGCACCAAGACTCCCAAGAGAGGACATTTCTTCACACAGGACACACTCCTGACTCTGGAGGAGAGCTTCTCTGGGGTCAGAAGGCCTGCTAGAAACTGCTCCAATTCAAATTCAAAGGGCCACCTGTGCTAGGCAGAACTGTAAAACTCAGGAAGAGCTCATTTTTAGGAGAGGAAAGTAATCACCAATGCCAGTACAGATTTCATTCCTGAAAACCCCTGACCCTTCCTCTGCACACAGAAGTGCTCCACATCCTCTGGATGAAGGGAAGATCAATTCATCTGGGGAGCTCGATTCCTGATTGCACCTCACAGGGAGACTGCTGGAAAGCTTCCATTCTCTCAGCTGAGGGGTTCTAGTTCCAAACCTGGGTCTTTGGCAAGTCCTTCTCAGTGAAAAAATGAATTACCCCCCCTGTTCTGAAGAGAGAGCACTGGTTAGATGAATCCTTCAAGCCTTGACACATTCCAACTAATACTCTTATTGTTATTAATCAAAAATTTAATAGATGAGATCTTCAAATTAATATGGCTTGGGAATATTTTCATTTAAAAAATGAAGACCCAATGAGTCACGGCTGCAAATGTCACTCAGCATCTCCCTTTGAGAGATTATTTTGAACATGTGCTTTATTGAGCAGACAGATTTTAGCAGAACACAGCAGACTCACCTGTGGCATGAGGGCGATTAAACTTTTATCAATTTTTTTTTTAATATCTGTAAAATAAGTACACAAGAAGTGAAAGATCTCCTACTTCTATTTCCTGATAACAGTCCCAGAGTAGTTAGCAAATCTGATAGTCTGGATTTATTCTCAGCTTCCTTCACAAAAAATATAGTAAGAAAAGAAATCAATGCTACAATTCTTCTTGGCCACATAGGCTGTAGTTTTAAAAAAAGAAAAGTGAGAGAAAACATAAAGAGGGCTATTGCATGGATTCTGACATTATAACCAACAAAACAAATACCACCTGTTCTCTGGCTTTGTACTAGATGATAAAAAGCAGTTGGGTTTTGTATCAGGTTTTTGGTTGGGTTGTTGTTGCTTTTTTTAAAGTCTGTGTTTTTTTAATCATCAAACTGACTGCACTGTCTCCCACAGCTATAGGGTAATACAACATTACTTGGAGGATGCATTCTCAGGTAGAATAAACAGCTGCCATTCCAGGGACTTGAAAACTCTGAAGATTGCAGCTGGAGTAAAAGGGATGCATATGTTTAATACTTTCAGGACCAGAGTGAATAAACACCTTGCACACAATTAATGGAAAAGAAAGCAATTAATTTCCTTCTGTTTGAGCACTGGGGGTTTGTAAATGCTAAGGCAGGTGGCTACCTTGCCATCACTTAGCAACATCAGGTTTTGACACACAACTGCTTCCTGGTCTCCCAGCCAAGTGGGCAAGGGAGGATTCCCACAGCCCCTGCTGCAGATGGGAGAACTGACAAATCACTTTGAGCCAACATTGCACTGATGCAAAGGTGCTGATGTGTCCAACTTTCAACCAGATTCTGCAAGTTCCTCTCACTCAGGTGAAATTTCATGTTAAAGCAGTAAATATCCTGTAGACCAAGACCACATCTAGATTTAGGTGAAATATTATTGAAGTCATAGTTTTGCCATGACAATGGTGTATTTTCACTGTATTTGTTCCCTTTAGATTTCTTGCAATCTCTTGAATACTAAGTAGCTCCTATACATATTTATATCAGAATTTTAGCAGAAAAACTAAAGTAATTTCAAACATTTCCAAGACTTTGGAATGATGGCCACAGCTTTGAACATGCTAGTGTGGCACGTGCAACTCAGAACAGTAGAAAGCACATCACAGAGGAGGATTTTATGCAGATTCTTCCCTTACAAGAATTCGCTTTTTCCTAAAATCATTAACCAGTCCAAGTGGAAGGAAATTATTACTTTTACACTTCAACCCCCCCCCAAAATTCAAGAGACAGTAAGCAGGTCTCACAGATTTACCTCTTTAATATCTTTGCAGTAGTGACTCTTCCTGCATGCTATTTTGAAGATGGAGGGCATTCTTATAAAAGAGATCATTTTAGCTAGGATAAGGCACCTTAAACAGGTATGGATTTGCAGCAGTTGCATAATTATACCACAGCAGTCAGAATGAGCATCAGTACTGCTCATCTGAAGCTCTGAGTTCCCATAATCAGCCAACCCATTCAAGTCCTTTCTGTGCTTTGCTCTCACGCTTAGGAAAACAACCTAGGGAGGGGATTTGGTGAGGAAGGGTGTATAAAAAAAGGCTGAAGAGCTTTGCCAAATGCATACCTCCTTCCACATCTCAGGAAGCTCAGACACCAACCACCTCCCAGGAAGGCTGGAATCCACCTGGAGTTCACACAGACTGAAACTTCTGCAACAGTAATTCCACTTCTCCAGCTCTCCTGGGATTGCTGCTCCTTGCAGGCTTGCAGCTCTTAGGTGCTGTTTTCCATTGTAATTAATGATTTCATTAAAGGCCCTGGGGTTTTCCTTTTCATGGTCCTGCTTCAATTCTACACAAGTTTTGCCCCAGTTTTCACTGCACTCTATTGCTCCCCTTAGGACACATCAGCCCTGCACAGTGGAGTTGTCTGCAAAGGCCCCCACCTGCCAGAGGCAGGACTCCAGAGGTGCAGGGGGCACAGCAGAGTCAGGTGAAGCTGTGCTTTAGCTAAGCCAGACTTGCTGCAAGCCCCATCATGCTGCACTGAGCACAACCTCGCTGCTTTCAGACAACCTCCCCTCAGTGTCACATTGCTATCACAGTACCAGCCCTCACAGTGCTGGTGGTTCTGCAACCCAGTGAGGGCCAAGAGAGGGTAACAGAAGCATAGAAGTTCTTACGGCCCATCATTCCACTCTTGTACATGAAAGACTTGAAAAATGCATTCCTTAATTACCCTTGCTTGCTGTAAATTTCCAGTGTTATTATTCCATGTAATTAAGTGATGCACCTGTGTGCTTTATCACAGTCAGAATATTTCTTCTGCAAAAAGCAAACAAGAATTCCTTGCTTTTCCCCAGCTCTCTTTGCTCAGTCTTAGGCACAACTCCATGATTTTAAATGTTATGACAGTACTCTGCAAGAACTCACCTTGCAGTTAGTGCAAAAGTGCTTACAAAGGTGCTCTCTAACCTCTCCAGGAGCAAGCCAGGGTGCACAACACAGAGACAAGAGAAAAGGATGGGAAAAGTGGCACATCCTTACAAAAATGTGTACAGCATGAGGTTAAAATGCACAACAAGAAAGCAATCTAGCACTTGGTGGTAATTCCAATGAAAATGCATTTTTTAGCCTTTCAGAGTTCAAAAAAAACCATCCAAAATACATTTGATGGGAGTTATTTCTTTCTTCCCTCAAAAAAGAAGAGACTTGCAGTCCTCGGTAAAGGACTTCACCTGGACTTATCAAAGCTGACTCATGGCAGTCTAGCACAATTTGGCACTTGGAGCACTTGCTTCCTTCACAACTGGGCAGGCTCTGTGCCCGCTGGCAGCCAGCAGAGCAGGATGCAGTTACCATGGCACTGGAACACGCAGCAACTTCACAACTGCCACGGCAGCAGCGCCGACCGAGGGACCCACGGAGGGGAAGCAGCAGGTGAGTCTTTGAATAAGCACAGGCAAAAGCAAAAACAGCAGTAGGGTGAGTGTTCTGCCTTGTAAACATCCTAGGCACAGGTCCCCTGGATGTTCTGTTTTATTGCTCTGGCTGCAAGGAAAGCAGAGGGAGAGTAAAACCTGGCGGCACCAGGAGCATATGGGCACACACGGGTCCACACACGCCGCTCTCCCGCCATGACTTCACCCTCTAGCACTGCTGCAGATGTCTGGATCCGTTTGTCACAGCGACAAACCAGCCAGAATCTGGCTGAGAAAATGCCACCAGTGAGCCTTCTTGGAGTAACACACAAAGTTTAATCACTTGAGTCACTTATCACATGAAGGTACTTCAGTTAATGAAGCACAGCAGCTCATAACACAGTGTTTATCTGCTGCACTTACACCTGCTCCCCTCAAGTTTCAAACACTCCTGCCACCTCCTGTTTCAGCTCCTAACACAAATTAGTAGCAAAGCATTGAGTATCTGATTAGCACAGAAATGGATGCAAAGCAGGACTAGCAATACTAGAGGAATTTTCAAACAAGATACAAGTGCACAACAGAAGCACAGGATGCCATGTGTGAGCTGAGCAGGACACTTGGGACTGGCAGCTCCGTTTGGATGGAGGAACATCTTTGCAATGCTGCAAACCCAAACTGTGGCAGAAGCAGAGGAGGATACACTGGGACGCTTAGGGTACACTTTTGGGCTGCAGTGGAGTGACCTCTGACCATAAAATGCAAGGTGCTATTGAAAGATACATCTCACCCCAAACAGGATTTATGTTTCCTACTTTGTCACTCTCATTAGGGTTTGCTGGGCAGCCAGAACAGCCCACCAGAAATCTGAGTTGAGTGTCACCTGGTAAATATTACGTTGTTCTGCAGATGGGAGAACCTAACCAGCAAACCAGAGGCCTGCCAGTTCTCCACACTGCAGGAATGTGCTGCTTTTTTGTCCAGTTTCTGGTACTTCTCACTAATGTTTCCTTCTGTCGGCAGAGTCCAACGCTTCCAATGCAACAGAATACAGAAAGTCAGTGCTTATCTCTGGGAGCTCAGTTCATGCTGTTTAATGAATCAGGATGATGTTGAACAGCTGGACAACAGAAAATAAATCACAAAGTTCACGCTGCTAAATTCCTCAGTACTCCAGTTGTGCTATAGGGTACAATTTCCCACACCTGAAAAACATTTTGAGGGGTTTGGATTTCCTTTTTTAGTTCTAAAATCAGCCTTTCAGATACTCAAGTGTTGCATAAACATGACACTGCAGTAGACAACACAATGCACGAAAGTTATAAATGTGAATAAGCACAGTAATTATATTTTCTCATCTGACCAAATGTGACACAGTTAAAGTATGAGCTCACTCGAGACAAACACCATGAGAACTCATAAATTCCACCCACTGTGTTATCTCATAACTGATCACAGTGCCACCCAGCATATTTAAATATAGAATATACCCAGTCATTATGCAGAAGATAAAATTGTGAACAAAAGTCATAATAAGGGTGATTGTGATAAGACAAGGACAATAGGAAAAGGTTTTGAGGCCCATGTGTCTGAGATGTTATACAAAATGACTACAAAATATCTATTCTGAATTTCTGGGAAAAAAGCATTAAATGCAAAACATCAGGAGGCTGGAAATTCATTTGTCCTCTCAAACCTTAACTGCCTCACGACATCAAGTGAATAATTTCCCTTGCAATTTCCCATGTACAGCTTTTCCTCTACTGGACAGTCAGCATCTGTCCATTTTCTCTAGGAAAGGTCCAAACCTTTGAACTACCAACAGCTCTTTATCAACAAACACACACTCGACACTGCCCCTGGATACAGCCTGCTACCTCTGAACACAACATGTTTCATTTTACTGAAATGCACAAAACAAAGCCTTCAAGGGCCCAGGAACTCTGCAAAGATGTAGCACAAAGAAGGATACTACATCTGCAGTGAGAGCAAATCCAGTATTGTCAGCAGGGATAATTGCAGTAGTATCAGAGCTTAGACTGAAGTTGAATTTGGCCTTCACTGTAATGCAGAGTTATAATGAGATAACAAAGAGATTGAGGTGATTAACTATAAACAGAAATAAACCCTCCATGCCAACTGTTTGACTGCAAACACAGCAATGCCCTGCTCAGCAAGCTTAGGCTGCTCAATAAATTCAATAGTGAGAGGGGTAACTGACCCATCAGGGTCTTAGTTGTCAAGTTTTTATTTGCCTCCTTTGTATCACCCTTGCAAGTCTAATCTTAAAGCCCATTCAGAGTGGCATGAGCACCAAGTTCTTCTGAAAGCATAAGTATTATTACTTGAGATATAACCAAGACCTTGGAATTGAATTACAGACACTGTTATTGCATCTCTTCTCCAGTCAAATATTCTGCATTGTATTTAAGCATGAGAGGCAGTGCTTTACATCCACTTACCCACAATGATTTCATTCCTGGGACCCAGTACGTCCTTAATGCTGCAAATAAAATGCAATCTTTGACTCCCTTACAAGGATCAGCCTGTTCTTTTCACTATCATGAATTTCTCCATTTTAGTTCTTCATCTAAACAGCAAATCAGAGGATTTCACAACTGTGAGCCTATAAAAGCAGAATCAGGCCCATTACTACTTTAGAGAGACCCATCACTATCACATCTATAAATTTAATTACTGAACCTTATTACCTCTTTTTTTAGAAAGAAGTTTTGTGCAAGCATTCAAGACTGCAGTCAGTGCTTGCAAGGAACTTAGCAAAACCATGACAGGAATAGGATGCCTTGGGAATAGATGACTCTCGTCTGAAATGCATAATTAGCTTTTGGTTAAGTGTGCAATTAACATTAAAATTTACAATCAAATATGATGGTGTTCTAATTTTACCTCCTGTAAATGAAAAAGAAAAAAAAAAAAACAAAAAACAACTCGGTTGCCAGTGTTACTTCCTTGAATCCCCTCCCTGAGAGGCGAGCTGCTCAAGATCATCCTGTCATCCAGGGATGCCTGACACAAAAAGCTTTTAAAAACATTGTGTATTTGCCTTCTGGACAGCTACACAGCAGGGGGGTTATTCTGGTTTACACTTTTCTGTTTTGTAGTGGTAACTGACACTCAATATAATTAGCAGTTGTCATATTCCTTTTTTTAAAGATCCAAAAAAACCCAGAGCAATATTGCTTTGTACCCTCTCCCCAGCTGTGCCTGAGAGCTGTAACACGTGTTTCAGACATCCACTAAAGCTGATCTCACACCCCAACAGGTTTCAGCAGTTAAGCCACTGAGACATTTTTGTTAATGAGAAGGAAAAACCTTCATCCTAGCAGTTTAATTCTGATAAACAGCTCCTTAGAAGAAAAATCATACTGAAGTCTAAATATGCTGCCTCTGCCTGAACATCACAGCCTTTCTGCCTTTTAACCTGAAGTTAAATTTAATCTCTGCTGCTTTTTACAAGGAGGGGTTGAAACTAGTTTCAACTGTAACATCAGCTGCCAAACCCTGTATTTAGTTATGTTTATTATTAATCACATCAATGTTGAGAGTCCCTTGTGTAGGGTGCTGCACAAAAGTATAACAGAAATAGAATCAAATTCCTCACACAAAGTATGTATTGAGTGGTGTGCAAGTGTTTGGGGCTGAACCCTGCCAATGATTTTCCATCAATTAATTTATGTGACTATGCAAAGAGTTCGTGAAATGAACCCAGATTGGGCCAGCACAAAGGGCCAGAGGCTGCCCCCCTCAATGCCACATTGCTCAGGAGTTCTGCTGACATTTTCACCACCATTACTCCTCACCGGCAACAGACACACAAATGCACAGAAAGGAGAAAAGGAAATCTCACCTTGCTCTTACCTAAAACTGAAATCACTTTTATTCATTCACCCTGCTTCCATGTGGATCTGGACAAAGTGGCCCTCTCTAGCTGCTAGGCAACCTGAACTCTGCATTAAGTATTAACTGTTTGCATTTGCTAAGAATATAATAATGTTACCTTTGAGATTTATTTATGATAAAAAAAATATACCTAGCTGAAAATATAATAGTTTTCCTCCAGTAAACAGTAATTAGCAACTCTGGGAATACAAAACTTGGTCAAGAAATGCAGAGAGATATTATAAATTGGCTCCTTACAACCCAATCATAAGGAGGATGCTTTACATGAAAGTATTATTACAGATGGTAGTGGCATAAAAAAAAAATCTAATCCAAGAATTGCATTTATGTAGATATGTAAATATCTATATAATATAGGAATGTATTTATGTAAATAATGTTTGTAATTAGATATTAAATTACTAAGCCTCATTCAACTATAAAACAAACGTTCTCAATAAAGTTAATTTATTCTATTAAGACAATACCACCATTCCTAAACAAGACAGAAAATATTTGAAATTAAAACACAGTCAACTGATCTTGGAGTTCTTTAAAGAAAGGGAAAAATAGCCGGCAAAAGATTATTTCATAAACCCCTCTCTCAACATTTCACTGTTTCCACATGCAGCAGCAGTGCTGTCATTCTACCTTAAACCTTAAAAACATCATGAATATCTCTGTTATGTCCCGTTCCTCCCAAGCTAAAGAGATATTCCTTTCAAGTCTTTTCAAAGCAGATCATTTCCCAGACTGCTTAGTCACAAGCACAACTGATTATTAAAATATCAATTTGGGTGATTGAGGCATTAATGTCAACAAAGCAAGAGGCCCACTAATGACACCAAAATCAAACAGAGGAGCACTCTCTTCTGATCGCTCCATGTGACAGCTTGTCAAATCCTGATTCACTAAATACAGACTTCCTCAAACTCAGCACAAACACAAATGCAAGATCTCTGGCTTGAAAATGTTCATCAACTTCTGCTGGAGAAACAAAACCAGGAGTCAGGCCAGAGAGACATTTACTAGACTAGACTGTCAGTCTTTACCTGCAGCTGCTCAGCCCTTGAAGCCGCGTGAATTTTTCTGAGCTTTAAGAACTCTTGGCAGCTGGGTCCTGCACCTAAATTCTGCTCTCCTGTTCAACTCAGGCAACAGAAGGAAAGTCCCACTGATCATGGATCTCTCTGGATCACAACTGGCACAGCAATAACAACTTCCCTCTCACCTTGAGACTTGCAGAGCACAGAACAAGGTTATTTGGCAGAGCCCTTGAGCACCTCCAGTCTGCCACAGCTGTGCTCACTTCAGAGTTCCACAAGCACCCCTGAAGTGAGAAAAGAAGTGCTTTTCTCTGAATTTTAGAAAAACATTTGAAGTGGTTAAGTCAAACACTTGTACCTTCTTCTTCACTTAGTTTCACATTAAGCCTGATTCAGGTAAGGATTAATGCCAAGCTTAGGGGGAGCATAACTGAAAAAAAGTCAACATAACAGGAAAATTGTAAGTCAGAGGAAAGGGTCCAATGGAGCCACAGAGCCCCACACTCCCAGAAACTAAACAGCAGCTGTAAATAAATTTTTTTAAGTAATTGGAAGACAGGTTGGTATGAAAACTCTTTCTTCCTACGCATAGGAACTCAGTTTTGGCAGGCTAATGGACCCCACTATTACTTCATGTAGCCTGGAGAACACATTAAAATAACAAATAAAATCTCAAGGCAGGCAGGAGACAAATAAGTTGAAATTTGGTGGAGGCACACAGTGGTTTTTGTTAAGGTCCTTGAATCATGACTCATGTCAGGGATCCATGCAAAAAGAGAGAACAGAACACAAGTTACTCTGGAAACTGTCCAACACTTAGGTGTACCTTTTATTAAAAATAAATGTTAAATCAACAGTATTGTTGGTAACTCTAATATTACAGGTCCTATGGATAGCACCCTCTGAGGAATCCACCTGACATCTCTTTTCATAAGAAGCTTAAGGTTATTAAAGCTTTTTTTGCCCCAAAGCCCTCTAACAGATTTAATTAAGATTATTGCTTAATTCACTTTAATCACAGTATCTTTGGGAAAAAAATTCTAATATTTTATGGTGTTTTCTGTCTTGCTTTTATACAACTTCTTAGAAAATTTCATATTCCAAAATTCAGAAAGACCAACTAAATGGAAATCATCTTTAGTTGCTTATAGGGCCTGAAGTAAAAATGTTTTTATTGCCAAAACCCTAAATTAAATCAATCTATTTCATATCAGGCGACTTACTTTAGTTTCAATGTCAGGATTTTACAACATGAAAAGGATCTTTTATTAATCAATTTGTTGTACATTGTACCCAGCAACACAGAAATAAAATGAATCATGTAGTTGTAGCACAAAAAGAGCACCTCATTTTAGATTCTCACTATTCAAGATCACCACAATAAATAAAAAACCCAGAAGTGATTACTGTAATTTTACATTTAAATGCAATTATTAAAGAATTATAAATCAAGTGTAGGTAGATCCACTAGAATATTAAGCTCTTAGATAGGGCAGAAATTGGGTAGAAATGGGCTGCTGAGCAGGTACATGAGTTGCAGGAAGATACATAGGTATCTTATGTAGATATCTTATGTAGAGGCCATAAAATGATAGTATGAGTTGTGTGTAGAGTTCATTGAAATGTAGAGCAGCTGCTTGGACCACATCGGGACCCTCAGCAGCTGAGTGAAAGGGTAACACAACGAGAACTCCCTCTGTTTACTGCAGGGACACAAAGGTCCAGCCACACAGAACTTCTGAACAACCAAAAACGACACCAATCCAAAAATCCACTTCCAAACAAGCTATTTTTTACCATCACACCTTTGCTGGGATTAATATAAAGCATCTTTGAAAACGCTGGCACTTACCCAAATCTGCAGCTTGACCCTCTTGTCATTCCTGTAAACTGTTTTCACCTTGAAGTCGATTCCCACTGTGCTGACGAAGGCTGGGGTGAAGGTGTCGTCGGCGTATCTGAACAGGAAGGACGTTTTACCCACGCTGCTGTTGCCAATGATCAGGAGCTTGAACATGTAATCAAAATTCTGGTCTGAAGTATCTTTCTGCCTGAATCTGGCATCTGTTACTGAAGCCATCTATGAAAATGACAAACATGGAAAAAGAACAGATTTAAGAGCAGTTCAGCATTTGTTTTCCTTAACTATGTACCATATGTTTAGGTTATCTCTCCACTTTCTAATGTCATAACCACTATATCTGCTGACTAAAGAGGAGCACACTTTGCAATCTTCTTTTAAATCCTGGCTTTAGTCCTGTTTAGTGTTCACTCGTGCTGGTAAGACTTCCAAACCCAAGAAATACACCTGTTGCACTGCTTTGTATTTAACAGAATAACAGATGGCTACTGCAGATTGTTCAAATACTCATGGGGAAACAGCATTCTTTACTCCAGTGGCAGGGTGCCACTTCTGTTGCTCCAATAAACTGAAACCAAGAACTAAAATCTTTGACAGTGCACCCAACCATGCAACTCATCAAGCAGCCTCCAAGGTAAATAAACCTAAATAATTGTTTTTACTACTTCTGTGGAAAATCCGCATTTCTAGTGCATGCACCACCACCATTTTATCCTTACAAAAGTTCCATCCTCAACATTTACAGAAGGAAAAAAAAGGCAATGGGAAAAGATGAAAAACCAGGAATTTCAGCCAGAAGCTTTGAATCTATCTAACACCTATCTACTCCTAAGACTGCAATTGGAATACACAGCACTGTATAAAATGTGAGGGCTCAGTGGGGATGCAGACAGCATTTAGAATGGATAAATTATCCCTTTTAGATTCAGAAGAAAAAAAAACAAAGCAGAATATGAATCATTAAGGGCCATGAACAGCCCTGGCTGCTCTAATGTGTGCAGCTCAGACGCTTGGTGGGAGGAGGCAAGACTCTGATTTTTCATCTCTGGTTGTACAGAACACAACTATACAAAGCAAATTACAACAGAGGAAGGAAAAGAAACTTTACCTTTTAACAGATATACCACACTTTTAATCTCTGATGCTGTTTGATACTACTACACATCAAATAAGCAAAGGTCTTGGCTCCTTATAACCAGTCACAAGGTTGGCAAATTGGAACAATGACAGCACAGGTCAAATTAGCAGCTACTCATCCAAACCTGGGCCTGGGCTACTCATGTGCAGAGTCAGAAGGCACTGAGCAGTGACAGAAGCCTCTCCGTCACCCAGCATCCACAGAAGTTAATTTTCTCCTCAACTCAAATTCACAGGCACCTTTGGGAACAAAACTCACTCCTCTGTCTACTCTCAAGAATGTGCCCAAATACCTTCCTTCTTAGCAAGTCTCACCTGCACACAGGATTTCACCTATTCACTGAAAAAAACCAGCAACAACAACACCCCACAAACCCAAACAAAACCAAAACAAACAGTTCAAAATTCACAACTATAAACCAAAATGCTATCCCAGGGGAATTTAAATAGGAATGGTAATCCAACAGAGGGGAAACAAGCCAAAAGCAGCCCAGTTTAAACTTCAGTACAATATACACAACGGTTTATCTCAGATTAAACATATGCAATTTTCTCACACAGAAAAGGGCTGGTGCAGCAGACATTTCATTCACAGACTGCATTCACAAGGGCAGGTTCTAAAGAAATTTATCAGTAGCTCAACAGTGAGCAGCTGCAGTGAATGCATTAAAATCTCCCCACAAGTATTTCTCTGTAGGATACAGCACAATTCTGATATACTCTTTTCTGAACTTCAGCTGTTCTTCAGTCAGACTACAGTCCTTTGCAAGCACTCCAGAAAACACAAGCACAAATTTTCTTCTCATTAGTGTATCAGAAAACAGCTCTTCTAGCCATGTGTTGTGGTTCATAGCAGGAATTTCTAAAATGAAGAATTCAACATCTGACTGACTTCCATTCAGACACCCAGGCCAATGCACTCACTGCCTCCTTATCCTTAGAAATCTCAGCTGCAAAAATTATGAATCAGGTGATTAGTTGATTTGTATCATCACCACACTGGACAACATAAAATTCTCTATTTGAGTCATTTATCTTCCTCATACACATTTTAATCTCCACAAATGCCATTAATGCCATTGACAACACTTGTGTGCTTGCTAGAGAAGAAAAAAAGTATTAAAATCTCTACTTCTCCATTCCACTCACACAAGCTTGAGATAGTGAGAAACCCTCATCACTTGAAGCCTGGTCTTTTAAAGATGCAGAGGCAGACCTTTAACAATGATGTATTGCACTAATCATACAGGAATCAGTATCTTCTTTCTACCCCTGGCTTCCCAGAACCCTTCCACACACTCCAGGCTGATCTTTTAACTGAAGCACTGCTGCCTCTATTAACCCTCCTAGATTGCTCTAATCAGAATTGTACCTGGCTACAAATGTAACTTTCAGATCTCAGCTGAAAAAGCAATTACAGAATGTGGCCAGCTTGAGCAGCTTTGTTAGAAGCACAACACAGAGAATAAGATCAAATGATACTTGCCCAGAACGTGGGGCTGTTGTCATAGAAGCACAACCCTCGCTGGCCTCTGTGCTGGCTGAAGATGCTGCAGGTCAGTGTCTTGAATCACCAGAGGCAGTCAGAGCACAAAAATTTTAAAGAAAACTCCATCCCCTTGCTTAAATTTGACTTTTCCCTTTCCCCTCTAGTGAACAGAGTGAAACTGAAAGGACTTTCATACTTATTTCTGACTATCCCTCTGACTATTACTGAAGCTGTGCTCCAGCAGCACTTGGGCTGGAAGTGTTTGCAGGGCTACCCCTGAATTTGTGTTTGAATCCTGAAGCCAGGGAACAGCAGACCTTTCCTCTGGTCCTCCTCCCCTCCCTTTCTCTTCCCCACCTGTTGTCTCACTCCTGCTCCAAGCACTCTCCAGTCATGTCAGCCCTGAGGACCCTGCAGAGAGCTGGATCAGAGAACAGGGAGATCCCAGTTAAAAATAAATCCTCCCACAGCTTCTCCTGTTTTGCAGGGCTGTTTGTAAAGTTGGTTCAGCTCCTGATCCCGCACGGCTGAGGGAGACAAGCAGAGGGGACAGAGCAGCGGGAAGTGGTGGCAGTTGCTATGCTACTGAGAGAAAGGTGCACGAAATCACATCTCCTGCAGCCCCTCTGCACCTGGAGGAGATTCTGCAGCACAGAGAAACGGAGATAACACGCTGAGGTCAGGCAGCTCCTGCCCAAACCACCCGAAGGCTCACTGAGCCACTGCTCCCAGGGGACTGTCCTCCCTCCTTGCTCCAAGGCCATTTAGCTGGCAGTGTAACCCCTGCTCCCTGGGCACACAGCCACAGATGCTCTTTTAGGATGGCTCCTAACAGAACAGTATCTCTGCTGTTTCACACAAACACACAGCCCAAGGAGAGTTCTGTTACAGGAGACCAGGTCAAATACAGCTGGCACACAGAGGGCAAAGGAGAGGCTCGTGACAGTTTCCATTTGGAAACTGTCTTGGACTAATCCTCAATAAAATACTTATAAAGGAAAGATTTTGCTACAGGACATAAAACCCATTACACAAGAGAGGGAAAAGCTGCCAATCAGATCGTCCTTGAGAACACTTCAGCATGAGACCTTGCATCATTTAGTTCTTTGCCTGGGTGGCCCTCTTTTTTGTAGCTAAGAGCATACTAATATTGACAATCTTTCTTCCCCACGTGCATTTAGCAATGGGAGCAAGGTCTCAAACACAGCCACTTCCAACTAGTTTTGTGGGAATAGGCAGTTTTGTAGCTCTGAGATACCTGATTATTTCCCTATTGAGGAAAAAGCCTGCAGTGTGAGCTCATCCTTTATTAGACAAAGAAACCACATAAGAGCAGGATGCTGCAAATGCTCTAAAGCAATAAAATCTTAATCAGAGCTTATTAGCCACCAAAGAATATATTCCTAGGTCAAGGTGGCTCTCCTGCCTTTAGCTTCTATTTTGGTCTAATGAATTTTAAAAGAAAAAAGCCTGTTGCCCTAAGACACCTCCATAGGAAACCAGCCTTTGTTGTTTTTAGTGCTCACTGAAATGTGTCACATAGATGGATCCACACAGCTGTGCTCCTCAATTTGTGACCAGCATCATGGTGAAGATTCAAAATTGTTTCTAGTGCAACACAAAACATCGAAGTGCTCCTGCTCTTAGGAATCACTGAAAGTGGTCACTGTAAACCCTGCTCTGCAACATTTTTTGCCTACAGCCAACTTCAGTAAAAGTTTAAAGTGTTGAAAACATCAACTGATGTATCTCGCCATTTATGTATTGCCAGGAGCAAAAGGCTAAGGTTGAATTTTAGTGTTGCCAGCCCTTACAGTTTTAGCTACAAACTAATGGAGGGCTGTTCTTTATCCTCTCACAGACAAGAAACAAGAAATTCAATCATTACCTTGGAAGGTTACAGGTCTCCTTATTAGCAAACACATGGGTGTGTTCACAGACATGTGAGAAGGTCTGAATTTGAGAAAGAGTTTCCTTTTTTGCTGTCAGTCACCCCAGTTAACCATGAAACCTGGTCACACTGATGCAACTTATACTTCAAACTATGCCCTAAGACACATTTGCAAATTCAACTTGTTATGAAACTGTGTATTCTCTATATTACAACTTCTGGGCAGTTCTAGCAATAAAATCTTTTCATATGCTTCATTTTAAAAGCCAAAACTGTAATTTCCTATATTTGTCTTGTGTTATTTAGGACCAGTAACAATTTAAATAAAACTGTTTCATCATCATCCACTAAAACACATTTCTTTAATTAGGCAGATGAGAGGATGGGGTGAAACCACTCCTCTGTATTTCTACAGTAACCTATGAGAGGAGTTACTAATGTGCAATATAACTTCTTCTCAAAAGCATTAAGACCTTGTGTATTTTTTCCCAAAAGAGTCTTAGAAAATGCATATAAGTTTAAAATATTCTAGTTCACAAATTACAGATCTACATCAATTTTCTGTTATAAAAACTCACTCCTTTATGTGCTCTGTCATTGGAAAATAAATACTGTTCTCTTTTTCAGAAATTAAGTTCAATTCTGAACCAGATTTCTACCAAGCAATGGAATTTTTTACAGCCAATGTGTGTTGTCTTAAGGATAAAGCTCATAAAGGAAATAAGGCTGTGATCTTAGAGACTTATACAAATGCTGTTCTACAAGAGAGATCTATCAAAAGCAGAAAATAGAGTATGAGCAATTAACATAACTACTAATAAACATTGCAAGCAAGTGATAGTTACCAATTTAGATCTATAATCCATGAGAGAGATGAAGGCTTTGCTGTAAGTATATGAATCAAGAGAGTGGTCACACTGTTGAACCTGCGATGTAGAAGCAAAAGGATTACAATGATTATGATAAAGATGAATAATAAGAATATTAGGTAAGGGATAGGCAGGTTAGGCTGGGAACACAGTGCTGTGTAAGGTCTGAGCTTCCTCCACTGAAGGTAAAGAGGAAAGTCCTGTAGTGTACAAAGAGAACAGAAACAGTGCTTGAGTTAGTGACAGATATATATTAAGATAACAGCAAACATTTGAAGCCATCAGTTTAAAGTTAATTAAAGGGAGATTATCTTTACTCATCTAAAATTAAAGCTCTAGATAAATCTCACAAGTGGATGGAAAACCTTAGATAGGAATCATTACACATTTCCTGAAGAAAGGCAGCAAAGCAAATGGAACCAAGAAGCAGCTGAAATCCCTCTGTACACATGGGTGTTTTGCACACCTGGATCAAAGCCTACCATGCTGCAAAGACAACTGCAATAGGACATGGAAATATTTGCAACTTACAACACATCTACACAAAAAAATCCACCTTAAAGTAGTAATTATTCCAGATTTAGAGCAGAAAAACATAACACAACATAGTTGTCTTTTTCATGGCTAATACAGTCTAAAGGCCAAGTGTGTGTCTGGTGCATTTCCTCTCCAGTAAACCAGGCTACAGCACCATTTGTCATCCTGACTTCCATTATCTTGCCTTGTGGAGACTGCCAGAACACTTGGGCACACTCAGACCTTATGTAAGTAACAGGCTGCAGCCACCTACTCCGGGCCAGAATTTGGATCAAAGACAAATCCTTTCTCAGGATCCACACAATTGACAATCACCTCACTTGGCAACACGACAGCAGCTTGGTGTTGCCCAAAGTATTGCACATTTTTTGGTGTCAGTTACATTTCCTCCTGCTCTCACAGCCCTGCCCTCTGCAATAGCTGCTCCCTGTGACAGCCTCTGGCTCACTCTTGGAACACCAGTCAAGAACCAGCAGGTATCACTTTTTTGCCATCTAACTTTACAAATACATTTGGTTTGACTGTTGTTAGAAAGATTTCCTGGAGTCAAACATCAAACCATGCCTCTCCCACTTCCTGCACGACATTCCTCATCCTCAAAGTCCATTTCAGAGCCACAATAAAATTCTCAGGAAGGAGGAATTAGTCCCTCTATTTTTTTTTGTCATCGTAATATTAAAGAAATAGAAGTTTCCACTTTTCTACTCTCTTCTGTGAGTACTGAGTGTTTGCCACTCTCTTACTAGCACATGGTTCCATGTCTGTTGGCAAGCCCACTACTCCAGAAAATACTGAGAAAAATATTTAACAGTAAAAAATTCTCTCCTGGTAAAAGGAACCCAGTAGCTGAACCCAGATCAGCTCTCTTCCAAAGGATGCAAGGAAGAGGGGATTTTTATCTTCCTGATGCCCTGAAGAGTGGATGCAGAGATTTCCACAATTCCCAGAATATTCTGTTGAATTTTGGAATCCTGGAGCCAGCCAGTGTCTAGGTCTCCAGAACTGCAAGCTGAGGCTGTCCCAGAGAACAGTGCACAACGACGAGGCTGATGGCTGTTACAAAACTCCCCACCTCCAAAGCCCTTCCTTCCTGTCACAGGCACTGCAGTGACGGCAGAGGCAACAGAAATCCGGAATTCAGTCCCCTTCTTATTGGATCTCCAGCCTTGCAGTTCTGCCTCTCTTTCTCAGGAAGGAACTGGCAATAGTGAAATATTTCTGAGCACCTCACTGCTGAATACACTGAAGTAGCAGAGACATAAAAGCACCCAGAACAACACACAAGATGAATCTGTACCAGCTCTGCTACAAGACACATGTGAGTCCCTGCTGATCCTTCCCCAGCTGGAAGGCAGGCACAGCTACATTCTGCACTGGGATACAGCCCACCATGGAAAAGGCCATGACTGTGCCCTCCCACAGGGGTGGGAGATAAGGGAAGTTCAAGCATGTGATAGCACTCACCCTATCTGGAGCTAGAGTGAGCCCACATGCAGATTCAGGTACACACTCCTCCACCAATGAGCAGGAGACTGTTACAGATTTTTCTGCATCACTGGGTCGAAAACCTTTCACTTATAGGTAAAAACAAGCTGCTGTCCTCCCCAAATCAAGTGACCAGAGACTGGAATTGTAGAACCACCTGCAAACCAGAATCACACAGAGACAGGGCCAGCTCAGGATGCCTCTGCAGTGCAGAAGTCTAATTTGCTGCTTTTTATCCTCCTTTTCCAAGCAGAAAATCTGTGATGAGTAAGTTAATTCATTTCTCTGTGCTATGATGTTCTCCCATGCTGCAAAGTAAGCCACCTGCTAACTGGGATTACAACAAGCACCCTCACACGTCCCATTTTTTAATGAGCTAATACTTCCAAACATAAATCTTATTGCTTATTTCAAATATCAAACACTACTGCACTAAGCTAAGCACACATTTCCAGGAGCTCTCTAAATATGCAGAACCTGAAGCACAAGATACATTTTTACAGCAAAAAGCATACCTTAAATGACTAGTTCAGGACATTTCTCAGGGTTAGCCATTAAGAACTGGCTCAAAAACCCCTACTTCTTCAGCCCAGCTAGTAACAAAGAATAGACATGTACCTACTGGGGAGGACATGAGAGCCTTCCCTGGCACCACAACCAGCCAGAGTGATGCAAGACCCTGAACTGTGATGCTGTGACCTGCACATTTAAATCTGGAACTGCATGAAAACATGAAAACGAAGGTAGGAAAAACCATCTCTGAGCTACATAGCTAACATAACTACAACATGACAACCATCATGTTAACAAATACTTTGCGTTGCTTTGCGACACACAAGAACTACTGCTGTTAAAACCTAAAGCAAGTAAGTCTTCTCACTTTGTCACCTGAAAATATATTGGGTCTGCAAAGAGGGCATCACGATTTTGTCAAAATTGCAAAGGAAGTTTGATTTTAATTTGGTTTATTTGGTCTCTCTTCTGACTTATACTATAAATTGTTCTGATAAAACTGTCCTGAAGGCAGTGAAGTCCCAGTAAATGCATATACAACCACCTCCAGGATAGCAAGCACAATAACAGGATGTAAAAGCCTTTTAATTACACACTTCCATACAGCAGTGTATGGATTCAATTTTGTACCCTCTGTAACCTAATACCAGTGCTCCCACGATTTGAGTACAGTTGCAAACACACAGATCAAAATTATAGTTTCAGTGACATTTTTACCTTTGGAGGGAAAAAAAAAAGCCAAACAAGAGAATGTTATTTGAACAGAGCTAATCCAGGCAACTCTGAAGCCCTGCAAACTATTATTTGCACAACTGTGAGTGCAGCACTGGGTGAAGAATAAGTGATGAGAAACAAAGCAGAAGTCAAAACTAGATTTGCCACCAAAGAATTTCACAGAAACACGTTCTGAGACCACGGTCTTACGTTGTCTCAAGATATGAGAAAATCCACGTTAGAATTATTTCACAAACACACCCCTCCCCTTTTTTTTTTTTCTTTTTGCACAAGTTACACTTAATTTAGGCCAGATCAACCTGATGCACTGCACAAGCAAAAGGACAGCATGGAGACAGAACCTTGGGAGGCAAAAAGGTGGAGCCACTCGTGCCGGTGCTGGCGATGCCGCTGCGGTCCCACGGGCTCATGATGTTACCGCGCTCATCAGTGGCACTGCCGGGCTGGCAAGCGCGGGGAAAACCAACGAGCTGTCCCAGAACGCATGGCAAAAAAAATACCACATGCGTTTTGTGCGGCAGCAACTGGACAAACTGGAGAGTTGATACTTTTTATGTGCTAAATTAGAAGATGGATCCGTTTGGCTTGGCGCGGTGGGCTCGCTGCCGGGGGCCCTAAGGGTGGTGTGGGTACGGGCAAGTTGGCTCCTCCGGCTGTTCGGCGGTGAGAGCTCGGGCGGGCTGTGCTGTCCGGCAATAGCGGGTCCCTGCCCTGCCCCGAGCAGCCACGACGACAGCGGTGCCGCGCTTCCCGGCAGGGCTCCATGGCCGAGCAGTTATTGTCACCTGTTCCCCCTCCCCGAGCCGGCACTGCCCGGGCTGCCGGGCACGGGCGGGTTATGCACCAGCTGGAGAACAGCCGGCAAGGCCCCGCTCTCCCGCCTCCCCCCCGCCAGGCTGAGGGTACCTTAGAGATAAGGCAATATTATATCGCCCCTCATTGCTGGGAAATGTTTATTTTAGAGATGGAACTGCTGTTGCCCTCTCCGCCCCGCCACTCCCGAGGGCTGCCCGTTACACCACACCTCGGGGCACGGAGCACGCACTGGGCGCTCACCCGCCGGGCACCTCCCGCTTCCCGTCCCGCGGAGCCCGGCGACAGCCCCGGCGCTCGGTGCGAGGAGGGCAGGAGGAGTTTGTGGGTCCCGGTGGGGACGTGAGGCGAGGAACACCGCCAGCCCCCTCTCCGCCACCTTCGAGGGGAAGCAGCCCCGACGGTGCGGGAGGAGCCCCCCCAGAGGGGCCGCGGCTCTTACCTTTTACGAGCCGGGACGAGCCGAGCCGGACTGAACTGAAGCGAAGCGAGCCGAGATGGGACGAGCCGAGCCGGACTGAACTGAAGCGAAGCGAAGCGAAGCGAAGCGAAGCGAGCCGAGCCGAGCCGAGCCGAGCCGAGCCGAGCCGAGCCGAGCCGAGCCGAGCCGAGCCGAGCCGAGCCGAGCCGAGCCGAGCCGAGCCGAGCCGAGCCGAGCCGAGCCGAGCGGTCCCGCGGCCACTGCTCGCGTGGCGGGAGCCGCCCCCCCGCCGGTACCTGGGGCGGCCCCGGGGGCGGAGCGCGGCCGGGCGGGGGCGGGGGCCCACGGGGAGCGCGGGAATGGGAATCGCCTCAGGCGCTCCGGGAGCCCCCGCGGGCAGGGAAAACGTCCCGGGCACGACCCAAACTTGCCATTCTTATCGCACTTTCCGCACGGGTTGGGATTCCCGTCAGTAGCACTGTTAACTCTGAAGCCTTGCGATGGCCGCTGTGGCATCAGGCGCTACATTTTTACTGGTGAGAAGACAAAAATTGAGGCAGTGGCTGCGATCGAAGTCATTCACATGAAGGAGGTCTGATGAAGAGGTTATGGTGGACCCTCTTAGTTTTAAAACCCTTTAGACCCCAGAGAGACCTGACTGTGATCTCTCCAGGAAAGCAAAATAACCTTTAGAGATGGTGCCCTAGACAGAATGAACAAAATACTGGGTTTTTAAAAACGTTGAATATTATGTGTGGCATAACTAAGAAGGTGCTTCCCTAACAACCAGCAAAGATGGCAGGATTTAATCAAGTGCTTCAGCACAAACACAAGGTCTTGCTGGGCCCAGGAGAGGCTCCTTGTGAGGGGAGGCCAGAGCAGGAGGTGCTTAAAGGTACTGGATTTGCAGAGTTTCTGTCTTCAGGCAGCACCTCTGAACTCAAACCCCTAAAACTTGGGGGTGCAGATGTCTCTTCACCCTGCTATGTCCTCCAGAACACGGGTGCCTTCTTCTCAGTCTCATGGTGCCTTTTGTTTGTGGGTCAGCTCAGCTTGGACACTGCCCACACAACACAGAAATTATTTTGTCCACTTGTAAAAGCTTTTTGCACATCTGGTGATCTTCAGCATCTGATCCTCAGCTCTGATCTTCGGTGGTCTTCAGACTGGCTGGTAGGTCAACCAGCCCTTGGAGCAGCTTGAGCTTTATAACAGTTCAGCCACTTTAAAGGAGCCTGACAATTGATTTATTGTTACTTTTTGTCCAGGGCAGTGTACTAGTTACCAGTATAATGAGAATGCAGAAAGCCAGGGAGCACAGCAGTACTATATGACTAGCATATAACTAAGGGGAGCATTTTAGGAACAATCACAGGAGAGATGCTGAGCAGCTTTAAGGAACATCTCTGTGCAGATCGGAGATGCCATATAGCTTCTCCATTTTACTCAAGTCAGAGCTCCCAGGTGGTAATCTTCTATCCTCATCTAGAATGAAAATGTGTATTTGCCATGAAAACCCCAACTAAAAGTACTGTTACATAAACCAGACTCTGATTTAAGCCTTAAGCAAAATACCAGCTTTGTGTAGGCAACTAGAAATAATCAACAGCATAACAAAATCCCAAACTCATTACAACAAGTATTTCAAAGACAGCCTAGAATGTTTGACACCTAAAAAGTCTTTCTAGCTCCTTGCAATCCTCCTGTTGCTCTGGGATACCTGATCTCTGCCTTTGCCAAAACCTGACTTCTCGTCAACCCAATATGGGTAGAGCTTTCAGTCGATGCTCAGTCTAGAAAATCATTGTGATCCCACAGCCCTATAAAGCACCAACACAGAATGCAAGTGGTCATGGGCACATACCTGCACTTTTGATGCAAAGGACACATCATGGCTGAGGCTCACTTGGGGATTTGACACTCTATAACCACAGCCACAAGTGCAGAGCCACTGTTCAATCCTAATTTCCAAAGGCTTTTCCAGATTTCATGCCACTCTGAAACACCAGCGTTTACCTACAAGCCCTTTCTTAGTCAGGGATAACCAAAAGAAGGCATGCACCCAGGTAATTAGGAGACATGAGACTGTGTAGTGATTTTTGCTGTCTATCACCTTGTTTAGACAGGTTTCTATAATTTATGGAGTGAATATTTTTTGCTCTCCTAGTGCACTTCCCTTCCAGGTTTTAATGTTGTACGGTCATTAATTGCTGACACCACTTCCAGTGGGGGAGATCTTTGTTATTTTAGATTTATAGATGGGGAAAAAAGGAAACAGGAAAGAACTCCCACAAGCACACGGAGGTGGAAGAGCAGATGCTGTGCTTTATCTTGTTTTCTGACACGCGGATCTATCTCACTCTCTCATAGCCGTCATGAGAGCACATTTATCAAGCACAACATACATACTCTACTACTCTCTCAACACTTTTTATTCAAAACACTGCATCCTCACACACTGCAGTTGATCTGAAAAAACAAATTCAACCTTTCTAAAAAGAGAGTTTTAAAAATTAATTTATTAATTTATGTACTAATTTATTTATTCCTAAAGCAAGAGCAGCACCAAAGGAGTTAAATCAGCTGTTGTCTAGGGGAGACAGGTAAGAACAAGACACCCACAAACAAAATCCTCCGTGTTTGAATAGGCAGCACTCACCCAGGTGCTTCTCCACTGTGGAATAAAGAGCATGTAAGGCCCGTGCTGTGTCCCCAGGATGTGTGTGAATTTCATTCCCTTTACCAGGGCTAATGCACCCAAATCCTCACAAATGGCTCTTTGAACATCGTTCATAATATCAGAAATAGCACAATAAAGTGACATCCAAATTTGACTATGCTGCCAGTGAAGCTTCTTTTATGCACAGCATGTTATGTTGTGACCTGAAGCACTCTCAAAAAGCAGGGAGCACATCTGCAGTTGTTATCAATTAATATTTCTGCAGCACATCTACCTACTTCATGCTGTGTATGTGCAAAATTGTCCAAAATTGAGTGTATACCAGCAAAGAAACTAATCAGCAGTCAGTTACCTTCAGCCTTAGCCAAACTCAGTCAACACACTCCTGCGTCTTAGCTCTGTTCCAGCTCCTCCCTTGCCCTCACTTGGAGTGCTAACAATGGGATCATGACTTTTTGAGAGGGTGGAAACTCTAGGAAGTTGGTTCCCCTTCACTCTCCACATCACAGCAGAGACATGGGAATGGAGGAGGAGATTCCTGTGTTGGCTGGAGGAAAACAGAACATGGGGGCAGCACCCACCCACTTGAGATCCCATGTCCAGGTCGTACCCTGCCTGCTTCCCAAATCCTGCCAGCTCCCCCTATCCTGCCTGTTCCCCCTGTCCCGCCTGCTCCCACATCCTGGCTGAACCCTGCACTTTTCTGCTGCCTGTGGCCTGTGCTGGGATGAGAGCCAGCACGGGCTGGTGTGTGACAGCCTCTCTCACTGTTCTGAGTCAGAACCTGGAATGCTGTAAGCACAGGTCAGCCAGTCCCTGCTTCCAGCACAGTGGTGGGGTCTCTATTTGGTTTTTTTTGTCCATAATTTAAGGAACTTACTGTATATTTCACCATCACAAAACGGTGCCATGACATTTTTCACAGCTTGGAGAGGATTGATCACTCAAGCTTTGGTCGCTGTTCCCACTGCCTGTGACAGGTCACAGGGGCTGGCTGGCACTTGTCAGTGAAGATTCCTCCTCCTCAGATTGTGCTGACGTGGTGGCACCGGGCTGGCCCTGCCATGGCAGGAGTGCTTCTCCCTGGACAATGGCAGGCCTGGGAACTGTGCACAGCCACACCTTGCTCTAGACAAACTTTGAGAGGAAAAGCAAACTGAGATTATTTGACTAACTGCTTAACAAATCAGCACCTGTTTCTTCGAGGAGGAAAGTGGGAATGGGTTAATACACTAAATAGTTTTGAGACAAAGTGACTTTTATTTAATATTTAGACAGACCTTCATTAGTGTTTCCTGGTTCCCTCCAGGCAGCAACCTTCCCTCTCCAGTCAGTGCCAAAGACAACTTACACAGCTGTCTCGAAAGGGGATGCAACCTTTAACAGAAACTTCATCTTTGGCTTTGCTGTCTTTGGAATGGGCATGGATTTGCAGTGACTTCCCCTCTTCATCCCACTCTCTGGAGAGAGCTCTGTTCACAGTAATTCCATCTTTATTGCTTTCTGAATCTCCATCCTCACACCTCAAGTTTAGATCCACCTATAGCGACGGTTGTCAAGGAATAGCCCCGGAGTGGCTCTCCTGGCTGGGCAAAGCCAAGCAGGCATAATACCAGGTCAGCTGCAAATAAATATCACAGCATAACCTAAATGCAAATACCTCTCCTCTTGCCAAAAGAGAAGTTTCATCACCTCCAACGATATATGACCTCATATTCATAGGGGTTTAATAATATTTCACTTCAGAGCTATTCATTACAGGAGCTCTAAGCGAGCTCTGAGTGAAATGAAGCTCATTAGCAGTTTGATACAGGCCAGACACGGTGGCAAGCAGACAGCCACAGGGACAAAAGTGTGCTTGAAGTAGATGACTCCTAAACTCAGCATGCCAAGATGACAGATGGGACACTCTGGCCATGCAGGCATTCTTGGTTGTTGCAGTTTTGTTCCCTGCTGCTAAACATGGCAAAAGAAAGGTTTCCCGAGTCTCCAGCTGACACTTCCTTAAACCCTGTCCAGCCTCAGGTGCACAAACAACCTCTGCTCCCAGGCAGCCAGATGGGAGCTGCAATCCAGGCACTCTCTAATTAACTTTGGGGTTTTTTTCCTCTGTAGGTTGTTTCTGGAAGAAAGGGAATTGACAGCATGTTTGTTTACATGAGATTAATTCAGCCTGGCAGTTCTCTGGGTCTGTACTAAGAATTTTGGAGTGTCTTTGGGTTTTTTATCACCATAGAAGGAGGAGAAGCTGAGAATCCAAGGGGATTTCTAGATGCATCTAAAGAAGTGATCATGTAAGTTACAGCAAGTCATACACAGATGGGCAGCACAAGAAGCAAAGCTGAGAGGCAAATTAATCTAAGGCCTTGGGTACTGAGCAGTGCTGCAGTGTATCATTATCTTCAAACACAGCTACAAGAAACACTGACCTGCAAACAGCTTCTCTAAGCCCTGGGGACTTGCTTGTGTGCATAAAGTCACACAACATACAAAAATCAACTGCTGGGTGGATCCCTCTGCACAGAAGAAAATGCCAACCATCTGTAACACCTTATCAAGATTGTAAAGAAGAAGGATGTAAAGAATCTGCAGTAGGAGATAGCAACAAAAATGTCCAGGTATTAAACTAATGGGTAGGAAAGAGAAAAATACTTAAGTGACAGATTAAAAGTAGGTTCACCCTGCAATCCAGAGATGTGAGACAGCTTTTACACAAGTTAACCAGGGTCCCTAGAAATCAAGCTGTGACAGGACACAAATCATATTCTACTAAGACCTCAGCTAGACACCAAGCAGGCCAGCAAGTGCCAAGCTCCATCCTACTGTAGAGGACAAAGGCATGGTCTAGAAAAGAGCAAATGGAAGAGAGGGTGGGGAAGCTGTACCAGCTCACTGTGTCTGAACATACAGAAGGTAGAAAGGATTAGAGAGAAAGGAGGCAGCTGAAGAACAAAGGAAGAAGGGCCATGAAAGAAATTTTTCCTTCCAAAGTACTACATCTAGAAGTGCTAAGGAGAGGAGATGCATGAGAGAAGATATGAAGGAGGATAATTTTGCATCAGAATGGTCTTAATGTAAAGGATGAAGCACATTGCCCATACCAGTCACTGAAGGGAGATGTCTGTGGATGAAGAACTTTCTGAAAATTACTTTGAGGCCACATTGCTTCAGGCATCAGAGCATTTTGCAAAGAAAGGCACACTTGATGTACATCCCACAGGCTGCATCTTCACTGCAGAGGTAAGAGCAGGGCAGAGCTGCAAAACCGTGCATGGAAACCCACAGAGGTGCACCCTGCTAATTTGCATTAGAGATTATTTTTTAATTATGTTTTGTTGAATCCTCTCCCAGATGAACACGCAGAGTCCTCCCCCTGGTGGTAAGTAAAAAAGCCAAAGCAATGATTTTTTAGTCACGTCAATCTAAAGCTCTAAATAAAATGAGCATCAGATAGGAACTATTTTTTATTTGATCAACTGACAGAGCTGGGGAAAAAAAGAGTATTTTGCACAGCACAAACCCTTTTCTAAGGCTTATATAGATTTACTTTGAGGTTGATATGACTTGAGAGTTGCTGCTGAGCTCAATTCCATTGTTAATTTATTAGACAATTTGCAAGAGAAGCAGAGGATAAAGCCTACAGAGTAACTATTAGCAGCTGAGCAGGGTAATCACAATGTGCAATAATCCCATTAATTCCATTGAGTCCTTGTCTTTTAGTACCCAGTTGAGTTTCGGTGCTTAAAATTCCTTAGACAGACTGGTCTGGAAAGTAAAATTCCTAATGCTGCTGAACAGTAAAAACGGATCCTGTAGACAAGTTGAGTTTATTGTTATATTGTTATATGGGGTTATCTTATTATTATAAACAATTTTCCCTTCCTAATGTCCTCAGATGGCTCTTCAATTAAGTATCTGTAGAAAATGATCTCCTTCTTTGTTATGGGAGGTTATGGCAAGTGTCTTTTGGACAAGAATTTTTGCTAGAGATGACTAATTTGGTGGCTGAGGAGAGAGCAGTAGGTGGTGTTTATTTTAGCTTTACTATGGCTTTCAACACTGTCTCCCAAAGCATCCCCATAGACAAACTGATGAAGTACAGCCTAAATAAATGGGCAGTGAAATGGATGGAAAGCAGAACAGCTGGCTTGAAGGAGGCTCATCACTAGTGGAGTACCCTTGGTTGGTACTTTTTAACACCTAACTCTGAGCAAACTGGCAGATGATACAAAGCTGGGCAGAGGAGCTGATATCCATGTAACAGTGGTTGTGCTGCCACCTCAACAGGCTGGAGAAATGGGCAGAGAGTGTTGTCAGGAGGTTCAAGAAAGGGAAATCCAAAGTCCCTCAACTGAGGAGGAACAACCTGTGCACAAGTACAGTCTGGAAATCTGTTTTGTGACACAGGAGAATGTGAGAATCCAGGTGGAGAACAAGCTGATCATGAGCCAGCAATGCACTCATGTGACAAAGCCCACAGTATGCTGGGCTGCATTAGAAAAAGTGTCCCCAGCTACTCAAGAGGGGTGATTTTACTCCCCACTATTCTCTTCAGTTCCAGTAAATAAACACATTGCCTTCAACAGTGTGGGTAGTGTAAGAATGGCTGAATTGTAATTGTATGGAAAAACAAATTATGTCTCTTAATTATAAAAAGGAGAAACCTTCAGCTGTGACAGTCAACATTAATAATCACTGCAACACAAACAAAAAAATATCCCCCCATGCTTAAGAATGTAAAGCTACGCCCTTAACCACAGAACACTCTCTGCATGCTTATGTTTAAAAAGGTTTAATTTTTCACCCTGGTACAAAAATACAGTACAATGTGATGGCAAGGCATTCGCCAGAAACATTCAAAGAATAAAAGGGGAAACCCCGTAAAGCTTCAACATAACCCACCCTCACTTGATGGAACAATCAAAAGGTGAGTGCATAAGGAAAAAAGTTACATTTCTGCCCAAAGGCAAATAAAGATGAATCACACAGTTTTACACAAAAATACATTTGCAGAGCTGATAATTCACATGCTACTTGGACATTCATGAAATGCATTCTACTTGGTGTAGAGGCAGAATTCATGGTTTTGAATATCTAGAAAACAACTGGCCCAGGAACATGCCCCAGTGATGGGAATGCCCAGTAAAAACGATGGGATCACATAATACCAGTGAGAAAAGAGAGATTCAACCCTGATTAGTGTCAAATTGATGGCTATTTCTAGTTTTTCCTATCACATTGTCCTCAAATACCATTTTCCCTACACACCTCCCTTTTAACACCAAATATTAGTGGTTGCTCAAACACACAAAGAGATGTGTTTGCATGTTACCCAGTTGTAAAGAACCACCACAGTGCAAACTGCCAGGCAGAGAGAACACTGTAACTAGTGTGTGTGTGTGTGTGTGTGTGTGTGTGTGTGTGTGTGTGTGTGTGTGAACTCCAAACAGGGTTTAACCTAACATTGTGGACAGGGGAATTATGTCCCTTCAGTGCATCTACATTCTTGGTCTGTTTAATCATTTCCTCGCAGTTTTGGAGCGATGAAAAGGTCTCATTCAGTGTATTCATTATAGTTCATCTCCCAGGTGCTTTTTGAAAGCATCACCTGTCAGCTTCTCCTGGGCCTCTTTCATCCCTTGGACAACTGAAAGATTACACAGAGAGATACCAACTGTTAATCTCAGCGTGAAAATATCAAAGTGAACTGGTAATGAAAGTGTTTTAAAACAACACAGTTACAGAATGTAGATCTACAGATTAATCTGTAAGGAAAAAAACAAAAACAAACAACAGTCCTGCACCCTTTTCCCAACTATGCATGGCTGGATCATGCAAATTCCATGACTTCCCATGCCAGAACTGGAGATAAAATTAGATCCTACACTTTTAGTAGGTATTAAGGTGAATTCTGATTCTGAATATGGTTCCTGGGGCATTAGAGAATCACTCACATTGTATTTAACCACTCCCAGCTATACTTTAACATCATTTCTCTCCACTGCCAAAGCTCCATCTCACTAAAAATGCACTTCAAACAACTTGGCACATACCTTGATCAGCATTGGTATAGAAATACTTGTAGCTGGGGTTTCCTCTCTCATTTATGATTTCTGGATGGACTTTTCCACTGGGGTCTATGAAACAAGAAATCCAACAGGAAATTTAGGTGGAAACAGTAAGAACCCAGTGAAAGGACACAACAGCTGTGGATGCCTTACCCATGAAGAGGATTCTGGGAATGTAACCTCCATCAGGACTAAAGGCTTCATCCTTTGGCTCTTCATCATCCTATCACAGCAAGGCAGGGGAGAGGAAAGATATTAGCAAGACATCTAACAAAACATGGTGCCTTTTACAGAAACAAGTTATTGCCTTCTGATTCCTTCTACCCTGAGCAATTTGCCTCTTGAACAGACCCTAAGTAACTGCAGTATCCTCCACACTCAAAGGGAAGAAAGTTGTTTTTACCTACCTACGTATAATTTGTGAAAACAATAATATTTTTTCTGGTCTGTCAATTTGCATTACCCACTCCACTCTGGTATAGGAATGTTTGATACGTACTGAGAGAATGAACATAAATTCCTTTCTTGTGGAAACTGATTCACACAAGGTACAAACTGTTAAAGAGACAATGGCAGAGAGCCAGGTTTATAAGTACAATTAAAATAACCACACTAGAAAAAAGTATTTTTTAAAACAATGAGCTCTATCAATCAATCCTGAATGCCTAGTCAGGAGTGCAGGATTTAGGATGTACACAAAACAGGGTGCAATCAGTTGAGTCAGATTTCAAATGCTTCATTACTAGGCAGAACATGGATACAGAGCAGAAGACAGCCTACCTCAAGGTTGACCATAACAAAATTATGGGCAAGTTCAGAGATCTCCTTGGATTCAGCAAACTTTGGCTTTAAAGCTAAATGTAAAAAATAAAAATAAGAGGTATGTAAAAACAGTGGAAAATATTTCAGATTTTCAGGTCAATATCAAAATCTCCATCCCTCCCTCTGTAGAGGTGGCACTTTTCAATAAGCAGTGAGTAAATGGAATATATGTAGCCAACCCTTCCAGCCAGACTTGGAACAGGAGGTACCTGAAGAAATTCTTGCTTGGCAGCCATGGGCTGAAGCCTGCCCAGCAAACATAGGTGGTTATATTTGATTCAATGCAACAGGAGCAGAAATCCTGCTGTGAACCATCACTCCCACTCAACTGCCTCATCCTTTAAGGCTTAGCCATACACTCAGCTTGTTTGTTTGCTATGGGACTGCCATATTACACCACTCTCAAAGAAATACAAATACCATTAGTTACATTTTGGATGCAAACTTCATTTCTCATTGCTACATGATTTCTATGCAAAGGTTAATTAGAAATTTCAGCAAGCTCTAGTATTAAATGCACTTACCTTTGCAAGCTCCACACCAGGACTTGTGGATGATAACCATAAGAGGCAAACCACTAACAAAAAGAAGAAATAAATTTGTCAAAGAAATTCTATTACATCTACAGTTTAACAGTCAAGCCTTCCTCAAAGGCTAAATGTAATGGGAAATAAATCAGATGTAAAGAGATTATGTGGTGCTCTAAGACTGTTCTTGCAAAAAGTTATCCCAATCTTAAAACATGTGATAAAAATTTACTATAGCTGCCAGCCAATAACTGCTTGTGTAGAGGAAGAGACTTTCTCTTCTTAGTTTACATTTCTCAGATACACAACTGTTCATGCTTTTTTTTCCTGGATTACTGGAAACGGTTAATGACAGCAGCTGCTTGAGAGATCTCAGGATGGATTTTCATGGCTGCTTAAGGCAATCCAGTGGGTGACAATCTCTCCCCATTACAGCCCACATGTCTCAGTCACCTCTTGTGACTAAGGCCCTCCACTGAGCACCCAGCAAAGCCAATAACCCAGCAAACCCTTTGGCAGCCTGCCTGGCTTCCTACACATTTGTATGCTGAAACTAATTGTGATGGATGTGTCCAGTACCAGGGCTAAGAGGGGGTCTGTGAGCAACTGCAGCCTAAATAAGCAACACAAAAGGACCAAAGTTATTTTTGCTTTCCTTCTTTCCAAATAATTCATTTTACCTTTACTAGCTATGCTACCCAGAGGTTAAGTTTCCATATCATAATGATATGGATTCCAGAATAGTAAGAACAGCCTAAAACTAAGTGAAGGAGAGGAAGGAACCTGGAGAGAACATCCTATATGGATACTTCTCTCAGGATCTGCCAAGCAAAGCAAACTGTAAGCTTTCTCTGACTGTAAACTCTGCACCATATTAGGGGGTAAAAATAAAGTCAAATTTTCATACACATGAATTATTAACGCCTTTGCACACAACAACACTAATTACTAGCAGAACTGATGTATGAGTTTTTCTTTAGCTGTAAATAGGTATGAAAAGAAATCTCTACTTAGCAGTGCTCAGTTATGAACTTTAGAAAGAGGAAAGGGTGCAAAGGAAGCCATTAACATTTAGAATTGTTCAAACACAAATTTGCCATCTATAATTAACTGATATGTCATCAACTTTGTATCTGTTTGCAGTAAGGAGCAAAACCACACATTTCCCTAGTAAAGCTTGCATCATGTCAGTGCCCTCTCCCTGATGATGAAAAACCACTTATTTTCAATGTTTCTATAGAGAGTCCAAAATTATTTTGCTTCTTGCTTGAGGAAAGGCTGATTTAAGACTGGGTTTAAGATTGTTCTTATCATCAAGGATAAGCGATTCATGTTGAAAGAGTTCAATCATCTGGTGCTCAGTACCGCCACACACTTTTTAAAGAGAAATTTTAAAAGCAGATTTTAAATGGAAGTGCTCACATCCTTGAAATCCAACTCTTACTCAATGAGAACTCACAGAGGTTTGACCTAATTTATGTGTTTTCTCAGCTTTGTTCTCTTTGCTTCGACTGGTAAAATAAACTTACTTACATAAAAACATTTTTATAGTAATTTCTCAGTTCTGCAGTGCATGAAGCCCCTTAGCAGTTGGTGTGTCAGACAGACACTGTAACTGAAGTAACCCTTCCTGCCCCACTTCAGCAGTTCATCCCAGTGAGCACTACACATAAAATTAAAACCAAAAGCCACCATTTATTAGAACGAAGAATGAAGCGTCCACCAGAAAGTGAGAAGTTTATATAAGCTGTACCCAAAATTATTGGAAACTTAGCTACCCATCACAGCCAGTACAGACTTCTAAGTTTCACACAGAACAGATACTGTCATTTTAGCTCTTATTTCCTATGACAGCACTCATTCTTATGCACTTTGTGTTTTTAAGGGTATATAATGATGACCTTGAAGAAAAGACATGGCCAAGTTATTTCAGTAAAATAGTCCTGCAGGTAAATTAAGACTTTACTCCATTTAAGGCACACATTTTATTATTAGACCTGAAACGGAAGCTTGAGTTTGTTAAGTCAGCACCCTTTTGCAGTGCAGAGTTGAAAATCTCTTTTGGGCTCAGTCAGATTTTTTGAAACAGTCACATCCTAAAAATACACCCTGTTCTAGTTCTGGACCTGAAGTCTCTTCTGTAGTTTGACATTATCTGGAGACAGCTCTGGAAAAACAATCTTCTTATTCCAATGTGGAGGGAAAAGTTTTCCCTACAGTCATCACCTTTTGCACTTTCATGCCACACTATTTGATTACTGAGTCCAAAGGAGTCTCCACAGGAGACTTCTCTTGCTTGGGGATGCAGCAGTAGCTCTCCTTTTTGCAAGGTGCCAGTGGGGAGAACACAGGGGTGAGGAACTGCTTCCCTAGAGATCCCCCCAGCAATGCAGCTGGCTCGGCTGCTGCAGGGACACGGTGCCACCTTCTCAGAGCTGCTGCTGCCGAGTGCTCCCATCCCCGACAGGCGGGACCCGCAGGGTCTGTGCCTCAAGGCACATTCTTCCCGCTTCGAGTACTTCGGGGCCGGACCACGGCCACTGCTGGGTGGCACAGGTGACACTTCACTGGATGCTGCGGCTCAGGTACTGCACGAACATGCTGGCCAGCTGCGGCAGGTTTTCATCGCTGGGCTGCATCTTGGTGTAGCTGATGAACTGCCTCCGCAGCCGGCTCAGCTCGGCCACGCTCACGGGCCGGCTCAGCACCAGCCCCTCGGCCACGCCGGGGACGTGGACGGTCTCGCCGGGCTGCGCCCCGCTCCTCTGCGCGGCCAGCACGGCGGCCAGCACGTCCTGGGTGACGCGGTCCAGCTGGTGCAGGAAGCCGCAGGACTGCAGCGGCTGCGTGCGGGTGGCGCGGTGCGGCGGCGGCGGGGCGCTCTCGAACAGCGCGGCGCGGATGGCGCCCAGCGGCAGCGCCTCCTCCCCGCGCACCGTGAACAGCGGCCGGTCCCAGCGGCAGCTCGGCTCGGGCTCCTCGAAGGGCGGCTCGTCGGGGCCGCCCGCGCCGCCGGCGCAGTGCAGGACGCAGCGCGCCGTGCCCGCCTGCCGCGCCGCGCAGTACAGCTCGTAGCGGATGCTCCGCAGCTCGTTGCCCGCGTCCACGATCACCACGTCCCGCCTGTTCAGCCGCCGCTCCACCTCGGCCCGCAGCGCCGACCGGCCGCCCTCCGCCTCGGTCACGACGTGCGCCGGCCGCTCCGGGCCGCCCAGCGCCTCCCGCAACTCGGCCGCCCGCCGGCTCTTGCCGCTGCCCGGCCGCCCGCACAGCACCACCAGCGGCATCGCCCCGCCAGCGACACCCGACCCGGACGTGGAGCGGCTGCTTCCGCCGGTCACACACGCCCAGAGCTCGGCCCGGCCCCGCGGAGCCCCCGGCGCGCTCCTCCTCCCCACGGGCTCAGAGAATCGCCGCGCCCCAGCACGGCCCTGGCACCGCGACACTGTCCTGCGAGGGGTCCCGCTTAAAAACGCTTAAAATCGCAGCAGCTGCTGGAACGAAGGCACCGCGCCCTCGCCCGCAGGGAATTTAAACTGAGAAGTCCTCAGCATCCCACGACATTGTGCAGTTTACAGAATCGAAGGTTTGAAACTTCCTAGATCACCGGCTCTGGTGCATCTCATTTGATGCACCCCAGCTAATTTTGTGTAATTTTTCATCTGCTGATTTATGGTCAGAAAAAAAATTGTACTTTTGCCAGCAGATCAGTGCATCAGCAATGAAAGGAGAGTGTGGTTCACACCCAGGGTCTTTCTGAGCAGGAACACTAATCCTCCCTAAACCCGAGAGCTCAGACCTTGTTATCCCTCCCACCCCCTTCTGTCTCATTTTAAAGGTTCCTCTGCTGCATTGCAAAGCAATGCTACAATTGTAACTGCAAATAGTGAAATAATCTACTTTTTTTTTTTTTGTTCAAAAATGCTAAAGTATCAAGTTATAAAAACTTGTAAGACTTCTGAAGTGTACCATCTGGGTTAATTCAATGTCTACACTGGAGTGTAAAACTTGCCAGATGGATCAGTTTGTGAGCAGAGCTAAATTAAACAGCAAACCTGGAAGGCACGAGCAATTTCTGCTCATGTCAGCATTGTCAGATCTAGGTTACAAAGTTAAAATACAAGTAGAATTTATAAGCATGCCATTATCCTTCTTGCATTTTAACAAGAAGCAGAAGAAACTTTGAGGGAAAAAAAAATCAAGATGTCATTTTTCATAGAGACAGTGTTCTTTTTAGAATTTTAGCCTCGCCCAAACCAGGTTCTGTCAGTTCACTACAGTTTGAAACTTCCAGATTTTTGCTGCAGATGGAAACAAAATACCTCATGCTGGGGCCTCATCTATACAGGCACAGGGAATTTTAGGGAAGCTCTTAACACTGCTGAGTTTAAGGGCATTGAGCACCACTTACACTTGCACTTGTGTGTTTCAGAACCATTTTTTTTTTTACTGTGATAAATAATTATTTTCTTGTCTCAAAGACATGCTAGGACTTAAATAATTTAATTAGACTGCAGTGATTAAACCTAGGTGGTGCCTTAGCAAAGTTAATAAAATTCTGTATTTTCTCTCCAATAAGCTGTAGGGATCTGAAGAGTCTAAGAAGCTAAACCACCTTCATTTTTGTTAATAGAGACTCTTTTCTATGGTTAAATTTAGGGCTGAAATAGAACCTTTTCTGAAGACACATTTCTGTATTTAAAACTAACAAACATACCTGGCTGCTGCCTCTTTCTTCCCATCTTCTAGTGTTCTCCAATGAATATGATCTCCAAAACCTGCCAGAGAGAAGGGTTTATAAATGCTGCATAATTTAACATGTCAGCTAACAGAGGAAAACAGCCCAACCCTCGAGAATATTTTCAACTCATTTTATATTCTTATTTAAAGCCAACTATAGCCCCACTTCAGGAAAGAATTTTGCAAATACTTACAGCCCACACAGTCGTATGAGGAATCCCATTGAAATTAATTAACAAAAATGTACCATGCTCATGAATATTTCTATATATATATATATATATGTAAATGACACTCAAATTCCTCAAACAGATATTAAAACTGAAGTGCCTTCTGATTATTCTCTGTTCTTTTTCAATCTGTGGACATTTATTATCTGATGAATGACAAATTAAACATGTCAGCATTTGGCTTCCTAAATCCACTGAAGGTGAACTAAACTGAAACTTAAAAATTTCTAGGCCAACATATGATCATTAATTGCTCTAAAGCTATCATGCTAAGTATTCCTGCTGATGATAATATCATGGAAGAGCAAGAAAGAACAGGATTACACAAATTTCTGAGTGTTACAGTGACTGAACGACGCAGGAAGATTTTTATCTGTCATCCAGATAACAAGTCTTGTTATGTCAATTGACTTAAGGGTGAGTCAGTGTGTGTTTAACAGCTGCAAAGCAGCGACTGCCAGGGCTGGGCTTTTTTAGCAGCCAACACAGCAGTGGCCAAAAGCCACCGGGAGAGCTTAGATGAAGGAGATCCAGGAGCTGTACAAAGAGGAACTCTCAGAGGTCTTGGTTCCAGTAATTAACAATTACGGTGCTGGATGGCCAAACATGAGCCTCACCTTGCCCCTTCCCATCCCTAAGGGTTTGGATTAGTCAGGAACCCGAGGTGGAGAGGGGAGCAGATTTTGGGAGTTACACAGAGCCACAGGGGAATGTGCATATTGTCTCCAGTAGACAACTATAGCAAAGAAGCTTGGAGAAAGCCTGAAACAGCGTTAGCAAGGACACCTCAGTTCAGCATCCGGGAGGTGAGGACAGTGGCACAGTGTTTGTGTTAGCTGATCTCTGCTGATATGAGCAACTGTGAACGCAAGTGATGCAACACATCAAACAGATGAGCTGACAGCAGGGTGGGGATGCCTGTCCCTGTCCCCTCACACCCACACAGCAGCTGCTGAGGCAGCCTCGAACACAGGGCTACCTTTGTACGAGCTCAGCGTCCCAGGGCAAAACACAGCTGGATTAGCACAAGGCACGTTTACACAGAATATTGACACGTCAGCTATTTCAGTCAAAGGCCAAAATGTTAAAACAGGGAAAACCTTCTATTGTTCTAGCTGGGAAACACTTTTCAGAAGCTTTTCTATATTTAAAACAAACCCCACTTTGTGGTGAGCTTCGGTGTGTTTTTAAAAGCATTGCCCAACACATTACAGAGTGCACCTTTTGAATGAAAGTCATCTGGGGAATGGCTGGCTGGGATCCACACCACAGCTCTGCTGTCATTGATCAAATTGGTTACCACCAGCCTTGAGGAGGAGATTTACCTGTACGGCAAAGCCACCACCTGAGGTGAAGCTCAGGCCCCGGGTGAACCCGGCTATTAGACACGGTAATTAGACAAAGAGCCTGGGCAAGCCGAGAGCGAGGTGAGGAGCGGTCACGAAGGGCAAGGGGAGGCGAGGGCGGGGGGAAGAGCCATTCATCGCCTGCCAGGAGCCCGGCCCAGACTGGGCAGGCACGGGGGCACCGAGGGGCTGCTCCCCCAGGGAGCCCCTCAGAAAGGCTTCAGCCAGAACCGAACCACTACAGCGGAGCCCCCGCACAGCCACCCGCGCCTCCAGACCCCGAAGCTGCGCTTTGTCCCCGCCCGGAGGCCCCCGCGGGCTAAGGGGACTGGACCCGCCCCGAGTGGGGACAGAAGTTGGGGAAAGCCCGAAGAAAGCGTTTTTGTCTGACCCTTTCCGAGCCCTCCCGCGGCGGAGGCGGCGCAGGCCGCCAGCACCAGGCACAGGCAGAGGACGGAGGCAGCCGCGGGCTGAGCCTTCATGGTGTCGGCGCGGGCAGCGACGACACCCGGGTACGGCCCCGAACCTCCGGACACGACAAGACCCGCTTATCTGGATTTTTTTTTCCTCTTTTTTTTTTTTTCCCCGTTTTTTAAAGCTCAGGAAGTGATGTGTGGCGGATGTGGGCGGTGCACCGCCCTCACGGCTCGGCCCGGGGGTGCCGGAGGAGGCACCCGGCGGGAAGGTGTAGGGGGCTCGGGATGAGCTCAGCTTCTTACAGGGAACCGGGATCCCCGGGGCAAAGTCATCGCACCGGGGCCCCAGAGCCCTGTCTACTCCTCCTGGGCAAATCCCAGCGTTATTCCGACGGGGGCAGGCAGCGGTGGGAGGGAGGTGGTAGTTCCGGATTTATTTTCTCTTTCCAAAATAAACCCTTTTGTCGCGCTGCTCTCTAGAGTTGCCCAGCTGTTGGGAAGGCAAAACCGACCACAAGCGCAGCGTGGGAGGGAGGGTTCACTAGGGAGGACAGAGCCAGTGGTAACGCGTTTAGAAGAGCCGCGTCCCGGGTTTGGGTCACAGGACACCGCTCCCGGACACGGTCAACTGCTGTTCACTGGAGACTACAACTCCCAGGAGCGCTTTGCGCTCCCTGCCCCGCCTCTATGTAAATGAGGTGGGCGGGTCCACCAATCCGCGGGCGGGCTGGCGCCGTCACGTGGCGCGGCGCTTCCTTTCTCTGTGCGCCTCTCTTTCCTTCCTCGGCCGCCATCTTGTTCTCGCCGCGTGTTGGTAGCAGGGGCTCCGCCGCGTTCAGGTGAGGGGGCTCGCTGTTCCCGTGTCTCGGTGTCTCCGTGTCCTGGTATCGCCGTGTCCCGGCCGGCCTGAGGTGGGCGGGGTGCCGTGGCAGCGTGGTCCTATCCCCTTGGGCCATGCTGGGCCATTCCCCGTGGAAAGGCCGAGCGAACGACCCCCTTGTGCGGGGGCTGCCCTGGCTCGCGGGGCCGCGGTGCTCCCGTGGGACCGCGGCTACGCGGACCCTTGAGGGATGAGCCGTGTTCCCCTCCCGCTCGCCGTGCTCTGGGGCTGCCCACCGAGCCACCCTGTGCCCCTTCTCCCGCCGCCCCTCGGGGTCTCTGTGCGCCGATCCGTGCCTCGCTCCCGCGCGTCTCACGATCGTTCCCGGCACAAAGCACATACGGACATTTCCCCATCATACACTGATGGTTCGCTGGGGCAGAGCAGCGAAACGCATTCCTTTTGGTGGAAGGCTTGAGGCTTTTTTTTCACCCATTATAGATTTTCAGGGCTTTCAGTCTTTAAAGGTCCCATCTGACCCGCGGGAGAAGCACTGGACTAATTTCCCAGTCACTTACGTGAAAAAGTCATCCCAGGATTGGATGAAGAGCTACCAGAAGTTCATGTAATAAATAAGCCCATGTATGAACTTCAGAGAGTTTAGATCTCGCTTATTAGTCACAAGTATCATAGATTCATTATATAAATACTATTCCAGGTAATTCAGTGATGAATCTGTCCCTGGGCCCTTACAAAGATAAGGGTGGTTTCCCAGACCCAGTTGTCGTGTGTGTGCTGGTTTGGGTCTGGTTGGAGTCAGTAATTCGGTTAAATACTTCCAGCAGTAAACTGGCATCCTGGAAATGAGTACCTCGGCCTGATGCAGAATGAAATGTCCTGTCGAGTTGCTTCATCGTGGCACAGACACTTCAGCTAAAGGCGGGTCCTTCCTACTGCAGGACCACTATGGATTGCTTAGGTGGTGTGGCTTTAAAGCTCTGTTTATGTGTGTTCGTTTAACACATTGTTTTGGGGGATATTCTAGAAGTTTGAAAAATCCTCTGGAGTTCTAAGAGTGCTCTGAAAATTCTAAATCCACTGCAATTCTAAGAGTGCTCTTTTTTTTTGTTACTGTTTTGAAGGTTAAGTTGAACTTGTTTTTGCTCTTTAGAGGTAGCACTATGAACCAAGAAAAACTGGCCAAGCTTCAGGCGCAGGTCCGAATAGGAGGAAAGGTAAGAAAACCACCAGGGGTGCTTTTGAAAACATAGGCTGAAGTTCATAGAAAGGGAAGAAAAAAATTATTCTCAGGCTTGACCAATACAGGTTTTGTGTGATCTGGCCTATAGTGCAGCTACTTGAAATGCAAGTTTCTTTCAGTTCACAACTGCTGGATGAGCAGTTGTCAGTGTGCAAGCATTGTTTTAATTCAATGACTTCTTGTGACCTGTGAAAGCTCCAGCTAAGCTCACCTGTTGGGTGTTCCAGTTCTGCCTTCCTGGTCTCCCTGTTGGGGATTTTTTTCTTTGTGTCTGATTCAGGCACTGGCTGTATACTGAGCTGTTGCTTTTCTCTGAGCTAGTGGGTAGTTAATGTCACCAATAAAAAGGCATATTTGTTCAGTGTGGCCGCTCATCCACTATTGTAGGGATGATTGTACAAAAGTTTGCAAAGCAGGAATTCCAAAATTGCTGTCTGTGGAACATGCTGAAAGTGTTAATTACTTGGTTGCCAAAGTGGGACCATTTAAATCACTGTATTAGTGCTTTGTTTTGGAAAAAATATCTTGGGGACACTTTGTTATGTGTTGCTTAATATTAAGTAGTATTTTTGTAGTCTGGGTTGGTGGAAGGGAAAACATGCTGCTGTTTGGTATTTCTTTTCTTTTATGCTTAAGAAATAACTCTAAATTGTGAATGATGGCCAGAGCTGTAGGTAAAGGGAAATAAGCTGAGATGCATTTTTGTCTACAGAAATGTCTCATAACTTTCAAGTTATGCGATGTTGCTCAGACTGTGGCCTGACTTTTGCAATTAGTGCTGAGAGGTTTTGAGCAGAGCTGACTGTTTCTTGATCCTTCCCAGGGAACAGCTCGCAGAAAGAAGAAGGTGGTGCACAGAACAGCTACAGCTGATGACAAAAAACTTCAAAGTTCCCTCAAAAAACTGGCAGTAAATAACATTGCTGGCATTGAAGAGGTATAGTGAAAAAATAAGTTTTTCTGTTTGCTATTAAATTCACTCTGTTGTTTTGGTGGTGGTGTGATGGGGTTTGCTTTTGGTTTTAACAACTGTTTTGTCTTCCAAGCAAAACCATAGAGATCTTGTTATTGCGAGGTAAAGTCGTTTGATGTATTGTTCTCTCATTGCATGAATGTGTATGTACCAGGAGAAGGAAAGGTGAAGGTTCTGCTGGCCAGGCCGTGTGTTGTGGAGGTTGTAAGCTCTGTGTGTGTCTTGAATTCATTGCAGAACAAAACTTCTCTTCATTCTTGACTTCTGTGAACCTGATTACCTGCTCTAAAGAGAAGAGCAGTAAACGTACGTGGACTGTGCAGGCACATCTAGTGCCAAGTGTGGTGCAGAAAATGAAGGAAAGTTTAGAAACACCTTGAGTAAGAGCTTGAGTCTGTATTATCAAAATTAGGACCTTTTACTACACAAAAAATGCTGGAATTATTTGCAGTAGTTACAGGAGATGCTTTTTAAAATAGTGCAGACTCTACAGAAGCAGCTTCTGTGTTAATGTAAGTGGGAATGTGAAGGTTTCAGATGTTCCTTGAATACCTCTAATTTACATGTATTAATAAAACATGTTTTCCATAACAGTGTAGAGAGTGACCCTCATATATGAGAGGAGGAGGAGGTTTCTCCATCATTAATTCAGTGTGGCTGTAGTACTTGTACTAGTTACTTTAAGAAGTGCAATATTCAATCTGTGATTAATTGAAGCAGGATTGCAAGGTGCATGCAGAAGTCACTAAGTGCATTCTTTTCTTCCAAAGGCAAATGCAGATTTGGTGCAGTTTGCCTCTAAGTTCTCAGACCCCTGTTACAGAATCAGTTCAGTTTGTCTGTTTTCTTAAGCTTAATACAAATATGCGGAGCTCTATGAACTAAAAGAAGATAGGTTTCTTCTTAGTGTGTGTTCAGGGCTTTTTTCCTGCACAGAGTACAGAATCTTTATTCAGACACAGTTATTAAGGATTTTAAATATCTCAGCGTGTAGGAAGATGATGCAAAATGTTTCTACCTAGCAAGAGACATAATTGTGGAATGTTTTATTCAAGTGAACGCAAGTTGACCTTGGTAAGCTTCGTGCAGATAGAGTAATGTTGAGTCAAGCATGAGTAACACATTTGTGTCATTTTGAAAGAGGCTTTTAAGTAACAGGATGACTGTGCTTGAAGCCTTTAGCTTCCCCATGGGCAAAGGACAGGACATTGCTTAGTTTTGCAGGAAAGCAACACACCTGGATTTCCTGTTCAAAACATATTTGGAACTCTGCCATGTGAGGATTGAGAACTTAAATGTTCTTGTATTTTAGATCTCATCTTTAGTTCTGAATCTGTCCTTTCTCCCTGTAACTTTAAAAATTGCTTAGTAGTTTTTTCACATAAGTTTAATACCACTGTTGTGTTGGATGGGTAGAACTCTCTTCCTACAGTCAGACAGAGTTATTTTTCGTATAATAGTTTAGCCATGCCCCGAAGAAAAAGCTTTTCAACTTTCTAAAGCAAGCCACTACACTGGCTGTAAAATAGAATTCTTGGTGATTCAGAAGGCTAGGGAAGAGGAAGAGAACAGGGTCACTTTGTAGTGTCTTTAGTCTTAAGAGCCCTCTTGGAATTATTGGGAAGGTTTGGGGAGTCTGTTCTAGTGCAGTTGGTACATAATCCCCCAGTGCTGTGTGTGCATCCCTTCCTTGAGCCAGTGTGAGTCCTGTGCTTTTGCCAGCTGGGCAGAAGCAGGAACATTTTCCTGGTAGGTGACACAGGTACCTGTGAAAGGCAATGGCTTAACCTCATGTGACAGGCTGTTAAGTTTTGAATTTAGATGGTGTTAATTCCAGGTGCTTTCATCATGGTTATGTTACCTTTTAGGAAGAATGCTAGTTTGATATTTCAAATCTAGATTTTAGTTATTATGCTTATGTAACAAGATGCTGCTACACTTTGATAAATATTATTAATATATTTAAACAGGTGAACATGATAAAAGACGATGGAACAGTTATTCACTTCAACAACCCCAAGGTTCAAGCTTCCCTCTCTGCCAACACTTTTGCAATTACTGGTCATGCAGAGGCTAAACCGATCACAGAAATGCTTCCGGGCATCTTAAGCCAGCTTGGTGCTGACAGCTTAACAAGTCTCAGGAAGTTAGCTGAACAATTCCCAAGACAAGGTAGGTCTTTTTGGAATCTTTCATAGCTAGCTTAAAGGACATACGAAGTTTTAACCCAAATTTAACCACAGCATGTGACTTAGAAAGTCTGAAGTGTGTGTGCACTTTTATTCGTCTGCCACTGTTGTGGAAACAGGGTGGAGGAAGAACTTTTTTTAGTCTTTGTTGATTCAAGATTACATAGGCAGGTCCTGATTTAAAAGAAATAGGTAAGTCTGGCATGCTGTGATAGCAGGTGTACAGCTGCGTATGGCAGAATGCTTAGGAGAAAGCAAGTTCATATTTTTACTTGGAAAAACTCAACCAGTTCTTTTTGTCAGGGAATCTATTCTGTTTTCTTTGTTCATACAAAACATATTTCTATTTCTGTTATAAGAAATATGCCCTACAATTTGCTTTGGAATTCAACCAAGACTTTTAAAAAAACCTACTTAAAAATCAAAGTTTAATGGAAAACTAAAAAAAAAAAAATCACAGTTATGTATGTGATTCTTTATCTTATATTAATTTTAAAACCTTAGGAGCATGGGTGGAGGGGTGTATGTGGTATAACTATTACTGTAATTTTACAATTAAAAATGAAGATTAGGTACAGTTCCAGTTTAGACTGGTATGGCCATTAAGATGACTGTAGTTACATGTATTGGAGTTGTCTGTGTTTGGAATGGAATATACATCACCTGTTCTAGTGCTTTCAACAAATAGTTATTCCAGTTTTCATTTCTCCAACATTCATATTCAGAGTATAAGTAAAAATAAAAGTTTGGTTTTCTTCTTCTTTAGTAATGTGTAAAATACCTAAAATTTAGAAGAGATGGACTGTCCTAAGCATATTTGAATCATGTATGTTGGTCACTGGTGGGTGCTGTATTACTGTTGCATTGAAACACATGACACCACTTAGAAGATTGAGTCATGCTGATGGTTTTCTTTATCATCTGAACTTTTGCAAGCTCTGTATGAATACCCCATAGCATCTGAACATAGTTCTGCTAATGCTTTGCTGTCAGAATGTCCCCAAGGAAATCTTTTGTTCATGCTGTTAACTCTCAGTACCTGGTCATTTATATGTTTGTCACTATTGGGGATTGGGGAAATGCTTGTTGTTTTCACATGTGTGATTTTTATTTTGTTGTGTGAGTGTCCCTGATTTTGTATCATGAAAACTCAGCACCAAATTTCTTTTTATAGTGTTGGATAGTAAAGCACCAAAATCTGAAGATATTGATGAAGAAGATGATGATGTCCCAGGTAGGCACATGCACACTTCTATGACCACTTAATATATAAATATTTTGATTCATACATTGAAATATGTGGCTTTTGATGTGATTATACTCCTCACTTGCTAAGGGAGGCTTCTTGTTTAGGACAGCATTAAAACACGACTTGGGGTTCCAGCTTTTGAAAAAAGGATTACCTTGTGCAACTACTTTAATTATTGAGTGAAACTAGGTTAAAATAGTTTCAATGAGGTCAAACAGGTATCTAAATATCCAAACAGGGGTTTAGAACTGCAAAGTGACATAATTGGCATAGTTATCAGGTTGTTTTTATATCAAGGTCTGGAATGGGAATTTTTATTTCTGTAGCAGAAGAAAAAAGGCCTATGTCAGTGTCTGAAAGTGAATATCCTAAGTTCTTTATTTGCCAGTGAATAACTATTTTATCAATAATTACATTTCCCTGTATTCTTCAGGCTCGTGTGTTAGCTAAAACATGTGCGGACCAGAGATTCAATTCCTCGTGTCTTGGCGCTGGTTTATTTCTTTGTGACCTTGTATAAAATTCAATTCTCTAAAATGCCAGGCATTCTTCAAAGAATGCTGATGCTCAAAACTCAACTGCAGCTAGTAGAGCACCTTTGAAAATCAGCTCTTAATCACTTAATGTTAAAATTTTCACTGTTGGAGTATTTCTGCATTTCTAGTTTTGTGTACGTTTAAACAAACAATATTTCCTAAAGCCCTTTGAAATCTGCCCATAAAGAAATGGTTTCCCTAAGTGTAATTAAGTACTACTTAACCTTTCCTGTAATTATATGCATTTTCATTAAACTTACAAAGGTAATTTTACTGGGCATTACTGTATTAAATATCTCCATCTTTTTCAGATCTCGTAGAAAATTTTGATGAAGCATCAAAGAATGAAGCTAACTAAAACATTAATAGTTCTGGAAGCTGGCATGGACTAGATTTAAGAAATCAGCTATGTGGTTCCAAAGTTTTAAAGAAACAGAGAACATCATCTGTTAATAGTTCAGTAATATAAATATTTTGTATTTTTATGATGCTGTTTGTTCAGCATTTTCTGTCAGTTGATTTTGCATTTTGCACTTACTCCCAGGATCTACTCTTTTGGTCAAAAAGAAATGTCAGTGCAGTTTGAGGGGTGTGTGTATGTGTGTGGGTGTACGTATAGTGGAGAACAAATTGGAGAACACATATTTAACCATTTACCCTTTTCCTTTGGAAGTAGAAATAAAATGAATCTTCAGCATTGTTACTTTGATTATCACCAAATAGTACACAGAGGGAGTTAAGATTAACATTTTTGTCCAGATTTTGTGACTTGAAGACATTACACCATTAAAACTTGGGGTTAATTTGCTGTAACTATTGTACTTGCAGGTGTTTTTCTCAGTGTACACATATTTGTTATCAACCTTGTGTTGATCCGGTTTTAGGGGAGATGAGTTGTTTTATCAGCTTGTTTGGTACAGTAACTTTTTAAAAACTTAGTCTCATCAAAGTATGCTTTTTTTTAACCTTTTTCAATTTTTCTTTTTTTTGGTGTCTAAAGTTTTGATACAAGCTGATTTTGACTCCTTCCATGTAGGCTTAGCAGTATGTTCTCCTGATGGTTACAAAAGTATTTCCCAGTCAAAAGAAAAACACCTTGGTTCTCTACTGTCAGGTCACTTCCTAAGCTTGGAGGTCTCGTTGGTAACAGTCCAGTGCATCAGTTTTGCACAGTAACAGGTTTTTGCTTGAATAACTTCAAGCTGTTCTCTTGGCATGACTGCATTTACTAGCAGCTGATGATCCACTCTCATTCTTAGGGCACTAGGAACTAAATGCACTGTGTGAGCAATGTTTAGGGTGGGAGGAAAGAGTTGTTGACACTTTGCCTTGCTTCCTGCTGGGCAGTCTGTGCAGTGACTAGCTCTAAAGGGATTTTTTTTTTTTTTTTTTTTTGCCTGTAACTTACCTTGGCCTATAACCTACCTCTAGGTTTGGTGTCATCTATGTAGTAGCTTCTTACAAAACACAAATGCTCCTCAGGCATAAGGAGGACATTGGGAGGTACTGTTGGTACAGTGCAGTATTTATGACCTTTCTTTAAAATGCTTAATGTGAAGCCGTTTTCTCAGAGGCTCTTTCAAGGTTATTGATGTAATGTGCATTACAGTATAGTTAGACATCATTGTAACTTCTGTCAAGGGCAGCTGTGGCTTACAAAAGCCACTTTGTTTTTTTTTCTCTACATCTGTCACTTAACTATGGCTAATTGGAACATATCAGCTTTTGGTGTAGGCTCATATGCTAGAGAACTGTAATAGTACAAGCAAACAGTCCATGAGTTCTGGAGACTTCATGAACCCACGGAAGTAGAGCTGTCGTGGTTCATCAGCTGAACTCCTCGGTTCATTTTCTAGGCTTCGTTCAGTTTTTCCTGTTATATTTTATATACTACGTGGATCTTACTACAAAATAAAATAACAGTACAAAAGAGGAAATGCTCCCTTCTGTGTGTTGTCTGCTCCTCCCACCAGCACTGGCTGAGGAAAGCAGGTGGATGCAGCAGCTGTTTGAGACAGCACTGCATTCTTGATGGCAGTGACCAAGGAAGACAGGGAGGGTCCCGTTAGAGCTCTAGGATTTCACACTCCCTATACTCACTCCTGTTTTCTCTCTGGTGTTGAATGAAACTTCTGTTTGTTGTATGACTGATCAGCTGCAGATGATCTGTTCTGTTTATAAGGAGGAGATGTCTCCACAAATGTGTGCTCAGGCACATGGAATTGCCTTCTGCTGCCTCTGTGAGCCCAGGGAGCAATGGAAGGACACGAGGCCACAGGTATTTGCAGTGTTCCTCTGTTTGCTTAAGAGGGACAAGGGAAGAACCTTTCCAAGCAGCAGCTGTACATAGTTGATCTATGGGACATCCCCTTCCTAAATACTAATCACATACTGAAAATTCCTGCTTATTTGTTCTAATGTAGGAAGTATGTCAAAAGTAATTCTGTGAGAGACTAAAAGTAAGCCTTGGAAACAATGATTCTGTAAGTTTATATAGCTGATTCCTATGAAATACTGATTTAGTTTTTGCTCTTGAATTTACATGTTAAACCCTCACATTTTTCCTATGTTGACAACCAGTGAACCAACTAACTATGCTAGCTTATGTAGTTACATTATCTTCAGTTTTTCACTGTCTCTGGAAACAGTCAACCACTTATGATTTGCTGCTGGAAATTAGAGCTTATCAATCATTAAACTGATTTTAATTAAAAGTAGCCCATCGAGGCTGTTGTGGGAAAAGCTCTTTTTCTTTTGTATTTATTCATGGTATAACAGTGTTTGTACATGCTGATGGAAATGGAAGATTACTAAAAATGGTTTTGGGGAGCGTTGGTAAATAAAAACTCCCCTCATAAATGTGAACACTAAGTTTGCTTGGCTTGAAGCATGATAACCACCATATTTCTGAAGCCCTTGTACTTACTTGCTCACTACTTAACTCTGCTGACATATTAAAGATACTGGTAATGCTATTGACATGTTAAATAACTTAGCAGTGATTGGAAAGTAGGAAGATAGAGCAGAAAGGAAATTGAAATGTCTCCTGGATTTTATGTGAGGGAGTCAGAGCTCGATCAGTGAAAATCAAGGAATTGGCAAATGTGTGAGACAGCAAACACTGACCTTCCTGCCCTGGCTGCTGGTGCATTTGTGTGGTTCCCTAGTTTATGGCTGGGAAACCTGGGTTTGCCTGGCCTCTCTGAGGCACGAGCGAATTCTGTAAAAACCTGCAATTGTTTCATAGTTTTCTCTATGAAAAAGAAATGACTTGTGTGTGATGGTAGCTGAGGTTACAGTGCAGGCAGTGATGCTGGAGACTTGGGGCTGGGTGCACGGATTTCCCGTGCAGAGCTGGAGAACAAAGTGAATTTACAGCTGGAAGTGTTCGTAGGATGGAAAGAGTTAATACAAAAAGGACATTTAATGCACAATACAGACCTTGGATTTTTTATTTTTAGCTTTTGTTATGTAGCAGTATTTGAAGAGTGCATAGGAAAATGATAAGGATGAATTTAGAACTGCTGTGGGAAATGTTGATAACTTCCTTGTATTTGTCAACTTTCCCTGGGAACTAGGAGTTGCTATGAGCTCCCTTCTGCCAGGATCTTCACAAATAATGTTTTGGATTTGGTGTGTAGAAAATGAGCACTGGAGGTCTTACAGCTGATTTAATTACTGAGCACTGGGTTGATTGACCAGTGTACTTCTGTTAGCAGGAAGGAACTGAGGAAGCCATAAAAGTACAGTAAACGTGTACTACACGTAAGAGATGAGCTCATGCCTCTACTGAGGAAGGTCCAGGAAGGATCCTCTGAGGTTCCTTGGCATCAGAACCCATGCAGCTCTGGACAGTGGGAATTTACAGGAGGCTGAGCAAACTACCCCTTAGGTGAAGGTGAGTGAGTGAATTCTTCCACTTGCACTTAAGATCAGTCTGCTTTTATTTTTCAAAGGCAATACTGGTTTGTTCAACAAACAAGTGAGTAGTCTTTATTCTGGGGATCCAGATTTCACTAATTAAATGATCCCTGTTCTGTACTTGAGCAAACAAAGTCGTGCAGAAGAGAAGCCCATCACAACAGCAGCTATAGCAGCTTCATAGAAGTGACAGCACAAGTGCAGGGAATGGTTATTTGCTTTTAACTGCTTCCCATTAAATAATTTTTTTTAAATCCTTCCCTTTTCAAAAGACTAGTTTGCAGACACTGAAGAACTTAATGGATTTATTCAGAAACACAAGGGCTGCAGAATCTATCAAGGATTTGGGGAGCAAGCAAGGACACTAATTCTAAAATTGGTTGTCTTGGTATGTTTGGGTGGAAGCTTGGTTTGGTATCTAGAGCAGGGTTATTGGGGCTTTCTTTTCACATCTACCACTGTTACTGGACTAGAAAAACCGGGCTTAACCTCCCTCTCACTAAGCAACAGACCCCCAGCTTGCTCAGGTGCTGCTTTTTTGTCAACTGTTATCTGTCAGACTCTCACATGTTAGACAGCATCTCCTTGAATTTTGCATTGCAGGTAGATTTTTGTAGCTAAGCTAAATTAGTTGCCTCTTTGAAGTAAAAGGAGATTAAATACTCCTTTGAATTTTTGAAGTTGTTTTTGATATTTTTGTTAAGGTGTGAATGCTAAGGCAAACATTGAAATAAAAAAACATATTCCAAGGCCTTTTGACCTTTCAGTGCACATATCCCAGCTGAATAAAAGGACTTATGCAACCTCATGCACTTTTTTTGCAACATCCTTGTTGCAGCTATAGTAACTGCTTATGTCAAAAAGTAATATTAGAAAGTATTTAATGTATTTTTAGATTCTGTCTAATGCAACTTAGCTGACAAAGAAGAGCCAGTGCTGTGAGATCAGCTCTCTACAGACATTGGGAAATGTGGTGCAAACAAGATTTTGAGAACAGCAGATCTCATTTTGAGGCCGTGTGTGAAGCTGGAAATTTCCAAGCAATGCAAATTATTGCCTGACATAGGTAAGTGAAGATGTAAAATCTCAGCAGATATCAACAGGATGCCAGACTTTTGCACACCAAGAGTGAAGTTCCTTGGAAAGCTTTCACTGATATCTGGCTTTTCTGCTGCCAACAGAGCAAGGCTTCCCCTTCCTTTGCTTTCCCAAGCTGATGCCTGAGGTCAGCTGGACCGGCTTGCTCTGAAGCTACAGGAGCCCATTTTGTTGCCTTTGCCTGACCACCTGGCAATGAGCTTGAAATTCCTGGGAAATAAAGGCTAACCCCCTAACAGGGAAGTGTTTGCAGGCAGGCTGGGTGGGACAGCCAGCAGCAGAGCAGCCTCACAGGCTGGACTGAACTGGCCTTTTAGCCCTGCTGCTGCTGGGGCTTGGCAAGACACTGTAGGGCAGCTTGTGCTGCCAGGGTCATACCGAGTTTGGGAAGAGGGAAGGATTTGCCATATTGAAGCCTTGGGTGATGATGTTGTCAGATCCTCTAACTTGCAGTTTGTTTCTAAATTTTTTGTTGTGAAATAGGGGTTCTGTCCAGTTTACTCTGCCTGCACTATGGCAGATAAGCTGTCCCTTGTGGGCCCAGCATGCCCTCACTGCCCTGTGCCCCAGCCACCTCACTGCTCCACTGCTGCACAGCCTGTTCTGTGAGCCTGTTCTGCATGTCTCCTTCTAGGTGAACACTGATTTACTGGGACAAGTTGCTGAAGTTTTGATGTTTCATGCTGCAGGTTCTTGTTCACTGAAAATCACTTTTAAAGTTACTGTGATATTAAATATGGAATTTCCACTTTTGTGACAAGATCTGGTTTCAAATGGTTTTTGACACATGGTGTTGAATTGAAACTAACCTTAGCTTGCTTACAACAAAGCATTGTTACAATGTCCAGGGAGTAATAATGCAACTAAATTCCTGCTCTGTTTTGAAACCTTTGCTCAATTGCTGGAGACCTGGTCTACTCTGTGATTGACAGTTGTAATTAGTGATATTTTGCATGTTTGTGAAAGAATGCAAATATGGCCTAAAATAATTTTTACTTTGAATATGGATTTCTTCCTCTATATGGCTTCCCACAGCCTGCTACCACAATTTGACTGAAAGACATCGGGTTTTCTCATGATCTCCTGCTGGATATTTGGGCAATTTCCTGTGACTTCCTTCTATTTTGACACAAAAGTGATGTCAGTCTTCTGAAAAACAGAAAAAAATAAAACGGTGTGATTTTCTAGTCTTTACTATATCATCTTTCAGCGGTGTGATTTTCTAATCTTTACTATATCATCTTTCAGCAGCGTGATTTCAGTGTTGTAAATTATGAACTCTTGAACACAGAGATATTATTGCCTCTAACTCTTCTCTTGGTCTTTGTGTTGCAGGGTTGCTTTCATTGGCAGCGTGCACTGAGAAATCATGTTGGCCACTTGCAGCCCTGAAATTGTAATAGTTTATCCCATTACACGGTGATTTTTCCAGCTCAGTTCTCCTGAGAACCTTGAAATAGGTTTTCCATAAAAATATCCCAGATACTCTTTTTTGTTTGAAGGCTATAGTCAAATTTGAAGGGATAATCTAACTATTGTTTCTAGTGGAATACATGTTCTATCCTGATGATTTTGTAAATTATAGAGGATTTTTATAGTGTAGTCTGGGTCACAGAAAACCTGGTGAGTTCTTTGAACAAGCTTGCTTGATCTTTGGCTGCAAGCAGACAAACATCATTAGCATCTTAACTGATGGAAACTCTTCCATGAAAAATGCATACAGTCTTACTGGTTTTAATCTGCACAAGCACTTCACGGCTTTGCAGTAAACTGTAATAAAAGGTTTAGGTGTCTTATACCTCCATTTCCTCAATGGCTCACAGTAGCATCATCAGGAATGTACACTCATTGTGTTTGCCTTTGTGACTGCAGTTCTGTCATCTTCCTTTCTCTCTAGCTTTTGTGGTATTGTCTGAGAAACAGGACTAGTGAATTTGACTGCCATCACAGTGTGCTGATGCTTTCAAACTTCTCAGGTCCTCATGTTCATTATTGTCCAGGATGGCCAGTATTTGTTGGAAAAGAAAAAAGGAAAGTAGTAACTATTCAGAACAAGAATTCACTTGCATTGAATAAATATGGTGAGCAATTCTTTTTATGAAGTTCTCTGCTGAGTTACTATTCTGTGTTAAAATTTGTATGAGATGTGCCTTGGTTCAATTGTTGCCCTTTTATCTTAACACTTAGATAAGCCAAGATAAGAAAGAGGTGATTAAATACTTGTCCTCAATTACTCCTGCCCGCATAAGCAGCCCCATGAAAAATTGCTGCAGGAGGAATTACATGTATTGGTCTAAGTAGACCAATAAAATAAAAACAAGCTTTAATAGTTGTTCCTACCATATTTAAGTAGTCCTGTTAAAGCAGAAATATTTGCAAGTTTTATACTCAGAACGTCTCTCTGGTTTGATGAGAGCAAAATAAAAGATGTCAAAGCTGCCAAAGAGCATTTTTCTTTCTCTCCCCCAAGAGTGCAGCTTCTTGATGTATGTGCTGTTATTTACTTGCCCTATTTAATTTTGTATCATAAGTCAAAATTGTTTGCAAGGGTTCTGGTGCTTTGAAATGGTACCAGGCTTTTTTAGCAAACTCAAAGCATCCATCTGACTGACTGCTGAGGTACAAACATGAACAACACACAGACATCTCTCACTGAGATGTTGAGGAAATAGCTGGTCAGGCCTTCCCGAGTGTCTGACTCACAGTACTCCACAAAATGTCAATCATGTGATTTAGCAAGGCATAAATAAGCCCGAGGTGGTTTTTTATAGGCTTAATTACACGCAGTGAAGCAATGTCCTTTTGCTTGAGCAGGGAGTTGCCACACTGCTGTGAAGGCAAACCATTGCCAGGAGAGCAGGAAAGTTCCAGCAGAGCCATGGAGTTCATGGGACAAGCAGGAGCAGTGTACACACACTTCCATGGGATTTGGTGGTGGGGTTTGCCTGTGACGGTAAGACTGACTGATTGATTCCCTGTTTGCCATCACTGCTGCCTCAATAAATGACATGATCAAGATGAGTATGTGTGTCTCAGATTTTTTTAGTTTTGTTTGTTTATGTCTTTTTTCCCCCTCATATGGACTAGTGAAAGAGAAACGAATCAATGAGAAGTAGGCATGCCTACGTGGAATAATTAGTGGTTGTATTTAGTTGGGAGATCTTTACATAAAACCAGTGACACTATTGTTCCTTTCACTTTAATTTTTGTGACTTAGTATCTATTAAGAAATCACGGTGGTTTTGAGGGGACCTTAAAGATCATCATCAGTTTCACCCCCCTTGCCACATTCCAGTGTCTGCAGGATTCTAGAATCATCCAGTCTGTGTTTAACACCACACCTGGCAAATGGGAATTTTAAGTATGTTTCCATGAATAAGGAGGCCAGCATAGGCTGGTATGTAAACCATTTGCTAAGCTTGTGCAACTGCAACTAATGGGATATTTTCCACCATTAGGGGAAAGGGCTGGAACCACTGCTGGGCTAATGCTTGGACCCCAGGGTTGCCTGTCAAACATGGAAGGTTAAGTGCTCAGGGGAGAACACAATGTTCCATTAATATTGCATCATCGTATTGTGTAATGGGCCTTGCTGGATACCAGCTCCTTTGTTAGACTGTTCTCTGTAAAAACACTGAATAAAAGATGTCCCTTTACCTTAAACCTCCATGGGGATTGTAAAATTAATGACAGCTGCTTTTCAGTGGTTGTGAATGGCAGTAAAGTCCAGTTACAGGGCTCAGGGCTTCTTCCTTACAGAAACAGCAACACTGCCCCAGCATGAGGACATGGATGACAGGATCCATCCCACACATATTCCCTTTGAAACAGACATCAAATTGTTGAATAATCACCAATTTCTGAAAGGTATATTGACATGTTTGTCATCTGGCAAAGCACTCTTGTTTACTGGTCAGCTTTCATTTTTATGGCCTGTTAGATTAAATGGTATTTTTTACCAAGCTCAAATCTTTTCTCAAACCAAGTCTTTAGTAGTAGGGAGCACTTTGAACTCAACTTAGAAAGCACATTCAGTTCTTTCTAGTATTTGGAGTTCTTTGCCTATTGCATAAATTACAGGCCTTATGCACTCCTCTTACTCCCACATGTAAATTATATTGAAATTCAGTCTGTCTTCTCCAACTCTGAATTTGTTAATCACTTGGACACTGCCACAGTCATGAGACCGTGAGCCTGCCACAATTCTGAATGACAATCAGATTTCTTTCTTGTAGCCTCATACTTTTTATTCAAGCACTCTCCTATAGCATTCACTTCCATGTTGCCATGCTACATAAAGTCCTGGCTCAGTTTTGGCTTGGCTCCTTTATCTAGCCAAGAGATAGGATTTTAATTGTTATTTTTAAGATGCTCAGCTTCTTGCAAACTATAGGGGGAGATGTTTACTCATCAGGTTTTTTTTCCCAGTGTGAAGCACTCATTTTTGTTGGAAGAAAAGAAAAATCCAGCCAACAAACAATATTTTTCTGTCTATTGCCCCTTATTGCCAAAGAGAGAATGAGGGACAGGGAATGCTCTGTTTTTGTTTCAGTTTCAAGATGTGTGGCTTCTCTCTGCACATGGATACTACTCTTATCCTTTGGTGCTTGTAAATGTGACCTTTCTATCTAGTCTGCTTTTCACTTTATTATTTTTTTGTTTTGCTACAATTTATATAACTGTTATATAATAAATACAAAATCATTTGTTTAATTAAAAAACTACATAACTCTTTATAGAGAATAAGGGATTTGGTATCAGATATAACAAACATGTAAACCAATTCCTTAATTTTCTGAGTTTATAGCAACATTATTCCCTTTACAGAGAATTTTCTCTCATGTCATATGTGGTACTTCAGAATCAATGAAGGTGACTTATTTCTAGAGGAAAATACACCTTTTTTCTAAGCCTTTTCCTGCTTTTCAGTTGCCTGTATTGTAGCAGCCTGGAGGGGAAGGTGCTGGGGCTGGAGCCAGGCCCTGTGTGTACCTGCACAGAACACAGTCACTTCAGGCTCCTGTTTTATAATACTTCAAAATTGTATCAATTTCAGAAAAATAGTTTTGATGTCATGTGAATGTGATCTTCAGAGAGTAAATTAAATGGGTTATAACTGTCTTCCCTAGTGAATTTATGGCGTGGGGAATTTCAGGTCAGCTCAGTTGACTGCCTCATTTTTCAAAGCGTTTCACTATGGGTTCTACGTTTTCAGTTAAGCTGTTGCTATTTAAAAAGATGACTTCCATGTCATTTGCAAAACATGTAGAAGCTGGAGGCAATTCAGCATTTTGACACTCTTAATTAACTGATGGCCTGTCATGAAAGTAGGTTGTAATTAAATGATATAGTAATTTTGGCCATGCTGCCTTCCAAACTATTTTTATATCTCAGCAGAATAATTCAGGTGGTGACATCATGTCAGTATATGTGCTTCTCCCTCTTCAATGCCTGCTCAGGAACTGTTACTCATCGTTTGAAATAGCTTTAAGAAAATAAATTCTAACCAGTTCTTGGTGAAAAAGGAAATACAAATTTTTAAAATTTCCTGTCACAGACTGTGGCCTGTTATCCTGTTGGGGTCTGTGAAGATGACTTGTAATATGTGACAACCTACATGTCTTGTGAAAGAGACCCACACGTTCAGGGTTTCTAGGGCAATTCAGAGCAGTTAATGAAAAATGATGGGAGAAAAAGGTAATTTTGATGGCTACAAAGCCTGAGCCTTGGGATGCTGGTAATTATTTGAGTAAGGTTGAATTTGGATTTGGGCCCAAAGTACTTTTGATTAATGAAGATAATGCTATCTTCAACTAGAGAGGTGGGTGTTGAAATGGGAGTACTTTTATGGATAAGCAAACAGTTTTATGGAGGTATTCCAGAATGGACATGTCCTTAACACAGCCTGACAGTGTTGCTGTTCAGAAATGAGTGGGATTTGTCAGGAGCCAGTAATACCCACTGCATTTTGAGCCAGGTTCTTTTGATGTCCATTTTCTGATGTGCTGCCCTGGGGAAATCTGCCATCTATTCATCTCTTCAATCTTTTAATAACATCCCTTGTGCCAGGAACATCATAATGCTGAATGCCGTGACTGAGATGTTACTATGAATATGCTGAAGATCCTTGCTTGGTGTAAGATGAAACAATCTTTGGGGAATAAGTGAAACAAAAGAGTGTGTAGGATATCCTTTAATTCAATGAAGAATGTGGGTGGAGAAGTAATTGAAATGAACAAGATGCTTTGGATTTTCGTTAATGCCTTGAATACTTCAGGGTGTACTTAAAGCTTTGTGTGTGTGTGTGTGTGTGTGTGTGTGTGTGTGTGTGAACCATTTCACTGCTCAAAGAACTGATGAAAGCAGGAGCCCATGGAAATCAGAAGCCCATGGAAATCAGAAGCCCATGTTTTTAACCATTCTTTACCTTCCCCCCATCACACCCTTTCCCTGAGGTATGAGCACTGTATTCCCTGTGGCAGTTCTGATAGAGGAGATAAAAACCCTACAAAGAATTTTAGGCCTGAGTGAGGTTGGCTGACAACCACCTGCTGCTGAAAGCTACTGCAGTGGCTGCCTTCCCTCTCCATACCCTCAGCAGTGGCAGCTATTTTTGGCCCTCCCCTACAGCAGTGACCAGTTGCCTCAGTCAAGTGTGGTTAAATTTGAGCAACATATTCCTGAGTTATTTAAGAAACAAAGATGTGCCTGCAATCTGCAGCACAGGTGTATGAGCCCTTCTCCTTTGAAAAACAGCTTCAAATATTCTGTGCACAAAAGATGGTGGTTTTGATGCCCACTGCACCCGCTGTCATTAAGGAGAAGTAGGGAGGAAGAGACCAAGATGCCAACAGCAGATAAGCCAGGAAAGTGTTTCTAAAGTGATGCCTGCTGGATTCTTTCAAGAATAAAATCCCTTTTGTTGGAGTTTGATTCAATCACACCTTGAATGATTTAATTACCAGAAACCAGAGCTTGAGAGTCATGTATGTCCATGCATAGCAGCTATTCATCTATCTCCAGGACAACAAAGAAGGGAAATGCTTAAGATAACAATGAGCCAACTACATCTATCACTTCCTTTCAAGTAAGTTTCAGTTCCTCCCTAAAGAAAACTCAGCTCTTCCTTTGAATCTAGAAAGACCTAAAGAATACACTCATATATACATGTTAGATCAAACCCTTCACAAAAGTATTGAAAGAAAAAAATAAGTACTGTAGACAAAAGTTTAAACTTTTGTTTACTTACATCTTCAAAAAAAAGGCCCCTCAAACAACAAAACCAACCAGACTGGAAATATGTAGCTGCATGGTCTTAGACAAGTTACAATGCTGCACTTGGACTGAAAACTTTGTCTGAAACATATTTCCTACCTCAAACAGAAACTGTGAGCTTCGTGGAAGATGTGTGCCGTCACTGCTCCTGCTGTCCCTCATCCTCTGCCTTCCTCTGCCCCAGCACTCACCAGGCTCCTTCTCTCTGCATCCTCCCTTCTCCTGCCAAGACTGCCAGCTTTCCCTCTCCTCCCTCACGCTCACAAATCTGTGGATCGGGAGGAATTAGTGAAAGAAATAATGAGAAAAAATGATATTATAGCATTGCCCCTCAGGGCCCCAGTGCTGCACACCAGTGAGGCACGGGGATGGGATGTGTCCCTGTTTGCTGTGCTCTGGCAGCACAGGCTGTACAAGGAGTCAGGAGCAGTTTCTGACCTTCATCTGTTTATTTTGTCTGTGTTTCCACCTTGGACTTCGATTTCTATTTAGGTGTCTTCCACAAAACCACAGAACAGCAGAGCTTCTGTAACTCAGTGACACAGCCCCCTCAGCTCTGCCCATAACCCTCACCCTGCCAACAGGGACAGGATGAGGAATTAAAAGCTGAAAATGACACCATATAAAGATGCAGAGAAACTTGTGATTTAAAGATAAATTGAAAACATCATAATCTTTACAGATGAAGGATAAGGAAGTATGTAGCAGAAATAAGCAGAATCGAGGGTTATACAGAGAACAATTTTTCCTACATGAGGGAACAAACGGGTATCAAGTTAAATTGTGCAGTAAAGCATTTACATCTGCTGGAAGAAAATACTTTTAAAGTACCACAACTAATGCATAGAACTCACTGTTACAAAACATCACAGACTAAAACAGGATTTAAAATGATTAGATGTTTTTCTGTGTAAAATGTGTCTCCATTTATATAAGTACAATGATGAACAGATTTATTTGATTTGAGTACTGAATTTATAAAAAATTCTGACAGCTTTTTTTGGTCATAGAATATAGTTAATGCTGGAAGAAACGACAGAAAAGACACATCAAAAGATATCACTTCAAAAGTCATAATAATGAGTTATTCAAGAATACTGATGTTGATGTGATTTTTCAATTTGCAACAGTTTTATTTTGCACCGTATATAATTAAAATCAAGTCATGTTTGAATTGTAGTGTTTTGATTTCTCTAAAATTCTTTTTTCCTTAGAATATTCCTTGCATCTGAAGCACTGACATTCAAGGGAGTGGGTTTCTGTTCACAGAAACAGTCATTCAAAAATCCTCCACAAAACATCCTCTGTGCTACTGTTTGCTGGTGGAATTCCTCTCTGCCAGTGTCTGGTGGGGTTTGCTCACAGCCAGCACAAGCCTTGCTTCAAGGAGAGAATGGCCCAAGCATGTTCACTGAAGCCCACACAAATGCCTGAGATGTTATTTGTGAGCTTCTGAGTTCCATTGTAGGCCCATTTCTGGTTTAGGTTTAAAAATCACCTCTTCTTCACCTGTCTTTCGTTGTGCTTCCTACTGGCTGTGAAGTGTAGAAATTTTGGTGGTGCATATGGAAAAGTGTGTAGGGCTGTCAACAACTCTGAAACTTCTTTGTAGAAGTTGTGAGATCCTTCTTTATAGAGTTGTGCTGGGCCCTCCCTCCTCACCAATATATCATATTTAAGGGAGTTTTTTTTAGACCAAACTGGCATGAATTATGCCTTTTATCCAAACAATGAGAATCTCAATTCTCCTACCATCCACTATCCTCTGGCACAGCTCCAATATTGTTCCTGGAGTACTACCAGCCTTAAAGAGTTTTATATGACTGAGGAAATTAAATAATAGCACATTCCAGGGACACCCCAATATACATGGGATAAGTTGTAAGATCAGAAGTTGCACAATTCCAGGCCAAACTCTTACATGCATTTTTTGAGTGGTAACAAGCAGGTTTTTTAATCCTCACAGGGCGACTAGCAGGTTTCAACTATTTGTAAAATACTTTCAGATCTTCAAAAGGAAAATACATCTGTCAGCATTTTAGGGAGATGAAGTTCTGTAGATGGAGTTAATGTTTCAAACTCCTATTCATTTTTGAATCTCAAAGTTCTTTTCTCTTAGTCAACCAGAAAGCACATATTTAGGTGGTGATTTCATATCTTCCAAATGATGGCTTTTCATGTAATCATCATAATAACCTTTCCCATAGGAGACTCTCAAAGTGGTTTCACAGACCTTCCTAAGGACTCATGGAAAACTTCCTCATGGGGTGGGTGTAACTACTTTTACTGCACACAGGGAGAGGGGATCAGGGGGGTTAAATGTCACTCAGCAAGGCAGCAAAGAGTTGAACAAGAACCTGTTTCTCCTGATTCCAGATCCTGGCAGGTTTTTTGTTACTGAGCACAGACTTGTTCATCTGGAATAACCTCACAAACACATGAACCCCACGAGTATTCACTAAATCCACTTCCAGCTTCTGGCCAGAATGGGAATGTAATCAAAAAAGTACTTAAGCATTTCCAAGGCTTCTAAATATGGATGAATAACAAAATAAACAATAAGAATTAAATGATCCAGTTGTTTATTGGAACTACTAAATCCTGTCATTTGACTTCTTGCTTAGCAGAAACTTTCTAATTACCTGAGTATCATATCTCACACTCAAATACCGAGTGCAGATAACAACCCTTGAAAAGTTATCCTGTGAGTATGAGAGTTTGCACATGGATTTGTGTTTTCACCCTCTCATCTCTTCCTTGCACTAACCTCAGCCCTGCCATGACCAGGGTGACCTTGCTACCACAATGACTTCAGCTCCCTCCACATTCTCTGCAAGGCCACGGCACTGACTGACAAATTGGCTGCTGCCACATCCAGTATGGACCAGCAGAATTGAACTGGCTTTGGATCAGCCCCTCTGTGTCTGGCCATGGATTGACACAAAAATTGTAAGACTACATTTCGTTTGAGAATTACCACCTTTACAGCTGTGGCAGAAATTGGCCAAAGAGATCCTAAAGATACGGGAAAAAGGGAGAGGGAGAGAAAGGTAAACAATTTAATTGAATAAGTGCTATTTCCTCATGAAGTTTTGTGTAATAATCTAAAATGGGTGCCAGAGGGAGAGAAAGAGAAAAAATTGAGACGTCCTTGAAGTCCAAAGCCCTTGCTCAAGCTCCCATAGAGGTTTAAAACAGATACAGACACAGATCTCTTAGAGCCTCTAGGCCAGTGTCTGGTGTATGGACAGATAAGTGATGGATGTTTCAAGATTTAACCAGCATAGACAGTAAAGAAGTTACACCCTTTCAAAGGCATAACCTATTGAAAAGGATTACCACACCATATTTTTTCTTTTTCTTTTTCTTTTTCTTTTTCTTTTTCTTTTTCTTTTTCTTTTTCTTTTTCTTTTTCTTTTTCTTTTTCTTTTTCTTTTTCTTTTTCTTTTTCTTTTTCTTTTTCTTTTTCTTTTTCTTTTTCACTCCTAAGGATACATGGCACATTTGAAATTTAAACTAGACAAAATAAGAATAGGTATTCAGCATGGAATGACTCTAAACTGACTCACACAATGAGATGGTGACCTAGCAGGCCTTTTTCCTTCCAAGAGATTAAGTCCTATCTGGTGGAAAATGCATCATAGATTAATTAAGTGCCCATGTATTAGTGGCTTTATCGTATGACTCACTAATACTGAGTTAACCTTAATATAGGATTCTGAGAATCTTAAGCCAAGGATTTTATTGATTCACATTGTTCTGGTGCAGGTTGTACTTGAGTTTAATGGATAAAGACTGCACAGAATTTAGAAAAAATCAAAGATTCGAGGCTGATGAGGTAATCAAAACGTACAAGGACAGACACCACCGGAGCTGGGCCAGTCCCTCTGCCACTAGAGGGCAAAGCCACAGCACTGCAGTCGGCAGCGCCGTCTGCTCGCCTCTTTCCGAGGGTGTTATCAGCGAGGGCGTTTATTTTACAACAAAAACTGGTTACACGATCACTAAGCCCTTCTCTAGGAACGGCGTTAGTAATGAATACTTGGAGTATTGTTTCTGTCAGAGTGCGGCGTGCAGGCAGTTATTAGCAACTGTGCAGAAAAAAAGCCAACATTTTCTTCCATGGAGCAGTGAATAAAAGCTTCAGTCACTGGAGAGGTTTGGACTCAGGTTCACAGCACAGGCCTTTCCTGCTCGAGATCTTGCATATCACTAGAAGGCTGAGCACTTGTACTGCTTGTATAGGTTGGGAAAATAATGAACATTTTGCTGCAAGGTTTCCTGGTTTTTTGATGGTACCAGATCAGATCGAGAGACTCCTGAATGTTTCAATGACAGATATAGAAGACATCCAGAGCCTCATGTACAATCCCCTACCCAACTCAGCCTTTGACCTTCTATTATTAAGAATTCTTGTTCTCTCCACTGGTTCTTGCCCTCTTCTGTGCAATGCACGTTATCAAGCATCTATTCTCTGCTCACACTAAATTTCCCACTGTACTTTTCAGAGATCAGGCCTGGGTCAGTTTTGGTGTGGACCTGAGAGTCTGCTTGGCACAAGATCACTGAGCTGTCTGTGCCAGTGGCCAGGAGCAGATGCCAAAGGAGGAGTTTAGTAGCAGGATAATCATATAGTCACACTTGTCAGGAGTAACCTCCCAGCTTCCAGCAATGTATGTCTCAGGCTTCCTGAGTGAGAAAAGTTATCTTGGCATGCAATATGCTTCAAAGGCTTTGCCTTCTGTGAACGAGTCCACCCATCCCTTCAACCATTGTAAACATTGCCATCTCCACGGCTGCTGCCATCATGTGCTGAACAGCACATGAGCTGTGTCAGATGATGCTGAAAGGGATGACAGGTTGTTACTTCTTAGTGCCCTAGGAAATCAACTTCTGCATAGACAAACAGCCAGAATCCACAGCTACAGACACAGAGTTCTACCTCCTGGGGAGCAGACTTATAGGACTGAACTCCTGCTTCTGTTAAAATTGAGTTTTTACGACCTCCTGATTTTGACATTCCCAGTGATGGGAAATCCAGCCTGTCCCGTCCTAAACTGTCTTGGTGATTAATTACCTTCCCTGGTAGAAGACCTCAAAGGAAGATGAATACATCTGCATACACTCACTGAATCTTGGAGATCCTTAAAACCTGTGATGAAGTCACCCCTTCACCTTCTTTTATGACACTAAAATAGATTGAACATTTTCACTTCCAGTCTAAATCATTCTTATTGATCTTCTCTGAACGATCTCTTTTGCAGCTTCTATTAAGGAATTAAGGAATTTGGGTATCAGACTTCAGGAGCAGTGGGAGTAGTACCAGAAAAATAAAATATAGACATCTTTCTATATTTTCCTGTTTATAAACCCAAGGATTGCATTATCCTCGTGGCTACAGCACCACACCACATACCACACCACACCATAGCACACCACCTGCTTATTTTCTTCTGATTTTATGTGATGATTCTTAAGGGTTTTGAGCATTAACTTGTATTCACTCCCTCTATTCCTTGGTGCATGTTTTTACATTTGGCTGTACAGAAATGCACATTACTTGTTATCAAGCTGTCTCAGCTACTTTGCAGCATGCCTTGTTATTTATTAATCCCTATTGCTTATATCACTTGCAAACTCTTTAAGTGATGATTTTATGTTTTTCTTAAAACCATTAATATCAGTACAATGCAGTGTAGAACTAATTGCTATAGGATGCAGAAACACATTCTTTGATGATGACTTTTTATTTTCCCACTTTGTAACTGTCAGTTAGTTGGAATCTCAACAGTTTAATAAGTGCTGTGATGAGTCGGTATCATTTTGGCTTCTTAATTAAAATGCTGCAAGTTACCAGAACAAATATTTTGCAGACCTATTTACCTTCATCAACCAAAATTGTAATGCCATTTAAAAAATCAAATTATCCTCACAAGATTTATTTTCCACATTAATTTGCATTTATTGTGTTTCCACCCTTTAATTCTTTTTTAATCAAGTAATGTAGATAATGTCCCATTTTATTACCCAGAATTCTTGTCAGTCTGGCAGGTTGTAATTACCTTGGTCACCTTGTTTACCCTTTTAAAATATTGGTACAATATTTCATCCAGTCCTCTGGAACTTTAACAGCGTTCCAAGATTTATTGAAAATCAACATTAATGGTCTAAAGATACTCTGTGCCAGTGCTTTTAAAACTTTTGGATGCAATTTACCTGAACCTTCTGATAGCCAACTTCATTAGCTTCTGTTTAACATCCTCCTCAGTGCTTGTTGTAATGGAATGTATTTCATCATCATCATCATCATCATCATCATCATCATCATCATCTGATATTTGTGTATCATATGGCTCTTCCCCAAAAACAGACCAGGCATAGTTATTGAGTTCTCCTGCCTTTCCTACACTGTTGTTAACCATTCCACTATTTCTCTAACAGAGTGAAGCCATTATGAAACCTCCTTTTCTCCAGGTTTCTGCAAGTTTCACCACGGAGTTAAAAAATCCTTATTTGTCTGTAACTCTGTTGTTCAAAGATTACTCTGGCATCATTTTAAATCCCTAGAATTCCCTGGAACTCCTAGATCCCTGCATACACATCTTGTTACACACATCTTTGTATTGATCCTGTAATTCTGTGCTGCTTCCTGCAACCAGGGCACCTCAGAGATTCCCCTCACCTTTCTAACTTTGGTCCTCTCACTCCTTTTCCCATCCCCCCTGCCTTTTGCAAATCAAGGTATCTATCCTCTTCTTTCTGCTCTCCTTTTTCCTTGGTAGCTTCTCATAAAGAGCTAGGAAAAACTGGCAAAATACTTGGTAAAAGAGGTGGCAAGTTCAACATCAAGCTGTCATGTGGGATAGTATCAGGCACCATTTCTTATGACAATGCTGTAGAGGCTCATAGACATGGGAAAACTGCAGATACCTTGTGGAGAGCTTGTAACTTGGATTCTTGTGTCAAGTGAAAGGTCATGGTCCATGTCTTACAGCCTTGCTGTGGCTTGGCACAATCAAAATTATTGGTTTGTTTTGTACACAGTGTTTCTCACTATCAATATTGAAATGTTTCCTCTTCTAGCAGAGGGAGCACATTGAGAACACAGGATGGGCAATCTCCCTGCTCTAAGCTCAGGTGTCTGGCACCACAATTGCCTGGAGCAGCACCCTGGAGTTTGTGGAGTTTGCTGCTCCTCTGGATACATCTTCATTAGGAGCAAGTCATGGGGCATCCAAGATACTCAGGAGGGATGGGGAATGAGACCATGTCCCATCACCTAAACTCACAGAGATGATTCCCATTGCTCCTAACTCCTGCTTTGCATGCTTTTCATGTCGCTGTCGCCTTCTTGCAAAACAGCCAGTTATGATACCCTTCAGAAAAAGCCTCTCTGTGTTCGGTGGGAAGACATCCCAATGAATGGCTGTATCCAGAGGAATAAAAGTAGAACAAAATTATGGTAGCAATATGCCTCTGTGAGACATTCATAGACGTAGATGGCAAAGCTATGCACTTGCATGCATTTGGCCAGAGGTTATAGAGTGTTACACCACTCACTCTTTAATTAATTTCTTTTTTTTTTTGGTCAAGCATATTGTGTTTATCAGTCTGAGGTGTTTCATGAGAACCATTTTGAGGACAGTAACTGTGTATTGCACCAATCTGAACCCCTCATTTGTGCTTCACAAGCATGACAACACTAATTGCTAAAGAGATAGCAAGTTGGGGTTAACCAGGAATGCTTTATGGGAGAAAATAAATTCCATCTCCATTAACATGCTACTCTCAGCTATGATGGATGAGCATTTTTTATCTCCTCAGCTATTTGCCCAAGGATTGATGATTCAGTTGATTGGGAGTATCTCATATTTTTCGCTTGAAAAGCACATAGTTCCACCAGAATCAATGAATAAACATTAAGTGCTTCCCTTTCATTTCAAGCGGGATGGGCTGATGCTCTTGTGGAGCAAGGAGGCCTAGATTTTATCACCGGGGCTCATTACACTGCATTCACTGCCGTATGTAGGAAGTTAATGGAGAAGCCCAACCTGCTGGAAAGTGATGGCCTGTGAGTGTGAAGGCCTGGGAAGAGGGAATGGCTGTGCAAGAACAGCCACCACACTCACCTTTCCCTTCTTCCTGGGCTGACATGGCACTGCTGCGGCTGGGAGGTCACACACCTGCACAAAGGTGAGGGGACAGCGACTCTTTCCCATTCCCCTGGCGCCAAGCGAGCCCTTCCTGAGGGGGAACCGAGGTGAGGAGTTCTTGAGGCGACGGATGGGGCGTTCCTGAGGCAAGGGATGAGGGGTTCGTGAGGTGAGGGGTTCGTGAGGTGAGGAGTGAGGAGTTCCTGAAGAGTGAGGAGTTCCTGAGGCGTGAGGGGTTCCTGAAGCTAAGGGTGAGTGGTTCGTGAGGCGCTGGGCGCTGCCGGCCCGGCCGAGGCTGCAGGCGGCAGGGAGGGCGCGCTGTGGCGGTTCGCAGCCCGGGACCGGCCGCCCCCCGCCCACCCCGCTCCCGCCGGAGCGCGGCACACGCGGGCAGTGACATTTCCCGGAGTTCCCGAGCTCCCGCAGCCGGGCGAACAGTCCCGCTCCCGGCATGGGCGGCCGCCTCCTCCTGGAAAGAGAACGGGTGAGACTCCGGGCGCCGTGTCACGGTTTGGTGCACGCTGTCAGCTCGCCATCGCGGCTCTGTGGCGAACGAACGTATTTGTTTGGTGTTGTTTGGTGGGTGTGGGGCTGTTGCTTTTGTTTTGTGTTTGTTTTTGATTTTTCTTTTTGTGTGTGTGTGTGTGTTGTGTTTCCTTTTTTTCCTTTTCTTTTCTTTTTAATTTTTTTTTAATTTTTGGAAGCCTCTTTGCTGAGGATTGAACCTAGCGGATGGCTCCGGGCCTCGCACCTCTCGGGGCGGCCGAGGGCGTCCCGCAGGATGGAGTGTCCCTCTCCGATTGTGGGGACACTCAACATGAAATGGCGAAATAACACATGTTCGGCTCCCAGCCGCGAGTCCTTCTGATCAGTCCTTCTGTTTTTTAGAGTGGTCACGCTAACACACACTGCAGCCGGTGCCCGGAGGCGCGTCCCTCGGCCGCGGGGCACCGGCAGCGCCCGGTGGCGGCGGTGGGTGCTCGGTGCCGCCCCCCCGCCTCTCTGTGCGTGTGTGGCCGCGGGCTCGGCGGGTCCCCGCGGGGACAGAGCGGGCGGCTGCTCCCGCTGTCCGCCCGCTGCGGGACTGCCGGTGCGGACCCCGGGCCCGGTGCGGGGGTTCCGGCGCGGACCCCGCGGCGCGGGGCGGGGGCGCGGCAGCTCCGCGCCGCCTCCCCGGCGGTGCCGCAGTGCCGTGCGCTGCCGCCGGGGCCGGGCAGGGGGCGCTGCTGCCGGGCGCTGCGGCGGCCTTGGCCGCGGAGGCACCGAGCGAGCCCGGCTGGCGGCGGCGAGGGCGCGCCGGCCCCCAGCGCTCCCGGGGCGGACCCGGGGGATCCCCCTCGCCATGCAGACCCGGCGGCGCCTGCTGCCTCTCGAGGTGAGTGAGCGGCGTCCGGTGCGCCGCCGGCGGGCCCGGCAGGCCGGGGTACCCCGCTCCCCAGGCCCCTGCCGCCCGCAGCGAGGCCCCGCGAACGGGCGGGCGGGGAGGGCTCCGGCGCCTCGGTGGAGCCGCCGTATCGCCGACAGCGCCCTGGGCCTGCCCGCTCCGGGCGCCCCCGAGCCCCGCCGCCCTTGTGTTCCGCACGCCACCAAGGGGAAGGCAGCGGTCGTCCCCCAGCCCTTCTCGGTGGCCGCCGTGGTTCTCCGAGCCCCCTCCCCGCCGTTCCCCCTCCATCCCCGGGCGTCCGGACTGGGTGACCCGCTCGCCCGGGGCACCTTTCTCCCCGCGCCGGCGATCGTGGGAATGGGGAAAGAGCCGCTGCTCCCCCCGGGACGCCCCGGGTGCCGGCGCGGGGCAGGGCGAGGTTGTGCCCGGGCAGCCGCGGCTGCCGGCCCGGGCAGGGGAGGATCCCTGCTCTCATCTCGTGCCCTTTTTATGGCCTGATCTCCGCTCTCTCCCCGGGCAGGGAATGTTACTTGCTCATCGCGATGTGTAACAAGTCACTCCTGCAATGGTGGTAGTGGTGGAGGGGGATGGGGAGAGCGGGCGGGATGCGTTTTATAACATCTCTAATTACGTGAAATTGTGGTCATGTCTCACTCTAAGAATAACTGGCACTCTTGGCATGTCTGACTTTTTGCAGAGGTGGGCTAGTTTCTTGCTCATAAATGTTATGGTTAAATAAGTGCCTATGGTAGAGCGTGGCTCAAGAAATGTTTTTATCATCTTAACCAGACAGAGAAGCAAGTAGCAGATGGAAATTGATAGACTGTGTTTTCGTGTTAATGATCTTCTTTATTAATAGGATATTCCTTATTATTTTATGACAGAGGTTTTTCAGAGGGTGTCATTTTTACGCCTATTTTCTTTCAGTTCAGATATTAAAAGTTAACTGAATTCCGTCAGTCTTTTTATTAAGTGTGGTTGTCTCAGATTAGAATTTCTGAATAACACTGCCCTTAGTTTTTGGGTCCAGACTGAACCCAAACCCAGAAGGAGCTGTGTAAAAATAAATAACAATAATAAAAAAGGTGCTCTACCTGAATAAAAGCTTTTATTTTCTTTGGGCAGCATTTAACTGACTAGGTAAGGCTTTAAAACATTGTAATTAACTTACATTACCAAGTAAGTTTTGGTTGCATGGAACAAATCCAGATTATAGATACAGCTTCAGTGGTTCAGACATCCAAATCCTTTGTTACTGCCTGAACCCTCCGTGTGCTTCTTTTTATAAAGTTACGGCATGTGATGCAAAATGAGAAGAACAGTCTCCTTGACCCAAGAGAGACAAATTTAAAAATCTCTTCAGAGGTTTGGGGAATCTGAAATGGAAGCTGAAGAAGGGTCTAAAATTTCAAACAAGCCTCCCTCTCTAATTGAAGCCCTGATCAGTCCTGAACAAGTTACGGTGTTCTGACACACTGTGATTTATTTGCACTGCTTTATGGTGCCTCTTTTAGTGTGTGAGAAAGGAAGAAACCCACCCCGAAACCACTGTGCTGACTCCTGATATTGGGTGTTATTTTTGCGTGTTAGCTTTGAGTCAGTTACGAGGCTGGGGATTAAATACTTTCAAACACACACTCATTTCAGGATCTGAGGCCTGGGGCTAAGGCTGAGATGAAATACAGTTTTTTTAGCTTTGACATAAAGTCTGGCTGTGATTGTCTCAGGGAACAAAGGTAGAGACTGAACAAAGATGCAGTATTAAAACTTATGGCCAGAGAATGATCAGCTTTTAATGTCTGTTGTAGTCTGTCCACTCGCTGAGCCAGCTTTGGCAGAAAACAGCTTGCTTGTTTTTCAGTTTACAGGCTATCTATAGAAAATTACCTGGAAATTGCTTTGCTAAAGGATTCGAGTGGCCTTTTGCTTTTCAATACAAGTTGGCCAAAAAGGGGTTTTGGGAAGAAGTTGTGTGTTTCTGTTCTGTTGATCAGAAAAATCTTTTTGATATACTAAACTGAGAATCTTCCCAATAAAACTGATTTTCTTAAACAAAAATCAGCTGAGGAATGATAGTTTCAGTGCACAGTTAGTCTGTGTGCTGATGAATCTGATCTTTTCCAGAACACTGTTGTAAGATGCCAGTATAATCATAGGCTTCTTTGAAAGTGTTATATAAAGGCTAATGTTTATTTTTGTAATGTGATTGAGATTAAAGAAATTGAAAGGTGGCCTGTTTATGGTTCTATTTGTGATTCTTTAGGAGACTTGGACTTTTAAATGGACAGAAATGTGAACTAATATGCTTAGTTTTCTTTCCTGTTGTTTCTCTAAAGCATTGAGAAAGGTACAAAGGTACAGGTGACAAAGCTTTTTGTATTGATAAGCAATAGAGAGTCAAAAGTAAATGGCTGAAAGTAACTGAAAGTATTGAGTTTTAGCTGATAGAGACAGCTTTTACTTCTGTGTTAGCTAGAAGTGTTGGCTATGTCTTGCAATACTGGGAAAATTGTTTCAATTAATGCAGATGGATAGGAAGATATAAAATATATATCAAGGATCCTTCATTGACATAGTAGTTTCTACTTGAACTGGAATTCAGAAAAAATAGAATTCAGGATATATATTGATACAACTTTTTGGACTAATGACTAGAACAAAACATGCTATATATAGTTATCAAAAGAATAGCACACTGAAAAATCAGTGTGATAAAAGTAATTGACCTTTATCATAATGCAAACAAATATAATTTATTTGTAAAGATTAATTATTTGCCTTATCTCTAGAAATAATTTTATTTTTACGTACAAGTTAAGTACATTCCTACTTACTGTGTGTTTGGCTGAGTTTCACTTTAGCTGCTATTCAGGCTGCCATAGCAGAGAGGTAGAATAGGAAAAATACTTTTAAGGTGAGTGTATATGTATTCTTTCACTGAATAATTCCAGTCTGGTTCATTACTGGATTATTCAATAATATAATTACTGCTGTATTGCTGCAAGAGACAAGCAGAGATGGCTAATATTGGTACTTCTTTTTCAGAAATAACAGCCCTCCAAGTAGTACATCAGCATCAAATAGGCTTAACGTGAGTGGCAGAGGAAATCCATAAAGTGTCACTTAAACTATTTTAAAGGTAGTTACTAGGGAAATCTAATTAATTTAAAAACATAGGTTGAAGGCAAGCAGTGCATGGCCAGGAACTTCAGTGTATCAACAGAGGGTAAATTGTTCTTTCCCTATTCTTTCATCCAGATCTGCCCAAGGGAGAGGGAACAGAAAGCAGCAAGTCCAGTCAGCTGAGATTTGCACAGGCATAGTTCTGTTACAGTTAAAAAAAAAAAATAGGCAAAAAAAAAAAAAAAGGTGATAAACTATGTGAAAAACAGGTGTGGAGTCACAACCTGTGGATCCTGTGTGTTTTAGGAAGTGTGGAACTGGAGTGCTCTCTGAAGAGCTTGTGTGATATCTTCAGTCTGAGGATAAACTAAGGCAAGAGTGTCAGCTATGAAGGCCGAGGAAAAGAGAGCTTTAGGAAACTTCCACATTGTTTTGTTCTCATGTGAAATTTGATCATTTGGAAACGTCAGTATGTGGCAGTGTGACCGTGTGTTATGCTTTGAAGTTTTGGTGTTGATATATCAAACTTTTCACATGTTTTGTCCCCAGTGTACGCTGAGCAGAGGAAAACATGGACTTGAATGCTGGATTTCCACTTGCATTGGTTTTTTGCTTGTCTCCATGTTTCTTGAGTAGAAGTGATCAACTTTCTCATGGAATTATTTGCAGATAATGCTAATAGCTATTCTTCTCTATATTTTGTCTCTGTGTCGTATATAGAATATATAAATATATTTTGTCTTGCTAGATATATGTGTTAATATTGTTAATACTATACTTCTGATATTTTGATGGCAACTGAAGTTACAAACCTATCTATGAATCAGTGGAGTATTAGCAGTATCAGTTGCTTAAAGGAATAGAGTGAAGGTCCAGAAGCATTCCAGTAAGTTCTGCTGGGATTGTCTAGGTTTGTCTGTCAAGAATTTTATTGCATGCTGCTTGTTTCCTATAGTTCTTCCTCTTTTAATATCAACAGGAAGCTTGATGAACTTTAGTTTTTAAGAACTTGATGGCATAGTGGAGTTGAGTAGGACTATACATTTAGAAGTGGTACTGCCTGATAACAATTTTTTCAAACGCTGTTTTGTTGGATTTCTGTTGCAGTTTGGTTCCAGCATAGTGACAGAGGTGGAAAGCTTTTCCATGGAGGCTTGAGGCATCAGCTGGTGTTTCAGACAGTGCTGTTGAACCCTGTGTAGGGGATGGTTTTGTGTGTAAAGCATTGCAGTAAATGTGCCTTCACTGGTGTCTTCCTGGTTTTTGGCCTAACTTGAGCTTAACTTATGTTTGCAGTACGTACAAGAAGCACTAAAACCAAATGTACACAAAGTACATACAAAAGCTTGGAAGTGTTTCTTCCTCTGCTATTTTCTATGTGTGAAAATGTTGTAGAATTGAGTTTGATAATTATTTTAGGGCTATTTCCCAGCTATTCTTCATTAGAGGAATTAAGCACGATCAAAGATGCCTGAAATGTTTTGTACTTTGCTTGAGCTGAGAAGATCCCTTTGTCCAGTTAAGAGCTAGAAAATAAAGGTTCTATATTATTATTATTATTATTATGCTGACTGGTAGTGCTTCAGAATTTTCCTTATTGACTACTTGAACTACAGTTTTGCAGAAGAGGCTTTTTTTTTGTTGTTAGCAAAATGGTAGCTGGGAGGAGTTTGTCATTCCTCTTCTCAGTGTACAAAGAATCTAGAGGACATTTCCTATCAGGTGATAAATTGAAATTAGGCCATCCTTGGGTCAGAGATGCCTGTGTGCTCTGTCAATTACAGAAGAGCTCTAGCTGCTCTCATAGTACTTAACAGCTTTTTGGATTCTTGCAGCTTTAAAAAATACTGTAATTGGAAAATTTATATTTACTTCTACAATATACTGAAGCCTTTTTTAATGAATAAGGGAGCTGAAACTTCATACACATTTTGGGTACAACATTTTCGTTTCACTCCAAGTTGAAAATTTTATTCAGGGAAGTAATATGGGTGAAATACTTTAGCAGATTCATAGCAGATTATGAATAGAAGAACATACAGTGGTACTTTTTTCCAAAAAGTAGTGTGATGCACTTAAAAGAAGTTGGTAAATGTTCAGTGGAAGAAGAAGATCAAAGAGCTTTCAAGATCGCATAATACCTTCTTTATTTGTGAATGACACTGACTATTAGAGGAGCTTTTCTTGTTTCCAGGTTCAGTTTTGTTGTGTCAAAACTCTGCTTTGAACTCAGTGTACATGTTGGCTTACCTGTTTGCACTGCAAGTGTGAGCTAGAAGATTGACTTAGGAGCACTAAAATAAAGGCCAAGCCATTTGAAACGAAGATGTTACAGTGTATGTCGTTACTATAAATTCAAGAAGAATTGGCAAATCATATGAATATGCATAAAATTTATTGCTTGACCAATTGGCCAATCAGATAATTGGAAGTTTGTAAGATGCTACATGACAAAAATTGTAGATATTTTCAGATTTGTTTGTTTCTCAGTTATTGTTTGCTGTGCTTCTCTTGCATTTCTTTTAACCCAGTCAATGAAATTGTTCTCTCTTCTGTTTCCTTTTCTTCTTCAATGACTTAATTTTTTTTTCCCTCTCTATTATTTTGAATAGTTAGATTTTAAGAGGAAGTTTGAAGTGGTGCCAATAATAGGAAAATATGGGTCCTGGTTTCGAGGATGTGGATTCCTCTGGTGTGTGTTGTGCACAGGCCTCATTCTAATCTTGGGTGTGCCACACATTCAGTATCTCTGAGGTGAACTTTGGTGATGAGTGTGGGGGTGAAGGTAAACCCTGCCCCAGTCATCTTCTGAAGGTGCCTGGCAGAATTGAATTTGTATTCTCACTTCAAGTTCTGCAGCTCTGAGCTTTGCATATCAATTTAAACAAAATGAAATTAATCTTGTTTGTCTGCCAGGTCTGGAAGTGCAGTGAGTGAAGAGGTGCAATTTGGTTTTTCTGCAGGTGTTGTAGAGAAGCAAAGGCAAGTGGGCTGCTGTGGTTTATTGCAGAAGAGAGGTGGATAACTGTGCTGGTGGTTCTTAAATAAGGGTGATACGAAAGAAAAGTTTATCTTTTATCTCACTCCCACCAACTGCTGCCTGGGGGTAGTGCTGACCTGTCTTTTTAGTGCATCACAGATCCAAGGAGCTTGTTGCCTGACACCATCCAATACTGAGGACAGAGAACTGGGCTTAATTAACCTGGTGCTCTAAAGAGTTCTGTAGTTCTTGGATTGAGTCAATGCAGTGTGCTGGAACCAGTAATAAAGGAGCTGAAACACTGGGAATCTGTTCCAGGTTAATTTCTGATGACTTCGACTTATTTTTCACCCATTATTCTTTAGATTTTGTGAAAGATTTTGTAAGTAGCAGGGAATTTCATCCATAATCTGGACATGGAGAGAAGTATGTTTTGTTTCAAGTTGGAAGATATGTTGAATGAGTTTATTATAGTGTAAATTTTATCTGATGTTATATGTATCCAAGTCCTTGAAGATACTATATTAGTAAGCATTTTGTTCCACCATCTGTGGAATGAAAGAATATTGTTTTTCTGTAGATGTAAATCCTTTTTGCCCCACAGTATCTCTTCCCTTCCTTCCCTCTCTGCATAAATCCCATCTTCTCACATAACACCATAATCCTGGGGGTTTTTTCCAGAGCTGTGTGGGTATTGATTGCCCAGCAGGTTGCTGCCAAAATAGGCAGAGCAGCTTGCTTTTCCCTTGGAGGGCAGTCACTTGGATTTGTTTTTACTGTGTAGATACACATTTTCATGACATATATATATATATATATATATATATATATAAATATGAGCATAAAGGATAGAAAATTAACAATGTAATCCTATAATATTGACTTCTATAGGAGATTAAAGATACAACACATGAAAAGTGGCAGCATCTGAACACTTAACCAGTCTGTAAATCCTCTTGTTCATATTACTGAGGCTGTGAATACTGAGCTTTCTTTGCAGGCTAGGGTAGACACAAAAATTACATGGTTAAAATATACCCAGCAAACCAGTCATGCCAATGTAATTTTTTATTCCCTATCTGCACTGTAATGCAGATAAATGAACATTTAGTATGTATTGATATGATGCAAGGGGAAGGTTCCCTCTTTGTGATTTTTTTTTCATTTATCTCACAGTTTTTGTAATTGCACATTCTCCTGTGGTACTGTAGAAGTACATGCCATGGCTTGGAAATAGCTTGCTTCTGAGGCTGGTATTTTGTCGAGAAAGGCACAGGTATCTGATTTACACATTTACACCCTTTTTGGGCTTTTTACTCCAGTATACAGCTTCTGTTTGTGTTTGCCCAGCCACATTGATAGTCCAGCAGGGCATGTTGGTTGTCACTGTGTTAAGAAGATACATTTTAAATGCTGTGTTGGTTAATTCAAAATGAGTGTTTCAATGGTCTCTTATTTGGTGAACTTGAAAGTACATCCAAAGCCCACTTCTTAGGTTATATTATTAACAGATTACTTTAAATAGCATATATATTGAAACAGCCTCTTAGCTGAAACACCAAATTGCATTGATTGTAGTAGTTTCATACTGTGTTTTTGTACAAATGAAGACTGCAGAAAACCCCAGTGTATTTCATGGGTTTCACAGTTCTTTCTTGACTCTTTTATAAATGTAACTTTAAGAGGTTGTTACTTAAGCATCAGTCCACTTGTGTGCTTTTCTGCTTTCAAGTAATTGTATTGGTGTAGTGGCTTAATAGCTTCTATATTGTATTTACCTTGGTTTCACTTAACAAGTCACCTGTAAAATGCATTTTAAGCCATCTCTGGAATTTGCTCATAGATTTTCTTTTTGTATACTCATGTAGAATGAATGTGGGGTTTATTATAGTGCCAATTAGAAATTGTTTCTTGAGACTCATGGGCAAAAGATAAATGTATATGTAGTGGATTTGTTCCCTTACTAATTTCCTGTAATACCCCTTGTGGCTATATATTTTTTTTTTCATTAAGCTTCATTTCTGTACAGATGGCTTTTAAATGTAATTGTACCCTCTAATTTGAGGAACCATGTAGTAGTGCCTCCTGTGTAGTTAACAAAACTTGCCTTGACTAGAGGTGCTTGAGGGAAGTGGTCCTGGATGCTGAATACCCACTGTGTATATGTGTCAGAAAATGCATTTCAGGCTACAAGGCTGGGGGTTTAAATGAATTTGTGGAGGAACTTAATGATGGTCAGTAATGTTGAGGAGGGGTAGGAGGCAGGTTGGCAGTTAGGACAGTGTCTTAGGATATGGCTGTTATTTTAGCCATGTGGGTTTTTTTTCTTTTTTGATGGCCAGCCCTCTAAAGACTTCCATTTCTGTTTGCAGAGTAGAGGTACCACCATTGTCGTTGGATTTGCTCCCACTGTTCTTAATCTCCTATGGTTAAAAAGGTTATTTACAAGTATGTTTATACCAGTAATTAACAGTAATATTGGAACATGGGGTTTCTCATGGGTTTTTTTTGTCAGAAAGTAGAAAGCTTGGGTAGGGAGAAGACGAATGGATGCAGGAAGAAGTGAATGGGGAAGGAATGTGAGAGGGGAAAAGGAGTCCTGCAGATGAAGAAAACAGGAGCATGCCACAGGCTGAGAAGGAGGGGTAAAGAGGTAAAGGGAGAGGGGTAAAGAATTAACCACCCTATCAGTGGACAGAGGAACTGACAGAGGTTTCTCAGTTTTGATCTCTCTGAGAAATAGAAATGTTGCATCTGAGTTTAGAAGAATTTGGAGTTTCTAGAGCTCTGTAAGATTTCTGATAACTGTATTAATACTTGTAACTCATTAATAAGAAAGGCTTTCAAATGTTTTTGGGTTTTGTCTGTTAAGTCTTTTATTTCCTGTGACTGCTAACAGAGATACAGAATTATGGGCACTTAGTATTATAACTAAAACTTCCTGGAGCCCAACATAAATTTCAGGTGGATGTCCTAAGTGGCACAGTATATCAGTGAAAAGAAAAAAGTTTTACAGTGCACCTAAATGCAAGTTACTACTGCCTGTTTCTGGTGGTCCTTTCAGCACTGTTAATGGCCCTGAGCACAGATGAGATGCAGGCTCAGAAATAGCAGTTTCAGTACTCACTGTTGCCATGGATGGAGTTGTATTGAGTGAGTTACTAGTTAAAGATGACTTAAGACATAATGCACTGTGAGCATCAGCAGTGATGTTAGATCATGATCACAAACGTGGGAGGGAACTTTGCTACACTTGACAACAGTGTTTTATAATGTGTTTGGTGTGATACCAATATAAAGGTCTACACAAAATGGGAATTAAGTTACCAGCTTAGAAATAATTTCTGGGAGAAGAGAGTATGAGATGAAAGTCCATATTTATTTCAGGGATGTATGGTAATCCGGCTTTACATAACATAGGATTTGAGAAATAGTAACTGTTTGGTGTCTGTAATTATGATATTTCTTTAAAAGTTACGTCAGAATTTAGAACACCATTGTGTGGCACAGGTGTCAGGTGAGCAGGGATGGCCAGAGGAGTATTGGAAACAGAGCCTGTTGATGAAGGTGTTGTTAGTAACTGCCTGACTGCTCTCCAGTGGTCTTGCAGAGATTTTGCCTGTTTGGATGGTCCATTTTCTAAAGAGCAGCTGAATGTATAAATTGTATAAATTGTGTTGCTTCCAGCAGCTTCTCTCCCCAGTGGGTACAGCTCGGAATTGATGGGCTGGTAAATGGTAGCAAAGCAGTTTCCCTTCTTGCCCATTGTGCTTTTGATCTATCCCATTCTGGTTGTGTGGCACTTCTGGGTTTTATTACCAGCTTTTGCTCACTGGCACTTGCAAGTGTCAGCCCCTCTTGAGCTTTATGAAAATGACATTTCCTTAGGAGTTGTTGACTTTTGATTAGAGATTCTAAGCGACTTCAGTCAGTTCTTCCCTTATTGCCCAAATCTAAGAAAGATCTGAAACAATGTTGAGTCTATTTGGGTTTCATTCTTGATTCTACCCTACACTGGAAATAAGAAAAATTAATAAAGTATTAGGATTAATCCACTCCGGGATAGAGTGTGCAGCTTTAAATAATTTTATTCTTCAGATGTTTTAAACATCAGAGCCAGAACCTTCTCAAGAACTGAAACATAAAAAACATCCCATAAACCTACTTGTTGTATATGTTTACTTTAGTTTGCATTTGAATAAAGATAAATAATAGCTTCAGATCAGTATGTTAAGTGGATTAAATAAAAAAAAATAACTATTTTGTTACATTGATGATGTTACATGGAACCCATGCACAAATTAAGAAACATGATTTCGTATTAAATTTATGTTTAATGCACTGCATTAGCTTTTTATGACTTACAGTATTTTAAAATTGGAAGTTGCATGAAACGAAGTGTTACAAAACATTAGATACACAAACCACCACATTTTGAAGTGACCTCTACAAGCATATGAGTAAGCTCAGGAAAGGATTTTTCTTTTTTTTTTTTTTTTTTTTTTTTTTCCAGCCGTATCCCTCTGGAAAAACTTGCGTGGAAGGCAGCACTGCGGTGTAAACCTATCTATTTGTTCTTCCCCCGAGCAGGGATGGATCCTTTTCCAGGCATCACAAGCAGTTACATAAGCAGGAGCTGGTTCCTGTCTCCAGGTGCTGAGGCCCAGCCTCTGCAGCAGGCTGAGGCTGCTTGGCAAGGCTGGGCTTTGTGTCAGGAAAACAAATCAATTGCTTTCTCCTTGAAATAGTAAAAAAAGGGTAGGAAGTGGAATTTTATTTCTACTGTAAGTGGTTATAAAGCAGGTGTCCTTTTCAGTTGAGCTGCTTTTATTTTGTGGAGCACAAAGGTTGATAATGCTGCTGTAGTTTTGTCTTGTCTCCCCTTACTTTTGACTGTGATACTTCCTATAATGCTGCTTTGAAGTTGCTGCTCTTTTGACTGCCTTACTACTGCTCAGGCATGTGTGAATGTCTCCTTATGGAAACTTGGCTGGAGACAAAAGTGGAAATAATGGCTTTAAAATGGCATGGGGGAGAGTCCAGGGAAAAGATGCAAATATTGGTGAAATAATTAGAGAGACTGTTCTGCCTTAAGCATTGTCCACCTCTGTTCAGTTGATTGGAAAAAAAGACAATCCGATGCAACATGGCAATAATTTATCTTTTGTCAGCATTCATGCATAGTGAGCTGGTACAAAGTGTTGTGCTGCACAGAAATAGTCTGCCATACTCTAGCCTGCTCTACACTGAGTAGTAGGAACATCAGCAAATTATGGAAAGTAAAGCTGAAAGATGCTTGGTCATCTTGAGCTTTTGGTGCAGGAGAAGGATTAGCAGCAACTGTATCTTCTTTGTGTTTGTTACATTTCATTCTTGTTGCTGTATTTAGTATTTCTTACTAAATGGATTTATGGTGAGTTTTAATTGGATATTTCGAATCTGAATTGTGGTATAGACCATGTATTTTAAAAAAAAATCTGTTGTCGTTTGCTGAGTTTTCTTTAATAACTTAGAACTTTGAAAACAATTTTTTTTCCTAGCTGCATTGAATGACTACTACTTTAATTTATTAATAGAACACTTAATTTTGGAATGCTTAATTTGGGGCCTAATCAGAAGTCCCTGCCATTGCAGGCATTTTCAGGTGTATGTCAGATATTGCTACTGCAGTGTCACGAACACTTTGTAATGCCTGCCCTTCCCTTTTTTTGGCATGTGCTAGGTAGAAAGAATTCCATGTTTGGGGGCAGAATGGTTGGGCATGTGGTAAACCACCATTATTCCAAGCATCACATTTGAGTGAAGAGCCCTCTTTTCCATTTGTGAAAGTTTAACTTCCAGATTGCTTGATCAGATAAAAGAATTAATTTTACATTACTGATGTGTGTCCTGAAACTTTCCACCTGTCTCCCCTCTTGTTTGATACACTGATTTCCTGTTAGTGTAACCCCCTGCTATGGTATTTCTTGTAGTTTGTATTTTCTTGCAGTTGAGGCTGAACACATCCCCTGTCTGTAGTCTCTGAATCTCCCATCTGATACTTCCAGAGTGTAGACAAGGTAGGAAGTGAAGATACCAGTGTTGAAATCTGGATTTGCATTTAAGATAATGCCTAGTTCAACTAATCTAGCAATAATAAAGTGCCTTAAAATGGCTGCAAATGTCTCCCTGCCTACTCAAAGACATCTTCTCACTGGTAGCACATTATAGAGGATCTGTAGTGTAGTTAAGAGTTGGATCTTTGCCAGTAGATGGAAGCATTTTTTAGCATCTCCTCATGTTTGAGCATTTTTCGCATTTTTTACCATAGTATCAAAATTGCTTCTTTTTCAGTCTCTTTCCATTTATTATAAGCTATTCCAGTTTCTGCTAGTTCAGATTACTTTAATTTAATGTTGTAAACATTTTTTGCATTCTTTTTTGTGGAAGATACTTCTAATTTTATATTTTTAGAGTTCTTTTCTTCTGTTCTTCATCCTTTCTTTATTCTGAGCACGTCTGTGCTTGTCAAATTTCTCTTCAATTTCTGTTTTGCTTTTGCAGTAATTGGTAGTCGCCTTCTTGGAGCTCCTGAGGGAAATCAGACATGTAGGGTACAACCAAAGCAGCACCTGAGTGACACCACTGTAGGGCAGGAGACAGAGGATCAGCCAACCACCAGCAGCAGAGATAAGGAACCAAAATGCTCCAAGTAGCAAACTGGGACAGCAGGGACACTGGGCCTCCTTCACTTGCAGTGATCTTAGGTCTCAGTGGGCCCATAATTTTTAGGTGGAAATGTATGTTTTACAAGTGTGATAGAACCCTTTTTTAGCAGTGTGTGGGATTCAAAGAAAACCTAATAATCACTTGGTTATATGTTGTTGTGAGTATTCTTGGCTCTCATTTGTAGTTATTCCTTTTGTCCTCGATTTTCATTTAAATATACTTCTCCTACATTAAATTCTTACTGAAAAAAGAATTTGGCTCTGTTGCCAACTTGTTCATTTTTTTTCATGAAATCCAAATGTTATAATTTACTTTTTTTACTTCTTTTTTGTTTAAATATACTACACTCATATCTGTAAGCATGCTTTGATTTTTGCATTGATCTTTGTAAGGGGAAATGGCTGCTGAGAATAAATGTTGAACTGTAAACAAAAAGCTCCAGGACCTCCAGGTGTAATATCTCTTCAAAGCTTACTTTGGAGACTGGCAGCGATTGATTGGATCTGTGTTCTCTGTTGAGTGGTTACACATAAAAAAGTCATTACCTGGCAAGAATGGAACAAGGAAAGAGGAGCAGAATAAAAACAATGAATAATAAAGCTGTGCTGTTGCCCTGAGTATTGCTTGCCTAGAAGGTTTGCTGGCTTAGAGCACGGGTGGCAGCGCTGCTCGTTTCAGCTCTGGGTTGCTAGGGCTGATCCATTTCTGATCAGGGAAGGGTGAACTTTGTGGTTAATGTATGACTGCTTCATGTGATGTTCGTGATGCAGCTGACAGGCCTTGCCATAAATCACAGACAGAATTGTCATTAATTGATCCGTCTTTTCCAAGGGGTAATGAAAACTGAATCATTTTCCTGCACTACAGGCTGGGAGGGGACATGATGGTGGTACAGAAAACCTTCCCCACTGCTACATGTACTTCACATCCCTTTGATAAGGCTTATTCTGAAGCCTTTCAGTGGAATTAAATTTCCTCCACTTCTGTTTTTGCCTGTATGTGAAGCCTATCTGAAGAATATTGTAATAAGATGGTATCTACTATTTAATTTTCATTTATAGAGGTAGAAATACACATAGCATCAGAAAGTTTACTTCTATACAGGAAGATTTCTGCTGGCATCCAAAACTGTGGGATTCTGAGTTTGGAAACAGTACTACTCAGAGTGCTACTGTTCAGCTCATTAGTTTCCTGGAATTATTACTGTAGCTTATTTCTGAAAAGAATAATAAACAACCCTGGGAAAAAATTAGTGTATCACTGAATATTGCTTTAATGCATGGAGAACGTTTTTTTTTTTTTTTGGCACTGTTAATTTTGCTGGAGCTTGACGATTTTTTTTCCAACATATGTTGCAGCTTCATCAGAGTATTAATTAATATTTCAACTACCTAACAGGTCAAAATGTCAGTGCTAGTAAACCTTAAAAAATGAATTTGACGTATCTCATTCCTTTTCCTGCACCGTTTGTCACAAACTAGTTTCTTTGTTCTCTGCCCATGGCTGTATTGGATTTTTGAGCTATGTTGGCTGTTAGGATGCAGCCTGGGCAAATGAGCACCTGACCTGTAGAAATGCTGTGGATTGAAGAACAAGAGTTTCTTCCAATGACTTTTTTTTTTCTTTTGGGTCCTCCCTGCTACTGGAGTTTGGTGCTACTGTGGGTTTTGTGAGATGAAACCTTTAGGAAAGAAACTAAGGGAGCCTAAGACTATAGGGGGAATAATTTGAAGATAAAACCACTTGTTTAGTGGTAACAAAATCAGTGGGAAGCTGATGAATACAGTTTACAGAATTCAGAGGGCTGTGAATTTTTGTTGATTATCAAAGCTACTAGCTCTTTATTTTTGGAAGGCCTGTTGTAGTATAATATAATTGATTTCAGAGGCTAGTTTTATAAATTGTTGCAGTCAAGGTCATCAGGAATACAAGGACAGTTGGAGTTGCTGCATTACACTGAGGGTTTACAGTTAAATGAAGAATAATAACAGGTAGGTAGCAATGTGGTTTTTATTAGCAACATTTTTCACCAGACTGTTGGAGAGCAGTAGTGGCATAGTGCACACACATCCTTGAATTTAAAGCTTCAGATGTAATCCAAATCATCTGAAGCTTGCAGCATTTGCCAAATATGCCTGTGCTAGATGCAGTCATGTGTTGAAAAGAACATGGTTTGTGGCAAAATTACCAGGCATAAAATACATGTTTGTATTTTCTTTCTAGGATCAAGTAGAACACCCTGATTCAGCAGAATTGGCTGGTTGTGCTGCAGTCATCATGAGAAGGCACAGGGTCATTTGTTTCTTAACATATGTGTAAGAAAAAGGTAAGGGGCAAATTTTGCTTTAGAATATAATGATTCAGAGTTCTGCACCTGAAATGTGTTTTATTATTCTTATGGATATGTATGTATATACATACACCTTTGTATATGGATGGATCTTTTATACAGAAGATGGTGGAATATTTTTAGTAATTTGTTGTTTTGTCTTTTACTGAGAGTAATTGCCCCATTTTAGAGCAAAGATTGTGTCTTATTTTGTTTGGGAGAGGGGGAAGGCGGGCAAAGTCTTTCTTTCTCAGTCTGTGCTGTAGCCAGATCTCATCAGTTCTAAATAAAGCTATTGCTCAACTCTGAACAAAGTGTTCATTACAGCAGAGGTGCCTGACTCGCAGGGACAGGTAAGACACAGATCGCCCAGGGGAGCTGGAACAAGATGTGCACTTGACCATTGTTTGTTGGGGTTGAAGGAAGTCTTCAGGAGCCCTGGATCTAATAAATCAGTCTGTCCAGTCGATCTGTACTTCTGTGCTGTCATGCTTTGGGAAAATGACATTTTCTGGATGTGTGGTTTTTATCAGGATGAATGAACAATATTTTGTTTCAGTTCGATCACGCCCTTTGTGACTTCCATCTTAGGAGCTTTTCATGGATATTTTTTGTGAGGACTATAATAAACTATTTGAGCATTTTGTTCAGTAAGAGATTACTGAAACGTGTAGGTTCACAGTTTGATATTGAAAGAGTTGTCTCCACAGGACAGCATGAGAGAAAATCCTGAGATCCTATTCTGGTTCTTTACATATTCTCTGGTTTTTAGGTCTTTGCTATGAGACCAATAGTTGAATGTCAGTATTACTTCCTTTCAGTGCATTTTTTTTATTACAATGTTTTAATGTGATTGTGAGCTGATCATCCACTGTTAAAGACAATTTGAAACACTAAAGACTGTCAGTTCCCGGTGGTGAAAACATCCCAAGGATAATTTAGGATGTGCAGTGCAGACGATCATGGGTTACATAATCCCTTATCATAGAGCCCAACACAGGTAGGAGTCTGGCTGCTTTGCAGGTATAACACAAGTCTCTTGTACAGTTCATTTCCCAGGAGCAAGCTGGCATGTGGGATATCTGAGCTCTCTGGAGAGGCAGCCTCCAAGTCTAAGCCTGTTCAGAATAACACCTAATTTTAAGGAAGGTTTTCCTGTCCTTTACTTCTGTCTCCTCTTCCTCACTATGGAGCTGAAGTTTGTGTTGTGTCTGAATGCTGTGATGACAAGGGCAGTAATTCTGGGTGGATATGACACACACATTTCTGGTACATGCACCTTTAAATTTAGACATCAAGGGAGAGTAAAGCATGTAAGATTCATGGAATGTAAGTTCCTAAGTTTCAAAAATGAAGATGATGATAAGCCTATGCTGTTATTAAGAAGAAATTGATAAGAAAACACACTTCCTGAATTATGCATGATCTATGATCCAACAGGAACTTGAAAATAATCTGCTTTGACAGGCTGCATGTTTTAATTAGCTCTTTGCCCTGAAAGACAGAAGATGACTCTGCAATGGGTAACAAGTGATCTTGAGTTCTGGACTTACATACCAGTGGATTGTAACCATTATAAGAATTTTTTGTATACAGAGTTAAATAAAATGTAAAATTTTACCTTTTCTTCCCCTGTCATTAGTCTTTTTAGCCAAATCTTTGCATGGAGGACTGTATTTTTGAAAAAAAACATGTCCTCATTTTTACTCATTGGTGGTTTATGCTTCCTTTTCCTTACAGTGGCACAAGATCCTCTCCTTCATATTATTCATCTCAATATAGAGTAATTTAGGAAGTATCTTCTTTTTGGTGGCATACAGCTAAAATTACCACTGAAACTTCTTTCTGATTTGCTTGTGCTTTTATTCTCCTTTTTCCAGAGTTTTAAATGTTGTGTGTTTGCTCATCAGCTTCTCTCCATGCCATGACTCAGGGTATTTGAGCAATACCACGGAGTTTCACAGCTATTAAGGATCCTTTAAAAAATGTCATGCCAACCTTTGTACTAAGAAGAACATTGGGATTAGAGTAGTTCTAAAATTCTTCTGAACTTTTATAGTGGTACATGTGAGATGCAGTCAGAAGTTTCAAGAGACCTGTAAAGGAATATGCTTTTTATTTAGCTTGGGCATTTAATAAAAATGTTCAAAATAAAATTAAATTCTAAACCACAGGGAAAACAGCCACTCAATTATTACAGCATGCTGTGTTTGAGCATTTTTATTTCCTATTTTGATCTTGAGTTTCTGGCTATGGAGAGTTGAAGCATTAGATCTTCAACTGGCAAATATGTGAGTTGCTGACAATCAGGAAGCCTTGCTGATAGATCTGTTAGGAACATGAGCACTCGTCCTCCTTTACTGTCAGACAGAGGAGAGGACATTAAGGACTTCTGTGGATTTGGCAGTGTGTTTTGCCCTTGGCAGAAACTTCCAGAAAAGCTTGGGTGGTTGTTGTGTTCTTTTATATAATAATAACTTCAGATGTTAGACCTGAATATTTGCAGCTGACCTTTTCTGAGAAATACCTACTGCAACAGACAATGAGATCTCATTTAGAGTGGCTGTCAGCTTAGTGACTGAATGTAAAAATGAAAGGTTCTCCATATATCCTGGTACATCAGTGAGTGAAATAACAATAGTGATATAAAAGGTCTTTTCTCTCTTCAGTTGGAACTCATGAGCACAAAAATTTTTTATGATTTTTTTTTAGTCTTGCAATGCCTCACTGACAAATATTCTTTGCATCATTGACCTTAGTAGCAGGACTTTGCCTAGGAATAATTATACATGTCTTCATCAATTGTTTGCTAGAAGCAATGTTATCATTATAATGTAAATTAAATACACTTTAAATGGGTGTTAAATCACCTGGTATTTTGTACAAAACATTCCTGCTTTTTGAGACTCCTGAAATGCAGCTGGTGATCAAGGTGGGCAGCTTTTCCATTGCTGATGCTGTGGTCTGTGCATCTGTGCACAGTAAATAATATGGCAAATCATCTGTTTTCCTTGTAGAAGGAGTTAATCTATAATCTCAGAACAGAGGACAAATCTACAAATATGTCAGATGACAAGTCTAGTTCATCTTGGAATTATTTTGCAAATGGTCTTTTTTCTGTTGATGCTTACTGCAATTCTAAGTTACTGTTAGATTAATTTTCTTTAAAACTAGCTTCTGTGTATATCTTTAACACATGCCTTAGTCTGATTATATTAAATAGCAATGTATTTATGTTGTATCATGATCACCTTTTAAAACAACCATGTATCAAATTTCAAGTTGGCCTTGAAAACTTGAACTCTGCATTTTGTAATATTTTAATGCACAGTCTTTCCCTATCAGTAACCTAACTGCAGCTGTTGTCCATAATAAATACAAAACTATTGTACTGTAAATATTTATAATTCGTAAATACAAAATGTAGTAATGGAAATAAAGGTGGTTGATGTTTTCCTCAAATCCAGATATTGTGGGGATAATGATAAAGTATTGTTTTAAATTGGAAACTTCCTCTAATGTGTTGTATCTCTGGTGGAAAAAACCAGGTTTTTAATTGAGCTGTCAGGTCTAATACTGCTTCATGCTGCAAAACAAGGTTCTTACCCTCTCCTCCTCCATTGCCTTATTTTGCAACAGTGAAAGCCAGCTCTGAAGAGAATAAGGCTGTTTTGGATGATGTTCAGAGAACAGATCAAATCAAGGTCTCTCTGTGGTTTATAGGTTATGGCACACATTTCCCACTGAAAATGTCTGCTGGTAGTGAATGTTTGGAAAAAATGAATCAGGGTGTCTTGTTGCTACAAGACTTTGGAAGTGAGGAGTCCATGTTACTGCTGTTAGGGCAAAATATTACTTATTATGTGAAGATAGTTATGTAATAATTCGGGGTTGGGTTTTTGGCTTTGGTTTTGCTTTTTTTTCCCCTCATTTCTCTCTTGTCATCTTCTTTTCTAGCCTGAGAGCATTATCTTTTGATGAGACTGTTTACTTCTGTGCATTTTGCTAGGTTTCCAGTGGCTGCCTTTCAGGGAAACAAGGATTATTAAAGTAGACATTTTAAGAGGTAGCACAATTCAAGTAACACCCATTAAGTCCCTTAACAACTTTTACAAGTATGAATCTTTGAAGCATCTCAAGGGAAATGAGGACTGACAGAGTACTGCTAGCCTACTGTACATTAAAAAATCAGAAGCACAGGGACTTTAAACTCCTTGTTCAAAGCCATATGAACTAATTGCTGGTAGCACAGATCTGAAAGTCAGGTCTTTGGATTTTTTAGTTGGCCTTTGTGGTTCTCTGGACTGGTTTTTTTTTTAGACTGGTGCCACAGCAGTTTTGCTCTTGCCATTATGGTGATCCTGATAGCCAGACACGTTAATGTGAGGGACCGGAGGTAATAAAATACCAAGCAAGTTTGGGAAGGTTGTTAATCTGAATGAAGCAAGTTTAAGCACACAAATAATTTTTATTCTGGGAAAATACTTTTGATTTATGTCTGTAATTCATGTAAAATTTGATTTACAAAGAACTTTTCCCCTTAGATCATGACAATATGTAATGGAACACTACTGACTGAAGGTTAAGCATCTGATTGTAATTTGTTCTCTGGCAGGTTTAGACAAGGATCTGGTGGTCGTTCCCTGACAAATGGAGAACTATTTCCAAGCAGAGGCATATAACCTCGATAAGGTTTTAGATGAATTTGAGCAAAACGAAGGTGAGTCATTTCGAACACAACTGTAGGTACACATCAGATGTCTTCTACAGAGAGCAGTATAGAAGAGGGGGAGAGCTGTGATACCCTTTGTGGGTTTGAGTTGCAAATTAATCTCAGAACTTACAAAAAACAACTGTTAATTTTGCATGGTATGTCTTCAAGCATTTCTTAGTAGCATTCTCTACTGCTTCCATTCATCTTGTTTACCTTTGTAAAATTTCTTACTCTTTTAATAGCAAATGTGCCATACACTTTTAAAGAAAGGTTTTGTGGAGCTTCATCTCAGTAGCACTATTTAAATCATTTATTTTAAACAAATCAGGCAAAACTTATTTTAAGCTTCTTTTGCAGAAATGTTTTATTAGGTCACATAAATCATATAATGAAGGTTATCATGTTCAAAGCACTAAATTTTTTGCTTAGTCTAATCGGTAATTCTTTGCTGTCAAGGAAGTTGAACTGTTTGTTTTATGAGGATAAGAATCTTTCTAGGCACTTCTAGCTGTCTGAAATATATTAATCAATACTTCGAAGTTGCTTTTGCAAATTCAACCTGATACTAATTTGGGGTAGCTCTAAACTTCTTGAGTTCCAGAAGCATTATGGAATTACACTACTAATGGTTGATCAAGAATATTGGTTATAGCAGGTGAGCTTCATTTTTGTGCCCATATTTGAACACTTCTGCATTTCTGTTTGGGACATTCTAATGCAGCAGGATTGATAGAAGCTGTAGCTTTAACATGACAGTAAGTTTTCTTGTTGTAACCCTTTTTCAGATGCCGCTGTTTCACCTACTCTGCTGGGTGCAAAGTGGAATCAGATTCTAGATCCGCCTTCTCGTCGCCTGTCATTCAACTCAGCTGTGGCCAACGTGAATGAAGCTACAACTCCTAATGAATGTCAGCAGAGATTAAAGTCTTTCTCCTTGTCCCACTCAGTGACTACACCAACAGGAGGAGGGGATCACTGTGCTAATGGAAAGGATTTTAGCATAAGCCCAGAGACCCCAGTCATGTGGATTGATGATCAGGCAGCAGCCGATGATCAGTTGATTAAAAGAAATAATAATTGGGATGATCAGTGTAATTCTATGGAAGCAGGAGAAAAAAAATGTGGAAATACAGCTTGCTTGCCAGAGGAGAAAAATGTGCTAGTGGTGGCAGTCATGCACAACTGTGACAGAAGAACACTACAAAGTGGTGATGTGGTGGATTGTACAAATTACAACAGTCAGTCCCTAATGGACTCTATTAGCTTTACACTGGATAATGAAAACCGACAGAGTGACCAGTTTAGTGTTACTGTAAATGGATCCACAGAAAAGGATATTGATACAGAAAAGCAAGTAAACAGGCTATGCACTGAAGATGACTCTGTAAGTCATTTGATTAATGCTTCATCTGAAAGCCTGACCACTGCATGCCCCTCCTCTCGATTAAAGGAGGATTTTAATATGAGTAAAGATTTGCTGTTTTCAGAAGCTACAACTGCAGGGATCAATGCAGTGACTCTTTTACAGAGACCAGTTGATGGTACTGCTAAAATGCAAGAAAATTGTGCGTCAGTTGAAAATTTCACTGGTAAAGCCATTCCTCAGAGAACAGATCTAGAAGCTAAATGCTCTTCTGGTTCCAGTAGTGGAAGCTTAATCGTAGAACAGGAAGCAGCCCAGCAGTTGCAGTCAAGGCTATCTGGGCTCACTGAAACCTGTCAACCTAACGTGGCTGGAAGTGGCAATTTCAAGGAATGTGTTGCAGAGGATGTTAGTGCCACTGAAAGCGAAGTCATTGAATGTGATAAAAATCTCGGCACAACAGAATTGCACAGCATGGCAGAATGTTACCCTGAATCTCAGGAGATGACTAATTGGGAGCTGACAAAGTTGAATGATATGAATAATAAGCAAACTCTAGGAGAGAATGAAAGACTTTTGCCGACCAAACAGCCTGATGATGCATGTGGGAATAGCAAAGAGGATGAAGATGGGGTATTGGAGGCAGGCATAGACTCAGAAGGGTCTGGTACAGATGAGCTTGGAGGGTCCAGTCTCTCTGATGTGATGGCTACATCAGCAGCAAGCTCTCTGTCTAATGGTGGTGATTCCTATGGAATGCAGAACCCAATTGTTGCTCATGTCCCAAAGACTTTACCCTCCAAGGAAGACTCGGTAACAGAGGAAAAGGAGATTGAGGAGAGCAAGTCAGAATGTTACACTAATGTTTATGAACAGAGAGGAAATGAGACCACAGAAGGGAGTGGTCTTATTTTAAACAGCACTGGTGACCACATAAAGAAAAATTATTTGCATAATCTTTGTAGTCAGGTTTCATCCATGCAAGGGCAGACTTCACCAAAACCAGTGACTAACCTGCAATATATCAGTGTTCCTTTTGGTGGTGCAAGACCTAAGCAACCCACAAATCTGAAACTGCAGATTCCGAAGCCATTATCGGACCACTTACAAAATGATGTTATTCCTCCAAATTGTGGAGGTAATAGCAAAAACAAAAATGTCTTTGGTAAGACACAGTTAGGGGATACAGCAGACACGTTTCCTGGCGAAACATCTTCAAATGCCTCTGGTACTGGTTCTAATGGGGAACATTTGGACGAGTATGAATCTGGAGTCTCTAATAGTTCGTGCCTTGCAGTAGCCCCAGATAGTCCAGATAATGATCTCAGAGCTGGTCAGTTTGGAGCTCCAGCCAGAAAGCCTTTTACGACTTTGGGTGAGGTGGCTCCAGTGTGGGTTCCAGATTCTCAAGCACCAAACTGTATGAAATGTGAGGCCAGATTTACATTCACCAAAAGAAGGCACCATTGCAGAGCCTGTGGGAAGGTAAGTTCATATTTTGTGAATTAGCTCAAAGCACCCTTTTTTCCCTGATACTGCACAACATCACATCAGAGGGCTGGCTGAGCTGCTGGATATAGTTTCTTGTGACATCTCTTCCTAAAAAGCTGTGTCTGAGTGAAGCAAAAATGGGTTTTTCTGAGCTCTGATCTATTTAGGGTGCCAGTAAAGAATAACTAATTGTTATTAGTCTAAATGAGCAGTTGTATTTGTTGATTGCAATGATCATCATCCTTGGGTTTATGTCAGAACTCTTATAAAATGACTAAGTGCAGGAAACTGCTTTACAGAAATTACTGCGTCAATAATCCCATTAAAGTTACTGAAACAAACCTGTGCATTGGGAGTAGGCCGTTGGATTGCTGGCATTCCTGCTGGTTTACATGGCTGATAACTCAGTTCTTCTCAGTCTTCTCTACTATTCTCATATTGCTTGCATTATTTTATATAGTATTAACATTTTTAAACACACATTTGCTCTTGTACATACATGTAACATACATGGGGAGAAAAAAATGTGGTTAACTGTAACCTGGTGTATGTCCACATGGTGAGAAATGTCATAATGAAGACAACTAAAACATAATTTCTGTATCACTTTTTGTTGTGTAAGAAATACTTTATTGTTGAAGGTGTTTTAAAATCTTATATATGTGCCATCTAGATGAACTCAAATTCTTACGTGATGAGTTTATTGTAAATTATTAACTTGTAAACTATTTCCTAATATCTTTTACTGAAATACATGTCAGTGACATAAGTAGGAACTCAGGTAAAAAATAATGATGATTCAAAAGCAGTAAACTACCACTCTCGTCAATTAGGCATTAATGAATATTTATATAAAAACCAACGGGAACTAGAATAAAAATAACTTTGGTTTCATTTAGGCCTCATTCAAAGGTTCCTGAAGTTGATTGAAAGACCTCCTTGCTGCTATGGGTGACAATTTTTGCTCCCAGAAGAGTGCAGGGAAAGCAGAATGATGTGGACAAAGGACATAAAAGAAGCAAATCTATTAGAAAAGATCTATCTCAAACCCTTATGCCAGCTGGTTCTGGAAGCAGCCCAGCAGAAGCCCCAGGCTTGCTCCTGTGAGATGGAACACGTGTTCCTTTTGTGCCTTTGGGAACCAGAATGCACAGCACTCAAATCTCTCACTGGAGAAATGCTGAGCAGCCTTTCCCAGCACACTTTTAAAAGCTGAGCAGACATTCCTTGTGCCCTGCTCCATTCCATGTGCCCTGCTCCATTCCTTGCAGTTGGTTCTGCCCATCCTGTTGCAGCCTCATTGCAGTGGGAGTCCTGATGTGGAGCCAGGAGCCACAGGTGATCAGTGAGCATCACATAAAGCACAGGCCTGCCTTCAGTGTACTTTTGGTTTGTATCAGGGGCCTCATTCTTCTCATGGCACTTAAGGAGAATCTCATCTCTAAGGCATGGAAGTTAAAGGATTGTCCATGATTTTAGCTTTGATATGTTAACTTACACTGTTACTTAGGTAATTTTTTTTTTTAGCTGAACAAATATGACTTCAATTTTCATGTGCAGTAAAATTTCCTATTTATTTTTGTGTTTTAAACAAGTTTATTGCTTGGATTTAATTGCTTCTCTGTAATGACCGAAGCCCTGAATTGCACAAATGAATGCAGAAAATGAAAGTATCTGTAAATGGATAAAACATGCAATGATGGAACAAGGCCAAAATGTGGTTTTCTATGTGTTTTATCTTTTTCTTTTTTCATCCTTCTGACAAACCTTGAGAAGAACTACCAGTGCCAGTGGATTTTTTTTTATTATATGTGGGAAATTGATAAAATAAAAAATCGCTCTGTTCAGTAGACAAACTGACTCAGTAGACTTAGAAAGGATTGTTTTGAGAAGTTTTTGTTAGCAAATGTTTGTCTGGGGCAAATTTGCACAAGTGCAGCCAAAAGATGTGGCAGAAAAGACTCATTAATAAATGCTAAGATCAGTGTAAGTCAAATAATGCTTAGCACTTACTGCAAATTGCTTTACAGCCCTTAATTCCTGTAACAATTCTGGGCAGAGAGAGACCAAAGCTTTGACACATGAGCTCTGATGAATGTGGCTGCAGTGGCTTGAGAAATCCCAGTTTTCAGCTGTCTGCTCCTGCCTTCTGGTACCAGCCCCAAAGCAGGTCCTGTGGTCCTGTGGTGTGGGAACTACTGAGCCACAGGGATGCTTCCACTGATAAATGTCTGAATCTCTCTAAAAGAACTGGGGAGACAGCATCTTCAGCCCTTGCAGTTATTTGTTTCTAGGGGAAGTAATGGATTAAATATTTTGAACACAAGCTTTAGCACAACAATTTCTTTTTAAGCTTTATTAACATCATGACAAATCATTTTAGTAGGGGTGAATGTATCTGTTTCATTTGGGAATAAACACTGCATTTAAAAATAGTTGAGTGGCAACTGGGAAGTCTGTCTGGGTTTTTAATTTCAGAATAGTAATTGCAAAGTTAATGGATGATATGAACCATTTGGATTGATAGATAGTAATGCACTTACAGTAAATTTTGAGTTAAAATTAAGAACCTAGTGAATGTGTGTGAGCACATTCATAAATTATATGTTATGTGTTTATGTACTTTCTGTTGTCAGATGAAATCATCACCCTTGATAGGAAAACCAGAAAATTTGTATGCAATCTTTTTTATTGACAACCAAAACTATATTTTTCCACTAAAATTAAAAAAAAAATAAAAAATCAGCAATTCCCCTAGAAATGAATGCTTTAACAACTCCTAGTGAACCTGAAAACCCTAGTAACATAAAATCTTGCTTTGACACTGCTCTGTTGTTTTTTTATAGCATGATGTACTGAGATAATGACTTGGTGATTGTTAATAACAAGTCTGACTTGCCAGTTGTGCTGGTTTACGTTCTCTGCATTACTGCTACTCAGGGCTGATGCAGCCTGAGAGAGGAGGTGGGGATGTTCTGTCATTGCTTCTGTTTTCTCTTTTAATATTTCAGTCATTGCATTTGGGAGCTTTCATGAATGCACAATATGTTGTTTGAAAAAGGGTCCTAAATTAGATATTAATTTGTATTGGGCCTTCATTTATGGTTGACAACATTGATTTTTCCGTGTTCAATACTAAATGAACTTTTGACTGGAAGTTTTGCCCAGAGAACTGAAATGATGTCAAGTGTCTCTAAAATATGCTGTCATGTTATTATTAATATTCCCTCGAATACTTGTATATTGGGTTAAGATGTAAGTGCAGAAATCAGATTTTTCAAGTAATTTACTTTGGTTTTTTAAAGGTTTTTACACATGTGAAAGGGTGGATTTTATTTTTGCATTAAAATTCCAGTGTATGCTTAATTATATTTTGTTTTTGAAATGTTTGAGTTGTCATAATTAGAAAACATTAGAACTGGTTCTAATGAGACAAGGCTGAGCTTTCTGCACATTTGATTTTCAACTCTCATGTTGAATTCAGAACCTGCATTTGCTTATTTTAAAAACACTTGCCACTAAAAACCTGCAAGTAACAGGCTGCAAAGTAGTCATAATTTGGTGTGATCTTTAACTTGTTTGAAATTTAATTGGATTTAAACACATGTATATATAAAAATCCTATGTAGCTTTTTGTCTGTAATACAGAAATAATGCTGCTGGAGTGATGGAATGGTTTTCTTAATTTAGAAAGCATTATAGATCATAATAATGCATAGTGAATTGCAGAGATAATATCCACCCATAATTAAATTTTGAAATTCTCTCTTGATATCTGAACTCATTTGTTAGGCAACTGCTGCTGTTTCTGAATCTCCTGAGTGTGACATTACCTTTCTACAGGAAAGAGATGTTCATCAGTATCTTCACATCACCTGAAAAGGAACCCTGAGGAACTACTGGATTTTTAAAATGAAGACAATATAATTATTTAAAACAAATAGGAAATCTTTGGGGCGTGTGTTCTGCAGGATTTTGAGAAGGCAGTTGCTGCTGAAGGATCATATCTGCATGCAAGTGTGTTTGGGGCAGGAGCCATGCTGGTGTTTTATGGTTTTCCTTGTCTGGAGGAAGCCTCAGGGCTGTTTCCTGCCCAGGACTGGGGAGTTTTTAGAGCTGGTTCAGGAGAGAAGGACCAGCACTGCAGCTGCATTTCCACAGCACTTTGTGCTCCCTGGGCTTTGCCTTTAGCAGCCAGGGTGCACAGAATGCACTTCCTGAGTTCTCCCTGTTGTGATGCTGAGGTGTTTGTATTCATGTCAAAATGAGCGTTTTTTATAGAAATGGAGCAAGATTTTCTTGCAGTACTAATATCATTCAGCTTTCTTAAATGTCTTGGTTTATATGTTGAATGCTTAAAACATTTTGATAATCACTGTTCCTCCTCAGCTGAGGAATAGCTTGCTAGATATTAGGAGATTAAACGTCTGGAGTTGCTAATATAGAATCACAGAATTATTTAGGTTGGAGAAAACCTCTTGAGATCATCAAGTCCAGCCTGTGACTGATCACCACTGATCAACCAGCCCATGGCACTGTGTGCCAGGTCCAGTCTTTCCTTAAACACTTCCAGAGATGGTGACTCCAGCACCTTCCTGAGCAGCCCATTCCAATGTTTCATCACCCCTTCTGTGAAGAAATTCCTCCTGATGTCCAAAAATTCCTTGTAATGTCCAATTCCATGTAGATGAATTGTGCTGTTGCAAAGAATTAAGTTTGAATTAATCTGTGCCATAGCAGTCTCTTATATATATGGAATACTTGTGCATTGAATTCCTATCTAATTCTAGATCTAATTCTAAATCTAATGCTTTTTCTAAGACTGAAGTTAATTCCCAAATTTTTAAATCTGAGAGGGATTGTAATGTGGTAGGTATTTATTCCCCCCACTGTTATTTATGCCAGACAAATTTTATAAACACCACAGTGCAGTATCAGGACAAAATGCATTTATGTGTTCCACAAAATGATCATCAGGATTGGTAGTACAGGCACCCTGGGTAGGTGTTGGTCACTGTGGCTTTAATGGGAAAATACTGATTTTTTTACCTCTGTATTTTGCATTTCAAGAGCTTTGCAGACACTCAGTTGTCCAAATCCATCGGTTTGTCCCATATTTTGCCCACCCCTGAGCAGTTTCCCCTGTGTTCCAGGTGTTCTGTGCTGCCTGCTGTAGCCTGAAGTGCAAGCTGCTGTACATGGACCGAAAAGAAGCCAGAGTGTGTGTGATCTGCCACTCAGTGCTGATGAATGGTGAGTGGGGAGGGAATCCCAGATCTGCCACTTCACTGGCTTTGTGTGGAGCTCCAGTGAGAGCATTTAAAAACAAAAATATCAAAATACTTCATTTGTATGGGTAAGTATTCTAAAACAGTAAAGGTGCTTGAGAGGCTGGCATGGAATCCCTGGGAAGAGTAGAAAAACTGGTAAGATGTAGTGAGAGAAAGCTTTAATTTGGGAGTGCTCTACCAGGATTGCAAAAACTGTGACTTTTGGGGTTTTTTTGCTGTTGACTCAGAAGTGTACTCTGTATCCTTTGTTGCCTGAGTAGATAACCTGCTACACATTTAGATGGAATACCAAAGAGTAGAGTAATGCAGTTGTACCTGTTCTGGATGATGCACTGTAGGAGATTGGGAAAGTAGTATTTATCCACAAATTTATCCAGCTCCTCTTCTTAATTCCTTCGTGCTAGAGTAGGAGGTCTTGTCTAAATAGGTCCATAAACAGCTGAACTTAGATTCTTATTTTTACACATTCCTGTAGAGTGTCAAACCCAGGGTGGTGCTGTGGCTAAAAACCTGGTGAGAACATGGGACTCAGGAGAGAGGTCACTGGTTCTGTAGTTAACATGTACAACTGATAGGAAGTTCTATCACCTCTGCTTGGTGTAAGGAAAAACTCTGGTTTTGACCAGCAGGCTGTGGAATGTATTTTATGTGTTTTTCTTTATTGTATTAACACTTTAGAGCTGTGCTATAAATATGGGCAAACACAGAGCATTCTCTTGAGGCGTGTGAAAATCTCCAGAACTTCCCACTTAACTGGTAACTGCCAGTTACCTCTGGGTGATCTGTCCAGCTTGAGTTATGCCCATGCCACGAGACAGCTCCTGCTGGAAGACTCAGTGTTCAGTTTTTCTGTCTTTAATTGAGAAGACAGAGAAACTGGATTAGGTTGGCAGAGGACCCATGTGAGTGCTTAAATCAGGAGATCACCTGTCTCACCGTGAGACATTCCAGGCATTTTGGCTTATTAGTGGGAATGTGAATGGGTGTCTTAGTCCTGGGGTATACACATATATCTGGATCGCTGAAACTTGATGCCAGAAGTGAATTCAGTGGTAGAGGAAGGTCTGACAGATGCATTCTAATATGTAAAAGGTAGAAAGAGAAGTCAGAGAAATTCAGGCTCTAAATGCAAACTTTTAACTGTTAGGATAACTGTTCAGTAATTATCAGGATGGTTTATCGTGGAATCTCCATTGCTGCAATTGTTTAGCTAAATTTTGGAGACTTTTAGCAAAGATTCTAACCAAGAATTAGTTAGGAAAATTGTGGTTTGTGTCAGCATCACACAGTAATTTTGGCAGTATCTTTACATGTTACTGCAGAGTGGATTATTTGAGCTGTTTTCAGAAAGATCTCTTACTTCATTGAACATGTAAAATAAAACACTAAACTTAAAGTCATAGCTTTATTTTTTTCTCCAGAGAAGTTGAATATTGGTTCAGGTTTGATTGAAAGTAACTGAGTGCTTAGTGTTGAGATGAGAATATGAAATTAGTAGACAGTATCTGTTATGAAACAGGAATATAATTTTCTCAAAAAAAATTTTAAAAGATGAAATGTTTCAAAAATATTAAACATTAATTGGTGTGCAGTAGTAGGTTTTAATTATTAAAAATTTTTTGCTCTAGGTCAAATGTGTAAGGTGACAAGAAATTGTAGGTTATAATATCTAGAAATTAAAAACAAGTCCCAGTAATGATGCTGAAGGGGCTCTAAATTGTTACATTTTGGGATGGAGAAATTAACACATTTCAAGGTGTACAAGAACGAGGAATTACAAATATACTTAGCAAAAGACAGCTGGCTCTCTGGTGGTGAGTAGGATTTTCATCTGGGGGAAGGGAAGCATCTGAAAATATTTCAATTGAAACCAAAGTGTTGTTTTGAAAAGACATAATAAAACTGATCATATTATAATGATTTCATTTGAAAGCCTCTCTGTGCTGTTGCCAGGGCAGATGCACATTAATGGCAGCAAACAGTGACACCAGTGCCTGGTTCCTTCCAGGGCCAGTGCTGTGCTTGCCCTGTCTCCCTCTGTTCCTGTCCCTGCTGTTTCTGCTGATGCTTTGGGCTGCTGTTAGTTAACCTGTAGCCTAATTGTATCCCACCCCTCCTCATCCTTCCAGTTTCTTTGTCAGTGCAGGTTTGGGGGCTTTTGTGCCTGTTAGTGCAGCAGGTTTAGCATGAGTCTCTGCACAGTCCTGGAAGTGGGGGTAGGAGCTGTAAAAGCAGTTATTATTTCATTGGTACCTGGTTTGTATTTGAGTGGGGTGTGAGGGGAGGGCTGTGTGTTTTCTGGCACATTTCCATGGCCAGGCTATGTGTTTCATCAGTCTCCAATGCTATTTTTAGTGTGTTTTCAGTTGGTAGATATGCTGACTTGGCAATTTGCTCCATCTAAAGAAGGCTTTAAGAATGCTCTTTTACTTTTCTAATAAAGGAGCCCTGGACATGTAACTTTGTGCATTTTTAATACTTTCTTCTTTCAGGACTGTTACTATAACTGGTATAACAGAATTGCTGCCTAAAAAGTGCTTTGGTTCAAGTATTTTCTCAGCTGGAATGCCAATACCTTTTTCATTGACAAGCATTTCACTATTGGTTTTGCAGGTTGATGGTGGGAAGCAGAACAGTTTATATTCTGTTGAGTTCTGTTTGGGGTTTTTTTTGGTCTTGTTATTTCCACCTTGGTTTTCTAACAATTTGCAGCTGAAGGGACCCAAGTATGTATGTGCTCTGAGAGCTTAGGTGCCATAATATTTATGCCTGACTCAAAGAATGCATTTATTTGTAACACATTAATATAGTTGTGGGTGCAAGCACACATGAATTTTCTGGCATCTTACTACAAGCCTAAGTAGCACTGTGGAGATGGTCTAGTTTACTCACCAGAGGAGATTTTCCTATTATAGATGTTTTTGACAAAGAAGATTTATGTGTTATTTTTTGGCCAGTTGAATTAAGGCTCAAGTCATGCCTTCCAAATTAATAGCATGAGGGGTTTTTTACAGTTAAGAAGAAAAGTTTTTGATCTGTACACAAAGAAATGCAGGGTGCTTTTTATCATAAATGAAAGCTAAAACTGCTCAAGTATTCTGTGGGTTATGAAGCATTTGCAGTAGGAATGTCTGTTTCTCTATGCATTGTGACATATTTGTGCACATATATATATTTATGTACACATTCACTACTTTCAATTAAATCTTTGAAGAAGGAGCAAGTTGAAGCATGAGGAACTTAGCATCACTCAAGTCAAATGTATTGTAACCATTTTCAGAAAATACTTTTCTATAAACTGATACTTTTTTATTGCACAGTGTCAGTGCAGTTTCTCCTTGTGCTTTTCTGGCTTAATTGCAGTCTCCTGGGCTGTTACATGAAGGGAATGACCTTTGGGAGGCTCCATCCTGACAGCAGCTGAGAACTTAACACAGTGTTTTTGGACTGTTAGGTACCTTCCTCTGTGTTCATGGCTCTTGTTCTCTGTTTGCTTTAGCTCAAGCCTGGGAGAACATGATGAGTGCCTCAAGCCAGAGCCCTAACCCTAACAATCCTGCTGAATACTGTTCTACTATCCCTCCTTTGCAGCAGGCTCAGGCCTCGGGCGCCCTGAGCTCGCCGCCTCCCACTGTCATGGTACCTGTGGGAGTTCTGAAGCATCCTGGAGCAGAAGGTAAGAGCACTTCCTTTTTCTTGCAGTTTACCTGTAGTAAGAGTTTGGAACCTCATCCATTGCAAGTAATGGCTAATGCCAGTGTGTTATTCCTGCTCTCAGAAGACACATCAGGTTTTTCAAGACATGTAAATTGTTCTCAGTGGTTGTGTCAGTACATGATGCTGCCATAGGGAATGCACTAGGTGATGTCTTAAATTCCTTCCAATTCTCATTTTTATATTTATTTTTTCCATTTTGCTGTTTTATGCTCAGATTTTCCAGTTTCCTAGTCAGTGTTGCTGTGAGATGTTAAATGCTGTCTTTTTACATTCTCTCCAGTGGCTCAGCCTAGAGAACAAAGGCGTGTTTGGTTTGCTGATGGGATTTTACCCAATGGAGAAGTTGCTGATGCAGCAAAGCTGACAGTGGCTGGGACAACTTCCACAGGAACCTTAGCAGTGTCTCATGATCCATCAAAGCCCTTGGCCAACAACACTTTATCAGCAGAAGTAAGGGAGTGTTTGGCATTCAAAATCCTGTGTTTGCCTTGGTTGTGAGTGGCCTATGAGTTGCTGTGGTGACTGCAGTAAGACATGTAGGAAATCTGCTCAGGCTTGTCTTAATGTGTTGCATAGCAAGTGTTGTCCTTATTTGAATGTTTGCAGAGTGTTGAAACAACCATATTTTTAAAGGTGAAATGAGGATTTTTGGGACAGAGCACTAAGAATGTTTATTGTCTGTGTGGCTTCCAGCTGTTTGGCTGTACAGCTGGTGTGTGAAGGATATTTGTGTAACATGTTTTAAAAAAGGTGAGTCTTGGTCAGTAAGGAAACAATGAGGTTATCATAGTGTGGATCAGAAGAATAATGTCAAGAAATTATGTGTGCAGGAAAGTGCAGATAAAGTTAACAGTGTTAAATCCACCATACCCCATGTAAGTGGAATTGAAGTCCAAATGGGCATAGATGCATTAAGATTTTCTGAAGACATGGATATGTGTAGTGTTAGAGAAGGGAGGTGCAGGCTCTAAACAGATTTTCTAGCAGTAGTTCACATACAGGAATCATCACTTGATCATCTCTTGTTACAGAACTAGATTACTTGGTGCTTCTGTTTCTCCAGCAGACACAGACTCCTTCACCTACATCTATAATAATTTAGCCATCCAGCTCTTAAATTTTTATCATTATTACTGTTTTAATGCTGTCCTTCCTTGTTGTTTGCTTCTTGTAGACTGATAATGCCTCTGTATTCTCGGGAAATATAACTCAGGTTGGCAGTCCTGTTGGCAGTGCAATGAATCTGATTCCTGAAGATGGTCTTCCTCCAATTCTCATCTCCACTGGAGTAAAAGGAGGTGAGGGCATAATTTGGCAGCCAGCTTTTATGCTTACCAGAGGCAATAACCTAATGGCTACTGTGTTTATTTTAAAAATAAGATGCTGGCAGTGTGCTGAGTATTTGAAGGAATTCTCAGTAAGCACTCACGGGTAAATGTTGGGCTGCTCCTTTTCACAGTTGGTCTCTCTGCATCCAGGAAGAGCCTCACCTTGCAATGAAATTCCTCCAACAAGTAAAACACGAAGCAAAAAATTAACTGCAGTCCAGAAACATGTGCTAATTTCTTTACTAATCGGACTGTGGGGAATATTTCACATGGAGATAGGTTTTAATTAGCCTTATGAATATTCATACTTCCCTTCTCTGAAATTCTGTTGGAACATGGGCTCTGTGTGAGGCATCAACAAGTACTGCATTCAACAACACTATTGCACATCTTGGCCCACAGTGCAGCTTTTAGTCATTGTGATATCCCCTTATAAAGGATCCAAATGGAGGAGTCTTCAGAAAATTAAAAAATAATTTTGAAGAGATTAGAAAACGTGTATTTGTTTGTGTGACATTGCTTTCCACAGTCTGATTCATGTCATCCTTTAATACATTCCTGGAATAAACTTATTTTCTCTTTGGTTGTTTTATTCCTATTAGATATTTTGCTGACACAGTGCATTTCTTATGTTAAGCTGGAAGTAACCTTTTATTTCAGGATCGTGTCAAAACCAAAATGTGAGCAGCATTTAATTTCAAAACAGATCTGTTCAATCCTGAGTTAGCTGTTCATGGTAGTTCAGGACTGATGCTCTTCTGCCTTACTGTGATTTAAGTAACAATTCTTAACTTAGTCATTTGGGATTTCAGTTGACATTGTGACACATTTTTCAATCTGATTTCAATTTTCTTCTCTAGTTGATACTGAAAAATAGTTATTTTTCTGAAACAAGCTGCACCTTTCTAAAGGATATACAGAGACTATCTCATAAATTCTGCTGAAGTGTGAAAATACCAGTCTAAGAAACAATCAATTAAACCAGCAATACTTAAATAAATGTTTGTCTAAAAGGTCAAAACAGTAAAAAGAATTGGAATTGGGGTTATCTGATTATAATGTAGAGTTTGTACCAGTAATTTATGGATTTCATTGTGTTTGTTTCTTTCGTAGACTATGCTGTGGAAGAGAGACCTTCTCAGATCTCTGTCATGCAGCAGCTGGAGGATGGTGGCCCTGACCCTCTAGTATTTGTTTTAAATGCTAATTTGCTGTCCATGGTAAAAATAGTAAATTGTAAGTGTTTTTTATTAAATAAGTCTTAGTCTGTGAGAGGGGGAATGTTATCTAGATTATTAGTAGGAAGGCAGCATTTTTATTTGGTAGGATATTCTTGGGAAGTGGGTACAGGCTGAAAACTTTGTATTGAGCCATATTAAGCTAAATGTCGAAAGGCTCTTTTCTTGTGATTTAGGTATCAATACAGATAATTTTATGTAGAAAATATAAACAAGCCTGATAGAGCCTCCAGTCTCAGGTTTGGAGATCAATGTCTCCTGTAGAGTTTAGTAGGGCAGGGTATTTTATCACCCGTTTCCCTTCGTTTGCTTCACTTATTCCCCTGTCATCCCATTCTGGAAAAAGCAGATGGGATTCCATAATAATGCAGAGGTTCCATTCCCCTGTGCACCTCTTCTGTCCCTTTCTGTCCTGAGTCTGTGTGTACCCATGCTGAAGGAGGAGTGGGGAAGTGGATGGAGAAATTGGAAAGGACTGTTTTGTATTAATAAATTGTTTATGAACCTTTAAGTATCTCTTTGATTGCAGTACAATGTTTTACATATGTATAAAAAGGTAATATATTATAAGCACAGGTTTTATTTCAATGACTTAGTATCCCCAAGAAATGAAGCTCAGAGCATGTGTCATTATTAACATTCCTGTGAAGCAGAACAACACAGTGAGGTCTCATGGAGACACCTGACATCCAGCTCTCCATATTAAGAGAGATATCACTGTTAGAAACTGTTTTAGCTGTCAGGATCATGTGCACACAGCCAACAGTCTGGCCTGTTCCCAGGCTCCTTCATTCACATTTAAATCCTGTCCTTTCATTTGAATACAGAAACTGCTAAAAGTCTGCTTTGTGGTGTTAATCCCAAGATCTGACTGGGAGCTGTAATACTCTGGCTCTTCCTTAGCTGTAAACTGGGAATTATTGAGCTGCTCTTGTTTTGGATGTGCTTGCCCTCACTGTAACAGTTGTAGGACGTAATTTGTGTGACAGATAGCACAACAATACATGCTGTAAAACTCATCCTTGCGAGAGCTGTCTTCCTGCAGTGAAATTCAGGCATCCTTCTTGCAATTCTGCTCTGCTGATCCATGTTTCCATCCATGCAGATGTGAACAGGAAGTGCTGGTGTTTCACCACGAAAGGCATGCACGCAGTGGGGCAGTCAGAGATCGTCATTCTCCTGCAGTGTTTGCCTGATGAGAAATGTTTGCCTAAGGATATCTTCAACCATTTTGTGCAACTTTACCGGGATGCCTTAGCAGGTAGGAATGCTCTCTGTTAAAAATGCTTTGAACAGATGATCATACAGGGTCAGTGATAATTATTATGACAATTGACATGTAGATGTGTGCCTTGTCTACTTCAGTGTATTCAACAGAAAGTTGACAGGTCAGATACATTTTTGTTACAGCAAATGGCTCTTTTTATTAAAAAAATATATAAAAAGAGAATAATAATCAAAGCTGATAGGGAGATGAGTTGTTTGTTTTCAGTATCCAGTGTTTTAGTCATCTCATCAAATAAAATGCTCGTAACCTGGGGAGCTGCTCCAAAGATCTTCCAGCCAGAAAGAAAATGTTGAGAATTCTTGTGGAGAGTATGTTCAATATCTCCTGACCAAGTAGTTCAGAAGTTTGATTCTCATAGTGCCCGTATCTCTTCCTACATTATGGAGATCCTTTTTATATTTTAGAATAATATATATATATGTATGTGTGTGCCCAGAATGAACTGTAGAGCATTTCAGAAATTATCCCTGAATTTTAAATTTTTGTATCTTGATTGCAAGATTTTTGTATAAACCATTGCACATTTTACATTTGCTAAGTAAGTAGACTTCCACTTCTAGGTATTATTGTTGGACCTTAGAATTCAAAAATCCTTGCATAAGGAAAAATGCAGGTATTCGGTTCCATTGATCAGAAAATAAAGCTTGTTTTCCAGAGGTGAAATTGGATCGCATTAAGGTTATATGCTGAAAATACATTTACAAGAGGTTCTGTTTATCATTCATAATGCCTTTGGAGTGATTGAATCTAGTACTTTAATAAAATAATGAAAGATATTTGTTTCCTAAAATATCTTTGTACAATAAAGGTCAGCTTGTCCAGAGAGGTTGCCAGGTTCAGAATGTATTATCTCATGTCATAAAGGATCTTGTGTGCATGGAAAACAACTACTGTTGTAAACCTCAATTTATTTTCTTTGTGTTATAATGATATTATTCAGAGGGAGATAGATATGAAAAATGGCAAGCATGTGTATATAAATGTGTATATATGTATATTGCAGATATAAATCCAGCTTGCTGTGTATATTGCTATGAAGTTCTGTATAATTACACTACAGAAATACATAATTTATAACTCCTACATAATGTATTTGGAATTCTTTTTTTAGTACTGTAGTGGTAGTAATTTGATATCCTACAATTCCACTGGTGCAAAGAGCTGCTTACTATTGTACAATTCTTAATCAGAAACCAAATGTCGCTGTTGAAGAATTCCACTGTGTGTTTTCTTTTGGTAGGATCTGCTGTGTGCTGTGTTTCAGACATGAAGGATGAGTAGACAGACACCTTCAGTTACTGTGTAATGCCCGCAGGTTTTGTAGATAGTGCACCTTGATAAACTCCCAAAGCACTTTGGAATGCTCTCTCAATATCCATCCTTTTTTTCTTTGCAAGGCACGCGTTGTTTGAGAGGCAGAAGGATCTGTTAGCATATTTGTAACTTGGCTGCTTCAACATTCTTCAGGCAGAGAGGAGGTGATGCTGTAGGGGTTTCAGTTTGGTGCCTGCAATCCCTTGGAAGTGGTTAGCAGTTCTGTTCTTGTAGGTGGAGCCGTCCTTTCCAAGCTGTTCACTTCAGAGGTACTGCACCTCTCCTGGCAATGAGATGATTTAGACATTTAGAGCAAACAAGAATTCCCAGTAGAATTTAGAGACTCTATAACAGCCTGCCTCACCATTTCATTTTTCATTATATAATACATTGGCTTAAATGTATTCTGTATCAGGAAACTGAAATAAATTCTGTGGATATTTTTTATTTATTTCCTTTATCATAAGTTTTCTTAAAAACAGTAATAAAATAAAAAGGCACATACAATACTTTTCATTGGAATGGAAACAAGAATTACTTTTAACGTTGTTGATTTTGCTTTGAAGTGATTTTAGATTTCTTGGTCTTATTTTCAGCGGAAAAACACAGCATCCCTTTTTGTTTGTTCGATTCAAGCTCAATCCATAGCAAATTATTTCTTCATGAGTCACATGAATTTAGGAGTTTGAATTGTGTGCTCAAGCCTAGAAGCACAAAGTACTTGTATATACTCGTGCCTCTTCCCAGCTGTTTCTGCTTTCCTGAAGGCATAACTTGTTCTGGAGGCAGAGTCCTGCCCTCTGTGCTGGCTGTTGTTTGCAGGCTGGCTCTGGTAGGGTGGCAGTAGAGAGATTTTGAAGGAAAAATGGCATTTTTCACTATAGGCTGTATGCTTACGAGTTACAAACAAATAAAATGAGTTAAGGCAAGTATTTGTTGCTGCTCACTTTTCATCACTTTACTTTTCCTCTGGCCCCTCTGTCATCAAGCTCCCTGCTGTGCTGCTTTTCTTGTTTTGAAATTGGAAGCTAATGATTTCTGTTGTGGTTGTAGTAGTGGCACTGCTGTAGTAGTAATCCCATGATTATCCTTGTCTGTTGGCTATAAGCCTGGCAGTGAGTGGGAAAATGAGAACTTCTGTCCCTCTGAATGGGTACTTTGAGGCAGTTGGATGTGTTAATGTAGTGCTGCCAGAGATGCCCTAGTGCATCAGCTTTGTGCTGGAAGACAATAAAAGCTACTGTTACTTTTGTAGTGGAAATGTAAATCTGGCAACTGCCAGAAATGGCTTTGTGGTCACCCTGGTTTTTGGGAATATTCCTTGTGAGGGTGAGTCTATCCTAGACACAGTTTGTGCATTTTTTACCCAGTGTGATTTTAATTAAATATGGTGGTAGTAATACACCCCTGCAACTGGTCTGTGGAAAGGTGGAGACAAAATCAAACCTCATATGAGGTGTGTGAGTGATGTTAGGAAGACTGCCACAGAGTAGCCTGAGAAAGTTTTGGGTGCTGGCAGCTGCTGCTCTCACTGATAGTAACTGAAGCATTATGGCCCTTGGCAATAGGAGTAAGTTCTTTCCAAATTACTTTCTGATGTGTTTCAATAAAGAGACGCTGGCCACGGCCAGAACTTTGAATGTGGAGCTCATATGGTTTTTCTCAGTGTTGGCATCTGCTACAGATGTGTTGGGGCATAAAGGTACATTCATGGTCTTGGCTCTTCTCTGGCTCTTTGTGGCTCTTGGAGTGACTTGGTTTGTGTTCCTTTTCCAAAGGAAATGTGCTCATTTGCTTCTGAAGAAAATCCATCTGGCTAGATTGTTCACAGGTAAATACTGCTTTGCACGTCCTGCTGCAGGACTGGGGTGCTGGGGTTTTCAGGATGCCAGCAGAGTTTGGTACATGGCAGTTCCTGGCTGTTCTGATGGCAGTGGAATGAGGCTAGATGGACTTCCCCAAGCCACAGATAAATGCCTTGCCTGAGTCTGGATGTTATTACCTTTTTTTGACCTGCTATTAACCAAAAGATAGGAAGCATACATTAAAAATTTAACTTCATAATTTTTTGGTAAAAGTACCCAACTGGCTTCACCATACATTGAGGGCAATAAGCAAATGCAGGAATCTCTTTTTTGAGGCCATAAGGGGTTGCCAAACTGCTATACAAAGCACGTTATTCATCACAGAAAAATATCTAAGTGAAGAATTCAAAACACCATGGATAAAAGCATCTTTTTTTTCTGGAGAGCTTTGTAGAGGTGCTTAAGATTTAAAGTCAAGGATAACCCAGTATAATTGAGAAGAGAGTAAGTACTGACCTCCTGCAGAACTGCTTTAGATGCATCATGCACACTTAAAGCACTTCCTAAATAATGTCAGTTGTCTGATGTCAGGTGCTGGAACTTAATATATGGAAAGGCACCTTTCTGCTCACTCTGAGATTGCCTCATTAGAAAGGAAGTTGTGATATGTTTTAAATTAAATTACATGCTTTTGCAAAGGATAGTTATTTTTGAAGGTTTTTCTGACGCCTACACTTTCTCTACAAGCCTCTGAAACAGTTCTGTACTTAAAATGTGTAATGGTGCAGTGGGTTGGGTTTGACAATGTCAGGCTGGGAATAGCAACTTCTCTGTGGGGCCTTGGCTTGGAATCACCTTCAGAGACAGGGCAGGACAACCCCTGGTCAGGGCAGAAATGTCTGAGGGACAAGCCCAAAAAGGCTTTTTGACTTGGTTGTGCTGACTGGAAAGGGCACTAAAGAAGTGTGTAGGAAAACACTTGCTTCTTTCCATGCTGTCCACATCCAGGCTCTTAAGCTGTTATAAATAATGAATTGCAGCACAGCTACCTAATCCCAGTAATTTGTCCTCTTAAAGTGGTGGCAGCCTCTTGGAGCTTGCACTGTGCAAGCTGCTTGTGTCAGAAGGAGTAATTTATGATGCTGTGGCTTATGTGGAAGGAAAAGGCTGAACAGCTGAGTTGCAGATTCCACTCTAAGGGTTTTTTCCACGTTTCCGTTGGCTGAAAAATTCTTATTAAGGCATCCCAGGCGTGTGAGCCTTGAAGCTCCATCTCCTGAAACGGAAAAAATAAGTAGTCATCCCCTTCTGCTGCAGCACTTGGCACCAGTCTCAAGTGGAAATGTCTGGTTGCTTTATCATTCCAGTGGGCAGTGCCACACGTCTCAGATCCATACAGGATTGTACAGCTGCACTTTGCCTGGCCTCTTGCACTCAGAAAATACACAGAAAAGGGGGCAGAATTCAGTGCAGTTTGGCAGTTCATACACGTCATACACTTGAAAGGTAAAAAGGATTATTGTGGTCATGTTGTTGGAACTGAGAACCTCACCAAGTAACTTTATTATCAGGGCTGTAGCTCTATTTGGGTAGGAACAGATGGGAAGGGGAAAAGGAAGTATAAATGAAGAAGAGGCGATTAGTGAGGGTAGGTGGGAACTGCAAAAGCAAACGAATGCCAGCAGCTATTTTAGATAAGTGAAAATCTTTCTCATGAACACCAGTGGATACACTGGTTTGCACTCACTGGCAGGATGCTCACATTGGTGCATTGGTGTTTCAATGAGCAGGCATTTACTGAGCTGCATTTGCACACGGGCAGGAGCAGGGATTCTCGGCAGCTGACATTTGATGGGGCTCTGTTCTTCATGGTAGTTTGACCAGTAGCTACTTTTCATCAAGTGTGCTCAGCTGAGAAGTTGTAGCCACTCTGAGAGTTCTGGAGTATGATCTGGGTGATCATGTCAGCTTTGGCCTGTGTTCATGTGTAAAATTACAGGTTGGCTTTGTAGGACAGTGGCAAGCTCACCCTGCTATGGGATGCTGGACTGCCAAAGCTATCACCTTCTAACAGGCAACCTAATCATTTACTTTGTGCAGCATTTGTGAATATGGGAAAAAAAAATCCACGAAGGGGCCCTGAAATTTGAAAAATAAAGAAATCCCTGAGCTTGTTAGTTGGAGTATAAAAGGAACCTTTTGCTTACAGACCTACCAGTCACTATATGTAAAGCTGGAGGACCCAAGGTCATATGCAGGACAGTATTGAGTGATGGTTGTGCCAAGGTGGTCTGGAGGGGTGCAAAGCAGCATGGCCACATCTCCAGAGGGAGGGCTGGAGTAGCTCTGTTATAACTTGTATTACTGAAGATGTCAAAGTATCACTTCTGTGACTCATATTTTTACTTACTTAAAACCTAGCATTTGTCTGTGTGTATATCATGTGTGTAAAAGGAAGAAACTCTCCAGGTAGTGTCCAGTGATGTGCAGATGGAGACATGCACATCACCACCTTGAGTTCAGATACAAACAATCAGTTAGGAGGTGAAAGAGCAGAAACTCCTACTCAGCAGTCTCTGTCTGCAGGTGGGAAGGCCTGGGATTGCTCCAGAAGCCCAGGAGGTCTGCCTGAGTACCTCAATCCAAGCAATTCCTCATGAGTGGTGTGATCAAGCACACCATGCTCTCTGAAATTGCCTTTTTCTTTGAGAGCAAATCAGCACTATTAATATTCACATCTTCCTATGGAGAATTGTGATCAGCTGTTCTGTACATTATTTGCATGCTGTTGTTGTCATTTGATAAAAGGAATCACACCATGGTTCTTTGCTTCGATGTTAAATGCTGTGTTGGATGCTATGATAACCTAATCAACATTCAGATTCATTCAGCCATTTGAGTGTAAACAGTTTTGGAAATGAGAAGCATCAAAGAGTAAAATTGTGAATAAAAATTAGTGATGTTTCTCCCCTGTGTCTCTCTGTTGCTTTTTACATTAAGTGTACTAATGAAATAAACAGTCTTTTGTGTAATTCTTGAAATGGCCCAGATCTTCAATATGTATCTGAGCAGGCACCCCAGTGGTTTGCCTAAATGGAAGGACAACCAGGGGACGTTAATTGTTGACCAGGTGCACATACCTCCTTAAATTGCAGCTGAATCCAAAAGTTTAGTTCAAACAACAGCAGCTTCTGCAGTGGAAGTCCCTTGAATATCTGTAAGGCACTGAAAATGGCCTTTGTGTGGGTGTGTGTGTGTAGTGCCAGGGGGAGGTTTCAGGTACCACCTAGCAGCAATACTGGCCTGAACTCTCCTGTGAAATCCTGAGAGGGCAGCGAGGGCCTGGCACAGGTTGTCCAGAGCAGCTGTGGCTGCCCCATCCCTGAAGTGTCCAAGGCCAGGGAGAACTTTTGCACAGGAGGTAACCTGAGCACCCATGTGCAGCAAATCATTGTTTCAGGTGTGGTTAATACACATTAACGCTCCAGAAAGCAAAGTGAACTTAACATGGATTTTTTTCCCCTTCTGAAAAATTCCTGACATTCTTGATACAGCTCTCAATCCAGTGAAGTAATGAACTCTTTTTTTTTTTTCCCCATAGGTAACATTGTTGGCAACCTGGGACACTCCTTTTTCAGCCAGAGCTTCCTTGGAAGCAAAGAACACGGAGGGTTCTTGTACGTTGCAGCGACCTATCAGTCCCTGCAGGACCTGGTGCTCCCAACCCCACCATACTTGTTTGGCATCCTCATCCAGAAGTGGGAGACTCCCTGGGCCAAGGTGTTCCCCATCAGGCTGATGCTGAGACTCGGAGCTGAATACAGGCGTGAGTAGCAGGCACTGCTGGAGTAACTTCTGCAGGGGAATGGATGAATTCTGCTTCAGAGTACTTCAGAGCACACCCTCAGCCATGGAGTGTTACCTGTCAGAGCCACCCAGGCTCAAACAGGCAAGGAAGAGCTGTGTGTCAGACCCACAGTGCACCACTGAGGTGGTGATGGGACCTACAGCCTGTTTACAACTCTGCTGGGTCATCAGGGAGGTTTTAGTGGAGACAAAATTCCTTCTGAGCATGTTTGTATCCATTTAGTGACCTGAGAGTTACCTGCAGAACAAGCCTGATTAGCTAGTGTAGTTAGCTCAAAGGAGAGCCTTTGAGATGTTGAGCTCTTTCCATGCTGAAATGAAAGACCATTTGCTTTTAGATTTTTAAAAGTAACAATATGTGTGCAAGGGCAACAAACTTGGCAGTTTGTTGCAAAAATTCTGTTGGAAGAATAATAAGCAGGCTGGAGAGAATGTTTCATCTGAACAAAACCTCAGCAGTTAGCATGAAATTAGCATAAAGTTAAGGTAAAATAATTTTCAAAAGACATTTACCATTGCTGGAGCAAAGACATTACTGGCACTTTGTCCACCATGACGAGCCAAAAATGGTATGTCTTATTCATCTGCAGTTTCAGTTGGTATGTCTAAATTACTATGAAAGTGGGCTGTTGTTAATTTTCCCCAGAACTTCTTCAGAACATTTTAACAAAATAAGTTTTATAATATGCTGTATAGAGATTTGTCCCTTTAAAATTTTGAGAACATTGGGAATTTTCCACAAAATGTGTGTGTTGCTGAAGGAGAAAAATGAAATCCTCAAAATTTGCCTTCTGAGGATGAGGACTGAAGGTTAAACTTGTCTAAAGAAACATTCATGTTAAAGGTGTGCACGTTTTTGTGTGTATCCACAGGCATTCTTTAAGTAGTGCATTTATTCTCATCAGTATTTACAAAAGTGCTCATATTTTGAATGTGACATCTGTTTCTGAGCACAGAAACAAAATAAGTGTTTTGATAGTGACAAGCAGAAGTACCTGCTCTGATACATTGGGAAGCCAGGCTTTGCATCATTCCTACAGCTGTGGTTTGGATTTAGGAATATTCCCTTGAGCTGTGCCAGTTGTGACTGCAGGGCACTGCCTCATTTTCTCCCTGGAAGGTGCTGCTTTTGTGTCCAGGGTTTCCTGGGCTTCCTTCTATGCTCCTTGCTGGTGGAGCAGTCAGGATGCAGCCATTTGTGCAGTGCTGCTGGATGTGCAGATCAGATACAGGAGGCCCTCGGGTTGCTGGGTGTGCAGAAAACATCTGCTGAGCATCCACAGATCAGCCCAACAGCTCAGGCTCAGGGAATTCGGTGCAGCTGGGATGGAGCTGAGCTGCTGCTTGAAACCAGGGTGGCAGACACAGGAAATTCAGCCCTTGCTGGTGCCTCAGGGCACTGTGCACGGGTTGGTTGCCTTGTGGTGTGTGGTGCTTTTAGGTATCAAATCAGTGTGCAGAGGCTGGAGCTGATTTCCATCAGGAAATCCTCATGTTATTCACATGATGCTGAGCACTCTGCAATCCCTTCTGAACACACTGGGAACTGGAGTGTGGCATTTGGGGAAATCAGGCTGAATGTTTGCCTGAGGATAGTTTAGGAATCCTCCTTCAAACATGTGTTTAGGAAACCTTGGCATTATGTACCAGTGCATGAGTCATGTTCCAAACATTGTGATGGCTTCTGCTGCAACATAACGTAATGCAGGCAGATCCTGCCCTGCACTCAGAATTGCATCACAGATGTTTTACAGGTATGGATGTCAGCCAAGGAATGCAGATATTTTACATCACTGGCATACCATAAATGTCCTTTAAATTGTTTTTGACGTACCCTTGTGGAATTTGCCACACTCTGATGAAATAATGAAAACAGGAAATAAAATAATCTGGGTTATCACTTGAATGTCACGTGTCAGCCACAGAACTGAAAGACTGATGATGCTGTAGTGGAGAGCAGCAGGATGGTTGTACAAAAATAGAAGCCATTTCCAAGAAGCCTGAATAAAGCACTTAGAAAGGTCATCTTTGCCATCAAGGCCCAGGTCATTCAGTTCAGTCCTGCAGTGTGGCACTTAGAAGCTTTCCACATAATTATTCTTGTTTCTGGCATTGTGGGCAAGCTGCCATGAACATGTAAGGTCATTATAATGTTGAACCCTTCTGCCCTTTTGCTTTTTAAATTCCAGTCTTCTCACTCTCTTCTTTAGCTGCTGCTTACCACATCCAACCGAGGAGATGATATTTAGGTCTGGTTTTGCAGAATCTGAGTATGTAAATTTCCATCTGACCTGTTCTTTTCTGTTTTATTCCAGTTTATCCATGCCCACTTTTTAGTGTCAGATTCCGTAAGCCTTTGTTTGGAGAGACTGGACACACAATCATGAACCTCCTTGCAGTAAGTCTGTGATGGAATTTGTGCATTCCATCAGTGGGAGTGGATCTGTGTGGGCAGACGGGGGCTCCAGGTTCAGTAGTAGCTGGAAGGTCCAGGAGATGCAAGAGGAGGCAATGGGGATTTGGGTGAATTTTCCCTGCTGTTACTGAGAGTGGGTGTTAGCTTTCAACAACACAGTGAATTGCAACCAGGTACCCAAATCAAGATCCCAAACCTGGCTGCTGGAGGATGTTTGGATCTTGAAATAAGTGCATTGTTTGCTCAGATTGCTTCCTCAGAAGTGCTGGGTCATCACTGTGTGCAGTCACAGCTCTCTGATTACATAGTGCTTCAACTGAAGGGACGTTATTATCTCTTCCTACTTTGCAAATATTTTAAATATAGGAAATTCTCTTTGATGCATGACTTAATCTCACTGCTAGAAAAACTAATAACTCCATCTAGTAATGTAACAGAACACGGAGAGCAAATTTTCTTACATACAGTGATGATATTCAAGGTTGGAGAACATTAATTTTGATGTAAGAAAATGTGTGAAATGACTAAGAGTCACAATGATACTTTTTCATTTGTGTACTGCAATTACATGGGTTACATGCTGTGGTGTCTCTGTCCCTCCCTGCCTTCCAGTCGCTGATTACAGTTATTTGAATGGGCTAAGTAGTAGTCACCAGGGTAGTTATGAAGCCTACAGTGTTAGTGATGATCATCATGGCTAACTTGAAATCTTGTTTTAATTATCAGGACTTCAGAAACTACCAATACACACTGCCTGTGGTCCAAGGTTTAGTGGTTGATATGGAAGTCAGAAAAACCAGCATCAAAATACCTAGCAACAGATATAATGAGGTAATGCTTACAGTACATACATTTATGTACAGTTTCTTTGTGATTGGAGTACCTAGAGGAATTTTTATTTTATTTACTACCACTAAGGAAAAATGCCTCAAAAGCAAATAGTAGTAACTGTGTGATAGACACAGCTTTTGGAAGTGAATGAGCCTGGCTTCACAGGAAGAATGCAGTTCCATTTAGTATTAATTAAACTCTTTTTCTTCAGGTTTTTGAACTGTTACATAGAGGGTCATATGTTTGATTTTAGCAAGTAAGTTGACAAACTTTACACTCGAGGTAAACTAGGAAGAAAACATGCATTAGCTTTTCTCATTTGTGTTGTGTGTTCCCACTCAAAGCATTTCATAGTATTTGTTGGATTGCTGACTATTTTATGTAAAAGTTCCCTCAACATCGAAATTTTATACTTGATTTGTGGTGTGAGAAAATCAGTCAGCATCTGTAGGAGTTAGTGCTGCTAACTAGAGAAAGCTGGAGGAGGAGATATTTGAACAGTAAAGAAAGGGAACAGTGGAGAAGGGGATTGATTTTGTGTTCTGTCTGAAGAGAGGGGGGGTAACTTGGTAGTTTGAGACCTGTCAGAGTTGGGGTGAGAGAAAACCTCCTGAGCAGAATGGTATTTGTAAAAGTTCTTTTAAGATCAGAGCAGAATGCAGCTTTATCTCAAGAGGGAATTTCCCTGCAAGAAGCATTTGAGTAAAATAAGTGAGAAAAAAAAATAATTGAAAAAAGAGTGTTCTTTTATGAAGTTTGAAAAAGATGAAATTGATGAAGATAAAGAGTCTGTTAAAAGGTGTTTTAATTTTTGATGCAGTTGTGCCAGAATGGAAGAGGTCAGTGAGGTTTGAATGAATTCAGTCTGGGATGGCACAGACAATGCAGTTCAGTGTCAGCTGTGCCTGGTGTTTGCAAGGTGTCAGCTCCACTTGTGCCAGACATGGACTCAGAGGGAATTCCTGAGTCAGGGATGTAGCAAAACCTCTGCACTGTGCTTGGGTTCTCTTCCTGGTGTGATGGAAGGATTCAACTTTCTAAATGGAGAAATTGTTACTTATTTAACATTGTTCATAGCTTATGATTCATTTGGAAAGTTGCATTAATAAGAATTTTTTATGAGTTTACTCTGAATTAAGGGTCACAGATTCACAGAATATTCTGAGTTGGAAGGGACCCACAAGGATCATCGAGTTCAACTCTTAATGGCCCATACAGGGGTCAAACCCGTGACCTTGGTGTTACCATCACCCTCCTCTAACAACTGAGCCAGTCTCAAGATGAATTAAATAATAAGACCTTTTATTTTATTAGAAAGGACTGTTGCTTAGATGTTTTCACTATCTAAAAGGTGAAAAACTAATTTGAAATCTCATGTGTGTATTAAATGGGGAGAATTCAGCCTGTGATTAACAAATTATACATTAATATATAGTTTTTCTATTAAATACATCTTCTTGTCTTCAAAATTATTTATATTTTCCAAAGCTTAGAGGTCTCTAGTTGCCTGTTTAGTCCTTCAGCAAAGGTGACTGTAATTTCTTATCAGTTGCCTGCTAAGGAAGCACAGTTGCCACATCCAGTTCTTTCTTGTTGTGCTGAAGGCAACTGCTGAGCTCCACAAACCTGGCTGTTCTGGAGCTAAAATCCAGTTTCTGGAGCATGACATGATCAACTGGGTAATGAAAGACACTGTTGTCTGATATAAAATCTTAATTAAGTTTCCTCCCCAAACATTACACCTGTGCACATTTATCAATAGCGAGCATCAGTTAATGTTCCTGACACTGTAATTAAGGTTTTGCATTGGAGTGAGAGATACAAATGTGTTGTGTGTAGCCTGCATGCTTATCAGCTCCAGGAAGCAGAGGTGGGAGTGTGAGTGCTGTTAGGAGATGTCAAATAATTCCGCATTTTTTCTGGGTTTCCACTGCGAGGGGGATTTGTGTCATGTAATTTGACTTTTTTTATTTTAAGCAAACATGTCATTTTCGTGTTTGAAACAAATTCCAGAGTTGGGTGACTCCCTCAGTTTTCTTTTGTATCAAAAATCACCAAGTTTGAACCTCCATGGAGAGGAATAGTGGAAAAAAGAAAATAAACTATATAATCTACAAGGGTATTGTCAAGGCATGTAACCCGGTGTATGTTAGATGATAGTCAGCAGAACTGAAGGGCAAATGTGTCACAAACTTTTTTGGATGCTTTCCGGAGGCCTCCTTTGCAGAGAAAGAAAATTTGGATGTTTTAAAAAGTCTTAAATTGGGAACATTGATCCCAGTTTCACCAGTTCATGCAGGTGAAGCAGAGACACTGAAGCTTTGGTGTCTGGTTGTGGCAGAACAAGCTGAAATGGCCCCAGTCTGAGAACCCATGTGGCACTGAACTGTGGAGGGGCATTTATGATTTATGTCATTAACAAGTGTAGTTGTGTGAAGAAGCCAAGTATTTCCTCCCAGGGTTTTTCTCATGTTTCTTTTCCCCCCGTGTATTTTTAAAACCAGGTAGAGATAACAGCTCTTGCAACTTCTGTAGCTCAGCTATCCCTTACACCACTTATCTTAATTGCACAAAATATGGCACTTTAAAGCATCCACGCAGTAAAAGACCTGAACCCTCTTCTCAAAAGTAGATTATGGTTCTGAGTGCTAAAACCTGACATAGAATATGAGAACTTGAGAAGCTCCTGATTAAACTGCTCCAAGAACCACCTATTTATGGAAGTGCATGATGAGCTGGGTGGAAATGCTGAAGCTTTGTGTTTGCAGATGATGAAAGCCATGAACAAATCCAACGAGCACGTGCTGGCAGGGGGAGCGTGCTTCAATGAGAAGGCAGACTCGCATCTGGTGTGTGTGCAGAACGATGACGGCAACTACCAGACACAGGCCATCAGCATCCACAACCAGCCCAGGAAAGGTGAGGGAGCCCTGGCTCTGCTGCTCTGCATGGCTCCTTGGCCCCTGTGTTGCTGCCCCAGCCTTGGGTAGCTTTGTGAATTGGCTACAGATGGATTTGGCTGGGTTTCACCCAGTTTTTGTTAGAGAGAATCAGTCTGACCACTGGTGTCCCTGACTGGGCAGCTTTGTGCTGGAACTGGCTTAGGCAACACCTCCCCATTAGTAATGGGAGCTGACTTTGGCATTATTGGATGTGCAGTGAGGTTGTGGTTGCCTGTGCTTGACCTACACTATGTGAAAGAAAAACTAGATTCAGTAGGAGAGAAAGTTAAATAGGAATAACCAACCACAGCAGCATTTTAATAATGCATCGTCAAGAAGCTTCTCATTTTCACCTTAATTAGACCATCTAATTTCCAGGGTATATTTTTGTTACAGGAAGCTGAAAGGCTGCAGCAGCTGTGTGCTGAGAATTTAAATGTTGTGGGTTTGGGGACATTTCTGGCAAAGACATTTATACAATCTCCAAATGAGAACAAGACAGAGGCTGAATTGGATGTTTTACAAGTATCACTGGTGACTCCAGCAAGTGTACTGGCATGGAATGTCACTCAGGACTGATGGTCTTGTCTGACTTCTGTTAACTTCACCTAGAGGACAAGAAGAGGGATTTCCAGCAGGAATTTCATGATGCTCAGTAGTCACTGAAGATAATTTTCCATTAAGTCATTAGTGGCTTTGAGCTGTGGCCTTGCTGGTGGGTTGGTGTTACAGCATGATCCATAAACAGCTCGCTCACAATCTGCCAGCTGTGTACTTGGTTACCTAAAATTACTAATTGTGAAAGTCAGAGATGTATAGGGCATGGAGAGGGAGAGTGATAAAGTACAAGCATTCATTAACTTAGACAAAAACTGTTGTCCAGTTTAGAAAATAACTGCGTGATTTGCCTTTGCATATCCAAGCTTATGATGTGCAATACAGGCACCATAATTTGAAGCAGCATTTGTCCTGATTCAGGGTAATCACCTCTGGCTGATAAAGCTGATACCTGATTCTTGGGTAAGGCATTGCTTTGACAAAAGCCTCACTAAATCTCTCCTGTTGTTGTTGTTACAGTCACTGGTGCCAGCTTCTTTGTGTTCAGTGGAGCTTTAAAATCCTCTTCAGGCTACCTTGCCAAATCCAGTATAGTGGAAGGTAAGAACTGAACTGTTTGCTTAAAACACACTTCTCTCTTTGCCCAGCTCAGCTCTGCAGCTAGCAGGGCTCTCACTCTGCTCTTATGCCTTGGGCATTAGAGTCTTGCTGCCGCTTCAGCTTTATCCTGCTTCTTAGCAAAAAACACCCTGTTCCCTTTAACAAGGAGGAATTTGTGCAGATGCTGCAAAACAGGGTCACAAGAAAATGAGGGTAAGATACAAAATAGTTGGCTTGGGAGCCTGTGATCGATTCACTGATATGGATTTAATGAGGAAATTGTGAGCCTAAGAAATACATTATGTGTAATCCACCAACCAGCAGAGGAAGCCTCCTAAACTTCCTCTGCCACCAAATAACTGCAGTGTGCAAAGGTATGAATGTGCATTGTTTATGTGCTTGTATGTGGGCAGATGAGAACATGGCAGGTTGAGAGCCCTGAGCTGGTCCCTCTCAAATTTGGTTTGTAGTATCACAGAAAGAGCTGCCAGTGTGCTGCTCTGGCTGGAAGCTGTTAGTGCTGAGCTGCACGACTGTGCAGTCAGGTCCCTGCAGCTGTGACAGTGCAGGCAGGAGTGCTGTAACAGTGCTCCTGCCCTCGGTGGTGAGGGATGCCAGGTGCCCACATGGGCAGTCATTTGGCAGAGCAGGAGCTCCTCGTGCTGCACCAGCCCCAGGCTCACAGCTCTGAGTGTGTGGCCATGGGCGAGGTTCCTGGGCTGACAGGCAGCCCACTGCCACCAGAGCATGCAGCTCATCGTGCCATTGCCTGTGTCTGACTGGTGATTAGGGTAAGACAGAGGCACAGGAGGACTCAGTCTCTACATGGGAAAGTGTTTCACTCCTGTTAGTTTTTGCCTTAACTGACCCAAAGTGGTGCTGGGTTAACGGCTGGACTGGATGATCTTGGAGGTCTTTTCAACCTTAGTTCTGTGAATCCAGATTCTCTATCTTTTGCCACAGTCAGTCAAGCACTGACTTCTCAACCCCTGTCACTGCTGGAGTGCTGCTTCCAGAGCCAAGAGGAGATGGCTGAATGGAGCGGTGTCATGTGGGGTTTCTGAGGGTGGCCTAGGGCAGGTGTCAGGCTTTTAGGCAAACTCACAGGGTCTTTGCTACAGCTGACTCCACCTGGGAGCTGCCCTTCTCCTACTGTTGTGTTTTCCCTCATCAGCACTCAGCATTGCAGGAATGTGAGTGTCCAGAAATGGGTTTATGGAGCACTGCTGCCCATGATGCTTAAAATGAACATTTAATCTCTCTTCAAACAGAGGAAGGCTGTTTATTTTTTTTCTATATAGGCTCTGTTTGGCATGGCTTATCTTGGTTTACGAGGATTTCTTGGTTTCCTAGATGGAGTAATGGTCCAGATAACTGCTGAGAACATGGACTCTTTGAGACAGGCCTTGAGAGAGATGAAAGACTTCACCATCACCTGTGGCAAAGTAGATGCTGAAGACCCTCAGGAACATGTTCACATTCAGTGGGTAGAAGATGATAAAAACTTTAATAAGGGGTAAGTAGAGGAGCAGTCACTTGACATTGGTGCCTGTTAAATTTTTTAATTGATCTTGTAAGGCATGTGAGTCTTCAAATCGATAGGAATTAAAAGTCTGCACCTCTCTTTTGGCTGATAAGATGCAATTAATTGTAATGAAAGTAGAATTGAGATACCAGAGCTTTGGGGCATCAATTTAGAAAATAGGCAATGCTATGGATTTTTTTTGCATTGCCAGTATCCAGTTATTGGAAACCACTAATCTCCAACTCTCAGTGCTGAACCCTGCACACTGTGGTCACTTTGCTCTGTTGGTGCTTAGTTTGCATTATGTAGGGCTGGAAACAAAACTGCTGAACATCAACAGTATCCTTGGACATTTGATAGTTAAGCCAAAAGGAAGGTGGATTTGGCAGCTGAAGTATTATGGAGGTAAAGTGCTGTTGTGATGGATTCCATATTTCAGGACTCAGCACCTAGAAAGGAGGATATTTCTGTAGCTTCAGGCTCTTCAGATCAATCTTAGGTTCTGCAATCAAGTCCTGGGCTGTGTAAGTTGTGTTTCAGGTACTGATGACCTACACTGAGTTTACAAATGAGCAAAAATCCAACCTGTATGAAACCTTCAGGAAGGTCCTTCCTGCACCTGCGTTGTGCATGTGACCCCTTTCAGGAGCTGCCCTCTGATTCCAAGGTCATTCTCTTCTGCAGAGGGCTCTGTCCAGCTCAGGTCTTGTGCTGAGTCAGAGCTCACCCTCCTCCCTCCCTTTTGCAGCGTTGTGAGCCCTATTGATGGCAAATCCATGGAATCTATAACCAGCGTGAAGATATTCCACGGCTCCGAGTACAAGGCCAACGGGAAGGTCATCCGGTGGACAGAGGTGGGTGTGTCAGCCCGGCACTGGGGCCAGGACTGTGCCCAACTGCTCCCCCAGTCACCACAGGAAAGCAGCACATGCTTCCCCTGGAGCCTGCAGTGCCTCTCCTGCCGGCACAGGAGGCTGCAGCTGGCATCCTGAGGGATAAACCATCCTCCCACTGCTGCAGCCACAGCCTGTGCAGCCACTGCTGCTCACATGGGGACTTCAGCATGGGGGTCCACAACACCACTTGCTGTGTTACACACAGGAGCAGCTGGTTTCATTTGCCTTTGTGTTAAAAGCTGCCTTTCTACATGGAGACAAATCTTAATATAAATTGTTTTTTAGAAATGTTATTTTGAGCCACTGTCTATAAAATGTTGCATGTTAAAGTGCTGTGGCATAAATCACTCAGAAACTGCTTGCATGGCTGATGTTGCCTGTGACTCTGCCAGCACACAAATACTGATGTCAAAATATTTCTATAAGTGTTTCACTTTGCCTGCTGAGGAGGAGCCAAGTTCTTACTCTGCAGCTTGGCCCTCGTGTGCCCTTTTTTCCCAGGTCACTTGGGCTCAACAGAAACAAGTTCAGTGACAAAAATAGCAGATCTTTGAGCTTGTATTGTGTAATTTTTCTGAACATCTGCCTAAAAGTAGGTTTTTATTAAAACCATGTGCAATACATAGTGAATTTCCATAGCAAGGCTTTTGGCCAGACCTAAGAGGTTTCAGAGGACTATTTAAATTTAAATCTTTCTTCTGAAGTTCTTAAAAGTTTTTTCCTCCCTATGGTGACTTGCCTTCAGGGGTTTTTTCTGGGCTTCCCTGAACAGGTACTTCTTAAGTCTTCATTGACATCCAACCCAAATTTTCTAGAAAAGCCAAGTGTTTATGTCTTGTGCTGACTCTTCCCTTCAGGTGTTTTTTCTGGAAAATGATGAGCAACACAATGGTCTGAGTGACCCAGCTGATCACAGCAGACTGACTGAAAATGTGGCAAAAGCTTTTTGTCTGGCTCTGTGTCCTCATCTGAAACTGCTGAAAGAAGATGGAATGACTAAGCTGGGTCTGCGTGTTACACTGGACTCAGATCAAGTAAGTCTTCAGTAGTTTGGGTTTAACTGGGAGGTTGTTCTCTTGCTGCTGGCTGTTGTTCCGTGTTTTGAGACATGTGTTAGAGCAAATACCCAGCCTCAGTTAACATGGGCTTGACCCCTATATGGCATGAGCAGCACCTGCTCTGTGCTCAAAGACTCTAGCTGGCCATTTTGCCAGCAATTAATGGTGTGTGAGGGTCCTGCTCATCCCCAGGAGTTACTTTGAGAAAACAGGAGAAAAGAGAGGGTCCTTTTGCTCAGGCAGCCACTGGGAACACAAAGAAGCACAAAGACAAATGGAATAGGTGCTTTAGTGCCTGCTTGATCCAGTTCTAGTTCCTGACTTCCCTGGGAGATGCCACAGCTCCTCCTCCCTTCCTGCCCCCTGACTCACAGCCTCGTGTCCTGTTCTTAAAACACTCTTTTATTTTTTAGGTTGGTTATCAAGCTGGGAGCAATGGACAGCCACTGCCCTCTCAATACATGAATGACCTGGACAGTGCCTTAGTGCCAGTGATTCATGGAGGGGCCTGTCAGTTGAGTGAGGGGCCAGTCATAATGGAGCTCATCTTTTATATTCTGGAAAACATCTCATAAGAGGACTTCATTTTCTGTTCAGACCTGTTCCAGCAGCAGTTGTATCTGAATCATTTGCACTTTAAAACTGGAAAATTAAGCTTTTGTTAACACTATTGGGGAAGGGGGGGAGGGGGGTGGGACAGTTGTTCCATAATTCTAAATCTTCTATGCATTGTCAACAACCAGAGGATCAGGGCAGCTTCTATACTACAACATGGCTATGCTATCCTTGCAGCTAAATCCACTTCTGTTACTGTTTAGGAAAATGCTCATGTTTAAAGACTTACAGTCATGTACTCTCAATGCTCAAAGGGTGCAGAGATCACTGGGGCACAAATAAAAAGTGAAATTCCAACCTTGTACTGTTTGTAGATGGACAACAATCAAGACCTCCATTCTGACCTCATCCTAATTCCATTTGTGGTTATTCTGTAGACATTAAAAAGTAACGTTTACATTATTTTGACCAGATTATTGGTTAAATACGTTTGGAGAAGCCTTGAGAGATAGGGAAAGATTCCCTAGCCATAACCCTGTTTGTCTGTGCATCCAGAGGAGCAGGACAGGCATCTCTCTGAAAGTTACTGAACTGCAGTTGTGTGTGTGGAATAGGCTAGTTTCCTTTTCTCCTCTATTTACCACAGAAGTCCATCACTTGGGCAGGTTTCTGTGATCTCCTACATCTACTCTGCTATTCTGTACTTTGTTTACAAATCTGTCTGAAGCAGAGGAAAGATCAGCCCTAAAGTGCAGTTCCATCTTGTTCCTTGTCCCCAGTAGGTCCTGCTTTTTAGAGGCAAGTCCCCCCAGGGCAGCTCTGTCCCCTCCCTGCTGTTCGCTGTAGTGTAACGCCAGTGTCATGTAACCCAAGCCAGCTTGCACTTCACATTGCAGCCCCATGTCCAAGCTTACCTGTGATACCAGTGTAGAGTGGCTGTTCCTGCATGTTCTGCTGAAAAAGGCTTTGTGGGCAGTTCTGAACACGTGCACTTGGCCCAGTGCTCTTGGTCTCACCTGAGAGGGCTTTGGTAAGGAAAGCAGCTGCTTGTGTCTGCCAGGGCATTAAGAAGCTGGAATTGAGCATCAGCCAGAGGAAATGTGGTTCCATGTTCTTACTGTCCCCATGGAAAGCTGCTAACCAGTGGCAAGAGCTGTAAGCAGGAGAAGGGGTTTGATTTGTTTAGCTAGTCATGCAAAGCAGCTCTTTTGAGTTCCTCCCAGGAAGAGAGGTGAAGGTTTTGCCTCCTGTCTAGAGCTAATTAATTTGGGAAGAGAGGTGCTAATTTATGGTGAACATTTGTGGTGTCAGACATTCTCTATTGCCCTCCAGTCTGGAGGAAGGAGCAGGGCCTGTGCTGTGACAGAGTAACACCAGTGGCCTTGAAAAGAGAAAGGGAAATGCCAGGCCACTGTGAGACTGAGGCTCTGGTTTTTAAACAAATCAACACCACTGGCTGAGCAGGGGAAAGGTAATTGCACAGAGTGATACATTTTATAGAAAGGCAGCCCAGTGTCTGCACAGAGTGCACTCGGGAATAAATGGCTGCTGCTTTTCAAAAAACAAAGTATGACAAATCCAATGTTCCAAATTACAGCTGGCACCACCCAGCCCTTGGAGAAGATAGGCCAGAGAACTGGGGCCAACTCCACAAACAAAAACTGGCCAGCAAGAGGGAGCACACTTTAAAGGGTGTCACATCCAAATGAAGCCTTACCTCTGGCATTTGGGAGAGGGTGGGTGATTAGAGCAGCTCATTCAGTGGTTCCTGCTGGCCAAAGCAGGAGCTGGGACCCAGCCCCTGCTCCTGCCGAGGTGCCTGTGCAGCCCAGCTGGACTGAGGCCATTTGATCTCCCTGTGCACCCTGGTTCTGCACACTCTGGGACACAGCTCAGCCTGACATGCTGTAGGCATGGTTCCACAGCTGGAAGAGCATTCCAGAAACTTGGTAATAATCTTCCTCCTCGAGCCTGCACTCCAGCTTTGCCACAGCAGCAGCTTTCCAGTTACTTTAGTTGCATTGTTATGCTTAATAATGCAGTAAAAGAGGTGAAAACTGTTTATCTTCTCTTCCTTTGCCCCAGAAGTCTTTTAGGTTTGGATTCTGTTTGTGCAAAACACTATCAACTGGTGACTGACATGTCTGCTTCAACCATAGCCTTTGAAATGACCTTAATTACCATGTTGTTAAGAAATGAGTACTTGTTTAGAAAAAAAAAATGTACTTTTAAAATTCAGTTAGTTAACACTGCAAAAAACTGCATATTATATTTTTATTTTCAACATGTAGTTTTGTATATTAAATTTATTGAAATTAAAAACTAAACACTGTATTGTCTTCATCTGCTCAGGAAGACAGGCAGAGCTGCCTGACCTGTCTGGACTCTGTTCTGTCTCCCAACCTGCCCATCCCTGGCACAGGCACATCCTTCCCTTGGAGATCCCTGGTTTCTGTTAGCTCACAGAGACTTAAAAACACAAGCAGATTTAGTACCCTTCTTGTATGCTGCTGATCAAAAAGCATTCCTGAAAATAAGTCATGATCCAGTTTTCTTAAAGGACAAAGTGAGACTATTTTCCCCCTCACCTGGAAGAACTGAAAAAGCCTATTTTTGTAAAAATACAAGGAAGATTTGGGAAGCAGCAGAGTCTAGTGTACTTTTGTGTTTCTTTCTTAAATTAAAACCCCAACACCATAAAGGATGAAGGCACAGTACCCTTCTGCACTGGAGAAGCAGTGCAGCAAGCACGGCACACAGCTGGAAGCCAGAACAAAACCAAAGCTCTGTAAACACCAACCTGCTGAGAAGCCCTAGGGCCTTTCCTTCAGAAAGAGACAGCCCTTGGAACCTAAAGGGCATGCACAGAGGAGGAACTGGCACCCCTGAACTGCTGCCTGAGAGCTCTCCTCTGATTTAGGAAACAAAAAAGATTCCGACCCAAACAGGCCTGGATAGGAGAGGACAGAAAAAGCAGTTGCAGACTGTTCACTGAACCACACCGGCTGCTCAGACACTTGGGAATAGGAATTCTGGTAAAGGTCTTACCTGTGACTTAACCAAAAAGCTCTGGCACTACCTCAGGGAATTTTTAAGAGGCTAAACCCTTCTCACAGCACTCTGCATAGTTAATGTAACATTCGTCCTGGTGCTACATCAGTAGTCCCACATTAAGGCAATTCTGTCTATTTTGGGTAGAGCGGTCCCAAGCCCTGCAGCAGCGCATTCCCAGAGCCTCCTGTTTGCCTTGGAGTTATTAATAAGCACTATGGCTGTTATCAAAATAGACATTAGGTTCAGTAGTGCATTCATTTAACATCTTTGGTGCTTGCAGCTTAGCAGCATCTTCCTGCCTTCGCTCAGCCCACGACTTCCAACATTCCCATGGATCTGGGGAAAACAACACAAACAAATCCATCAGTATTCCTTGCTGCAGTACAGAACAGATGTTCACACTTCAAGGAGACATTATATGGAAAATGCTGACACCAAGGTTCTGGATGGTCAACGAGAAAAATCAATGGAGCAAAATTATTAAGCTCCAGTGATGGAAAGTGCTTGGGCATGAGGCCAAGTTGTTATTTCAGGTACGGCCATTAAATGTGTCCCTCTGCCTGACTGGAGCTCATGGGACCTCCTGACCTCCTTGGCTAAGAAACCACTAAAACAGGCCTTTTGGTGCCCAAATGGTGACTCCTGTACTGAAATGAGACCTCAGTTTCTACAATCTTACACCATTTGATTCCAAACAGGTGATGTCACTCTGAAGCTGATGAATATTTGCTTAACCTCCATTTAGACATGTAAAGTAAAACCATGTGCTAAGGAAGAGGGAGCATGGAGGCTTCAGGAAATCAAGCAAAGGAATATGGATTACTTATTACTTATTTTCTAAATAGTATTCTTAGTAAAGGTGACACCAGGAGCTGTCCCTGTGTTTCAAGTGATTGTGAAACAGCATCTCTGAGAAACTAATCAGAAATTCTGTAACCTCATTTATGAAATTATGTCAATTCCCCACCACAAATATAAAGAGGAATGCTACTGAAACCAGAGCTGTGTAATTAGGTCAATGGCAACAAAAGACATTATTTAAGCAGAATTTATCTGTAGCCCTGTCAAGTCCTGCCCAGACCCCCTCTGGGCACAGCATTCATACCTCAGACAGAACTAACGTTCAAGGACCAGCCAATTTTCTGTAACTGTTTGAAGATCTTGACCACTGAGGGGCTCCCTGAGTCTCACTTTTACCTCCAGTTTCCCTCCAGTGGGCTTCCTGCCATCAAAAATCTGAAATAACCACAAAAAGAAGAGCACTTAGGACAAACAGGGAGTATAATGTTAAACTACAGAGCCTCAGGCAACTGTGACTGAGATCCCCGCAGGTGACTGCAGTGCTGAGAGGGTCACAGCCAAGCACTTCTTTGGACTGGAACTCAGCAGAGCAGGTTCCCCCCAGCCCAAGCAGGTTTTCAAATTCACCTAATACAAAACTCGACTGCACTCACACATTCATGTGATCCAAGTACTCATTTCCCCTTTGGGTTTAAATATTAAGCACAAGAACACACCTCATCCCAAAAACATACCTCGATGATCTCTCTAACTTCACATTCTGATTCCAGCTTCTCCAGCTTCAAGTGTGCTGTCCCCACGTGTTTGTCACTTCTGAAAAAGGACCTGTGCCAAAGAAGTGAAGGGGTAAGGATAGTCAGAATGTTCTGACTGAAAGAGAAAACAAGCCCAGAGGTCATCACTGTTTGCTCCATCCCCACATCCAAAGAGGGCTGGTCAGGACATGATCCTGGAACCCTGCACTCCACAGTGCCAGAGGCAAACCCTTAAAAACCAAACTGCAAGGAATAAGAAAAGAAAGTACTCATTTGTTAATTATCTTTTTTTTGCAACCAAGGTAAAGATGAGAGCAGCAGCGAAGAAAAACAATCAACTAAATCAGCACTTGGAGTGGCAGCAGCTTCTGTCCCTGCCCAGGGTGACAGGGAAGGAGGTCCCAGTAGCCAGCACAGGGCCGTCCTCTACTTGGGGTTGTTTAACAGAACAGGATGAAGGAATTCCCAAGGAAGTTGCATCTGCCAGCAAAACAAACATTTCACAGGCACCTGCTGCTTTTGGCAAACTACTTTTAGGAAAAAAAAAGAAAAATCACATGAATCATTCTGTTTCAACTTGATAAATCAAAACAATATCAGTAAATAAGAACATTCCAGCTATTGTTTTGATTCACCTACATTCTGGTAGTTTCAACAGTCAAAAACTACAATTTTAGAATTTCCAGTCTGCTGTAGTTAAACACAGAAGCATTTTTATCTGTGAGGAAAACAAGTATCTTCTCCTTGCTGTAGTCACTTCTGTTGAACAGTTTAATCAGCAGAAAGTCAATCCTTACCTGAACAGAGACAGGTGTTACAACCCTTAACCAGAAAAACTCCAAAAGGGCAACAGACTAAACCACCCTAATTCTACAGAACTGTTCAGCTCAAAGCACAGCATTTCTTTGCCTGCATTCAAGCACCTCCCTGAACCAGTTTCTAGAAGGTTTGATAAACAACTAAATTCTAGAGTTGAGCTAAAAAGGATAATTTGGCCACACCTGCTGTGTTTTCTTGGAAATTTTCCAAGATTTCAGAAGCTTCCATTTTTACCCACTCTATTTCAAAAAAAACAAGCAAGCAAACCAACAAACATAAAAAACCCATCCCCCACAACCCCAAAACATCCATCCTTCTCCCTATTACCATTAAGAGATACTAAGGTATTATCAAGCAAGACTTGACATATGCAATGGAAACTCAAAGACTGTTAATGGAGCCTCAAGATCACATCATTGGTGGCAACAGCAGACTGAGACTCTCCATCAGTGAGGCCACAGCAGACTCACACAATCATTTAGGGAAGTTCAGAATTCCTTAGCTCACATGTTGGAATACTTCCTTCACTTCACAAGCACCTTAAAATGAAGGATTATGTAATTGTACTGCAGCATGTGGGACACTTTGCTCATAAAGTTCAGACAATCAGCAATTCTCACTGAATTTTTAAAAGCATTTTTCCATTTTATAACTCAAGAAACAATAAAGACTGGTTCATTCCTACTCAGTTCAGGGGCTTGCTGTGAAGAACTTGCTCTAGGCTATGGCTTCAGAAACAGCTCTGGGGAAATCCCCTTTCATCTTCAGAAGCTTTTAGGAGAGGCTCAAGAAGAGACTTTTCCTTTGGAAAAATACATTGCTGGGTTTTTACTTTAAAGTGTTGTTAAACTGAAGTTTAATATATATGACCTGAAACAAGTCTCCTTTGCTCACTGAGCAAACAATTCTTGGGAGATGGTCAAAGAGATATCAGAGACCCCAAAGCTACAACATCCACAAAAGCTTTTCTGAAAGTATTATTCATCTGTAGTCTCAGAAAAGACAGGGAGCAGACAGTCTTCAGAAAAGAGCCTGGATCACTTCATCCTCTCCCTTCTCCCAAGGAGATGGCTGGGAAAAGGCGATTAAAAACCCCATTTTAAACAAATGTAAACACAGCTTTGCAAAAGAGGAGGTATCTTGAACACAGAGAGTGGAGCAGTCAGGACTGACAGAAAAAGAGCAAGAAAATCAACTTTTGCTTCAACAGAGATGCCAATTAATGATCTGGAATAAAACAGTGGGACTTCAGGTCACAAACTGAAACATCTGCAACTTAAAAACCATCTCAGAAAACCTATGGATGATTTCTGCATGGCCCAGTAATAGCAACAAGGAATAGGACAAAGAGCCACCAGATAAAAACCAGGTTATCTGGCATCCCATCACAGTCCTGGATCACAACCATGCCAGGGATGAGGGAATTCAGGCCACTTCTATTCTGAATAACTCAGTTGTGAGCCTGGACTGAGGATGATCTTCCTGAACATTGTTAACATTCATCTTGTGATGCTGCTCTCTGAGATGAGGGGAGTCTGTCTGTCTCAAGGGAGTTACCAGCAGTGCTCAGGAAGTATTGCAAGATCCAATGAATGAAAGTACAAAAACATAATTCTAGTTCTGCCATCATCTGTCATCTTTCCTGCTGTTCATATTTTGTTGCTGCTTTACTTCATTATTCTATGGAATTATTCCACAGAATATATAATTTTTCTAGTCCTGATGACTGAAACCAAACTAGGTAAGAATCAAACAATTTGAAGTAAATAACTGCTTTCTCAACTCCTTTTAACACACCAATCCTCAACTGACCCAAATCAACTTCACCAAATTTGTGTCTCCATTCACCCCCCCACAGGAAGCTACAGAGCTCAGGCACATTTTGAAAGCTCTCACACATGAGGAGCAGGCAAGTCTTTAGTGCTGATTTAGAGATTGTGTTTCATGAACTCTCTCCATGTCAGCAGAGCAGCAAAGTGTGGACTCACCCTTTGTGAAACACTTCAAACTTGATTCCTTTGGACCGAACCGCGCGCCGGAAGCCTCGGTGGTTGCGGTTGATGTTCAGCTTGAACAGCTGGTTGTACTCTGAGAGGGGAAAAAGGAAAAGGGAAGAAAGCTGCGAGTCAAATGGTGTGCAGTGCTCTATTCCACCACCTACTCAGAGCTCTTTTATCTCAGTTTGGCCCATGTGTGAGACACTTCAAAGCCACAGAACTCCTCCTCAGAAGGGTCTTTCAGTCAGTCACAAGGGTGTGTCCCTGTGCCACAGTTCATGTCACCCTCACCTTACAGGGACAGAACTGCAGGAAAACTAAGCCATTGTGAGCTGACAGCAAGGTACTGGAGAGCTAGAACTAGAGAGTTTAGGTCTTTAAGCAAGTAAACAGTGTTTGTGGCTAAGAAAAAAAGCACAAAATATCAAAGAAAAAGCAAAGCAAGGCTGGAATGATTGGGAATGGGTGTTTTGGATAATGTAATTAATACTGGTTTAATTCATGACATAATGGCTACCACCAATATTGGGATGAGGGGGAAGAATTTGCCAACACAGCTGGACTTCACATCCCAACAAACCCTTCCATAAGAAAGAAGAAAGAAGGTGGTGGGAGGATCTGTGGCCTGGTTCACAGTCTGAAACCAGCCTGTACTGTCCAGGGATTCCCAAGGTGCAACATTTTTCCTGCTGTTCCAGAAAAGAAGGACTCACCTGGACAATTGTTATTGTTAATTACAGATGTTTTACTCTTTTGAGGTTGTTCCTATCAAAAAAAGAGACAGACATTACATAAAACTGTCAGGTATTGTTTGAAAACAGACTAGTGACCATTTTTATTGCCAGCTCTATTTTATGCCTATACCAGAAACCTAAGGTTTTAGGGGTTATCTAAAGAAGAAGAATGATGGTATATTCAAGACTAAAATACTTGGATTTCACTGTAGTAACAAGGATAATACTGGAGAAAGAATAAGCCAAAACATTCCATTAAATATGAGAGCCATAGATAAGCTACACAGTCACAGTCAATTCAATCTAATCATCATAAAGTTACTGACTGGGGCTGTTAAACTCCATGACAAACTGTGCACCTTCCACGACACAGTAATTCTGTTCCTCCTGCATTAGCTGGAATAATAAGCTACACAAGGAATTCATCATAAATCATTCAGGGAATTGCCCTACTATTATTTTCCCTGACAATCAATCTGCCACCAAAATGAATTAACTTTTAACCTAAAGTGGAGTACAAACTAAATCTCTGGGGAATGAACAAGGACAATGTGGCCTAATTATTGCAGCTACTTTGCAAAACTGATTCAGCTCTAAAGGAGAAAGGTGGTATATTTATTTGACTGTTGGCTAAGGAGTAGAGATCTGTTTTTTCTTTAAACAAAGGAAAATAGATTAAAAGGAACTGACTCTTACTCATTCCCCAGAAAATTATTCATACAGACCAGTTCTGGTTTCAGGCACCCTGAGTTACTCCTTCTTTAAGGCCTCATGTCACTCAAACCTAAACACAAACCTGGTCTGACCATCACCAATTTCCCGCAGGTAGCTGAATTAATTTTAGTGGAATTACTGGAAAATTTATTCGGAGGTAAAAACCTAGGCTGTGCTCTCTCCCAGGGCTAAGCATTAGTCCTGCAGAGCAAGGTCTGGTTTTGCCCTACACAGAGAGCAGCAAAGCCCCAGGACTTCCACCGACCTAAGTGACCAGTCAGTCCCTCCTCAGAAGCCCTTCTAGCTCTAAGGTTTGAGTATTTTTCAGACCAGAGACTGCTTTTAAAGGTGAGAGGAACAGGATGACACTGGGGAATTCCAAGGAAAGAAGTAATACATATGTGTATACATATTTTTATATACATACACATACATACGTGCACATACACACAAGTGCCGATTAGAAAAGGTGAGAAACTTCCATGGCCCATGTCCTTTCACCAGGTATATATATATATATATTTACTAATTAAATCATTTATTTGATGACAAAGATTAACCCTATCAATCCATTTCTACAACTGGCTGAAATGCAATGCCTTTATTAAAAGCTTGGTTTTTTGATGGAAGAGGACTTAGGGAGATCACATCTAAGGTGACAATTTTGTGTGCCCTGGTGTTTGGTTTGCTTACACCCCTGAAAGAAATGAACTTTGACACATTTTGGCATCATTGCAAAGAGCCTGATTGTGCCTTCAGGGGGGAGAGGTGGGCATGGCTTAGCACTGAGTGCTGCTGACACAGAACGTGCAGACACCACCCTGCCAAGGGTAAGGTGTGGAGAACATCAAGAGAAAGGTGCAACGCTCAAACCTGCAGCCAATACACTCAGCAGTTCTGTTCCTCAGAAAAAGAAATTTGCTTTAAAAGCAGATCCAGGCAGGATGTCTAGAAGTGTTCTCCCTTTCCCTGGAGCCCTCACAAGCTCATGCAGTGGCAGGGGGGACAGACTGAGGGGCAGAAGAGCCACGACACACTCACCGCACTCGGGTACTGAAATTCAAACTTCACAAACGCATCCAAATCTCTTGGTGACACACCTGGGTGAGACAACAACCAGCCAATCCAAACAGCCAGTACAGACATTGTCATTGCATCTGTCATGTTGAGCAGGAGTCTCAAGAGCACTCAACTGTTTTACAGTAGGACTCATGATCAGTCTCTTGACAATTGAAAAACCCATCCATCAAACCAAAATCCATGGAAAGTTGGCATCCAAAGGAAAACACCTGGGTTTTTTATGCTGTTAGTCCTAAAACAGTCTAGCACAGATGGTTTACAAGCTCTCAGGAGCAAGGAGTTAAAAGCAGTAACACTGGCAGGAGCAAACCTTGTCTACTGAAGCATCAAAATACACCAAAGTGGTGCAACTCATAGGCAGGCCCTTGTAACAAAATAGGAGGTAAAAATGAAACCTTAACTATGAGCCAGTTATGAGTGAACCCAGGAAAATTTAAGGTCTTTTCTCTGTCCAGACAGAACCCAGATTCTCTTTATTCACCTGTCTGCTTTTTTAAAAATACTGTTTAAAGGTTTTGGAGGGGCATGAGTCCAAAACGTGGTTACTTTGTTTTAATGAGGGCTGGCTCCTAAAGTGGCCTTCAAGATACAGAAATTTAATTCCCCATTACTCTCCTTACCTACTCAGAGGAAAAAGCCCACATGCCTTTTTGAGTACACACCTGGTGGGGCTGGTAAGTTTATCCCCCTGACAATAAGAAGGTGCATTTCTGTGCTGTTGAGATCAGAAAATATCCTGTGAAAAGAGAAAGACAAAAAAAAAAAAGCACATTCATCCCACTGTCAGCTGATCCACTGCCAGACCAGGACGCCATGGCTATTTGTCAGAGCTTTTTCAAGAGTGCACTCCTACAGAGACCATGTCCACAAAATACAGCAGAGCAAGGGAAGAGCACAAACAGAGCTAAAAATATCTCTGAGGCCAGGAACAAAGCCCAGGAGGCAACAGGACTGAGGGAGAAACACAGAGGAAGGAGGAATGGCTGAAGAAACAGAATATAAGAGGGGAAGCTGGAGGCATTCTGAGAACAAATGAATCAGCAAGAGAAATTAGAGAACAACTTCTTTGTATTTAAGTTGTTGAGAGTATCCTTTCAGGAATGCTGAGCCTAATCCTGGATGCCACCCATTTGCTGAAGCCCAGAATTCCCTAAACAAGGCTAAAGACCAGGAAAGTCATTCCAGCCTGCCTGAGAAATCTTTTTGTTTTTCCACACCTTATCATTTTAAAGGTTCTTTCCTCAAAGTGATGGCTTGGAGGATCCATTCCTTGTGCTCGTGCAAGCTGTAGGATCTCCATATCCTTTTTACAACCTTGAGCCAGTTTCTCAAACCTATAGAAAAAGGAAAAAAAAAAAACCAGTAAAAAAACCACATGTTCCAGAAATCAAACAGAGCACAGAGTAACCCTCAGTCAGAGCTAAGAGCAATGTGGAGATGCAGGAATCACAGTCCCAACCCTTTCACACAAGGATAAACTTACCAACTCAAACCCCAACACCTTCAGGAGGTCAGGCAGACTCAAACCTGAAATAGCCCCTTTGGGGGATGACTGAAAGCAGGCACTGGGTCTTACCGAGTTGTTTCTGCTACGTTTCCCAGATGCATGAATTGCTTGGAATACTGCAAACACCTCTGCCAACACAAACAAAACCAAACAGATTCACTCAGTGATCCTCACACACATTCATGACTGGCACAGTTTTGAGGTTGATGACAATCTAATTTAATAAAAACCAAGCATTTTCCTGAGTAACTCAAGAACATTCACCACCCCATTCCCCAAGTCCAAAGCACAGCATTTGTTTGAGCTGTTCTCCTTATTACTTTTTAATCACCTAATTTGTAGATTTGAAGCCTAGTCTTAATATTTAGTTACTATTTTCAAACTTGAGTGCTCATATTTAACAGTGATAATTTGCTAGTCCCAAGCCTTCAAGCACACCCTCTGGCTTCAACTAGCCATAGAAATCCAACTCTGAAAATTCTCCATTTTAGTACACACAATATCAACAGTATTCTTAAAGGAAAAAAAAAAATCACCTCACTGGAACAATGAATGGATTATAATATTAATAAACCCCAGAGAAATGTACAAAAGAAACTCCAAAACATTTCTAAAAAATATAAAATGGTCACCTCATGTTGGTCCTTCAGCAATTTCACAAGCTGTGCATAAACTTCATCTGCTTTCTGAGACAGCCTGACATCTTCATGGTGTACAAAGATAAAATCACCCTCATCATCTGTAGGAGGTGATGGCAGCTATAACACAAGAACATCACATATCAGAGCCCTAATAGGGAAAAGTAAGCACTTAGAGATCCAAGAATATGAAACAAAGCAGAATATTAACAGTCCTACTAACCTTGGAAATATCAACAGTTTTGCCAGATTTCGCCTGCTCAATCTTTAGGTCAAGGCCCTTGGCTGTTCTGAGATACGTCTTTGCCTGTTCGAGGTTGTTTTCCCTCTTTGCTTTGATGGCTGCCTTCAGGTATTGCTTCTTCCTGTTCTCCAGAAATTCCAGCTGTTCTCTAACTGAAAAACAGTTATACAGAAACACTCACTCATCTGACATTGCTGATGCCCTTGACACAGGTTTTACCATGTTCATTTTACAGCCAGGAAAAGATCAGTGAAAGTACAGATGTGAAATCGGGACATTTCCTTACTGCACTCAACTGTTTCTTGGGCACTTTCAATTTCAAGCATTAAAAAAAGAAACAAGCTTCCTTCTAGAACAGCATCCTTCATCAAAAAAACCTCACAGCACTTCACAAGTGTCACAAGAGTTATTACAGCCCCTAATTTGCAGGCCTGAGACAAGACTCCAGCACAGCTGATTGGTCCAAGGGAGAAGCTGGATCCAAACTTTCAGCTGTCCATGTTAACTTCTAAGAAGCAGCAAATATTGTGAGCATCCTCTAGAGTAATTTCCTTCCTCTCCCCTGATCTGTCAGAAAAGAACCCCGATGAACCAATGTGCAGGCCCACTCAGACATATCACCTCTGCTTCTTTGTAATCCCTTGTTCTCTTAACTTCTTATTAATGCTTGAGTCTCTTTCCTTGCCAAAACATTGAGGACAACCACACCAGTGAGACTGCTTTGCCTTGTACCAGCTTAGTGCATCAGTCAGCCAGGCAGCTGGACTTCATCCTGAGGTTACCAGCCAGGGCACAAGGGAAGGAGGATGGGATTACAGTCAAGGCATCAGCAAGAGCCTGAGGACTGCCTGTGCCCAAACCACACTGTGAGGTGGTGGCTGTCCCTTGCTATCTGTACAGTTCACCTTGTACACACAACTGCTCAGTGTGACCTCAGCAAGGGAAGAGTAGAGATTGATGAAGCCCTGCCTGCACTGCCAGCCCCAGATCCTTGGGTGAAGCACCAGGCAGAGAACTCTGTCTGGTGTAGGGAGCTCCCCCAGATCAATGAATAATTCACACTGGCAACCCATCCCCTTTAATGAGAGTATATGGAGAGTTCAGCTGTGAGCAGAGTTAAACATTATGAATCAATACACTCGTTACATCAAAATTAATTAAAAACCTAATCAGCCTTATAATTATACATGCTGTCTCTGTGAAATAAAGCTGCATGGCTGGTCTGGATCTGCCCTCCAGCACACACATATTGAGGCTCCTGCCAGAGGAAATCTATGACACACATTCACAGGCTCACACCTAAATTATAATGATAAAGTCTTCACCAAACTAGAGCAAACAACTTACATGTGGAGCACTGGGAATGGTGCTCCCTTCACTTACCAGCTGGAGGGAGATGATCCATTGACTCTGCCTTGTCCAGGGTGGAGGGTGATGCAGCTCGTTTCAGGTGCTCAGGGGAGCTCTCCTGAGCTGCAGCAGATGGTACTGGAGTTGGCTTAACAACCTGAGTTGGCTTCTTGGCAACTGGGGCCTGGGGCAGAGGCTCATTCTAGCAAAACAAAAAGAATTGCATAATAAACGCATAGAATTTATTCCAGGGTTGAGGATACCATCTCAAGCATCAACAACCATGGTTATGACTGTATAAGCCTTTGGGTATCCCTTTTGAGGAGAACACTGCATTCCAGACAGTAAATTTTAACTTCTAGAGGTTTATGAGCCATGCCAGGCCAGCAGGTAGCTGACCTATGCAAGCCATGGATGGAATAAAAGGAATGTTCAACAAGGCAGTGATTTTTTAAAAAAGTGGAGGCATGCAGAAAAAATATCATACAGGAATTGTCTCCATTAAAAGCTACTCTAGTTGAAAGAACAATCAATCAACAATCAAATCCAGAGAGAGACAGAAAACAAACCAAAGTCTAAATGCTGGTGCAGCCTGACAAAAAGCAGTAAGTGTTGAACATCCTGAGAAAGAACAAACATAGGAAGCTACTGGGATGCAGGATAAAAGTACGGATTTAAACACTTTATGTAAAGAAGTAAATGCAAAGGAGTGGTGAGGATCTCAAGTGTTTGCTTTGAAAATAAAATCTACATACAAGACAGCTATGAAAGAGCAAACCCTACACTCACAGACTCTGCAGGTACTGACTGTAATAACATCTCAGCTGTCTCCCCTACTCCATAAAGGAAACTGAAATTACTACTGAGATCCTGTACTCCTCAGACTTTTGAGAAATATATTTCACCTGAGTACCCTTACCTGGAAATCCAACGGCCTCATCTCTGCATGCCACAAGAGATGGCAACTGAACTTTTACATATCCTACCAGGCAACACTAACCTCCTCTTCTTCATCGTTCTCCTCCATGTTTGCCAGCTTGCTGGCATTCTCCAGGACAGCAGCGATTGTGCTGCCACCATCTGTTGCTGCAACACCAGGAAGAGGGGGAAATCCTGTCAAGGAAAGGAACACAGAAGAAAGAGCTGCATAAGCCCCATGGTATGTCTTCCATATTATTTTACTGTAAAGCTGTTTCTATGCAAATACCTATTATCTAATGTATTTTAGAATCCAGTCTAACTAGATTGAGGCAAAAGCCAAAAAGTCTTGCTAGATTAAGTCTGAGTGGTGGGTTTAAGATCAGCTCTCTGAGATAGTTTAAGTGAATGACAGTAAAATTATGAAATAAGTGAGCAATTTTCCAAGCTGAGCAACTGGCAGCCAGTCAAGAAACCTCACAACCTCAAGACTTCAGTAGTAGGGATACCCTCAGAGCCAGCAGAGAATTTCATCTTATTTTTTCCACTCTCACTGCTGCCTAACTTTAGCAAGCACACAGTCCAGCAGAATATCAGTGCTACCCCCAGAGTAATAAACAATCCACTGCTGACAGCTGGGCTGTCACACTCAACCTCTGCTTCCTCTGCAATGCAGAGGTAGCAAACTAAGACAGGATCAGAGGAGTTAAATGAGAAGTGTATGAAGAATAATGTTCTCCATTTTTTTGTTATCCTTTTAAGGATGGGAGGAAGGCTTGATGATGGAAGATAAAACTCTCATTGCCACATGACCAGTTTAGTGTAACTTCAGATAACAGACACGCAGAGTTACTACTATAAAATGTCTGTATATATACTTGCTATATATTAAATTACTTCTCTCATTTAATATATAGCAAGTATTCTTGCTGCCAGTCTCATGAGAAGTGCTAAGAAACAGTGACTGAACTGCATCTAAACCTAGAGATGGCTGCTAGAGCACAAGTTCAAGGTACTCAGGCAGAACAGAGAATGCTGTGCTGCTGCCCCGTGTGACATTTGATCCATTGCTCAGCAGCATTTCTGTTTCCAGGGAGTCCAAGGCTGGTACTCGTCACCAGCCAGATGCCATGAAGGGCACTGCCATCCCAGGGTAATTCACTGGTGGTTTCAGTGACTGCCTGATAATTGTCTTTAGTGAAAATCATGTGGCCTCTAAATGATGACTGAAAAACACACAGCTGATGTGCAAGGACACTGAGAAGTTCTCTGTATTTCCAGAGGTATAAACATGGAATACCTCACTCTTACAGAAACTGGTATTTACCAAGAAAGGGATCACGTTCTAAAAAAAGGGATGCTAAACTGCCTTTCAGGGACAGCTTCAAAGCAGGAAACTTTCAAAGCCACACATGACCTGATAGAGCTGGCAGTGCCTACTCTACTACCACTGCAGTGCTTGTCATTGCCACGTTTGACAGTGACAAAAACACCACAAGGTCCATCTCTGTCCTCTAACTTAAAAAATCCAGGCACTGCTTTGCAGTGCTAAGTGTATCCTTCAGAAGAACACATCAGGCCCAAGATAAAAGCAAAGATGTTTCCTAGGGGAAAAACCGTATCATGCAAATGAGAGGCAGAGCATTCACAGATGACCTTGCCCAAACCTTTCCAGACACAGCACGTGGTGTTCTGAAGAAGATAAACAGGACACAGTGTCTCAAGAAACAGGCTCAGCTGCTGCCTCTGCCATTGTCTCACTGTGACCACAGCCATGATTTGCTTCATCTCTGCAGACTTTTACCAGCCAGGAGAGCTGCAATACTGATTTGATGTTATAAGGTGTTACAAGGAGATATTCATTAGATATCAAGTTCTGAGGCTCCTGAGAGGAATCAGCAGAACGGGGGACATCAGGAAAATCTTTTCACTTTTAAAAACGTTTTTCCAGCAAAACTAAGAAGCCAATATAATCCAAATTTAGTCTTTCCTCAAGGAGGGCTGATACAGAGGATACACAAGAAACACTTTTAGCATCTGCCTATGGGTGAGTTGTTAGACTTTTCAAATAGTGCCAGTTTTAAGTTCCCGTACTGTCAAACAGGTCATCAATATGCAGGAATACTCACTAGGGTCAGTGTTTGGGAGCAGATGAATAAAAAAATTCACAATACCATCAAACAGCAAGGCCAGCTACTCACTGAGAAAACACTGAGGAGCTGTTCCACAAGATAGGCAGGCAATATTTGCACAGCCCCTTCAGAGTCTAGCAGGTGTAAAAAAATTTTGGGGATTAGGACATTTTACATTCACACTTACCAGGAGGAACAGGTAGCTCAGAAAAATTCACTTTTCTCCCTGCCTTATGGGCTCTTATGGCATCCTGGTATTGCTGCAATCAAAGGCACTCAGTAAGACATAAAATAGAGCTGACTGTGAATTCGCAATTATCTGTATTTAACCAGCATAAACACTGTACAAGACTCAGTATTTTACTACAATATGTGCATTGTCTCTATTTCTTCCTCCTAATGCTTTCCAGCTTCCCCACTGGACCTCTTTTCAAACAGACAGACAATACACAAATTATTTCAGCCTTGAAAAAGTCTTCAGCAAGAGAACTGATTCAAATGGCTTTGCTGGATGCAATGAGCAACACTTTAGTTTTACCTTGGCTATCCTGTCGTGCATCCTGCCCTTCCGATCGTCCCCGCTGGCTTTAGCCTGAGCTGCTGCTGCCCTGTACTTCTCCAGCCGCTGCTGCAACGCCTCCAGCACCGTCTTGGGCTGCTGCAGGGCCTCTGCAAACCACACAGACAATTAAATGCCACAACGTAAGGATTTCAGAACACACAGGCTGCCTTTCTCCTCCCCTTCCTCACCTTTGTCAGAGAACATCACCGGAAGGTTTCACTACAAACACTGCTGTTACAAAGAAAGTTCATTAACTTTTACTTCCATCACTGATCCAGAACAAAACTAGATTGGATCAGCAGCCAACAATACTCAGAAACATTAGCCAGGTTACTCAGTCCTGCTGCAGTTCAGTGGGAGAGGCCAGACCTTAAAGTGCCTCCAGCTGTGCTATTTCCATGACTTACCAGAGAAATGCAAAAGTCCTACCTGAAGCTTCTTGGGTCTGAGGTTCAGGTGTTGCAAGATCCTGGGAACTTCCCACCCGAGGTGGTACTTTTTGCTTGGATGCATCTTGCACACGTCCTAAGCTTTCAAGATCTGCAAGGCAGGGAAAGCAGGAAGTTTCACAGCATGTTCCATACACGGCAATTACTGCTGCACTCAGAAAATCTTCCTGAAAGCTTTTTGGCTTCCAAACAGCATCTCCATGGCTAGCTAAGTCTAAGGTTCCCGTTATCCACAGAACATGCTTCATAAGAGAAAGTCTCAAATGCTGATTTAATTTTGGATAGGGCTGCTTGAGGGGGGAAAAAAAAAAAGTAAAAGTAGTTCAAGTATTCTAAGAATTCTCTCCCCAAAATATCACTTGGTATATCTTGGCAGATGGAAAGAGTGAGCAAGTCTCCTAATTGACTAAAATATTTGTAACAAAAAATGTGCTGGAAAAGGGAAGAAACTCATATCATCTATTCAGAAACTGTAATTTCTGGTATTGTATAACAGAAAACTACAAGATTATTCGCTGCAAATATCTTGCACTTTTTAAGGGAAGGTTATGCCCTGGGTGAAGTTCCTCTGCAGTGCCATTTAGTGATCAGTAACTTGAGTCATGAATTTCACGATTTACTGAAATAATCTGTCATTTAGTGTTTTAGAATAAAATAATCTACTCAAGTAAGTTGTTTAAAACACTAGGCTGGACAGACCAAGTATTAATTATTGCATCTACTTAAAAAACACCAAACTCTTACCAGGACTGAGGTATCTTTAATATTGATAACTTGCTTTAAAAATTAGACTGCACTGCAAACTGTTTGTTAATCTAAACGTTAGGAGCTTTAGTTGAAGCACATAACTCCATCAAATATTACTGTAAATTTTAAGAATGTGCCATTATCCTTCTTTCCCTTCCACTTCAAATATTGGCTGCTATTATCTACACTTATAAAACCCAGAATATCAATATACTTGTTTGAACTTGTAATTGATAGAGAGTAACTGCAATATAAGTAATGTACCTCATTTCTCTTCATTGGTCTTGATTAGACTGTGAACATGCAGTGAGCCTCAGCCCTAAACCATCTCCAGTTCTTTTAATAGTTTTGCAATCAAATGCAGAATCATTCCATTACAGCACAGAGAGACTCCTGAAAAGGTTTCCTGAAGACAAGCCTTACCCTGAGGAGATGGAGGCATATTCTGGAGGTCTATTGGCTGCCCACTGTCCAAAGCTTCCAACACCACATTAAACTTCTAATACAGAAAAAACAAAACAGAAGATTTATTCTGGTCTGTCCAAGGCTTGACAGCTGCCACAGTAAGTATCTGACATTTAATGCAGGTGGGTACAGCAAAGGGTATGTTCAACATTTGGGATTTCTTGAGTGCATACCTTGCCTGCCTTCATGTATTCCTTTGCTTTCTCCAGGTCTCCTTGCTGCTTGGCTTTTAGAGCTGCTAATTTATACTCCTTCTGCCTCATAAGTAGGATTGCTCGAGTGCTGCTGTGCTGGGGATCTGTGAGAATGAGACAATGCAGAGATTGACACAGAGCATGCAAGATTTGCATCCCTTGCTACATCCATCTATGCAAACCCACATTTGTCCTCTTTTGCTCTAAATCACAACAGTCATCTTACAAATACCCTTTTTCCTCCAGTCTCCAGAAGTCCTACCTAATATAACAATTCCACTTTTCTCAATTTAAAGAAAAAATATTAGGTCTTTAAGTCAGTATGTCAAAACTCTTCAAAGGTTGCAATTCCACATGTCAAATAATGAAGGAGAAACTGAGGCACAGGAGAAGTTAAGGATACTGATCCAGTGCACAGGAGAGCTCTAAAACAATAACTGATTGCACTGCCAGAAACTCAGCGTTCCATGGACAACTCTGGGACTTTCAGCAGGGAAGTTCCAACATAAGCAGTGCTTTGCTAACACAAACCTCAGGGAAGATACAGCATTAAAATAAGGTTGTAACTGCTTCTCTCAGATCACAGTACCTGCTTCCACAGTAGCAGCAGCACGACCTTGCAGAGATTCTGATTCCAAATGCTCCCTTGCCTCAGGAGAAGCCTTCTGCTCATCATCTGCAGCACACTCAGCTTTATTCTCTGGTGAATCTCCTGAATTCTCCAGCTCCACTCCCATGGCTTGAGGTACATAAGAAGAACTCTTTCCTGTTGCAACAGGAGGTGGCATTTCTTCCTCACTGATTTTTTTGCCTTTCTTCACTGCAGCCAGCATGGTTTCCAATGTCTGGCATGGAAGGAACAAGAGAGTCAAAAGGCACTTTAATCAGACTTGTTACTAGCATAAAATCATTAAAAGACAAATTCATCCCCTTATACATGACAGGCTCTGTCACATACACCACCACAGACTGCTGCCCTTCAGCTTCCTGTTTTTCTGCAAGAACTTCAGTGCCAGTGAAAGGTGTCCAGATACCAAAACACCACAGTGCAAAGGCCTTGTTATCTAAACCAGGTAACTGCAGGTACCTCAGCACCCAGAATTATTGGAGAGCTGATGTGATCCACTCAGCTTTGTCACAGAAAGTCACCAAGGGAGCCATTTATACCAACTGTACACGGATTTTGTGCATCTTAAAAGTATAATATAATATACTATTCTGAAATGTCACTGCCTATGTGTATCCAGGGAAGGAAGGGGTCTGCAAACCTATTTAATGCAATGAGAAAAGCCATTAAATACTAACAAAGGAAATGTTACCACCTATGGTAAGGAGCTCTCACCATCTCTAACTTGGGTTAACTGCTGCTCAGATCTTTAAAACCCCTCCTCCATCCCAAATATTACCTTCCTCAGAATTTTAATTTTTTAAATTTAATTTGAGGTTCAGACAAAAGACCACCATGCACTTCAAGCCAAAACAAAAGTTTTACTTCTTTCATCTTCCAAAGAAACTGAAATGGAAGCACAGAAAGACAACAACAACAAAATCTCATCAGTGCCAGAATCACTGCTATTTCTTTTTTAGCCATGGCATTGTTGACTTATTGTGTAACAGTGGCAGAGATACCTTGAAATGACTGCATATGAGACTGGGGCTCAGACCAGCAAGCCACTGGCAGCTCCCTCTTCTCCACGGTGACAGACTGAGATTAAAGTTCACAGTTCCAAGAACTACATACAAAAGAGAGCTCCACACCATTTGTTGACATGTCATTTTGCTAGTTAAGTAGCTGTGAGGTCTGAACTGAGATCTGGTCTATTATCCTCAGTTACACTACCCAGGCACAGGGAAACTCCCTATCTTGAAGAATGAAGGAAGTGGCACAGGGAACTAAGCTCATTACTGGATGGAATAGCTGGTTTGTCCATCCCTGTGGCTCTCAGAAAGGCCAGGTGGTTTTGTGTACATTCCTGTCAGAGCTGGCAGGCAGTGGACACACAGAGACCTCTTCCTTGTGCTTTTTCTTCGCCCAGTTTGGCCTCAATTGCTCCCCTTGTACCCCAAGACACCTGGTAGCCAGTGAGCCATTACATCCTGCCCCAGTGCACAGCTCTGAGCTGTACAGCTTTGCTGCTGCCTGAGGTGATGCAGGAGAGCTGCTGAAAGCAACGGGGAGAGAAAGGCCCTGCCCAGCAGTAAACAAGCACTGCAGCTCACTGCAAGCACGCCACCTGCCTGGAACCACGAGAGGCTGGAGAGACTGCTCTTCGCTGCAGTTCTTAATTGCCTTAATCAAAAATCCTGCTCTATTCCTTTTCGAGCACAGCCAACACGCTCAGGGAAAGGCACCACCCGCCTTTGTCTGACAGAAGTGAGTGGAGGGTTAGTACCCAAGGGAAGGCAGCAGTGATGAACTCCAAGGTGGATGTGCTATGTGTATATGGCAAACTCCTAAACTTGCTTTAAGGTAACACTGATCAGTCACTGCAGGTCAAATTCAGATCCAGGCAGGTGGGTTTAACTTCAGCAGGTACCACAAACCCTGCCTCCAGCTACCACCTACCACATTCAACAGAAACAAAGCTGACACACAAAAGGCAGCTGAAGCCACACCTTATCTGTGTGTTTGCTGTATCAGGTGAGTAGTCAGTAACAACAAATGTTTTTAATGTAACACCAGGCAGCACATGAAGATTTCACTCCGCTGTCAACAAACTCACAGAAGAGCACAGTTCAGAGAGCTGGCTTTGCCTCACCCTTCCTCACATCCTGCTGATCCCAACTCACCTTCAGGCCTCTCTCATACCGCCGTACTTTGGCGCTCTCCCCCGACTCCTTCGCGTTAGAAATCGCCGTCCTGTAGTCAGCAATTCTCCCCTCCAGTGTCTGCTGTAGCTCACTGGTAACAGCAGGAAGTGAGGAGGTCTCAGAAAAAACAATAAAACAGATCAAGAAAACTTATTTCATCCTGCTAGAAGAGTTTTCCCACCGCACTGAAAAACAAACACTCCTCTTCTCCACACACACAGGGCTGGGAACTGAGTGCAGGAAGGAACAGCCCCTAAAACAGAGGAGCGTTTGTGCCGCTCCAACGGTCCCTGCAGCCACCTCTGGGCTCTCTCAAAAGCCTCACACAGAAGAATGGGTGGAGACACTTGGGAAACTCTCACTCACAGGGTAATTGGAGCCATGTGGTCGGTGAGTAGGTGAGGAGAACACTGAAGTCTCTCAAACCCCACACAACAGAGGGTGTGAAGAGGTATTTTGGCACAAATCTTGACTTATTCTTTTCTTATTTTTAAACCATACTAAGTTTGCTCCCTTCTGGGCTTCAACCTGGTTTTACAACAAGAGCTCTTTTTCCTCCTCCTACAGCCTGGAATTAGTTCAGTGACAAAAGCAGCCTAAGCAAAGTCATGAGTAGCTACTTGCAAACTCTCCACAGCCAGAGAGACCCTGCAGATGGCTCCTGATGTAATTATTGCCATTATCTCTATAGAAACCCTCTCAATCCCATTTACTAATGGGCCCCATGTACAAGGCACTGGAATCTGTGGCACACAACAGAAACATGCAGTGACTGAATAAAGGATTTGACTGCATGAGGACTGACAAAGTAAGCTGAGACAGATAATGCTACTAAGAAAAAATCTGAACCTATGTCAGAGATGCTGAGTTATAAGATCTCACAATTTCAGCACACTGCTCAATACTCTTAGAGGGAAGATATGAACTCTGGAAGCCTGCACTGCAGTCTGCATGCTCCTATGAATAATGAGGGACAAGACATGCTTGACTCCCTGGAAGACAAGATCTCCCTAGATTCTTGATAAGGACCCTCAGGTTCAGGTGGGACAAGCAGGTGTGACAAGAGTGATTCAGCAAAACTGTCAGGAACACAAAGCTCATTCTTACCTGTGATTGCAGCTCAGGTAGTTCATCTTCTGCTTCAGTTGGGGATGGCTCTGTTGCTGTCATTTCATCTTCACAGCTTCCTGTCTCACCTTCTTCCCCCAGAACTTCTTGCAACTCTGCCTAAGGTAAAAGTAAGAGCCAACAAAAGCCTTTTCCTCAAAATCTTCTCTGTCCTCAAAAGACAAGAATAAAATTAACTCTAAAGAAGATCTGAAGATCTTCCATTCCAGTCTTTTTAAAATTCAGTTTTTATTTTTTTATTATTAATTTAAGCTGGTTCCAGATACCACTGAAAAGCCACAGTGCAGCCCCAGATTACCACATAAATTTGTGGCTGGAGATCTGAAGGCTGGAGAAGTTCAGGGAAGTACTTTTACAAAGATTATGCAAACCTAAATTTCGAATTTCCAAAAAGCCTCCACTAGCAATGGCAGTCAAAACCACTGCTTAACACTCTTCCCTAAACCCTGCCAGTTAGATGAGTCACTGAAACAACAAAGACTTTCTTGAGGTGTTCTCCTAGGCCAAGCACTACTTGAAGCAGTAACAAAATGGTTGCACACATCACTTCAAGGAGACTGTCCCTGGCTGTCTTTCATCAGCTGACATGGAATGGGATTCCTGCTCTTCCCTCAATTCTCTAAGACTCCCACACATATAAATGTTAGGAAACTGCAGGGGGATGGATCCTGCAAAGACTTGCATCTAATGGTGCTTTTGCAATATTTTAGCTTCTCACCACAAAGTTAACAGACATTTTGCTAAATGCAGTTCTGCTAAAAAAAACCAAAACCCTAAAACTTTTTGACAACAGTTATGCATACCAACAGGTCTGTATCTTTCTCCAAGTCTTCATCGTCTGCATCTTCATCTTCATTCAGGTCCTTCATACACTCTGCAGCCATCTTTTCAATATGATCCATGGGCAGAGGAGCTGTAAAAGGAAATCCCAGGGAGGTATAAACCCTAAGGAACAGTTATGCAGTCACTGCCTATAAATCCTGAAGGAGCTGCTACCAGCTGTAAGACAGCAGTGACCTCCCCTCTCGTGCCCCCTTTATTGCACAGTGTTGTAGGTAACTGAGAGTGCACTGATGAATAAAGGGCAAAGACTGGGAAATGAGCACCAGGAAAAGCAGCACTGGTGTTTCTGCTATGACAGTTGAGGCAGGCATAAGACACTTGCACATTTTCTGCACTGCTGTCTCGTGATGATGAGATTCAGCCTTTTCCAAATTTTTCTTGGCTCCTTCATTTTGCAATTTTGCTTCTGGTCTTCATCCTGAAAACTCTACTTAACTCCACATTGCTGAGTTCTCATCTGTGCTTCATCCTGTGCCAACCACATCTTCCTAAACTATCAACTTCCTCCACATGCTCTCAAAGGTGAGGTTGTTTGCCCACAAATCCCAACTGTCCACGTAAATGCCTCTGATACTTCCCTATGCAGACACATGACTGTGACTCACCAGTGGCAGTAAAAGCTGCAGAAAATACAGATCTCCAGGACAGAGCTTTACAGTCAATTTAAATGGATTCCATTCATTCCCTACATTTGCCGAATCAGCTGAAAATTAACCCAGGTACAAAACTGTTTCTGTTCAAATAATCTAATTCACCCCACCAGTGCTTCAGTATTTCTATCAAACACATTGCTCCTAAATTTGACCCTCAGCAAACTCAGGCTGCAGGCCATATCCAAAGGCAAACGGCTATGCAGAAAACTGCAGTGAGGGCAAAAAAAATCTAATCAAGCCTCCTCAGATGGTTTTTCTGCTCTAATCCCATGCAGCAAGATGAGGCCACAATTTCAAACACGAGTGGCTGCCCAGCTGGCACTTATCAAAGAGAGCAGGGATCTCTGTGCTTAAGAGATGTTCCAACAGTGCAGCTTTTGCTGGAGGAGCAGGCCATTCCCCCCTGCCCAATGAGAGCCCTAGGATATAATCCCAGAGGGAATTACTGCACCTGCTGCTCAGCCAAGAACCAAGCACATGAGTTGCACTGGATCCCTTTTTTCTGCCCTTTCCCAGACTGGATTCTCCCCTGTCCTCACTGTAGCTCCTCCTTTCCAGGCAGTGGCCTGCCTGCATCCTGCTCCCACCACTGCACTGGGCCAGGTCTCAGGAGTGCCCAGTGCCAGCTGCTCATCCTCCAAAAGCTTCTAACCCACACATTTCCAATTCTAGCAGGGAAACAGAATAGCTGCACATTACTTTGGAAAATCCTTTTTGAACCACACATTTGGAACAGTAAATGTTAGGCACAGCAAATGTTAATTTTTCACTGTCTGAAGTTTTATTTTCCTCTTATGAATAAAAACACCAAAACAACAAAATAAGTGATGATGATGATGGTGAAAAGCCCTTGAGCTCAAGAGCTTCTAATACACAGATTCATCCTCAAAACATTCTCCTGCATGTTTTAGCCACGAGTAATCTATGTTCAATGGCAGAAGTTCTGCTATTACGCTTATTTGCACAATTATGCTTATTAGCTTTAAGAGTTTACTAAAATTTTGAAATCTGGGGAGTGGAAATTATTTAGAATTTAGTTTCAGATACAAACATGTCCTCTGTCTATCATAAGCTACCATATTTATAGAGTCGTCTTGCCTAAACATTTCAAAGTTCTTCATTTCTCTGCTGCTCTGTGTGAAGCCCCTTCAAATATTAGAGGGAAATTACTGCAGAGCTGCAGATAAGGCTGTAGGTGCACCATCCCTTCCTGCACCTGCTCACACACCTGTAGGTCCCATTTCCCTTGTCCCACTTCAACCACTGGCTGCCACCCCAGCTCAGACAGGCAGGAAGCAAACCTGGATCAGCTGAAAACCTCTCACAAGAACACGGGGTTTATTTTTGCAGAGGAGTTCCTGAACCAGCTCAGCCTGCAGCTCCACAAACACAGACATGCTCAGAGGCAGAGCATGCTCACTGGAGTGCCCCTCACAGCAGCAGCCTTGTTTTGTGGTAGCTTACAGCAAGCCTGTAAAACACTGCAGAGCTGCATGCAAACACCACCAGACTAAATTAACAGATACTTAAAGCACTAAGAATGGTAACAGTCCATTCCAGGAGACACTCTAACCTGTATAACACAAGCTACAGGGTTCTCCAAGTAATTGCATCAGTATTTGCCTCTGAAAATGGGATTCAATTTTGGTTACAGACTCCAAGTAACTAAAAATATAATGTTCGTTATGTAAATTCATTCTTCATACAAAAACAGAAGAAAGACCACATGACAAACAACCCACCCTCCATAAGAAACACAATTTCCCTTCTGAAATCATGTGGCGCCTACTACACCTTTTTATGACTTCATATGCCAAAAAAAGCATGTCTTAATTTAGTCATTAAATGGGCCAGCACCAGAGATCTTTTTCCTATATCTACAAGAACACCAACAAAAAAAAAACTTTCACATTGTTTGTGGAATAACAAATTAAACCTTTCAAAGTAAAGAGCAGTTACAAATTCAGGTTCTACGAGTAATAAAAAACATTTTAGATAAATCTAAAGATTTTTAAAATAAATAATAAATTTAGATAAATTTATTAAAGGTAAATAAAATTCAGATACTTTAACTTACCTTTCACCTTTGGTTTTGGTTTTCCCTCTTTCACTTTTGCTCCTGTGATAGCAGCAAGCTCTGCTTCAAGGTCCCCATCATCCTCACCTTCCTCTGCACCCAGCAGCATCTCCTCAGGATTGAAATCCACAAACAGCCCCAGCTGGAGCCAAAGGAAAACAACAATACAGAATAACAAAATACCCTACAGTTAGAACAAAGGTGACACTCAAAAACGTCACACTGCATGGATTATTTAGACATTTCCATGCGTTCTGAATTCTGCTAATTTTTTTTTTTACAGCCCACTATCACACCACTTCTATTACCACAACAATGCATACCAGGCACCCAAAACTGATGTTAGGTTCATAAATCTTAACACCCCACAAGTATTCCCTTAAAACTCTACACAAACAATTTCTTAAAATCAATCCTATTTAACTCTGACATAAGAAGGTAGAATAAAATGTTTGTTTTAGTGAGCCTCATGGAGCAGATAGCATCAGGGAAGTCCAGGGCAGTGCCTGCAACAGCTAAGCTAAAAAACATTCACTCATCCTTCACACACAACAGGTCTGACATGTGCACACTGCAGAGACTTCACCCTTATCTCTCGAAGAAGCTACATTTATAAACACAAAACTGTTCTGTCTTCTTCTTACATCAGTTTCTAAATCCCATAGAAACAAACACAGCCATTAAAACCCAGCAATGCCCACACTGCACTGGAGAAAACCATCGAACTGGCTGGCACAGATCATCAGCTAAGAGATAACATCTCAGCATTAATAACAGTAATCAGGATGTGACAGTAGGGGTTATCTCTCTCTTGTGGCAAAACATTCCAAAGCACATCAAAGGAATCTCTGGGGTCTTAGGCCAAAAGGTATTCTTTTAAAATGCCATTTTATCAGAGTTTTTGTATTTCTGGTTAAGATACTAACTACCCCAGAAAAAAAAAATCTTAAGTACACTAAGAATTTTTATAAACATGAATGAACAGAATTAGATTCATCCTATGAGGCAGGTGAAGCTTTCCTCAGACTTTTCCAAAGCACAAGCCCTTATTGATCCTCACATGGCCAAGGAGGCAGCACTTCAGCTTCTCCCCAGCACAGGAAACATCAGCTGTCATTATTCTGAGTGCTAGCAATCTCCTGCTGTCTCAAGGATCTGAAGTGCTGCAAGAAGCTGGCTGTCAGTTTATAAATTAATGTAACAATATTTCTTTTTAACCCAGTAGGAGTCAAAGTACCGGTGGCTACTGCCCTGAAACATTCTGTGCCCCTCTTTGGACCATTTTATAATCCCAAAGGAGAATGTGAAAGATACAGCTGAACTACACTGGTTCCAAGGACCAGCAACAGCACTCAAAGTCAGCAGCTGTTTGTTTCCTAGCCCTGATCCTGCCCTTGACATTCCATAAGGCACTGGGCAGATCAGTCAGCCACCCTCTGCTTTATCCATCTCCCAGGTGTAAAGCAAAACTAAAGCATTTGCACACTTGGCTAGAACAGAAGGAAAGTGAGGACAATATTTAAATAGGAAACACTTATAATGGAGATCTAAAGATTCAAGTTCTATGGAACACACATGGACCTTCCATCAATGCACAGAAGGGATCAGAAGCACACAGGACCTGTTCATTACCACACTGCAAGTGTGGACAGTGAAGCAATTGCAGCAACCACGGAAGTCAAGAACACAATTCAGCAGTTCTGGCTCCAAGTCCCAATCCATTCAGTAAGGAATATTTCCAATGAAATTAAGAGTATTGAAGCAATGTTTAATAAAATAGAAAAACTAAGTTATAAAAAGCTTGCAGTTGATACACTGCACAACAATAAACCATTTTAAATTGAATTAATTTGAAAGTGAACAAGCCATTTGTTTCAAGAAACACTCATCCATGCTGTAAGACAGACTGAATAATTAACTGTATTGAATTAGAAATTAGTAAAATACATTAATCAGATCCTTGATTTACTCTCTATCTTTTCAGAATGAGGTTTCTTTTTCTTCCCCAGAAGAAGGAAAGATATTTTTACCTTTTATCTTCTCCCCTGCTCAGATGAACTAAGTTATACACTTTCTCTCTCTCTCTGAGAAATGTAAACTTTCACACTGGAGCCATGGTGACATTATGGATCACTAACTACAGCGTTCTGCCTTCAGTATGAGAACACTGGTTCCTAAGAAATCACTAAAAGATAATATCTTAGCTATTTTCTCTATTCTAATAACCTGTTACATTCCCTTTTCACATTTCTCTATATTCTTACCAGTTTTTCCACCTGTTACTTGCCTCTATTCTACTTTCAAAGGTGTCTGAAATTCCATTCTGGTTCTAACATATTCTTTTACTCTAACTACACTGTTTTTCTGTCAGTTTTCCACCCAGAATTTTGCCTTGACTGTATTTGTAATTTTGACACTGTCGTCTAACTTTCTACACCTGCCAACCATGACTAATTATTGTTTCTCTCCACAAGACTTCTGAAACTCCATCCAAAGGTGAATAAGTATGGAAAAAAAACCCCAGCACATGGACACAACTAAACTCACTCTTATCTACAAGAAAGGAGCATAGACTTATCAGTCTATCTGTTACATGAAAAAATTGCTATACAAAGGGAAAGTAAAATTAACTGTCTCTTCTTTAGCACCTTAATATTCTCTCATATATGTCCCCTATTTGTTACCTGATATTCTGCTGTTCTTATTTCTGTTTTCTTAGAGATGCAAGGAAAACCTCCAGAGAGTCACTGAAGTTATTATTAAATCTCAACATAGCTGGGCTGAGAAAATACTGTAAGCATGAGTCATGAGGTCTCATGCAAAGATTACAGCATTACAACACTGTGCCTTCCCTGCAAGACCTCCACAGCTGCCTATCAGATATTTACTTAAAGAGGAATGCATTAAAGAAGAAGGAAGGAAAAGAGGTACCACACAATCTAATTTTTTCCATGGTCCTGCAATCCTATAACACATGGGAGATTCTGCAGGAAAACAGCAGCAAGAGGTCTGAAAGAGACTATCCTGAGAAGCAGTGGGAATAGGAGGTTTCCCTGCCTGCTCTGCAACCACATCTCCCTGGCCCTTTGCCCTCCTTACCTGCTTTGCAACTGCAGCTCCCTGGCCCTTTGCCTGAGGGCTCTTTTTAGGTCTTCTGCCAAGCATGTTGATTCATGAATTTCAGAGAGCTGCGTCTCTATAGGACTGAGAGCACACGGAACTTAAGTCAGTGCCCTGCCTGTGCCAAGGCAAAGCCCGCCGGACGGAGACGGGCGGCGCGGCCCCGCAGCCTCCCCGGCTCTCCCTCCCTGCCAGGGCTCCCCCACCGTGAGGGCAGCGGGGGCAGCGCCGCGGGACGCGCTCCGCGGGGCCCGGGCAGCCCGGCCCGGCCGCACCCGCGCTCCTCCCGCCCGGCTCGGCGGGACCCGGCGGGCAGGGCCGGCTGTGGGCGCTCCCCGGCCGGCGCAGGGAGAGGCCTCGGGGGCGACGGGCCGGGAGCCGCGCGAAGAAGCGCCGAGGGACCGCCCGGAGAGAGCCCGGCCCTGGCTCACCTCGGCTCCCGCCCGTGCGGCCGCAGCTCCGCCCGGCGCGGCGCGGGGAGGGCCCGGCCGCCCGCGGAGGCTCCGCGGCTGCGCGGAGGGGCGGGCCCGGCCCCGGCTCTGTCCCCGGCACACAGCCCCGGCACCTGATGAGGGGCGATCCCTCATCGTGACCCAGCAGACAAAGGAGATGGGTATTTGAGTGGCACAACTCGCGTGGTATTGTTACAGTCTTCTCCATTCCAATAAAACTAAACTAAAGTTCCTTTTAATTATGTTGGATTGAAAACTGGAAGTTCCTTGTAATTATGTTAGTAAGGAAAAGTTTAAGCACGTTTTAACAATGCCTTTCATTGAGTATGAAAGTCACTGAGGAAAATCTACAGAATGCCAAAGACACCATGAACCTTAAAAAAAACAGCAACGCAATTAATCTTCTTCACATAATCCATCCCAACTTTATACACCTCAATTAAAAGGGGTCCGGCTACCAGCACATAAAAATACTTCGAAAAGCAAATAGTTTAAAATATTTAAAATGCTTTGAAATTAATTCTTTATTATTAAAAACGAGTGCTTTCATACATCAAACAAATTAGCAAAGCATTTAAAAAAATACATTTCACTATTTCCATTTTATCAATAATTAAAAAGAATAAAAATAGACGGTATTTAAAATATTTATACATGCTAAAAGCAATAAAATCTCTTTAGCTTTATTCGTCCCTGAGTGCATACATGACATCGTCCTGGCTGAGGTTCAGTCGCACCCTCATGTGCAGATATTTACTGCTGGCCTCCAGCAGCAAGAGCCTGCAGGCACCAAGTCTCGAACAAATTGCCATGGTTTCTGACACCGTAGGGCTCTGCAGGCCTTCCACCCTGCACAAGGCCACGTGGTGGTGGTAGATCTGTTGGAAAAAAGAAGCACACGGGTTATGTTTACTGCCTGCTGCAACTGAGTGTGCCAAGGTGACATAGAGAGAAGCTGCCTTCTCCCCACATCCACGGGAGGGGAGATGAAACAGCTCCAGCCTGTTCAGATGCTATAATTTTATATAAAAATGTTTAGAAATGCATCTTTCTATAAACATTAACATTTAGCTTCCACACTACTCATGACTACTCCAGAGTCTTCACAGCTCTGGTGGCATCCAGTACTTTATGGATCTACTAAAAAAACCAAAGCTACCAGTGACATATCTGCCTCTATGAAAAAAAACAGTGATGCACAAGTTGGAATCAACTTGCAGTTTTACTCCCTGGACTGTTGCCTGAAAATTTCAGCTTCTCTTTGATTTTTCCTGTTATAAAGCATGTTAGAGTAAAAGCATGAGATGTTTTAACATGCAGGCCAAAAAAAATAAAACCACTTTGTGATCCAGATCACTGGTGTCAGTAACAAAAAAGCCCCATACCTGTTGAACTGTCGCCTCCTCAACTCCTGCCCTGCGAAACTCTGCCAAAATTGCTTTCAAGAAGATTTGTTCGTGCAACGAAGCATTCCTGAGTCAAAAAACAAGACAGACAAAAATCCATCTGTGAATTTCAGAACCCATGAAACATCAGGAGAGAGTCTGGAAGGGAAATTGCTTGGGAACTACATATTTAAACACAGGGTGGCCAGTTTATGTCACAAGTGGCCCTTGTATCACAGCCTGCAACTCTGGCATCACAATTTTTGTTCTTGAAAAACTACTGCTGTGAAAGAGACACAAAAGCAAAGGAAATTATTTTTACCTGATTGCATTGACATATGGTGATGAGAACATTTCATCTATGGCTTCAGTCACATGGGCCATCCTGACCATCTCCGGGGCTCTCTTCTGCCTGGCGAACTCACAGATCTCCGTGGCCCTTCTGCAGATATCCAGGCACCGCCGGGCATCCCCGGACAGCGCTGCCACCTGCAAGGGAACGTGACAGAGTCACGACATTTCCAAACAGCTGGGGACAGAGTTCAGCGAGAATCAACGGACAAACCAACCCCAAACACCCCGAGCACCCAGTGGGAAAGCATCTCTGAACTGCCTTACTGCAATCCCAGATCCTGAACAACAAAGCTTACTGACCAAAAACAACAGAAGCAACTGTCCACATCTCCCACACCCCCACCCTGATCTGTCATTCTAAATTCAAGGCTGAACTTCTTTCTATAACACAGAAGTCAGAGGCTAAAAAAATAATTCAAGGTGTGCAGTTCACTTCGACACCAAAAGCTTTCAGAAATATCAGTTTAATTATCACTGAAGACCTTTACCATAATCGAGGTTGATGCAAAAGGAAAATAAAAAGGGGGGGCTGGCTATGACACCAAAAAACTCAGTTTTTCTATACTCATTAAAATCTGATTTTAAGACTACACTAATAATTTTAGAAGGTCTCAAAGAAATATCCAGGATTTCTACATCTATTTACAGTTACAAGTGCCTGAAAATATTTAGGTGTCTGAAATTTCTGAAACTAAATACTTGTTAAAACCCCAACTGTGCTTTACAGTTTTAATAAAACTATGAACATTCACCACATACTAGAATTGGCCCAGTTTTCCCAGCAGATGCTGGTAATATACAAAAGCCCTAGAACCCAGCTTGTGCCAAGAATGAGAGAAACCCTGTGGAAAATCTAATTGCAAGGTATATTTCTATATTTTCTGAAGAAAACCCATACTAGAAAAACACTGCAATTGTTCCCTCTGCAAAACCATCACTATTACTCTTACAGAGAGGTAGTTCCTTCACAACAAAACACACGCTTGTATTTACTTCTGACATATTTATGAGCACTCTTTTTTAATCCTACAATGATGGAGGATGTTTTGACATAATTTTAATAGATTTCTTTAATATAGAACTGCTAATATAGCACGTTAGCAGAGTACATATCTCAATCTGAGAAGCTACTGATCCCCAATGCATTACTTATGTTTTGTACAACTGAGAATTAAGACTTGCACACAGAACAGGCATTATCTATTATGACAAGGGACTAAACATCTTGAGAAATAAAATTAATAAGGCTATTTCCACTGCCACTGGCATGCTATCTTTTTCAGGATTCTCCAATGACTCACATTATGCTAAACAGTGGAGACAGTTGACATCTTATCATCACGATTCTTGTCATGCCTTCAGCTCTTGGAATATGCTGCTGCCTTCTCAGAGTAGGTGGAAAAAGCAAGGACACTGCTCTAGCAATGTCTTCTGAGAAGATACCCTGAATAAAGTATGATCTAATTGTGCCCCACTTGCCTCCAATACAGAACACAACCACACAACCAGGTCTAATAGCTGTTACAAAACTCTCCCTGCTGTCCCCACGCTTTTCACCTGGCGCAACATGAAGGACATTTATCTGCTCTGTGCTCACCTTTCTGGAGACCAGCTGAACTGCATCTTCTTCAAATGCCTTCACACCCTTCAGTCTGGATGAAACGATTTGCTGTAACTGTTTGTAGGTGTAGGGCTGAAAGGACATTCTGGTGAGGCCCTACAACAAATGACACAACACAGTGAGAAGTCTTTGTGGTGCTGGAAAACTCTCAATTGCTCAAGCACGGCCTGTGTGGTTACTTTTACTTTTTCTGGTAGGAGCAATCAGTCTTTCACTTCCTTTCCCTCCTAGTGACACACTTTGATCAATCACATTTGTGAAACAAATGTATAAATCCACAAAACTGACTTGGTGAGGATCACTGGTTGGATCTGGATCTCCCCACTGAAAGGCCCAAGGAGCAAATGAAGCTGCTATCAGAATTCAAATTTCTCTTATGAAAAAACTCTTAAACAAATCAAGCTCCCCAATACAAAAATATTTTGATTACATCTGTCTACACGTTATTTTTTAATACAATAACAGCAGCAGCCGTGGAAAAAAAAAATCAGTGTTTCCTTTAGCAAATCTGTATATGTGTGTTGACTTCAAGTTAGCCATCAGCCAAGAATTAAAACCCTCTTTTGGCTCAAGCTAATAAGGACTGCCCTCAGATTAGAACAATCTATGTTACAAATGGTGCACTACCTGTCATCCTACAGGAGACCTGAGTTTTGAATTTCTTATGCAAAACTTCTCTTGTGACTATATGGACTCAGCTGATCTGCAGTGGGTTTAGTGGGTGGGGGAAAGCAATTCACACCCTGTGGAGCTGTTTTTGAGTCATGGAAGGATAAAGGCACAGAGCACTGTTTTTGCAAATCTCTTTTCAGAGCTGTGGTGAGATGACCTAGGAAAACATATTCAAAACAAGTGGAGAGTGCATCCAATTTTCTTTGTTGGATAACTTTATATAATCTACCAACTGATAATGGCAAACAGAAAAGTAAGTAGGTTCCTGGAATGAAAGGGGAAAGAGGAAGGGAAACCAGAAGAGAATTCTTCTGAATTCCACAGTAAGCAGCTTAACCATAAAGCACAGCATTTGATTATCCAGATTTTGACATATTTTAAAAGGCATCCATATTCTTATTTCATTTTTACAAGAACGTAGTGTACATACACAGCATAATACATGATTAGCAAACAGGCTCATGAACTTACTTTGCTAAGATTTATATGTTCATTATCAACCCTCTGGAGAGGGAATTATAAAAAACATTGTTCAGCTTCTGATATAACCAATCCTCCTTTTCTACTGGATTGCTTTTGATCGCATCCAGTATTTAATCTGTTCTCCTTTTATGGGATAGCAACAGAACTGCTAGGACATACCAGCCTGCTCGCCACTCTGTTCATCATGATTCTCTCTGGCAGGTCCATGGTGTTGGCAATGGCCAGGATGATTAGCTTGGAGTGCCTTTGGGTTGGCCAGTCAAATAAATTGTACATCACGTTCTGCTTCCGGGTCCACAGCAGGTCAAGCTGCAGAGATAAAGAGAGAAGAATCAGACTGGAAAAAAGAATGGCCTCTTATTTACAATACCTGATGGGGGTTTGAGAACCAGCTCTGCCACAGAAGATGTCTCATGTGATTCTGAACAAGCTGTCTCTGTTGCCTTTCCTTTATCCATCTACTAGTAGGACTGCATTTGCTGAATTAGGGCTCTAATCTCTTTTGGAAAAGCACGCAATTCTACTGGATGCTTGAACAGTAAATGTTAAACAGTTGGAGTTTTAAAACACTACTGTGATACTAATCCTACATCTAACAAGATTAAAAGACCCTCCAAGTGAGAGCCTGAATTAGCTTACAGCAAAAATAAGAGTGCATATGATTATTACTGAACATAGCACATTCAAGGTTTTTCAAAATTGGGTGTGACTTATTTCTCTGTGAGTTTTCCCACTGGAAAAGCAGCAGCTTCCAGACAAAATACAGTTGAATCTTCTGGTATTTAGAATTGACAAACAACTTATTCTGTGTCTTGGAATAACAAAACATAAAACCAATATGAAATCCAAGGCAGAGAACAACATGGCAACAGGATACTCAGCTTTTTTAGGAAACTGAATTTAAATAGGTAAGAGGAACTATTTGTGTCTCCTCTCTCCTAAGTCTATTCCTGTTACATCACATGTGATGCACTCAAAGCATGCATAATTTTCCATCCACCAAAAACTCACTTCTTACAATCCTTGGAGGAAAGAAAACAAAGGATTCTTTGTCTCACCTCATCCACTATCAGCACTGTTGTCTTCCTTTTTGGTCCAGGTGTACTGAACAGCTTTGCCAGCAGTACTGCAGCATGGGTTGCTGTCACCTTCTGACCTGTCAAGAACTGCACAAGGATTGAACAAATATTGCAGATTATTCACAACAAACCCCTGGAAATACAAAGTTTGACTCCATTCAACTTTGCCTTTCCTTAACAATCAACACCAAGCACCTGGATTATTTTTTACATGGAGGAGTAAAAAAAAGGAGAAAGTAGCCCATAAGACACTCTGGTCTACCAAGAACTGCCCATAAAGGAGAAGAGAAACAAAACAATGCACAGCTAAAAAGAAAGGCCCACAGAATTCTCTGCAATCTTAGAATCATTAAGAAATCCTGAACCCACCCAGTCTAGAGGGCTCTAAACCCAGCATATCTCAGGGTATCTCTTAATGCACACACCTACTGAAAACCTAAGTCAGCTGACAAGAACAGCCTGACTTGAGTAATCTTGGACTGCTATTAAAATTCTAATGAATCATCATCAGGATCTATAATTAAATTTATTCAACGGTGAGCTAAAAAAATACCTGCAATACCTTTTGCAGCTATGTAGCAGAACAGATGAGCTGACTGTACATTACCTCTTCCTTGGAAGTCCTAAGATATCCAGAAATCAAAGCATGACATTTCAAAATTACACTGCAGATGCTGAATCAATTGTTCATCATAGTGCAAAGTCCAGGAATAATGCCAAATGGAGACTGCACTTGAAAACTGTATTTATTTTCTAAAATCTCTTGTAAACCTATGATTTGATAATTACTAAATAAGCCAGAGCACAAGATTAATGTATAATCTCTACTAGATTCATGTTTCCAGTTCAGTCAGGACAGTCAAATCAGTCACAGAAAAGAGATGAATCCCAGAGAATCCTGATTCTACAGCTCTGGAGCTGAGTATCCAATATATCATGGAGTTCAGTTGCTGTGGTGGAACTGCACTCCTACTGTACCCAGGTATTTAACCCTCTCTCTTTCATCTGTCCAGGGCTCCCAGTCCCTGTTCCATCTCTAAACTTTCTGCAGCAGTGAGGAAACTGCAGAAGGGAAGCTCCAGAATCTGCTTCAGTCATGCAAAGAGAAACATCAGCAAAGTGGATCTCGACCTGCAGCCATCAGGAGAGCAGCAGCAGTAGCAGCTCTTAGGGTTCTTTGACAGTAGCTGAGGCATGAGGAATTGGGGAAGTACGTGGTTCATGGGACTTTGTACTCCCCTAAAGGATATTTCACTGGGCTACCTTAGAGTTCAGGACCAGTGGGGGGCAACAGATTGTACTTCCAAAGGCCTATTCTTTATTCATTTTTAGATTTTATGCTGAATGGGATAGGAACAAAGGATGTTAAAATGCATTCACACGACCATGAAATAAGGTAATTGTCAGGAAGCCTTTCACTATGCTAAAGAAACTCAGTGGCCTGGCCTCAGCAAATCCCTCAGCAAGACACTGTCTAAGCTGGTTTGAGGAAAGGATGCGAATATGCAAATTTAACTCCCAACTATGAGGATAGGAACATTAGAACACTAATGTATGCCACTCCCTGCTCAGAAAGATGATGTCAAACATAAATAAATGGAGCAGAAGTTTATATGAAAATGGAACAGATGCTTCAGGAAATCATTTAATTTCCAGGTCACTGGTTTAAAGTTAGCCTAGACTGAGAAAGCTTTTGAGCAGTTACTGTCTAATGCCTACTGGGTGATCTTAATCCAGTCCTCAGATTAATTCCCACCTATACAACACAAGCACAGTCAGGAGTCCCAGATGGATACTGCAGACTGGTTTTTCATGGGTATCAGAAATACACTTTTGTTGACTGAGGTGGCCCCTCTTTAGCTGAATTACTGTTATGACTGACCAATTAACCATTAAGACCCCCTCAGTAATTATTCTACTGCTATGCTGACTTTTAGGTTGTCACCTTAGCAGTTTAAGCAGACGTGCAGAAAAAGTTACACCATAGGAAAATATAAAAAGCTAGTTTAGATTTTTTTTAGATGAGTAGATACAATAAACCAGGTTATTCCTCAGCCACTACCCTTATGCAGCAGAAAGCAAAACAGTTCAAGAAGCTGATTAAGGCTTCAAGTTAATTATTTTCTAATCTGCTCTAAGATAAAAGCACACAGTCTCTGGGAGGACCTGGGAAGTACTGATAAGTGCATTGAACACTGTAACATATCAAGGATCTAATGGTAAAATGTAAGATCTCTTCTTTCAAACCTGGAAGCCACTGAAAACACTTTACTTACCTCTAATATCTGCACATAGGCTTGATGAGGGTCTGTCAGCTTCATGCCATTGATCTCCACAAACTGGAATGGTGGCAGCTCATCATTTTCTGCAGCTTGCTGAAGACACCGAATTACTTCATGAACAGTTGCAGTTTTACCTGTTCCAGGCACTCCAGAAATGTACATGCATCTACAAAAGGAGAGTACCTCTTCAACAGCCTGAGCAAAATGGTAACACTCTTGGGATTAATGAGCTGGAATTCCTGACCTCTGACACTTCAGGCAACTCACTACATCTTACTTTATTTGCAAGCTGGGATACATAACAGCTTGGAGGATCATGAGGATTTTTATTACTAATGAAGCAATTAACAACCTAAAACATTTTATAAATGTAATTTACCTTTTGAAAAAAATAAATAGTTTTTCAGACTTCTAAAACTTACTAGTTATAATTTGATCTTTAATTTGAATCTGTAGAATAAAGAAGCCCACATTATTTCTACACACAGCACCACTTCAGGAAGAAAAATACCAGAAAAATTGAGTGAGGAACTTTAAGTGATGGTAACTTTTTAAATATAAGTAATAAATATAAAGTAAAAATATATCATCTGACTGCCGTTATGCCGTAAGCAGAGATCTTGGTCACAGTCTTGCCAAACTCACCCTCCTGTGCCATCAATGAGTTTGCTTTCCACAAAGTTATAGATATCCTGGAATTCTTCCTCACGACAAGGCAGAGATTCTGGGATAGCAGAAACATGCAGCCTTTGAATTAAAAAAGAAAAAGAAAATTTAAATTGTCATTCTCTCTGAACTGATGCAAACAAACAGGCAGATGCTCACCTTCCTCCCATGCGGAGTTTTCCTAATCTCTCTTACAAACTTATAAGTCTGAGCATCAATGTCAAGTATCCCAAAAGAAACAGCCTAGTCTCTCTCTGTGTGCTCTTAATTTATGCAGTAATAAAGATCCATCTGTTTTAATTCACAAACTATTTATGACTCAGTGCAGAGATAGGATAAAGCAGGAGAGACTGTTTAAAGGAAACAGAACTAAAACCCAGTTTGAAAGACAGACCTGACTGCCTTTGCCTTTTTTTCCCTACTGTGAAGATCTACAGTGATACCTGTAAAGCTTTTTCATGTACCAAGAACAGACAAATATTGTACCTTTACAATCTAAAGCTAATCAGAGAGGATCTTTGTTTTTCTAATGTTGCACAGAATAAAGATACCTAGTTCTGAAGAACTTAGCATGGACTGGTTAAAATAATTTGAAATTGCAAAAGTAGTATCGTAAATACTACCATTATTTGTAAATCTAGTATCGTACTGTAAATTATTAAATACTCCTCCTGGATCAGAACACCATGCATTTTTACCTATTTTATTCTAAATGGTAAAGATGACATTCCCCATTTCAGCACAGCCTACTGCTATGTACACCTGATGCAAAATAAAGCTGATTTTCCTGAGCCCAGGTTACCTTAATCTGGCTTCCTCCAGTACACTGGTTGGTTCCTGGGCTGCCTGCATGCGCTTGGGAATTTCTGGAGTTGCATTCCGGGGTGTTCTGGGTGTTCCTTTTAAAGGCTGCAAAGAGAAATTATAACCTCCATCAGATTTTCTATAAACAGTAATTTCTGTTGGGAACAAATCATCGATATGAGTTTCCTAAACATTACTTATGCCAGAATACAAGATGAACTGAGAACGAGTACTTACACAGGGAATTACCAAACAGTTCTTATGGCGTTTTCTTCCTAAGAGAAAAAGGGAACTGGAAAGGGGGTGGTTGCAATTACACCTTTTAACTGTCTGAAGAATTTTTGAGTTGTTATGCCTTTTCTGAAGTGCTGCATAACAGAATGATCTGGTTCTTAAGAAACAGCATCCAAGCCAGTCATTTCCTTGTTTAGGCTACAGTTTTCTGATCAATATTGTCACAATATTCACAACATGAAAATGGTTTATATATTTGCATAACCTACTCATATCAAATATTAAATTAATCCAGATAATGCTTCATTAAAAGCTAAAGGGTTCAGATACCTCTGGTACACAGGCATCAAGCATTTAAATAACTCGCTCAGAAATAATAAAAATAGCTTTTTTATATGGAACCTTACAGTTTTCCTCGGTGTCTTTGCAGGAGTGTGAACTGCTGACTTCCTTGAAGATTTTGGGGTGCTGAATATTCTGCTGGATTTAGTTTTCTTTTCTGGTGTACAGGGCACATCATCATCATCATCATCCTCTTCCTCACTACTTGAGGAGTAGGAACTGTCAGAGCCAGACAGAAAATCTTCCTGGTCCAACATACTATGAGAAACAGAAATTACTTGATTTAAAAAAAAAAATACAAGCCTACACATCACAGAGCAACATTTGTACACTTTCAGCTTTTTCTGGAGTTCTTGTAAACAGCAAGCCAAAACGTTTTCCACTTCAGCTGCTAATTTTCCATGGCTTTTTAACAGACTGGTTTAAAGGAAGTCAGTTTTCTGAAGAACACCAAGAGTCAGCTTTATGTTTCTGAACATAAACTAGTTTTACTCAAGTTGCAGTTAAGCTGTGCTTCTAGAACCATTTGCATTTCAATATTAAGCCAGACAAGCTCTCAAGGCTTCAAGCTCTCATGGCTTCCAGCTATCAGCAGCAATCTGAAGAGGAGATCATGGCAGCAGGGTTTACCTGATCTGCTCTGCAATGAGAGCACTGGTTTTCTGTGCACATGTTCTGCGAGAACGAGGGGTCAGCACAGGGCTCTGGCTGCTCGGTTTCTGATATCCACCTAAACTGGAAAGAAAGAAAACAAAGCTGGTTGTATTCCCTCTCTTTGCATCACACTTGTAAGGACACAGAGAAGGCCTTTCAAACTTCAGGCTCAATTGTTACCACTGTCCATCCAGCATGAATTCTTACTTGTTATTTACAGATGGGCTATAGCATGGATGCTGGCAGCACAATTTCCCCCCCTTCTTGCACTGTGTCTTTGATACATATTTGCCAAGGAAAACAAAATATTTGCTGTATTTTGCACTGCCAAACTGAAGGGACAGAGGCTCAGAACAGCTGTGGTTTTATTTTATTAAAAAGTGAGGTTTTTTGCCTATTTTTTCTTCTCAAGAGAAAGATAAGAAAAAATATTTCCTTTGGGCATCTCCCTTTGGAAAGTAGTTTTCTTTTTGTGTTTTGATACTTCTTGGTTGTCTTCCTGAGTTGCTTCTTCATCCCTGCCACTGAAATATTCTACTGGTTCAAAGTACACACTTAGATGAACTACAGATGCTTTTATTATTTGTTGACAGTTCTTAAAAGTCTTTTTAGATCTATAAGTACTACTGAAATGTCATTACCTTATCAATGAAATGTAAACATTTTCATGCTATATATAATTAGGGACAAAAAAAGAAAGGCAGAAATTCCATTGTTGCACCCACATCTTTACTCTTGGAAAGGAGGAGAAGGACTGCTTTCTGGCTTCTTGCAACATTTTGCACAATAAAGTCTGTTCCATTCTTATCCTCACTCAGTTTATGCCATTTTTAAAGACTGTGTGAAGATATACTTGAATAGTTGCGTTGCGCTTTTTGGGCTTTGATTTCTTTCCTACATGAAAATTAGCATGGAAGTATACATAAAATTCTCATGAAGACTCTCCTGAGGCCAATCAAACCACTTTCTACAGTCCAGCATCCCTCAACACTTGTCACTAGTTGGGCACATCTGAGCCTTCATAATGGAGTGCAGGGAAACAATTTTCATCCATGTTGATGGGTACAATCATCACGAGAACAACAATCAACATGGCTTCAGTTTCCTTTCACATCATCCTACCATTCCCATTTCCAACATCATCTCTCTGTTCTTGGAGCCATGAACTGCTTTTCTGTCTGAAAAGTCAAGTCCTCTTTGGATCTCCCTGATCATTCATTCACCTCCAAGTAACATTTTCTAAAGCTTCATCACAGTGCACTTGTCACTGCTGAGGCTCTCCCCCTTCTCTCCTTGCTCTCCACAGGCAAAACACAGCACATGCAGAGACTTCACCTACTTTTCTCTCCAGAAGTCTTCCACAAATGTGTTTTAAGAGAGCTTCATACAAATAGAAATCCCATGCAAAAATAATAAAAATGCTGTCACTTACGATGGAAAGTCTTCTTTCTCAGGAAGATTCTTGTCTTTATCAGGGAAATCTTTGACATTGGTGTAGGGGGACAATCGCATGGTGTCACTGAACCTCTGACGGCGCTCTGTAGTCTCAGCTTCTGACTTGGACTTATCACTGCTGCAGGGGATCTTTGGTGGTGAGCCTAAAATGTCACTTGTGAATTTCACTTTTCTTTTAGTGGCTGTTGGCTCTAATGGTGCTATGGCATCACAGTCATCATCTAAAAGACCCAAAACTTCACATCCCAGCAGCCTGCCTTTGGACCTTGTGGGACCTAGAAATGAAAAGCAAAATGAACTTTTGTCAGGCTTCAATATGGCTGGTTTGGTTCACTTTCAGAAGACATGGTACAGCTGGTGCAGTGACTGTTGTTTAAACGAAAGCAGATGGACATTTCACTCCAGGAACAAGGAACTGGATCACTAGAAGGCACTTCCTCTGAAAAATTACTAAACAGAAGGAAGAGAAACAGATTTTTTCAGCTTTCTAACCCACCTCCATCACTTAGAACTTCAGTTCCATGTTGAAAATCCTGCATGTTACACAGGAGCAAATGTGCTTATTCAACCAGCTGAATGTAAACATTTTAGTACACAATTAGTCAGAAAATTAAAGCAAGTGGGACATTCTGAGGTCAGGTGAGGCTGCTTGGTAGCATTTCAGTCAACAAGCACTTTCATTTGTATTTATCAGATATAAATAAAGCATTTGCAGCAGCAGTTGGATATATATAGCAGAGTTCTTGAAACAACAGACAAGACAAACAAGTGATGCACATACAAGGTTTGGGCTGATCCCAAAGCCCGAACAAGGTAGCTAAAAATATTGATGTTGAATGTTAACAACAGTCTGAACTAGCCAAAAGGGAGAAGCACAAAACATACACAGAATTACTGAATGAAGAGAGTATTGCCATATACATACTGTTTAACTCCAGTTTCTTCCTTGCTGTTGGGGTTTTGATATCATTATGAGCCACCCTTTGAGAATGCCTCTCCTTAGCAAGGGAGGACTTAGAAGAAGAATGTTTGGATTCTATTTCCATATCAACCTTTTTTGGTTTTGTGGCACTCCGAACAACACTCTCCATCTCTTTTTTCACAGGTGTAAGGATGTCTGAAGAAATAAATGGTTTTGAAGAGTTTGTGATGACACTTCTTTTCTTGTTAGCTTCTTTCAGCTTAGAGAATGTGTCCGGGGACAAAACCTTAAAGCACTTCCCATCCCAAGACTGTTTGACATAGAAAGTTTGTTCCTTGTTTAATTTAATAAGAGGCAACTCCTCACCCAGATGTAGTGGCAATACCTGCAAAATCAGAAATATCAAAACACACATACATTAACGTTTACTGTTAATTTAGAATTCAGTGATTTTCTATTTACAGATCTTATTACTGCAAGTCATGCAATCCTTAGTTTCTAATTTACACCAAGGGCTGTTGCTGTTTCTTTCTTCTCTCAATGTGTAGAAGGCTTGCAGTACATACCCTGATGCTTTTAATAATGGTCTCTGCAGCTATATCAGTGTCATAGCCAAGAACTTGATCGAAAAACACCTCCTGGGCAGAAATCTCTCTTTTAAGCAGCTTCCGTTTGTTCTGAGGTATCTCCTCCAAACGACAGAACCATTGCACAACTGCACGTTTGTGCTGAGCACCTGCAACAAGGAGAGGAAGTCAGGGAACATCAGAATTTTAGTGTCACAAATAGTGCCAGACTTTAGCTGAAATGCCAGCAAGGGTAGAAATCCTTCCTGGACACAGGTGAGAAAGATCTGGTAAGAGATTTGCAAGTCCCATTTTCTAAGCTCAATTAAAATGTCTGAGTTGAGAATTTTAACGGCTGAGGTAACAGGGTCTCAATCACAAAAATACTTGGAGACTTGACTACCAGTTCTCCATCACAAACAAAGAGGTTCCTTATTTGCATAGATGTGATCTCCTCAAAGCCTGCTAGCTAAAAGCAGTGACATAAAAGGAGAACCGAGAAATTTCAGGATGCTGTTTGTAGTGCCACTGTACTTTGAAAAGCCAAAAGCATTTTTTTCACTGGCTGACAAACCAGGGAATATTGCTGATGAAATATCTTGTTTTCAAGGAAGTTTCATTGGTTTTGTTCCACCATGAAAAGAATATTCAGTTGTTCTACAAAAAACTGTATTAGTAAATAAATAAGATGGAATTATATTAATGTTTTTTAAAAGGTAAAGATTATTAAAAACCTCAAAATAGTACTATTATCACACAAAAAGTTGCTCAAAGTAATCAATACAGCCAATGAGTAGCTCCCAACTCAGACTCAGACAATTTTTGTACCACCCACCTTTCCATGATGTATCTTTTTGTATCTATCTCTGTACAAACAAGTAGTTCTACAAGGAACAGAAGTAGGAAGTCCCATTTATTCAACCTTGTACTTTTTTTTTAAATTAAAGGCATTAAATGACTGATGTCTAATGAGATGCAAATTCCAGGGCTGCAGTACTCTTGCTCCATTTGGATTCTCCAATTTCTAAATAAAGCATGAGTTCACACTGTCTTCCTCAAGGGCCACTGCTTTTAAATCAGACAGTTACATAAAAAGACTGTAAAAAATTACAGTGTGCTTAAATTTCCATTTATGTATCAAATTTAGCTGAAATTAGCCATCAGTCCCAAATATTTGGGAGAACATGTGAATACAGATGCAATGATTACCAAAAGCTGATTTTCTTAATAAATTAGGCCAGTGACATAGTGTTAATGCTAACTAGGACCCTGTGAAAAAGGTAACTTTAAAGCATTTTAACATTTCTCACATATAACGTCAGTTTTTAGTTTTCTTACCATCTTCATATAAATCCATGAGCTGTGCCACATAAGGCTGATCTGCATTTACCCCTTCTACCAAAATAAAGTCACCAAGCTGTATACAGGTTTCTGTTTTGCTGCTTTCTGATGTAATAAGGATCCCCCTAGAAAGTGACAGACACAAGAAGATTAAGAGAATTTCATATTATTCATAATTCACGTATCATTAAGCCAAATGTCCTAACTAACTTTACAGTTAGTTTTGCCCTTTCTTGCAATGCTTAGCTCCCTGATTAGAAGCTTTCATATGTAGTTCAATTAGTTAAAACTTATGCATAGATTTGGTTAAATGTTTTTGCTTATACAGTATACAGTTTATATAATTCGAGAGCTTAGTGACAATGCTTTTGTTACATATATTACATACATATCTTATAGTGTCACAACAAAAAATGCTCAAAATCTTACTCATATTGTCACTGACTGCCATGTTAGACTAAACGATGTCAGAAAGGTAAAGAAATATCAATTACATTTCCCTTAGCAAAACAGAAATAAACGTTATTTACTTGTACTGGGAAGTCCTCAGCTTTCGGTCTGAACCCAAGGGTTTTCCATACCAGGAGTAGGTGAGTTTGCTTTGCTGCCGGGTGTTCATGATTTCCAAGGAAAAGCTAAAACAAATAAACAAAAAAAGTTAAGATAGGAAGATACACAAAACCGCTATCAATTCTTCCGGTGGCTGACACAGAGAAGTCCACTTTTCCAAAACCCCAAACACTCCTCCCCGAGGGATGAGGGAAAAAAGGAAGATATTTAGGAGTGACTTGCTCCTCAATTCCTTTTCCATTTCCCCGGGGCTCCCCGGCCCTCACCGCCATGGCGGGGCCGGCTGCCCACCCCGGGGAGACCGAACCTCGCTGCGAGCTGCCTGAGACCTTTCACTTTCGCTCAGTTCTTAGGGTTTCGTTTTGGTTTTTAATTCCTTCTTTTTTCTTTTTCATAAGTAAGAATCTTCGTCTGGAAAGTCGAAGAAAAGCCATACACAGCCCGCAGTCCGTTCACCGGCCCAGCCCGGGCGGCACATGGCGGCTGAGGGGCCACTGTGAGGCGGGCGGGACCCGCTGAGGGACAGAGAGGAGCTCCGGCAGCACCGCAGCACCACAGAGCCACCGACCCCGCACAGCCCCTCCCTGAGCCCTCACACAGCCCCGAGCCGGCCCGATCCCCTCACAGAGCGAGGGAGCCTGAACACACCACAGCGCTCTAGCCGCCCCCACCTCCCCGCTCCCCGTCCCAGAGGACGCTGCACAGGATCGTGTTCTGGGATATCTCTAGGGAGAGAGGGTGCCCAGCCTGTCCTAGCGCGCTTTGTCCCCTGCGTCCCCTCACGGCCCCAGCTCACCGTGTCCCCTCAGCGCGTCCCGCCGGCACCGCGATAGAACTTCGCGCCAAAGCGCGAGCGGAGCCCCGCCCCCGGCGGCGCGCGCGCACGGGGCGGGCGGAGGCGCGGCCCCGCCATGTTTGTGCCGGGCGGCCGCGGAGGAGGCGGCGGCGGCTCCGCCCCGGGGGCGGAAGCGGAAGCGGAAATCGGCGCGGTCCTGAGGGCAGCGGCGCTGGGGAGGTGAGCCCGGGGCTGCACAGGGGCCGCCATGGCCAACCGCACGGTGAAGGATGCACACAGCATCCACGGCACCAACCCGCAGTACCTGGTGGAGAAGATCATCCGCACGCGTATCTACGAGTCCAAGTACTGGAAGGAGGAGTGTTTCGGCCTCACTGGTATGGCGGGCGGGAGGCCGGGCTGGGCCGCGCCGGGGGGAGCCCGCGCTGACGCTGTCCCGTCCCTCTCGCAGCCGAGCTGGTGGTGGACAAGGCCATGGAGCTGAAGTACGTGGGGGGCGTCTATGGAGGGAACATTAAACCCACGCCTTTCTTGTGCCTGACGCTGAAGATGCTGCAGATCCAGCCCGAGAAGGACATCATCGTGGAGTTCATAAAGAACGAAGACTTTAAGTAAGTTGTAGTGTAACTTCTCCCTTGTTGAAGTTGTTGTACTGAGAGGAAGTGCCCAAAACAGCCAGGGAAACCTCAGTGCAGGGTTTAGCTCTCAGTGCACCCTGATAAATTTGCTTGCTCAAGCTTTTCTTCTTGCTTTCAAGATTGCTCTCCTTGTCACCTGGCTTGCTGGAAGGGTTCATCTTTGTGGCATATGCTCTCTGTGATAATAAACCTTTGCCTGACGTATTTGGAATGGGCTGCATTAAAGGATTCACGTTAATCGACTTTTTCTTCAGTATTTTTTTCCATCTTTGTCAGTGATAATGCTCACATCCAGACATTATGCATGTAAAGTGTATATATGGTTTTGATAGTATCGAAGAAGTGATGGAGCAAATCTAAATGGTTCTGTATTCTGGCCAGTGTACTGATTTTCCACAGAAACTTGTGGGGAAAAGAACTTTTTTTTTAATCCAAACTACTAAGTGTGCAGGAAGCTGAGATCCATGGTTTCCTTTCCAGGTATGTCCGAATGCTTGGAGCACTGTACATGAGACTGACAGGCACTGCCATCGACTGCTACAAGTACCTGGAACCGCTGTACAACGACTATCGGAAAATTAAAAGTCAGAACAGAAATGGAGGTAAACACTCTTATGTCTCTTTAGCAATAAAAGTCTTAAAAATTGTGCCATAACCTGTTGATATAAGTTGTCTGAAGTGTTTCATCTTTACTTTAGCCTCTAGTGTTAATTTTGTCTTTTCAATGCTATTTTTCACCCCCAGAATTTGAGCTGATGCATGTGGATGAATTTATTGATGAGCTGCTCCATGAGGAACGTGTTTGTGACATCATTCTGCCTCGACTGCAGGTTGGAAATGTAGATGGTTATGGCATTCCTAACTGCACCGAGTTCAGTAGCTGGGTTGGCTGCTGGCTTCTTGTGTAAGCTATGGTTGCCTCCTTAGGTGTTTGTTCTTATGTGGGTTATGTTGAATAAAGTTGCAATTTCTCCTAGAAACGGTATGTTCTGGAAGAAGCTGAGCAACTTGAGCCTCGTGTTAGTGCTCTGGAAGAAGACATGGATGATGTAGAATCTAGTGAGGAGGAGGAAGAAGAAGATGAAAAGGTTGGTGAACTGTTTGGAAAGGAATAGTTGAAGCTGAACCTCTTTAGGACACTTCATAGTCTATGACAAATAGTTGAGGAGAGACACCAGGAGGCTGCTGGCAACTCTTACTTCCCCTCCTAACATGTTTTCATATAAGCAGCTTGTGAGGACTTGGACCCTGAAGCAACTCACAGGTGGCCATGTCTTCCTGTCTCTTGAATTCCACAAATCTGTATCTGTTCTGTGTTAAGCTTATTTAGATCAATTGATTTACATGCCTATCTAATGGAGATAAAGGTGATGATGGAACTTCCTGTGACCATCAGTCAGTGCTGTTGTACTTCAGAACCAGCACTATTAGAAGTGGCTGTTTGAATTTCCAGTTATCAGTTTTGGGCAGCACCATTCACTCCTGAATAAGAAATACTTGGGGATGGGGAAGTTTGGCTGCCTGACTTTTGTAATTTATATTCATTGTTCAGAAACCTTTACTGATAGCATAAAACCTTGCTGAAACAAGACTTAGAGATCTCCCCCCACTGGTTTACAGCTGGAGCGGATCCCGTCCCCTGACCACCGCAGAAGGGGCTACAGGGACCTGGACAAGCCCCGCAGATCTCCGGTGGTGCGGTACCGGCGGAGCCGCAGCAGGTCCCCAAGGAGGTGAGGTGACTCTTCCTTGACCACTATTTTTACCTGTTGTGCTGAGATGGCTGAGCACAGCAGTGAAGGTGGTAGTTCAGCCACAACGTCCCATGCCTCCCAGTTCCTTTAGCACTTCCTGAAGTGAGGAGTTGCAGTGCACGGCAACAGTCAACCCCTCTGCTTGTTTCTCCAGTCATTCTCTAACTCTTGAACTTGCTGGCATTAAATTTGACAATACGATGAAGATGTTAGGGAGAACCAAGTGCTTTGTTTTCATGTAAGCCACAGGCTGCAGAGAAATCCTATTGCTTGCTCTTACAGATATTAAACCAGGAAAAATTCATCACTAAACTCTTGCTCACTGTGTGGTCCAGTCCTAAGGAGGTCCATGTGTAGCAGGCCAAAAACACTAATGGGAAATAAAAGCCGTGGTGGTGTTGCTGAAGGATAACAGCTGTCCTGCTCATGATTTTTAGTGATTTTTTTTGCTTTCTTCCCCATTTGCAGGCGCAGTCGCTCTCCAAAGAGAAGAAGGTACTCTTTTAATTCTGTTATTTAAGCTGGGCAATGTGCATTTGTAGTACAGCTCTCTTACAAGCTGCCTTTCCCTCAGCCCATCACCACGCCGGGAGCGGCATCGCAGCAAAAGCCCGAGAAGGCACCGGAGCAGATCCCGGGAGAGGCGCCACAGATCGAGATCTAAGTCTCCAGGTATTTCTGCCACTTCCAGAGTAACTCTGGCAAGTCTTTATCAGCAGCACATCCACTGCAAGAAAAATCTGTGTCACCATACTGAGATGGTAGCACAGGTGTTAAATCCAGCTGATAAAACTGCTGTTGTCAGCTCGCATGAAAGCAGAGCTGGGGAACTCCTTTAATGGCTGCAAAATTATCTTGAGTAAGTTTTCATTTACTTGACAGGAGGTTAATTTGAGTGGTTAAAGCTAGGTTGTTCTGGCAATATATAGCACACTTGCTCACTAGAATCAGATTGCATCAGCAAAACAATGAAGAATTCCAGTGGCAATGGAAATAATCATTGCCTTTTTATCTCACAGGGCATCACCGTAGTCACAGACACAGAAGTCATTCCAAATCACCTGAAAGGTAAAGGTTTAGCCTATTTCTTAAGTACAGTTTGGGAATTAAAGATAGTTTTATAGTATTGGCTTTTTGTTTTTTCTGTTTCAGATCTAAGAAAAGTCACAAAAAGAGCCGGCGAGGGAATGAATGACAAACAAAACTCACCCCACCAAGGTGTAAGGACCTTGAACTGCAGTCTCATGCTGTCCTATTTGCTCTGCAGGACAGCTGGCTCTGTACTGGCTGCTTTAGCAGTCTCTTTCTTCAATCTTTCTCATTTTGTTGTCTTGGATTTTTTTATTAAAGGTAAGCTAAGGATACTTTTTATGTAGTTAGTTACTCATCTTTGTGATAGAATTTGAAGGTCGTTTTTTAATTGTTTTGCTTGAAGCCTGTAAAAACTTAATGAAGAGCAATTAAAAAAAGGAAGGTTTGTCTTTAGAGGCTCCTGGCTGTTTCCTTCATAATATTTTGTTGAAATGTCCCCCTGGTTGAAGCTGGCTTCATTCTCAAATCAGGGCATTGTTTTGTCAAACTGTCCCTGCAGGTGCCAAAGGAAGTCTGTATTCAATCACAAACACTGCAGGGCTCCCAGACCTGGCCCCTCAGAGCTCCAGTACAGGAGAGGAAGCAAGGCTGGCACAATCCAGTGTGTTTACTAAAAGCTCACTTGAAAGTGCTCTCCAACACATGGTTGACATTGGGGGCTTTGTAAAAATCACCCTTCAGGGTAATCTGCTGCTTCTGATGATGCCAGTAGTAGTACAAAGCACTACTTAATTCTTTTGGAGTAAGAAGTTCAATATATTGAAAGACAGTACACCACTACTTCGAGCAGTTTGTGGCCTCCCTGTTACTGGGGACAGAATTTGACACCATGAGGTTCAGCTCTACTTTCTCTCAGTGAAATTAGCTCTTTAAATTTAGAATAATTAAGCTCTTACTGAAGATATAATTCTCCTCTTACTGCATTTGAAATCAGTTGTGTTAAGCCCTTCTGTACCATGTCATTATTCATGGCCCTTCTTCAGGAGCAGGGACAGGCAGGTTTATCCCTGAACTCTGCATTTAGGGCTTCAGGATTCTCATACTGCCCTGGGAGTGCTGACAACACAAGTTAAGTGTGCCTAGTGAATTTATGGAAAGCCCTCTTTAAAATTGCTTCCCAGTGCAGACTAATTTTTCCAGGGTATTTGCATATTTGCAAAGCTGATAAACAGAAAAGCAGGTGTGCTCTTCCTTCAAGTATAATACACATATTGGCTATGAACAGCACAGGCAACAACACCAGCATGGAGAGAAACAGGTCTAGTGCTTGTTGTACCACTTGTTAAAACTGCTCATCTTTCCAAGATCTCCACATTAAAGCCATTTTTATTATTCCCGTTAAAGTGAGCATGCATACAAATAGAGAAGAGGAAAAAGTCTTATATCCTTTTTTTGCAGTTTTATTTTTCTTTTTAAAAAGTTTTTTGGCACTACATCGTTCTGTAAAGAATAGAAGTGACAAATTTTTAAACACATGAAATCCCCTTCTAATTTTATTTTTTTTTAGAACAATATATATAAAGTCTGAAGCAACCAAAGTATGAATACAGCTAATAGAAAATAAAGAACTTAATTTTAAAAATTCTCTCTCTTTACAGTTTATCAAGATAAAACAAAACACAATTCCCCTTAAAAATAGGGTAATAAAATAGATGAAATTTGTATCACTCAGTTTTGTGATACTAGTAAAAACTATAGTTCATATCTATGTACAAATGATACAGTTTAAAAACAGTCTTAAATAATCTTGTATCTAAACATGTTGCATTAAGATTTTAAATCAGAACCTGAATTTCTTCCTCCCCTCCCCCCACCCACCCACAATCCCATCCAATTTCACTTTTTCTGTTGAATGTAATTCAGATTCAAGTGTGGGTGTCCTTGAGACAGAAGCGAGAATCGCTGGTTACTCTGCATCAGTGGACCAGCTAAAAGAAAATGGATTACAATTACTTCAGTAAATCACATATTTAACAGTGCTTGGCTACATTCAGTGTACTAATCTAACTTAGAAATAAAGCCATTTACTAGACTGACACAAATGCTATCTGTACAACTAACCCATGTAATGGGACAATGCAGAATTACTTTAATCCTATATCCAAAATTCCCTAACAATCATTTGTTCCATTACTTATTTAACAAAAGTAATTTTAGGATTTTAAGTAAATTCCATTTTCATTTGGAAACCCTGCTAGAGCCAATAATTTTGAAAAAGGATTTAGTGCCCCTATCTCTCATTTTACACCAGGTGACCCCAGCAACATGGAAGCTGCACAAATCTGAGTATTGTTTCTCTACCAATGGAGGTCTTTTTCCTACAGCCTTCCCCCCCCTCCTGCCAGATGGAAGACACCTTTACCTTTTACAAACATCAGAGTTGAAATCAAGTCAGTCCTTGCCAGTTCCCTGATGAACTGAACCTGACTTTGCAGTCAGTGCTGTTCTGGCTGTGGATGGGCTGGACTAAACCTCCAGAAGCCCCTTCCAACCTCAGTTGATCTAGATAACCTTGTATCTATGCAAGTCATTTCACAAAGCAAGGTACAAAAGCCAAAAAAATTGAATTATGACAAATTTTTTTCGTATTCTGAACACGCTCGTGGGCCAGTTATCTTAACCTCTACTGCCGCAGAGGCAGCTCTACAGTGAGGCAGCAGCAGCGACTAAAAAGAGGCTGGAAGTGCAACAGGCTGCAAACTGGCTCAGATTTCAGAATTTATTTTAACCCTTCCCTCCCACAAAGATTTTCATTCATCCACAGAGGAAGCTGAAGTGCTGATTTGACTCTGGGATTCATTTTGGTTCCAGGGAGCCTAGCAAGTGACACATGATTCCTTGGCTTTTAAAGCCTTTGAGACAGTACAGAGACATGGTGCATGAGCTGTTGATTCACATACTGGTTCTAGTACCTTGAGGGTAGAAAGGTTTGTTCGGTGGGTAGCTGGCATTTCCCTGCTGCATGTAGTTCTGAGGCATATTGTAAGGCCACGCTCCTCGGAGGAGAGGAAAATGGGTAGGGGTCCCATGGTCCCAAGGGACAGAAGGAGGGTTCATTTTACCAAACTGTCCTTGGAAACCCTGATCTAGTTTTCAATTGAAAGGGAAAAGCACATTGCAAGTTGAAATAATTAAACAGTAAGTCACAAATACAATTTACATCTTAAATAACAGTTTGCAGGGGACTTAATGCGATCAGTCTGATGTGCTACATTTTTTTTAAATATACATCAGTAAAAATTACCACCTAAATTACTTCATTATTCACTATAATAAAATTATTGGGAAGAGAGAGGATGAATCAGTATTAAAATCAAGAGCTACGATTTCACTATTTTTAGGACTTTTTCATGATGAAAAATATACAAGGTCTGAACAATATTCAGAACTACTGTCTGATCCCACACAAATACCCACTACCACTGACAGAGCTGTGACGTGAAAGCTGTTATCCTCTGCAAGAAATAACTCTCAGATGTACACTGGAATGCCATTAATATTACATGCTTAAGAAACTTGCTATCTAGATCACTGGACTGACTTTAAAAACTATTTTTAGAGAGAAAATTACAAACTTTGGAAATAAGTATACAAATTGTAAAGCTGCTCCATTTACAATTCTGATATCACTGCAACATTAAGGATGAGAAATCAAGCATCCAAGGAGGCAGGACCCACAACATGAGGCACAGCTCTGCAGTATGCATGAGAAAGAGTTGTCTGTCTTGACACTTCTAATGATCCTACTTCTGATCAGTTGTCTACTGAAAAGAAAATTAAAGGAGCTCCTTTCAAGATTACAGAAGCCAGGACAAGTTTCCTCAAACTTACTGTTCTCAAATTGTCCTGAGGAGGTAAGAAACCATGCTTCAAACAGACAGGAGACAGCTCATCTCTACTGTGCATTCATCTTAATGGCATCTAAGCCAAAAAGGAAATAAAACTGATTCAACTTCACAGAGGAAAATTACTATGACTGGGAACTAGGAAAAGAGTGTGATGAGGTTGGAAATGGATGGAAGATGAGGGATGGGGAAAAAAATACTGTGACTGACAGCACATGGAGAAGGAATTAGAATTTATGCAGCTTGTCTGAAAGAAGGCAGCTACCTTAGTAAGGATGTGGATTGGAAGGAGCTGCTTGAGGGAAAGACAAAGCTGGAGAAGGGGACAGATGAAAAGATCTGAAATGGAGAGGCAGGGACAAAGCACACTGGAGACACAGAAAACACATGGGCATAAGTTCCTGTGTCCTTTAAAATATATTCCCCACAAAGCTTTAAACAGAAAATCATGTATCTCCAGCACCTTAACATATGTTTAAAGCCCATGGTGAATTATTCCTCATCCAAAACTCTAGAGTCAGCTGAAAATCTACTGTTACTGACAATCACATTATTAGTGCAGAGAAAGTCTGGGCAGGAGATTCAGAATTTTCGTCTTAGGATGAACAACTGCACCAGTACAATGTATTAAGGATTTATTTTTTTAAACATAGGAGGACTTACACACTCAGAATAAATCAGAAGACCACCACCATGATTAATGATGTAAAGGTTAACAGTTAAAATTTAGGGGCTGCCAGAGTTCATGTTGCAGAGAAAACTGAGTGGGCTTTAATCATTATATACTGCTTTTTCTCTGCCTCAAACATACCAATGTGCTTGGCTTTGCTATGAGGCAAGAGGCTGTTGCCCACTTGTCACAGGAAAATGTATAGTCAGGAATCAACATCAAGATTATGGAAGTTAAATGTGGCAGGATAAGCCACAGGAAAAAACAGAATGGGTAAGATCATATTATATTGTATTAAAGGTGAGGAGACAATATTCAACTTGCTCAACTGTAATTCTGCCAGCTCTAAGTTCATGACTGCAACCTCAGTATTTCTCTAATAAATTATGTAACGATGTGTTGATCTTACAGATCTTTTCCAACCTTAATGTTTCCATTATTGTCTGATATAAGGAATCTATTATTTGTCAGCACATTCACAGAAATGTGAGTGATTCAAACGATGAGGAGGTTTCTCAGTTGAATGCAGGATTTCTCATTGTTGCACAGCCATAATGGCAGACAGGACTAATGCCTAGAAGTTACAGTGATCGAGTCTAATTCTTTTTCCTATGAAAGTGTTAAGACAGGTGAAAGTCATGATTTGGTTTCTTAAGCATCGTATTTTTATCAAACAAGTTGAAAGAGTTAGCTGTTCCTGTAACACTTAACACTTGTACACAAAGTGCGAGAGGTTTGATACAACAGAGAACAGTTACCTGAATTCCCCACAGTGCCATTGTTCACCAGTGAGTTTGGAGTCACAGGATTGTGCCAGTGTCCCTCATGAGAAGTGCTGGGGATTCCCATGGGCCTGGCAGCAGGCTGTGCAAAGATGATACTGGGATCATTCAGGCTTACACTGCTCTGGTTATTTGTGGTGCTGCTGCTGCCAGATCTCATAGAAAATGGAACATTTGTAGAATGAGGAGGGTTACCCGGTGCAGAGTGAATAACAGGCCCATGAATAGGCCAAGAAGTGTTGGGAAGCTGAATTTGGTGGTGATGGTGCATCTGAAGTAGTCCCAGGTTATGCAAGGTGGAATACTGACCTGGGGGAGATTGGGGAAAGTTAAACAAAGGCAGCTGGACCTGATGGGGTGGCTGTGCACCCTGCTGTGGCTGAGGAACGTGCTTAGACTGGGATATTGATTGTGGCTGAGTCTGGTTAATGGAGGCTGGCTGAGAGGAATTCTGTGGGAATTGTTGAGGTTGTGGAGAGTAAGATGACTGATGCGAATCAGACTGGAGGAAAAAAAGAGTATGTATTTCTGATTAGTTCACTGGCTATTTAATGGTGTTTTCTTTAATAAGCACCCATTGTATTAGACTATTTATAAAACAGCAAAGCACTCCCCAGCAACACCCCAAGCACTGCACCCAAGTTTCTGTTGGCTTCAGTAAGTGCAGTTCAATTGACACTGACTTTCACCAACAGATAATTTGGTCTGTTAATGTGGCACATCCCACCATCAGAAACACCATTCTGAGCGAATATTAGCCCCAAGCTCTTCATTAGACTCCTCACACACTTGTTTCTGATTTTTAATCGGTATCTTCCCTACCTTACTCATGTACAGCCCAGTATGTCATTACCTAATTGCCTTACTTCTAAATAGAGTGGTTCTTATTTTACTGCACAGTTTTTAAAGTAATTCCAAAGTAAGCTCCTAATATTTCTCTCATTTTAAAAATATCTGTTAAACAAGAAATGCAAATTCCAAAAACTCAGTTTCAACCTTCATATCCTGGTGTTAGGCCACAGCTAAAGGCACGGTAATAACAATTATTACAGCCTTTGTAGAGCTCTTACAAAGCTTTCCCTTTCACCAGCAACAGAACCAGGGATGAGGCTATTTTATCTGTTTGGAATTGCAACTGAACAGAGAAGCACTTCAAGAAATTGACTGGTAGGGAAAGGAGTTATTCAGTTTATGTGCCAACACTTAATGCCAGTATCTGGATTCCCCAGTCTGGTTTTAAGCATTGAGACAACATGCTGATGGAACAAGTGCCTCCAGAGACATTCAAATGAGACAGGTACCTAAACCAGAGAGGGGGACCTGAATCTCAGCTCTCATTTCCCCCGAGACTGACTCTTCTCTCCACAGACTACAGCAGCCAGCCAAGCTCAAGGAGCCACAGCTGCTGTTGAACAATGGAGTTAAAGGTCTCTCCAGCTTGTCACTATCCCTGACTGCTCATCTGTCCATTTAAACTGGCAGTCACTTGTCCCCAGTAACCAAAGGTGTCTGCAGGACCTGCCCATGCCAGAGCATCCCCTCCAGCAGCACACTCTGTGTCTGTGCCTGGGTAAATGCTGGAGCCCAGAAGCTGGGATTGCTCCCTGCTGCTATTCCAACTGTGCCTGAATGAGTGCCTCCTATACCTTTCTATCAAACCAAGAAGAGAAGGTAAAACCTGGGATTTGAAAGATGATCACTAGTTTAACAGTTTCAGTGTTACAAAAATAAAGCACATGCATTGACTACAAACATTCCTGCAAATATTAACCCAAGCATGCACTGAATGTGCCAGCAGCAAGAGAGGAGGCATATTACACCCCAGCCTCTTGATCTGATTCCTACTCTCTCCCTCTTTCTCCAACAATATTCCCCCCTTCCCATTCTTCTCAACCAATTCCTGGACAGAACATATTCACCAAGAAATCCTGGCCAAACGACAACCATGCAACACACAGAGTCCATGACATCCAAGTGACATAAGAATGTGCACATGATGTGTCTGCCTCTGAGTGCACCCACACGTTCAGCATCAATTCCTCAGGGAGAAACATAAGACTCCTAAAAAAAGTTCTCCTCTGACATGTTCAGCCCTTCACTTAGATTAGGGGTGTATCAGTCCCTCTCTAGCAGCACACTGTAAGTCATAAAGTCTCCATTACTGGGGCCAGCATTCCAATAAATGCTTGCTGATCAGTTAGGAAAGTAGCAAACTGAACAAAGAGCATTAGTGATCAGCAGCCCTGATTACTATATTTGCTTACTTGCCAGCTTCATTAGCAGGCACACGCTTCTCAGACTAACAGCTTAAAATAAATTAATTTCTGCTGTACTGTCTGCTCCAAAAATATTAAATGCCAGCAGTTGTATTTGCTCAAATACGCTCTGCTACCCATCTCCACTCAGAAGCAGATTAAATATATTTTATGTAGCTCTATAGAGACTTGAAAAAATTCTAGGATAAAACTATCAAAAATTTCCCCATTGTTCTGCTTGTGCTTCTAGTGTGCTCTGGCAGACTTTTCATTGAAATATGACTCAGCTGAGTTGTGTCTGCACATGACAGTCCCTTAGGACAGATCTCTTAAACCCTAAGTCATGGTTGTCACTAACCTAAGTCTCCAGCATGTTAACAATGAGCTATGCTTTATCTCCCTTAGTAACTCCAGAACACTGCCAGAATAATGAGAATTTGAAAGGCAACCTAGCTTAATCTGGCTTTTCAGAATGACAAGGTACCTCATATCGAACTTGACTATGAAGTTTCCATACTGAAAAACCATAAATGCTCCCCAAGACACAATACATCATAAATCAAAGTTCCACTAACTGGCAGAGTGCAACGTTGTCATTATCAAGCCCAGGATGTGTTGAGAAAAGCCATGCAAAGCTGTTCCCAGCATGGCTGGTTTGCTGCCTGCAGCCCCCTGCTCCCAGCACTTACACATTCTGATGACTGCCTGGTGCGCAGGGGTCGCTCCACCTGCTGCTGGCCCACGGCCACCAGCTGGGAATTCACCATGCCCCGGACCAGCTGCGTGCCTGATCAAGGAACACAAGTGTTAATAAAACCCACAGGTGAGAGAATAATGAGAACTGGGAGTCAGCAGTACCTTAACTCTCACGAGACATACAGTAGATAAATCACTTTCACCTCTCCTTTAATTGAAACTTTTCTCTCTACTGGTAGCAGACAGCATTAATAGATAAAGGAGCTAAACACAAAATCTACTTTTGAGTAAAACAAAGTCTAGCAGGAACAAGGCTCACCTTGCTATTAGGCTGGAGCTCTATACAGATTTCCATACTACTGCTGTAAGTAGTGGCCTTTTTTAATAGCAATAGTGACAGCAGAAACTTCTGGGCAAAGAAAGTAAACTAAAAAAAAAGACTAAAGGATAACAGAACACAGAAGCAAGGTTCTTCTGAAGTTCACTTATGAACGCTTCCTCTACTTTTTCAACTACCATAGGTACCCAAGGGCCTAATATGAATGAGTTTGCAATTAATCTTCTCCAAGTACTATCAGTAATTTGAAAGCTGGACTTAGCCTAATTCATCTGTATGCTTTTTTTGAAGTGTTACGGAAAGAGCGCTGATTTTTGCTGAAAATACATTTACTTACCTCTCACAGATGATGGAGAGTTAGCTAACATTTGAGAAACATTTGGAAGAGGAAATGCATTCAATTATTATTATTATTACTATTGTTACTATTATTACTATTACTATTTCTAAGTGAACCAATTGTGAATGGAAGGCAAATAATGCAATACCCTGAAGTACACTGTATTTTACTGCTGAGTACATTTTTACCACCCATACAAAGACTGTTCTTCAGGAGACATTACTCCCCTTGCAGAAAAGCAAGACTAAAAGCTGTATTTTCAGTGACTGAAACATTACTTGCAGGATTATTTTTTGGAGGTAATTACCAAGTCTGTACAGAAACCTAGAGAAAAGGGATCTCAGAGCTTTCAAATTATCCTAACACATAAACTAACTTACCTGGCACACTATTATTTCTCTGACGGGTTTGTTTGAATTCAGGACAATCTCTCCTAACATGACCCACATCCCCACAGATGAAACACCTTTTCTCTCTTGTTTCTCTGTCATCTTCTTTCACCTCTTTTTCATCATCTTTCTCATTCTCCTTTTTCTTCAACCTGAACAATAAATTTTATTAGCAATATCACAAAACCACACACACAAACACATCATCTCTGTAGAGCTGTTGTACTGTTGTGTTCAAAGGGAATGGTTACATAACCAACAGCTGTACCAGAATACAAATACCTCAGGAATTCCAAAAAACGCTTTCAGATTCTGGGCTGGTTAACAGCCTGTATAAACTTAATGGAGTTAGAAGCTCCCCAGACTTGTCCAAAAGCTGTCTGACTGTATTAGGGCAGAACTATGCCTGCAGTTAAGCAGGCTTAGCCTGCCAGGTAGCTGGGGAGCAGTTCCATGCAGCAATCCCACTGGGTCAGAATATACCCAAAACAAGTGAGCTGCACCTCATTCATACCATCTCCTCCTCACTGGACAGGGCACATTTCTCTGTCACTGCCTGAGCCCAGACAGGATGTGCAACAAAGCACTGAGGCTCTTTCAAACACTCAGTTCTAATACAGCAGGAGAACTAGTGAACAGGAACCAAGACAAGAAGTCAAGGTCTTTTTTCACAAGGTAACTACAGGATTGTTAAATAATAATATTATTTTGTGAGCTCTATATACAATCTAAAAGAGATTCTGTGTGGCTGTGCTGTAGTAGCAGTTTGTGTGAAGAGCAGATCACAACTTCTTTTCCCGAGGCAGATGTAGGGAAAGAGGTGATGCAATTCCATGTGCTAGTACTTGTACAGAGAGCATCTGAAAGAAATAGTCCACCTGTGACCACAGGGTTCCAGTGCACTTTCATGTATCTTGAATTCTGCTGACTGAACAAAAGGCTGAAAACAAAGATTTTTTTAGCAGGAAGAGACCAAAAATCCTTTGAAGAACGACAGAGCAGACAACTGAACATAAGGAGCATATGAAAAAGCCCAGATTAATTTGCACTCTAAGGGCTTCAACAGGCTTTAGGAGGAGTCAGACAACCTGTCAGACAGAAGGCTGTGTGGTCATTAAACAGCCAAAGCTGTAAAAAGTGGGGAGTCAATTCCTACTAAATTCTCTTTGGAAACATTGACCTGCATGTCCAGGGACTCCTTTTGCAGGAACTCTGGACCCAAAATTCCTAAGTGAAATTAGTGCACAAGTGTGAGATCACCAAGTGACTGGCACTAATATGATGTTACAGAAATGCACCTCAACTGTATACATTTTAACTAATCCTAGAGTTTAATAAATGAACTTGATAAATTTTGCAGCCAGGTGTTATGTTTGCCATCTGAATGTTTACACTATAAAAAGATAATTTAGTGATCTAAGTTTTAAGTTAAGCTAAATTACATATTAATACACTATAGACTGTTGATTTTCCTCTATGTGCTTCCATAAACACTTCAGATTTAAAGATGTGATCAGAAACTGTTTAAAGAAAAGAAAAAATAAGATAGGAAATTGAGGATCAGATATGAAGCTTTGATTTTCTCTGCAATTTAGTAATTTTTCATTTCCATTAAATCTTCAAATATCTAAATCCCTCATGATTTAATCTCAAAGATTTCATGATAGCTTTGTATATTACTTACCTCCTCCTCTTTGGACAGTCCTTCATGTAGTGACCAATTTTTCCACAGACACGACAACATCTGTCATTGGGTGCCAATTCCCCATCTGTCAGCACTTTTGAGTCAAAAAAGTATTCCTATCAAAACAATCAGACAGATAAAATATATAAACCATTCACTTACAAGACTGAGGAACGAAAGTCAAATTGTCAGCTTTCATCTCTTATTGCTCTCTGAATGTTACCACTTCTGAGATTATACCTGGTCCTTTTCTTCTCCTAGATAATGGCAGCTTTTTCAGAGATATGGAGCAGTTTGGGCTAAAAAGGGCTATTTGGTCTTAGGGTTGAATTTGCAGAACAGCTTATCCAGGCTCCAGCCTGCTGTCCACCTTTTGCCTCCCCAAAGGCTCTTCAGAGGGCAATTTTCTGCATATGATCTATTTTGGTATCTGAGTCACTGCTTGTGTGTTTCCAAAGCAGCCAATGTCCCCTCCCAGATGACATGATTACATCCCTTTAGACAGAGCACAGCTCAGGTGGGAAACAGATGGAGCATCTGCAGACTGACCTGTATCACTCCCTCCCCTGGAATTTGCCCAGGACAGCTGCAGTTCTGACATGTGTCAGCACAAAGGCCACAGTTTACAGCCTCTGAGCAACATAAATATTGTGAAAGTACTGTCTTGCCTGAAAGACTGAAATAGAGGTACAAACTCAGGAAAAAAAACGCAGATAAAGCAAGCAAATGGAAAAGAGAAGATAGGGAAGGATGAAGGGAATTAAAAGCTTTCGAAAGATTTTTAAAATCCTTTAGAAACTCAAGTTCTGCTAAAAGCCACTGGGAGAGCAGTCCTCTAAACTGTTTTAGAAAATGCCTTGCTATGTTGATCTTAAAAATACTAATTACAGTATTTTATTTGCTCATATTAAAAAAAACAAAACAGTTGTCTTACATATCAATGACTGGACCCTGTAGCACAGAGCAATATTTTCTCCAAAATTATATTGCATGAACACACTCCTCACCCTGACTCACTATGCAAATTTTAAAGGTCAACTGTTAAAAAAAAAAAAAAAAGTCATCATCCTATTCCATGTTTAAGCAGAAATCCTTACTATCGCCACCAACTGGAAAAATAAATAGAAAGTGACATCTCTTGGATGTGTTTTCTTTACCTACATGAAGAGCTAGTAAAGCTCCTAGATCTGTTTCTGGGTTTTACAGCCAAATTTGCAGTTTTCTGCAATACTTAACATCATACAGTAGGAGGTTTTATAAAAAACAAAACACAAATTAAGATTTCTTTCCCCAAACCTGCCAGTAGTACCCATCACCCATCCAATTACTCCTCTGAATTTTACATTCCAGGAGCCCAATACTAAGCTATACATTTAATGCAAACAAAGTATAATTACACATACTGTGCATACCAAATTCATGAATACATACAAGAGATTTGCATCAATTCAGTGGACAAGGAAAATTTAAAAACATACTAAAAGCTCTGAGAACTTACAGCTTCTCTTCCAACAGCTGGGTAGAATGGGGTACCAAATAATTTTCTCCCATTGATAAATGCCTTCATTATGAAATTGGTCACTATTGAAGAAAGACAGTTATTGGAAAACAACAGAAAAGGCACAACTCAGTGAACATTAATCATTAGTAGACATTAATAGCTTACTTTTCCTGGAGACTCCAGCACCCAGATTATGATTCAAGTCAAAAGGATCTGCAGAAAGAAAGGAGAAAAAACATCAGAGTTGGAAAAAGCATGTTGCAACAGAATTTTTTCTTTTAATGCAGAGAATTCCATTTTAAATGCATTCACAGAGTAGATTATAGCAAAGCAATGCTGAGAGTTTTAGAACTGACTAACGACAGTTCAGTAAGAAGAACAATTCACTGACATTTAGTAAAAGTTATGAGTCTCATCAATTTTGTGAACTGTAGAACTTGCAAACAATGTTTCTTTTTAGAACACTGACTGCAGTTTCCTCACATAAAGATCCTGTGCAAGGAGAACAGCTTCTCAAGGAACAGAGTTTCTAACTCCTCGTGGATGGAAACTCAATTCAGCAGAGGAGTACCTTCGATGGCAATACACTTGGATGTCCACTGCTTCTCAAAGGTGGTCAACAGCTTCTTCTGCCGGATGCTGATCACGTACTCCTTGAAGTCAAATTCCTCAGTGTAGAATCGCAGCAGCCCCAGCCACAGCTCTCCAAGGGATTCAGTGTTCTTCCCAAGAGAAGGCAGGCGCTTCTTCTGCATGCAGTTGAAGACAATTTATTCAGCTACACTTACTGCAGCACTGCTTTTCCTGAAATATCTCTCTAATTACCACTTCGTATGCTGTGAATGGTTTCTTTTGGTTAAAGTAAGGTTAAATCACTACAATTAAGTCTAAACCTGGACTATTTTTAAGAATAAAAAAATATTTTTCCTAATTTATATTATTTAGAAATTACTTAAAATAAACCAAGCAAAAGCAGAAACTCATTTTAGCAAAACAGGACTAATTTGGGAAGTTGCAACACCGTAGATATAAAAGTTTAATTAATTAATAAAATGAATCTTTTCTATATTACACTGTTAAAAACATATTACTTTTCCTGAAAAGCAAGGCTTAAATTTTAGTTACTCTTCTGGAATTAGAATATTACCAATTCTTCCATGTCATCAAAGAAAAACGCATTCCATCCATCCACCATTCTTTGTGGAATCTGTTTGCCATCAAATATCTGCCAGAACAGAGAGTGACAGTTACTGCTCTAATTCAACTTCACTGTACAATACTTGCAGTTCTTTTGGCAAAAAATAATACAAAAATATAAATACTTTAATTTTAAAAATTACTTCTTATACAGAGAGAATTTCCCATTGGTAAAAAGTTTTTTTGTATTGTTGCTGTACTTCTCAAATTATTTCGATATTTAATTTTTACTTGCTCTTTGCGACTAAGAAAACACGACTGAATTACCTTGTCAAGATTCCAACATCTCTCTTGCCCACAGATTCTCTAAGGAGACTTTATGAGATTTCTATTACATTTTGACTTTAGCACAGCCAAGGGGAAATTCCACTGTTATTTAAATGCACTCTTGGGGTAGCAGTAAAATAAAAATCCCCAACCACTACTAAAGTATCAGATACTAAAGTATCAGCAAGAAAGTCTGTTAGTCTCAACTGCAATGCTTAAGCCAATTTTCTTCTTGCTCAAAGAAACCAAAAGAGACAGAAGGGATAATTTTCAGACGTGCTTGGGAGTTCCAGAGTGTAACCAGGAAGAGGCAGATAGCTGAATAATTATATTCTCCCCAGCCATACAATGGGGGTGCAGAACATTAATTTATTAATGAAGTTTCCTGGCATATGTGAAATATTTCTTTAAAGGTGTACCAAAGCATCAATTATCTTATTTTCCCCTCATTAAATAATAAAGTAAACTTTTTCTCTTACAGATAAAGTGTTGAGCAATAAATAATGTTTCTGACAATAACTGGTTGAAGAGCTGGACTCACATTTCAAGAGCATCTGGTACAGTCTCATAATTACAATTCCCTTCTCTCCATACCACCTGCCAATTTTTTCCTTTCCTGTTCAGCATATAAATGTCATCATAAGATCAAAATCCCAGAGTAAATGTAATAGCACAACTTAGGCACAACAGACTCTCTTAGTTTTGATCTAATTTTCTTGGTAAGTTTTACCTACTAAAACCAAAGAGGAGTTACGAACCTGCTGATTGAAGGGCCTCATATTTCATTTATCCCCTCTGATTCTAAAATCTCAGACTTCTCATATTTGGCTTGAAGAAAAAGTGCATCTATTTTCATAGCCTCTTTTTGTGAACCTACCTCCTGAAGAACTGGAATAACTGGTGGATTTCTCTGCTGTAGAAAGTACAAAACCATAAGAATATAGGCATACGAAGACAGACTACCACGGGATGCATCACCAATATCGCAGCGCTGAAAAAATACATTTTAAACAAAATGCTGAATTTACATTTTACTGTTCAAGACTAACAACTATGTCAGAGAGTAAACAGAAACCCCGTAAGTAACAGCAAATACATTCACCTCATAATTAAAAATTGTTTTATGAAGCCTGAAAAATAAATGCACCCAAGAGTCAACTGCCATCTGGCAAATCCACAGCATAATTTGTCTAACATAAAAACAGAAAAGCTTTTCATAGCCAAAATATTTTAAAAAAATTTGTAATGTGCCAAACTGAAAAAAAAAACCAAACCCCAAATCAAAACCCCTAAAACATAAATCCCAGGTTTCAATATCATACAATTTAATTTTCCTTAACTCATGCTGCAAGAGCTGTTTCTATGATTCCTTATTATTTTGGTTGCCCCTCCCCTTAAAAAATAATTCATTAACAGCAAGTATTTCCACAGTGTACTGGCAGTGCAGGCCATACGTGGCATTTTGCTAGCAAACATACACATACCTAATTAAACCATGGTGCACAACACAGTGCAAAACAAACATCCCTGACCAAGTCAGGGAGTTGGAACCAGATGAGCTCAAGGTCCCTTCCAACCCAAGCCTTTCTGTGACTGTCATCAGTGAATTACCTTACTATGCTCGAGTATCTCATTACAGTATAACCTTGCCACAGCACCTGCTTCTAAGCTATCCTGTGTTTCGAGCCTGTGTCATATCAAACAACGCATTTTTAACCTCCTAGGGCTGGAAAAAACAGGGATTCACAAATTACTTTCACATTAGCAGCAGCAGTGACAGCTGTTCCTGGGTTTTCTGCCAATGCAAACAGAGGAGGAGGCATTTTGCTTAGAAACAGAGTATTTGTATAGCTACAAAGTCACTTCCATACATTTACATTCAGGAGTGTATATCCCACAACTTGTATAGTTCATCTTTGAAGTAATATTTTTAGAACATGCACAATAGTATGCAATGCTACCAAAAAAATATGTAAGATTCATTATTATCAATGCAAAGCATTTTTAATCTGGACACAGAAGAGACATGGCAATATTGTGCATTACTGTGACCAAATAAAAAAGAAATCATTGCTAGTCTCAGTGACAGTATAATGAATGTGTCCATTCCATTCTGGCACAAAGTTATTTTATTCATCTTGATATATTTTATTACATGAACATCTGGTAGCATGATGCACTCTCTATAAGCCATTTTTTATTTACCCCAGTTCCACTAAGCTTTCTTTGGATGTGCTGTATTTAATACTGCAGCTTGAATAAAGTGCAATGCCACGTTTCAAAGGTTGTATAGTATAACACTTGATACATTATCATAACAAAAGATGCAGGAGATCTGACATTTCCAAACTCTTAAAGTCAAGTGTATGTCCTAGGCACATCACATAGAGGCTCAGGCATTCATTCATCACCCCATACCTACCTAATCCTGACTTTTGTACTAAGTCAAACAAGGCAAGTGTGCCAGAAAAAGCAGCAGTAATCTCTGGGCTGGTCCCAGATAGGAAAACTTGGGAAGCCTATGCACATCCACATGCCCCTACATCTTACAGTTATCAATTTTTCCAGTCTTGCTTGGGGCTTGGGTGGTATTTTCTGTTTGTTATAATTGCAGCTGGTTTGAAATCGAAGAAAAAAAAGCAAAGTTATGCTTTCATCAGCTTTCTCTTACACAGAAATCTTTTAACAGATAGCAGAAGGTACCAGGATTTGATTTTAACACACACAGTCAGATGGAGCACAGTAAGTGCTTAAGAAAGTGCACTTCATATCAACAGCATTCTACTGTCTCCTCTCCAGTTGGTATTGGCAAAAGGCAAACTAAGTGGCTACAGCAGAAAACACTGTATTGTACAAATAAGTACTTTCTTTTTATATTACCTTTGCAAAAACTTTCATTGTGTAGCCCAGATATTGCACCCTAGGATCAATAGCTGCGTAGGTAGCCAGCATCCTTGTGTTATGCTGGGCCTGGAAAAAGGGGAAAAGAATTAAACTGGTGTCAGGGTGAGCCAATTATGTAAGAAATCATGCAATTATACAGTGTCAGGTGAAAGCTGAAATGAGCTGTACTATTGATGATGACACACAGGCCATGGTGCCACAGGATGTTGCACTAGTGGTTTTTCAGAATTATCCCCAAAACAAGACTTTCTGTGCTGTATCCTGTTCTGCCATCAGGTCATACACAGCTACCCAGGTCGGGCTGAAGGTGTGGGCCACTGAATTCAAACAATGTAGAAGAAAAATACAATCACACAAAAGCATTTTCATTCTGGTTTCAAAATTATTCCCTTAAACAGTTATTTGGGTAAGACAGAAGAAAAGCTTTCTTTGAACACAAAAGGACACAAGCAGATGCTCACCAGTGTATTGTACAAACTGATATCTCCTTCCAAGCCACTCCGCCTGTGTTCAAACTTTACTATAGGCACTTTGGCTGTTGTTATAGGCAAGATGTTCCTCAAACCTGGGGAAGCAACACTTTAGTACATAAAACATTTCCATTAACAACATTTATAGAAAATCTAACTGCAAAACAAATAATACCTTAAAGCACCTACCTGGATGCTTCTTAAGAACTTTTGCCAAACCTTCTATTATTTCTTTACAGTTCAATTTCTAGGAAAAACAAAAATCACAGCTTCAGACATTAAAACATGGATCCTATTCTAACAAGCACATTTACTATTGCATATATTTCATAGATGAAAAGTCTATGTACAAAAAGGAGCAAGCATTAAGCCAGCACATCAATTTACATGAACTCCTATGGCTATGTGTGGACATCTATAGCACACTGTGTGTCTATAAAGCATTAAAACCAGCAGATTTTATCAATTTCAAAACTCTTACCTCTGCATTTTCATGACCTTCCAATGTCATACAGATATCTAGATCACTGTCCCGAAATCCAAACCCATTCTTTGAGGAGCCAAATAAGCAAAGCCTGGCTTTATCTGATGAAAATAATAGACAAGGAAAAGGTAAATTCTTTTACAGTTGAATGGTAAGTGCTTAGCATTAAATATTGCTTAACTGCAATGTGCAGGTGCCCATAAAAATGAACTTGAAGACAGCTTACACTGTCACTTCAAAGACCTCAGATTTGATAAAGGAGGAAGCATAACACTTCAGAAATTATTTACAGAAAGTAAGGCAGGATAAAGACTTTTCTAATGTAATTTTTTATGACTGGAGTACGTTACAGTTATTATAATCATTAAATGGCATCTCTAAATGTGGTGCAATGTTTTGTGGTATGCAACTGCACTTTCCTGCTTTTAATAAATCAAAATAATGTGCAAACGCAGTCACCAGCACAGCTTTACCCCACAGATAAGACAGAGCTACTCCTAGGGTAGCCAAAGTAATATTTCTGGTCCCATTCAGAGTTTATCTAGGTTGCATATTTTTCCTATGACTAGGTAAATTTGGTCAATGAGTTTTTCTAATCATAACATACTCCTCAAGAAGAGACAAGCAGTAAGATTACAATACTTTATGGAACATTCTTTCCCAATTGCTTTGTTTACATTTTTGTTTGAAACACAATATTACTAAGTATTTTCATTCTTGGACGGCAAAATTATGTTGTTAAAACGAATTCTTTCCTAACTGCAAAGAATACATTGATCTGTTCAAATGAAATTAATGCTAAGAAAACAGATCTAACACCTATTCACAGCCTTTTTTTCCTAAACTTCAAAAGAACCGGAAACCTTAAGTCTTTCAAGGCTTTGTAACAGGTCTCAATCCTCAGCTGCTGCCAGTAAGTAGAGGCGCAGCCAGTGGAGGGAATTCCAAATTCCTTGATGAGAGCAGAATGGCCTTCCATGGACTGGAATTCAGGAGATCTGGGTTTGGTACTTGGCTCTAGCACTGTTTTACACCTCCTACAAAAACTCACTTGGCATCTCTGTGCCTTGATTCCATCACTGCAATGAGACACCTGTGCTTGTTTTATATAAGATATGTGAAGACAAACTCATTAAGATTTCTAAGATGCTCAAGCACTGGTGACTAAGCAACAAAAGTGCTTGGCCCATGACCAAAGCTAACACTAAACCCAACCAAACTTTCTTCTTGGCCTGACTGGAGCAGTCCTGTGCTTGCATTACTACTCTGGCAGCTCTTCCTCCACTCTAGGGACGTTTCCATGGAATAGCACGAAGGGATGTTTAATGTTGAAGTCTGCAAAACAACTTTACAAATGGAAGGAAAAGAGATGCCTCTGCTTCAAGCAAGGAAAATAAAATGAGACAAACCACATCTTTATGTTCTGGACAACAGGACTGAAGAAAGTATTCTCAAGAATCACTACCTAAGGTTACATACCATTATACTCTTTTCGAATAAATCTCTCCAAACTTGCCAATATTTGTTCTCTGTTTTGTTGCTCAGATAAAGGAGGGGATAATTCATCTAAGTAAAAAAAAATTAAAACACAGTCAGACATGACATTCAGCACCTCAAGAATCTTTTTCAGCTAATTAAAAGATTGGATGGGGTTTTTTTTTGTTATGTTTGCTTTGCTTAAATCTGTGGTTTGCTTTTTATATCATTGGAACCTTCATAATTTTATTTCAAGACATTCAATTTTTCAATTTGGTGGGCACCTGGTCCAGCCAAGGTTAACGCACCACATCTCCCCCAAAAGATTACACAGAATTTGATTAGCACAAAAATTAGTTTTGCCCAGAGCCTGATTCCTGGGTACATCAGTAGCTTTTTACAAACCCAGAGAAAAATCACATATAACATCAGTTTCTCAAATCTGTTATAAGGTATTACAAGCACGGATTATCTGAAAATCAGAATATTGACCCATTGGTAGCCTAGGGCACCTGGAAGAGTTTCTTCCTACTGAATTGTGAATAATTGTAAACAAGTAATTTAACCCACGGATTTTTAATTCTTCCAGGTTACAGATCACAGTATATAGTGGAGTACAAACACTTTTTGAACTTACCAAAACATCTTTTACACACTATATCAAGTATTTCCCGAAATCTGTCTGTCATTGGTGGTAGTGGTTTTAGATCAATTTTCTTGAAATCCTCTGGGCAATCATTTTTGGAATGTCCATCCCGTTTGCAGATGCTGCATACTATAGTTGGTGGCTTTTTTGGGGGAAAAAAAAGGAAAATTCTATTTGTGCACTTAAGACAGTCCAGCAGACCTAACATTTCCAAGCAACCAAGAACATTCAACGTATGACATTTAACAATAGAGCCTCTACAAAGAGTGGAACGCCTCTCAACAAGCTGCATTTAGTTCTCACAGTGCCTAAAAGCACCCGGAAATTCTACAAGAAAGTAGGAGAGGAAAGGCAGAAATGACCCATAAATAACCAGATTTTTTTGTGTGGAAATCAAAAAGCTTAAGATGAGAGAAACAGATCATTTAATCCAAATGTCACAGAGGGTGGTGTTTCCAGTCCTGAGTAACAGGTACTTCACAAAGGCCAGAGCTCCCACCATAACCCAGACTGAAACAATCACTGTGGGAATCCCACCATCCATCCACTCTTAAGATTTAATGACTTAAAAGCAATGGCCAAGCAATACATGACCAGCACTGCTTACCTTTCCTGAAGTAAAAATAAACTTATCAAACACATAATGCATTTCTTCTGTTGAGAGTCTGCCTTCCTCTTTGAGATCCTGGCTTTCCAGCACTGCTTTGCAGCTGGCCGAGGTAGCTGGGGTGCCAGTGCACCTGGTCTGTGCAGACGGCTCCGGTACCAAACTCTGCCTGCTGTCAGCATCACAAAACTCATTACTGCAATTGCTGTCATCAGGCTGGTGTGCACTGCAGTTACACTCGTGGCTGAGCTCACCCTCACTTAGACACACTGAAATTTCCAAATCATCCCTCTCTTTAGGTGATTTTTCCTTTAATTCACAGCATTCATTGGAAACAAGGGATAAAGCTTCTTCTTTGTCTTCATCACAGCTAGAGTCCAATGTTGAAAGTAGCAAAGAGTCCGTGTTGTGGGAAGTACATCTTTTGGCTACAGCTTCTACCATTTTATTACATTCAACTTCATTCTCTGGTATGTTACATCCACTTCCTGTAACTTCTTTATCTACATTTTCCCCTTGTGGAAGGCAACAGTTTGCTACAGGTTCTTCTGATCTTGTGGATTTCTTATTATTCATTTTCCCTTTTTCTTTTTTCTTGGTATCTGGCTTGGATTTAATCCCATCTTTACTTTGTGGACATGCAAAATATTTATATGCTGTCCTAAATCGCTCCAGGATGTACTCAAATACCATCTGGCTATTTAGACTTCGTGCAACATTCCTCTTTAGTGCAAAAGGATCTGGGAAGAAAAAGAACAATTTAATTAGTAATCTTTAACTTCCACATTTCACAAAGCAGCTGAAATCCCTAAGTTATTACAGGGCAGCTAAGGAGGTTCTTCTATTATAATCCAGAATTGCATTTGGATATACTTAGAGAATGAAACACGCACAAATTTTTTCAGAATTCTTCCATACAAAACATATCCACATGCAGCCATGAATGGCTGACTATCATAAACAATTCTAAATAGTGTTACTCAAAAAGAAAACCATGGGTATATTGCACCTTTATATTATGGCCAATTTCTAAACTAGAAATTATAATAATATACAAAGGCAAAATAAATAGAGGCCAGCCAGAAGCTTTTTTCCTCCACTGAAGAAGGATTTTCATTTCCCTTAAGAAATTAATTTGTCTAAGAGTGACATTAAGGATGTAAGGATTGTATGAACCAATCTCACCAGGATCCATTCTTAGTCCTTCCTAACGATTTCTAGATCAAACATGTTTTCCAAGCAAAAAGAGCTCCTGCATAGTTGCTATAAGTTTGCCTGGAAGATAGTACCAAACTGAGATTCTGTTACTTCATAACATCAGCTATAAACTTAACATTAAAAATAAAAAAAAAGGCAAAAATGAGAAGTAAAAAAACATAAAGCAAACAACAACACAAATAACCCAACAACAGCACATGAAGTATGTGCCAGAACCAGAATGCAATCTGGTTTTTTTTAATTATTTCTCATTTCTTCCTCAATGATTTGTTCTGTCACCTTACATCCCACATGTTGAATAAACACTTCCCTACTTTTTCTAAACTCTAGCTAAAAGTGATTGAAGAAAAGAATTGGGAGAGGAAATTAAAGTCACAGGAGTGATCTTGACATCCACTACTCAACCTGTTGAATTCTCAAGCCTTGAGAATTCACTGCTTGTTTTTCTGTTCTACTTTTTCTTCTCACTTTCCTGTACCTTATTGACTCATCCTTCAATGTACCTCTGTACCTCATTCTGTCTGTATGATTCTCTTTGTCCTCTCCATCGCCTCAAGTGTTACAGATAAGCCACTTCAGCAACATCTCTAGAAAGCGTTCAAAAGTCATTATTCATGTTTTATAAAAAAGTAACACCTTACATGGTTTCTTAGCCTTCCTCAAATACCCAAATTCTCTATTCTTAAGGTCAATTCAGAATGCCATACATTGCCCTGTAACTCAGTGACTTTCCCTGCCTTTTAGACAGAGAAAGCTTGTCTTTAAAGAGACTAAATAGCTGACAAAATATATATTTAAGAAACTTATTGTCCAGATTCTTGTAACAGATTTGCAAAGTAAGCAAATAAAGATGCTAATGCAGGATGACTACAGAAGTGGGAAGGGATCAGCCTACCTTCAATGGCTATTCGCCTCTTAGGCCAGTTTTTATTCTCTCTGGTTAAGAGCTCTTGTACCCGTATGCTGATGACATATTCCTCCAAAGCAAATTCCAGTGTGTAAAACTTCAAAAGTTCCAACCACAGTTGCCCCAGTGAAACTTGGTGAGGGGTTTTGAATGCTAAGAGAGACTGAAAAACATGTACACAAGTGCTCAACTGCAATAAGAAATGAATGTTCCCCCTTTTTTTGTCCTGATTCCATCCAACATCAATGTTTAAAAATAAAAAAATAGGGATGAGAGACAGCAAAATCAATTAACTAAAGTTAGGACTTACAATCCCATGTTTCTCTTTTGCATTGCTTTGGTTGTCCACTTCTGAGCTTGTTGCCTTCTTGCCACCTTTTTGTTGTTCAACTTTAGCTTTGCTTTCTGCTCCAACAGAGTTTTTTGCTGCACCATTTGTGGGTGGTTTGTACTCCCACCTTACAAATTCTTCATCTTCCACCCCTTTTAGCTGGTGGTCATCTGGCCTCTTCGAATCAAAGCCTTCAATCTAAAAATAATGAAAGTGGCTCTGAAACAAGGCTGTATATAATACATACAACCAACAGATTTCAGCAAATCTAACACTGACTACTGTAGTATTCACACCCCTCAAGAATAACAGATGTCAGAGATAGAAATTCAGAGAAATAAAGAAGAAAATAATTGCCTTTTCTCCAAAACACAGATAATATAACTATGCAGCCTGCTACAAGTGCCCTTTTTAAAAGTCTTCAGAATCATCAAGCATCATCTGTGTGAACATTAAGTATCAATGATTTCATTTATAATTTTCTTTGGCAATCAAATTCTGCATTTTTATGAGGTTGCAGAACACAGAAATAATGCCAACAATTTAATAATGAAGTTACTGTATTACCAAATCACTTACCCAATTGCCCAAATAGGATGGTAAAATACGTGGTTTTCTTTGTTGAAGAAAAAATATCACCATTAAGGCAAAGGAATATGAGGGAATCCCACCTTCAGCCTGACAGTCAATGTGACAGAGCTGTAAGAGAAGAAATAATTACTTTTCTGATATAACATCAGAATTTTAGTATATAATAGAATACAAAAGGAGAAATACTAAAGAAATGTGAGAAACATACTAGAATGAAATACAAAAGGCTGTATCTCAGAAACTGCAGTGGTCATGCCATGCCACATACAGACAAAATACAAACTGTAGCACTTCATACAGTGCCTTAAGGAATACTATCTTCCATACATTATTCTTTCCAGTTTCACCACATTTTGTGATTGTGGGACATATTTATGCTACCATCTAGAATTTCAATTAACCCTGAAATGTATTATTGTACAGTGGCATCTCAGGCATGGTGGTGGGGTGAAGCAGTGGCACAAAGTCCTTTCTACAAACATATTCACGGTACATTACACATTGTACATAGTGCTTCAAAAGAAGTGTTGGGGATGATTCAATAACTTACTCTAGCCCAGTAGCGGAAAGCCAAAACCAAGGGAATCAGGACAGGCTCCAGTTTACCAAGTGCAGCCAGCAGGTCAGTTGTAAGGCATGCCACATCATTCCTAGCACTTACTTTACATGTCAAACCACTGCAAGCACAAATGCAGAACAGATAAAGGGTTATCACTTTGTGACAGAGGTGATGCTTGGGGCAGGGGGAGGTCGGGCATCACACCCACTGTAATAAAAACATCCATCACTGTCTCCTTATGTAAGAACGTGAATTTTTAAAACAAAAAGCTACAGAATATAATTACAATTTCTTTATTATTAACTTATTAACTGCACCTAGAACTTACAGGAGTTCATTACAGCCAAAAGTACAAAACAGATTAAGAATTTGCTCTAAGTTCTGCAATTACTTAATTACGTTATCTTGCACAATTCAATTGCCTAGCACATCATCTACATTCCAAACACTTATATTAATAAAGTAATTAATACTCCAGATCTGCTGCACATTAAGAGTTGGTAAACCCACAAAACAGCTTCTCAAAAAAATTTCCATTATAGTTTCTCAGAACAATTTTTTTCAATTCTGTTACAAATAGTAAAAGACAAGCCCACTCTTGTTGCATTTACTTCCCCAGAGTTTCAGTCCATACCTCTGGCCAGTCAAGAAATCATGTTTCATTTTGGAGGTTGCTACTTCTCAAGAATTTACTGAAACTGTCAGATGATGATTCTTCCTGGCAATGAGTATCGTATAAAATATTTTTTAAGCCTTGGCTTAAAACTGCTGGCAAAAATTTTAAATATCTGAAAACCACTCTACTTTTCCTCCAGTTAACTAAAAGGAGAACAGTAATGTCAGATTTCTACACCCAGTGAGCTCTGGGTAGCACAAAACAGAAAAGTAGCTTTCTTTCTAGATTACATTTCCGTGTATGAGCAATTCCCTTTTAATACAAATGTTAGCTGAATGTGACAGTAGTACTTCTTGTCAGGAGTGCAGGCAAACAGTTGCTATGAACAAGCATAGTAGCTCATTAAAAACTTTTTTCAGTCACACATACCTTTTAACATCCTTGCAAAAGACAACAGGAACTTTGGCATGGAAATCCGACTCCACATCTGAGTAGACAGCTTAGCAACCAGGGAGAAAAAAAACATAGTTTGTTTCAAAGTTTCTTACAGTTTTCCCAATTCTGTTTTTAGAATTATTATATTTTTACCATGTTTTTTCAGAACAACTCAAATTAAGTGCTGCACAGCTAAGCAGTACCAGTATTTCCTGGTTACTTTTGATGCTCACCACCAGTAGCAGCCAGCCAGGCTGTGTTCCTGACAGAACCATGAAGCTTCAAGTTTCAGAAGTCCTGGAACAGCTCTCACTCATGTATATATGCAAGTAGAGAGCAGCTTTTGAGTTTACTGCTTAGAATTCATCCCACAAAAGGTTAAAACTTTTTGTTCTGGCATCTGACACTACTGCCCCCAACTTCTGGCAACCTGAACTGGACTGATGGGGCTGCCATTCTCTGGCTGCAGTTGCTCATCTCTCACTCACACAAGCACTGGTGCTCATAAAAATCACATTCATAAAACAGCCCAGGTACTTTGGTTGAAACTCAATCAATTTTTCTAAGTTTACAGAAAAATTGAGCATAAAAACAACTATAAAGCAGATGGAATGTTAAATAGAAATGAGATGCAACTAAAACTCACCACTGTTCTTCAAGATCTCAAGCACCTGGATCAGAACATCTGGTTGACTCATCTACAATGACAGAATTACAGCAGGTTGCATTATTGAGACTAATATTTTATTTTACATTTTATTTCAAACTACTTGGGTTGCACAACTAGTAACTGTGTCCTTCAAAAAAGTGAAATAATATGTCAGTATTAATGAAAAAATTAACTGTACCTGTCTACACCATGAAAACAGGTGCCAGTAAACCTCACAGCCAGCTTTCCTTCAGCCTACAGCTCTAGTCAACACTTCTGTTCTAGTTCTGCATTAACAGGATAAATAAAACCACTTGCCATATATTCAACAATTTCATTGTCAATGTATACTAATAGAAATGGACAGCAATAAAGAATTTAATGTCAGGACTTTCTCAGGGTTTTATAAAGGTTATTATTTTAAAACACGTGCAAGTGCAGCAGTTGAGTGTCTATCAAGAATTGCTGCTAAGATCACACACTAAACATGAATCAATAACTTCATTACCTAAAGAATGTCACTTTTACCCCAAATTTTAAAGGAGGGGGAGGAGAGGGAATCAAAACCTACAAGAGCTTACAGTCAATCATGAGCTAATAGAAGCACACTTAGCCAAGACAACTATTTTCATACTGCTTCAGTGCTTACTCAAAAAAAAAGTTCAGAAAAAACCTAGAATAAGGCTGTAAAACAAAACAAAACAAAACCACTCAAGAATTAAAGTTATCTGAAGAGCAATGAAAACTTCCTCCACAGCACAGCTGACACCAAATCCAAGATTAGATGCTTTGTGGTATGCTAACAGTATGTGCCCCAAAAAAAGATGAAGGCAATGGAATAGAAATAAATGTGGATGTCCTTGATTTAAAAACCAGACTTAGTTAATACAAGATAATATCTACATACCTTAGGGGGGAATTTGATATCAATGTTAACATCGCTGGTCTTAAAAGCAAATCTAGTTAAACAGGAGCCATACATCCTCAGGGAACAGTCTGGAGAGACAGAAATATAATTATTTAACAGTTAGGAAATAAAATTTTCTTTAGTGGATGATGCATACCTGCTTTAGATACTGCACCTCACAAGTGACACTCCCAGATTAATGAACACTGAAGCCCTTTCTCACTCCTGTGAAGGATAGGCATTTCCATAACACAGCATCACAGGAAAACAAATAATTCAAATACTGTAACCACCAAATATCTGACATTTTCCAAGCTGTTTTAAAGATTTTCTGCAATGCAGCTTTAGTTCTGTTTGTTTTTAATATAAAATTAAGTATAAAGTAACAATAACTGTCACCATCTCAGTGTAGGATTTTGTTTAACAGCTTTTGTTAACTACAGCTTGATTTCACTGCAGCACTTAGCCAATTATAAAATTCTTTGTTGTCTCACAGACTTCTGTATGAGGCACCAATCTGTTAATTCCATCAGCAAGTTCCAACACACAGTTCACTAGAAAATATCTATATAAAGCATAACTTCAATATAATCCAAGGCACGGAGCACAGTGTACATTCAGTGTTTTAGTTAATAGTTACCTGCAAAGATACAGAACAGATCTAAACTAACTAGGAAGTACCTACTCATCAATAATATGAGAAATGCCATCCCATTCCATAAACAGTAATTTATCCCAATTCATTATGAAATTTTTGCAGATGAAAACTTTTCTGTAATAGAAATTAGGGTCTCCCATACTTAAATCAGCTGAAAAATGAGAATGTTCTCAATCTTCCCAAATCCAACACCCTTCTCAAGCAGGGTTGCCCAGACTGTATCCAGTTGGGTTTTGAAAATCTGCACAGATGGAGAGTCCACAACCTCTCCAGTCAACCTGTGCCAGTGTTCAACCACCCTCACAGCAAAGAGGGTTTTTCTCGTGTATCCTCCTTTATGTGTGTTCTGATCAAACTCATTGAATCAGAAACGTCAACAAAATTATTCTTAAAAGAGAAAAGAGATCTTACACATGCATAGCTTCAGGCCTATTTTCACTTCTTTGAAACCAGCCCTCTCAAAATGAAAGTCTATATGGTTAATAATAATAATAATTTGCAAATTCTTCCAATGGCTTATCATAGTAGTAAGAATTTTTGCATAGTTCTAATGTGAGCTCAAGAGAAAATCATGCCAGAAGATCAGATGTTTTCTACACAGTGCATGAAACAATTTTTTCCAAATTTACAACTTAGGAAAACACATTCACTAAAACATAGCTGGCTTTGAAAAGGAGAATAACAGACTGTCATTTACTATTACAGACTCCCCTTCCACTACTCCTACACCTCCATAGAAGCTCATCAGTCCAAACAAGTCAGCCAGACAAAGTAACTTTCCTGAGTATTTATGTAAAACTGTTATGTGAAAAAGCTTTGTCTTATGCTTCCCACTAGGAGTGGAAAACTCCCTAGAGTGCCAGAACAGAAGTTTGCACTAGGAGCCACTTATCATAGAACAAACAGATTAGCAAACCTCCACCCTACAAAACCCTATTCTATTCAGCACCTTACATTTAAGCAGATACTTCATAGAACACCTAAAACTAAAGCTGATCATCCTGCAGGTAACAAAATCTTTCTTACAGCTGTATTTTTAAAGAGCAAAGGGGAAAAAAGGTATTTCTGAAACAAATGGACTGTATTGAACAACACTTGATTCCAATACAGATGAAACTAAAAATTTAAAACTTTTTCTTGGCAACGAGATTAATATTTTCTTCTGTTCAGATGCACTGAACACCAAACCACTGTTAGCACAAAGTCAACATCACTGCAGCTCCAAAAACCTGATTTCAAATTCCCACTGTATTAACTATTGGAGCTGATGGGAAATCAATGCAAAGAAGCAATGTCAAATATTATCCTCCTTGTTATGTCATCCCACCACTTTAAAGTGGATCAATAAACACATCAGAAAGAAGGACAAATAAGCAGCATCACATTTTCCTCTTTTTGTACATTTGTTAATTCTTTTAAAATCAACTGCCAGCCTGTATTAAAAAGTCTGTATATACTAATATTGTTCAGTATCGAGATAATTTAACCCCAAATGCACTCATTCACCATTACTGAAAGTATCAAAAATATATGCAAAAATAATGAAACATTTTCACCTGAAGCAAATGGAGAACACTATGAATACCTGGTAAGGGCTGTTGAATGATTTTCTCCATCTCATTTACAATTTCTTGCCGAATTCTGAAGTCCTCATCTGAGATGCCTTGTTCATTTGCTGCCTCGATGAGAGTGAAACTCAGAGCAGCCAACTGTGCAGACGAGGGCGGTGGGAGCGCCCGCAGCTCGTTTTCTTCTTGCTTTTCCTGAATAATTGGCGGATGATATAAGTAAAAAATGGTATTTTAAGAGGAAAATGCTATTTCTTACTGCTATATGATATTGGAACATGCTGTTTGCTGTTTGTGTCCTGACCAAACACTGCCAAAGGCATGAACTCTGCCTGGCCTAACTGGCAAATAAAATAGTGTGAACCCAGGAATGAGAGCAGATGCTCAGTGTTTAAAACAGAGAATGTTGTGTCACAGCTGGCAGCTGGGGAGGGAATCTTCTGTATTCCACTCCTGAACCACATTTTCTGACAATTCTGAAGCAAAATTCATCCAAGAAAAGAAAAAGTTGTAATTGCTTCTACATAAGAAAAGTAACTGAGCTGGAAAAAGCCACATGGATTTTTTCAGAGTGGATTGTACTTGAAGGAAAGATATCAGAGGCAGAAGAAGTATTCCTAGCTCCAAGGGGATTTTATAAGTTGAGTCCCATTACTGCTTAAACAGCTGGTGCCAGAAAGGACTGGGTTTAGTGCACCCAATCCAACAGCAAGAACGTGTCAGATGCATCAAGTCATTTGGGACTAAGTACAACAACCCCTCATTTCATGAATTCATCGATTACATGAAAGATATGACTGAAATAAATAACAGCCATAAAATAAATATGCACTAAGAAAACACAGTATAGTAAGGAAATGTTTGTTTAGTTCTAGGCTGCATCTCTCAACTCTTCTGCTCTTATGTGAACAAATATAGTGTAAGAAAGAATATGAGCATTTTTCAAGTAGTATGGGATTTTTTTATGTCACCACGTTAGGATTTTTCTTGAGTTGGGAAACCACAGCTGCTGCTGAGCTTATTTGACTGTCATGTATCTCACAGAGCTGTGAACAGGAGCATTTCATGAAGTAACACAAGACAGTTACATAGGTATCACCATGATGCTGCACACAACATAAAGATATCTGGGGTAAGTGTTAAAAAGTGAAACTGCTCCCTGTCCTCCAGAATTCCATTCAGTGCTAAAGAAACCCCATTGCTCAATTCTCATCTTCATGCCCAGATGAAAAGCATGGCAAGAAAGTGTTTATAGATCAATCACAGGTCTGGCTCATTTTTTTAAGCATGATGCAATTCAGGAGACAGTAAGAGAACCAGAATCCTTTACAAATTATCACTGACCATAATGTAAAAATGTTATTTTCTGAGATTTAATGGACATATGGCATTTGGAGTCTTCCAGGTGATGACTTGCACACATTTTAGAATTAGAGCATTAATGAAAAACAGAAGTATGGCAAGAAATCCATGGAAACATATGAAAGTAATTTGACGGAATTTTGGGAAATGGTTATAGAAGGAGTAATTTTAACCATCTAAATCACAAAATCCACCATACTGGGGAATCTGTAGCTCTTCATCAGCATTTACAAAAATAGGCTGGCAAGAAAATCTATGCACCTTTTATTGGATTTCTTGCATGTAACAGTTCTTTAGAGCAAACCACAGCACTGTGGTATCTGATAAGGGAACTGTTTTACTCTTTGTAAGCCTTAGAACTGTTTTTCATATCAAGCACATTAATAAACCCAGAGTGATGATGGGTGAACTGAATCTTTCCCTCCTATAACTCTTCTAAACTTCACAAGTCAGCCAAAGTAAAAAAAAAAAAAAAAAAAAAACATAAAAAGAACATCCCCAACCCCACCATCAATCCCTGGAGGTCTTGCTACCAATGGCATTATTTTCAGAAAATAGAAAAACTGAATCTATTTTTGTGCAGTATATATTTCTCACCTAAGTTACCTTGCATTCTGTAACTAGCATGATGAACTGCCCACTACTCAGAGACACTAATTCAGAAGCTACAACCAAAATATCCTTTCCTCTCTGCCTGGACAAATCATCAAGCCCTTCCTCTTAAACAGAAAACAGAAATTTGTGGATTTCTGCTCAGCACACAAACTTTCACCTAAATGAACATGATCAAAGAAAATAAACTACGCAACAAAAACCATTATTTCAATTTTAAAAATAAAATTTAAAAAGAGATGAGGAAAGAAAAAGAAAAAATAGCCATAATATTGTTAACTTACCATTATATTTTTCTTATGACGTTTCTCCTTAATATGTTTGTGGGCTCCTTGGATATTTTCAATGTGGACTAAGCAGAGCTTGCATAGATACTGACAGTTGGTGTATTCTGGGGAGCGCTGAGGAAAAATTGCCATAGATTTAAACAAATATTTCTACTAGTAGTGCCTGAAAAACTCAATTATTTGATTAATAAACTGCATTTAACTATTATGTAACACTTTTAATGTCAAGGTGCTTTGCAAACATTCAGCAATCTCCAAAAAACAAGCAGAAACAGATTTTCACCTGTATGGCAGGAGGGGAGAGCGAGGGAAGGAAGTGAGATGACTTGAAAATGACATTTCTCAGTACATTTAGTGAGCTAAGATTAAGGCTGAAGAGTTTATGCTTCTTAAGGCTGACCTAAAGGCCAGTAAGCCATTCCCCTGTCAGGTGAAGCTTTTAATTACTGGATAAACCTCAGCATCTCCCTGCCTTTCTCTGAAGAGGAAATGCCACCAGCTCAGCCATGTCCAGCTCTGCTGCTGTCACACGGCGCTGTCTGCACCCAGGCTCTGCTCTGTCACAAGGGTGTGGCCGGGCAGCCTGGGGGAGCACAGCCACTTCCTAATCCCCGTGCTCAGCCCAGGTGGGATCCTCTGGCAAGGCCTGATGCTATTCCACTCTGATGAATGCTCTGGGATGCTCAGAATTGGAGACACTTGCAGAATAAACAAGTTTTTTTTACAGACAGGCTGGCAGAGATGGAGAACACAAATGGAGAGTGGCTGCCTGGGAGATCCCCAAGTCTGCAAGAAGCAGCCAAACCTCCAGAGATGATGGGGAAGAAGGGAACCTGTTTTCCCAGGGTCCACGAGGGGATACTGTGGAGTTTATTCAGCCAGGAAACCATTAAGACCTGCTGGACAAAAAGGCAGAAAGGACTCTGCAAAGAGAACGGTTTGTTCCCAAATACTCCACTTTATCTGTCTCATCCTGAAATTGGATTTGCTTGCTCTAACAGATCACAGCTACAGAGATTGGAAACCTTTGAAAACCTCACTTAGGAGACAAAAGGGTTAAAAAAAAAACACTTTAGTTTTTCTCCAGACTTGTTCGACATTTCCAATAACTGGGAGAGAAAACATTTACTTCAACATTTTCATCCTAATTCTAATACATCTATATTTGCTAAACCCAAAAAGTATTCTGAAAACACCAGATGTTTAAACAGTGACACAACAATGAATGAACACCATTTTAAGACACTGAGGTGGACCACAGATCAGTTAAACAAATCTGACTTACCATATGGAACCTAAACCACTGTTAAATTTGGCCAAGTTTTTCCACTTACTGCTTACTGAGTTTGACCTCTTTCTTTTGGAAAAAAAACAGTCTGATACTCTCCAACTACATAGTAAATATCAATTTAAATTTTGCTTTAATTACTAATTCTCTTTACTCCTACTTTCTCTATTTTCAGGTACCTAGTAAGATGAAATTAAACATCCATTTGGAAAACAACTTATAGACAGTTACACCTGGCTACCTGGGAAGATTCAAGTATTTGATGCTTGATGACTGAAGTAGATAAAAAATATTTTACCATTCTTTAGTAATAAAGTGAGTATCAGCAGTAAAAGTATTTTTGAAAAATGTTGTATTCTTTACAATATTGATCTGCAGTATTATGCCTAATAGATGTTGCCAGGAAGTCTGAATAATGTAACAACTTTCATTTTGCCTTTATTGTGAAGGCTTTTGAAATCATCTAATTATACTTAACTCCAATGAAAAGGGCAAAAACTCAAAATAACGAGAGAAAATGTTACAGACTACTACTTGTGTAGGATAGATGTACCCAAATAAGCCAGGTCTCATGAAATTTGTCCTTGGATACTCAAGGAGCTGATCTATAAAAGAGCCAGTTGTGTTTTAAAGAACTTATAGAGAATGGGAAGGTTCCAGATCATCACGAAAGATAAACTTAAGAATATCTTTAAAGGGCTAAATAAGAGGAGCCCAGGAATTGGACACCAGTCAGAACTAGCATTCAAAAAATACTGTAATAAATTTTTAATAAGCACATAGGGAAAAAATAGGTCAGAGGTGACAACCTGATCTGCTACAAACAAATTGCACTAACTCAATCTTAGGGTTGCTTTCCTAAAGATAAGTCACAGCTCTTGGAAGAAGTGGCAGCAGACCTTGTATTTGAATTTTACAAAGTCTTTGTCACTTGTCATAGTATCAGTCTGAAAAGGAGACCATAAATACTATCTAAATAAAGAACAGTAAAGTGGGAGCAAAACTGCTGAGAGAACTGTCCTCAGAGCACTTGTACTTAGAAGCATGTGCCAAGTATTCTTCAGCAGGGTCCCTGTGGGGGCAGAAATATCCACACTTTTGCTGAAGAGGTAGGAAATGCAACAGAAGGTGTGCTGACTATAAATGTAAAAGATATTAACTTGGAAGAGGATACAGAACATGTAAAATGACAAAAATTCAGAGATCACAAAAAGTTAGAGAAATGGAATAAATAAGCTCCAACTAAATAATATCATAGCAAAGCATCATTCCTTAGGTATTATCAACTGCAAAACATACAGGGCTGGGAACACCTGATGGACCAATTCCTATGGAAAGGCTATGGGAGTCATTGCTGCTGCAACTATAAACCAACTGCTGCTAAAAAGGCAGAGTCCCTAAACAAAAATGCCATATTTCAGAGAGATGAAGTCAGCTTTCCTCTTCATACTTAAGACTTCAGCTTAAACTGCATGTCCAGTTTTGAACACTGCTTACACAGTGGGTGTCTAGACAAAAGCAGCAAGATTGAACCAGGAACTAAAAACCTCCAAGCCCACTGAACAAAGAGAGCCTAAAGAAGGTTTGAGTGCAGGAATGGGAATGATTTTCCCATGTGCAGAATGGTGTGAAAAAGAAGTAATAAACTTTCGGTTATTTTCCTAGGACAACATATGAGGGATTAAAATGCTTCCATTAGATATTAATATAAACTTCTGGGTTACCTACACTGACTCCAACATTTGTTTCACTAGAGAGAATATTAAGAACAATTTAGGTGAACATTTTTAAGTAGTTATCTCCAATATAGGGACTGGTGAGAGGTAATACACTAAAGAAAGCCCAAGGTTATTTTCAGTCCTGTAATCTGAGTTTCCAGAGAACCAGACTTAAATCTCTTATTTAAATACTGGAACTGTAAACCTTCAGATACAGAAAATTTTAAAAATACTGTTCTGCAAAGGCTACATGTGCCACAAAAGGAACACTAAGTTTCCAATCCACATCATCTGCCACAACGAACAACTAGTCAGCTACTGGAGACAATATCTTAGATTAGAAAGTGACTCATTATTAAGGAGAAAGAAAAAGAGGCAGCAGGCTGTAGTAGAAATACCACCCAACCAGAAATATGGTGATGATAATGAAAGAGGATACACATTTTCTTTTTTATCTGATAAATAACCCAACCTACTTTTTCAAGTCGGGAGATATAATCTCTTTCCAGACGTTCTTCAGCTTGTTTCAATCCTAGTTGCTGTTCAACTGTCAGATTGGATTCATCAATAACACCAGTGTTTTCTAAATAATCCACTTCCAATGTATGTTCTTTTGTTGATTCAGAATTCTTTATTTTACCTAAAGCAAGAAACAGTTACTTTCTTCAGAGTAATTCAAGGAGAGGAAAAGTGAAAATTAGCCTACAGAGCAGCTAAGAACCAGACACAAATTAGAGCTACATTCCAGTTTTTTATCCAAACACTGGCCAAGATCACCTTAAACATTAAAAATCATTCCAGCATGTTAATCAGTGTTTTAAAAAGACTTCAGAGACTAATCTGCTAGTAAGAAAGCTGTCAAAAACACAAAATAAAAAGGCAGATTAATTTTGTGTTTCAGTCAAATTCACAGTCTTTTAAATCGTTTGTCATCCAGAACAGAGTAAACAAGACCCCGATGCCCTACTGTAAAAGAAACAATAAATATTAGGCATACAATTATTGTAAAGCAGATTTTGTTAAGGAAGTAAGTCAGAGAGCACTGCCTCAAAGACCCAAATGACCCCACAGAGGCAGTCAGCAGGCAACCCCAGCCCTGGAAGCCGCTGGAGTCACACCTGAACGCTCCGTGACACCTCTCACCCACAGGCAGCAGCCACTGAGCCTCACAACGCTGCTGCTCCCAAACTCAGCCCAGTGCCACAGGGCCAGTTCCTCCACATGCCTGTGTATTGGTCACAGGCCACTCATCTCTGCAAACATCTACAGCAAATTATTCCAGTCGCTTTTACATAAGCAAAAGCGAGGGTTATTTGTGCTTTGTCTTTTCCTTTGTCTTTCCTTTCAAATGAGATCGGTGCCCCCAGACTAGCAAGGAATCAAAGCTGAGTAAGTTTTCAAGTCCTGGTTTCTCAGTGACAGATGGTCCCCACAGTACATAATGGTGGTCTACAAAGAGCTGACTGATCACAGGATGCTGCCACTTGAACTTGTTTTTCCTGTTAAACACTATTAAGACAGCTAAAAAAACCACACACTTCATTATTTTCCTTGTATTTCCATACAAGCAACTGCTGTAGCTGTGGGAAATGCTTCAAACAGAAGGTCTACACTGGCTGGCATCTTAAAACAGCATTTTCATTAAAGAAAAAAATACATTCTAAAGAAGTGTGACAAATCCTGAGCTATGGAATTAATTATCCTAGTGAGACAAAGCTTGATCAATGTATTTAATTCTGACATTGAAAAATATGTGTAAGAACTGCACACTCATAAGGACAACCACTGATGGATGATTGGTATTCCAGAGCTCCCTAAATCAAAAAGCTACCTGTCAAAGCCTACTCTAAACATTTTTAGTAACAAAAAGAGCACAACAGAAAAGAAGTAAAATATTTCCCCTCTACCTATAATAAGAACTTTTCTTGCCCATTTTTCTCCTGATCTTTCTGAAAACCAGTAATAACTGGCATTTCCCTAAGTGGCAGTGATATTAGGAAGGGTTCCCCCTGCATAAGACACTGTATTCACAAAATTGCCTAAAACCCACGCACACTAAGTAGCTTACAAAACTGTTTAGGTCTTAGGCATAAGAAAAAAAGACAGCTATTATCATAATCTCTTGTTCTCTCAGCAATATGCTTGTATTAACATCATGTTCTCTCTAAATGCAACCAGCAACTTTGTACATGTGAAAAAAATAACACGAACAGAAACATTTCAAAGCCCACTTCAGACTGTCAGCAATTGCACCAGAAGAAAATGGAATAAGGCAGTGTTAACTAATACTCACTGAAGTCATCAGGCTTGTGCTCCATTTTTCTCTGATCTGCAGCAGTCTTACCAGGATCACCAGCCTGATCAACACTCGTCTTCAAAGTATGAACTCCCACTGGATTTTCCAGCACCAGTTTCCCTTTCTGAGTAGCTGCTAAGCTTTCCATACCGACCCCATTCCCTGCAATTTGGGAGCCTGGAGCGTTTTCTCCCACCAGCTGGGCTTTTGTCTGTTTCAGGTTTTCCATTGCTGATGATAAATTAGAAAATTTTTTTGCTTTTCCATGACTTCGGTCCTGAACATTTGATCCCAAATCTTTAGTTCCAGGAATACAACTATTTACTTTGCATGATTTATTTTCTCCTTGTTTTTCAGAACAAACATCATTTTGTTTACTTTTTCTGGTGCTATTCCCACTTGGAGAACTTCTCCCAACATCCTTCACAGATTTGTCATTTCTATTATATTTATAATTTTGATTAATTGTAACTTTGACTGTTTTGCCTTCCTCACAGACATGACGGACAGACTTCCTTGGGTCATGATTTCCATTCTTTGAGCTCTTGGCCTCTTCCATTATAGTGAAGACCTGCTTCTCCTGTCTTGAGACCACTTGAAGTGCAATTCTTCAGCAATTTGCAGTTGATTTTAAATCCTCTGTGCAGGCAAGGATCGTAGCTGATTGTCTACTGAAGAAATAATGAGAAGACATTTTTAAAATGAAGGAAAAAGACTAAATCTCTATGTAGACAGCACATTAAATAAACTTCTCTAAAGGAAGGTATTAATACAAATTATAATAGGAAGCATATTCCCCCCACAGGCAAAAGTGCATTTTCACATTACATTCCAGTATTAAACTCATGAAAATGTTGATCATTTTGATTTGTATTTAAAAGACGAGGGCTATGAAGAGACAAAAAAATGGCAGAACATGTTAAAAAACACTCAGTGATAAACCTGCCAACAGCTTGCTTCTTTCTTTCCTTCCTATTTCTGGCTTTCTGAACAAAAACAAGAACCAAGATGTCTGCAACTACACTGGGAAAAAAATTAAAAATTAACACATCTAAAAAATACCACTCAATAAACACACAGCTCAAATTAGCCACTAGAGAAAACTAATTCAGTTTCCAGCAAGCAAGCTCATTTTATTAACCGATTTTAAAAGCATTTAGAGATATAGCTCAAAGTATTAATAATAAACCTGACCAATCATCTGCACCTCTTATTTTCATATAAATTAACTGCCAGCAATTAAGTAAGATTTTGCTTAGAAAGAACCCCCCACAAATAGTAAATATTTTGTTGAGCTGCAGATTAACTTTCCTCATCTAAACCTCAGGCTTTTAGGTGGTATATGTTCATCTGAGATTTATGTTGGAGACAATCAAAGGTTGTGTTTCCAGTGGGAGGAGGTTCAGCACAAATGGGTCTGTTTGTAAGGAATTAGTTTCATTAATATAGAAAATGAAGGCAAGAATCTGCACCAAGAACTTGGATTTTTTTTTTCTTATAACAACATTTAGACAGCAATTGAAAACTATGAGAATGAAGCATTAGACAAAGAAGAAAATTATTTTTGTGAAACTATAGCAAAATATGGAGTGCAGAGTTTCTCTCTTTCCTGTCCAGCTGCATATTTGCCTGGTAAATGCATGACCCATGGAAATTTCTGGGGTTTAGAGAATCCATCACGTATCATTTAGTGAAGAAAATAATAGAAAAGTATATGAATTATAGCTATTAAAAGCATCACAACATACTTTTGTACTTTAAAAACAAGAACCAGAATGAAGGATCAGATTAAGATGTCTGCTTTAAAAAAAAAACAAAACAAAAAACCAAACTAAACAACAAAAAAAACCCCCAACCTTTCTGAATATTATCAGTATAAAGCATAGTAACTTTTTTCGGGCTATATAATACAGTTACTATTTCTCATTTCAATGAGACACAAATCAGAAAATACTTCAGGACACAAAGCATGTACTAAAAATGGTTGTCTTAAATCTCTAAGATTTAAGATCTAATTGAAAATACATATCTTTCAAAAGTGAAAAATCAAAGAAACAAACAAAACCCACAAGAATTTTCCTGAAGGTGCTGTTAGAATCACATTCTTTAGTAAAATATAAAACCTGAAGAAGAAAAAATATCTCCATTTCTAAATTTTTTCCAATGGCTAAGTATTTTTATCTCACAAATACATTCACTTAATATTTGCAGCTATTTTCCATTAAACACTGCACCTGATCAAAAAATGCAAAGATTAAATAATATTGGCCTTTGGATTGTAGCCAGTCTTTCCCATAGCAATTCTAATCAAAAAGCAGCAGGAACTCCTGCCCACCTGTACCAGCACTGCTGAAGCCTCAGGGTGTAAGGAGAGCCCAGGGTCCCCCAGGTTCGTTAAATTCAAATTTCTCCAGTCCCTGAGCACAGCACAAAGCTCTGCTCGGGACACTGAGCTGTCACAGCTCTGGACACGTCACTGTCTTTAAACTCTACGGTGGGTCTGGGTTTTAATTCCATGTAACCAGAAGAGAAACGGCAGCATGATTTTTCAAATTCTAAACTCATCATGCTTTACTTGCTCAACCTGAAGAGGGGAAGTAAAACTCCCCAAACCAACAAAGGAACGCAAAGCACGGAGCGACTCCTGCGGCTCCGGCCGGGAGCACAGCGCGGCCGCTCCAGGCTCAGGGGAAGGAGCGCAGGGCAGCCCCAGCTGCAGCCGGGCAAACACCGCCCTTCCCCGAGCGGGGCTGCTCCTCCCTTGGGCACCCAACGCGGAAAACCAACCCAGATTAACATAAAGCTGGCACCAGGCAGCAGGAGGAGGAGCACGCCTGGCAATAACAAACAACTCGTAGGGTGGGGACAACTCCTGTTGGCATCGCTTCCAGATCAAAGCTACCGGCACTGGAGGAAAAGTGAGGCTGCATTCTGTTTTTGTATGTGTCACGTTGTTAGAATCAAATTTTGAAAGCAGGTTTTAAAAAAAATCTGCAAAAATTATTCAAATTATTTGATTTCATCCATTCAATTAAATACACAATTATATATTCAAAGAGAGAATATATAATCTTTAATCAAATGTAGAAATGTGATGAGAAAAGTAACTAAAGAAATCGCTAGTAAAAACAAGAACCCAGTTAATGATTTGAGTACTGTGATAGTGTCACATATCAAAAATATAATCAAATGTAAGTAGATAGTGTTAAAAAACAGATATTGTCTTTATTCCTAAGAAATATGAATAAAGAGAGGTCATGACATTTCATAAGACAAGAATGCTCTGTACGAAAAAAAAAGAAAGTTAGGAGTTCCACAATGAAATGCAGAATCTGAAATGCAAGTGCAATAATAATGTTGTTGAACTCTGGGATTTCTTTTTCTTTCCTTTTTAATACTGAAATGATTTAGCAAATAAAAAATATTTTAAACTGCTGCAACACATTCAATAGCAACCAAATTACCATCTAACAATGAACTGCAAAATAAACCAACTAATAAAACTTAGGATGAGAAACAAAGAGACCTCTCCTGAACCCAGGACAGACACAAAAAGATCATCCTCTGTCAGACACCGGCCATCTACACATGACAGAACAGGAGAGGGAAATGAGGAGAGGGAAAGGAGTGCCTCTAAAAAAAAAATCACTTGGTTGGAAACAAAACACTGGAGTGAATCAGTGCTGAGGTGGCATCTTTGTAGGAACCTGGATGGCACGTCTTATTCACAAGCTCAGGCTCATTCCAAATTGCCAGACCTGGAATCAAAGAATTTTCTCCCAGCCAGGCTGGCAACAAAACCAGAGCATTTTGCCTGCGTCTGCAAAGTGGGGTATGATTAACCTGTTGAAACCATTTCAGCATATTTCATTTATTCAATATCCCAGTGTTACAAGGGACTCAGTTTCCCCTGCTTTCTGAGTGTACAGTGCCAGTTGCTCCTCTGAAATCTAGCTCAGCTTTTGGCTCTTTTTAGAAAAATAATCTGGCAGAAATACAACAGTTTGAGGTCAGACAAGATACCATCTGACTTTAAACTCCAGAAAAGTATAAAAATCTATACATACCTACAGTAACTAAATTAAAAATATTTAAAATCAGTTTTGGGTAAAATTCATTTTAGGCTCACGAAACGAAGAAACGAGAATGTTTCACTTTCATTTCTGCCAGTTTCTTTTGTTTCCTCCACCTTGCAGACTAGCATTAGAAAACTGCATTTGAATTGCAAAGAATCAGAGTAAGGCTTACTTCCAAACACGGGGAAAAAGAAAACCACCAGAAAACTTTCAAGAAGATATTTCTACCACTTCTTCCACTCAAGTTGTTCCACTGTATTCAACTCCCTCAAACACATACATTTTGGGTCAGGCTTTGATGTAACAGAGCCTCTTCAAAGATGAAGGCCAAGTTAAACTGTGAGCTCTTGCATTCTGAGTTGCTTTTTCGAAAACCTTTTTTAAATCATTTCATTAGGAGCAGAACTGACTCTACCTGGTTTCCTACAAGCTCATTTTGTGTTCCTGTGTCACACTCTCGATCACAGCCCCTTGGGCAAGCAGGGCAGACGTGCTGGAGCCCTGTCTGGTTTGGAGCTACTCCCTACAAGGAAATGGAACTTCCTCCTGCTTCCCCCTCAGCAGAGACCTCTCCTCTGCTGAGCCAAAATTGTTCCAGAAAACAGACAGAAACTCAGTGACCCCTTGACATTACTTCAAATATGTTCTAAAATGTGGTCTCAACTGGCTGAAATGTCCAAAAGTAGGGACTAGAGCGTAGAAAGGCAACTAAAAGGAAAGTGAACAGGCTTGTAAGTTTTGTTTCCCGGGGGAGTACTAGACAAAATATAAACACAGAAAGTACTACAAACGTAAGTGTTATCACCCTCTTTCTATAAAGCATTCCCTCCTTTGAGATAGGGAGACTTGTATTTTATCCATGACCTGCTTTTATCTCTCCCATTATGATTGTCCTTAAGCTCAAATCTCCCAGCCAGCCTTCCAACAGTAAGTGGGGTGATTAACCTCAGTGCCCCCCTCGCCTCATTACCAATACAGTCCAGCTCAACTTCCTCAACAAAAATAAAAGGAAATTCTGCAAAAAAAAGTTACAGCCACAGTCAGGAACAATAGGAAAGGTTTTCTGCACTCTGCTCAGAGTGCAACACAGGTGATGTCTATGGACACCCCTAATATGCTGGGGTGGGGAGGGGGTCTTTTCTGACTATTTACAGCCTTAGGCCCATTTTTCTGTCTGAGAACTTCTACAAATCATTCAAACCTCTCCCATGTTCTTTGTCAATAGTTTTAAAAAATTATCACACATTTATGTTTGGTTATGATTAACTAGACATAACTTAGTACAAACTACTACCTATGCTCGATGTTTTTCCAAAGTACTTAAAACTATGAGAGATTACTGGCCACTAAAGCGCTTCAGACTCCACCAGCACTAAACCCATGGGTATTCTTAGTAACAAACATAAGTGCTACATAATGTTCCAGGATTCCCACCTACTACAGGTTATAGAATTTATCCTAGTAAGTGTAATACTGCCAAAATCTACCCAGAAGGAAGTCAGCACAGTGCACATGAACTTCTAATGCACAAATCAAGGATGTAACAAAACTGGCACTCTGGGCTCAGTGAAGATAGGAAGCTCTGATGCTGTATTTACAATGTGGACGATTGAAAACTTCTAAAGAGTCATCATTAGATAAATAACTGTGTGTGTATATAAACACAGGTAAAAATATGTAACAATGTAACAGGATGATATCGATTTACAAAAGTACTGCTGAAAAAATGAGGTAACAAGAAAGGCTTTGGCTGATACAAAACTTAGATATTTGTACCTACGTATGGTACTTACAATTAAATTATGAAGTGAGCAAAATATGCTGAATGGGAGATCCATAAGGGATATGCTTGTTACAGATTACTCTGCATTGACTCACTGTTTTTTCTACAGCACTGTATGACTCACCGAGAAGGTGAGAAAAACTAACGTCACCCAACACCAAGAACTACCTCTTTCTGACCCTACTACTGCTGCTGCCTCCTGTGCCAAGCTCGGGAAAGCCATCCATCCTCTCTCAGTCACACCAGCTGTGTTACAACTGTCTCCCCTACCCCTCTATTTCATACAGGCTCCTCATGCTTTTGTACATTTTGGTTCTGATCCTAGGTTTTACTGCAATAGTCCTTTACACCTCAGACCCACCTGCAGCAAAAGGTGAAGCTGGAAGAGGGACAGCACCTGCCCCGAATCTCCCATATACTGCACCATTCATGCTGAGAGCAGAGCAGGAACTGATACAAGGGAACTCTAACTTCAGAAATAAACACACACAACATCAGTCCAAGTACCCATGAGGAGGCTGGGAAAGCACAATACAGCACTGCACTGGTTTAGAGCCTTTCAGAGGCTTCCAGAGGCCCCAAATGACCACAAAACTAGTTTAAATGGCAGCCACACACTGAAACCAACTTTTTCACCTTGATCTTAACCTCCACTTATGCTCAGTGCTAAGCTAAATGACAACACAGCAGTATGTATTGTGGCATAGAAGCTTATCTGGATCTTGTATTTAAGCAACAGTGAGCCCTTCATCCAAACTGGAATCCTTGAGGAAGGGATGGTCTTTGAACTGCTTCACACCAGCTGCAAAGCAGTTCACAAACCACAGTGAAAGCAAATAGATCTTCTACCAGTATCCTTATTCACCAGCATCCAGCACTTTCTCTACTGGAAGAAACATGCTGAAAATCACGACTTCAGGAAAGCTGTCAAGAGCACAGCCACACTCAGTGGACTGAGTCACAATTGTTTGTAACACAAAACTGACTCCAGACTCTCATGTCAAGCTTTGCTGACACCAAAAACTAAAATCTGAAAGTTACTTCTTGCTGGCAGTAGTATTTCATGCATCAACAGAAATGAAAATAAGAACATCTGATAAACTGGGATTTTTCCAAAGACTTTCTGAAACCTTAGAACCAAAATTACAAACCAAGGATACAGTATGAGTACACACACATTTCTGTGAATATAAAATAATGAGTAAAAATTAAATTCATGTGCATTGTTACAAAATTTAGGTCTTTTGTACTTCTAAGATAAACAATTTATCAAGCGATATACAAAACAGTATTAATGTGCCAAAAGCACCAGAAATGTTGACTTCCAATGGATTGCTTCCATTGTGCAAATTAACCCATTAAGCAAATTGCAGGATCCTTCTTTCTATGAGTTGTCAGTAGAAGTCAATACCAGCATTGCATTATTTCACTAAGATAGTGACAAAAATAAACTTAATTTAGTAGAAATGTTTTGTAAAGTTTAAAAAGCCAGGATTGCAACTTGAACACAGCATATACTCTCAGACAAATTGCCTTATGGTGTCAACACGAATACAGTAACCCTGAACCATGACTGACAAGCAGATCCTCAGGACAGTTAAGAGAAGCTTCTCAGGAATATCTTGCTTTCAAGTACGACAGAGGGAAATCCTGCTCCCCTTTCTTTCTGCCCATTGCAGCAATTCCCTTCAGAGGGAGCACCGGATGAATGCCCTGCACAGTGCAGGTGTCCCGTGGCATCCAGCAGTTTCTTTACCACTGCAAGCTGAGGTATGAGAAGAAAGTCCCAGCTGTCCTCTGTGCAAGAACAGAACACAGGAGGAACTTTCTGATCCCTCCGTGTCTACCTTCTGGGAACATATCCCAGTATATGTTCTGGGAAACGGTAATTTTATCACAAAATTAATTTTATGAAGGTTTCCACTAAAGTTAAGTAGAAAAATGATTAAAAAAAGCTCATTGCAAAACTGGCATTTGTAAAAGAGACCTCTTACTCCTAATATAGCATCTTCTGCCAGGTACTGTAATTAAGTCATGGTTCCATGGCTGGCTTACTTTTCTTGTCACGGAAATAATTATGTCATAACTATCTGGGGTCAGACCATCCGAAAAGCAACCACTGAAACCGGGAGCACAAGTCAAAAGCACAAACAACATGTATCTTCTATTTTCAAGCAAATGCAACGACCCCTGAATCCAGGGCACGATGCTCAGGAAGCCAAGTAACATGAAGGTGGCATGGATATTAAAAAAAATGTTAGAGCCACACTTAGATACAAGTATCTTTTTAATGTACTAATCTCTACCTTAGCTTAAATCCGATTAAATTGTTTCTCTGTGTGTTACGAGCTCATCCTCCTTTGATAGACCCAGAAACAACCTTAAAAGCCAGGAGGCCTCAGGTAATATGACACATTCAGCCAACTGGCAAATTACAACATATTGCAAAAGCAGCAAAGTCGTTCAGCTGCATTTGTATACAAAATAAACCAACAAAAGAGCACAACCACGTCGGCGAAGGGATGCCTGGGTGTCACTCCAGGCAGATCGTAATCCACGGAAAGGAGAACCTCTCACGGCGGAGCGGGCACGGCTCTCGAGGGCAGCCCCGCACACGGGGCATTTCCCCACGGCCTCACCGACTGCGGTGGTCTCTCCCCCCCGCATTATTTAATTCCACAGGGCGTGCGAACAACAAACCGCACGCACCAGCTCCGGCCCGGATGCGCCCCCGGGGGCGGCCCCGGCCCCCCGCTGACCTTGGGGCGGCCCCCGCGCCGCGGACCCCGGCGCTCCCCCCCGCCCGGCGCGGGGCCCGAGGCCGTGGCGGGCCGTCGAGGCGGGGCAGGGCTGGGGCGGGGGGTGCCGGCGCGGACAGGACCCCTCGAGCCCGCCTTTCCCCGGGCCGCCGCCCCCGGCCGCGGGGAGCCCCCGGGCCCCGGTACCTGTGTGCGGCGCTAGCGGAGCCGGCGCGGCGCCCCCGCCATGCCCGGCTGCGGCTGCTGCAGGCCCCGACGGCAGCGACTCAGTCCGGCCCGGCCGCCATGTCAGCGGCGCGGTGCATTGTGGGGCGAAGGCGGGCGGGAGCGCCCCGAGGGCGGCGGCGCTGCGGGGCGGCGGCGGCGGCGGGGACCGAGCCGGGCACGGTGCCCGCGCTGCCCTGGCCCTGCTGGGGAGCCCTCCGTGCTTCGGGACCTCCCCCGTGCTGAGGGGCCGACGATCCCCCCCCTCCCCGTCTCCCCCGGCGTTCAGGGCCTCCCTCCCCCAGTGCCACAGCGGCCAGCGGGGATGAGGGAATTAGCAGCATATTTTTATTTCTTAATTATCCCCCAACAGCCATCCTAGTTTTCCCCCTTGTTTCTCTTCCCAGGCCTCTTCTTACGTATAGAATCAGCAAGGTTGGAAGAGACCTTTAAGATCAGCCAGTCCAAGCGTGCACCCAGCACTGCCGCTGTATCCCCACAGCCACTACAACCACAGCACCCAGCGCCAGGTCCGGACGCCTCTAAACACCTCCAGGGATGATGACTCCAAAGGGCAGCCTGTTCAATGCCTGACCACCCTAGCAGGGAACAATTTTTTTCTTAGTATCTAATCAGAATCTCCCGTGTATCAGCATAGAACCATTTCCTCTGGTCCTCTCCCTGCAGGCACGGCAAAGGGGCCGGCCCCTCCTCACTACACGCGCCTGTCAGGAGAGGGATGAGCATCTGCTCCCCAGGCCCTATGGAGCAGGTTAGGGCTCGCTGGAGCCCGAGCCTTGATCCCCTCTTCCTCAGGGCATCTCCCCCTCCTCCTGTGCTCGATGGAGAAGGGCAAGTGTGCTCCAGAGACCTGAGGAAATGACTCCAGGCTCCCTGACCTTGGCTATGAAGCTGGCCCCGGCAGCAGCCAGGGACAGTGGCTTGGCCAGCGTGTCTGCTGGCAGATCCGCAGGTCTCCGGGGAGAAGAGCCAGCCTGCCGGCTCTTGGCAGTGCTGGACGGTGACCTAAAGGCACTGGCAAGTGCTTGTCTGAAGCAAATCCCTCTGCGATCCAGTATTACCCCTTTTTGGCAGTGAATTGTCATGTTGTTGGCACTTCCTAGCTCAGGCTAAGGAGGTCTTTCCAGGAAAACAAGGCACGTAAAAGATCAGTGTTGAACTATGAAAGGGGTTCAAAGGAAACGATTAAAAGTAATATGAATAGTAATGCTGGAAACACCACCTCAGGGAGTTTGTGTAGGCAAACAAAAGTTGCAAAATCTGTAATACAGGATTCTATAAATACTGACAAGACATACTTCTGAATGTATTGTTAAGTCAGCATAATCCTTAGAGGTAACCTGGTTTGTTTTTTGGGTCTTTTTTTTGGTTCACTTGAAGTTCATGCTTTACAAAATTAGGACTGGTTAGCTCAGGGTATTGCTCATGGGATTCACCTTTAGGGACATGGGTCAGTCCAGGGCAGCAGCAACAGAAACTGCAGTGCTGCCATGAGGGCAGCTGAGGTTAACTGGATGGTGCTTCCAGCCTATTCCAATCTATTTGACAAAGATTTTATTAGGTTTAGTAGGCCAAAGAGTAAATTGCAGAAGTAACTAGATTATACTTGCTGCTGAATACAGTCCTCCTAGATCAACATTGCGACATGCTAGTGAGCAAACACACGCCAGTTTGCAAACCTGACTGGCATATTTCCTTCAAATAGTTGGACAGACTTTAATATGAACTGGTGGTGCAGTCTGGCTCTGAAAACTTGCACCAGCATAAAGCCAACAGTCTTTGACATAGTCTCTTTCTCTGTGTTCAGGAACAATGTCTCCTTCGTTGCTGATGTTAAAGAATGTTTTATTGCAGGGAGCAATATAGAAACATGGCACTAAAAGAGGAAGCAGAGTTCTACTGCCAGCAGGCCATTATTTAAAGAATTGCCAATTCAATGCTAGAGATCAAAAACTTTCAGATTCAGGGCTCAATTTATGGAGAAAATATGACTCTGAAAGCCACTAAATTTTATCTAGAAATCAGAGATGATAATCACAAAGCTATAGGAAGTAGATTTTATAAAGTCCCTTTCTAAAGAAAAACTTGCTTCTTACATTGCTGTATGACTCATTTTTAGTCCTATACCAAGCAACTAAAATATTATTCCTCAAAAATGTAAATGAAGCTTATTCTGATCATCAATTGAATGATTTTTTAAGATTTTTTTTAGAATTTAGTAGGTTTTAAAAATCTTATAAAATGTATACACTGTAATAAAGCCCCGTTCTCTTTCTCCAGATGTGTCTGAAGAAACTCTAAAACTTCTTAGATAATTTAAGATAATTTATTTATAAAATGATGAAATCATGCTTGACTGTCATCCTGGTCAATACTACAGTCAGGAAACTTATCTGCAAAGAGCTTCACATTCTCATCACAGTGTATCTTTCCTGTAGAGAGCATGGCAGAAGATTTTCCATCTATCCATCTGTATATTTTTGTAGCATATTACATTATTTCTTGATGTTGGGTGTCTACTTAAACTGAAATACATTTTAAAAAAAAGTGAAAAACCTGAAATTATTAAAAACTGTAAATAAGTTTTTCAACTAGCTATATATGGCTTCTTCCCTTACAGTAATGCCAGTCATGCTTGAATTACCTAAGCAAATTTAATCAAAATGTCAAAGATCAACCAAAATTTAGTTTTTAAAAAAAAACAAACACGAAGTGAGATTACAAAATGTAATTTGCTCTTCAGAAGATAAATTTCCAATATGCCTTGGAGCCACTCTTAATTGTTTTCTGTAAATCACTGCATTTTCCTTTTTTTTGCCAGGAGCTATCAGAATCATAGCTATCCATGGCTGACTGGTTTCTTGGTCCAAGAAGAAATCAATGACCATCAAAAGCTTTCTATTGTTGTTACTTTGTAAGTACAAATCCTTTTCTTCCAGCAGGCATAGTAGCAAACTGTACAAATGGCATTTTTTTGCAGACAACCCAAGGATGACATCAGTGCATTGAGGCAGTGTTTTGGCTCTGAATGTCTGAACTCTGATAGCAAACTCAGTTCCTGATGCTTTATGGCTCTTTCTTGCTTGAAAACCCTCCAGTAGTGTGGATTCTCCCATCTTACACAGTGACACCAGTGGTCTGGCCAGTCATTTCTCACCAGCCAGGTGCATGCAGAGCTGAATTTCCTGCAGGCCTGGCTGATGTGGCTGTTTCATGTGGCTTGTTGGTGATTCTGGTTTTGCTGACTGTGTGCTGTGTCTCTCGTTCGGAGCACTCGCCTGCGTAACCAGTAGCAACCAAGCCACTGCTGTCCTTTGACATTACACCGTTGTCACTACATGCTATAGTTAGAGCGCAGAAAAAAGGGCCTTTGCTATACCATCAAAAATCACAACGATATAGTTAAAACAAGATCTTTAGTGGCACCAAGGTCATCGCTTTGATCCCTGTATGGGAGAGTTGGACTCAGCGATCCTTGTGGGTGCCTTCCAACCCAAAATATTCCGCAGTTCTGCGACCGGCATCCCACAGACTGAGCCAGCTAGTGCTTTAAACCCATAAGCATTCAGCTTGCACCACGAAACGCTCCGTTTGGGAGCGTGTGCATCCTCCGGGGAGCCGTCCCGGCGCGGGCAGAGCTCCGGGTGCCGCAAAAGGCCCGTTTGCAGCAGCGAGGCGTTTGCGGCAGCGCGGCCGCGCCGGGGCCGGGCAGAGCGCGGCGGCCGTGCAGCATGCTGGACCCGGAGGGCAGTGTGGAGCACCAGCCTGCCTCCTCCTTCCCCAAAGTCCTCCTCATCCCTCTAGCCATGCTCCTCGCAATTGCAGCGCTCCTGCTCTTAGCCTTTTCCGCTACGCGGCAGAAGGAGCCTGATTTTTACACTTTCAAAGTTGTAAACATCAGGGGCAAGCTTGTGTCTCTGGAGAAGTACAGGGGCTCGGTAAGTGCGGCGGGGAGGGGCGGCTCCCGCCCGGGCTCACTAACAGGCAGCCCTTGCATGTCCGCGGGGCGAGCGCGGGGGAGAGAGCTCGGAGCCCCGGTGCACACGCGTGTGCATCTGGGCTGCTCACTCTGAGGCTCTGCCCTTTGGCCAACACGTCTGGCTAACACAGGCTCCTCTTCAATAAAGCGTTTGCAGTCTAACCCCCGTGTGTGTCCGCGTCTTCTCCTGCTGCAGCCGCCTGTAGACGTGGCAGGCAGGGAATGCTGCCCTCCTGCCGTTCTTGCAGCAGGATGGATTGCTCTGGATTCTGCCTGTTCCATTGGAACCTCAGGAAGTTTGTGTCTTTGTATAACTTACTTTTAGAGTTTATTTCTGCCCTTTAACTGCATGACTTCTTGTGTGTTATTCTTACCTAAATCCCATTCCTTTTTAATGATCTACATTAAAAAAAAAAAAAGGGATTTGATCCGTGGCTAATGGAGTTAACAGATTTCAACGTAGTTAGTAAAAACATGAGACATTACAAAGTATCAGAGTGTAGTGAAATTGTAACAACATCATGCAAATTACTCTCTCGCCGTTCAGTGTGACAGCGATATGAAGACAGGGACGTAGATGAAAGCACGTATGCTTTTGTGATGTCTTCTAAATTGTATTTGCATATTACATTAAGTATTCCCATACCATTTTAAAACAATGTCCCTGGCTATAATATGATTTTATTTCATTTTATTTGATTAGTGGCTTGATCATCTAGAAAAGATGGTAGGTACCTATGGAAGAGTGAAAAGAGAACTTGGCACACTCATTATGCTTAATACTTTCACAAATTATAGAAGCTAAAATCGACATAAATCCCACAAGTACCACTCTTAGCACTCAAGTGACACATCTGTGATACAGCCAGACAGTCCAATAATTTTGCTGCTGCCCCAAAAGGCAGCAATACTGGTCCACAGCAGGTCGCTAAAACATTGGCAGGAAGACAGAGAAACTATATCGGGAGATGCATTTTTTTTTTTCGAGCTCAGCAGAAAGGGGTACTGGTGGATTTGGACCAAATGAGAGGTCAAAGTCCTCATCCCCCTCCATTCACAACTAAGATACAGTAAAACTGGTCTCATGCCCACTCAAATAACTATGTTGGAGAAAAACATGGAATCTGTTTAATATTGAGCAATATTTGTGCTTTTTAAATGAGCTCCTTCCAAAGGCTCTGTCAATAAATCCTGTTACTGGGGCATGTTTTGTCTGCACATCATCTACTAATCTGAATAAGCAAATACCACCTGTAGCTTCTCTATCTCAGGGCCAGAATCCACATGGAAAGGAGTTAAGGGGGAACTTGGAAGAATTCCTTCCAGCCACTCTGCAGAGGGCTGGGGGTGTTCATCCCCTCTGGAACAGGCTGCAGAGTCTGGTTTGGAATCTCATAAACAGGCAGGCTCAGGGTGTGTGCTGGATCCCAGTGCTGTGTGGTTCCAGGCCACCCTCGAGGCATGGCTGGTTTCATAAAGGGGAGCTCTAGAGCTGTATCTGGGAAAGATAATGCCATTGATGAGTGGTATTCTTTGATCTCTGCTAGGCCACATGGAATAGTTTACTCCAAAAAAAGTGACATTGAGTTTCTGTGCTGAATAAAAGATAGATTTGTATTAATGTTCAGGCTACCTGCTCTTTGATAATGTATGTGCACAAGTTTAAAGAAAATTACAGCAATAAAACACATCCCTTTCTGTCGTTATGTTGTCAGAACTCAGTATCAAGATAGGAAAAGGTTAATTAAAGCTCCCATTTATTTCTTAAAATAAATTTGCTTAAATCCACAGTTAGATAAGTAATGTTAAGGCATGGGCTCATCATAATATTTTAAAGCTATTAAAAGAAATCAAATATTATTAAAGTACTATGTGTGAGCTGGTGGTGTTTTAAGGAAAGTGAGTCACTAGTTAGCTCCTGGAACAATGGTCTGTTAATTGCTAAACCAGCTTTTACCAGCCTTAAGCTTTCTGGCAGATGTAGAGAAGACATTTTCTTCAATTCACTCAGCTAATTTTCTTCAAGTCACTCAGCTAATTGATTTAAATAATTATTTAATTGGTAGTCAAGAAACTTGCTAGGAATTGAAAAAAATCCAAAGGCTTCCAGACTCTAAAAAAATTAATAAAGTGTGCTAATTTTAAAACCACAAGAGCCGTGCTAAATATAAACAATCAGTGCAGTGACAGGATCATTCTTCAATAAATCATTATTAATATAAACTTATGTCTATTCAGATAATGGAAACAATTTTTTCATAGTAAGAAAAAAAAAGACTGATTGTTATGAATTCACTTTCTGTTTGAGTGTATCTTGATACGAACCACAACTACCCTCTGTTATATAGTAAAGAAAGGGAGGACTATTACCACTGAGAAAAGAGTTCCACAACCGAAATAGATCAAAAAACTGTCTGGCTCACGGTGTTGTGGAGGCCATCCTTCTGTGGTTTTTCCATGCTACCATAAACTGTTGACCCATCACTCATCTCCATTAAAAATGAAGGACGGTGATTATGGCTGGACAAGAATCAAGAGGATCCAAATAAGATTAATTTTCTACCTAATCTAATTCAAGAATCTTATATTTTATTATATGATCTGTATCTGATATGCTGTAAGAGGCAGTATTCTTACCAAAATAGTACCTATTTGGGAGTCAGAACTCCCAAACATCAACTGTTCCCTGCTGTGTTTGTGCCTATCTGGATGCAATGGTACCAATCCACCCCCCAGCTAAGCACAGTGTGCTGGGGTGGAATTAAACAGTGTCAGTGCAGTGCCTTTGGAAATCTTGAACCATAGGTACTATAATCATGGCAAAACATTAGGCACTACAATTGAAGTATTATTTTAAACTAAATATTATTATTGAAAGTACTGCTAAGGCACTTTGGACTCGGGCTCACTGCAGTCTGAGAATGTGGCTTTACTTAGTGTGGATAAATGCACAGCCACCAAATTACTGCACAAATTTGCTATTGAAGGTGACAGCTCAGTGAGTTGGTGCCATCTGACATTTTTCACTGGTTCTTCCATCAGTTACATGGAGCCAGTTAAGAATTTCTCAGTCTGAAACCCCAATATCTGCTGTCTCTGCTGACAGATCCACAAAGGGTTACTTGAAGCTGAGACAGATTCCTAAAAATGTGCCAAGATTTTTCCCTAAAGGAGGCACCCTGGTGTGAACATGAAGTAAAGCAAAAAGAGTGCAGTGTTAAATAAATGAGTTCACTGCTAGAATGCATGGCTTTTCGAAGCAAAGGGAATGATGGTTTTAAGAGGTCAGACAACAGCTGATAAAGAATTCAGCTGGAATGAAATAGTTCTTGTGAGGTCCATTGAACTGTTTGCACTGCACACTAGGTGGTGTGCTTGACTTGCACTCTCAGAGCCTAAAGTCAGGCATATTGGACTTAATTTAAATCATTAATAGTTGTAAGAAGTCAAAGTACAGCCTCTACGTGAGAGCAAGAAGAGTGACTGTTATTTATTAAAAATTAAATACAGACTAAAAAAAATCAACACATGAAATCACTTCTAATACTGGACATCTGAAAGATAACTCAGGAAAGATTTTTAAAGAATAATTTTAAGTATTCATTGAGAAATACTAATAGATCACAACATTTTTCATTATATATGTTACTTATATTTTTAAGAGGTTTGCACTATTAAATTAGGGAGTTCAGAATTGAAGAATTCAGTTACTCTAGAGAATGCATTTTTCTAAGGAAAAAAGAGAAATATAATGTGTCTGCCATCCCAAGAAATGCTGAGTACAGTTTCCATTTCTTCTGGGGCTGTGTGTATGGAACTATTGTCACTGTTGTCACTGTGAGCTCTCAAGCCTTTCACCACCGTGCCAAGCAACCACCGTTTTTTAACAGCTATGAATTAAAATAGTTGTTTCTTTTTGAGTGAACTCTTTCAAGCCCTCTTTTTACTTAAAATCAAGTAAGTTATAAAAGCTTAATTGTTTTCACTGGCAATTTCACTGGTATCTTTCATATCTGTTTTAATATAAACACAATAGCTACACAACCTTATTCCCCCCAAACCTCCAATGACAAATTCTCACATTTCCCTTCTATTTGAGAGAAGGTACCAATAGAGGTGAAGTCAGTAGGGTGTATGAATACTTCTGCATAATGAAAATTCCAAGCCTTAAACTATACTTTAAAAAGCTTCTAAAATTTAATATGGAAGAACTGCATGTGACTTCAGGTCTTAGTGATACAATTTATCTTTACTTCATGCTAAACTAATACTAAACCACAGTTATCACTATGCTTGATAAATAGGTTATTTGAAAAGAATAGAATTGCCAATAGTTATTTTTTATGTCCAACATACAAATTCTGTTTCAAATGCTGAGAGTCTGCAACAGGAATGCATCATAAAATTATTACCTCTTCTCTGAAAAAAAATCTAATTATATGCCATAACTTTGGCTGTTTTAGGAGATTGAATGTAAGATGTCAGACAAAGCTTGCTGAATGCAAGTGATGATTTGGAGGTGAGATTGCTGCAGGTCATAGTTCATATACAGCTGTAAAACAGTTGTTTAGATTGTATCCTGTTGACACTGCACCACAAAGATGATTACACCAACATGTGCTTTGAAAGATTACCTGTCTTCTAGGGAGAACAGTGCCACTCCAAATCCACTTTAAATTCAGTAGCTGGACTGTGTTGATACTCATGGGTCCTTCCAACTCAGGATATTCCATGGTTGTATGATAGCCATACAGTTATACAAAGTAGAAAATACACAATGTCAGTGTTAATGTTTAATATAAGAAATTACAAATACCAACATCCCCTTAAATTTTCTTTCCTCATTCCTATCCCTTCTACACGTTTCACCTTATGATCCCATATATTACTCAGATATGTACCTTTATATGCCAGTTTGTTTTCTGGCTTTAAAACCACTATGCACACGGAGCCATTTATTTTTCACAAAATATAATTTATTTCACACATCCTATCTCCTTAAATACTTTTGTATGAAAGTATTAGAATGGACTCAATTTATGTAGAATGAGTGGCAACTCACACAAAATTCATGAGAATAACAAAACTCTAAGTCTAAAATTCTAGAAGTTATTTAAGGCTAAAATTATCTCAAAAACCAATGAAAAATTCTTCAAGGCTTTGAGAAACTGGAATATGTGTTAGTTCAGGGTTAGGCAACTTAATATCCCCAATAAATTCTGTTGTTCCTGTAGTGCTCACTCTCAGCTGGATCTGTGCTGGGAGGCACATGCCTGGTGCTCATATCTGACTGACACAATGCATTGAACATGATCCACTGCAGAGCCCAGGATAGTGGGCAGCCTTCACTTCTGGCAATCTCTAATTGAGGCAGCAGACCTTTATGCAAAACCTGTTGTCATTTTGTCACAACTGAGTAGATATACTCTAGAGGTGATGGGAAATTTTACAGCTCACACTGCACAGACCAACCCCAAATCCTGTAATTGTTTCTATTAACTTCCAGGTCAAGACATCTACACTAGCAATGATAAATGGATCAGCCACTTCTGCAAGGGCTTTACATTTAGAGGAAGGAAACATGCTGCAGAGCAGATGCTTCACAACAGATAAATAAACCACAAAAATTACATTTATTTGCAAGTACTTGCTATGTCTTAGCTAGATGGTCACTTCTTAATTATGCTTAGAAACTGCCCAAAAGGCAGAATGGAGAAGCTCAGATTCTCAGCAAACTGAAGATTAAGATTGCTTAGCAGCTGGTTGATCATCTTAGTGCTTGCCAAAGAGGAACACATAAAAGAAATATTAAATCTTCCTCTTGTGAACAGAGCTCAATGAAGTTTCAAATATGTGTTCAGTCACAATTCCTTAGACTTTTTTTTTTTTAATTAGTCTGCATTCCAGGCTGCCTGTTGGAAAATTGACAGGTGCGACACATTTTTAAATGTGCTGTCTTGTTCTTCAGGTGTCTCTAGTTGTCAACGTTGCAAGTGAGTGTGGATACACTGACAGCCACTACAAGGCCTTACAGCAGCTGCAGAGAGACCTGGGCCCATACCATTTCAATGTGCTGGCATTCCCCTGCAATCAGTTTGGGCAGCAAGAACCAGACACCAACAAAGAAATTGAGAGCTTTGCACGAAAGACTTATGGTGTCTCCTTCCCCATGTTCAGCAAAATCACAGTCAGTGGAGCTGGTGCAATTCCTGCCTTCAAGTACTTAATTGGTGAGTAACCTGGAATGCTGGAGGGTTGTTTCTGCTGCATAGAAGTCCTCTGACACAAAATACTTTCCAAAGAAAAAAGAGATCTCTGATTGTACTCACAGAGTGGTCAGGCTCAAAGAGGTCAGAAGTCAAGTAGTCCCTCCTCCTGAACAAGACAGGATTTCTCTCTGTCACCTTTTTCTTACCTTTCAAAAAGGTCTTCAGAGATGAAGACACATCAATAGCAGATGTCTTGTAAAAGCTGGTCCAATAAACCTCTACATAGAATACAGGCCTTGAAATACTCTTCTCTAGGCATACAACACCCTGATCATCTTTTTTCCACTTTGCAGCCTCCTAAGTGCTCCTCCTGTGACAGAAGTGCTGCAGGTTGGATTTATAAGATTAGTCTCTAGAGCTGTAGGATAAGTGGAAGTGAAGCACCTCATAATTCAACAAGCAAAAAGTGAAACCAGGCACTAGATGATGTCCTTGAATACTCACTCCCTTCCTCATTCCTCCCCAAGCACTGGAACAGCCACACTGCACAGTTCCTCCAGTTCCAGTCTGCTTTATAGCCAGCACTGACATCTGAAGAGGTTTTGCTGGTTTTTACCAGCCAGCAAGGCAGGATATTCCCTACCAAGACACTACTTTTCTTGCACCAAACAAATGCTCGAAATACCATTTAAATACTATATTAAAATGTCAGCCTTAACCCAATGTGAAGGAAATGTCTTTCAGCAATGAAATATAGTAAAGCTCAGTGTGACACATTATCACCTGAGCTGCATTCTGCAAGGACCATATCCCTGCTGCTTCTCTCCAGCACCAGTGTTCTCCCAAATCCCACTGAATTTAAAGGAGTGTGGATATTATTTTTGATTACCCCAAGCTCACCCCCTTCCAGGTGTCTGTAATGGATCACTCTGCTACCCAAATTTCCGTGTAATTCTCTTCACATCCTTCCATCCCTGTTTTGTCCAGCAGAGTTGTTCCTGCAGACATGTCCCACGAAACTCGCAAAACTTGTGTTTCCCTGCTCACCTGCCTGCAGGGGGAGGCTGCTGGAGGCTGAGTCTTTATTGAGCACGATGACAACATAGTTACAAGTGTAGGGCTGGCTGTGTCTTGAGGATACATTGAAATAACTTCTGATTCCTTTTGAGGTTTGCCCAATCTATAAACAGCGGAAAAAAAGATGCTAATTTTTCTTTTATTTGTAGCGTCTGTACTTGTGCTTTTAGGGGGATGAGGTTCCTGAACTATCTGAAAGTCCTGGGAATTTTGTTAATCACATAGGCAGAAGAGTAAAGGGTAAGAGTGTAACTTATGTAAAAAGGTATGTGATCAGGAAGGGGAAAACTGTAGAAGATGAGAATTAGGTGGAAACATGGGACAATTGGTTTGTTATTTCTTCATGTAGCATTTCTTGAAATAATCTTCTGAAGCACATGGTACTGAGTGCTTTTGGAGGAAAATTCTGGATAAGCATGCAATCATGTCCTGCTACAGCTATATTTTCGTGCCAAATGCCATTTTCCTATCAAGGTTCATCTGTATCAGGTATATCTCTATAGCACAGCCCCCCCACATGCCCTCACACACTTCAGCACTGATTATTGTGCTTTCTCTGGGCTCAAGCCTCCCTGTTTCCATTAATCTCCAAGGGACTACTGTCTAGTTAAAGCTGTCTGTCAGAAAATTCATCTTATTCAGTCTGAATGTCCTCTTAATTTTACATTCCTTCTTCCTCTGCAGTGTTAATCATCAAATTGACATGAATAAATGTCAGGAATTGGCTAATGTGGTTTTCTAATATTTAAGGGGTTTTTTTTCCCCTGTAGATTCTACAGGAGAAGAACCAACCTGGAACTTCTGGAAATACCTGGTGGACCCCAATGGGAAAGTAGTAAAGGCCTGGGACTCTACTGTCTCTGTTGATGAAATAAGACCCCATGTTACAGAACTTGTAAGGAAAATCATCCTAAAGAAGAAAGATGAATTATGACTTTCAAAAACCTCAGTATGCCAATTGCATCTTAATTGAGAATTAGGGCTGGACTTTGTCTTTTCACACTCCAAAAGAGAGGATATGGGGAAAGGAAATTATGACCAGTTGAATTATGACCATCTAAGAATGTAGAAACCAGCAAGTTAATATGGTCCAAGTAATATAATGTTTTTCTCTGACCAAATTCAGTTTCAATTTTCTAAGAAAGAAGAAATCCTCAGCAATTGTTTCTTCCCCTATTCAATTACTACTTGTTGGCAACACTAAAGGAAGTAAGTTCATATAGGAGGAAAGATCAGAATAATGAGAATGTTCTAGCTGGGATGTCCCTGATATCTACAAATCTGTTGTCATATTTTGATTGCAAACTGAATAAAAGAAACAGCAAAGAGTGCATGATTGACTTAAGGTGTGTGCTAGGAAGAGGGCTGAAACAGATACCTTTAGAGCAGGCAGAATTTGCATGTTCCAGTTACCACAGCCTAACTTAGCTTATTTCACCTGTCTAAAAAGTTTAGAAGGGTATGGGGAAAACACATCTATAAAGCTTAAATATAAAAAAAAAGCCATGAGAATTTCTGCATTTTTTCACCAAAATTATCAGATGACATTTAAATAGTCATTTGAACATCTGTAGGACCAGTCTACATGAAATGGCTATTTTTTCTTCTACTAGCATTTTTCCTTAGAATTACTCTCCCCTCATAAAACTTGTGTTAAATTTGTTTTTCAGTTTATAACACTACCCAACTTCGCTGCATGTACAGAAAAACATCATACAATCAAAATATTTTTTCCATAGAAATAGTTTTTCAAATACTTAATTCTTGCATAACGTTATATAGTTTAATATCACATTAGTGTTACAAATTCTTAATATAACCTTTTTTAACCATAGCAGTCAGGCATCTGCTCAGACTTCAGAAGTTTTAGTTCATGCTAAAATAACACTAACATCTGCAGCCTCATTGTTTCTTGACAGAAACCCTTGGAAAATTTTGTAAGGAAAAACTCTTTTAATCTCAAGAAAAGCTCAATGCTCCCATCCTGTTAACCTCAGGATGCCTTAAGAAGAATCTAGCCTTGTCCAACTGCAGTATCATTGATGAGTAAAAGCTGTTTTTGTGCTTTCTGATGCTTTCAAGTAGCATAAACAATGTTTGTCCATATAATTGTCAGGGCCCATATGTACAAATAACCTTTAATTGATCTGACCATGGTAAAGACTTTTCCCAACTCCTCACTGCCACTAGAGCTCCTCAGCATCCAAACAGGCTCTTGTTGAAATCAAAGGCAAATATTGTGGCATGGCCTGGTTCACAGAACAAGAGGGGAAAGAAGAATACTGATTGGACTCATTCTGTGGTATTCTCCACAGAAGTAAGAGCTCTAGGTACTTTAGGATTTGCAGGAAGAACATGAAGGGCAGAGATTATACTGCACAAAACAATCTCAAATTGCCTGAAAGAAGCTGAGAGTAAGTTTTTTAAAGTTTAAGTGAAAAAAAGAAGAGGGGATGGAAGAGAGAATAAAAGGAAGAAGTAATAGAAGAACATAAGTAAAAGGAGAAATCAAGTAAAAAGAAAGAAATGAGAAAGAAATGAAAAGACAGTTTGCAGCCAAATAATCTTTGGGAAAAGGGGCATGGAAATGTTCAAGTCTGAACATTGATACTAATGATTACATTCCAAGTTCTTTCAGCTACTTCTCACTTGAACTGTGACCTAAGAGTGCAGAAATTGGTGCTTGTGGCAGTGAATATCTGTATTTTCTTCCTCTGATGGTGAGAGAAGTGAACTCTATGCCTGATTCAGTGATTTAGTCTATTCTTACATGGATCACTGTAAGACAATGGTTGCTAAGGATATCATAAAGGAAGGAAAATCAGGCCCAGCTGATATTGTGCAGGGCCAGGGAATCCAACTCCTAGAACAGGAGGCCTTTTTTACCCCACAGACTGTTCCTCTTTCCTCTGTCCTTTGATGCTAATGCAATGCATGCTGTTAGCAAGTGCTGCAGGGCTTAAAATTTTCTCCTTAGAAAGTTTGTTTCTATTTTATACCTAAAGCCTGGACGAGACCAAATCAGGTTATGAAAAATATTTTAAGCCTTTTCTATTTCAATTTTGTGGGTTCAACTTCAAACAAAACTCTGGATTTACATTGAAACAACCTTCTATTCTCTATTAGACAAATTCTACAAGTCTAAAGAGATATGATGGACATGGACAAATATTGTTTCTGCTCCTTTTAACAGCATTACAAGGCACATAAAAAGCTTTCACTTGTCAATAATACTGCAATTGGACAAGACTAGATTCTTCTTAAAGCATCCTAGATTTAAGAGCAGGGGACCTGAGCATTATGTTTTTGTTGAGATAAAAAGAGTTCTTCCTGACAAGATTTTCTTCTGTCAAGGAACAACGAGGCTGCAATTGTTAGTGTTATTATTTTAGTGTGAGTGAAGTGTTTCTGCAGCCTGAAGTCTGAACAGATGCCTGAGTGCTAAGAATAACTCCAGACTGATGCTATCAGAATTGATGTTCTTACAAGTTTGGCCATTTAAAGAGGTCTAAGGTAAGTATTATAAAAGCCTTGAAAAACAACACACTTGAACAGCCTACATGATTTTAAGTACATAACTACTTTCTCTGAACTTAACAGATACATTTTCATTATTAAATTAGGCATTGCATAGATTCCATCCTTTGTTGCACTAAATCAGTTTGTAGAACAAATGCTTTGGCCTTTTAATCAAAGTTCTGGAGTAAAAGTAAATATTCTCAGTTGTAGATTAATACATATCTGTCACACTGTAAGTACTTCATGACTTCCTGCTCAGAAATTGCACTGAGTTGAATTTGACTGTTGAGACTATAAAGAGAGCATGCAGAGATCAGAAATTACTTTTTTTGCTTCGTGAATTCCAGCACTGTTTTAATCTGACAGAGATCTTCCCTACAGCAAGTTCTGAAAACTGTAAAATCCAGCTCTGAATCTATAGCACGAGACTATTTTTCCTTGCCATTTATCTGCTTTGCACAGAAAATTGTAGTGTGCATTAACAGATGAGCACATTGATGCATAGAGAGTGATTACCTTGATCATCCAACTCTTGATCTCCCACAGTCTGCCCCTTCCAAGGTGTGAACTTCTGGCCTGTTGATTTAAACATTAAACTAAGCACCTGGACATGATTATATGCAGCCATGTGCCCCCTGTGGCATGCCATAGGGAAAAGAAATAATTTTAAAACCTAAATATAAGTTTAAAATTAGACAGGGAACTTCTGATCTTTTGAAACTTTGTCTCATAAAGAATGTAATAACCAGACCTACATGAAACCAAAGTTCTGTTTTGTAATGGAATATGCTACATTGAAATAGAGCAATTGAATGAAGCAATAGACAGGGGTTTAAACCTCCCTTTTTTGGCACCATAAGGAGACTAAAGTCAAATACCCTAGTTATCCTGACAGTCACATCCACTGTTTTAGATAAATTCTGGGGATATTTCACTTGAGTTTCTATTGTGATTTTAGTCAGAAACTTCAGTGGCAAACCAGACACAATTTCTCTGTGCTGGATGGTAGTCAATTTATCCTTTCAAACACAATAGCATCTCATTCAAGAAATTGCTGATATTAGTCATGATTTTCAGAAGACTGGACACCTCTTTGGTTAAGCAATAAATTTCATGCCACCTTTGATTATTGAATCAACCGAATATATTCTATGCAGAGATAAATCTATACTCATCTACTCATAGAGCCAGATAGCATTTAACAAGCTTATTTCTGACTCATTCACAGAGAGTCGAGTAAGCAGAGAAATCAGGTATTTTCTGTGACAATTAACAGATCCTGCAGTAAAAGCATCACTGACAAAACACAAAGGAGTTTACAAACCTTTTGACAGCTGAGATACTGAAAGCACCGCATTTGAGAACTAATTCTTAACTAAATTAAAGCCTCATAGCAGAGACATACACAGAGCAGAAGGAAATCACTGAGCTGTACCAAGCATCACCTCAAAGCTGGTCTGTGATCTGGTGCTACACAGCTAATTCATCTACCTAGGCAGCTCACAAACACCGTGATGCTCACCACACAGGATAAGAAACAACAAAACATTTTTTATGCCAACTCTGCAGCACCCTGGCACAGACAACACTGGAGGCTTTTCTAGTGACAGTGGCTGCCCTTTTCCAGCTGTCTGCACAGCAGCTGAAGGCAACCCCAAGGACCTTCCCGTCCTTAGCCTGGAAAACCTGACCCAAGCCATCAATCCACCTGCCTGAAAGACAAGGTTGGCTGTTTTATTTCAAAGCACTGCACAATACCTTCTAAGATCTTCTAAACTTATTCCTGCGAACAAGAACGATTGAAGGATCATTGTGTTTTGTATTCTCCAAGGTAAGCACAGACATGGAAGCTTTCAAGGTGATGGAGATCCTTTTCCCCCACTCAAGCAGAACTAACAGCATCTACCTAGTCAGGGACAGATTCTTCCCTGAGCACTAATTGATGCAACAGTGACACTAATAGGAAGTAATAGTATTCTGGATCAAGAGAAAAGACTGAAGCACAATTTTGTGGAGAACAAACTTGGTAATGCCTGATCTGTAATTGCAATTCCTGTGGAACACTTCCCCATCAGACAGAAATTACAGATATTCCAGCTTCAGGGAGCTGTCGTTTTCGTTTCCTTAAGTGAAAGATGCAGTAAGAAAGCTGTTATTGTATTATATAAAACAGTCCTCTGTTTTTTTTTTGTCCCCCTAGCCCTAAAGGCATTGCTGTTTCATCATAATTAGTGCTTTTATCTGAATTATAGGATGAACCATTATATTTTTCTTTATCAAGCAAGGAAATCTGACAATGATAAAAACCAGCTAGCAAGGAAAATATTCATAAACCACAGATTGTTTATCCATCCTTTGGAAAAGGGCATAATAGTCAAACTGTTCCTTGTAAGTAAAGAGCTTGCTTAAATTCCCTGTTTAAATTATAAATCAGCTTCTCTAATCCTTAATTAGAGTCACATCACTCATTCTGATTTGTTATTGCTTCTACATTCAAAATACTCTTTATTTTATTACTGGTATTTTCCTATCCTCTGGAGAGACCACTAACCACTAGAGGTATCTAGGGAAATGTTTTTCTGGCATATAGCATTTTAGATTTGAAATCTCCTCTTCCAAATCCAGGCACAGTATTTTAAATTTTCAAGCAAAAGTAACACCTAAACTGTCAGTTTGTTTAAGCTGAAACAGTTAGCTAGATACAACTGATGAGAAATATTTCAAAGCTGATATTCATGTTTCCAAACTTTATAAAAAAATACTAAAATGAAAATAATTTCAAACCAATAAATAGAATATAAATGTCATATAAAAAGCTTTGATAATTTTAAAACTTAGATAATTTATTTTGTGAATTTTGTCAAAACATATTTTTCTTTTTCATAAGTTTCAGCTAAGTGAACAGTTTGGTTTTAAAAAATTGACAATTCTTCTTTTGAAAAAGTCTTGCTAGCTTCAGAGGCTACCAATCTATTCTGCCTTTAGCTATATTGAAGTCAACAGGAATATATCATCGAGTAAAAATTGCAATATCCAGTCTCTGATTATATGAATCACTTGGTTTTATTGAGTACTGGGAATTGCAAGACACTATTTCTAGTTGTTAACTTCATGCTCAGTAAATGTGTTTGTCAAGCCATTGAGAAGCTGGGAACAAAGAGTTCATTGAAACAGCTTCAGAAAACTGAAACATTTCAAAGAGCCCACTTAAAAAATAATATCATGTGAATAATTCATGCAGTTAACATGTAATCAGCATACTTTTAATAATTTAAATAGAAGAAATGATGTAAACCAGATTTCTTTTTATGATTTAAAAAGTTAAGAAAATACCAATAGACAGCCCGCTAATAAGGGATAAATTTTTCCCAAGTTTTAGGTGGGAAGTTGTATGCAATGAAAAGGTTTCCTTGTATGTAGAGATGGAAAGTTAAGGGTAAATTATTTCAATGCCAGAGGAAGATTTTAGAGCAGAGGCATACTTTTGCTATCATGCTCTAATAAAAAGTTGAATTGCTGCAGCTCTGGCAAGTGGATGTATAATTCTCTGTCATCTACTGGGAAACTTTTCTGCCCAGAAAAATTTCTGTGAATATTTAATCTGGTCTGACATAGTCCCCTGTCAATTTTACCTGTCAATTTAAAGTTCATTGCTTTTCTATCCTTTCACCTGTGACCATTTATTTTGATTTTTTCCTTGATATCTCCTTCTGACATAATGAAAGGTTGATAGCCCACTCCACAAAGTACCCACTGAAAAGTATCCTTACTGCATCTGTTACTAGGTCAAAACACAATAGACAAAAGGAGGAAAAAGGGTCCAATGGAAGGTATAATGACTTGAAGCAATTTTATTTTCTCCCTCTGGTTTAGCTCATGATCAGAGATTATTTTCTCACTTTCTCTATTACCAGCAGGACAACAAAGGGCAAAGGAGATATTTAGAATGCTTATGTTGGTAATGTGTTGGAAGGGGAGCCCTGGATGGAAGAGGATCATTCTAGTTTGGTGCTGGGACTGGTAGTTTAACTAATTAAATTTTAGAACAACGAACTCTGATTACTTGGTGGAGTCATTCTGACTTGGGTCTCAAAGAAGGCTCTGGCCATACTTTTGTGCTGTAAAACTCAAGATGAGCCTCAGCCTCCTGTGCTCCTGCTAGAAAAACCACTCCACTGCCTAGGATTGAGGGCAACTGAATCTCTGAAAATCTCACTGAAGAAAATCTCTCATGAGTCTGTCCCAAGATGTTCCTTATGTTCTGCACCAGGTACAAAAGCTCAATAACTGCTACCAATGACCAGATCAATGAGCAAAAATTACCTGAGTCTCCTGCACATCCCAATCTCACAGCGAGCACTTGTCAATTTTATATCCTGCAAAACATAATTTCTAAGCACTTCAATATTTATTGAAAATCCTGCTGAAGAATCCTTGTCCAAAATACTGTGTACTAGTCTGAAACATGCCTAGTCCTTCCAAGTAAGCAGCACTCTGAACCTCTTATATGAGATAGTTCTTTGCCAAGGACACATTTAATTATTTTCTTCCTTCCAAGGGCATTTTGTACACATTAAAGCACTGCATGTGAAAAACCTGCTGCAGATTTCTGCATCATGAAGTGTTCAGATTGGGTGCCTTCAGTGTTGGACTTGGCTTCTTGTATTGGAAATGTCTCCTTTCTGATATGAAGCATATGAATTAATCAGTCTGTCATCTTATTTTCCTCTATTAGTAGAGTTGATAATACTAGGCAAAATATTTGTTAGTTAATTAACAAGTGAATGAAATTACATCCTACATGGAGGCTGGTCTTAAAATATACAGTATAATATGAATAGAAGTCCTAAATTAACAAACAAAGAATGCTGTATACCTTCAATAGCTACAGAGATGTGTTGGAAGGATCAGGTGCTTAGCATCTATAAATACTTGGCTTTTTGTCTGTATTAAATCTCTAACAGCCAGTTATAAACTCACATTCTTGTGGCTCTCAGTTGCCTTGAATGTCAGAAATGCAGGAAATCAGCTGTTCTCAGGAATCAAACTCCAGCCACAGTAACTGGGGAGTAATGACGTAAAAAACACTTTAAAAAGAGTCAGTTGTGCTTCTAGCACATCACTATCAATGCTACTTGATTAGCGATCTTAGTTTGTACACTTTGGTAGCTTCAAAAATAAGTTAAAAACCCTCTCAATGTATCCACCAACTCTGATAATTACAATTCCACTGGTCCCCTTTCCTGTGTGCAGTAATTACCTGTTGGGAAGAGCAGGATGACGTCTCTGGGACTCGATGGTGACTCACCGAAGAGTGACCTCATGGCAGGGGACTGATTTTATTACCACTGTTCTAAATACATTTCAGCCCTTGATTTATGAGCTGAATGGATTACTTTCTAAAATGAAGAGACAGTGAAGCATCCGTTATTTCCAGAGAAGTAATGAATGCTCAGCACTCTCCTGACTGTCAGGCCAGGTTTGTTTTAGTGTGGGCTTGCAGCACTGAGCCAGCACACTTGCTATTTCTCTTATTTTATATTCCTGTGTGGAAGATGACTCCTTTTAAGTTACTATAATAACCGGTGCAAGACTTAGAGCAGTGAGATGACATCCCATTATTTCAAAAGAAAGCCCACAAAGTTTCATACACCTAAAGGCAGGTATTTCCATGTTGCTGATTGCACAGAACCATAGAATATCTCAATTTGGAAAGGACCCATTCTTTGAGTCCAGCTCCTCACAGAATGATCTCATTCACATTCTGCCCAAAAACATGGGCAGTTTCCAGATATAGGAGCTCTTTTTTGTAGAATACCTAGGCTTTCAAAATTTCTACACCCAAGAGATAATGTGGAAAGCCTTAAAGCTTAGGTGGATTACTACTTATGTTTGTCCTTGTACAGGATGCTGACTTTATTTGTTTATATAATCACAATTCTTGCATGTTTTTAAACAATATTTCAGACCCTCTGAGAACAAATTGCAGTAATATAAAAACATTACAGGTTTCCTATAGGCATTATTCTGAAGCAGAAAAGAGATTAGAATTTAGAGTGGGAGCTTCTAATGTAAAAATGTCTAGTGTGATAAAAATTCTGAATTTTAGACCTATAACGAGATAAAAATACAAATTTACATTGGGATAGGCAGTGCAGTGCTTGTGTCTCAGCCTGAATATTTCGAATGTAAAATTTAAAATGCAATTCAATTATAAAATAGCAACCAGGGATGCAAAAAAAACCCCAACAAAACATTGAAATTCCATCTTCTTTTATTCTTATATTTCTTTACATTGACACAAATGCTGATTTAAAGTCCAACAACAAAAGGAAGCATGTGAATTCCCAGTCACACCTGTGTACTCACAGCTAACAGTGACTGCACTGGCTCTGAAGCAAAAAGGCTTCACCCCATATTTATGTTTACAAGCTGTACATGTGCAAGATGGAAGCATTCCCCAATAACTGAACCAGCTGGGAAAAACATCTGTGTGCTGCTTTAAAAAACTTCCTAATATGAAGTGAACCAACATGGACTGTTAGCAAACATCCAAGAGCAAAACTGATGTGGTGACACCAACCTTTTCTGCAGCTTTTTTCCACTGACTGTAGAAAACTCAATTAGCTACACACAACTCTGCTCACAGGCTCAAGCTTTTCATGAATCCATCCAGAACTCCCAGCCCAAGGCAAGCTCTTGCAGTTTTTTCTTCACCTGAGGATTCCTTTCTTTTATAATTCAGACTGTGTAATTATGGCTGAACACCAACCAGGCTTTGGCTGCCTTGCATTCACAAATTTACACTATTTGGACAGTATTGTGTGAACAATTAAGACTTGACTCTTACTCCACTAGGATGGAGTTTTAATTATCCACAATGGAAAAGCAATTTCTCAGTGGATCTTTTAATTAATCTTTAAATTCAGCTCTACTTACAGAAAAAAAAAACAACAACAACACAACCCTCCCCCTAACCAACCTAAATAGTTGTCCTTTCTAAAATTTTAGAATACATATTTTTCAATTTAAAAAATAAATGCTTTATTCTAAATTTAATACATATTGAATGTAATGAGGTTCAAAACAAAATATGAATATTTTTAGTGAGATGAAAATGAAGAATGTTTGTTACTGATGGAGGAACTTTAGTAATAATAAGGAATGGTAAAGTAGAACATTTTTAGTCTAATATGGTAATAACTATATTCTGTTACTGAAACTTACAGAAACCTCAGAGCATTGTGAAAAAAAAAGGCTTGATTTTGATTTTATGGGTGAAGCCACTAAGCATATGAGTAACACCATTTTCCCAAATGCATGTAACAAGTGGAAGAAAAGCACAGAACAGAACTCAATCTTCTGCTTCCAAGTTTGTACAGATATCTCTATCACCTTTAGTAAACCAGAGAAACCAGGCTATCATGTGAAAGTTGATTATTTTGGCACCAGTTAAAGCAACAGAAACAGACAAATTAAGGAATGACATTCCTTTCCATTAGACAAACAACAATGCTACTGTAAATTAAGGTAGTTTAGCTTGATTCTGCTTTGACTGCTTCTCTGGAAATGTCCATCATGCTCATGACAGTGTGCTGCACTGATGCTGATTCCACTTCAGTAGCAACAGAGAAATAATTCCTGTCAAAACCCCTGGTGAAAATTCTAGATATGGAAGAATGATGAGAAGATGGTTAGGATGAACAGATATAATCTGTCTTAGGGCCTCACCTAATTTCTAAGAGAACATCTGATTACTGAGACTAACAGAGATGAAATGAATCCCTCATCTGAGATGTAGCTGGTAATCATTTCACCAAAGCAGGACTGAGGAGGTGCAGACCTGACCAATGGCTCACTTGGCCCAGCTTCAGAAGGTCCAGTCTGTCACTCAGAGCAGTTCCATTAATTACAGATTGCGTGGTAATCAGGTGCTCTGATAATGAGGGATACACAGGATTAAGAGATAACAGTAGCATTTTAATAACTATTGTGCAAATGTAGTTAAATTGAAAGACCTGTAGTGTCTTGAAGACATAAAAACCATTAAATCTCTAGTTATTATTAGCAGTCTTTATCTCTTTAATGTTCACAACCATGTTATCAAAGGATAAGCTATGTTAGGTGTTCATAATAAGAATGTATTTTTTATGTTTCCTTTGGATCATCTGCTTATGTCGGACAACTGCAGCTTGTATCCACTGCTGAAGTGAAAAGGGATTTGAAACTGAATCAGGCTTTCTAATTTCAGCTAAAGACAGGAGGGCTATGGAAAACGGTTCTCTTTACAGCATCCCCAAATCAAGTAGTGTTCAGAGATGGAAAACAAACTCACCTTCACTAGCAGAAATGAAGAACAAAACTGAGCTTTTCAAGCTAGAAAATAAAACTGAATATCTGTCAAGAAAACAATTCCTAAGAGTGGCATGTCATTGCTTGTGAGCAATGTAAAGCTATCAGGAGTGAAACACCCTCACCTCACAGAGCACTGGAAAAATGAATCAGTATCTGTGAGGGGATCATAAGTATTACCAAACATCATGGCTTACATAATTCTGTATTCCCACTAGGTATGGTTAACATTCAAAAATAACCTTTTCACTATGCATTAGAAAAGAGTAAGAAAATAAAATCATTAAAAACTCATTGTGAAAGGAGCTGAAACCTCTCCAAAAGTTGTGTGGGTATTAGCTCTAAGTCTGGCATTTCTAAATTCTGAGTAACCTAATATTCTTTGAATGTAATTTTGTACATGTAATTTCTTCTGTTTGAAAACAAATAAAGGAAACAAGAGTAGAATTTCATATTGGCAATGACATGAGTCGTCTGAAATATTTCAAACCACCATACAGAGTTTTGCCATGTGAATTAATGAAATAAAGAATTCACTGTTTGTCATCAGGTGTGTGAAAGAGAACTAAATGAAGCAGACATTTTCCCAGAGGATTTAAATATATTTGGTGATAAAAAAGGAAACAAGCAGACAACTTATGTTCTGTTCCAATCTTCATAGGTAGAGCACAGAGTTCCTGTAGCTCCAAAGGCTGGTCCTCTTTGCCTTGTCCTTTCAATTTGCCTCTTTCCTACTCCTGTTACTTCACCCTATCCCTGTTCCCTTTAATTGCCAAACCCAGCCTTCAATCCTTACCTTTGTCACACCAGCTCCAGTTTCTTACCCCAAACTGGGTCAGAGCCCAACTCTTTGGCCTTAACACCTTCTCTCACACAGGCAGGAAATTTCAGTCCCAGCAATAAAGCTTTTTAAAATAAGAAGCAATTGTAAATAGGCTCCAGTAGAAAGTTTCTCTCCTCCTGCAGAATTTTAACAATAGATGATGTTACCCCCTACATAAAATATAAAGATAGTTGTGTGGGAAGGTTAAAGAGGAAGAATTGCTGCTATTGGTATCTGCATCTCTTTGACTTATAAATGAGAATGAAATGATGTGATGGCTAAGTGGCAGAAAAGATTCGGAGCCAAGGCACACAAAAATATGCCAAAAAAAGTATATAATTTTGTAACAAAACAACTTTTGGTATTTTACAAATATGCTTAATAGGAGTAAATCTAAATTATTGTCCTAATAGCTTGAAGAAAATGAAGAAAATTAAAAGCTTCATTTTGAGTTTACCATGAAAATGGTGGGAAGATATTTTACTGTATTATTTATTCACTGATATTTAGAAGTCAGCACTTCAAACCTGTTTACTTAGATATTTTTCTTTAATCTTCAGTTTTAGACAAAGTGAATTCAAAGTGTGATAGAAAGTGACAATTCATATAAGCCTATGAAACTATAATTTTCTGGTTTGTTGCTTGGTGTAGAATAAATGCTGAAAAGATCAAGAAACTTACATGTTTTCTAAGTGCTATCTTTGATGGAGATCTTGCTTAAATAGTCTGAAATAATAGGCCCATCATTTCTAACTGTCTTATAATTGAGTAACTGTTTCAGAATTATCCCCATAATCATCCCCTACATACAGAAACTACATACTTGCTAGAACCCTTGAAAATTTGCATCCTTCTATTCAAGTAGAAAATGCATTGCAACATATATTTTTTGTCTCTAAAATTATAAATAATTATATTTTACAAGCAGGATAAATGAAAGCACAGTTAAATGATTGAGGCAGTGTCAGATTGAGGGTTTTTTTCGAGTAAGGAGCATGCCAGTTTTGTGCTTTTTACTCAGATAAGAAAGAACTATTTTCCTTTCTGAAAAGGAAAAATAAATGAAAACCACTCCACAAAGGCAACTGCAGTCAAGACAGTTTGGTTAGGTTATTTTTGAAAACTATTTTATGCTTCTGACTGTTCTACTTCTAGATAGGAGAATAAGTTTAAAAGGTAAGATTTGCTTCACTGAGTCATTATTCTGAAATATTTACCAATAACAGCACACAAACACTGTAGATAATGAGGCCATTACACAAACACAAATTACTTATTGGATCTCCATCCTCATTGCAAAACTATCAGTGTCACTTCCTACTTCTATGTTTCACTGATTTTTCCTCTTAAAATTTTGACTGAAACCTCCTTTGAGCATCAGCTTCCTGATGCTCAAAATTACTTTCTTCTTCATTATTTAGTTCTGTGAACAGAGACAGTTGAAAGTCAAAATCTATACCCTATATTGACTGGGGGAATCAATTAGAGGATAATGTGTGTGAAGTACAGTTAAAATGACTAGGAAAATTGGTAGGCTCTAGAGTGACATGAAAAACCCATATAATGATACTTTATACATGTGTTCACTTGCACAGAGAGGATCTCAAAATACAAACACTTTTACATGACAGTGTCAGACTACTCCACCACTATCACAAATCTACAGACTTACAATCTGAAGCACAATCTGGGAAAGCAACTTGCTTACAGGTGATTGAATTGAGAGCAGAATCCAAAATGTATCATATCCCCTTGATAGATTTCAGTCCCTCACTAATACACACAGTTCTTTTTTAGTCCTCTGAGTGACAGCATCTCACTCTACTGCAAGTACATGCCACTTACAACTTCTGTGCCCCTTTCTGTTTTGAACCTTATGCTGTCATCTGCCTTCCTGAAGTGCCTGCTGCTCATGTAAAATGATAAAATATGTTATCTATACTAACCCTGATGTCAATTTAACTTTTTACTCCTAATCAAAGCTCATTACACCATCTTGGCATGACAATTTTGTTTAATTGCGTAATTTGCCAACAGATCACTTTTGAAAGTAATTTATGCGGCTCTTTGTCAATTAATAATTAGGTAATGCTCTTAAGGAAAACCTTGCCATGTAGGTTTGAGGATTGATGCTGATCTACACACCTCTATCATAGTTCATAATTAACTTTCTGTGGAAAGCTGGCTGGTAGAAATGTGTCCCACAACTGTTAACGTGAATGTTTTTAGCTTTTATGTAGTGGTCAGTGCAGAAGCAAAATTCACTTTGAGTTGTCTCTAAATGGAATGGCTGAATCAGGAAATTTTAGCTTCTCTCTCAAGACTCCTTTGCTCTAAACTGTATCAGCCAGAAAAACTCCTTTGATTTGCTGGAAAATTAAATCAGCCCAGTTCTGCTGGCCAATATCTTGTGGAGTCAGGATAAGTAAATAAGAGTCTGTACACTTTTCACATTAATTGTAGTTTAGATGAAGATTACAATTATTTTCAATGATTACAAAAAATGCTGCTGTTCTAATTATTGCATAGACAACATAAATTCATGTTTATGAGTTCATCTGGAAGGCTTGAAAACAGTTACAAGAAAGAGAAAGCTGCAGTTCCATGGCTTTAATTATTTTGAAGACAGGCTTTAAGTACAGCCATAGCAGTCTCTTGGAAACCAATGTGAGTAACAGTAAATCAGTTAAAGATTTGCAGAAGAGTTTGAGTTGCAAGCACCCGAGAAAGTTTGCACATTTTTCCAGAATTAGAGCTAGAGCTTCACTGCACAGGGGACTGACATTCAGGAGGATGATAGTTCAGCACTCAGAGAATAGAAGTATCCTGTTTCAGATACAATTCTGAAAGCTGCTCCTGAATACCTGGATCATTTATCTCTTACTTCCAAGTGTCCTACAAAGGTCTTGGATCTGTGTTACTCTGGAAGCTGGATAACCTCATTGTTAGGTTGAAATGCACTCTTCATTCAGCAGAGACAACTGCTCTTGTCATCTGTGTAGTAACTTAAATTGGTATTGGTAATAGTGAAGAGAGAGAGAAACAGATTTTATGAGATCTTAACCACTAACTCTTACTGGAGAGGTCTGTGTTTTGTCATTGAAATGATAAAAGGATGTGATTTTTTTTCTGACATAAAAGACATTTCACTGGTCAGTGAAGTGCCTCCCACTCCCACTTCAAATCCTATTTCTGAGTGTCTCATCAAAAGGAATAGTTTTTAATTTAAATCTGCCAGCAATTACATAGTTAATTCAGTCACTGAGGTAGATAACTCAAACGTAATTTCAAATGTTTCATATAAATCTTTCCAAGTAATTGGAGCAAGAAAGCACGCTAATTATTGTCACCCAGTAATCACAGCAAGTACAAATTGATTGCATGGTATAAATGAGTATACTGATTGATGAAACAAACAAACAAAAAAAGATGTTGTCACCCCAGAACGTTTCAGCTTTCTTTGAAACCAAATTTCTCTAAGTTTGGACAAAGGATCCACCTTTACTCCAATTCTGACCCAAGTCTACCTTAGACTCATTCAGTATGAGTACAAGTTTGTGTAAGAGCATAAACTGTGATGGGTAATTTCATTTGTTCCACATCACTGCATTAATAATTCTGAGAGGAAAATAGTTATTTGAGTTCTGACTAATGAGAGAAAAATCTCCAAAAGTAAAAGAGCAATGTGAAATAAAAAAATAATCAAGAATGTTCTATATTCCTAAAAGTCTCCTGACCACTTGATTTGGGAATGCTCACTTGAAAACATGAACTGAACGACTCCTGGGTTCATGACTCTCTGCCCCGGCTGTTGAATTCTGGTATGAACAGAACCTTAGTGGAAACAAATCAGGAAAGGATAAGATGAAGAAAAAAACAATCCCAGATGGATAAAGAGAATCAGAGAGAAATACAAGGATAGCAATTCACATTTTGGAAGAAAATAGCAACTGAACAAGGTACATAAAGACATTTCAAGAGATTAATACCTATGACTGGAATTGGACATTTCTCCATCCTGGGAAGTTGTAAGACTTCCTTAGGCCTCTGTTGTGAACACAGGATTGGCAACTTCACAGTCTTGAATCAGTCTCCAAAACCATGACATTTACCCCTGCACTTCGTAGATTAACCACAGCACTTGTTTAGCTGGCTGATTCATACACATGATGTGGGAAACCAGCTGATGGTTTTTGAGCTGAGATTCACCCATCCTGCCCTCCTTAGAGACTTTGCTCAACCACAGAAACGCAGTCCCCGTGTCTTTGTGAATGAAATGACCAGGAGATTGGTCTCTTAATCCCAAATAACAAAGACACTCAATTAAATCCTAACACATACTGTCACCATTGACATAACTGAGGTAAAGTTATGGAAAGGGCTGCCTTCTGGTCTTTGGTAAAGACATTTGGAAACGTCTTTATACATTTCAAATAAGCCAATCCTCAATTTTGTCATGAAAACAATTGATCTGGTTACATCTGATTTCATCAGAACAACTGAAGTGATGAAGTTACAACTCTCACAAAATCTCATCATCATCTAGCCTTTTTCTTTGTTGGTATCCGACACTCATTGATTTCTCCTGATCCTTTTCCAGAGTCTTTGCACCAGCCACATCACTGTCATTCATCCTCTCACTTTGTGCAGTGCATCTTTAAGTGTCGAACCTGGAAGGAGGGACCCCTGGGAGCTCTCCTCGACACGGGACCCAGCGCTGAGGGACAGCCGTGCCCCAGCCTTTGGAGCCGCAGCGAGGGCCGGGCCGGCCCCTCACGGCGCTTTCCCGCCCTGCCCTGCCCTGCCCTGCCCTGCCCGCCCCTCAGCGGCTCCCGCCGCTCCCCGCCCTGTGCCGCTCCCGGGGCCAGTGGGCGCGGCGGTGCCCGCCGCCAGCGCAGCCCCCTGCCCGCCCGGCTCCGCCCGCCACAGCCGCTTCTCCTTTCCTTTCCTTTCCTCGCCTCTCCTCGCCTCCCCTCCCGCCCGGGTGCCGCCGAGCCGAGGCGCCGGGCGGGCAGCGGGCGGGCGGCCGCGCCATGAGCGCCGAGTGCAGCAGTTACCTCAACGCCGACAAGGTGCTGGTGAGCGGGTTCAGCTGCCCGCGGGCGGGCGGCGACGCCCGCGCCGTGTTCTGCTGCGGCTTCCAGGACGTCAAGTACTGCTGCGATGACCCCCACAGCTTCTTCCCCTACGAGCACAGCTACATGTGGTGGCTCAGGTAGGGGAGCGGCGGTGCCCGCCGGGGTAGAGGCTCCGGGCGGGAGAGCCGTGTTCGCCCGGGCTCGGCTCGGGTGTGTGTTTGTGAGGTACTTGTAGCCGGGCACTTTCAGGCTGCCTTTGTCCCGCCGAGAGTAGCGGTAGAGCTGCATCTTTAGCCCAGAGAGACTCTTGCTCGTGCCGAGGTAGTTCCTGAATGAAATAACTCGTGGTCTTGGTAAGGAAGCGCTGGGAAACGCTCGGTGCCTCTGGCAGAGCACCTTGAGTGTCTGCCGCCCTTTGGGCGTGAGGGGAGCGGCTGTCTCGGGGCCTGAGGTGCTGCGTGCCATAAAGTTCCCAGTGACTTGAGTTAGTTACTTTTCCATGTGAGATAAAGCACTACATAACTTGCCGCTTGGAAGAGGCAGATAATGAGCCTGGTGCTCTGCCTGGATAGTGCAGGGATCTGCCTGGATCTCCAGCAGCAGCAGGGAGAGCTGCACTCAGCACCCGGCTGCTCTCTGTGCCTGATTCCCCTCGGGCTCCACAGCATCCACGCTGGCCGTGTCAGGATGTTAGTACACCTCTGCATGGGGCTTCCGCTGTGTTTCTTATGGAAGTTATTATGGAAGTTATTATCTTTGATTTTGTCAAATCCCCTTCTGGACTTGCTTATGCCGTCTGCTTCTGCAGCCCTGGTGGCAATAGTCACCACCTGCTGTTTGAAGATAGATCCTTTCATCTGTTTTATGCTGTTCCCTACTACTTTTCCTGAGTGCCCTCTAGTATTAGGATTATGAGATTTGGTGAACAGCAATTGCAGGTTCAGTTTATGCACAGTGTTTAAAATGTTGTGAGCATTTGGTGCATCTATTCTCAGCTTTCACCTTTCCAAACTGAGCAGCTTTTGGATTATCGTTGAGGCAGATGCTTTGTCACACTGATCATTTTGGTTGCATCTCATCCATACTGTTTTTCACTCCACAGGACTGATCTTGGAAGTGCATAATCTGGAGCTGCATGCCCAAGGTGTGGGTGTGGCAAGGTTCTACAGAGTGGCCAAATCTTGCCTCCAGTCTCACTCTCAAATTCTATTCCGTTGAGGTCTTTGCCAGTTCTCATCAACTCCAAGATTTCAGTGAGCTGTCACTGAAGACTCTAAAACTCTTCTCGAGTTCAGAACTGCCTGTTCTTAGTTTATTGCTATGTAGGCTTGGTTTTACATTACATTATGTACACTTGAAACTCATGTACATCACTTTTGCTCGTTCACTCAGCTTTCTGCAAGTCTTGTAGCATTCCTTGCCCTCAGCATTTGATTGCTTGTAAGGGCTTAGGATCATCAGAAACTCAGATTTCCTTCTTCACCAGGTCATAGATGAAGATATGAATCAAAATCAATCTCAGTGACTTTTCTTTATACTGAAAAGAGACCACTTAAACCTTGTACTTTGCTCCTTATGCTTTTAAGTAGCCTTAAATTTGTAGCAAAACCTTTCCCTAATCCTATATGAATTCAGTCTTTTTAACCTCACTTTCAGTGCAGGGCTTTGTCTGAAAGCTTTTAAAGACATATAACTCTGTCTGCTGGGTTCCTCTATCCATCTGTCCAGTGACACTCCAGCAGGTTAACATGGCAGTGTTTTCCCCTCATCCTAATGCTGATCCTTTCATTAAAGATTTTGTGTCAGTGCCAGCAGCTCCCTGTGGGTAACGAGATGGTTGAGGGTAGAGGCTTTACCATCAAAGGACCTGTCCCTCATATTTCGGGAGGGTGAGCTTGGGTCATAGCCAGGCTCAGATTCAGCACCGGGCAGCCAGACACCCTCAGCACCTCGGCCAGCAGCTCTGCAGGTCCACGTGAGAGCTCCCTCAGGGCTTGTGAGTCAGTGCTGTACAGTACTATGGACTTACTATTTTAATATATCTGGTCTAATATTTAATGTATTATTATTTGAAATCTATTTTGTTTGGTGTAAAGAGTGGGTTGATTGTGGGGATCTCCCAGCCATCCACTGTTGTGACTGACACACAATTACTTGGCTTCTCTGATGTGAGAAGACATCTCCCCGTGTCCTTTTTTACACTTCTGCTATCAAATACTTACACTGTTTTAATGTTATATTTTTGCATAGCCTTTGACTGTTTTAATCACAGTAAACCTTCTCAAGATGGTGGAAAAACTGAGGGAATAAGTTGATACTGCATCCCAACATCTCATGTGGATGTTGTAGGGAAGGCTCTTAAAGCTTGATCTTTTCAAGCACTACCTCCATGAACAGAATCCCAGGAGAGGCTTTAATGAAACACCTCTCTGAAAGCTCTTCCTTTCAAAAGATTTTGTAGGGTCTGAGAAGTGACTGCTTAGCCTTCACATGAGCCCAGTCCCAAAAGTTTGGGCCCAAACTTTGAAAATTAGGGATTTTTTTTTCCTTCTTGCTACAGTAGCCCTAAGCTGATAAAAGGACTCATTGAAATTGCTATTCGTGGAGTTTTGGTTGTGCTTAACTTCTGCCATAAATGACTATATCCATTGTAGAAAATATGTGGATAAATACAATTTACCTTTCTAAGCAAAGTTCTGAGTAGTTAGAATTGAACCACTTCTTATAGATGTTTCCAGTAACAAATAGAATAATTTTTAGTTATTAACACACTGGAAACATTATAATATTACATTTTGAAAACTCTATACATTTTCACATGATAGTTTAGTTAGGAGTTTAAGGAAAACAAAAAAATAACATTTTCTGGCCTCTCAGAATGTTTTGGTGATCACTAGACTGCTACTGATATTGGTTGGTAACAGCCATATGATAAAATCCTTAAAATGCTTCTTTCAGCCTTTGAGGACACACTTTTAAGTCTTGGGTCTCTTAAAATTTGAAACTAAACAAAGGTTAGGCAAACCAACCAAAGTAAGTCTGGAGATGGAAGGGAGAGGATAAGGAGGCTCTGGCAGGAGAGCTGTTTTAGGTTTTGCTTTACTCCAGAACTTGGGGATTTTTGCCTAAATCTTCATTTGCTTGACTCCCCCCAGATATTTGAAAGCAGTGATTGTCTGCTCCACAAGTGGTTGGTGATATCTCAGGGATTCCTGCAGTTTGGTGACACACCATGTAGAATTCCAGGAAGCTGTTGCACATTTCCCTCGTGTTTTTCCTGCTGTGGGAGGGACGTGGCCAGACCCGTTGTCACCCAGCTCTGACAGAAGCAGTTCATGGAGGGTCCCACAGCCTTGGCAACCCAAAGCAATCGTTTCCTGCAGGCCAATGCTCTTTTTTCTTGCTGAATCTCTACTGCCTGTACTATGTTTAGAATTAGACACTGCCCTATCCCTTAGCAACATGGAACCCTCTTTTCCCCTCCCAGTTCTGCAAAGACTGCAATATTTGACAACATCCTAACACCTGCAGTACTGGGAGCTGCTGGACTATCATAGACAATAGACCACTGAGCAACTCTGACACCTTTCACATTTTCAGCAGAATTTATTATGTATAATTAATAATATTAATTTCTGACTCACCCTTTTTTTTTTGCTGGTATTTAAAATAAAAAAGTATAGTTTTTGGTTTTTTAAAAATCATACATCTTGAAAGACTGATTTCCTCAAAGAGAGGAGGATGCATTTTGCTGTCTCTTACAGTTGTCAGGAGCCCATGGAACAGGGAAGGCAACATTAGGAAAAGGCAGAACTCATCAGAAGGTTATTCAGCTTTTGAATCCACAAAACACAGATGCTATAAAACACCAGTGAGCCAAACTGAGCAGCTCAGCCTCCAGAGCAGTGTGCTGTGCATGCACATGCAGTTATCACATCTGCTTTACCTCACAAGCTGAGTAGAAGGGGAGAAATGCTGAACATGTGGTATTTGTACCGAACTGCAGCAGTTATGTTCAGTCAGCCTTTTTGTTTCTCTTTGTTCTAAAATATTTTCTATTTATTTTTGTCACTCTTCTGTGAAGTTTTATTTTTATAATGGCCTCTTTCAGTATCAAATAGAATTCTAATATCCATTCCAAAGCTGTATCTTTTAAGTTGCATGTAATAATACATATTTGATTAAAATTCTGTCAAGCCACCTATAGATTTTATTCAAAATGCCTTCTTAATTAATACCCATAGAGCCATGGTGGCCTAATACTGAGGCCAAGCTTTGCATGGCTGTACCGACCTCCAGGCATCTGTTTTGGGTTTTCAAAATAGCAAGTCTTTTGTTTCTCTGTGCCCATTCTTCCAGTCTCTCGAGTATTTATCTGTGTGCTTTGCAAATACTGTGAACAACACGTCACTGCAACAATGGCATTGGGAACATTTGATTTACTTGGATCCGGGTGACTCATGAGCTTCCTTTTAGTCTATCAGTGGGCAATATTGCCTCTGCTTAGCCAGTATTTAAAATTTCCCTGGCTTTGGATGGTGTGGATGGACTCATTTTATGAATTAAAAATAACCATAGATGTGTGATGCTGAGCATCCACTGCCAGACAAGTCAATGGACCCACTCATCAGCTCTCTGGACACAGCCTGGGGAGCCCTGGGGAGGCTGCTGGCAGAGTGGAGCCTCTCTGCTGAGTGAAGCCTTTGCTGCTGCAGGCCTGGATGTGGCACTCGGTGTAACAGCAGTGAAATGTGTGGCATGGCTCTATCTTTATGTGGAAAATAACTTGGGAGAGTTTGGATCTTCTGCCAAACTTAACATTGCTCGTGTCAGAGTTACCCCTAGGCCTTCACTGCCATCTTTATGCCAGATTGTTTTGGGGTTGAGTGGGTTGTGGATGCAGGGGATTTTGCTCACTGATGAGGCCACAGCTGTGGGCAAGGGGGGCTTTTCAGTTTGCTTGTTTAGTGCCTCTGCTGTCAGAAGACTGATGTCGAAGACACACCCTGAGACCTGTAGGCTGTTACCATGTGACTGCTGGGTGGCCTTCAGGCAGAGTTTAAGGTAAAGAATGGAAGGTGGCAAAATGCTTTTAGTAAGGGCTTTTTAAAGCAGATATGCAGCACCATGGTAATTGCTGTAGAATCTAGAGGACATGCTGTAAGGTTGTCTTTATTTTCAGAGGAGTAATTGTTAAAGTGGTCAGTGATCATAGTTATTTCGTATTTTGTTTCTGATAACAGCTTTAACTAGTAAAACAAGAAAGAAAAGATTTTGTTCTGGTTAAGAAATGTCAGTATTCAGAGCTGTGGAAGACATATTAAATTTCTCTGAATTAGATAAACTAAGAAACAACCCTCCATCCCCAAACTTTAACCGAAATTAATCTTACCGAACTTAATTATACCTTCTCTGTGGGTTGACAGCTTCAGCAGTTTGAGAACAATCTGGTATTGAAACATTGTGTGTTTAAAAAGAGTAAGTACAAATTGTCCTGATGCCTGATTCATTCAGGAAGTGGAATCAGAGTATCTGTTTGGTTTTGTGATGCTGGTGAGGTCTTCTCATGTTGCTGCTGGAGCATGAGAAACATTTCTTGTAGCACATAATCTGTCATGAGTCTTTGACCTGGAGAGTTCCTCAAGTTTTTCTTGCCTTTGCCTTTTGTAATTCCCAAAGCATCTTACACAACTTGTGTAGTGAAACTGAAGATGCATTGTGCTGTGAAATACACAACTGTATTGTTCATGTCATCTTCTACAATTGCATGGAGGAGAGCTACAACCAAGAAGAAACAGATGGCTGAATAGAAAAATATATAATCGTTAATATGTACTTGATCTATTTGGCTTTAGGGCTGTTGACTCTGCTTAATGTTTGGATAATGGTGAACAGTCTCCTTAGTCCTGCACTGCAGACTGGAATTTAAATGGAATCTTACAATAAAGCTTGTACTGTCATGACAAAAAAGCACAAATAACTATTTCTAAAGAGCCTTGTTTGTACTGCATGTTTCTATGGCTCTTCAGCCTTCTGTAATGTGTATTTGTTGTATTTTGTCTTTTTGGGTCAAGGTGTTCCAAGTGAAAATGCAAAAATAGGGCCAGAATCCAGGTGAGATTTCTGAGTGTAGGTCATATTCAGATTCCATAGTAAGCAGAATATTGCTTGCTTGCAAGTTTTGTTTGAGCCAACAAACAATAAGAATTTGCTTAATATGTGCATATATAAACAAATACATACAAATATCCTGTTTAATGCAGATTATAAATACCATGAAAAGTCTTCAGAAGTGTAAAGCTGTTTTTTCCAGGACCATTTTGCTGATAACAAATTATTTTAGCTGTGCATGGAGCTAAATGTTGCCCAAACTTCATTACTGAATCTGACCGGTTATTAATGAAATCCACATGTGAAAGTCATAGTGACAGCTGCTGTTCTCATCCTGCTGATTTTAGGAATTTCTCCTGTGGACATATCTGTGTGCTGGTGCTGTGGGAGCTTGAAGAGAAGCTTTGCAGTATCTTCAATGTAAAATTCATAAAAACATCCCAAGGCACAACTCTTCTCATCTTCCTGCAAGGCCACAGTAGAGTTGACTTCTCGCTGATAGCAGTGATATATAAAGGCATTTTTATGACTAGAAGATGGAGCTTGAAGAATTCAATACATTCATCTGTCTTCTGTCCTTTTGACGTCTGTCAAAATTGTAAATATACCAGAGCAGTAGTATAAGGATTCTCAGTCCTCAGACTTCTCACCTGTGACCAAAAGGCTGCTGTTTCATTTCACCAAAAGTCAGGATCTTTGTCATGGACTGTAGAATAGAGGATTGGAACACAGAAGGCATCAAATGGCCCAGGAGGGTGTAGGAAATGATAGCTAGACTGTATTATATTGGCTCCTTTATTTCATCATGAGAATTTTATATTAGGAAAAGACTTGAAAATAAGGGTTGGAAATCAGGAGAGATTTCTGTATATACATATACTGTCTCACTGTATACCTATGGGAGATGTATGAAGTAGCTTTTATCCTGCAGAATGGCACCTTGATAAAATCTATGTATAGTACTGTATATTTGGCCTCCAAAGTAATTAATTGCTGCTTCTTTGATGCCTTTGATATTGTGAGTAAACTAATTCAGCTTTAGTTTTCCTTTTACTGTGACAAAGATCATGGGAGAATTTCTCCAGTCTTGACTGGAGATTTATTTCATTAATGCAAAGGCACAACAGTGTTCACAGTACTCCACCCTGCTTTGCAGAGCTGCTAACAGAATTGAATAATATGTTTTTTAATACTATAAAAATGGCATTTCAGACTGAAAATGCAGCTTTAGTAGTCATGTTGTTGGAGCTGCCTGGAACCCTAGAATCCCTCTGTGTGTATGTGCACTGAAGAACTTTTTGATCTCACTGATATCAGTTACTGTATGAAGTTATTTCTGATTTTCATAAACACATTTTATGTCAGACTCAGGAGTAATATGCATGAAATGTCACTGAGGGCCAGATGTTCCACTGCTGTGTAATGACATTGACCCTTCTGAGGGCAGTGAAATAACTGCAGTTTATGCAATTGAAGTATTGAGCTCTAAACTTTGGTTTACAGTAAAATACGGTTGCTCCCATGCCTGAGTAAAAGTAAATTCCAGACATCATTTTGACCATTGTTTTAATGGGTCCCCCAGGCTGTTTGTACACTTAATTTTTTTTTGTTTTTCTCTCTTAGTGTTGGAGCACTCGTGGGCCTGTCAATAGCAGCAGTGGTCCTCTTTGCTTTCATCATCACTGTGTGTGTTCTCTGTTATTTGTTTATCAGCACCAAGCCACGCAGCAAACTGGATACTGGCTTGAGCTTACAGACAGCAGGTAAGACTGGTTGTTATTGATGTGCATTAGCACCTGCAGAGCAAAAGCCTTACTCGGTCTTTAAATGGATGTGCAGGAATCCTACAGAGTGTGTTTTCTTTCTGATGGGAATGTCAAGATGTAATCAAGCTGTCCTGCTGTTTTGCCTGCTCTGTGAAATCTGTACCAAACTAAAAACATTTAGCACGAGCTCAGTATATTTCTTTAGTAGTAGGAAGAATGTAAAAGTTTGCAATACTGAGTGAGGGTAAATTAGCTCCTTTATCAGGAAGATACTTATTGACTTTGTTGCTCTGGATTTCCTGTCAAGAGTACATAAACATAGAGCAGTGATTCATTCTAGGAATAAGAATCTCAGGAGAGATTTGAAGTGTATTTTCTTGTGACAGAGAGAGGTCATGCTTTTTCTTCCTTTCTTCCTGACATAGGATGCAGACTTTGAAGTCTAAAACACTTTGTTTCAGTAGCAGTAATCCATGCCTTTGTGCCCAGACTGTGTTGGCAGATCCTGCAGGAGCAGTGCATGTAGTCAGCATTAACCCACTCACATGGAGAAATTGCTGCTGCTGCTCCAGTTCACTACATTTGTGAAATCTGACTGCCAGTCTCCTTGGCAAGATGGAGTGTAATAAGTTTCATCCTTTGTCGTGGACTTCCTAAATATTTAAACGAACTGCTTCAGCAGTTCAACCAGTAATGTTGTAGGAAATAAAAGGAATGTTGTACTTATTTAGGCATTGGAAGTTCAACAAGTTGAAAAAGGGGAATAATTCTTGGAAGAAAGTCCCCTCAGCTCAAGTTTTCTCTTTGCTTGTTATTTTAAAATGCTTCTATACCTATATATAAAAAATATATATAATATATTTATGGCAGTAAATGACCAATGAGTTCCTGTAATTATGGCCTATTATAGAGCAGTAAGCCTCCTCCTGAGTCTAATTTTGTTCTGCAGAGAATGCAGGCTTTGCTTTAAAAGTGGTTCATAGAGCTGTCAGTCCTGCAAAGCCTCTCTTTGTAGCTGTATGAGGTGAGCAAGCTGCTGAAGTCACACATTCAGCAAACTGCTACTAATCTGCAGATTGAAAACTTCACACTTATCCTGGAGAGAGAGTGGAATTAAGACCTGCTAGCTAGAACAACCTAAATAAACTCTTGGGTGGGATGAACAAAATGCTCTTGTGCTCTTCTAAAAGATGGTTGTGTTTTAATTGTAAACTGGCATTATGTTTTTGAACGTGTTGCTGTTTAACTTCTTTCCTCAGGTTTTCCTGCTATGGCGCCAGCTCTTAATCCATTGCCAGGACAGCAGTGCTGTATTTCTCATGCCTTTTATTTTTGTGCCAGACATGTTTGGCACGTGGAGAGCTGGGAAGGAGGCAGGTGCTACTGCATCACTACTGCCAAACAATTCCATCTTTCTGGGTGGACTCGAGCCCTGCTGCAAACCCACATCCTGTTTGGGTAGCAGAGGTTGTTCCTCTCTTCCTGTCATCGGTGAACAGCATCTCAAGTTCCCCCACTGATGACCCAGCATTCATTCAGGCATTGCAAGTCACAATTCTAAACCTTACGTGGCTGGGAAGCTGAGAGATTTTTGCTTTTTCCCAGCCATCACTCGTGTGGTTTGGAGCTTTGCTCAGACAAATTCCTTTGTGTTTAAACACAGTTTTGACTGCTCTCATCCTGTGTTTTTAGCTTTTATTATTCTGCTGCTTTGGCTTCTTCAAATGACAATTATTTCACATCCAAATTCTGATAGCTTTGGCTGTTGGTGAGGTGGGTTGCTGGAAATTGAAAGCCAGTTATTTTGCCAAGGTTGAGAGATCTCTGGAAATGTTTTAGGATTTCAGTGACAAGCCTGAATGCTTGCCTTCATCATACTTGGGTTTCTTTTGCATGGAAGTCATGCAAGGGCTGAGTGTCTGACATGATGGCTGGTTGGCTGCTTGCAGCCCTGGGGAAAATAAAAACAGCCTCTCTCCTCATCTTTCAGTTCTTCTCAAAGTGCAGGAAAACCATACATAAGCAGTAAAAACAAAATAAAAAATTAACAGTTTTTAGATGCTTCAGAAAACTACAGGCCTGAGGACCATGAGTTTTAAGTATGAACTCAGTTCAACATAGCTTTTTCTAAACTAGCATAATTATGCCTTTAGATGAAGGCTGTGTCACACTTTAGTTGTTGAGCAACATCTGCACTGCTGGAGCACTCATACAGCACTCATTTTTGAAAGCAGTATTTTTTATTATATTCAATTTCACCCATACTACAGCAGCTCAGTTGGAGTTTTGTATCTCATTAAACATACAATTGATTATTTTATGCCTTTCCTACCTCACATAATAGCAAAAGTTGGTCATTTTTCTGTGGGCTCATCCAAGATCTCCTAAATACAGAAATAATTTCAAGATCGATGATAAATCTAACAGTAAACTGAATATGAAGCCCTTTATTAAAGTTTCTCATTCTACAAAAGGCATATCAACTGGAATTTGCTTCTGTTTAGCCTTAAACGAATGGTCTTCCATGGCATTAACACAGTTTTTCCTTAGCATCAGTACTGAATGTAACAGATTGGATTATTGAGTTACCTAAGGATCTTTTAGCCCTAGCAAAAATTTACATTTTAATCTGAGCATTGAATTTCAGGAAACATGAGCTCAGCAACTGGTATAGACAAGGAAGAGCTACTTAAATATTACTGGAGTTAGACATTTCTATTTGTAGAGTGCAGAGCTGATCCATGCAGGCAATCACATACAAATGAAGATTCTGCATTTCAGTTGCTTGTTAAGCTCTTTCCAAGAGAAAGTATTTTTCATTAAACTCATTGTAGATGTTTTTGTTTCTCCCATTTGAAGGCTGGAGACCTATAACAGTGGTAAAAAAAGGCCTCAAAGAAATTCAAGCCCTGAATGTGCAAACATGATGTATTTATTCAAGGTGAAAGGGAATTTGGTCACGTGCTTTGTTGTTCTTCTAACAAAAAACTTCTCTTTGTGCAAAAGGTTTATCCCCTTCAAAATGTGGGGAGCTAGGAAGTCACAGGAATTTAAATATTTTGTTAAGGCTGAGTAAATAGTGCTGGGACATCCTCACAGTGCAAGAGATGAGGACTGAGTAAATATTGCATAACTGTGAGGATAGGGGTGGTAAAGAGGCATGAAAGGGGAGATCCAGAGGCACATCTTGGCTCTGGGACAGGTGCACACACACTTGCCTTGGCCAGGCAGCTGATGGAGGAGGAGTGAGCATTTCTGCTGGCCCCTGACAACGGCTTTGCCATCAGACATACAAAAGGTGGAGAGAGCCTCTCCACTTTGGTGACCCAAAGAGTTTTTAAACACATTTTCTGAGTTGCCCTGGTATTTCTGCCAGGTCTGGAAAGAACTTTTAGATGAAGTGTTCCATACCACTGCAAAACATTAATACCAAATTACATTTTATGGTGGTAACTAATACTTTTCCCTTAAAACTTAGCACAGGAAGACCTCTGTAATGCATTCAGAGTCAGACAGCAGGGACCTTTGGGTTGGAGTGTGAAAGAATTGTGGCCTTGTAAATTAATCATAAGTGCTGGGGAAAATGTGCTTTAAGAGAAGTTAATAATTCTTTGTTCTTGCAAAGCGGTGATGTCATAATATGCAAAAGTTCATGGTTTCATTTCATAATAAGGAAAAACACAGCTTGAAAAATAGCCAGATGACTTTCCTGTCCCTATTTCTCTCCTTAATTAAAGATTCCTCATGGGGAGTGATTCAAATATATGAAATATTCAAGTATTTTGATGAAAAAGCACGAAACTCTCACACATTGTCCTTCTTAGCTCAGTACAATTATTGGTTGTGAAAGCAGATAGCTGCTGTTTGAATTCAGATGTACTGCTTGGCTTTTGGAGTGTACATTCATAATTTTGCCTTCTAGGTTTAGAGTAATTCCAACTGTATGGTGTTCTTGCAGCTGGCTTTAAATTTTCCCCAGTTAGGCTGCTTTTATCTTTGCCAGTCATCTACCTCAGATTTCTGTTTGGGGAAAAATCAGCCAAATGGGCTCAACTGTTTAAAAAAAAAAAAAAAAAAAGAATTTTTTTTTTTTTTTTAAGAAAATGAAAAATTCCATTTTGAATTCAAATTTAGTGGAAGGGTACATCACTAGAAAAGATTAAATTTTGAAATGTCTTTATTGTACTCCTTAGCTTTTAAATTTCACAGATTTTCTTGTAGCAGTGAGATTTTTTGCAGCTCATTAGGAGTCAGGTTTTTTATTACAAATATACCCATAGCTGCTGTAGGCTTCAAAAATAAAGTGCCTTCCTCTGTAACTGATAAGAATTATTTTTTTCTTCTTTTTGGGTTTGTTTTTCTTCCAAGCTGAAATAACTCAGTTGTTTTCAGCTAAGACCTTAGCTTAAATACTATTGTACAGATTTTTTCAAATGCTAAACTATCACATCCCATTTTTGCATTTTTGAAACCAAACTGCAGTTTTTTCAATTCAAACAAAATAAAATAAAATGCAGCTTTCAAAACATCTCAATAGCAAATAATTCCCCTTTCCCAATCTGCTTTGCTTCAGTTTCTTATTAAATTAAAATATTAGCATTCTCAACTTTTCATCCTTTTTTGGATATAGGGGACCTGTTTTTCAATCCCTTCCCTACACACTGGCTTGGAGAAAAGTACCCTGCCCAGTTAAGTTTATCTTTTCTGTCTCTTTGTGTTGGCCCACACTTGGGAAAGTGGAAAATGAGGTCAAAGCCAGTGTTGAACTAAAGGGTAACGGGAAATACAGGGAGGCCTGGGAGGAAGATTGAGGAGCTCCATAAGGAGAATTAGATGGCAGGATAAAGCAGGGGGAGAGGCCTTGGAACTGGCAGAAAAAGGAGAAAACTGCAAGGAGCTGATTGCTCCTGGGAGCTTTTGGAAGAGGGATGGGACTGATGGAGCTGAGAGCAGCAGAGCAGGGAGACAGCAATGCCAGAGGGGTGGAGAAAGTCCTGGGGCCAGGAGAGGAGCAGTGGCTGGGGAGCAGAAGCCTGGTACCTGGGTAGAGAGATGGAGAAGGAGCCTGGCAAAGGGAGAATCATGTACAGAATTGAGATTTAGGGCAGAGAAAAGGGAGGAGAGACTCCAAATACGACTTGTTCTTCATGGATGTGGGCACTATCATGGGAAACATAGTAGCATAAAATGAGGACTGGAAACAGAATGAGGAAAGTGGGAAGGGAGTGAAAGAACAAACATCAGATAAGAAAAAAAATAAATTAAGTTGAAAGTGCATTTAGGAAAGTCTTTTCTTCTAGAGCTTTGTTTTCTCAGCTGTCAGCAGGGATCAGTGGAAACTGGCAGAATATCTCTCTCCTCCCTTCCTGCAGTGATCCACTGCAGGCTGCCTTTGCTTCAGTTACTCTGGTCAGTTGGACAAACTCAAGTTATCTGCACTGAATCAAAGGATTCCTGCCCTTCTGCTCCAAGCAGGTGTCTGTATTAGTTAACTGGTGGTATTTTGACTATTACTTACATTAAGCAATGAAGTTGTCCTCTGAAAAACAATATTCAAATGCTACTAAGCTTCAAAACCAAATGCTCAAAAGATGGGAGATTCCAGAACTAAAGATTTTGTGGGAGATTGTAAAATTCTTAACTAAAAATAGTTTTATGTGTTCCTGTTATCACTTTAATCTTTCTATGAAACACAGGTAACAGTTGCAAAGAAATATTGTGAGTCCCCCACACACACTCAGAGCTTTGGGGTCACTGGAGGAAGGTGCACTGAAAGCAACAGTGACTGATTATGTTTGGAGAGGGATGAAAGTTGGAGATTTCTGGTCTGTTTTCTTGAATATCAGAAATTTTTAATACCATTTCTTTCAGGAGACTTCCTGATTTCCTGCTACAGGCCCAGCTTATGCTACAGTGCTGCTCTTAAACTGCTCTTCTCTTTGATGTTTATTCCTTTTTAATACAAGTAAGTTAATAATTGCAGCCTCCCCGAGGCCCAGGAATGCAAAGTGCAATGGATTTGATCTGTCTCATCCTCTAAAAATTGTAGAAGATTCCAGGAACTGTGGTTTTTTAGTGCAGTGGGCATATCTATGTATTACTACTTGAAACTGATAGAAGAATAATGATGTTAATTCTTCTAAAAATGCCTTTGTTTTACAGACAGTGAGGCCAGAGGGAGTTCAATATGTTAAAAACAGAGCCACTGAATGGATTCTACCAATGTTATGAAGAAAAGAGGTACCATAAGAACATTTATTTTCATCTTATTCTGTTGTATTTGTATACTCTACTCTGTTTTACGTGGATTTTATACAATGATTCTTTATGTGGGTTTTTACCTTTTTGAAAAGCACTAGCAAACTGTCTCTGATTTATTTATACACTGCCCTGATGCTGTCCTTGCACAGGGATATATCTGCAGAGACTTGGACAGAGTCCTGCCCCAGACAAATCTCTTCTAGATTTACTGCTACATGAATACTCCATCATGGTTATGTGCCAGACAAGATTATATTCCCCTTATGCTGTTATTGTCCTTTTCCTGAGCTGTCCTGGGTGCACTAGAGCTTACTAAGGAGGCAGACACTATAACTTAGTCAAAACAATTTTAGTGATGAATTGCCAGAAAGGCTCCTGTGTGAGAAAGGGTGAAAGCAGTGAAATTTCTCCTGGGCAGTTAAATCTTCCGTTTGCTTCCTGGGGATGCAGGAATGAGTGCCAGGTAAATTCTGCTACAGAACAGAAGAGGGTTATCTTGCAAGAAAGTTGATTTTCATGTTGAAATCTTGTGTAAAGGTCAAGCTGTCTATGGCACAGACCATGCAGAATAGTGTTTAAAATGTACCCCAGTACAGATGAGTTGTACTTCAGACTTATGAGGACTTTATGAATAATGCAAAGGACTTCAGATGGCATGAAACATGCATTTTACTTTCTGCAGGGGGTGAAAGCTCATGGCTGAACAGCCACAGAATGTGAGAATAGCTGCAGATCAGCAATGTCTGTCACAAGAAAAATAAGTGGTCCTGTTTGCTCAGCAGTTGTTTTCAGATGAGCAGGAAAATAAATGAGTCAAGAGTTTCCTGTTTCATGTATTTTCTCTTGTACCCTTAAAAAAATTCACACTGTGCATCCCAAGTGCAAATGCATCTTTCTCAGAGCTCTTTATCGGCATAACAAGTTGATTTGGGCTCCTTGTCCTTATAAAAATACTGAAGTGTAACAAAACTCATTTCAAAACTCCTAACCACCTCCACATATTTTTTTTTCTGCTGTTGCAAATGAAATGGCTTGTGGGAGAAAAATGCCATGGAAAGACTAAAATGCATCCTGCAGTCAGAAAGCCGTCTGTAGTGAGAAAATCCAAAAATATCTGAGGCAGGCACCAAGTACTGAGATGAGCTGAGCTCTGTGAATGTGCCATTGCTTTCTGAAGGCCGTGAGCCTCTCATTTCCTCATGCTTCTGTTTGCTTGCTTTTCTGTCGTGGTAGAGAGGCTGATGCTTGTGGAGTGCCTGCTAACCCACTGTTGCTTACAGGGAGAGAACTGAGAGGCAGCTGCAAAAGACTCGGGTAGGGTTTGAATGCATGCATTGTATAAAGACCAAAAAATCTGGAAGCTTTTTTTGTGGATGAATTACCCAACTTTTTTTTTGTTGCCAAAATGAGGCTGGCATTGTAGTGAAGACTTAAAATACTTGAGACCTCATTTGGAGCTAAATCCAGGAAAACGATGTCCTTAGCCTGTGAGCCTTTTTGCTTCCTGATTCAGAATGGAAAAGCAGGCAAGGATCTTTCCTGAACTTCAACACATAATATGGCTAAGTGTTGGTAGAAATTCCAGCTCTCTCATTGTTTTTTGTCCTCTGCTTTTCACACCTGCTTGTTGCAGATTTCATACCCACACCTGTCATGGGGAGTCACTTCACAGTGCAGCATTAAGTCCGACAGTCCATCAGTGGCTACAAATTTCTACTGCTGAGAGAAAGCTACAGGTGCCAATTATATTTCCTTTAGCAGGCATATTTCCTCTGCCAAATTCACTGAGTTTTAATTAGGAACAGGACCCCTTGTGCCTGATGTAGTTCAGCATACAATTCAAGCTTGTTTGCCTTCTCTTTTCTAGCAGAAGGGCAAACACAGCTCTTAGCTTTACAAAGGGAAGGGAGAGAAACTAGGCAGATGAAGGCATTGCTTCTAACTTAGAGTGATAATACATTAAATTATTAAATAGTTGAGCTATGCACAGGAAAAATCTGACACAGATTTCGTGAAGACAGATCATGACAAACCAATCTAATTTCTCTCTTTGTCAAGGTAATTTTGCCTATCAGATAAGTGGGAACAAGTGGCCGTGATTACAGATCGTTATGAAAATGCAGTTAAAGAGAAATTTTCAGTGACTCATTCTCAAGCACATTTTTGGAGACAAGAAGGATGTCTTGAGAAGTGTCTGGTGCATTATCCCAGATAAGTAGTAAGAGCTTGGCTGAAGGACTAAAGAGCACATGAATAAAATTTTTGAATGACTCCACCCTGAGAACAGTTGCAAGACTCTGGGGCTAAAACTACCTTTCAGAATTATCTCAGTGCCCTTGAGAAATGTTCTGAAATTTTAAAAAGTGAAATATAATAAAAATCAAAGTACTATAGTTGAAAAGAAGAAACCAAATCCTCAAGTGTAACTGAAGAAGCTGACTGAATAGTAAAGAAATGCTTCCTAATGTCCAGTCTAAACCTCCCCTGGTGCAGCTTTGAACCATCCCCATATATCCTTTCACTGGATACCAGGGAGAAGAGATCAGAGAATCACAGCATGGTTTGGGTTGGAAGGGACCTTCAGGATCATCTAGTTGCAATCCTGCTGTCATGGGCAGGGATACCTTCCAGTAGACCAGGTTGCTCAGAGCTCCACCCCACCTGGCCTTGGACACTTCCAGGAATGGGGTATCCACACCTTCTCTGGGCAACTGTGCCAGGGTCACCATTCTCTCCACATTCCCCTCCTCTGAAAGCTGGACAGAGCAGAGAGGTCACCCCTCAGCCTCCTTGTCCATGAACTAGACAAGCCCAAAGTCCTTAGGCACTGCTCATGGGACACTCCTTCCACCTGTCTTTGCAGACTTTCTTCAGCTTTGTTGGTCTCTTCTGGATGCTTTTGAGTACCTTAACATCCTTCTTTAATTATGGAGCCCAGAGCCACACTCTGCTTTCACAGTGAGGCTGCTCCAAGGTTCAGTCCAGCAGGATAATCCCCTCTTCTGAGTGGTGATTTATCCGTGTTTGACACACCCCAGGCTGGGGTTTGCCACACACTGCTGTCAGGCACGTGGCTGTGCTGGGGAAGGGTACAAATCTAAGTTTACATGTATGTCTCAGGTTTTCATTTAAGTTTATCAGGAATGTGTAACCATCCTCAGAGTCTTCAGCAGCAAATAATCTAGAATCTACAAAAAGTATCACTTATAATTCAGATAAGCATCATTCCTCTTAGTGAACCAGTACTGAAGTGATGTTCTTTGCTGGTTAGGATGCTCTTGCTGCTAGTTGCCATCTGCCTTGAGTCCAGGATTTCATGCTTCAGAACTTCTGTCAGTAGCTGAGTTAGCTGAAATTGTCCAGCAAGACTTCAGTGCATGTCCATTTTTTTTGCATACCCAGACAAGCATTTGCTTCTAAACCCATCTGTGCCAACAGCTGTTGTGCTTTACCTCAGAATCAATCCTGCTTTAATGAGCAATAGAGCAATTTATTTGTATAGAAATTCCTGAAGTGTAGTTTAGAATATATTCTGATGTCTTTCAGAGTTAAAGGCACATATTGTGAGTAGGTCTGTCATTAAAAAGAAATTAAATGCATGGTTTGATGTAGATATTAGTGGTGCATTTTCCAAGAGGCATTGCATAGAAATGTTAGATGAATGAGTGTCTTTATCTACAAAACCTTTTTTGTTTTGTTTTAGCACCATTGTGTGTGGGCCTTTATCACATGCAAGGGGAAATCCTCACTTGCCCAGTAGAGGAGCAGCAGCAGAGCTACCCATCCACAAACACCCCCAGAGGAGGCACTTGGTATTCCATAGCTGTGGTAGTGCCCTTTAGGGGTGCTGTTCTTCACCTGATAAAGCTTAGGAATATAATGAAATACTTGGAAAGAATTATCTGTGCCAGTGAAATGGACTGACCTGTGTGGTTTGTTCTGGATTTTTTTGTAGGAAAAAATCTTTCCTTGTTCAGTCTAAATCCTAACTGTTATTGGTATTTTGCAGATACAGAGCTGTATCCCTCACAAAGCCCCCACCAAAAGAAGCTGTTGACAGAGCCAAGTGACTTCAAGAGATTTCCTAAGCCACAAGGATGGACTGTGATTGTAAACCACGAGAACCTGACTCACTCTTCCAGAGTTGTTTCCTGCCTCTTACAACCACTGTCGATAACCAGAGGCCAATCTGAAGCTGTGCCAGGATGTGTTTGTGTATGGTTGCTATATTGAGAAATTGTGTGTTTTGATTTGCACACGTCAGCTACTGCTGTTGGTCATTTTCATGCAAGTTGTTGTCTCTATCCTGTGCAATTCCAGTGAGGTAACACAGTTGTCAAGCAGAGCAGAATTTGCTACACCATGTTTTGACCAAGCTTTATTTTAAGCTTTCCCCGTGTGCCATCTCACCGTGGTGTCTTCATGTCATGAACATGGTTGTCTTTAGCCAAATGTGACTGTTCAGTGCACAAACCAATGTGAACATAGTACCTCAATAAAATCTGGCATTTGTGTTGTATTTTTCTTAATTTATCATTTCCCCCCACCCTTGTTTCCTCAGAAGATTCTTGTGAATCTAAAAATTATTCTGATGGGAGAATTTTCTACCAAATGGCAAAGTTAATAAAGAATGAATTTTGTAGGGAAGTTTAGATTCTAACAGCTATTTCCACTGGTATTGGTATACAGTGAAATGAATTGAAATAAACATCCACAATTGTTTTGCAGATTCTTCATCAAAATATGTTGGAATATTTATTGAGAAGCAAACTAAAATTTTCCAGTAGTATTTCAGTTCGGAGCACTAATTTGTGAAGTGTTGAACTTCCTTCAGGTAATCAAAGAGCTCTAATTGCACATTTTTTTTCCCCAGAAGCCTTAGGAGCAACCAACACAATCTTAACTGTCATAATTGCATTGTCAATTCTTTCAAGCTTTCAGTCTTGAAATCATGAACATTTATGATAATCATTTCTTTTCATCTTGTGAGCGTTCCTTAAGGTGAGTGATCAAAAGAATTTCGAAACTGTTTAACCATGCTGTTGATATTAAGGCAGTAGACAGATTATACCTTCCATTTGCAGATCAGGCCTAAAACATTTACCTACCATGTCAATTTTGTCTGTAGTTATGCTTCAACTTGTTAAGGCAAAATCTTTGTCTACTGTTTGGGAGTGACATCTTTTTGTGTGATAGTGCTTGAAATTTAAACTCTGTCTGGTACTCTGCATCAAAACCTCAAAGTACTTCTGATCTCATCTGCTCTTGTGTGAAATTATACACCAGTGCCTCCAATTGAAGTAGAGAATGTGGTGTATGTTCTTCCAATAGCTGTCTGTATATAATATTTCATTAAACTGCTGTTTGCCACTATGGACTTGGAGAAAATTAAAACCACATCGGATGCATAAAGAAAATGTTTTTATAACAATAGGAAATAAACCTGATCTTCTGGCCTCATAACTTTCTTGATTGGGATTGTCAAAGAGCAGAAGGGAAAGGATTTATGAGTTTTGCCATCTGGTTTCCTTGGAGGATGCCAGCCATGAGATAAACGTTCTGGAAGCATATGCTTCATTTTGAACCACCAATAAAAGATTTAGACAAGATGAAAAAAAAGATTTGAGTTATTTTAACTTCATACAAATTTGAATCAGCACTTCTTTAATTTTTAAATTCTAAAGATACCTAAAAGTAACAAGATGTACTCGATATTTTGAATGTTGCAAGATCAAAATGTCTTTGATTTCTGTCTCTTGGGCAATTTCAAAATCTTTGATTCCTCAAATAACAAGGTTATTTTCCCCTTGGATACTGGGCTATTTATTCATTTTGAGACTCTTAAGACACCAAAGTAACAGAATTAAAAGTAAAAACAGAATGCAAAAAGAATGGTTCCAGGTCTTTGCCTGTGTCCAATGTCTGTTTTTGTATTCTGTCACTGTATTTAGGAAAACCCATTCCTTTGCCCTTTTAGCTACTTGTTTTGTAATTGAGGGTTTCTAAATGTCACCAAAAATACACTGGTCTGATTAGGGAATCAGCACACTGTCCAGAACAGCTTTCAAATATAATGTGCAGTCACAACAAGGATGACTCCCTGTGCTTAATAGGCATAATAAGCCTTAATGTACTTGTTAGACATAGCCCTAATTTTTGCCCGGGGAACATTTTAAGCTTAAATTGCTTAAATGACCACATAAAGCAAATTCGAGGCTATTGTGCCATCAGCTGTACAGAAGGTACTAAAACTCACAGGAGTTGCTGTGAGCATTTTTTATTGTTTTTTTCAGAGATGAGCAGGTTTTTTAATCGTAGGGCCAAAATAAAAGTTGTGTGAAATAGGCCTCTGAGACTATGGGATGTAGAAAGTGTGTTTGTGTCTGTGCACACACAGATAGCATCAGGGTAGCACGAGCAGCAGCTCCTGATGGATTTCAGTGGGGCCAGGCTGGCTGATTCCCACTGGCAGTTCTGGGCCTGGCTGTTCTTCCTTTGCACTCACACTGGCAGAAGTGGCAGCTCAATGCAAAGTGATCTACTTTTGTCATCCCTACCATTCTCTAGATACTGCAATATTAATAACTGCCTGTTCACTTGTGTTACTTAATCTGACTTTGGCTCTAAATAGAAAATACCTAATCAATGGTGCCACACAATCACTCAAGCACGTAATGATTTTCATAATTAATCACTTTTAAGTATAATTTCTGAAGGCTTTATCCTTTGCAGTTTTTAAATTAGGGAAGAAAGACCAAAGAAAAGTCACAGTCTTACTGAATGAAAATAATGCCTGTTTTAATTATTTTCCTAACATTACAAATGCTAGAGACCATCTCAACTGTTACATCCTTCAAGTTTTGGAAAAAATTGAGGCAGTAAAAGCATAAAGATTCAGCTACTTCCTAGGAATAAAAATGAGAAGCTTTAAAGTTCTGTTCTGTTAGCCTGAAGCTCACAGGAATCCTGTCTTTTAATGTGAAGTGAGGAACTTAAAAATTTCTGCCATAGATTTTAAAGTGATCTTTTCATAGTCATTTGTTTGGAAGTTTATGAATTTAAGAAAAAAAGTACTTGTTTTAACAGATCCTGAATAGTGTGGTAGAGATCCACTAATATATTAGAAGCAGAGAGAGAAAATTCTACAATGGTCTGGCTTTTGGAGAATCAGCTCTGAGCCATGTGAAGGCATATCTGGTTCAAAAAAAGAGATTTCTGCTGCAGAGAGAAATTGAAAAAGTTGAAAACCTCATCTAAACAACCACCATCAGTATCTCTCCAAGTTCCCAACATCATTTATTTCTGGATCTTTGGAACAAGTGCTGGTTTCCAGTGCTCAGTGGGATTATTGCACTTAGCATCCCTTTCCTGTTATTCTCTAGTTCCTGAGTGTGGTACGCAGTAGAGAGAAGTGATTCAGGTATGTGTGTAGTGTGTATAAGATACCTTTGTATGGGAAGAACCTACCCAAGCATCTCTAAAATCCCTAAGTCTGACCAATACACTGAAATTTAGGTTTCACGTGTATAATAAACCAGCTACTTGAAAACATCTTTTTAGCTCCATCCATTATTCCTGTGCTTTTTTCAATTCTCATCCTTTAGAAAAACCGTTGAAGAGCCTTGCTTTATATACTGAGAATACATTTTGATGGCAGCAGCAAAACAGAGTGGTGAAATTGATTAATGGAAACAGCCTAAGTTCAAAGAGATGCATATAAGCACCATTTTTACATCTGATGCTTCAGGATACTAAAGCTGAGCAGCATCTTAAGAAACCACAGCTTCCCTCTCCCATAGGTTGAAAAGAAGCTGGTGACAAGAGGGTACTAAGGACCTTTATTATTTTCTTTCCTCTACCAGCAATGCTGAGCATTTTGCCAGCTGGGTCATGCAGGGTGACCAAGGAGTTTTGAGGGAAAATGGGTTGTTCAGGCTTTCGTGGGCTGTGGCTGAACTTCTGCAGAGTGGATTTGATGGGACAGCATCTTGAGCCACCTGAACCCGTGTCCAGGCAAAATCTGTATCTGTTCCAAAAGGGTGGGCAGAAGCAAGAGCCAGGGTTTGTCCCCGGAAGCAAAGGAGAGCGAGCAGCTGGCTTATGAACATTTTATGTTGTCAATTCTCATGTTTACTGTGATAATCTGAATTTTACAGACAACACCTTGCATTGACCTGGTCCTTTGCCATTATTGTTGCCTCTCTTCTCCCTCTTTTCTCAGACAGCATGTAACAGGTGGAAACTTTTTAGGTGTTGATGCAGGGTCAAGAGAGTACTGAAGTGGCTCTGAAATTACTTTTATGGGACTGTACTCCAAAACAGAAAAGCCTTGTGGAAACCAAGCCTCAGATCAGATCCATCCTTGCCCAAAGTTGTGACTTACTCCAGGGAAAGTGAGATGTTCCTCTTGTTTCTGATGAATGGCTACTTGTTTCTGCAAACAAATGTAAGGTTTAGTATGCTTCCTTTAATGAATGTACTGAGAAATTGAATCAGTACTTTTGAATCAACCACAGAAATTCCAGTAAATTGGATCTGCTTTTTTTACAGTGCTGAATCAAAATGTCAAACCAGCACAACTCAATTATAGGAGAGGAAATAAAACAACATGCTGAATATCAGCAAGTTATTTCAAATTGCCAATGCCATAACTACCTGTGGGAAATGAGAACAAACAAGGCAGAGATTCAGCTGTGGGAAAATTGGCTCAGAGCAACTTGTTTGCGAAGTTTCAGAAGTCAATTTTTCACCCCATCTGAGCTTTATAGACTGGCTGCACCCTTCAGTTATTGCTTTTGCTAAAGAGATGTTTTAGCTGCAGAGAAGTGTGGCAAAGTAAAAGAAGGATCAGTATTTGTGTGTTTGTTTTTTAAGAGGTAAAGGAAATTCTTGTTCTTTCAGTTCAATGTTGGTTTTCATTTTGTCCTTTTTAAAAAGATCCCAAAATCCTTTCTCCAGAGGAGAAAATAATGCAGCTGGGAAATTTTTCTTTGCATTTTTAAGCAGAGATGATTCCTTATTTTAATGATGTTGAGAGACATGGTGCAGTGACTTTAATGTCACATGAGATTGTGTCTGAGTGCTTCCTACAGCATAAAAAGCCAGAAATTGCAAGTGAAATATATGGATTTATTAATGATGAAGACAACAAATTCAGAATCTCTCCACCATTAACAGGTAACTCCAAGAAATAGATTATGTATTCATGCAATACATGTGTTTTAAAAAAATAATAAGAACAATTTGAGCTACAGTTAGGAAAGCAAATGCTGAACTTGTTGGCTCTAATGACTAAAAATACAGATCACCTCTGAGTAATATGTTTCTTCTAAGATACAAGTTATTAGATCCTGTAATTTGTGAACATTTTGTATTTTTTTTCCATTGCCGTGGGAGGGCAGGAGCTGAGAAAGCAAAGGTCATGAGGACTGGTTAAATCTTTTGGATGAAAAGGTTTTGAAGTGGTAACTTGTCCTGCAGGTCCTCACCTCTGCCCCGTAGGATGCACATCCTTCAGGATGAACATACTGAGCCTGGGCAGGAGCTGCTGGAACAGCTGGCACAACCCCACTGTGGTAAAACTGTGGTTTCATTCAAGCTTTGATGAGTTTTTTGCTTTGTGGTTTTGGCTCTGCCTCTTCCCTTTGCTGCTGATTAGCATGTTAATAATGGGTGGCAGTTGGCGTCAAGATCTCTCTAATACGTCACAACTGGAGGGCTTGTTCCACTTGAGGAAAACAGTATTCCTTTCAGATTACCAACAGGCAATGTTTCATATTTATCAGCTTGGCAACAGCAGGTAATGTGAGGAGCCTGAAGAGTTCTCAGTGGTAACATGTAATAAAGTCAAAATAATTTTCTAAGTTATTCAGAATATCACAATATCTTTAATAATAATAATAATAATAATAATAATAATAATAATAATAATAATAATAATAATAATAATAATAATAATAATAATAAAGATGTAAAGCACTGAGCAGTCAGTCTGTAGTGTTAGACAAGGGATGTGGAATAATACTTTAACTCACCAGCTAAGAGTTAATTATGAGCCAGCCAAAAATAAAACCCACAAAACACAATGTCCTATGCAGCTGCTTTTGGGAATAACATAAGGAAACATAAGATATCCCAGGACAGAGAAAAATGAAAGTGCAGAATTCTGTTTCAGTGATATAATGGGACAAAATTAAATCTATAAGTTACTGTTGGGGAATTCAAATACCCACAGAAGGAATTCACTGGCAGATCACTGGGCTGTGTCTGAGCAGTACTCAGCACACATTGCTTATCCTACGTGCTAACATCCAGGGAAAGGGAAATAGACAGGAGCAACAAGCATGAACAGTAAAAAGAGTTTACTCCAGAAGATGGAGTTAGAAAGGACTCTGAGAACAGAAAGCCTGTGGAAGGCATTATTCTGTCTGATCATTTACACCACATATATAATGTGTGAAATTGTGTGGATATGTCCTGTCAGGGACACTGGCCAATAGATAGCCATGTCCAGCTTCATCAGAACCTGCAAAAAATTCTGTGGTTCAGGCTTGTTTGGGCAAAATTGTGAGGTGCAATGCTAGGGATAGACCATCTGTTTCCTTGTGCTATTTGAAAAGCACACAAAGAGGAAAGGAAGGACCAGATTAAAAGCCATTCTCCACCCAGGGCTTATTGATGCAGAGGGGATGCAGATGTGCTGCTGTAGCAAAGAATTCAGTGAGGTTGTTTCCATGTTTCCTTCTGCAGCTGCTGGATCTCAGGCTGCCCTGCTCAACAGTCACCCTGTGACTCGTGGAGTGGGAGGTCACCCAGGAGCATGGCCCTGTCAGGTGCTCACATCCAGGCTTTCACACACTCCTGGACTTTTTCTAGTGTCTAACATGGCAGCAGAGATGTGAGAGAAAGGTTTTTGGGAAAGTTGTTTTTCAGCCTTCCAGATTTCAAATTCTTCTTGCCTCAAGAGGAAATGGTGTTTGTGTAGGTTTCAAGTCTCACAGAATAAGATGATTCAGGAAAAAGTGTTTGAAGTTTTGGATTCTGGGTCATACCTCCCCTAACATTTACACTTTTCCAGTTTGTTCTTCTCTTTCAGATACACCATGTTCAGTACCTAAAACTCTAGGGTTTGGGTGGAAAATATTAGATTAATCTCTGGTAACTTTCAGAACCTAAGATCATCTGAATATTTATAAGGTATGTCTTGAACTAGGTTTGGAATATGAATATTTTAACAAATGTTTGTGTAACACATAGGCTTTTCAGTCTAATGACTAGGAAGAGCAGGCTCCTCCAGTATTAAAGGCACATAACAACCTTTTAAAGAATAAATCTTTAGGAGGCAGGAGTGCTGTACATGCTTAAGAAAGGAACAGAAGGAAGCACCCAGAAACCCACATTTCTCTGGGAGTTAAGGAGCAGACTTCACATGTCATTAAGCATAAATTGAGCCTGACAATTAGATCTGTGGTTACCCATTATTTTGTGTTATTGATAACCTGTGTAAGTTAAAAAAGAATATGATTTCTTAGAGCAAAAATATCATCACATCTTTGTGCTTATTTTAACATAAGGAAATACAGTAGTTTCATGGTGCACTTACATTATTAGAGACAATTTAAAGTCATTTTATTTCTCTACGGAATGTAATTAACACGTCTAATATACCAAGACTGTTGCTGGATCTTGTACTAATTCAGGTGAATGTAGACTTTTGTGACACTGCTATCACAGGAGCTGCTTTGAGGGGAGGCACTTGCTCTTCTGCTGCCAAGGCCCCATAGCTGCAGATTCCACTTTTCCTGTGTTGATTCCCTTTCTGCTGCATTCCTGCAGATGATGTCTATAAAGCTGTGATCAATAAGCAGATTACCAGTGCCAGAGATTAGGCAGGCTGGTGTGGCAAGAGAGAGCTGCTCTTCCCCACACAGCAGCACCAATCTCCAGGAGTCACAGATTTGCTGCCGAGTGTGACAAGCAGAGAACTAAACCTTCAATAAATTTGTTCAGACTATTTTATTTTCTGTGTGCTGAGGCTGAACAAAATACCTAAGGACTTCCAGGCAAGCATTGCATGCCCCAGCCAAAGTAATTTACTCCGTTTTCCGTAGCATTTTCAGAAGCAAAAAAGTAATGAGAAATACTTGGCTACTGTGATTTTCAACTACATCTATTCAGTCTTCCAGAACTGAATAGTTTAGCTGGATGCTGGAATATCAGAGTAAAATTCCCTTCATCCATCAGTGTTCTGAGACCAGCCTCACTGGGCTTCTGCTTCCACTGGGAGCTCCTGTAATATCCATCAAACATTTTTCAAGACTGTGTTTAAACTCCTAGGAAAATGCAGACTTGTGTCACTCCTGGACAATGCTGTGTGAACTAAGAGTGCTTTCATCAGGTCAGAGCTGGAAGCAGGACAGGCCTGTTGCTGCCCCCATATGCACTGCTTAAATTGAGTCTTTGAGAGCCCATGGTAGGAATGGCTCCAACTAATATCAGAATTAGGCTTTGAATCTTAACTACATATTGTGATCCTTCTAAAACAGAGTTACTCAAAGTACTTTTGTAAAAAGGAATAGTATTTTTGTCACCAATGTTTATTTTTCTACCACTGTTGAAGACCCAAAGTCCCAGAATTTACAAGGAATGTAAAATTCCAGTAATTTTTCATTATTTCATTGTGTCATATTTTCATTCAAAATTTCCTATTCATCCAACGACATCCTAAGTACCTACTTGAAACTCAAAAGCACCTAGGTGATAAAAGTGAACACACAGAAGGAGAGGTCTACTGAGGTATTCACAGTACACAGGTGTTTCACTGCAGTTGACTTGGGTGGCATTAGCACTGAGATGCCTCAGGACAGCTTGATGTGCTCACTTGCATCCTTCCTGTCTCAAGGACTTCTTCAAAAACTCATCTCTATGGGTGATGGGGTGGTGGGAAATCAGGGGAAGACAAAGTTCCTCTAGTAGCTTGAAAAATGGAGCGTGAACACTTTTTAAAGGTACTTTGGTTGTTTTTCTGTGCCCAGACTCCCAGGTTTCAAACAGGAGTGAGTGGCTGTCGATGTGCTGCAGTGGTAACGTTTTGTAGTCAAGTACTGTCTGTTGCAAATTGCTTTGCTCCTGAACCCAGTTATGGTTGCTAAGTGACAAAAGCCTAATTGTCTCTCATGACTTTGACTAAGCCAAGCATTTAAAAGCAAGAAAGTGAAGTGATAAGGACGATGCAGCTCTCCTGCTGTCTGTATAACAAGGCAGGTTTGATACTAATCTGTTTTCCAGAGCAGACAAAGGTGTTTGTTTGCTGTTCTTCTCCACTAACTTTATTATTCCTGATAATATTATAGGGAAATACATTAATTGCTATGGTAATCGTAACAGGAAGCAATTACTTTCAGCAAACAGCAACTAATTCACCTTCCCAAATTTGTTTGTGGAGACACCTGCCCTTAATCCAAGATTTATAACAAACATTTTTTCTGGAAATTAAAAAAAGAAAGCTACTGCGTGCTCTTTGATGGGGAACAAATCTGTATATTAGGGATCTTACCCATGGCCAAACTCCAAGGACAAAAACAGATATTTAAAATTCTCATTATTTTTGTAAGCATCTCATGTGAGAATCTCTTCGGGGTGGCTTAGAACTACTTTTAGTTGTGATCGGTAATTGGTGTAGACAAAAATAAAAAATACTTGGGAAAAGGAAGTAAAGTAATGTAAAAGCTGGCACCAGCTTGGTTTCAGTTGAAATACCCCATAATGTTGTTCTTACTTCCCTATCTGAGGACTTTAAAGAAGGTACCTATGTGAATACAGATTTAGAAGATATTAAAATAAAAAACATTACAGAGCATGTTTGCTATGTTAACATATGATTGTTACTGGGCAAACTGATGAAATACTGCAGCATTAACAGTACTAAAGTGTTGTTGAATGTCTCACAAAGGCATTAAATTACATCTAAAGATCAAATTCCATAACTTAATAATGTGTATAACAGCTTTCCCTTGTGTTTCTTTTGTTTTTTAAGCAATGTCTCTTACCCAGTAATACTTCATAAATTGTTTTGGCTTTTTTTAATCCTCTGTGCCTGACCTAGGTTGAAAACTTTTGTTGATAAACAGCTCCAGCAGTGTTTATTATTCAAAACAGCATTCCTCAACATCAGTAATATTCATTAAACCCTTCAGAATGAGAACCCCCCAAACTACTAATTACCAGGGTGTTGTGTTGCTCACATAAGTAAACTGAGAGACAATAAATCCTGTTTTTTACTTGGAAAGATGGCATTTTCTGCTCTATGCTCTCCAGTGCAAGGCCAGCCCTGGAAGATACCCATAGGCACATTAGCAGGGGATTTTTTCTAGCCAGGATGAAGGTGGAGGTGAAGGATTAATAAGAATCGATGCCCTGTTTCCCACCTATCTGCCACATTTAGAAGTGTTCTCCAGGGACTCCAGAGCAGTACAGTCCATAGCTAGAGGCTGGAGTCAGCACAGCAGGCTAAGGAAAATGAAAGGAAGCTGGCACTAAGTTGGCTTACTAAAATTTTCTGTACACGTCATCTCCCAGGTTTGGTTTGCCATGGCAAAAGTACATCCCAAATCCATAAGTTGCATTTCATCCTTGTAGCAACTCTTTTCTCTGGAGAAAGAGCTCTACAATGTTAAATCATATTGATGTTTTCCAGTGCTCTTTATTTCTAGTGTAATGATTTATGGTCCTGGGGCTGATAGGCAGAATAAGTAGAATCCCTGGAGCTTTTCTGGATGGGAACGTTTGCCAAGCCCTGAGCAGCACAACTCATAACAGCATGTTAAGGCCATATTTGCTTTTAATCTCTGCTTCACTCCATGTGCCAGCAATTTTGAGGAATAATTGACATTACCTTGAATCCAATGGTCTGCTTACATTTTTTTTAATGTGCAGACGTGATCTTACTCTGCTTGCTAGGAAAATACCATCTCCAGACAACGGGTTAGCAAAGCCCTGAATCTGGGCTGATATCTGCTCAGCTTCAGGACTGTGCTCTATGGCTCCCAGCCAGCCTGAAACACATGCTGGGAGAGCTCAGGAGAGAGCAGGAGAAGAGGAAAGAAAGGTGGACTGGTCTTAAAGAAGTTGAAGTGAGATTTATGAAACAGACTGTAGCCTACTTCTCCATCAAACCATGTGAATTAAGCACTTTGCTGCACCTCCAGATACCTGGATGCAGTTCAAAATCTTCCTTAGTATGAATTAATGTGATTGGAGTCAGAATTCTTCTTGCTAGGTGCTTTCTTTAAATGAAATATAATCTAATTATGTGTACTAATTATCAAGGAAAGCATATCATAACTCCCTCAGCACAATTCCAGAATATAATCCCAATGCTTTAGTGTTTGGGATAGTACAATGCTGCAAGGTTGGACACCATGTGATTTTTAAGCAATGCAAAAAGTATGTGAACTGCCATTGTACACATTGTGTCTTCCAATACCCGGTTTTCAAATAGCAGTTCAGTTTTCCAGCTTTATTTATGTGGCTCAGAAGGGCAAAGGACTGAACTAAAACAGTTTTTAAAAAATAACTATTTCATTAAAACCTGGCATTCAGCCACTAAAGAATTCCCCAGTGGCCAAATGAAAACTGAAGAGTGTTGAGGGATATTAATGTCGTGTTAAGCCATATCTGCCTTTGCCTTCCAAATTAGAAACAATCAGAATTAGCTGAGGAAAAAAAAATTGCTCCAGTCAAATCAAATTTTAAAAGATACAAAATTATTAGAGTGAGGTAAATTCATGGGGAATATGAAGGGCAGCTGGAAATGTGAATTAATCAGCAATACGGATATGGAGATCTTGAAAACCAAATTGTTCAATAAAATTATAGCAATGTTGTTTTAGTCTTCTTCCCAGACAATTAACAAATTGGATTGTCTCTCTATTTTACCACTGATTAAAAAGCTGAAAGACCCATTCTGATGTGCCAGAGGATTACAAGAGAAGGCATCCAAGTGTACAGCCTGGGCACTGCACTGCCTTATGCACACTCACCACAGACAGCTGCTCTCCCACAGCCCCCCTAAATACACCAGGCCCCTGCCTCTTGGTACCTGAATTCTCCATGTTTGCTTGGATTTCTGGTGAACATTGTAGTCTTCATCACCAGGATGAAATGAAGAACTTGAAGCACAAATAATGAGTAAGCTGCTGTATCTGCTATTTCAGTGAGAGAGAGACTGGGCTACTTTATTCCTGAATTTACAAAAGCAGCTCTAATTAACAGGATGTTAATGGATCTGCCAGATTATGTGCAGACCATGTGCAATCCTCCTATGGAACTGGCCCAGCACCTTCCAAAGAGAAAGACAGAGCTGTTGCAAGTTATGCTGAAAATGTGACCATCTTTAATGCTGGGCATAAAATTCTTACCAGAGGCACAAGAAAGCTTATGATAGTGGATGACTACATCCACTGGAACAAACATCTGACTCTGATCCTTTCAGATAATCTAGAATCTTACTGGAAGAAGAAAGCAGATTGTTTCACTTGCCAAACAGTATAAATTATAATAAATTATCCTTTGAACAAGCTGCTGATCCTCAATGTGTATATGTATATTTTGGGAATATGAGTATTTTTAAAATGCTTCCAAAGTGTATTAAGACTCCACCAAAGTGCTTTCATCTTCATTTTATGCAATGCAAATTTAATTCTCTTTTGCTACTCATATTGTCAGTTTAAGCAAATCAAAAAACAACTTAGACTTTAAAAAATGATAGTATTAGCGTGAAGAACAATAGACGTCTTTCTTTTAGCACCACGGGAAAGCTGCAACAACAATTTCTTTAAAGAAAAGCCATAAATGCCATTAATCTAAATGACCAGGGAGCAGATGCAGAGGCCAGCTGACAAATCATTTGCTGTTATAAAATAAAGCATCCTTTTATGCAAATGAGCATCAGTGACACTGGGTAGGTAAGTACATATTAAGAAGCTTATGAGCCAAGTTCACTATTCCAGTTTCTTAAGCATGATTTCTGTGACTTTTATGGCTTTTAGTTATTTCATCCTGTCCATGAGGTGACTTCATTATACATTCCTGCTCCCAGTCTCCTCCAGGTCCCCTTGTCTTACCACCTTCTTTTGGCATTAGGCTTGCAGCAGCCACGGTACATAAGCAGAATGTCCTCCCTCCCTCCCAGCACAGCCCAGGGGCTTTAGCACCACTCACCTTCTGTGCTCCTATAAGATGGAATCATACACTGTTCAAGATTTTTTTAAAAATTAAATATGAACTAAGCTAGTTTTAGGTTTACATCAGCACTAACTCCCCACTCATTCCATTCCTCCCAACCCAAACCCTGCTGTACAAGAAGAACAGGTACAACACAGCAAGTATGTGTAAAAGGCAGTGTCTCTCCCAGCATCAGGTGGGGACTGTAACACATGGCTTTCCATTCTGGATTCCTCTGAGAGTCCTGAAAGGCAACTGCAGTTAACAACTGCTGCTACAATTAGTCTCTCATTTTTAAAAGGGTTTTTCTCCTTCATTGCTATTTGGTAGCAATGGTGTTAATTGATAGAGACTCCTTGCAGTCTGCAGTTCTAGTTAGGGATTGTTATGGACTGTCACAGGAGCAGAGCACTGGATAAGAGTAGGATTCTACATCTTTCTCTTAAAAAAGCAAAAAGCAGTCAAGGGAAATAACAGCCCAACATGAGTTTTGTACTGCAGCATAGACAGGTAGAGCAGGAGATGTTCTTTCAAAGTAGTAATTGAGGAAGGGCAAGGATAAATCTAAACTTCTTGGCAGTGTGCCTCTGCATGGTTCAGTGTTCATGTCTAACATCAGGAGTGCTGAATTCAGTATTGCTCAATTTCCATCCTGAACCCATGCAAAGGTTTAGCTCTATCCAGCAGCTACCTCAGTGTGTCTACTTCCAGGTGCTTTGCAGGAAGGAGTCTAAACAAAACAGTAGTAGAGGGCTAGGGAAGAACAACAAAGTGCCAATAGGGGAAGGAAGTTTCTTTAATCTTCCCAGATTTCCAGATTTTTCCTGAAAGCAAGAATTTTTGCTTATGTCTTGTAAAACCAAGCAAAATTTTAAAAGCAAAGCAAAACACATACAGCTGCAAAAGGGCATGTTTGTCTCACTCTCTTTTTAACAATCTAAAAATTAGCTGGTTTCAGCTATTTGTCCACACTTTTCCTGTGGTCAGTGGAAATAATAGATAGCAACCAGCACCTGGATATTCCTCTTGGCCCAGGAGGGAAATTCCACCCGGCAGCAACATATGTTCCTATTATTTGCTGTTGGAAGGGACCCAGGTGTCTGTCTTGGAGTAGAGATCAGCCTTTCAGATATTTATAGGCAGGATATTTACAGGCATCTTGCCCAAATGGCAAGATGTATGAAAGGAAGAGAGATCCTCAAAGAGTTTTGTCCATCTCTCACAGTTCCCACAAATGTTTATGGAAAATATCAATTGCAAATCAACTCATACTTTGGTTAATAAACTACCTCAGCAGAAAACAGAAGCAAACATCCATTGGTACTGAGATAAATAAGCAAGGATCCAAAACTGCCCATCATGAAAGCTGCTGGTAGCTTTGCCTCAGGATGCTCCTTTTGCTCCTACAGTTCTCCAACAAAGCCTCCAACATTTGCAGAGTACCAGGAGAGAGGTGACTCTGGTACGTGGGTGCATCTCTAACTCTGTAGCAGAGTGGAAACATTTAATATTTAGTCATAAGTAGGGTGTGACACCCTAGCAGAGCTGTGCATGGCACTCCTGCATAGAATTAAAGAACCATTTAGGTTGGAAAAGACCTTTGTGGTCATCAGATCCAACATTAACCCAACACTGCCAAGTCCACCCCTAAAACATGTCTCTGAGTGCAACATCTGCACATCTTCCATGAAAATCTATTGGTAAGGAGTAGATTCAGACATTGCATTGGTTAAAGTAGTTTGAATGGAAGAAATGCACTATTTATTAATTTCTGAAACATATGCTAAAGGAAAAAAAAAAAACCCAAACAAATAAGAAAAACAGTTAATTTACTCAGAACATGAAAAGTAAAGACAAACTTGCTTTATTATCTTTTCCTGTGCAGTGTCTCTCTTCTTATCTGGAAGTAGTTTGAACATGTCAGGAGTTTAAGATGCTTTAAGGAGGTTAGGTTAGGACATGCAGAGTGTGTAAAAATCAGTGTAATGGTCTGTGTGTAAAAATCAGTGTAATGGTCTGCTTGAACAAAGAATATTTCGTTTTTTGACAGACAGATTCTGCTCTGACTTTGATGAGAGCAAAAGTGCCCTGCTTCACTGACTTTCTTTTACCAGCTCTTATCCATGGCAAATGGACATTTTAATTTATAGCTGCATATTACACTTACCCTTACACACCATTTGCAATTTTCACTGCTGCTCATTGGCAATTATTCCTCTTGAAAGGAAAAGATCAAGCAAATTAGTGGGCAGCATTCATGATGAATCCTTCCTCCTTTTCCTTTAGGATAGTCCTGGAGTGCAAATGCTGAGAACATGTTCAATACATTTTACATAGCTGTCTGTGTCAGGGTTAATTAGATCCCATCAGGTAGCCAGATATTCCTAGAGAGAAAATCTTTGAGGTTATCTCTGCAAAACCTTACTCTGAAGGGCATGACCCACTCAGCTCTGCAGGCCAGCATGGCCTGAGATGGCCATGAGAAGTCCTGATCATGTTGGGAGTAATCCAAATTCCTGCACCAAAAACCTGTGGAAATGGGGATTGGCTACTACAGCAGTTGCAAAGGTGGAGCCAGTTCCATGTGAGTTGTGCTTTGGAAAATACACATATAGTAATAAGCCCAGGAAATAAATGAGATCTGGAAAGAATCACTGAGGAGGTTTCCAGGTTTTAGAATGCAAAACCTACTTGCTGCTTCAGTTGGATTCCTGGTTAAGAAGCAGCTGCTGTGGGAGTACGTGCAGCATATTTAATTTGAAAATATTCCCAGAACTTCTTTGCTGCAGACAGAGCTTGCTCAAATGAGTAAAGAAATATATTTAATTCCTTAAATCTCAGAGAGTTGTTTTGTTTGCCACAGATGTCACCCACAGCAAACATTTTTAATTAATGGCTCTCTAGCAGTCATGTTACCTTTCTCACTTGCGTGACTTTGAGGACAGCTAATTTCTGTGTTTATCTGTTCTACTTGGCATGTACATGATGTGCTAATGAAGAGAGAGAAAACAATAATAATGCTCAGCACTCACACAGCATTTATTCCATTTTACTGCATAAATATTAATTGTGAATCTTCACAAAAGCCCCAAGGAATAGATTAATATTATTATATTTCTATTTAGGGAAATAGAAGCAGAGGTGAAAGACTATGAAAAGAAAACAGAAGTGCACAGATGTACTTTTCAAAGCTTTTTATAGCTTATGCAAGAGGCCTGTAGATGTTGTTTATAAATCAGATTATGGTTTATATTTAGGTGTTCTGGGAATAGTAAATCTTGCCTTCTTCTTTTGGCCCTGGGAACCTGACAAATGAGGAGCAGAAATATCCTTAGAATTTAACCAAAAAAAGAGAAAGTTACACCATCAAGGAGGACTTTTCTTCCAAAGGCATTAAAGATAGTAGAGACTTGGAAACAGAACGAATAAAAGTCACTAATCTCAGTTAGGCACTGCTTCCCTGCCAGGCTGCTTTCTCCAGCAGAAGTCAGGCTGCTCCTCCATGCCCTGTCCTGCTGCAGTGCTGTCTGGGCTGCTTTAGTGTCACTGCAGGTCCCCACACCACAGTCCTTGCACCTGTCTCTTGAACCTCCAGGGGACAAGAAAAAGGACACCTTGTTTTGGACGGATGATAAGCACTGGCTGTGCCGTCATCTAGCTTATGAAAATCTCTCCAGGACTTCTTTAGTAACATATTTAGTTCCAAAGAGCAGAAATTATTCACTTCAACAATTAAGGCACTTGATTCTATGAGAGCATTACTATCCTTGAAGAAACACAATATATATATGGTTTTTATTGCTTATATTCCTTGAAAGATGCATTCGCCCTTTCAAAACAGAGCCATTATGTTCTCAAAATCCATTTCCAGTTGAAAAGCCTCCCACTGCCTACATGCAGGTGTGGATGTTTTCTGATTACTGCTAATCAAAGTTCAGGGTTGCTGCGTTTTCTGTGCAGGGGAGAGCAGGATAAACTCATGCTAATGAAAGAGAGGAAACAATATTAATCTCAGAGATGAAAACAGATGGATTTACTCTGACTTCCATTGAATTTGCAGAGAGGGAGCAAACATTTATTTTAGATAGAACATGTTCAATTAGATGCAATGTTTTTATGTACAGAGTATATAATAAAAAATGTGTTTATATCCTTCAGGATGACTACCCTGAAAATTGAGGTATGAATGTCCCCACGCCAGTGTCTCCCCGTTGTGTGAAGGGCAGCACTGCAGCATTTTGTGGCTTAGTTTGTGAACAGCACTTGGGACCAAACCTGCAGAACAGAATGGCCAGGACAGGAGGTAGGAGAAACTTGGTGAGCCCTGGCTATGCAGAACAAGGCAGCACCCAGTTCACAGCTCTCCAGATGCTCCAGATCCATGTAGGGGTGAGCCTGGCATGTTTGTCAAAGCACAGGCTTAAACACCAGAGCTAAAGACACACTAAAGAAAAAAAAACCACATACTTTTTAGTTAGTTATGCCTGGTTTTAACAAGTTTTTCAGGATTTTCTTCCAAAGTACAACAAGCTATAAGATAACTTAGAATTTCCAAGGCTGGAAGTGGTGCTGAGGAGCCTGCCTTCTCCTTTGAACATCAATCTGTGTTTGTACTCCAGGTTCATAGGAGTAACCTCCTGAGTATAGACGATTTTCCTCCCCAGAGTGTTTTCTCTGAGATACCAGCAAATGTAGAAGTACATCATAGTTAGAGATGACTTCTTCAAGTCTTCCTCATGTTCCTTAGTTCACACATTTCTACCTTTCTCTTCAGGACTGCCATAGGTACTTTACAGACCGTGCTCTGTGAGAAGCAGTGGTTGGTGGTTGTGCTGACACCTTTGTAGAGTTGTGGCTTCCAGCTCATTGTGAACTTGGCAGTGAGTCTCTGCTGGTGGTTTTGCTGCCTGTACTGGGTAAGTGCCTTTTCTCAGCTCATGCTCCTCACTCCACACATTGTCTGGTACTCCTGCTGCCACAGACATTTAACATGCATAATGCAATCAGTGACCAGAGCCACTTGGAAAGTTCCCCATTTTCAGTGACAAAATGTACCAGTGTCTCATGTAGCTGTTGCAGAAAATGTTGTAGTTGATTTCTTTTAGTGGATTTTGCTACTCTATGATGAGCAGCTTTTTGGGGCAGACTGCAACTATACAAATGTGCACTCACTGGCCTAGTAGAGCCAGGATAGTGTGTGACTCTTGTCATTTATGGTGCTTCCTTAGACAGAATTTTTGCTCTGACCGGATTAGTTCTTTCTACTTTTTGCTTCCTGAAGGAAAGCAGTGAAATGACCTGAAGTGGCATCTCAATAAATTTTCATTTCAGCAAATTAAACCACAAGTGATTACAAGACAGAGGTTGCTAGTGACTCAGGCTGTTTCTTTTAATTTCTGTTTTATTATTACTTTATTTTAACAAAAACACCTGCAAAAAACACCACGCTTAAAATTGTTCATTTGACCCAAACAGCCCCCATTCAATCTCCTGGCAATCAGAAGAAACACAACCCCCCCCAATGCAATTTTGTTTTCTTAAGTGAGCAAATGCTAAGTGTATTGTGTCAGTATGGGCAAGCTGAACCTCATTGCATCTTCTGGTTATTCTGAACCATTAACAGGCAAAAACCTTTCCCTTCTTTGCAGACCTCTACATACTTTTGGGAAAAGTGCCTTCCCAGCAGGGCCTGGTAATGGGCTGTGAGTTTCCAGGAGTCAGTAGAAGCAGGTAGATTGGGCTGATCTCTTGTATGAACCCATCAGTTTTTGACAGAGGCTTAAATGTTAAAAAACTGTGGGATCCAAACAAGCATGAAAAACATTGTTGTCTCATCCCTTTGCTTTTTAATGGAGATTGCTCCCTCTAATAAATATGAAACATATTGATTTCTCTTTTGAGTGGATGATAAAATGTGTTTTTGCAACTTTGCTTTTCATTAGGCTGCATTTGTAAGTGGTGCCAATAAATCATGATCTTCAGCTAAATGGGAGCAGTGATCTGTTACCCCTGGTGTTCCCACTGGGGCTGTTGGTCTCTTATATCCACAGGGATCAGCCCATGGCCAGAGATGCTCCCTAAAAGCACTGCTGTACTTGGGAGGCCTGTGCCAAGAGGTTTAGGAGCTACAGAGATCCTGGCAATCCTTCCTAGTGTTTGCTGGAGATACCAAGCTAGCACTTGGAATTTTAAATTGTGAGCTCCAAGACTTGAGGGATGCAGTGAATATTAATTCTGTTATAGGTAGGACTGAAGCCTTTCTGGGGAAGGTGATAAGGCAGCCCTGACCTGATAAGGGCAGCTCAGAGTTTTAATGCAAAAAGGAAAAGGCAGACTGTGCAAATGGGATCTGGTGTTTTGTTCCATGGAAATGGAAGAAAATTGTTCAGTGAAAGTGGTTTGAGGTCTTCTGCTAAATGAGTTGCTTGAAAGAAAATGAGCTGACTCGTTGGGTCACACCAGGAGCCTTTTTACTGGGCTGGCTGGGTGGGTGAGTTCTGTTTTCACATGGTCTTCACTGGGTTTCCTCTGATTTCCTTTGTCTGAAATAGAAATTTTTGGCTGAAATAATGACCTGTGGACCAACCTGTGCAAAGGACTATGTATCTTTCTATACTGCATCTCATCAAGCAAACCTTCAGAGGCACAATTACCAGATTAGAACTGGAAAACCATGTCAGGCTGCTTTTTCAGATCAACAATTTTGGTTTTTAGCTTTGCTTCCCAGGGAGGTGACAGAACAGGGCTGCCTGTGCCAGCAATGGACAGGCTGCCTTGGATCCTCTTTTCTGGGGAACTGGACCACAGCCATTGGAGAGCTCTCATTTTTCAGTAAAAGTATTTTAAATAAAATCAGGATTTAGTGCACACTATAACATCTCTACTAGGACAGAAGCTGGAAGCAGCAGGTTTCCACTATTTGCTTTCCTCTATTTCCAGGTACTATTCAGCTGTCTGGGAGTTCTGATACAATCTTAGTACTGGCATGAAAATAGCAGCATATCACATGGTGGGTAAATCTCTTTTCTTATCAATAAATAAAGCACTTCATTTCTAGCATATTACTGCAATGACAGCACTAACAATAAAACCTGAAGAGCAGTTACACTTTGACACAGTTGAAAGATAAATCTGGGATGATCCTTATCATTAGTACCAGAATATACTCTCATTTTTTCTGCCTCTCTCCCTCCTTGCAATGAACTGCATTTTTACACTGACCCCTTGCTAGTTATCTCCTCTGATGCTGAAGAATCATATTTTGTCTGCACCTCCCAGAGTGCTGAAAGGACTCTTGTCCTTCACCTGGTTGTAAACAACACCCTACTGCAGTCAGCTCGAACTAAATGAGCCCTTGAGGGCCTAAGGAGGCCTTAGACTGCTGTGGCTCCTGCTTCTGTGCTGCTGGGTTGTTCTTGCTTACTTCCATATTGTTCTTGTACAACATTGTATTTGTAGTGGTTGAGGAAATCATGAGTTCCCTGCTGTAAAGTTTAGTTAACACAGGAAAAAAATGCGTGCAATAATTGACACGTCTGGTAGGGGTTAAGCACACAGTGCTCAGGTATAATAAATACAGATAATTCTGTATCTTGAGATAGAGAAACAGACTGTAGAACTTCAAGGCCCCTTATAGCTCAATTTCAATTCAGGTCACACAGGCTCAGCAAACCAACCTGCTAATCACCTTTCCTCTATTCCTGAGCTAGGCAGGAACACTGTAAATTCCTGTGCAACAACAAAACCCTGAGTTCAGCTCCTGCACCAATGCTTCCCATGTTCCTCCTCCACAAAATGCCTTCTCTGTCCTCTGAGCCTTTCTGGTGGGCAAAGCCAGCAGTCCTGCTTATAAAGATGGGATTGATATGCCAGTGCACCAGGCATGTCCCTGAATTCTCAAATTTGGTCATATTTGTATCTGGTATGGCCACCACAGAAAACATGAGGGAAAAATAATAAAAGCAGCAGAGCCTTCCTGTATTTGTGACTTTTCCTCTTCTTCTCTTGATCCCAAATTAGTGGTGTCTTTATTACTTTTGTGTTAGAAGTCACCTCAAGTCCTTACCAGGTTACCAGCTACCTACAACTCTTCATCCACTCACATCTATTGCCTCATTCTCTCAACTTCTGTCTGAGATAAAATCGTTTCTGTTCATCTGGTGGACCTGTGTTCTTGCTTCCCTCTTCTGCCCCTTTCATTACATTGGTCTCCAGTTTCCACAGAAACTGCAAGCCTCACCTTGCCCTTGGAATCATGGTCCCTTTGTTGCATTTCATGACTGCAGAAGAACATCTGTCTGCTCCAGGCATTTAAGTAGAGAAAAAGATGTATTTGAGTCCCTCCACACAAGTGTAATTTAAATGAGAGCAGCCTCAGACCATGGAGGGACTACAGAGATCAGGTTATTGTGCAAAGGTCACTGTGTGGAGGCTTCAATGAAACAGAGTTTCACGGAGCACAATATGGCAAATGAAGGCAGGACCTTGAGATCTCAAGAGGAGACAAGACTATTCTAATTCCTCTAATGCAGAAACAACAATGTCCTTAATATAGAAAGCCAGCACGATTAAGAGACGCTGCTTACAGCTCCCAGGCATTAGCTGTGTCTGCAGTGACCTGCCCTCCTGTCAGCATGGGGCTCTGCTGCTGCATGTGGCTAAAAGGAAATACCTGTGGCTGCAGCAGCTGAAGGCAGCCTGTGCAGGAGGGCAGAGAAACAAGCCCCAATCCTCACATCCTGTTAGCACTTCCCTGGCAAGGCAGTGGCCAGCAGGAATACAGAGATCACCTGGAGCAGTGCCTGGAAGGGAAGGGTGCAGGGTAAAATCGCCTAACTTGGTTCAGTGGTATCATCTGGAGCTGTTGCCTACAAGAAACCTGTCCAGTTGTGTTCCCACTGCTCCTGCAGGAATGAAAGAAAAACAGAGTCATGTTTTCATCCTGTGCCCAAATGCCAACTATTAGAGGCCAGCACTGGTAGCCAAGGGAACAGTCCTCCCACAGGAAAATAAGAAAAGCACAGCTGAGCAGCATGTAGAGAGGACAAAAGGCTCATCTGATCCTGAGAACATTTGGGTTTTGTTGTGGGGTTAGAGTTGTTTCTTTTTTTTTAATAGAGATGTCTAGTTCTAGTCTTTTATCCATTCAGAGCACTTAGGCTGCCTGCAATCCAAAGTGCTGGGGTACTCTTCAGCCTTTAATGGATTCTCAAAAATCTTCAAACAGCTATTGCAATCCCATCAAGTAAATGCACACCTGGGTCTGAGCTCAAAAAACTTTCCAAAACTCGGATGTGTGTGTGTGTCTGTGTGTCTGTGTGTGTCTGTGTGCACCTACCACTGGTTCAGCCCTGGCTACCGATGGGAAGTGAAGAAGCCCATGAGGAAAGGCTACATTTCTGTCCCAGCCCTTGCCTCCTCTGCCCTGCAGGGGGTTTACGCCTGGCCCTTATTTAATAAATGCCCATCAACTCCCACTCTATGCCATAGAGTCATATTCCTGCCTGGAGTTGCACTCTGTATGGATTGCAGGGTTAATTAACAGGGGAGATCTCGGATGGTGAAAGATTTCTGTTTCAGGTTGTCCAGACACCTTGCAGATACCAGAGGACTAATTTGATCTGATTTGGGATTCTATTCCAGAAAATACCTGATCTGAATATGCCATGATCTGGATCTGGTTCCTTCATTAAATTAGAATTGAGATTATTTCCTTTAGGAGTACACATAGCTGGAAAAAATGATTATCTGTTTATCTCCAGAGCTAAACAAAGTAGTCCAGCATCTCTAAGGAGTTCTCCCAGGCTCCCTGTTGCACACAGTATAACTATAGCTCTTGCTGCACTCTGGAGACATCAGGGAAAAAAGCAGTTTGATATGACCCTTTCCTGGCATCAAGAGATGCTTCAATGGCCAAATTAAATTTCTTGTCCTTTTGGTTTACTGCCTGAGCAATGAGAAAAAATAGAATTCGCTTCGAATTAATGAATCATACAATCTCGTTTTGTGTAAGGACAAGTAGGTTCTAGCTAGAAATAGTTCCTCTCCTATGTAATTTATTCCTGATCAATTCTGTTGTGAAGCTGCCCTGCTTTTCAGACTCTCCTATTTTAGAGGATCCTGTTTATCTTCACTAGCTCTGCTATGAGGTGTCCTCTTGGAGTGATTGGGCCAAGCTGAGTTACACTCCAGCAAGCCCCCTAAAGCAATCACAAGGTCCCAGGTGGGGGAAGTTTTGCTTGATGTGCTGCAGGAAGTGTGCTTGGGTTTTATTCATAGGCTGAGCAGGATTGCACATAGCAAGTTCTAACAAGTAACAGCATTTATGTTTGTCACTTATTAATTCAAGCCTCCAAGCACAGACAGAATTTGATCAATTCCCCTCCACACATTCATCTGATCCATTTGCAGTGGCAGGACAAAAGCAGAGAAATAGCCCCAAATCCCAGACTGCACAAGGACCTCCCTGAAAGAAAATTTTCAAGCGTTAAGCTTCAAGGTAATTAGTTTTCAAGGGTGCATTTGTTTCCCAGCCTCACAATATCTCTGATTCAGCCTAGTGAACAGGAACTGAATCAAAAAGCCTTGTTCTTTCATATTTTACACATCAAAAGATGTTACCAACTTTCTTTCTGTCACCCTCTGTTTGTCCCCAGCAACATTAATGTGTCTTGAGAACACCAAGCAAGGCACGAACAGCCTGGACTTGCAACCCCTCAGCAGCGTGAGCAGCAGGCTCCTGAGCACCAGGGGTCCTAGCTTGCCTCTGGATGCCATTTTCCCAGGCTGTGTGCATGATGCTGGAATTGCACCCTGCCAAATGACCTTGCCTTTGGCTCTCCAGAAGGCAACATTTTGACTGGAGCTCCAAAGATACAAAACTTTTCCACAGTTTGGCTCAAAGCTCTCATTGATTGTAATGTATCTGCCCATGGGATGACAGTACTTATTCTTGGGTCAGTACTGAAAAATGCAGGGGGAAAATAGTCACTGAAATCAAGTGGAGGTTACTTATTTATTCAAATCATAGAACATAACCCTTTATTGAAAGTGTTCCCCAAAGATTATAATGGGGAAAATAGTATATATATATATATATATAAAATATTTCCAGGGCTCTGGTGTATAAATATGGCCTTAGGTTGCATCTTGTAACTGTACAATAACTAAAGCAAAATCATCCTTCATTTGAAAGGACTGAAAGCTTTAAATTCTTACCTAAAGGCAACAGTACTGCATAGGAAAATACTCTCTGACCATAGGCTTTGACACACATATCAGGATGGCATTAGATTAGGAAAGAAAGGTCATAGAGAATTAGAACTAGTCAATAGAGATCACCTCTCTCCTGTCATTTATACAACTATATTAACTAGCTGTTGATTTGTGCTGCAGTTTAAACCATCAGTGGATCAGCATTGTCACTGTGGTGTGATATTGTGAGCTGGAAATGTCCATACCCTGCTGTGGGAGCAATGAACAGAACAGTCAGCAAACATCACACTCGGGCATTTCATGCTGCAGTACACAGAAAACAGAAATTATCAAGCCAGGTACACTGCAGAGATGTTTTGGTTAAGTGTTAAAGGGTGTGGGAAGTATTTACTGTTTGCTGTAACAAAACCTTTGTGCTGCTCCTGAAGAAACCTTCAATTGTATTGAATTTGTTCACATATTCTGTGGCTTTTGTAACCATTTCAGTCCCTAGCATCTTCTGATATCAACCCCTTTATATGAGGAACATATAAAATTCACAAAACCCAGCAGAAAATAATTTAAAATAAGCTCAGGATTTCAAAAATATCTAAAGTGTTTTACTTCAAATTATATACAATATCTGTGAGGGCCTCTGTCTGCTCATGGATACCACAGCATGTGAGCTGCCAGTCGAAGGCAAGTTTGGGTCCCTGTGACAGGTGATGTCACCCTATCACAGCCTCCCTCACAAGTAAGATATTTTATATTGCCTTTTTGTCAGCTGCAGAATAAATAAGTAAAACAATGCTGTGGAGAAAACATTTCACTTAAAAAGGCACAGAAAATAACTTCTCTGAAGGGCTGCTTGCAGTGTTGACAATGTCACAGCTTATTTTCCCTTCAGCTGTTATTGATAACATTTGTGCTGAGGTGGCTATCACATCTGTCTGGAATAATACTCCATAAATATTATCAGAATAGCATTTAAAGGCCAGTTTCCCATCTTGGTGTTTCTTGGCTTGTGAAGAATTGACAAGTCTTTGCCTTGCTAAATATCATTTGGAGAATAATCAGTTTGGGCCCCTACTGACATTGTGCAGTCAGGAGCTGTTCAGTGGCTTGTCCTCCTGTCCTAACTATGGACATAATCCAGGTTTCCTTCTCAGCTGTTTGCAGAAAAGATTGTTACAAAGCAACAAGAGTTTTCTGGGCAGGAAGCTTTATAGGAACATGGCGTGCTTCCAGTGGCAGGAGAGCTGGAAGGAAACCAGCCCACTTATTTTCAGTATTTTTGGTGAAAATGAAATGTTCACACCAGGCTATTATGTGTCAAAAGAGGACTGTCAGAATAAGGAACTTCTAACATAAATTCAGGTTAGCCTCATCTTCAAGATATGAAATTACATCACAGGCAAACAATTAACATTTTTCTTTGATGGCATTCTTGCCCCAGCTCTGTATGGAATGGCTCTCTGTGAGCTGGAAAGGACTCAGTGAAGTGCACTAGAATCCTGTGGGTGACAACTGTTCTATAAACATGTGGGGTTTTCATCTTCTTTCTTTCTCCTTTTGTACCACTTGCTAAGTAAAGCCCTCCAGGGTATGTTTAAAACACTGTACTTCAGTTTTGCATAGACAGAATGAGAACTTACAGAGAACTCCCACCACACTCGTGAATTCGAGCACATGAATGCATTGCAATTATGCTGCTCACAAATCTCCATCTGAAATAACCATTCCAAAGTGGCCTAAATTTTATAATTCCATAGCACACAAATGTCTGACTAGTTGATTAGGGTAGAAAGATTACAAAAATATTTTTTAAAATATTACAAAACCATATTATGGTATTACAAGCAAGACTGCAAAAAACAAAGTGTGTCTGTAAGAAGAATAAAACACATTTGGAGCAAATATAGCAATGGAAATTTGTAACTAATATTAAGAGTAGAAGGCAATAACAACAAATAAATATGTGATATAGCCTAAAATTATTGCAATTATTGGTTATTGTGCTTGCTTCAAGTATGGATACAGAAAAATGAAAGCACTGGGAGGCTACAGATCTGGCAAATGAAATCAGACATCAAAAATTTGGCATAGAAGTGATCCTTGTAGTCTGATGATTCTTGGGGAAATCTGCTTTGTGTGAATTCTGGGCCGTATTGTTGATACAATGTCTGGAGGGTGCCAGTGTTTAGTACTGAAATATGTGCTAGAGACTTTGGACAATCCTGAATCTTAGACCGTGGATCTCTGGCTCAGAGGTGTCATTATGAGTGCACACAAATGGCCTAATGTCAGAATGTGGATTAAGCCTCTGGGTGTTACCCCAGCACAGATTACTGCAATCATGATACAGCTGGATTTATTGCTTATTTTCTGATCTGTTTCTTGCTGTGCCATGACTCCTTTTCCTTCCTCTCTCTTCTTGCTTCATCCCCCACAAAAAAGTCAACCCTGAGCAGAACTGTGTCACCCTGAGGTTTAGTGGAAGAGATGCTGGGAAACATAAGGGAGGGAGCAATTCTTTCTTCTCCACCTACCAAAGAAGAAGAAGAGCTACTTGAGAGTTCTTCTCTCTCACATGATGAAGTGAAAAATTGCCAACAGAGTGAATTTTTTTCTGTACTGTACAAAAAGTTTGTGCTATAACAGGGAACACTACTATTTTTGTTTCTTGGTGTGACAATGACACAAAGTCTCCCAGACCATCCCTCTGGGTGGGTGTGTACATCCACAAGAACTCCCTTCACACATATATTGCAGAGCAGAGTTGTTACTGATGGCTGAACAAAAGGTCAGCAAGCTGCAAAACTCTTTTTGTTACAATATAGCACAGAAACAGAACCACTAGAACAAATCTCTTTTTCTATAAAATCATGTGGCTTCTTTACCCGACAGCATCTTTTGTCCAGGATTAATCCAAATGACACTTAATGACACATGATGTGGTGCCAGTGTTTAATCTCAGTTCAAAACCAGCCTTCCACTGGTGATCTTCTCACAGCTGCAGGAAGCATCCTGTAGAGAATGCTTTCATCATTTACAGCAATGTATTCACATGTCTATTTAATTAATTAGGGTTGATTCCTTCTGAAGTACATTGCTGCTTTATTAATGGAGGCTGGCTGTACACTTAGATCAATGCAAACAAATGAAAGGGAAAGCAGACAGTGGTTTAGGAGCTGTGAAGCTGAAAAAAATGCCTTTATTTCTTAGAAAACCCACTGATCCTGAAGAGATCAACAGGTTCTTCCATATTTCCAAGTATTCTGCTGTGATCACATATCTATCACTCTTTCTTTATGATCTCAGAGGCTTTGAAGAAAGTTTTCTTCCAGGAGAACATAAAATTTAGCCTTTGTAACATCAGGTAAAAAGGAAGAGCAGGAAGATATTGGCCTTTTGGTAATACCCTCATAATACCAGAACAAGAAGGTTATAAGCCAAGATTTGCAGGAAAATTTTCACCTCTTTAAAGATTTTGATTATGTCTCCTGAACAGAATCTTGAGGCTGAGAATAGACTGCTATTCATAGAGTCTATACTCTGCCACAGACTGCATTAACCACATATAATTTGTAATACACTGCAACGAGACTGGCTGACTTTTTTTCTGGATGCATTATCACTTTGGAGGGAGAAGAGTCATACAGGTGAGGGCCTTAGCTATCTAGATGCATCTGTTACAGCATCATCAATATCTGTGTAAAAAATATACAGGTGTGTCCAGGGCAGGCAGCAAACTGTTCAGAGACAGCCTGAAAACACAAGAGCTTTCCTTAATTTGGGTTTGCCTTCTCAACCAGTGGTGCAAAATGGGATGACATTTCATAAACTTATCTTACACACTTCACAGCTTTTATGAAAATAGTTTGCTTTATAGTATTTAAGCTCTGCAAGTCTGAATTCTCAAGTGCTATGAAAAAGCTCCTCATGACATGCACTTTATATGTGGCTTTAATTATCCACAGTGTGTGTCACTACTGAGGATGCTCTCTGGTGCCTGTTGCCTGTGTTGGTTGGAAGTTTCTGGGAGGATCACTGACAGTCATTAGTCCTGCTGCAAGAAAACTGCTCTGGTGCTTGGGTTGAGGATCTGAACAAGGCACTCTGTGGCAATGAGCATTACAAGGTTTAAAATACCACCCAATTCTCCAGTGCCTTGACCCACCTGTAATTGCCTACTCCTGAACACATGGATTCCAAACTGTTTTATTACAAGTGTTACACTCTACAGTGGTAGCATTTACTTACCTTTCCCAAGAGAAACAAATGCCCAAAATAGCACCTAGCAAAAAATCAGGCAGTGTTCCTCTAAGAGCTTTACCCTTCTGAACTGCCAAAAAATAATAACTGATATAGAAAAATTACTCTGATTTTGCCACTGCTATTTGTTTTTTTCCAGGCTGCTGAATACCAGAGCCACACCAGTGTGCAGTTTTCATACACTGCCATCTGTTGTTACATAGTGCCTGTGTCTCCACTGTGCTGTGCTGCTCGGGTTTCTGTTCCAGCAGCAAACATCCTTCCCAAGAACTCTGTTAAATTGGAAGAACTGCTTTAACTCATACATGCAGCAAGATTCCAACAACTCTGCTTTCACTTGTGGCCACAGCCAAATTAATGTTGCTTTTAATCCCACTTCACTTATTTCAGTAGTGAAGTTTGTATCTTTATTTAGTCCAAGCCAGAGGATTCAGGTTCTGAGTAGTAAATTTACAGCAAAACATACACACAAACTTGACGTATACTTACTTACCATGAATACATTTACAAACACTGCCCTGCTTATTTAAACAGCTCTTTCAGAATCTGTATGTTTAGCTACAGTCTGTATATATACACAGGTTATGGATTTGAGTCCAAGATCTGGTGAGTTAGCACCTTGTTCCCTAAATGTGAATTAGAAAAAATAGAACATAGTGTTCCAGAAGCTGACAGGAAGGTAAAATGATTTGTGTGTGATCAAGTAAGGGGCAATCGTGTTGGGAGAGCAGCCTGAAGCACTCAGGCACACATTACAGGCAGATATGCAGTCACAAAGCAGTTGGAAACGAGGAAATAAGGGAGCTAGGAACTGGCCTCGACCTACAGAATTACAGATGACTATCCATGCCTTAGAGCAGCTCACACAAGTGTGCAGCTATCAACGTTCTGAAAATGCCTGTGAGAGATGGAACAGTTCAGACTGCCCAAGCTGGGATTACCTGCAGTTGTGATTTCTGCATGTTAGAACGGGTCAGAGCACAAGCCTGGATATTGAAGTGTTGGACAGAAAAGAGATCCTTTGTGCTTGAAACCATGGGGACAAACTCCCAAAAGACCACAAGTTTTTGCCTTCCTTAAAAAGAAGGGAAGGATATAAGCAAAACACACTTAAGAACTTGTGTGTTCAAACCCACAGAAAGGCACAGCAGAGATAGTAATTTGTTGTATCCACAAAAATATAATTTTATTTGCATATCCAAATACAGGATATTTATTTAAATGAAAACTGTACGCTCACAGTTTACATAACAAGTTCACTTGCCATTTAAAAACCGCAGTCTTAATACCTGCAACTGCCAGTTTTACTCCCCAAATGTTAGAGAACTTGCAGCTTCTTTCTGTTCTTTATGCAACTGTTTTGCCCTGTTTTTCAGATCCTCTGCCTTAGCATCATTCTTCTCAACGCCATCTCCCAGTTTGTACATGCGGCTGGCGTTGGCACAAGCCCACACGTGGCCCAGCTCACAGCCTTTCAGCGAGTACTTCAAGGCACGGCTCATGTCCTTGGGGACCCCAGGTGCTCCCTGCAGGTATATCACACTCAGGTTGAAGCAGCTGGGAGCAAAATTGCCATCACAGGCTTTTGTGTAGTAGTCTCTAGCGACAACAGGGTCAGGCTGATCGTTGTTGGCTCTGCCGTCCTGGGCCAGCAGCCCAGCGCTGTGACAGGCATTGGCTGACTTCTTCCCACCTTTCTCACATGACTTCACGAAAGATTTGTAGGCAGCTTTCAAATCTGGGTTGAGTCCACCTGTCAGCCAAGAACCAAAACATTACTGTGAGGACATGTTAAAAAAGCTGGGAGCTTTCTGCTTTGCAAGATTTGCAAGATGCTTCCCACTGGAAATACAGCATCCATCACTTTAGATACTACAGTCAACACTTAAGACTTCACAGACATTACTGTTGTCTCAGCGAGAAACATTTTGCAATGTCTTTGACTTAGAAAACTCACCTCTACTCACCAGTAATCACACCACCACCAGTAACCAAAAAATAGCCCAGACCCACAAAACACTCCTTCCATAACTACATCCATGGATTTAATATCTTACACTAGGCAAAAAACTATTTTGCCAGTATACCTACACCAACATTGTTACTAGTTTGGAACTACAGAAAAAATATTGTTCCTTACTAGTACTGTCATTTGGAAGATCTCTAATTTAAATGCTTTCCATTACTGTGCCAGCAAATGTATTTTAAAGAGACTTGGAGACTATTTAGGTATGCATGTTACTAGTCTGTGAGTTTCTTTCTTACTTTCTTTCACTGAGAATAGTCTGACAAGAAGAAATGTTATGAACTGAATATGCAGCAACATTGAGCACTGGCTGTACTTAATTGTTAAACGGATGTAATTATAAAAAATAATTACAGAGTTAACATACGGATGATTTTTCAGAAGGAAGCAATTTTAACTTTTCCATCCTCCCCCACCTTTCAGGAGGTGACAATGAAAGGGGCGGGACAACCAGTTGCTCCTTCAAGGTCAGATGTGAAGGTGGCCAGGTATCGGAACAGGGAGGAGGTGGAGTCCTCTGCGACCCGAGCGCCAGAACCGCCCTGCCCACCTTTGCCGAGGGCCTGGTAGGCTCCCAGTTTGTAGCAGCTCTCGCTGTGCCCGTGCACCTCGCAGTTGTCGCGCAGCACCCGCGCCGCCGCCACGAAGTCCTTCTTCACAGCATCCAGGTAATCGGCGAAGCGCTGGCAGCCTGCAAGGCACGGACAGGGGCTGAGCCTCCGAGGGCCCCGCGGCGGCGGCCGGGGGATGGCGGCGGGGCCTTACCGTCCGGGTCCTTCTCCTTGAAGCACTGGTAGCTGTACTCCACGTGCAGGTTCTCCAGGTACGCCCGCACCTCCTCCTCGTCCGCGAAGTTGATGAAGCCGGCCATGGCCGCGCTGGGTCACGGCGTGATCGGGGCGGCGGCTCCCGCGAGCGCCGAGCGTTCGATTCGGGACCGCCCCCGCGGGACCGCCCCTTCCCCCGCCCGCTCCGACCGCCCTCCCCGACCGCCCGCACCCGGCCCCGCCTCTGCCTGCACCCGGCCCCGCCTCTGCCCGGCCCCGGCCCCGCCTCCGCCCGCACCCGGCCCTGCCTCTGCTCCGCCTCTGCCTACACCCGGCCCCGCCTCGGCCCCGCCTCTGCCTGCACCCGGCCCCGCCTCTGCCCGCTCCGACCGCCCTCACCCGGCCCCGCCTCCGCCCGCTCGGGCCGCCCCTTCCCCGCCCGTTTTTCCTGCCCCTCCTGTGGCTGCTCCCTCCGCCTGTTCCCCAGCCTCTCTTGGCGCACCTTTCCTTACAGCTCCTGTCATTACAGTTTCCCCTTGCGCTGGCGAGCAGCGCGGCTCCTCCCCGTGGTCACCGGGAACTCTGACGGCTCAGCAGTTTTAAGCGATAACACACTGTTAGAATTTTACTTTCAGAGTATTCCCGAGGTTTGCCTCAGCACAACCCATAAACTGAGACATGACAGGACATTAATTGAGCTCTGTGTGGCCTAGGAGCAGGGCTGCTTTCCCCATTCCTCAGTTTGCCTCCTGCACGCTTTTGTCTGGATTAACAGCTCCATATTTTCCAAATCCGTTTTAGGACAGGGGTGCTGCTGTGAGGCACTGCTCTCAGCCACCACTCCTTTCTATGGTACCACAAAAGCTCTCACACGTGCTTTTTGAAGTACTGGAACCTGCACTGAGCAGGCAGTGCCAGGGGCACTGGGAGCACCCAGAGACTGGTAAGCATTTAGCACACAACGAACCCTGGTTCTCCAGTGATCTGAGAATCACAGAATGGTTTGAGTGGGAAGGGACCTTAAATACCATCTCATTCCATCCCCCTGCCATGGGCAGGGACACCTTCCACAGGTTGCTCAAAGCCCCATCTGACCTGGCCTTGAGCACTTCCAGGGATAGGTACCCACATTATGGATTAATTTAACCCAAATATTGTAATAGAATACTGATACAAAAATGGCACACTATCCAGCTCCAGAAGTTCTGAGCACAAACTGAATTTTCTGTGAGTAAAGTAGGACATTAGAAATCTGCGTGATGAATTGCTTAAAATTAACCTGAGTTTGAGTTAAAATAAATTTCAAATAATATTTGCAATATTTGCAAATGCTTTATTCCAAATTATTTCAGTAGGATAACACTGGCTTGTCGAATTTTTGGTATTAAAATAAACAAAAAAAACCCTCAGTTAAATCCTGTGCAGTCTCCCATAGGAAGAAGCCTTAGCCTTTATCAAAGGCTTGAGCTAATTGTGACCAACCATCGCCAGCTGGACTGGCAGCAAACTCTGCGTGGTGCATAGTTGAAACACCAGTTACAGCTTCTAAAGTATCTCCTTAAAACTTTTCAGACTGTTAAAAATTTGGCTTGAAGTTAAAACACATTTTCCATATACAGCTAAAGTCTTGTTTTCAATATGTATTGACCAAAACCCACTCCCATGTGTGTGAGAGTGCAGGAAGAAGATACACATTGTTTGGCCAGTGCTGGCTGCAATGTGAGAATATTTGTGTGAATCTCTACTCTGGATGGGGCCTTTAGAAGGTGAACTGCTTTTGTATCAGCAGTACTGTTCCTGTGGAAATCCAGCTTTGAAAAACATTTCAGTTTGCACAGACTCAGTAGAAATTACTTAAGTTTATTAGTTTAAGTCCTTGAAAAGTCTGCTCTTGTTGGGATTTTGTCTTTACAGTTTCTGATGCTGATGTTGAGCCTGTGCCAACACAACCATATGGCTGCTCTCTACCAGGAGTGGAGATGATTCCTGAGTACAGTGAGGCAGGCCAAGAACAGGCACTGGGAGCAGGGGGTCAGTCTGCCACTGTAAGTTTTCACTGTCTGAGCCCAGTTCCTGTCATAAATTTGGGAAACAAGACATCTGGTGATAGGTCAGAGTGAATCAGTGAATTTAAAAGACATTGGAAAAATAGCCTGGAATCTTGCAAAGACATTATGAAGTGGAAAAAACACGTAATGGACTAAGAATAATAGTATGAGCTGCTTCCTTATCTAAGCTAATATCTATGTCCATAATTATATAAATTGTTTCTTCTAAGCAGATTAGGTTTTTAAGTTATTAAATTCAGAACATGAAGATTCTTAATTCTGTGCTTGTCAGATTCTGAGCATGTAATTTATTTTCTCTATGTCAGCAGCCAACTCTAAAGAATTGGAACTATAACTGACCTTTGTTATGCAGTCCTTAAACTGGTAAAACTGTGTTTCATAGTATTCATAGGATCTTTTGCCATCTTGTAAAGACAGAAACATAAATAATTTTAGCAATTGTTCCTTAATATTTATGCGTCTTGCTGGTTTGCAAACAACTGTTATTCAAAGCTTCTGTATGTAGAATCAGCAATTCTTTTACATAAATTCTATATTCTAATTAATTTTATTTAGATAGGGCATTTGTATCACTCTTTACTTTGTATCCTGAAACAAGAAATAACTGTATTCTCTTGCCCAACAGTACAATGTATGTATCGGTTGAGAGACAGGTTTTCTTCACTACTACTGTTATCTGAAACCTGAAATTACTTTGTATGGAATGGTTTATGCTTACAGCAAATCTCACCTCCAAAATAGGTGGCAAAACCTATTGTACTGGCGCAGGTTATTATTCATATTACCAGGACAAACCAGTTTGTGCAGGAAACGCTGGAACTGCAGAGGCTTGAGAGCACGAAGGGTGAAGCTGACGCCAGTTCATGGCTGTGGGAGGTTCCCAGGGCTGCTGCTCACCTGCTCCAGCCGGGCGCTCACCGGCGCCGCGCAGTTTCCGGGTCCTGGCTCCACTACCGGAGCAACCAGGCCGAAGAAAAGGTCCCACACACTCGTAACAAGAGAGGCCGATGCGCTTTGCTGCGCCATGGCCCCTTCTCCCCACACTTGGAGCCTTACACGAGAGTGTTGAGGCTCCGCTCCCGCAGCACGGCACCAGCCCGTGCCGGCGCAGCCCCTTTAAGGGAGGCGGGTTCCCGGCCGCTTGAGGCACCATTCACTTCCAGGTCGGGGGAGTGGGGGTAAACACGGGGGAAGGGAGGGAGGGAAAGGGAAAAAAGCGAAAAGAGAAGGAGCCCAGCGACGGGACCGGCTGGCTGGGCACTCGCCGGCGGCACCCAGCGCCGCGATGGTGAGGGGGCCGTGAGGGGGTGGCGGTGGCGGGCAGGGAAGGAGGGAGGCGGAAAGGGAAGGGAAGGGGAGCTGTTCGCCTGCAGCCCCGGGGTACCGGACCCGGCGCAGGTAGCGGAGGTGACCCCGGCGAAGGGGCCGCCATGGCGGCGGCGCAAGCCCGGCTGAGGGGCTCAGGCTGGGCCCCCTCCCCTCTCTCCCGCCGGCATCGCGGCCGGGCCGGGGCAGCCCTGCCGTTCGTTGTGTAACCGCGGCGCTGCCGCCCGTTATGTAAAAGGGCGCTCGGAACCCGGCAGACGGCAGAGAGGGAGGCTCGATCCCGGCTCGGTGCGCCCCGGTGTCCCCAGGGCGCCGGGAGGGCGATGACGGCCGGCCCGGCCCGACCGGCCCCTCAGAGCTCCGTGCCGGGCCGAGCGGGGCAGAGCCCCCCGGCCGGCCGGCCGGCGTGAGGGCACAGCCCAGCCCAGCCCCCTGTGCCTCCTGCCTCCCCCAGCAGCACCTTCCCACTGGGAATTGCTTTGTCCAGGGTCTGTGTGGAGGAAGCCGTGCCAAGGCACGGTGCGTGGGCCTCGCTGAGCTGTTCCAGCGCGGAGCTGCCAAAGGAAGGAGCAGCCTTTCCCTGCTCCAGACAGGTCGGAGCAGAGCGTATGGGAGCTGCTTGGATTGCTCCTCTGCTCCAGACATGAGTGTGCATATTTGCTTTTCAAGGACTAGCAGGAGCTTCTTGGCAATCTAGTCTCATCCTTTGTCATTAAAAGACTAATTTCAGTCAATCCCCATAATGAAGTTACGTGTCATTGTTATTGAAGTAGGTACATTTTGTAACTGCTTTTCTAATCAATCAGTGATCTAGGGTAGAATTTCATTGTTTAAGTATGTAGCGATGCCTAAATTTATGGCAAAACTTGCAGTTCATTTCTATGTACCTTTGCTGTGCTCGCAGTGTGCTTCTCCTTAATGGCTTTTTTCCGTCTATAGTTTATATTCATTGTGTTGTATTTATTTATGGGTAGCATTTGTATCTCTCACCTTTTGATCTTCTAGACTAAGAAAAGCTGGGTTTATGTCCTATTCCCCATGTGCTTTTCCTCCCTGGAGCATTCTAGTATCTATTACCTTTAAACTGAAGTGGTGCAGGCATCTGTTAACATGAATGAAATCTAGTGACTTAATCTTTCTTTTTTTTTTTTTTTTTTTTCTTCTCCTGGCACCACCTTTGACTGCTTCACCCTGGTTTTTTGTGGTTCAGAACACCACTCTGGTTCCACTCTTTATAATTTCTAACTGATGAACTCATATCTGAAGTTTTTGATATTAATCTTGAAATAAGTGGCCTTACTATGCCATTCTAATGGGGCACTATTTAATTTTAGGCTTCCAGTGATCGCTGCTGACTTAGTAGCAGCTTTAATCAGTATGTTCCCACTTATTGTGCCAGAATAGTTAACGTTAAATTGGAGTTTTGAGCATAATCCTTCCTTGAGTCTTGCTAATAAATCACCTACTTCTGTTTAATTCCATTTAACTTAATTTAAATAGGATAATTATAAGGCTTTCTTAGTAGCATAAATCATGAAACTGTTTATTTTTCACTGCTTTTCCTTTATTAGCAGTCAGAAGAATTTTGATAGCTGTTGCTTGAGTTGCTATTTCTTAATTGTTTTTAGAATGTTCATTTTAAGAAAGTAAGTAAAGTTTTGGGGCTGTGGAGAGGTGGAAAACAGATAGAAAACATGGTACACTCAACACCGAAGACTGAGGCTGTAAATTACCTCTTATTTTCCTGTTAATGTTTTGAGAGAAATGACAATGACCAGTACAAATTGAAAAGTCCCTAATCCTGTATCCATCTCGTCCTTTGAGACATCAGAGAGGGAAAAGCAGGTGGGCCTGGCTTACAGAGACTTTGCCTGTTTGGGGTTTGTCATACTGTGTCTGCAGTTGGGTGTAAAACCTGGAGAGCACATCATAGACATGGTTCTGTTAGAGATGAAGTTATTTGTCTTTTGGTGTCACATGTGGGTTTATTGAGGGGGAAAACGAATAAGCCAAAACAAAACACTACCAATGGGGAAAAAAAAATTGATTTTTAATGAGTCTGAGAGACAGAGCCTGTAGGAACTGAATCTGTCAGACTGGAGTTGGTAGGATCACAACCCCTGTAGTTCCACAGCAGTGGATTTTTTTTTTTTCAAAGGTAGATTGTAATGGCTGATAGAAAACAGCAGTTATATCTCTCTTATTTTTCTGTAGGTATTGTTATATAAGCAGGAACTTGCCTGTGATGCTTCCTCAAAGGAACAGATTTTTGTTTTGATACTCACACTCAGCCAGTTAATCTGGGTTTATAATGTTTGACTTAAGACTCTCTAACTTATTCCTGGTGCTTAATGTGTCCCCTTAAGCTCTTCTTGCTTTTTAACTGCACTTTGAAATATGTGTTAAATATATTCTAGTGGTATTTAAAGCTGATTCCTGGAATTTTCAAAAGAGAATATGGAGGATAATGTTCTTTGGGAGAACTTTTCCAACTGCCCTGGCATGAGCTCGGAGCTGAACTGGTAACATCAAGTTGAGGCAGGTTTTGCATTTCAGTTCACCACTGGATTGGATTACTGTTAGAGGCCAGTAACCAGGCAGTTTACCCCATCCCCCTGCACACTTTTGGTTTGCCTTGATTATATTGAGTATTAAAAAAGTTATTTAAGAAAAAGAATTAATTTAAATAAGCCTTTAGAAGCCCATCTGAATGAAATTATTCTAGTTTTTATGCTATTCCATAAGCTAGCTAGGGTTTTAGATGTGTCACATTGCTCTCATAATATATATTTTAGTTAATGAAGGCACCCCAACTTGTATCATGTAATGCATAATTCTGTGGTTTGGGGAATTAATTTTTGTATTTGTTTCCTGGCTACTCAATTAATTTGATGCAAAGAAAGAAACTGTGAGGTTAATTGAAGTATCAGATAATTAAGATGACTATGAAAAAGTAAAATAGCATAATGGAAGACCTACTCAAAAAATGCTGGGTGATGTTTTGTAAATTAAAAAAATGTAAAATTTAAATGCTCTGCTATGGCTAACATACATTTATAGTGTCTCATTAGACAGAAAGTGATCTGAAAACGAATACCAGGTTTATCTTCAACCTGACATTCAAAAGCACAACTAGAGAAAGGAACCACTTAAATTCTGGCCTTGTAAGTGCTTAAATACAACTTTAACTGGGCAATATTGTCTTGAAGTATAGAGGAGTTAGAAAAGGAATGCCTCCAGCTCACATGAACTGTTCTATTTCAGTAGCAGACAGTCTAGGAAATTGTTTATAGGATGCTTGTCAGAGGACTTTATTAGGTACAGATAAAAACATTTTGCCTGTCTGCCCAGCTTACCTCAGGAGCCTTTGGTGGGGATGTTTCCTCAGCCTTTTGGCAGCAAACTGAAGAAATATTACAAATGTCTCCTATAATGGGAATGAGTGCAGTTAATAAAAACAGAACTGTGTTGTTTTCAAGTGTAATTGATCCCTGCTTGTGGGTTTTTTTTCCTTGATTATATGGAGATGCCCTGCATGAACTTCCAGAGGGATTATATAAAAATTAAACTTACATTTCCGAAGGACAGATTGGCCACTCAGAGGTACTGGTTGAAAAAATAGTTTTCTGAGTCATATGCCAGTGGCCTATCTACAGGGCTAAAAATTCTCATTGGAGTTTGTTCACTGATACATGAAAGTGTTTCAGCTTTTCTGGCAGGCGGGAAGGAACAGTTCCAGGAGGAATGGAGAGAGCCACTATTCTGGTTTTGTCATCTTTGAGCATCAAATTAGAAACACAGGATCTAATGGAGGTGTGGATGTCTTTGCTTCAGTGGGAATGATTTTCCTACACCTTTGACTAAAGATTCTGATTTTTGTTTGATTCATCAGCTGTCATAGAAGTTCTGAGTATATGTATTGATTTCAAGTTTAAAAGGAAATTTTCCCATCTCATAAAAATGTCCTATTTTAAAATAATCAGACATCACTGCACATTACAAAGAAACAAAAAGAAACAAAAGGCATTCACAATTCCAAATTCTGTCGTTTGTTTTCTTATCAGTTTAAGATTGGAGGCAGCCAAAATTGCCATTTTCTGGTACGGGAGCAAGTTGCATCACAAAGTAACTCCTGTTTTATAACAATACAATGTAATAATATAGCTTAAAAAATAATGAAACTTAAGCACTTAGCAAAACTGAGTTAGAGGAATGAAAGTTGCATGTCAAAAGCTGCAGAAAGAGCTTGCATTTGAGTAATTTGGAGATTTTATTTCCCAAGCCTGCACTTAAATCTTCAGAAGCTATTAAACTGCAGTCTCTAATTTTTGTCAATACATGATTCTTAAAAGATAGACTCCATTCCATCTTTGCCCTAATGTGGTACCTCCCAGTCCTCAAATATGTGTACCTTATTTTAGAAGACTTATCTCTGTAAGCTTATTTATATTTCTTCTCTATAACCTTTTACATATTTCAGTACTCCTGTGATCAGCATATTAAGCAAGCAAAGCAACAGAAGTTAAATGAGCTGAGAAAGGTGAAATTATCCAGAACTTTCCATATAAAAGGGAAGCTACTATTTTTCCTACAGATGAGATCTGGCAAGAGTTGATGCTGTTATTTTCAATATTGTCTGGGGGAGTATGTACCAGTCACTCAGCCTTCTTTTGTGTGGTGCTGGGGATGATTCACAGTGCTGAGAGTCATTCTTTATGTTGATTAATCTGTGGCTGAAAACAGTAGGTTATTATTAGACATGGAATAAAAAAAACCCTTTGAGGTTTTCACGTATCAGTGTACAATCTCAAACTCTGGGGAAAATATCAAGTTTATATTCTGCCTTGTCCTTTGTACCCAGACTTCTGCTATAGATGATTTCCAGGTGCAGAGCACCTGAAAAGAGGAAAAGGATTATTGTAATAGATGTTAGTTTATTGCTGCACAAGATTTGAAAGTAAACCAGTTCTTTTTAGGTTTCCTTTTTTGATGTGAAAAAGGAATTCTAGCTGCCCTTTTCAGTATCAAAAATTGCTCCTATATATGCATTTTATCTGCAGTATCTGCATTTCTTATGTAGGTTGGTGGTAGACCTCTAATATGCATTGACTTAAATGAAAGATTAAAAGAAATATTTTAAATCCAGAAGTATAATTTGATATTTATATCTTCTTTCAGTCTGTCTTGATTGACTAATTCCCAGTAGACTTCATAAATTAAAATTATTTTTCAGCAATTGCTTTTTCTTCCTCTGGGAACACAAGTAGGGTTCAAAGCCCAGCAGGCATGACTGGATGTGGTTCTGGGGGTGCCTGGGGAAGGAGGCTCTCATCAGTTTGGCCAATTGTTTATTGTGTGACCTGACTTTGTGTGGCTCTGAGGGAGACATCTCCTCTTGTACTATTTGCTAGACTAACAAAAAAGACATTATAGAGTAATGGAAGGTTTATAGAAAGAGTGACTTGACTATATCTCCTTTGTTTCACTGTGTTTTGCATGACAGGAGGAAGCTTCTCCATATTCTTTACTTGATATCTGTTTGAATTTCCTGACTGCCAACCTAGAGAAGTTCTGCACAGAAAGGCAAGATGGAACATTTTGCTTGCAGGAGCCAGGAATGTTCCCTCAAGAAGTGGCTGATCGACTGCTGCAGACGATGGCATTTCATGGTAAAAGCAATCATTTGTGGGTCAGTGGTGAAAATATTTCACTGGAATGTGACATTGCAGTTCTGCTGTATTTTCTAGTAGAATCTGCTGCTGCAGCTGTTAAAACTGTGTTCTGTAATCCCTTAATAGAGAATTTTTGTTATTTTTGCTTTATACAGCTTCAGCTGAGCTTTGCATTGCCACATAGATCTAAATAGAAAGTTATTTGTCTTGGTTTAAGATTTTAATATTCCTTTATTTGAACATTCTTCAATCTTCTTTCAATCACTTCAGAAAAAAAAAGATTCTACTACTAGCAACAATACCTCTTGAAGTGCATTTAACGTGTTTTTTTTTTATTGTGTGCCCCTGTGATTAAGCTAGAAAATAACCTCGAGATTCAGTAAAACAGTTTCTCATCTCTCAACACTTCTATTGACATGGAATAATTTGTTTCAAAGCACTCAGTGTTAGAGTGGTATAAACATCTTATGGTACTCTTATATTTTGTGTTCTGGCTTACTGGTTCTCTGTCAGCATGTCTCTGAGGAGAGGGCTGCCCTCTTGTTTACTTGCTTGAAGCATGATAATTTGTGTAATAAAACTTCTTATCATGAAAAGTAAAGGTATAAGTTGTGCTAGAGAAAAGAGACCCATTCCTTGAGATCCTGGGGACTTTTGTTAAAAAGTGAGATATGACACTAGAAAAACTACTGTAAACAGATCAAACATCCTATCCTATAGGTGCTGATTTTATTTGGGTCTTACTGGGCAAGTACTGCTGTTCTGGTTTTTCTCAAATTGTTCTGGTCAGAAGTAGCAAAAGGAATGGTCCTAAAAAGGACAAGCTCAAAGAAGAAAAGGTAATCTTTAATACACACTACTTTCTGATAAGGAATTATTTAGAGTAGTCCCGAGAAATCAGATTCAAGGAAACTGAATTACCAGAAACTTCTTACCAGTGCTGGCAATGGTGAAGACACTCCCAGACACCAAAATGTCATAAACACAAAGAATGTAGGATAGAAGAAGTTGTGTGGCAGGTAAACATGGTGTGGCCAAGGTAGGCCAGGGAGAGAGCCTTAAATTAAGAGATAAGCAAAGATTAAGAAGTAATTTAGTGGTACTTTAACCAAACAATAATGACATTTATTGCTTTTGCTTTTTCTGCTCCATACCAGTTGTTTCATCCCATATTTTTGCTTTCCCTACAAAAGAGGAAAGTAGTCCCCTGACTACTTGGTCAGAAAGGCTTGAACCATTTTCTCCTTAGAAAGGTCTGCAAATCTTTGTATTAATTTGCCTTTGTCACTGAGGCAATTACTAGCCCATGACTTAAATCCAAACCGTAGTGGCAATTATGTTGTTATTCAAATATATTGCATTTTTATTTCATTTTCTTTGTGATGTATGTGTGCAGATAGGAGATTAAAAGCTAGGAGTGTCGACACTTATCACCCTGTAGGAGCAAAACTGGGACATGTTCTTCCTACTCCTTTTGTGTGGATGCTTGTGTAGCTGTACCCTTCACGTGGCTTTTTGTAATCCTTCTGTTGATAAGACACTAAAATTTCATATTGTATATTCAATGCATTTTTGATAATTCCATGCAGGGAACTCAATGTATTGTTTCAGTTAGGATGTTGCCAGTGTCTTGCAAGAAAAGGCTACTGATGCATTCTTTCTACAGAGTAAAAAGATACTGAACAAGATTGTTGCTTTTTCTTTTTTTTTTTCATTGATGTCTTTTTCTCTTTCCTACCCTTTCCGTGCCCTCCTCCTTCTATTCTTTGAAACACTTCTTTAGGTTTTTTCTCACATTCAACTTGTTTCTGAGCAACACTCCTACCTTCTTCATATAGAACTTAATTAGCTTAATTTAGTATTGATCATACTTATGAATTCAGTCAAATGCTAGATTATGTAGTTAAGGCAAGATGAGAACAGGTCATTGATAGGTGGTGCAATCTTGAGGTTCATGGAACTGTGGCCAGAGGAGAATTACACTCAGAAGTTTTGAAATTCTGTTTTTAACATACTTCTAACCAGTTCAGTGAGAAAAACACAGCAAATGAGGGCAGCAGTCTGATTGTTTTTGAATCATACCCATATTTTATTTATTGTGTGTTCCATTTTCTGAACCAAACAGGTAACGTGCATTTACTGCTTCTTATTTATCTGTCCTATTCTTAAACCTGGAATTTTCCAAACATGACATCGTAATCTTCAAAGCGGAATCTCAAATGTAAGATTTTGGGATCAGTGGCGTAATGATACTAAGGCAAACTACTTTGTAATTAATTTTCTCTGCCAGCACTTTGTACCCTTTGGGTTGTTAATGTCACAGTGGTGTTGTGTAACACTGCAGCCAAGCACTGATGCTGTTTTTCCCACAGGGCTTCTGAACGATGGGACCGTGGGCATCTTCCGAGGCAACCAGATGCGCTTGAAGCGCGCCTGCATCCGCAAAGCCAAAATCTCCGCCGTGGCTTTCCGCAAAGCCTTCTGCCATCACAAACTGGTGGAGCTGGATGCCACGGGGGTGAATGCAGATATAACAATCACAGACATTATCAGTGGACTGGGCAGCAATAAGTGGATCCAGCAGAATCTGCAGTGCCTGGTGCTGAACTCACTGACTCTTTCTCTGGAAGACCCTTACGAGAGGTGTTTCAGTCAGCTGTCCGGGCTCCGCGCCCTGAGCATCACCAACGTGCTCTTCTACAACGAGGACTTGGCAGATGTTGCTTCACTTCCCAGGTTGGAAAGTCTGGATATATCCAACACCTCTGTCACTGACATAACAGCACTCCTCACCTGCAAAGACCGGCTCAAGTCTTTGACCATGCACCACCTGAAATGCTTGAAAATGACCACAACCCAGATTCTGGATGTTATAAGAGAACTAAAATACCTGAATCACCTTGATATTTCAGATGACAAACAGTTCACATCGGACATAGCTCTTCGTTTACTGGAACAGAGAGATATCTTGCCTAACCTTGTGTCTTTGGACATTTCTGGAAGAAAGCATGTCACAGATAAAGCTGTACAGGCATTCGTTCTGCAGCGGCCCACAATGCAGTTTGTAGGACTGCTAGCTACTGACGCCGGCTACTCAGAGTTCCTAACAGGAGAAGGAAACCTGAAGGTTAAGTGGGGCAATTAATTTCACTGAAAAAATATAATGTACAGGAAAAATAGAGCTAATAATTTGTAACAAATGTATGTGTGTGTTTCAGTAGGAGGCTGCAAGTTCATTTTTTTTAAACTGTTAATTGTAATTACTGGCTTTAGGTCAACTTCCTACTTAATTTGGACACAAACTGCTAAATTTACGTAATACCATATATGTATCTACACCCTTGTAAGGGGTATCTGTTTTCTGTGCCTTTTCAGTGAACCTTAGATCCTGATTGACCATATTTAAGAGAGCTGAACTTTGTCTGGTCTGAACTCACTTAGTGGGATAATATTCTCTACATTCCAGGCAGTATCTGGCATAAGTCAGCAATGTGTAAGGGGTGGAGGTAGAATTTGCATAAACTTTGAGCAGTTCATGATTAACACAGCAGATAAAATAAGCTGAATAACTCAGCTGCTGTTATGCTCCATCATCACTGCTATTTTCTCTTCCAATATTTCTACCCATCTTGAAAGGTCTTCTGGTGATGAATACAACACCTAAGAAGCAATAACTTAGGAGGAAAGACTTCCTCTTCTTTCAATTACTCAATTGAAAATCCTCAATTACTTAGCCCCTTAGGATGTGATGATGTTTTCTGGGTGCATTTATCTTTTATAGCCAGGCAACAAGACATCATTCCTTGTTTTGTAGAATCTGAATGCAGTTATTAGAGAATGAGTAGGTCAGAATGAATTAAAAACAAAGATGTTTTAGACATGTCAGTGGTCATTGACACTGAGTTTTCTGCAGTGTCTTGAGGATGATAGAAGCTGCAGAAGGAATGAGGAAGAGAGCCTAATGTGTCCATAGTTTAATCTCCTGTGCAAGTTTAGTTTTTCACTTCAGTTTTAAAATTCAGAATGCTCTTGTTATAGGCAAGTGGAGTAATACAGCTACACAGTTTTGTAGTTTTTTTTCCCCTGAAACATATGACAATTCTTAGGGGCCAGGTCTCTTGAGTACTTAGTTGTCACAGTTGATAGTGAAGTGTCTGAATGTTGAAATGTGTAGCTGGAGAAAGCAAGTTCCCCTTTGGTGTGATGATATCCAGCATCAGGAGGTTTTACCTCATGTTGGTATAAAATAATACAATGTAATCCTTGGTGTTCAGAATACTTGCTTCATAGAGGTGTCTGTGCTGTGAAAAGGCAGGAAGGAAGAAGGCTCTGGTAATGTAAAAGTCACAGTGGACTAGTGGCATTGTGGTTAGCAAAATGCAGTTTGCATTTTTTTTTTTTTAAGGCATAATTGTGCCTTAAAAAGAAGTGACTGTAGGCTATGATTGGTTTTATTTTCTTTTTTATGTGACTAAATTCATTAGTAACTCTATTGAAATATTAACTGCTTAGACTAGATACTGCTAAAGAATAAACAAGACACAGAACTCATGGAAACAGCAGAGGTAAAATATTACTGACTTTACAGCAGCCCTGTGAAATTTGATTATGAGCATTAAGCAGATATTACTGTTGAGAACATGAAACCTAGTGGAAATTTTTCATGTAGGGTACAATTGTCTGTACAACATGTCAGTAAACAGGGTTGCCCTGTTCAAATTAGTAGAGAATATAAAACAAAATCCAAGATGCTATCAGTTCTCTCAAGGCTGTGTTATATTCCTGATCTCAGAAGTTTCAAAAAGTATGGCTGTATACAATACAGGATGCAGAGAATGTGACACTATAAATGAATATTTTGCTTCTTTTGTATGTGCCATTTTAAGTAGAAGCTCTGCATGCTGCCCTAAGAATTTTAAAAAACAATGATTGCAGTAATGATTCATTAAATAATAGGACTGAGGAACAAACCATCTTCAGTTATACAACTTACAATTATAAACAGAGAAAATATCATTAAATGGAAACTAGAGCAGGCCAGCAATCATTTGCTTACTGAAGGACTCTGCCAAATCACTGCCTTTGAAACTGCAGCTTTGCATTTTTTGAGAACGAAACTTTGAAAGTAAAATGTTGACATCTTGAACTAAAGATTATTTCTGTGTTCACAGGTGTCAGGAGAAGCAAATGAAACTCAGATTTCAGAAGCACTGAAGCGTTACAGTGAACGGGCCTTCTTTGTGAGAGAAGCACTCTTTCATTTATTCAGCCTGACACATGTAATGGAAAAAACTAAGCCTGAAATTTTAAAGGTAAAATAATAGTTTTGATGGTTGTCATGTGTTCTTCCTGAGCTCATATCCAAAACCCTGGTATAAGTAGTTTATAAGCTTTTACCTTTTTGGTCGTGTTTTTTAAGATTAAAATTGTAATGTTAAATAAAAATAAAGAACTGTTTAAACAAGAGTGATATAGAAGATGCCCTGTAGTGTTTTATGTTAGGTAAAATTGTTCTGTACTAAATTATCTAAATTTAGTAGCATGTAAATTAATTTTTTCACATAAGTTTGAATAGGAGATGAAATATCCTTCAGATGCTGAATTCTGTCATTAGATCATATCTGTTTGGGTTCTAATCAAAGGTCTGTCTACTCTTATTCACCAGACACAGCAGTGCCTTCTGCTGATGCTCACAAAACAGTAATAAAAAGGAAAGAATTCAGTGACAGTTTCTCTACTGTCACCCTCCAGTATGGTAATGGATGAATGGATAATGTTAGTGTTCTGTATGGGGCTGTAACCTGGAGCCCAGAAGCTTCCTTAGGAATTCATTCTAGGCATTGGCTTTCCATGTCTAGAACACCAGAGATGGTTTAATTTTTGTAGGGATCCTAAAAAGAGGCACCAGTTGGTTTTTATTTTTCTTATCCTCTTTGATGTTGAACAAGTGGCCTTAAATTTGCTGGCATCAATATCAAAAAGTCTTTTCCAGTCAACTATCAACAAAAAAATATTATTAGGTGTTTATTAGGTGAGATCACAATCTACATACGTAACCAAAAGCATTCAGGAAAAAGCTGCAAAAAATTTGTCCTGAGCTAGCAGCTCAGGATGTGATTTGAGATGGCTTATCACCAAACAAAGCACTACATCATTATCATTGCACTTCAGAAACTGTCCTGCTTCATTCACCTCTGAAAGGGTTTGGTGATTTTATCCCAGCCTGGCTCTTTCTAGGAATTTCTTGCAATCTGTGCAGCCTCTTCTTTGAGAGATTGCTACATACAAGCTGTGCAAAAGGACTGGGAGCAGTAGAAGTTGCCAGCTTTGAATCACTGAGCAGAAGGAAATGTTATTCCTTGAGAATTAAAATCACACCAGATGGATTTCTCACTCAAGTATAAGAGAGGCAGAAATTGGGTGCTGTGAGTCATTGTTGTGGCCTCGAGCAGGAGGCAGATTGTTCTCGGGCTCTGTGTGCAAATGTGTGAGCAGCTAACGTGGGCCCAACTGTTGTGCTGCAGCTGGTGGTGATCGGCATGAGGAACCACCCCCTGAACCTGCCCGTGCAGCTGGCGGCGAGCGCCTGCGTCTTCAACCTCACCAAGCAGGACCTGGCGGCCGGGATGCCTGTGCGGCTCCTGGCAGACGTCACTCACCTGCTGCTCAAGGCCATGGAGCACTTCCCAAACCATCAGCAGGTACAAGGCAGAGCTTCTCTGCTTTCTGTGCTGTTTCTGTGCCATTTCTGTGCCGTTCTCTGTCTTGGGGGCCTTAACAGAAGGTTTCTCCACATCCCGGGACGTCATGGAAATGCGTTCATAGCAAGAACGTATTCTGAAATTTGTGTGTTTCTAATGAAGCAATTATTTTTCATTTCTCACAGCTGCAAAAGAATTGCCTTCTTTCACTATGCAGTGACAGAATCCTTCAGGATGTCCCATTTAACAGGCAAGTTTTAGATGTCAGTTGAAATGAGCTGTAGCATCGCAGAATATTTTTCTTCAGAAGCTTTGTTTCTGGCCCCAGTTTTGCTCAGTTTAAATCATTCCAGTGTGCTGAAGTTATCTGGCCTATATTGTTTTAGGCCTGTTGACCCAAATATCTACCATTGAGTTAAGGTCTGAAAAAATCCTTTGCTATACAGGTTTTTTTACTTCATCTGGATGGGTCTATCCTTAATTCCATGTAACAGAAGTCAGCATTTCTCTGGGCTTGCTTTTTACAGACATTTTTGTGCTCAAATGTTTTGTCCAAATACTTCGAAGTGTGATGGTCTGATGTTTTAGGAGATTCTGCCAAATGTTTCTTCCTTCTTTGGGAGCAATTCCTATGCACTTTGATATGTAATTAAAAGTAAGAGACACTAAGCCAACAGCTTAAAGCTGACAGAGACTCATACAACACCTGCAATTTCACTGTGTCTTTCTATTTTGCATGGTTATGAAGCCATGTTGTTCATGTACATGTTTCTTTTATTAAGACTTGCAAGACATATGAAAATTAATTTTGTTTTTAACTTCCAGGTTTGAAGCAGCCAAACTTGTTATGCAGTGGCTGTGTAATCATGAAGATCAAAACATGCAAAGGATGGCTGTAGCCATAATTTCCATTCTTGCTGCAAAGGTATGGAATTAATCTTTGAGATGATAGAGTAACATTTCTAAAGTCTAAAAAAAATGTTGATGTGCTTTTGTTTGTTTCCAGCTTTCAACAGAGCAAACAGCTCAACTTGGTGCAGAACTCTTCATTGTTAGGGTAAGTCAGATGCTTTCCTGCCATCCCATCTTCTCCAGCTTTTCATACTAACAGTATTCCTGAAGATACAAATTAAACATAAGGAGATAAAATTCTAAGAACATATTAACATGTATTCATGTGGAAATTGGTTAGAAGGTAAGCCAAAGTGGATAAACTTAACATTGTTTAAAGTGAAAGATGCTCAAAATGAGAATATTTGGAGTAAATAGTACTGTAAAGGTCCTGAGTTCTGTGGATGGCTTTGTGCCATCTGTAATAGCCCTACACATGTAATTACTGTGGAAACAAAAGAATTCCTTTAGCAGGCAACCATGTTCAGAGGGGAGGTAAAATGTTTAATAGCTGGTTTATTTTGTGTAGTTTGACTCTAAACATGTATATCTTTAGTCTGTGTATAAATGACAGCTATGCATTGCCAGTTAGTGTAGGCAAAAGCAGAGGAGTCAATACATATGCTGATATTTTGATTTTTATTTCCCCAGCAACTTCTACAAATAGTTAAACAGAAAACAAATCAGAATCTTGTAGATACCACCCTCAAGTTCACATTGAGTGCACTTTGGAACCTCACAGATGAATCTCCAACAACGTGTCGGCACTTTATTGAAAACCAAGGGCTAGAACTTTTCATGAGAGTCTTAGAGGTGAGGAAGGGGAGCTTGGTGGTGGATTATCAATGCAAGTTTATAATTAAAGCTGTTTCAATAATAAACATAAATGCTTACTTTTTGTTTATTTCTTTTATCCACAGTCTTTTCCGTCTGAATCATCCATCCAACAGAAAGTTCTTGGACTTCTGGTGAGATGAAAAAAACCCCAAGTCTGAAATATATACTTTTAAAATTTTATTTTGAAAGGGATTTCTTAACCCTATCTTAATCGGAAAAAATATTTTTAATGTCTTAATATTTTTTACATTCTTTAATCTTTATAGTGTATATTATTCATAATTGACACGTTTTTGGACTGTTCCATGTTTCTTCAAAAATTATATTGAAATTGATAGTTACAGTAAATAAAAAGAGGTTTTAAGATAGGAGAATGATGCTTCACATGAGTCCAAATGTAAAAAGTAGGTTGAAAATCAGTGAAATGCAGAATTTTGCACTGCTGAAATTTTTTTGAAATTGAGCTTGAGAATGTTAAAAATAGCCTTTGACTTCGTGTTGTTTACATGTTAATGGCATAAAATCACTTACAAAAAAACCTCTTTATTTTGAAGCAAATTCCTGCACAGACTGGAAAAATTTCCTAAAGCAAAAGTAGTATTTTGGCATGTGGTCACCTGCACGTACAGAGATCTCATCTGAGTGTTTATTATCTGTGTCTACTCACACAATATAGTTCAAGTTCGTGTTTATCTCCCTCACACCATCTTCCTTCTGTTGACATTCTCTTTTTTTTTTTATTATTATTTATTTCCCCCTTCCAGAATAACATAGCTGAAGTTAAAGAGCTCCATTCTGAATTAATGTGGAAGGACTTCATAGACCACATCAGTAAATTGTTGCACAGTGTGGAGGTGGAAGTCAGCTACTTTGCAGCAGGGATTATTGCTCACCTGATATCTCGAGGAGAGCAGGCCTGGACATTGAGTCGTAGCCAGAGGACATCTCTCCTTGAACAGCTGGTACAGAAATGATGGTGAATTATATCACAGTCTTTTCTCCTTTTTTCAGTGTTTGTATTTAACAGCCAATGTTCTTGGTTCTGTATTTTACAGCATGCTGCCATTTTGAATTGGCCAACCCCAGATTGTGAGATGGTGGCTTACAGGTAACTATTGTCTTATCTTGTGATCAAGAGTTTGGAAAAGAAAAAAAAACATACCACATATCTACTATGAATGATATTTTCAGATAGTTGACTGAAGTGAGTTTTAGATGCAGCAGACCAGCCTCTTAATGTTTATCAATGTCTCCTGTAGTTAATAGACAGCTGAATAAGCAGATATATGACCTCTGGAGTAATAGTATCTAGTTATAAAGCAAGTAACTGTTTCTCTCCTTTTTTTTAAATAGGTCTTTCAATCCATTTTTTCCTCTACTTGGCTGTTTCATGACACCTGGTGTCCAGTTATGGGCAGTGTGGGCCATGCAGCATGTCTGCAGCAAAAATCGTATGTATTGAAAGAATATTACCCTTAAAATACATATTTTTTGGTATGTTATTCACTAACATGAAGTGGGAAAAATAAGAATTTCTGGGTTTTTACTCCTAATCCTCTAGAGAAAAGACATTTGAGGCTTGACTAAATGGGGCAGAAAAAGAGAGCAGTAAAAGTTCCTTACATCTCTTCTGTTAACTGAAATTTTACTGTTAGATACCTAGTATTAATTCCAAAATGTGGATTTGTTAAGATTTAACTACTTTTTTTTCTTGCACATGTGTTTTTATTCAAATGAAATATGCAAATATTAATGCTGGGCAGCAGATTCCTTTCAAATTAAGAGCAATGACCATGGCAGGTAGCAGTGTCTTACTGTGGGAACAGAAGCTATAGTTAGTCCTCATTTCTAATTGCTCTTTTGCAGTAACCTGCTGTGACATAAATGCACTTTCTTTATCTCTCTTTCCCATCTGCAAAATGAGAAGTAGAACGATTTGAGAGCATGTGATGTGATGCATAAGTGTTGGAAAAAGGAAATAAATCCCCCAACCATACCTAAATGTAGGAGGGAACAAACCTGCCTGGCTTTTAATACCTTTTTTTTTTTTTTTAACAGAAATTTTTGGCATGAATGTATCTATATAAAGTAGATTTCTTCTAAAATATGTGAAGTGTTTTCTATGCCAGTTTTTAATCTCCTTGATGGCAGCATATCTAGGCTTGTTTATCCCTGCCCCATAAATCACTGTTTCTGCAGTGATAAGGCATCTGTTCAGGACCAACCAGTAACATGACATAATATATAACTGCACACAGAATACTGTTTTTGTGCCCTTCACAGAGCTCATAAATATAATGAGCCACTGTTCCCGGGGTACTGTCCAGAAATCTGTGAGGTTTTTCACGTTGAAGTCAGACTGTTCTGACAGAATTGTTTTACTGGTCAGATCTGGATAACAGATTTTAAGTTAGGCCCTGTAATTTCTCTTTGTGCCTCAGTCCTGTTAACTTTGTGTTGTCCTATTTGTTCTGTTTATTTTTGGTATTTTGTCTGCCCTCATCTCTGAGCTTTTAACATGCTACTGAGGTTTGTATTGGCCTACTCCTGATTTTGAGACCAAGATAGAATTCCTTTACATCTGATGGCAGTTGATGGCAGAAGCTTCTGGACAAAGTTGCAGAGAAACCAAATTTTGGTAGCAAATGTAATAACCTACTCTGGGGGAGAATATGTTTGATTCTGAAATATGAAAATGTATTTGAGAGGAAAATCTTCAGCTTTTGGTGCTTGGTACCAAGAAAGCTTTTAGTAGTCCTGGAGAGGAGATGGTTTTTATTTTGACTCCCTCTTAGAGATGACAGTGTAAAGTAGTCTGGATATAATTGGTTTAAAATTTTTGTATATTTTTTTCTTTTGCTGCTGTTTGTCTATGTCATAGTCTCCTCAGTGAGGTAACTTAACTAAAATATTAGTAAATTACTGCAGTAAATGTGATCCCCCAGCAAAATGCTCAACATCAGCATTAAAACAAGTCTGGTGTTGCATCACTGAGATGAATGGTGAAATTGGGCCCGTCTGAGGTAATGCCCTGTGGATTGCATTACAGCCGTCCTGACCTTTCCATAACAACTTCTGGAGCTTGCACATTACATTCACCCTACAGCTCTTTTTATAGCTGCTCCCTGCTCTTAATAATGCTGCAGCTGATGAGAGTGTGATTTCAACTTATTGAATTCCAGAATGTAAGTGGAAAAAAGCCCTGTAAAGGCATTTGTGGCAACTTACAACTAATGAAAGGCCACCATCAATATTTTTGGCAAACTATTGGAAGAAACTAGTTTGTATTCATTCTCCAAGCCTGGACAAATGATGTAATATATCTGATACCATTTTTTGGTAACTGTTCTGTACTGAGGTTTTTGGAAAAGGGGCTATTATTATCTAGATACTCATAGACACTACAGTGCTTTTGATTCCTGTTTTCTGGTTTGTTTATGTGCACTTTAAATGCTGGTAGTGGAGGTGGGAGGGAAGAGAGAATACTGTGCATATTACAGGGCACTTTCCAGTCAGCTGAGACAGACTGGTAAGAGACCTGATTACAGCTGGAGTCCTGTCCAAATAACTCTGTTGTGTTGTCACTTGTTAAAGGACTCACGCACTTCTGTGGGCACTTGAGGGAGTGTCTTAAATACTGCCTGGAGACAAAAGTGGATTTGAATCAGTGTTTACAGTATCTGCTACCTTTACCCTAGATAATTCTGGTTTTTATAATCCTATTACAGCTGCCAGATACTGCAGCATGTTAATTGAAGAAGGTGGTTTGCAGCATTTGTACAACATCAAGGAAAATGTCCACACTGATCCCCATGTCCAAAGGATTGCTGTTGCCATCCTGGATAGTTTAGAAAAACACATTATGCGCCATGGGAGACCACCACCATGTAGGAAACAGCAACAAACCAAACCAAACTGAAAGCTGCAGGTAGAGGAGTGTAAAGTATTGTCTCTGTAATAATCCTCTCTGATATGTGTGTAGTTGGAGTAACTTATAATATATTGGTCACCATTAAAGTGATTTGCTGGTAACTGTGGTACCCAAACCATGTGTGGTAACCTTGCTGAACGTCACCTTTAATGGCAACCTCTAATGGCAACCTCGTACACAACTTGTAAAGGGTCACAGCTTGAGCTGGTCATGCCTGTAGGGTAAATGCTGGCTGCCAGGAGATGGGACTTGTACAGATCAATATGCACAGCTGGAAAGAAGACTTCAAGGAGTACCTTGTTTTGTGACTTCTGGGAGAAGAGGCTTTTCCATCCTTGTGATTGCTGTTGATAACACTGTTCACCAGTTTGGTGTTTGAATAGAACTGTGTGTGGTTGTGAGATCAACACTTACAGACTAAAACAAAAGTTCATGCATGCAGGTGACAGAGAGACTTGTAACTAAGGCGACCAAAATGTCCATTGTCTCTTAACCCTTCTAGACACAAATGGGGTCTTCAGCTTCCTTTTCCTTTTGCCTGCAAGCCATGCTCTTTTGTTTTCCTTACTGCTGGACAATGCCTTTTTACAGTTCATTTCTCCAGAGTCCTCCCTTCTCCTGTCAAGGTGGGGACCAGCATCACATTCAGGGAAAGGGGAAACCCACTGAAGTAAAGCAGTAGAAACAGAACTAAAATGAGACAGTACTAAAAGGATGTTTGAGAATTTAAATTTTATAACAAGAATGGGGTTTTGTTGTTGTGTGTGATACCTTTCTTTTGTTTTTAGAATACTCATGGGGATAGGAGAAGGCTCATTAGAGCAAAATAACTGACGTGACTTCATCATGGAGTGGGTTGCATGTATTCATAAAAGGCTGGGATATTTGGTCACCTTATTTATAAGAGGCTAATGATTGCTCTCATTTTCTGTAAATATACTGTCAGTATTGTGCAGTGAATTATATTTCCAAGCCATCACAGTGAATGCAAAATATCACCCAATGTTCTGTGTAAGCCCTGTGTCAATTGCATTGTTTTGTGGAGTGTGAAATTTTACATAAAGATGCTAATTGTAACAACTTATTTCTTTCTTGGTTACCTTTGGGTTTCAAACCATGTGTTGAATTAAATATTGCACAGTGTACAGATGCCTGATACAATGCAAATGATGGAAGCAAACTGTGTGTCCATTCAAATTCAATTTAATTTCAGGTGTTGATTTTGTTTATCTGCTTAGTCTCCATATTTCCATGGCAACTGATTGATACTCAGTGACTCTTCTGTAAATATTGGGTAATTGAATTTAAAAAGAAAACTTATGTTTGATAGCTTACTAGCAGAAATGGCTTCTTCATGATGACCATATTTTACTACTTGTAAGTCCTTTCCCTCCCATCTCCCATCCTTCACATGAGAACACTGCCACTAAACTTCAATAACCTAATTAATGTGTCTTTCAGCAACTTCAAAAGGTACTGATCCAGTAATTTAATCAGTGTTGTGTAATTGTTTTTTGTACAAGAGTATAATTTTGGCTGGCATCATTTTCATCTGTGGATCTGGTTATATAAGGTTTTCTCAATTCCAACAGAAATTCAGCTGGCTGTAGCTTTGAATTATGAAGGTGGTTTAAAAATTAAAAACAGCCTACAGGCTTTTACCCACCACCCTTCTAAGATGTCTGCTATGGAATTTACATGAAATGGAACACAAAACTTGTCAAAATTGGTGTCAATAGAATGAATTTAAATCAATTGCTACAAGATTATTTTAAAATAAAGTTGACAACTCTCCTTACAGTGCTGTTTTTTCCTAATAACAGGAGAATTTGCTGAAGCAACTTAACTGAAAAAAAAATCTCCTCCATGCAGCACAAAATGCAAGGATGATGCTGGCATCAGGCCAGATGTCTGAGAGGCATGTCACTTGATGAAGTTCTGCAACCAGCAAGTGCTAAATACCCATTTTCTTTTGCTCCCCCACACTTCAGGCAATCAGTGAGCAAAATTCTTTCAAGCTGAAAACTTTGCATGCCTACAAGGTATAAATGCACTGTATCTATTTGTATATGCCACTTATAGGAAGGTCTCTTCACACTCCTGTACAGCTTCAGGAGTTTCTGCCAGGGTAGAATAATTCTGGAAACAACTTTTAAACTTTGTGTTCCACCTGTAGCAATTGCAGTCTTATGTGAAGGCTGAAAATCCTGACTGCTTTACCTTTGCAGATCTTTACATAGAAAATTTGTGTGTGTATAATTTGGTAAGGTTCCCACACACTTTTGGCACAAGTGAAACTGTGGTTTCCCTTGATACTATCATAGAATGAAGTTCCAATGTGGTAAGCCACATCTTAGTTTGATAACCTATAAAGCATTTCCTAAAACGACATTTGCTGATTAATTCACTTTTCCTTGAGAGCCCCAGTCTAGGGAGGTAAGAAGCTGTAGAGTTAAATTGTGTGGGACATTTTAGTGCTGGAGAACCTCAAAGCAGAGGGAGAAAATAACCTCAACTTCCAGTCATGAAACAGAGGAAAACAGGTGACAGAGAGAGATTGTGTGCTCAGGGTGTCTGGCATAGACTGATGTGATGGCCTTGTGTATCTGTGCACATACAGACCCTGTGTTTTCTCAAGCACTGGTTCCAAAGGGAGGTGAGTTTGGGTTCCTGGAATGGGTCAGTGTTTGCATTACTCACAGCAGAGCTGGTGTGAAGGGCCACTGCTCTGTGCTAGTACTGCTTGTTCTGTCAAAGCAGTTGGAACAGCATTGATACATCTTTATAAACTGAAATTCTCTCCAGTGTTTGTTTTTCCTGTTTAGATTCACTATGTTTTCTGCCTTTTTAAAAATTTTCATTTGCTTATGGTGAGCCAAAGCTTCTCCATATTCCTTACTTGACATCTGTGTGAGAGCCATAATCACTGACTTCAGATGACCATGCTTTAAAGATCAGGTATACAAAGTTAAATCTTTATTTGGAGATTCATACAGAAAAACGATCCAGTGGAGTAGTTAGAAATGCAGTCCTAGGGAAGGAGTTAAGTGCACAGAATGGTGTCATAAAAATAATCCTAAGAAATCAGTGGATCCTCCTCAGTCCTGCTTTATCTCCAAAAACTCAAGGGGAAGCACAAAGCATTATTTGCCAGTGAACCGAGGTGGTCGTTTCTCCCTGAAGGCAGCCATCCCTTCCTGACGGTCTCTGGTGGGGATATTCTACATGAGAAGAAAAGGAAAAGAAAGAGGTATGTTTTCCATTTACAAGTCTGATGTGTTTTTAAGTCCTGGCTAATTTGGCAATAGTGGTCTAAGACTAAGATTGCTCTTTAAATGATACATAAAGTTCCGTGTTTTGCAATTAGGAAAAAAGAAGAGACAGGGTTGTAGTGTAACTCAAACACAAACCATCTAAGAAAAAACCCATAGATCTGTATAGAAAAACAGTTTTCCATAATCTTCATTATCTTAAAATATGCTGAGAGACATCATATTGGAATATTGTAACACCCTATATTGTTCCATTTGCTGAGAAAGGTGCATATGCTCAAAACTTGCTCCAAAGAACTACAGGAGGAATTGTTTTGAATTTATTAAAGTAAAACCATTTTTTAAACTCATTCTATAACTAACATACAGTTGTTCTTTTCAGGAATGAATTTTGAAGGCAGTTTACCTGGGCATAACACATCCCCTCAATAGCCATTCCTGATGCAATGTCAACCTGGGAAGGAGAGGAAAGGTGTGAGGTTTGTCTGAAGTACAGCCCTCAAAGCTACTTCATAGCTCTCAGTCACTCTCAAACAGGCATAGGAAGTGATCTTCGATATTAGAAGTAGTGTTACTATCTGTAGGAAAAAAATCCTGCCATTTTAATTTTATCTTTAAAGAAATTTTTAAAAACCTCTGAAATAGTTTTAAATGTCTGATATAAAGAAAAATTTTATAACTCATCCTTTCTAAACATTTTTACTGTAGTAATTTGTAAGAGCTGCTAATTTTTTCATTCACCTCAGTATATAAACAAAAATAATTATTACCTCCATTCCTTTGTTTATTGCCAGTTTTCCCATTTTCACAGCAAATGGTGCCTTTATTAAAAACAAAAACAAAACCAAACCACAACAAATATTTTAAAATAATTAAACTCATATTAATTCATAATAGATGAATTGTTGTATTATGATCCTAGCTCCAAATGACATTATATCTACAGAAATTTGCAGTAAGTTAATAAGTATTTTGTTAAAAATCAATTTGATGTTGTCTGCAGTTCACAGATGGACACGGTGTGAGGTTTCAATGTGTCCTGCAGATCTGTGTGGCTGCAACTGGGGGGTAAAACTGTGCTGTGGGTTAAGCAGCTGGATGGTAACATTTGTGCCTACAGAAACTGCATCCCCAAAAAGGAACAGACTTAGAGACTTAAAGATCAGGAATCAAGACTGCAGTATTTCAGAGAGAAGAATTTCAGGTGTTTGCTCTCTCTTAAGAGGAGTACAAATGCTATCTTTACCTTGGTCCCATGAACAATGCACTTACCTGGGGCAGGATTTCTTTAGCCAAAGTTAAAGCTCTCTGGTAAGCTGCATCTCCCTCGCTGTTCTGTGGCACTGAGTGATTTACCAGCCCCATGGAGGCTGCCTGTTCTCCATCAATCTGTCTGCCAGTGAAAATGAGTTCCTTTGCAAGACCTACTCCAACACATCTGGGCAGGCGCTGGGTTCCACCTTAGGACAGTGAAAACACCATTTTCCATGTCTGACAAATGCCCCAGGACTATTTTGTCTCCTTGTAAAACCAGGAGGCTTAAAAAATATAGGGATCATATGTTTCTTTAATAACTACTGGCTGAATATGTTTACATTTTTAGAAATATCTGAAAGGTTTTAGTATTTTGATAAAAAAGAAAATATGTAAAGGGCTTTTCCTAAATTCAGAGTAAGTCTGAGACAAGATGCTACTTCTAATTTACATTCAAAACACTTCAAGTGTTCAAGAACACACTCTGGCAAAATATTTACAATACAGCTGAGAAAGTGAGATTTAATGAATATTAATTAAGGTTTAATGAAGGTTACCTGCTCCAGGCAGAAGTCCTCGTGTGGTCTCAATAAGGCCCATTTTAGCTGATGAAGCTGTTAAAAAAATAAATGTAGAGTTAGCTACATTTTGATTTGTATAACTAGAAGTTTTCCAGGTTGAACTGATCAATAAAATTAGAAACTGTCAATACTGAATTGGAACTCCATTTCTCCAGGTAGCCAGAAAGTCTGAATACTACAGTACTTATTCAGTGTCTGTCTCAACTCTGCTTATCCCATTGTAGCAATTTTAGCTAGAAAAATGAACCTCGGGTCCCTGCTATATAAAATATAAAGGATGGAAGCATGGAAACAGAAGAAATGTCTTCCAACCCAAACTGATTTAAGCTGGGAAAGTTAGATCTAGCCAGAGTATATCTGATCCAGTATTAAGTTAAAATAACTATTCAATCCTATTAAAAACAGTATTCTAAAAGAATCCAAATCTTACCTGAAAATAGACTTTACTTTTTAAGCACAGGAACTTTAGTTACTATTTGGAACTACTTTCTGTAGTCACAATTTCTGTACAACCTTCTGTTAAATTTCTCTCAAGCTTCTGGATTCCATTAACAATCCACTGTCACGTGCTTAAGTTCTCTTTAAAATGCGGCCACCACTTACCAGGAGATTGCTACACTGGGCAACACAAACCTGCCACTCGGAGGTCACAGGCCAGGGCCAGCTCTAATCCACCACCCAAGGCGTAGCCATCGATTGCAGCGATCGTGGGCACGGGCAGGGCAGCTACGGGAGAGAGCACAGATGGCACAGTTGTGTTCCACACGTTCTGTTTCACATGGCCCTCGAATGTAAAGCCTTAGGTTCTAAAGCTTTCTGTTCAGAATTGCTCTAGAACTCGTTTTCTTCCGCCACAAATTTTCGGTCTGGAAACAGTAAAACTGATCTGGCAATTCTCCCTTCTTTTTAAGAACGCAAAACATGCTTCTTCCATGCAAAGGCGCTTGCAAACACAAAGTACTGCAACACGAAACAGGATCAGTCATCTCCTTGCAAATTTATGACACGAATATTCATCTGTTGCAGTTAAACAGCCAAAGAGAAAACACCATCCCTAGGCCCTCTCACAACACTCAGTGTTTGTGGTGCTTTTGTTAGCCAAGGCTCCTGAAAACAGGAACAGTAGACACTGTTTAACTAGGTTACCTCATAGTTGAGGAACTTGATCTAACTGGAGATTAGTTGCTTGATACTTTTTTAAATACTCAGGCAGCTGGATGCAAACTTCAGAGGTGAACTAGCTCTCTGCTGTAACCACCCCTCTGACCGCTCCTGTCATTTTTAAAAATTATTACAATTCTGATTGGTATTTTAGACAGATTTGACTTTGGTATTTCTTCCTACTGAGAGCAGAATAATTCATAAATAGGGGAAGAAAATTAATTGCAGAAGTTCATATGCCTTTTGCAAAGAAAAAGAAAAGGGAGGTGAGGGAATTACAGATACAACCCCCCTCCCAACATTCCACAAATCCATTTAGCAAATCCATTCAGAGATTCAAATCCATATTCTTAGGTCTGCCATATTTTGAGTGTTTCTGAACATGTACTGGAGTGGAACAACAAACACAGCACTTGCCTCCCAAGGATTCCACAGAAGTGTGGAATAAATCAGTGGAGCAGGTATTTATTACATAGGTGTGTATGTGCTTTGTTGTGGATAAGAAATGCATCTTATCCTTGGAGGGGCAGCAGGATGGTTGGTATTTAATTCTAATTGGATCTTTCTTTCAGGCAGAAGCTGAAGGCTTCTCCTAGGTGGATAATCTGCTGGTTATCCCCTCCTACAGCATTTCTAAATGGTTCACTACAGGTGGTCTAGGATAAATTTTCCAACTGATATAATCCTTTACCTATTTCATCCATAAGATTTCTCAGTCTTCTAACAAACTCTCCAACTTCAGCATCATCCATCTTCGCACGTTCCTTTAAATCTGCTCCTAAATAAAGGAGAAAAAGGTTAGAGTACAGGAAAAGACATCTGAAATTTCCCTCCTGTCCCTCTTGGAGGACAGACCATTTAAAAAGTTTTGGGATACAGCATTCCAGTTAAGTAAGATCCATGGAAGTTGGGGTGTGGACATTTGGGCTGCAGCAGTAACACGGGTAATCCTCTGCATCCTTTTGACAGGTTTATTTTTATTTCTTTTAGCACTCATTTCCAACTGCTTTTCTGCACGATCTCATTGGCACACAGCCCTAAGAGCCACCACATTTTTTGAGAATAGTTTTCAGAGCCTTTGCTACTCACCTGCACAAAACACTCCTTTCACCTGGCTCTTGAACACCACCACCCGCACCTGCTCATCGAAGCGGAGCTGATCCAGGGCACTGAACAGCTGAGGGAGGGAGTGCAGATGGGAGAAGAAAAAATTTAGGCATGTGGATGGGTATATACACTGAAATTATAGCAAGTTCCTAATCTTTGATAGAAGTTTTCAGATTTTTTCTCTGCAGGTGCCAGAAAATTCATGGAAATCGTGTAAGTGGAACCTGCAGGTTTTTCCAGACAAATTCAGAATGACGCATTTTCCTGTCTCTTTTTTCCTTCCACTCAGAGATGAACCTTTGCTGTACCTAAAACTTTTTTCCTGTCCAGGCATGAGCCAGACTTCCTCTAGGATGTGTCATCCTTGAACAGATCACCTGCTAAGGTGTGACAATGAGTATGCTTTTGTTGTAATGATACAAGTAGGAACCTTAACTTGCATCTGAGTTAACTTCAATAAATTAACTCGAATTAGCTAACTTAAATAACCCAGATATCTCTGTCTACAGCTGAGGCAGTTCTGTTTTTTTCCAGGTTCACCTGCCTTGCCCCAGTGCCATCTCCCACTGCACTTCATCATAAGATAAGTTTTTTTTAGATTTCCCACATCTATTCTCACTGTAGTTAGTTATTGGTCATGGTTGCAAACACGCTTACAGGCCAGGCCCATACTCACTTCATTTACAAATACTTTTCCCAGTGAATTTCTCGCGTGGGGTCGGTTCATTAGGATTTCAGCAATACCTTAGTAATAGGAGACAATTTCAGTTATACTTCATTTAGTTCTCTGACATAATAATTCAAATGGGAACAATATCTGTGTATGCTGTGTCTTTGCCTTCCTGAAAATGCATATAAAGTATATTCTAAAACAATCAGTTATTTTAAAACTGGAGGTGGCACACCATGTGTATAAAATCCAGTTATGCAGATCAACTGTAAAATTCTGTAGCACTGTAAAAGACTATGAGTAAGCAGACTTTTAGAAAATGAACAGGACATCCAAGAACATATATCTTAAAATCACTGCAGAAATGGGAAAAAACCCCAAACAACAAACCAAACCCCAAATGATCCATCTTAGGTTTCTCCTTTGAATGTTACTTAATGTATTTTTTTGGTACAGTTTTAATGTGTTCAAGTACATTCCCTAATGAAGGAAACCATCCTCTTGGGATTGCTGTTTGCATGAGAATAGCACAGGCAGGTCACTCAGTTCATATTCCAGAACCGTTTTGAAATTGAATTCCATTTAATTTCAACATTATAAGCTCATTAGCTGAAAGGACTCCACTCAAAGTTCCTAAGTCCAAGCAGAAAAACAAAACCACATCTACCTACTTCTTCTTTGCACATGATTTGTAAATTATTATTCAATGGCGTCTGTATGCTTTGGATCGAAAAAACATCTCTTATTTCCTTGTCTGGACTCTTGCTCACTTCCCAGGCTTAACACTGGAAGATGCTGTTGCTGTGCTGCAGGTTCACAGCTGTACCTCGCACCTGGCTTGCTTGGTCTTTCTGCCTTGCTGGAATTCTGTTTATTCTCTGCCTATGGCAGTGGCCAGCTACTGAACCAGAGATGTGTCACATTGGAACGGAGACACAAGCAAACAGTTGGCACCAGCAAAGGAAATTTACAGCTGGTAATTACTTATTATCTTTGTAACCAGCGAAATACTAAGAACTGTTTATAAGCTCCTGCAACAGTTACACAGAAAGTAAATTAATTGCAATCTGAGCCAAACCTCAAACTGCTTCGTGGCTCTCATGGATAAATGTGCAGAGACATGCCAAGGTTCTGTCCTACCTTTATCACTGCACGTTAGTGCTGTTAGAAAAATCTGAAGTATGCAAACCAGAACTTCCTGCGTTGATGTCTCCTGCACACATAACTTTAGGGGAAAAAAGTATCTAGCTATTCATGCAGCAACAGCCTTCTTGCTAAAAAGTATCAAGGCATAACTGAAAGCAAAACAATGCGCGCCCCGGGCTCGGCAGGGCTGTCAGCGCCGCTCGGGCTGCTCCCCGCTCACGCCAGGCCGAGGTGTGTCCAGCAGGGACTGGCAGAAGCGGAGCCGCGGTCCCGGTCCCGGCACTCACCGCCGCCGGCCGCGCTCAGCAGCACCTCCGGGCCCCGCTGCGCCCCGGCCGCGTCCGCCCGGCCCCGCGCCCCGCGCAGCGCCGCGGGCACCGCCCGCCACAGCCGCAGCATGGCCGCTCCGGAACGAACACCCTCCGCCGGGACGGGCCGGGCCGGCCGGGCCCCGCCTCCAGGGAGTCAGCTGCGCTTACACAGCCCGCTGCTGGGGAAGGATTACACAGGGGAAGCGCACACAGCCCGCTGCTGGGGAAGGGTTACACAGGGGAAGCGCACACAGCCCGCTGCTGGGGAAGGGTTACACAGGGGAAGCGCACACAGCCCGCTGCTGGGGAAGGGTTGCTTATAGGAAGAGCTATGCGGTGGGAGACAAGGTCGCTACCGCAACCACCACCGCCAGAAGCTTGGCTGGAGTTGGCACCGGCTGTGCAGGATGCCGCCAGGAGATCTGTGGAAGGCAGGAGGTGATTTGCTCTGCCCGAGCCGTGGAGATCCTCGAGGATGACAGAGTGAGGGAAGGGGAAGTTGAGTGGATGAAGGGAAACGTGTATTGATGGAGGGTCAGATGTTCAGCTCTCAGTGTAAATGCATCTGTAGGTAACAAGCTGCATTTCGGGAAAAGAGAATGGTCGCGTCGAGTATCCGTCCCAAAGACATCTCTGGAGGAAAAGAATTACAGAAGCACAGGATCAATTGGATTGGAAAAGACCTTTGAGATCATCAAGTCCAGCCTATGACTGATCACCACCTTGTCCCCTAGACCATGACACTGAGTGACATGTCTAGTCTTTCCTTAAACGCCTCCAGAGATGGTGACTCCAGCACCTTCCTGAACAGCCCATTCCAATGTCTAATCACCCTTTCTGTGAAGAAATTCTTCCTAACGTCCAACCTAAACCTCCTGTAGTGCAACTTCCTGTCCCTTGTTCGCAGGGAGCAGAGCCTGACCCCCACCTGGCTGCACCCTCCTGTCAGGGAGCCGTGGAGAGCGGGAAGGGCCCCCCTGAGCCTCCTTTTCTCCAGGCTGAGCTCCCTCAGCTGCTCCCCACAGGACGCGTACTCCAGACCCGTCACCATCTTCTCTGCCCGTCTCTGGAGAAGCGGCGAGCTTCATTGCACCTCGGCTTTGGAACAACGTCGGACAATCGCCAGGATAGGGGAATTCAGGGGGATAAGCTGGGATGTTTGCACGACTGGCAGTGGCTGCGCTATGGACAGGGACACCCGGCCAGTGCCGCGAGGAGGGCGCTGCACCTTTAAGGGGCGGGTCTATGGGGCCCCGCCCTGGCCCTCGCCCCACCCCCTCGCTGGCCCCGCCCCCGGTGTCGCTGAGGGCCCGCGGGACGCGGCGGCGGCAGCAGCAGGGGGAGCAGGGTTTGTCCTGTCATCATCGCCATCATGCAGCGCCGGGTGTTCGTGGTGGGCGTCGGCATGACCAAGGTACCGCCGCCCTCCCTGACGCCCGTGTGTGCGCGGGGGGACGCGGCCCGCGCGAGGCCGGCCTCGGCGGCGCTCCCCGGCTGTCCCCTGCTGGCGCTGAGGGGGAAGCTGCTGCGGGAGCTGCCCGCGCCCACCCTGGCGCGGCTGAAGCCCCTCACGGGACTCGCTGGCACCTCAGGAGCGCACTGGCAGAGCCCGAGTCCGGTCTCGGCCCGGCGGCAGCGGCCCCGCGCAAAGTTCAACCTTGCTCGGGATGTGAGGGGGGCCGGGCCCGGCCAAGGTGAACGGCGTGCTCCACAGAGCCGGTCGATACAACAGCCCTGCAGCGGGCACAGTGTCCCCATGTCCCCGTGTCCCCGTGTCCCCCCAGCCGCTGACCCAGGGCCCGTCCCGGGGCAGGGGCTCGGGGAGGGCAGGGCCCCGCAGGGTCTGTTCTGAGGCGTTTCTGTTCCTGTCCCTTGGCTTGTGAGCGCACAGTTCGCCCCCTTAGCTCCTCCATAGCTCCCCTGGAGCCCGTGGTAGCCAGGTGGCCGTGGGGCTCTTCTCCCAAGTAACAAGTGATGGGGCAAGAGGAAGTGGCCTCAAGTTTCCACAAGGCACGTTTGAAGTTAGAATTAAGATTAAGTAAAACTCTTCGCCCAAAGGGTTGTCAAACCCAGGAACAGGCAACCTGGGTTTGGCAGTGCTGAGGTAACAGTTAGACTTGATCTTTAAGGCCTAAAGGATTTTATGATTTTCAAAGAGGAACAGTAAAAGAACCATTTTTATCTTTGATACATGAATCTCAAGACAACTTTGATATTTGTCAGAGTAGTCAGAAACTCCTCCCCTTGGCACCTTTTAAATAATAGCTTTTTGTCTTGTGGCTGCATGGGTGTTTCTCCAGCATGCGATGTGATAGGGAAAGGATTGAAAAGTTAAAGACAATTCTGTTAATTGTGTTTATTGGACTAGATCACGGAGTATAGTAATGTAAGTTATTGAGCTCACTGGTGATATCCTCATGGAAGAGACAAGTAAAACCTGCCAGACGCCACATTAGATCTTAAGTATTTTATGATGAAATCTTTTAGAACTGTATTGCTTCTATTTGATTTAATGTTAATGATGTAATGACTGCTAAAGTTTGCTATATCTTCTCACAACAACAGTCCATGTTTCCTGTGTGTGTAACCGTCAGTTCCCTAGTGCTCTGCATTTTCAGAAGTGGATCATCTCAATTACCAGTTGAGCATGACTTGAGGAACTGTCAGTACTCTTCTCCTCTGTTAGCCCAAGTGATGTCAGTCACTCCTACAGACTTCTATAATGATCAACTCACCAACTGTTTTTTCTTATGACCTTTGCTGTCTAATCTCATGAAAGAAGGCACTGCAGGAAATACAGCTAAGGGGTACAAATGGCTGGAGTCAGGAGGATAAACAGAAAGAGGCCACAAATTGATTTTTGTATGCTCATAGAGGATATCAAATAATTTGTGGGATTATAAATAGTTAGCATGAGGGTTTCTTTTAGCAGTGACACTTTTTGTTAGTGATGTAAAAATGCAAACCACTACCTTGTGGTGGTCTCTAATAATTCACACTGCAAAGAAAATAGAAATGCCACCTCTACTCCAATGGTAAGGAGTAAGGTGTGATCAATTCTCTACAAAGAACAAACATTGCCTTGTTACAAACAGTAGTATAACAAAAAAAAAGTGGAAGGGAGATATTTATCAAAGCTTCAGTGATTATTATGACGTGTATTATGATGAATTGGTGAAGATCACAGTTATTCTCTGTTTCACCCACAGGCTTTGGACAGGATTATTATCCATCTCCATAGTCATGGATCTTCTTTAACACTGACTAGAAATAGCCCTCAGCTCCCATAAAGTTGCACTATTTTCTCTTTTTAGCCATTGTGGGGTCTGGCAGCAGCACTTAGGAATTGTAAAGATTTTCTACATGCACTTTTGGGTGAATGAAATTACATTGTTTGCATTATTTAAAACTTCTTTCTAAATTAAATATAAAGTTTTTAAATATGCCAATTTGAGCAAAATATGAGTTAAATCTCACTATGATTTATTCTCAGTTTGTTTTTTGTCCTTTTCTCTTGCCAGTTTTCAAAACCTAGTGAGAAGAGTGCTGATTATCCTGACATGGCTAAGGAAGCAGGTAATTTAGTAATAAAGCATTTTGTTTGATTGCTGATGCTTATTTTAGGTCTTATAGCCAATATTTTTATTACATGTATGAAGGAAAAGCTACTGTTCAATAAATAGATACACCTAAAAAGCAGATTTAAAACTCAGACCACTTTCACCAAATCCATAACTGACCTGTCCAGGTCAGCCCTTCCAGGCTGAAGTCAGCAGGATGGTTTAAAATTGGATTGTGCACTTAAATAATTTAATACTTATCTATATTATTCAAAACATACTCTCATTGGGACGAACGGCCTTGGTGCATGAACACAAAATTGATTGGATGAAATTTTCTGATAAAGAAGCTTGTTCAGAACTCAAAATACTGTGAAATTACCCTTAAGAGCATGAAGTTGTCCCTATGAGGTACTAGACTATATTAACCATTTGCACCATACAGTAAGGAATTTCTACAACTCTAATGTGTGAATACTCTACAAGGTTTGCTTGTTATGGTTGTGAGAGCTGCTTTTTTATTTAACCTTCAATTTTAAACTTTTTTCCAACTTTTAAACTGTTTCTTAGGCCAGGCTGCTTTAGCTGATGCTGGGATTCCTTATTCAGCAGTGAAGCAAGCATGTGTGGGTTATGTCTATGGTGAGTACTGTTTGATTGGGATGTGACTTCTGTGACAATTGCAGACATCTCTGTGGATAAAGATGAGGAGTGCCATCAATAAGCTTTCTTTTAAGGGGAAATCTATTTCCATTGCAAAAAAATTTTTCCATTTACTTTTCTTCTGGTTCTCTGTTATCAACTGTATTGTGGCATCTGAAGTAGGGTCAGTCTGCTGTGATACCCAGAGCAGCTCCCAAGCCACACCTCTATGCCCCTTCTGTCCAGTCCAGTTATGTCCCTTTGATTGACAGCCTGTGAAACAGAAACAGGACAAACTCCTGGTTTTAAAATCTGAGGAGTTTCATTTTGTTTCTGAGGTTCTTTACTGTGGATACCTGAGAGCTATACTCAAGGTGACAGCTGAGAAGTTCAAGTTTACAGTTTAATTGGTAGCACTGCACACACATGGCAGGATTTATTTTTGTTGAGTTTGTACCTTATTTTAATGTTGTGTTTCTATTTGAAGGTGACTCAACCTGTGGGCAGAGGGCAATCTACCATGGTCTAGGTCTAACTGGCATTCCCATCATCAATGTTAACAACAACTGTGCTACTGGATCCACTGCTTTGTTCATGGCCAGACAGCTTGTAGAAGGAGGTGGGTTGTTTTGCTCTGTGCCCATAAGAGATGGTCTGGGATGCAGTGGGGTGGTGTATGTGGATGGGCACGTCTTTTCCTGTGTCATGAGCTGCATGAACCTAGTCAGTTCTACCAGTTACGTGTTCCTGCAATTATTGCTTGGAGCAGTGCAGAACAAGTGGCATTATAGGACTGCAGGCACCAGATTCTTCGGGATGAAAAGAAGAATCTGCCAAAAAGCTTAGCATTTTCTTTTAGTTTGAAGTTAATGTGAGTGTTTAACTAACACATTTTTGGAAGGGAGGGGAGAGAGCAGACTGACAGACCATTCTTTGAACTGGCAGATGAGTATTTCCTCCTGTTTTTGCAGTTCCTTTTTGGACTTTGATACTTTCTTGCACTGATGCTGATGTTTCTGTGTGAGAGCTATAGTAACACTGTGTATGATTGTTTAGTATTTGTAGGTGAGACACAAATGCTTGGTTGTCTATGAGAGTTGCTGTCAGACAGTTAAAAATAAACCCCCTATCCTGTAGTGATCTTTCATTCTTAGGAATCAATATCTTTGTATCAATATATTGTCCATCTTAATTTGATTCTTTCAAAAATGAAGGAGGAAGGAAGAGCAGCTGGTAGGTGTTTGTGTACATACCTTGTAAAGGAATAGTTCTAAGGACTTAGTGTCATTTATAATTGCATCCAGCTTTAAATAGCCACACATTTTATTTTAAGGTTTGGCAGATTGTGTTCTGGCACTCGGCTTTGAGAGGATGGCAAAAGGATCTCTTGCTTCAGGTGTAAGTGTCTGAAATACTTGATATGTTTTGTGTTTGTACATGAGATACACTTCCTCATTCTCTGAGATGTATTCTCCATAATTCCACTTGCTTTACTGTGTTGCTGTAGATGATGACAAAAGAAACCATTAGTTTGATCTAAATAATCTTTTGGTGAGTTTTGTGATTCTAGTGGCATCTATGACATACTATAAAAAATACGTTTCTAAAACAAAATTCATGTGTCATGTTTGTTGTATTTTGCCAAGATTATGTTAAAGGCTGGGTTAGTGGGGGAAGAGGAAAATACCAAAAAAAATACTGATGCTTTCTCAGTTGACCTGTTAACACCTCTCCCAAAATTAAGGGTTTCTTGACTCTTATTTGTTTTTACTGAAGAAGTGTGTGTGGGTTTGTGTATATTTTGCCTTAAGGCAAGCAATATTAGAGCCCATATGTCATTTAACTGCAGAACTGCCAAATTTGATAATATGTTCAAGAGATTTGGGTGAAAAATGTTACATTTAGCAAGTGATAAAAATGAGAGAGTTATCTTTTAACATGCTTTATGATATTTCATCTAAGCTTCATTGAAAATACTAATAGAGTATTAATTTTATGACTTGAAACTATATCAACTATAGGATTTTAAGTGAGGGGAAGAATACCCAAAGTCCTCTACTGAAAATAGCGACTGTGACAGAAATCATGTAGCAGTGATTCTTGCCATGAATCAGTGCAGTTTTTACAATGTTAAACATTTTCTGCTTATTTACTCTTTTTTTATAGCTGGGAAAGTATCAATACATCTGAACATGCCACTGAAGTGTAACATACTGCCTGGGGACTTGTCAAAAATATTAGAAAAACCTCTCATTTGCTTGAAATCTGTGACATTTTTGTGGTGATGTTGAAAATAAAAGGAAATTATGATTTGCTTTGTATTTCTGCTTTCAGTTTGCAGATAGAACTAATCCTATGGACAAACATTTGGAAATTATGATAAATAAATATGGCCTAGCAAGTGCTCCAGTGGCACCTCAGATGTTTGCAAGCGCTGGCAAAGAACATATGGAGAAATATGGTCTGTTAAAATACATTTTTTTCATTGTCATCTCTTTATTAAGTGATTTGAAAATAATAGGATTTTGTTTAAAGAAAGGATAGCATTGAGGTTGCATAACTTCCTGCATTTTATCCCTGTGCCTTAGGATAGCTAGAGGGGCATGGGGCTGAACTGTTTGGCAAAAGCTGTTGGGTATTTGATTTGATTTAATACCTGGTACAAGGCTGGTGCCACTGCTTTTTGCTACCCCCTGGCCAGACAAGGGAATTGGCTCCAAGGTGACAGCCTGGCCTGTTGTACATCTTTTATTTAGGGTATTATATGAAAAAAATAAAGACTTAGGCTCTAATATTTCAATGCAGCTGTTCTGCACTGATAGGAAAATAAGCATTTAAATTTCAGTAATAGAATAATACATCAAATAAAATGCACTTGTTTTCTGTGTTTTTATGTAAGTGTAAACCATAGAAGGGGGTTGTTCTGTCAGCTAAAACTCAGCCATGTTTAGTTTTTTTGAAACCTCAGCTGAGTTCTAAGGAAAGTCTTCATAACAGTGTAAAGATGCTTGTAAAGGTCAGATTCTTATGACACAATATTTAAACTGTTACATCAGCACTGTTTGAGTAAACAAAGTATTTCAACACAGCTTTCTTTTTCCCTTTTCAGGGACAAATCCAGAGTACTTTGCGAAAATTGCATGGAAGAACCACAGCCATTCAACCAACAACCCGTGAGTCACGTACTCTGCCTCTGTAGTCAACATCCCTGGTTGTTAAAAAAGATTAATGCACAACAAAGTGGTATTTTTATAATATGTTCAGAATGTTTTCAGCATATGTTCTTTATTGTGGAATGGGAAAATAAATAAATTATTCTAGGAATATATAAAAATGAATTCTCTATCTGGTGCCTTATACTTTGTTTTACAAAGAGCTCTATAGCTGCCTAGTAGTGTGATATTAGTGTGTCTGCTGCTCAATCTGAGATGGCATCTCTGTTTTCCATAGCTATTCCCAGTTCCAAAAGGAGTACACATTAGATGAAGTTCTGCATTCTCGGAAAATTTTTGATTACTTGACTGTCCTACAGTGTTGGTAAGGAGAGGAATTTGCATTGTGAACTAGATCTTGATGTTAAGACAAATATGGTATGAATCTATTTAAATAAAGTCTGTTTATGTGTAAATTATCATTTACAGACTGCTTTAAGTAAAACTCTTCATAAATAAAACAAATGTGGAAACTCTGTCATGACCAAACACTAGATACTTGCTCTCAGTGTAATACAGTGAGCTGAAATAAGTTTTGTACTTTGGGGTTCTCATATAATTCTGTTCTTTTACTAATGTGCATCCATTGCTGTTAAGTGTTAATTCTTTTCTTCAGCCTTTCCTAAGCACACTTGGACGGTGTATATATGTTTATAGCTTTGATTTGTCCTAAATTGAAAAACCTTAATGACACATTTCTATTTTGTCATGATTTTTAGATGTCTGTTATAAATATTACTAAAGTGACTAGTAAGCACTGATGGAATTTATAGTTTCAGTGGTATCAGCCAAAGAGAGTGGGGTTTTGTATGTTTGGGGTTTTTTTTTTTGGCTTGTATTAAAAGATAAATCTAAGGAAGATCAACAATCTAATAAAGATTGACATTACTGATTTAGAACAATAGCATCATTATTTTCCTTTCAATCAGTCCAACATCAAATGGTGCCGCAGCTGCAATTTTGGCTAATGAGGAGTTTGTGAAAAGGCATAAACTGCAGCCAAAAGCTGTGGAAATTCTAGCCCAGGTGATGGCTACTGATTATCCAAGCACATTTGAAGAAAACAGTTGTATGAAGATGGTAAGTTTACTATTCTGTATTCCCTGGCGTTCATTGGGGTGGTTTTTCTGAGGTTCTTTGCTTATAGTTTTGGATTGGTGTTTTGTGAGGGTTTTTTTGTTTGGTTTTGGGGTGGGTATTTTTTTTAGTTTTTTGGGTTTTTTAGCACTTGCAAGTCCTAGTGATGCTGTACATATTTTCATGTCATTGAGCAAACATATTATGCTTTGAGGTGAATGTAAAATTGATTTCTTTTGGACAGATATGGAATAAGCAAGGATTGATTGTGGAATGACAATAAGTAACTTACAAACAGGCTATCAGAAACCTAGTTTTTAACAAATTATTTGCAGGCTATTTTTTAAACACCTTGAAAGGCAAAAGAAAATTCCTTTCATTTTTCTCTTTATAATGAAATTTAAAATAATCAGGTGGATCATAGAAAAAGGTGACTAGACAATCTGAGGATTGTTTCAAGGCTGTTGGTCTGAGTCATGCAGAGGAACAATTTAGGTTGCAATCAAGGTTGAGGAAATAGAGGATATTCCTCAGAAAGATTTTGCATGCCAACAATAAGCCTGAGAATGTGTCATTTCTTTCTAGACAATTTTTATTGTATGAATGTCAAACTCTGACATGTGATGCATTAAAATAAATTAGAATACCATCTCCTTCTTTCACTGACAGGATCTACAGAAGCATAGTTAAAATTAATTGTAAAAATTAAACTGTGAGCTATATTTTAACATACAATTTCTCCTTTTTTTCAGGTTGGCTATGATATGACTAAAAAAGCTGCACAAAAATGTTTTGACAAAGCAGGGCTGAAACCTACAGATGTTGATGTGATTGAACTTCATGACTGCTTCTCAGTTAATGAATTCATCACCTATGAAGCTCTGGGACTGTGTCCAGAAGGTAATAGCAGCAATGGAGAGAATTGTTTTATTGAAATTGAAAGCACCAAAAATACTCAAATTAAGAAATCCTGTGATCTCAGTCTTAGGCCCCTTTTTTGAAGCTGTATTCTATCATAATCTTACCCCAAGATTTCCCTCCATCTGTGTATTTCCTTTTAAGAAGATAAAAATAGGACAAGAATTGCTTTAGCAAGTCACTGATCTTGGCAACATCTTTGCCTCAGAGTTGTTGGCAAATTATCAACGTGCATCTAAAGTCAACTGTGTAACAATGCTCAGTCTGTCCAGGTTAGTTTAATGTCAGTGAATCTGCTGGATTTACAACAGATTCAATGGCAGTTGAATTTAGCTCTGTATATGTAAGTAAAATAATTTAAAATTTTCTGCTGAAGAGGGTATTTTATGTTTTCAAATAACTGCTGTTGCAGTTCATGATATATTTAAATTCTAAACATATTCTTGTTTTGCATAGACTATCATCTGATATAATCTTTTTCTAATTTGTTAAATAATGGTGAGAAAATACCATATTCTGGCACTAGGTGGTATATTAAGTCTGAGCTTTCTTACTGAAACAGGCATTGATGGAACTCCAGGAAGACTTTTGTGTTTGCCTTTGAATGTTTGCTTTCTACTGTCTTTTTTGCTGTGTTTATATGGTATTTGCAGAAAAAATGGTAAATGTTTGACATATTTAAACAGGCACATTAAGCTCTTTAGGTTCATTCCTTTAATTGCAGAATAATCCTGGTTGTACTTGTCTATTTGACAAATTCACCCTGTGCATGGTTATTTAATAGTGCTGTTCTCACAACCCTTAGTCTGGCCTTAATAGTATATGAAGCTTATCTTGGAATGATAGACTAATTAGGCATAAAGATTAATGGAATGGCATAAACCACTGTGGATATAGATGGGCAAATCTAACCTGGTGTTCTCATTTAATGGCACCATGGGACCATGACAGATCTTTGTTAGACTTCAGGGTTAATAATGTTGGCTGAAGAAGCTGGTACAAGAATACATGAGTATAAGCCTGGTTAAAAGGGAGAATTGTCTGGAGTCTGCAAAGCTAAATAATTCCAAGCATTAGTCTTCTGAGTGGTTTTATTTACTATTTTAATGTCTTAATACAGCTCAAGGTACCATTAGTTGGCCTTTGTGGCAAGGGCTTGTGTTCAACGTGGTGCTCACCCTCCAAGTCCTGCAGGTCACAAATTACAACTGACCAAAGCCATAGTTCTCACTACAGTTTCATGAACAAAATATAAATAGGTTCATTATACTGATTGTATCATAATGCTGTATATACCAACAGAACAATTCAACAGCAAATTAAAAACAACTTTTGTACCAAATGCTTCTCTTCCACATTATGCTTTCTCCAATGGTATAAGCAAGTCTCATTCGTGTAGTTTGGCTAATTTTTGCTCTTTGTGAAATATGAGCTGTAGCATTTCTTAGGGTTTGACTGACACCCAGCATCTCTGGTAAGTTAGAGCAGAACTGAAAAATCACTTACAAATAAAAAAAGAATATTTTTCTTACATAAGCACTGTTTTGTAGGAAGAGCATGTGACCTGATCGACAGAGGAGACAATACTTATGGAGGAAAATGGGTTATTAATCCCAGTGGTGGCTTGATTTCCAAGGGACATCCTCTTGGTGCCACAGGTATTTCCCTTTTTTTGTTGTTGTTTGCTTTTTTTGCTTGTTCTGTTTGTTGTTTTGGGTTTTGTGTGTTTTGTTGGTTTTTATTTGTTTGCTTACTTTCTTTAAATTGCTGTGCCTGTTTCTAAGTGAGTTGGGTTGGCTCTTGGACAAAATGTGTTTGGATTTATGATGATAATTCACCCTCCTTGGAAATGAGAAGTTGTCAGAAAACTGGAGAAGATGAAACGTTTTAGAACACCAAATCTTAATGTAAACAGTTATAACAGTGAGGTAGAATATGCAGTTAAGTGTGGGGGCAGGAGGAAGTGTTCCAGATAAATGAGGCTGTGGGTATCTGTAACAGGATGAGAGTGCATTGCCAGGTTTGTATTAACTTTTGTCAGTTACACAGTGATAAAAGCAGAGGCACTTACTGGCATTCTTGCTTCTCCATTGCCTGCATGGGATGGAGGAAGAGTCAGTAAAATGCAGAAAATGACAAAACTCCAGCCTGTCAGCTTCTTTTCCCTTGGAAACAGTCTTGAGGCCAGTTATATGCTAAAAAAGGGTCCTGTAAATCCTCTTAAATATCCAAACCATTCCAGGGCAGGCTGCACCACAGTACATATCCTCTTCTTGAGGCTGAGAGAATGTGATGAGAATGGTGATAAGAATGTTCATTCTCATCTATTACTCGAATTTTAAAACTTAACTCCTCTTCTTCATAATGTTCCAATGTTGGAATGTTTAAACCAAAAGCTGTTCCAAAGTTGGCAGTGTTTCAACTTGGTGAATGAAGTGCAGATTCTTTGTCTGTCTTGTTCAAAGACTTGTGCAGTTGTCATGGGGAAGGGAGAGGAAGGGATGGGGGAAAGGAGAAATGTGTGAGGAACGTCCAGAGGAGGGCAATGGAGCTGGGGAAGGTCTGGAGCACAAATCCTGTGAGGAATGGCTGAGGCAGCTGAGGGGGGCTCAGCCTAGAGAAAATAAGGCTCGGGGGGACCTTCTCACTCTTTGCAGCTTCCTGAAATAAGGGTTGTAACCCAGACAACTGGAGACAGGATGAGAGGATATATCCTCAAGCTGTGCTAGGGGAGGTTTAGGCTGGACATCAAGAGGAATTTTTACACAGAAAGGATGGTTAAACATTGGAATGAGCTGCCCTGGGAGGTGGTGGAGTGTTGAAGGAAGGACGGGCCATGGCACTCAGTTCCATGGTCTAGCTGACAAGCTTGGTGCTTGGCCATAGGTTGGACTCGATGATCTTGGAGCTCTTTCCCAGCCCGATGAACTCCGTGCTTCTGTGCGTGCCGGGGGACTGGACCCTGACTGCAGAAAGCTGATGGAATATTGGGGGGAGACCGAGGGTGAACATAATCAGAGTGTCAGGGCTGCGATGCAGAGGGGTTCCCCTTCCTTTGGGTTTCCCGAGGACATCCAGCTCCCTCCGGGCAGCTCAGACCCCTGGATGTTGCTCAGCCCCCGTTCCCTTGTCCCTCGGTGCGTGCGGGGCAGGCCCGGCTGACGGCGCGCTCTGCGCTCGATGTTTCAGGGCTGGCGCAGTGCGCGGAGCTCTGCTGGCAGCTGCGCGGGCTGGCGGGGCGGCGGCAGGTGCCGGGGGCGAAGGTCGCGCTGCAGCACAACCTGGGGCTCGGCGGGGCCGTGGTCGTGACGCTCTTCAGGATGGGCTTCCCCCGGGAAAGCAGGTGAGCCGGGCCGGACACACGCCGGGGGCTCGCCCTGCACGGGGGGAACCGCGGGCTGCACTGCCAGGCCTTCCGGAGCGCTCAGCTGGGGCTGTGCAGAGCGCAGGGACAGAGAGCTGCTGGCCCAGCCTGGCTGTCCTGCTTCCTGTGCCCTCAAAACTTAGCTGGTTTTGAGTTATTGCCCTGTAAACTAAAACACACAGCACGTGTAACTCTTGTGTACCTGCAGCACTGCAGGTCTGTACTGAGGTTAAAACTCACACGCTCTCGTGTCACATTGTGCACTAAGAGTTATTGAAAAGCTCAGACTGGCTTGTAGAAACGGCTCATGTGATTGTCTGTAAGGAAGACTAATGTTCGGAGGAAAAAAGCCACCAAACAAATAAAAAACATTCCAAGAATAAAACAGATCACATTAAAATTAATTAATTGAAACTAGTATCTGCGAAAACCAGCAAGACATCCACGGGAACAGAGAAACCATTGCTTTCACTGCTGAAATTGTTACTGGTTTAGTTCTATGAGGGATTGCTTTCAGCGTGTTTCACGTTATACTGTAATTCCATAGAATTCTGTTGTATTACCAGCTACAGAATTTGCACTTGCAATTGTAGCCTATTTCCAAGTAAGAGAACACTGATATGAAGCTGTCTGTACTCTGCTGTAGCTTGAATGGACAGGAATTGAGAGAAAACACTTAAAATTTGTATTGTTCTAGTATTTCAGAGGAGAGTTAAAATACAGTTCCCTTTACGTTTTCACTTTCAGCTCTCCTTAGAAAGATTGACATGCTTATTGTGGGCATTTTGGTTTTTAAAGCTCTTCCCAGTGCTTTGTTTTCTCTGAAGACCTGTGAACAGCAGAATTTATCATACAGTGGCCTTTCAGAAAGAAACATACCCCTCGCTCCCAACTCATATTTCTAAAATCTGTTTCAGCTAAACCTGTGCAATTCCTGGGAAGTGACAATATAACCTGTGGAAGAGGTGATGAGAGAAGCCACTGAACTTTCAAGGGCTGCATCAGTGACTTTTTGTAGCTTCAGGAGTGATAATTCTGTCTCTTTTAATCCGTAAGAGGTTGTACCATGTGAGAAAAAAAGATAGAAGAAAAATATGTCTTCTCATGAATTCTCTTCAAACATGCTCACAAAACTTGTCAGTGGGTGTTGGTACAGTTTTAATCTGAAGGGAAATGACTTACAGGGAATACACCTTTTTCCACTGGTTTAAACTTTGTCTTTAAAAATACTGTCACTTTATGGAAAAAACCTGTTGCTATTTTTATATCATCAGTCTTGAAGTGGTGCTAGAAGTAGTTCTTCCTGTCAGGGAGAGCTTTTCATGTACAGATAATATTTCTCCTGAAGAAACTTAAGTCTAGTTTATTATGGCTCATCTCACCTTCACTGGTGTTCAGTATTTTAAAAATACCTTCATAAGAACAACTCAGCCCAGAGAAATCTTAGCAGTACTCATTTCATCTTACACTAGAGAAGCTTAAAACCCCAAAGGCTCTGTGTGGGAGATCCCTGACACAGGGAGTTGCACCAATGTGTGTCAGACTTTGGAATGGGACAGTGTGACTGATGTGCTCAGACACCCCTTACATAACTGAGTTATGATGTGCATTGTGTAATTGAGGGAGAGGTGGTGAAACTCCATGATCATGAAGATCCTTCACACCAGTTTCCTGCAGCAGTGGATGTACAGTTAATCACCAGTTCCAGATCAAGCCTGTGGCTTTAGTAATAGCTGGTGAGAAAGTGCCTCAAGGCAGCAGGACTTGATCCGTTTTGCATTAGTTTTTGAAGCAGTTCTCCTTTTTGTTTGGTGGCCTTTTCTGTTAAAGTTTCCATCCCTTTAGTGCAGCCTTGGTTTGTTAACAAAATGGATGTGTCTCCTTCAGACAAGACAGTGCCTGCTCTGGCTACCCTGTCACACATCTACAGGGCAGTGTCATTACCCCAGTAAGTTCCAGCAACATTTCTTGAGCAATTCTGTCACTTCAGCATTATCAAACCTGACCACAGTTTTGGACCTTGCTGCCAAGAGATGTTAAAAGCAGTGAACTTGTTCCTCCTGCTGCTTGAATTGCCATTTCTTTGGACATTTATCTGTACTTTGGCTCTGCTTGCCCCTGCAGAAATCAAGAATTGGGCCCCATGTTGCTATCAGGCCGTGCAGGGTGATTTCTCCAGAGTATCAGGATTAAGATTAATGATTTACTTTCATTATAAAATTAATCTTCACTTCATACACTCAACACACAGATATCTGGAGTGACTGTAATTCAAGCTGTCAAGAGAGCAAGCTTCACTTTGATACCAGAGTTGCTCTAAACTGCTAAGATATTTCTTGCTGGTGTTAGGCCTATTCATGATCATCTGAAGATGCTGAAAATGTGATTTAAAGTGTTTAAATTAATGGGGTTTTTGTTTCAGCAACGGCCGTATTGCAGCTGTGCCTCTCAGTGCAGCTGTTGATGGATTTAAGGCACAACTGGTCTTCAAAGAGATTGAAAAGAGGCTCCAAGAGGTATCTGAATACTTCTTTTACCTACAACAGGATTTTAATTGATAGCAGAATGTGTGTGAAACCTGTTTGGAATGTGTTAGCATCCATCACTTTTTCAGGACTGCTCATTGAAACAAATGTTATCGATTTGGATTTTGCTGGATACCTTTTACACTGTGCCATGATTTTAAATTACTTTTTATTCAGATAGTTCCTACCTGCACAAGGATATTTCAGTGGAGGCAAGCTTAGGTTGTATGTGAGGAGCTTGCTAACTAACCAAAGGAACTGTGTTTGGTGTTAAGTGCTTGCTTTGTAAGTGTGATCTGAAGAAGAAATCGCATTTTGTCAAACTTATGTTTGTGTCAGGACAAGGCTATTAGGACTATTCTTCTTAGTTTAATAGATTTCAATATAGATAGTCAGTTTTGTTTGTTTAGATTTTTTTATTGTTTCGATGATGCCTAATGGGGGAAATATATATTTTCATATTACTAGAAATGGTGAAGGTTTTTTAATTATTTCTATTAAATTAAGACTAACTGAAAATTAGATTGAAGTAAATTACTTTCTCATTCCATGGTCATTACAGGAAGGAGAGCAATTTGTCAAGAAAATTGGTGGAATCTTTGCCTTCAAAGTGAAAGATGGTCCTGGTGGGAAAGAAGCAACTTGGGTAGTAGATGTGAAAAACGGTAAAGGCTCTGTGGCAGTTAATTCAGGTCAGTGCTCTTTTATTATGTCATTGCAGAACACACATAAAACTAATGAATACAGGCTCATGTTCTGTTCAGGCTGCAGTGACCTTGAGCAAAAATCATGTAGATCTACCTTAATTTTAAACTTTTCTTATTACTGACACTTTCAATCCATGGTGTTCCAGACCAAGAGCTAAACCTCATCTACTCTGAATCTGCCTAGAGATAATAATGTATTTTATTAGAGGCTACAGGCAGAGCTGTCATACAATTTCACAGAAATCAGAATGAAAAAAAAAAAAGTTAAAATCAAACCTCGGGAATATTGCTACTCTCACCTCTTAAAATTTGGGCCAAAAATGTAACTTGTAGCTCTTTCTTCAGTTGCTTTGTTGGAGACACTGATAAGCAGTAAACTGGTCTGCCTTGTCAAGTTACTTCTCTGCAGGTAGTGAAGCAACAAAACTTGATTGGTTTCAGTGCTGTACCAACTGACATAAACTTCAAGTTCCATTTTGAAAAAGGCAGAAATAAGAAACAGACTGGGGGGTGTTGGGGAACCCTATAAAAATATGGAAAACACAGGATTTGTACCCTTTGTACCCTTGCCATGAAAATGTCTTGTCTCAAATCTGAGGCCACACACCCTAATAAATGAAAATGAAAAAAATAAAAAAGACAAGAGCCAGTCCTCAAAATCTGATATATCCATTAGCCTGCATCACAGACTTTTAATTAAAAACAAGACAGGGGATTTGATTCAGAAATTCATTGTTATATTTTTACAAAAAGAAGACCACAGTCTTCTGTTGCATGGCCAACAATTTGTCAAAGATCTCAACCTAATAATAAGATGAGTGCAGGAAAAGATGTGTGCAGGTTTTAGCCCTTTGGTTTACACATCAATATTTGTATCAGAGCTTATGAAAATAATTTTCCAGCTTACTTCTAGTAAGAAGATCCTAGAAATTTCTGTACTTGAATTAATTCAAATGAGTGCTTTCAGAATGCACATGTTGTTCCCATGGAAGGAGAGGGCAGGAAATGCCTGAAATGTCAGTAGTGAATATCTCCAGAATGTCACAGGGGAAAAATCTGTTCCAAGCTGATCTTCATACTAGCAAATATAAGCTTGATAAAACAAAGATTTTTATCAGTGCTTGCAATGAAAATTCTGTCTGGATATAAGTAGATTATTATTTATTTTCAAGGAATGAATTTGCTTAGCTTTTCAGGAAGGCCCATCCTTCCTTCAGTGTTGGGATGGTCTGTGCTGCAATGTGGCCCAGCTGCCTCTTGGCTTTGGGGGGCCTCTTGGTGATATTTTTTTAATGGCTCTTACATGTACATACTTCAGGTACCATTTGCTGATGTGTGGTCTGAAGGGATGCTCCACGTAGCTGTAGCTCCTATAAATGTTTCATTTCTCACTTTGAATCTTCATTCCACTCTTGTCTTGCAGATAAGAAGGCAGATTGTACAATCACAATGGCTGACACTGATCTGCTGGCACTCATGACTGGCAAAATGAACCCTCAGACAGTAAGTACAGCAAAGATTACCTGATCAGGGAACTGGTTGGTTTGTTTAGAAAGTGTTTAAGTTGAAATAATTTGAATGTTTTCATCCAGAACTGCCATGGCTGATGTGAAAAATGACAATTCTTGTGCTCTGAACAAATCAGCCAAAGTGAGATCCTTCAAGAAGGACAGGGATGTATGTCAGACATCCTGCAGGGATGTGTCCTGTGTTATATCCCAGAAGGAGATATAATAGTGCTTGGTTTGCAGAGAAGAGGGGCGATCCAGTTTTTGCAACATGCCATAAGAAAGAAGGAATGTGGGCCTCTCTTTGGAGGGCTTTACCCCCATAGCTGACATTAGTGTAAGGAGTCATCTTGATGCTGAAAAGTAGAAATTGAGGTGAGCATCTACTGAATGCCTGTGATTATTTGTTGTTGTTAGGTGGGGAGTTTGGGTGGTTTTGGTTGGTTGGTTTCATTGTTTTTATTCCTCTGCATGCCAAAAGCAATCACAGTGTACAAGTAAACCAGATGTTTAAGTTAATTTTAAGTTGCTATGCAGTGCTGTGCTTCCACATTTGAAATGTTGTGGGTAACTGTTCCAAGATTTTGGTCTGGTAGTCATGGGGTAAATTTTGTAAACTGAAACATGTCTAGGAGAAGTTTTAAGATAAAACACATTATAGAAATGTAATATACATGTAGAAAATTCAGGAGCAACTGCAGCTTTTAATCTACAGTTTGGATATTTTGGTGCATGCAGTTTATCTCTTTATAAAGTCTGGAGGAAAAAACACAAATTTACTGCATGTCCACTTTACAAGTGAGATTTGTAAAATTGATCAGGACCAAAGCCAGTTAAAGCTGAGGAGGATTTGAGCTAAGCAATCAGTTGTGGCACCTACTGTCACTGTGGCTTTATTGTTTGCAGTTGAAATAATCAGCTTGCCTGCTATGAACAGGCACCACCCAAACATGGGGTGTTCTGCTTGCTCCAGGTACAAACCCATGGCTGTGATAATCTAAAAAACAAGCAAGTTTATTCTCTTTAGATATCCCAAATGTAATAAGAATACAACTTTCTCAGTTTACTGTTCTACAGTCAGACAATGCCTTTGTTTCTGGAGGTGAGGTGTGTGCCAGAACTATTGGAATTACCAAACTGGTCATCCATAATAACCCATAACTGTCTGGAGGGGTGTATTTGGGATAATATGTTGTATTGCATTTCACCTAATCTTTCTTTCTTTTCAGGCATTCTTTCAAGGCAAATTGAAGATTTCTGGGAACATGGGCATGGCAATGAAACTTCAGAATCTACAGCTTCAGCCAGGCAAAGCTAAACTTTGAGCTCAATAGAGTAAATAGTACTTGATATTCTTGACAAAAAAGTAGAATGAAAATAGACATTATCAATAATATGGCACAGTCTGGGTTTGATTGGACCTCTCTCACCTAAGTTCTGTGGTTAGAGACCTTAATTCTCTTAACAATTTCCATCAATTTCTCTATGGCTAAGCTTGAGGCACTAACACTTAAAAATTGTACATGGTGGGGCTTTGTGACAGCTTTTGTTCGAATCAGTACGGACAATTTTGTAAAAATTAGAGCTGAATTAGGCTGCTTACTGTTGTTGAGGTTAGTTGGAAAGGAAGAGAGGAAAATTATAAATAGTTTGGCACATCAATGAAATAAGTTGCATTTTTTAAAGGCTATAATAGCAGGTCGTACAAATGCTTTCAGACTTCCATTCTAACCAGTTTACTGCTGCTTACATTAAAATGGTCTTGTAAAGGGGATCTCTAACAACATTTTTTTAGAATAAGTTTTAGGAATTTGCTATAAAATACTTTTCTTATTACTACTTTGGAATTAAAAAATAAATAAAAAATCCAGAAGTAAGCAGGAACTAGAATGCTGAATTGAGGTTGACAGGATTTGATAATACTTCACCTTGCAAACAGATTAGATTTGCTAGGAGAGCAGAGAGAGAATATAACCAATATGTTACCTGTTTTCTCCTGGTGAAATCTTGTATTGATCATGATGAAATTCTTGTCAGTTATGTAAAAGCTTTGAGTTCTGTTTTGGGAAAATGTATTCTGGTTGGAAGTTTAATAGAAAATTAAATATACTTTTCCTGTTCTTCTGCGTGTCTCTTTCTCAGATTTACAAACATGGATTTCATGTTAATGTACTGAACTGTTTTATTCAGGTTGTCATAAAGGGCACCTGCAGGCCCTTTTTCCTCCTCAGGCATTGGCAGTACATCATCCATAAACTTCATCTCAGTTCAGTAGACACATCTCACATCTGCAACTTTCATTTCCCTGCCTTAACTAAAATAATAATAAAATGGAGAAAATTCAAGCCAATCATTCTGCCTCCTATTGGGAATGGTGACAGATTGCTGAGCAGTAAGAATGGCTCTACTGTATCAGACCTTCTGGCCCACTGGATTTTCTCCCTCTTAGTACCTTGGAAGGAAGATGAAGATGGCCCAATCATCTGTTTACTCAGAGTACTTTCCTAAGTGCCACTGATGGTCATTTTTTTTTTACCCCAGCTCACAGATTTGACCCAAAAGTGGTTATGTCTGGATTGTCTTTCATGAAGTTGTCCAGTCCCTTTTGGAATCCTTGGACAGCTTTTTTGGCATAGATCATGAGTTTCTGTACCTACACATGATATAGAATTAAACTTACTCCTTTCTATCTTATATATTGCACATTTATACCTCTTAGTTTTTTGAGGGGGCTTTGTGTTTTACTGGAAGAACAGTGAACAGCTTCAGAGCACTACTGGTGTTTATATTCTTGTCCTGTCACCTTCAGGCTTCACAGCTTACAGAGAGGTCATTCAATTTAACTGTGTCACATGGAGAGACCCTTGTAACCTTCTGTGCATCCAGGTATCCTTCCTGTATGCTGCATTCTAATGGTCCTGTTAAAAAGTTTTCAAGATATAAGAGCATTTTCTGCCTACATTTTTCTTTCCCCAGTTGCTTTTTTGACCACTCCTTGTTTTGAGGTGATGTTTTCTTGGATCTCTTTGAAACTGGGGACTCATTCCTTTCATACTAACTCAGTGCTTATTTCTGCATTGTGAAACTGAAATATTTTAAGTTATTGCTCTATATGCATCAATTCATTTGTATTGAATTTCAGCTGTCTTTTACTGCCCAGGAACTCAGTGTTCAGGCCTGGTCTTTAATATCTGGATGAAACAACATTTGTGACCCCACTGTTCATCATCTTTTCCAAGGCATTATTTTTCTTTTAATTAGGACAAATATGGCATTGCTCCACTGTAAACTTTTAAAAGTAAAGTCTGGTCATACGAACTGTTTCCTCCTGTGCACTGTTTATTGACTTATCTAAAGGATTGGAATAGATAGGAGTCATATCTCCTCAAATGAAAGCAATGTTTTAACTCTCTGTAAAATAACACTTGCTATTGTATTCACTGCTTTTTCCTAAGTTCTTGCCATTTGGCTTGTGGGTTAAAACAAAGGGGAATTACAGGATTGCAGCAGTAATTCTGTACAGAAAACAATTTGTTCTTCCTCTTGAATTATTGATACTACCAGAAGAACTCCGAGGAGATGTCTGTTGTGCAAGCTAAGAATGTGCCTTTTTCAAGAATTTTGAGCACAGGAACAACTGTCCACTGCTTTGGCCACTGTTTAATTAAAACAGAAAATGAGTTTTGAAATGCACACAAGATAACAGTATATTTACATATCAATGTAAACCTAGATAACAGTAGTCCATCCCAATAATAGTTCAAGTAGGATGTGCTCAGCTCAGAATGAGATTAGTTCTTTAAGGGGGGAAAAGTTGCACAGAAGTATGAAGGTGAAAAGGAAAGTGCAAAAATAACTTTGGAGTTTGTTTGCTACCATGAGAAATAATATCCAAGGCTAAGGCCCTGGTTTCTCCCTCAGAGAAATCTGGGTTTGCACAGGCCTGGGGCTTTCAGGCTTGAGCATCTACAGCTATGTTCGAACAGAAAAATCCCAGATTAAAGCTTCCATTCCCATCAGCAGTAGGTAGAGGGAGTAGGTTAGCACAGCCTGCAGCTGGGAGAACTGGTAAGGCTGAGATTTCTGCAGGATTTAAGGAGATGGAGTAAAGGACAATGTCGTGTATTTACCCCATTTACCTGCTAATGTCTTATTTTGACATCTGTCCTGCATTGCTTCTTCACTTTCAGCACCTTCTTTGTGTTATAACTTGCTGAGTAATTTTTTTATATAATACTTCCTCTGGTTTTTCTGGGAGTGAGGGGGAAGGTGTTTTTTCTAGAAATCCACAATCCTCTGTGAACATTCTGCAGTCTTAGAATATGGCAACTTTGAATAAATAAATGTTACAATGGATAGAAATAATTTACTTTCATGAGGAAAAGCTCTGTGGTACAAAGCAGTTTTTGACATTGTGAAGTTGTTACTCATTTTTTGCATAACTCAAAGCATTACCTTAGTCTGTACCATTTTAGAGATCTTGCTACAAAGGTTTTCTTTCTCATTCCCTACTGCTTTGTTGGCCAAGCAGCATTAAGTTTCTTTTCCGCAGCTACAGTGCCCTGTAGCTTTAGTTCAGCCTTTTAACTGAAGTTTGTTACTGCAATTGTGTTATGTTAACTGGATTCCTTGGAGGGAGAATTAGAAAGGAAGTTAGAGGTACCAAAAGGTGGCCAGTCACTGAACATAGCAGTGCTTTAATTTTTGTGTCAAAGGCCTTGTGTAAAGGAAAAAAATAAATTGTAATCTAGGCAGAGGGTTCTCAGACTCCCAGCTCACATGAGGGGCAATCTCAACTTTAGACATTAAAATACTTGGGAGGGTTGTTCTTCCTTCATGGACTCTGGTGAGTGCCCCTTGCCAGCTCTTGATTTGGGTTTTTTTCTCAGCTATAATTAGTGGGACAGCTAGAGGTGTTGTCAGGTTGGCAGGTATATCTTACCTTTATTTTCTTTTGCAAAATACATGTAATTCTTGCATATTGAAATTTTCACTATAATGAAAAAAAGCAAGAGAAGCAAATGATTTGTCAGAGTTGGGGCCACTGAGCTGAGTTGATACCTGACTCAGCAGATCTGGCTTGCAAGAACTTGAGTGAATGCTTTGGTTCTGGAGCACAGATTTTATTTTTAAACTTTTACTTCAGTTTTACATTTTCAGCCCTGCTGCTTTGCCTAATCAGAAATAGGTTCAGTGCAGAACAATACACTTACTTTTGAAAATGCATGTGTGTGACACAGTCTGGCAGGTGGCATTGCCTGTGTACAGCACATCCTGGTGCAGAGTGAGGAGGCTGTGAACAGCTGAGCACAGTTCGTGGCAGCTGGGTTAGAGAGCTGCATTTTTGGGCAATAGATCATTCCAGGATGCAGCAGGATGGGATAAAGGGCTTTGACTACATCTTCCCTCTTAGGATAGAAAAAACTGCAGATAGTCACAAGGCTGGTTTTGTCCTTTTCCCATATGTCCAATCCATCTGAGGTCAGATTCAACTCTTACCTCCTTGGAACAGGAAATCCATCACTTCCTTCTCTGCAGAGCACCGAGAGCTCTGCATGTCAGCTCTCGTTAAGCAGAAAAGGGTAAGAATGCAATTAGCCTGGTGGATAAAAGGCAGGGAAAAGTCTCTTAACTATGAAAAATCAACACTTGAGGAAGCAAACCACATGTGGAGAACAAATGCTGGAAAAAGCCCCAACTGTTTGGAACAAATGCCTTTATTACTTAAATAAACAGCAGTGTAATTTGTTGGAGTGACAGTGTGAGCTGCTCTGTACCCTGTATCTGTAAGAAGAATTCGTTACTAACTTAAAAGCAGATGGCTTTGTATGGCCCTGGGTGGGTTTTCTGGGAAATGTTAGTTATATGCTGTGATACAGGAACAGAAACATCCTAATAATGCTGCAGCAGGCTAAAAGGAACATGGATAGTATAAAACAAGAACAGAATATGCTGTGTCTGTTTCCCATATTTCAGGTAGATTAAAAGCAGTCATGGATTTTTAAATTCTTTTTTTAACAGTACACGTCCTCTGGGAGACATCTCAGAGTTCATTTGGATCAAGACACAGATGCCAATAGGCTCATGGTTAGGCACTGTTGTGAATTCTTAGGTATGAAAAATATTTCCCTTCCTGCTTTGGAGACAAAACCCCCTTGTATTCCTTGTGGTTTGATTATTCATTTTTTGAAGCAAAATGACTGCTAGTTACTTAGAAGAATTTTAATGATTTCTTTCTCTCCTTTCATATAAAGGCACAATACCAGTACATAATAGTGAGCACTTCAGGAATGTCAGTATTTCTGTTGAGTCTTAATCAGATAAATAAAGGTGAGAATAAAGAATATTTTGTTACCTTTTAAAATACAGCTAAAACCTCCAGACTGCCTTGTGGCTCACTCCAGGCAGATCACAAATGAATTGATGAATTTCAGTGGAAAACCACTGTTTTTGGAGCTTGTGCTTCGTAGATCTGCTTATCCCTTTTGTTCTCTGATGTGTTTGGTGTGTCTGTTATTTGAGTTTATCATATCACAAGTAAATTTAGCCTGTTTAGTACAGTAACAGTAGTTGCAGAGCTGAGCAGGTCTCACATGGAATGTACTGCATAGTGCAGCTTGGTCCTGGACAATGCTCAAGTCTGCAAGAGTTTCTTTGAAATCTAAGAGCTCAAGGTAGCCAAGCCTGTGCTTGATCACCATAGGGGCTTTTTACTGCTGGGCAGTGCAGAAGGTTGTGTCCTGCACAGGGTGCCCTGTGCTAGGCCCATGGCAAAGCACTCTTGTGGCACACACTGTCTGTCACAGCTGCCCTAGCAGCTGTTTGCCCAAGGGCCTGGTTCTCTGCCATCTGTGTGAGCTGAAGAAATAATCATACCATTTAAACTGAGTCTTCAGCTTCAGTTTTTAAACCTGGAAATGTTTCTTCATGCAGGTTGCAGCTACCACTCAGGTCCAGCAGCAGGGAATGTGCAAGAGTATGAAGACCCAAGTGTGACTGGAAATGCCTCCCTCAGCTCATTCTGTGCTGTGAGTGTTGCAGTGGAAATTCTTTGCTCTGAAAGCTGCAGTGAACAAAAGCAGTGGCTGCTGAGTCCATGTACCATGGCAGGGCATAGCCTTTGGCTTAGTGGTGTGTCAGAACAGTTTCAGATAGATTTGACTTCAGCACTGGTTTTCCTGCAAATTTGTGTGGATGATGGAAATGCAGCACTGAGCCTGGAGAAGGAAGATTGTGAATGTGGAGTATGTTGACATAGGAGAGTAAGATGTGGAAGAAATGAAAGCTTGGAGAAAAAAAATAAAGCCTGTACAGGTAATTTGTTGCACAATGTGAGGATGTTACCTTTGCATATGGGATATCTGGTGTCTGACTCTTGTGTGTCTCTGTTTCCCCAGTAAAGGAGGCACAATGCCCCTCTTTTTATAATGCCCTGTACTTCCTCTAGATGCTACCTGACAACGAATTACTACACTTCTACAGCAAAAACACAGATAAAAATGCATTTCTGGGGAAGAGTGAATGCTGGTAACTTCCTCTCTCTTGTGGGCTGCTCTGGCATCCATAGTGAGTGAGGTAATTCCCCTACTCCTCCTCCCTGAGAAAACTGTGCACATTTTGTTGTATGGACTCAGGGTACTGTAATGCAGAATGGGTAGCAGGCAAATGTGTCCTGGATCTCTGAGTCACCAGGAAAAAGCAGCCGGCTTTGTTTTGTTTATATTTTGGTTTCAGTAAAAACAGACTTCCCACTCTAACTTTTGAAACTTCCACGTGGCACACAGGGGGATCAGTTCCAGTTGATATAAGCCTGGATGAAGAGAGGGAGGAAATAACTTAATTGCTTTAGACTTTAGTTCAGCTGGAGTGGAGACGAAAGAATCAGTGTCCCTCCTTTGGAATTCAGCAAGAAGGTCGAGTTGTTGGTGAGGACAGATCTTCTGCAGGTTTTGTGAAGGTACTATATGGAGCACTGTGGGGCACTCACAAAACAGGTGGCTTTATATTTAATACAGTAATTGCTGTCAGGGACAAAAAGCTGTGTTGCTTTCTTGGGAGTATTGCTGCACTTGGAGTATACTGTTATCAACTGTATGTTCCTGTTCTTTCACCAAGAATGGGGAAATAAGAAATGGGAGACTTCTGGGCTGAATGTCTGGTGTGTGTGTGTCTGTGTGTATGTGTGTCTGTGTGTGTGTGTGTGTGTGGTGGAAAGTTCTGATGTTAGTGCTGTAATGGCACTAGAAGTGCCATAAAGGGCATAGAAGATAAAGAAGAGATTGAGTGAATGGGGTGTCACAGCAAATTTGGGGACTTTAGCTGTAAGACATTAGTAGTTTCAGCATATTGATCTGTGATCCCTGGAGATCAGTTGATGTGTTGAAAAGGAGGGGGAGTTAAAGGGGAAGGAGATAAAATGCAGGAAAAACTGCTGATCTATTTGTTCTTAGCTAGTTTGAACCAGACCTCCAGAGAATGGGAGGACATTCCCACATAGAATTCAGATTTGGGTTGAGTGCAGCTAAACTCAAAGATGCAGTAACGGTGCAGTTCCAGTGTCCTGCAGTGAAATACAGAAGCACACACACTGTCTCTGCTTCTCTTCTGCCAATTCCTGCATGCTGGCTTTTGGCTTGGCTCACAGATCTTGACAAAAGTAATGGGAGATTGTTTACTTCCCAAGTCTTTATATTCAGACTATAGCTGCTTCCTCTTTCCTACTCACATTTTCCCATATGGTGACTTTGGAAAATTCCTCTCCGATTTCGTTGGGAAGTGCAGGAAGCTCTCACTGGTAGAGGGTTGCCTGTTACTCTCTCCAATTCTACTGCTCACATCTGGAAAGGATCTGGCTTGGAAAGGGGAACTCGCTCTGAGCTCAGTGCATGTTACTGACATGGCATGAGCTGAGAGAGCCTGTGGGGGCAAGAGAAATGTTCTTCTCCATTCATCTGATTTCTGACAGCAAAGGTGAGTTTTTCTATTTTTTTTAAAGCTGGTTTGTCAGACAACCTGCAGCAGCAGCCTGCCTTTCAGCTGTAGCTTTTAGCAAGGATACTTAGAATAACAAATTCAGTTAACCTGTTGATTTTGAAGGAGAATCCTCTCCTTCAGTGGATGTGTTTCTGTGTGTGTGTCCTGTGTGAATGTGTATGAGGAATAATAGATAACAGAGATGAAATAAGTGATCCTGTTGTTTATTTGGGGCACTGTAATCACTGAGAAGCATTCAGTAACTCCTGAAACTTCAGTTTACCTCTTGAGACTTTGCCTTTTGTAGCACTCTTGTGCTGTGAGGCACCAAAGTGCAGGTATCAGTTGTGTCTGGACTCAGAAAGATGCAGCCACAGAAACTCCTGAGCTGGTTTCAGTGTCACTTCACTCTTTGGGTGGCAGGAGCTGCTCCAAAGCTCACCTACAGCAAGAGAAGAGGACTGACTCTTTCTAGTGGATTTTGAGCTACTCCTTTAGAGGCTTTCTTAACAAGGCTTTGAATCAGGCCCATGGGAATGAGTTGGAGTGGAGTGAGTTAGTTCAGCCTTTCTTTGTAGTGAAAGAAAATCACCATCATGCCTGGTTTTACTGCCTGCACTCCACATGCACACAGATGTTCCTCTATCCAAAGTGTCTCACTGTGCTAGAGCAGCATTCCCTCCAAAGGCATTGTAGCAGACACTTGCATATCGATAAGTGGGTGAGACTGCCTCAAAATCTTAGTATGCAGTAGATAGAATATTTCATGTTAATTTTCTAACATATTTTCAGCAGCAGATATGGAAAAGCCAGCATGTTGCAAATCTAGAGAGCCCAAGACCAACCAGGATGTAACTGTGCTATGAGAACAATGTTGATACTGTTACAGCAGAGCTGATTGAGACCTGTATATGCAAGGTTTTCTGTCTGTCTGTTTTCTTCGGCAAGGGTGAGCTGTTATATAGGAAAAATACTTCCTTAGAGATCTGAAATACTTTCTGAGATTATTTTCTATAAGAGATTATTTTCTCGGAAATATTTTCTAAGATTAGGTCACCAAATACTAAGGATTTTACTAATCCACTGCTGGCATACTCATATGGCCAGTTTTGGTCTCAGTGTTAATATCTGCCAAAAAGGAAGGTTCTATAAAATAGATGAATTTCATTATATTCAGCTGCTACAGATATGGAAGCTGTAAAATAGTGGAACAGGGAAAAGAGGGATCAGGCACATGATAAATGCTTAAAATCATCCACCCAGCATGTTTGTAGCAAAGACAGGACTAAAGCATAACCAGCATCCATGTTTTGGGATGCTCTGCCCTGTAGTCTCACTTGCTCCTGTTTCTTCAAGTACAAGTCAGTGTTCAAAAAAATTACTCAAGACTTTCATTACTGTGACTGGGAGCAGGATGTCTCCAATGCTTCCCAAGCACCCAGGCTCTCTGTGAGAGCTCCTGGTGCAAAGCTGCAGACTTGTGAATGGATGCAAATGGAGACATGCAGTTCTGACAGCTGCCATTCTGGTTCTATGGGGTTCTTGTTTCTGATGGAAAGAAGGAATCTGGGCTAGCAGAGTTAAAGAGAGTATTTATTTCATAAGGTCATGAATCCATTGTGCCATTTCACCTTAAAAGATCCGCCTAAGTCTTTCTCATCGCTGTCAAATCCTGTGAAGAATAGCTGAGAGGAAAATGGCAAGCCATAACCAGCCCTGACTGCAAACCTTTATGTATGAAATCTGAGAAGGGCAGCAAGTGAGACCGAAGGGGCTGGGTTAGGGCCAGCTGGCTGCTTCAGTACATACTCAACTTCTGTTTGGACTATTTTAACCTGCTGCCAGAAAGATAAAAGCAGAACATTAGCCAAGTGTTTTAGGTTGAGATCAGCACTGTCCAAAATCCATAGGAGGCCCGTTCTGTTTTCAGTAGCTGCGAGGTTTTGTTATTGTTCGATGCACGCGTAGCAGCCCCTCTGAGAGTCACTCTTGACCAGCCTCTGTGTTTAAATAACGAGAAGTTTCGTCCTATGCAAAACTGAGGAACGGTACGACAGACAACCACACTGAACTAGCATTGCATAACCTCTTCCCTACATCTGCGGGATCATCTGGCGTTTCTCAGTATGAAAAAAAAAAAAAAAAAGCAGTAAATAACTCGGGGAGTCGGGGCTGGTGCGGGGGATGCTGCCGGGCCGCCGGCTGTACCCGGGACCCACTGGTTGGGCAGCGCAGTCCCCAGAGCGCCTTGAGGGGACGCGAAAGCGCCCCGGGAGAGAGGGAAGGCGGCGGTGGGGCTGTCCCGTGGGGCTGTCCCGGCCGGGCCGGGGTTTCGGGGCTGTCCGGCGGTGCTGATCCGCTGTCCGGCCCGCAGGGGCGATGCCCGCCGGCGGCCGGGCGCTGCTGGCGCTGCTGGGGCTCCCGGCGCTGCTGGCCCTGGGCTGCGCCGCCGACAGCGACTTCTCCGAGGCTGGCCCGGAGCGGCGGCGGCCCGGGCCCGGCCCCGCCTGCCCCCGCGACTGCGGCTGCACCCAGGAGGGCGTCGTGGACTGCGGCGGCATCGACCTCAAGGAGTTCCCGCTGCTGCTGCCCGAGCTGACCAACCACCTCTCCCTGCAGGTAAGGGCGCGATCCATCGTTCCCCCCGTGCCCTCATTCCGCCCCTGAGCCCCGGCGCCTTCCCTCAGCCCCTCCTCTGTTCCCAGGGAGCAGCAGGTGCAGCAGGCCCGGCTCTTGAGCTCGACGAATGCACCACGTTATCGGCATCCTCTGCCCTCACGTCCAGGGAGGGGAAAAAGGGTTCCACATTCTCTCACATCTCCATGAGAAGAATTTTTGTCCAAACCAACAATTTCTTGTTTCTCCTTTGGCCAACCCAAATTTCTGGTGAAGCCCTTCCATTTTGAGGTGTCTTTGAAGAAGATGGGCTCAGTGACAGAGAGTTCTTTGGGCAGCACGGTGTGTTAGTTCAGACAGTCCAGAGGCAGGGCCAGCCCGTGTCCCCCACTGTCCCACCTCTCCCTGCAGCACATGGACTCAGCAGGGAGCAGGTGTGACATGGCCAGTGCCACCTATCAGCCCGAGTGGCACTGCCTGGTGCTGGGCTGCCTGTGGCCAGGACACCGATGTCATGCCTATAGCAAATGGTCCTGCTCCAGACACCTCGTGTCTTGTCACGAAAAGGACACATAAGATATGAGATTCCAGCTTCAGGAAGAAGAATTGGGATGTCCTAGACTATGAGCAGGTTTCTATGCTCTGCTCTTAGTTCATTGATCCCTTGACCAGCATTTGGGCAGGTGTCCTTTCCCTACCAGTGCTCTGACACCTGAAGGGCCAGAGCATGGCAGCCCTGTGGCCGTGCTTCCTCAGAGCGATGGCAGTAGCTCAGGTTTTCAATGCTTGGCCCTTCACCAACTTCTTTTGGTTTTATTGCACCCTTCTGTCCATTCTGTAGAATGGATGAACAATGGATGAAATGCAGATTTTGTTTAGAACTTTTCAGTTAGAAAAACTGTAATGGAAGCTGGCAGGTTCCTCAGCACATCTGTCCTAGCCATGTGCTAGCTATGGCTCCTGCCTCTGCTACCAAAAGAAAAGAAGCTTTTTGAAGCTGCAGCTGTCACTTTCTGTGCACTGGCCTGGCTTCCAGCACAGTGGATGCTTGACTGGTCCCCTGGGTGCTCAACTAGAACACTCATTAATGGTCAGAATGTTAGTCAACACATTAATGAAAATCTGATGGCAGTCACCCCTGACAGCACAACCAGTGCAAGTGAGCCTGGTTTGATGCTCCCTGCCCATGACCAGTGGCTTTTAAAACAACCCATGAATAACTGAAGCCATAAGCTTAGAAATCCACCATGCCAACCTTGTAGCAAATGCTTGTTTAGCTGTGGCAGATGGACTGTAGGCCTTGTGAGGCATAATCACACACTTTGTGTGCAACTGGTGCATAAGCTGGATATTCCTGGAGATGAGCAGAAGTCAGGCTTTCAGAAGCTCCTGGGTTTGGATGTTTTGGGTTTGAGATCTGAGTTTGGCTCATTGTGAGAGAAGTCTTGACAGGGATTTGACACGGTGGGTTCACTTCCAGATTTTATTGAAGTTCACAGTCTGAGTTTACTGGGATCCTTCTTGGATGACTTTATTGATGATTAACACTCTCCATTTTCTTAGAATAACCAAATAGAAGAAATCTTTCCAGAAGAGCTTGCTCGCCTTTATAGACTGGAAACTCTCAATTTGCAAAACAACAGGCTGACTTCAAAAGGTGAGCCATGGGGTGGACAAAGCCTGAGCCTCCAGAACATCAGTTTATGCAATGAGGCCAGTGGCTGCTGATAAGGAAAGCCAGGGTGATGGATTGCCTTGGTTAGAGTGGTTTGCTGTGAGCCTCACAACTCTGGCCATCACACAGAGCATGGAGACACTTTATCATCTGAAACACAATACTCAGTGTGGAAGAATGCAGCCCTGCTGAACCAGTGGAGGAGACCTGGCAGCAGCTCGTGTACTGTGGCGTGAGATCTCCTCATCCAGGAAACTCCCTCTGGTCCCACAGGCACTTCCATGCAATGCACTTGAGAACCAGAAACGTCCACATGCTGAATGATTTCCTCCTGAATGACCTTGTTTAGTTCAGTCTAGTCAGTCAGGGCAGTTTGGTCCAGTTTTATCCTTGTCAAATTTGGTATGAATTTATATATATATTGCAAATAAGGAGATTTCTGCCCTTCTCAAACCATTTTGATTTTTGTAGGCAGGTTTTGTTTGCTCAGTCTTATGCTTATTAGAGAAACTTAATAAGGGGTTAGTGAGAAAAGCAAAAGAAACAGAGGAATTAGAGTAAACAGTAAGAGAGGAGAATATGGGATACAAAAGCTGTAATTATTATTAATTTGTGTCATCCAATTGATATGAATGCTCTTTTTATCTTTATTGACATGATAGAGAACAAAATTTATTGAAAATGTGGGCATATTATACATGGGCCCCAAGGCACAGCAATCTTACATAGCACAGGGAAAGCTGTCCTTAATATACCCAGCCTTTGACATTATTACCTTTGGGCCTTTGTGTTCTCTTTCACCAACTTTAGTGCAGCTCTGAGTTTGCAGTGTTTTGACATAGGAAATAGCTTCACCTTTGACACATAGTTATCTAAGTGCCAGGGGAAAGTGTTACTGGCAGGGTTTCCACTGTGACAGCAATGTCCTTGTGTGATCGATGGATGTGGAATGACTCAGCTGAAAATTCGTAATTATTGGGGGAGGATAAGCCCTGAGTTGGATCAGCTCTCTGAGCTGGTTGCTGTTTGAGTATCTTTATTGTGGTGAAGCAGAGCAAGAGAAGTGTTGTGACATGCAGGTACCAGGGTTATTTTGCCAATATAGTCACACATCAGGTTGATCTGATCATTATATTATATCCTTGCAAGAAAAAAGACTGGCAGAATCTTATACAAATTACAGGAGAAAGTTCTCAGATAGTGTGGTTGCTGCAAGCACTGATAATGAGCCATAGAACAGATCCACACAGCTCTGTACCTGACACCTGCCAGTGGGCTTGGCCACAAGCCTTGTGTGATCAGGATTTTAAATAGTCCTCCATTGATCCTAAAAAGTGTGTACTGTTTGATTTGGTTTGTGGGTTTGGGGTTTTTTTCCAATTTAAAAAAATAGAGCCATCAATAGGTCTGAATCAGATTGTTTCAGTGGCTATAAAAAGTATTTCAATCTCACATGGAAGGTACTGAGAGGGAAAGCTGCCCTCCAGTATTTTCACTCAGAAAGGCAGTAAGGTGCTGATGTCACTGATCAGTTATTCATGCTTTTAAGGGTTGCCAGAGGAAGCATTTGAGCATCTGGAGAACCTGAATTACCTGTACCTGGCAAACAACAAGGTAAGAGGCTCTGAGGCCTTTCAGAGCTCTTTTCTGAGTTCTGAAAATTAAATGACCAAGTTGCCAATTCTTTTAAAATGTACTACATAAAGTACCTAAAATGTACTACATAAGTAAAACTGTGCTAAAGTGATATTCTAATGCAGGTTCATCTGAGGTCAAAACAGTATGTGAAAATTTAGAGGCTACACATGCAGGTATATTTTGAGCACTTGTTTATTTGTGCGCCTGGTGAAAAGTTTCACTTGTGTAGGAAGGTACAGAAAGCCCCTGCATGTATAAATTACCACTGTCTTCAGTGGGCTTTGGATCAGCTGCATGCAGATTTGGTTCCTGCCTGTATGTGAGGTAATTATGTGAAATGCTGCCTTATCAGAGGAGGCTGGTTGAAAATTTTGTGAACAAATACATCCTAGTGCCTGTGTTTGAACCATCAAGATGAGTAAAAAGCTATCCAGTTTTCCCTGACTCCCATTCTTATTAGGTTGGATATAGGGAGGATACCCCCACACATTGGAACTTTGCCAGTCATCAATTTATTCTTTTAGCTGCAGTGGTAGGAGCTGAATTTCTTCTTTTGATGGAGAAGATCCCAGGTGCTTTCCCTTTATGACCCAAGTTGGAGGCATTGACAGAAGCACAACTTTCCTGCCAAGGCTAGGAAATGAAATAGCTTCTCATATACCCTTGCATCTGGGTGGTTCCTTTTATGGTTTCCTTTATCCCCAGTGATTGTCCACAAATATTTGCTACGGAAGAAATTGGGATCCACAGAAAAATATAAGTTAAAACATCAGGCAGAGCTTCTTTGTCTACAAAAATCCTGCCCTTCCATCCTACCCTCTCTCCTCTCTGTATGTCTGTATATATATTTTATTATCCTCTTAAAATCTGGGACCATTTGATGTTCTAATTAAATACATGTGGCCACATTCAGGTTTCAGTCAGGCCAAGACACATCCAGATTCACTCCATACATTTCTGTATGGAGTGATTGAGAATAGAACCCATTCCTTAGTACAGTAACATTGTGTTCTTTTCTCTCTTTCAAGCACCATTTCCATGTAACAATCTTGGCAGTTAATAACTCCATAAAAGGAACAAGCCAGACTGTGACTAATATTCCAGAACCTTGCACTCTGATTTTCCCTGTGTAACAAAACAAAGTGTTTGGTTTTTCTGGCTTTGCTGCAGAGAGAAAAGAATCCCAAAAGAAATTGCAAACATCAGCGAATGTCACAAGTAGTTATAGTGAGAAGTTGTGGACCCACAAAAATAACACATTTCTTTATAAATCACAAGCCAGGACAAACCAGATTGGCTTCAAACTGCATCTCCTCTGCAGCAGGAAACACTGTGGATCAAGTTACTGTGGTGTCTGGAGGAGGGCAGGGATTTGCTGGTAGTTTGCTCCTTGTTTTATGGATTATCTTAATGCTTCTTTATCTTCCACTGTGATCCCATCAGATGTAGCTAAATCATCTTTCATTAAACTGGCATAGTTGGTCAGAGAAAAGAAATGTAAGAGACTAAAAGCCTTCTGTGACCTGTGAGTAACAAATACTTCAAGTAGAGTGGATGCTGTAGTTTCCTTTTTAATTTTTCACTCACTCTCGTGTTTGTATCTCTCATAAAGAGTGCACAGTAAACCCTTGTTAATGAGATAAATTATTCCACCAAATGATAGACCAGATCCTGAGCTGTCATTATTGACTATAAGCACATGATTTTGGTGACAGAAGGTTTACATTTCCCCATGTCCTCAAAGTGATATGGGATTCACTCCAGTCCAGCACTTCTGTTCTTATCGAACCTTCATCAAAGCAAGAAAAATCCAAGCAAGTCAAAACTGGTAATGACTTTTGTATTAACCTTCTGAATTCATTAGTTAACAGTGGAGAAACACTGTGCCACATGGAAAGGAAGATCCAGCAAGAAAGTAGAAAGAAAATTGCAGCAGGAGAAATGGCAAATTGCTTCTTGTTAGGCAATAAATTAGACAAAGCTATTCAAGTCAACTTGATTTTTACTAACACTTAAAACAATCCAGCATGAATCCTTCAAGCAGGTAATCAGTGAAAGTCAGTCTCATGACCAAGTGCTGAAATGCCAAAGCGAATTCCTGAGCAAGTGAAAGCTTTTTGGATTAAACTTCTCTTTCTCTTTCCTCTTTCTTGTGGTTCTGATGTTTCTCATTTCACATGTCTGAGCCATGCCCTTTGCTTTGTACAAAAGTTATGACCTAATTGACTGGAGAAAAGCTTTAATGTACCACTGTGTATGAAAATGATTAAGTCTTGTTTCCTGTGTCTGAATTGTCAGTATTACATCATGGCAGAGACTTATTTCTTTTTGAGGCACTTTCAGACCTTCTTAGTCAGAGATGAGTGCTTTTATCCAGCTCTCTGAAATCGTATCTTCCAGATCAGGAGGTGAGAGATTACCACCAAAGCCAAGAGCAACTGCAGGAATATGCAGAATGGCTCATTCCAGTGCCCACAAACCATCTGGAAATGCTGATAAGAGTGTGATTTGTGGGAAAGATCTTCTTTGTGTTTGTGACCATTTAATGTTTAAGACAGGCTAAGGATGGAGGTTTTGGGACAGCTGAAAATGAAAGACAGTAAATAATTTATTCAATTAAAAAAACACCAAAACAACTCTTTTATAAGTGCAGTAAATTGGAAGCTCAAGGATGGAGTTCATCAATGCACTCTTTGATATATCAGTAGAGAGGGGTGTAGGCTTCCTTTAGATAAATACATAGTTTAAGGCTTGGGTTAGGCAGTTCTCCAGTAAAGTGTCTCTTCTTTCACACAGTTTTCATATTTTAAATATTTTTGGTTTGACACTATTATTCATAGCCCACTGCAGTTTTTTGGTAATAAAAGTTTGAAAAATATGGTTTCTCATTATGTGAGTCTTGCTGTACTTTATAGGCTGAAAGAACCAGGTTCTGTTTCAAAACAGAGCTGTGATGAAGATTACAGATTCCATGAACTTCAGGCTAGAAGGCAGATCTCTTCCATTGTTCCAGTTTCCCATCCTGATCTCAAAGTCAGTATCTCCCTAGGAAAAAGCCCTTTGGAGTGCACATAAAACCCTGAGTGGTCTCACTAGTACTGCAGTGAACACCTGTAACCAAGGTGGCTGCACCTGCCAACTGCAATTCAGTGTCTTCCCTACTTAAGGATCATCTGTTACAGCACTGTGTTAAAAATTTCTTTCCCAAGGGCTTTATCTTGATGCATAAAGCTTCTGGGTTTATGCTTCCCAGAAAACTGTCCTCTCTCCAGCCTGGATTGTAACCTGTATTCTTGGTTTGTAGATGAAGGACTTTGTTATTACAGCCACTCAGTGAACCTGGCTATTGTATTACCTGGAAGCTCTCTAAAATTGAGCTTTTTTTGATCATTGTTTTCCACTCCACCAGTTTGTTTAGATGCAGGTGTTTCTAGGGTTAGCTTTTGAAATCACTGATAAAAAAAGCAACAAGAGCAACACACTCAATCCTGTACCTGTTGTCAGCTAAAAGGTTTTGAGGACAGGGCCTTTCTGTACTTCCTGATGCATCACTTGTTTTTTTAGCAAAGTATCACTGTACACTTTGCTTTGAAGTGCCATTCCATATTCTGTCATTTGGCTCAGAAGTATCCTTGTTCTTTGGGGGTCTGAATCCCCCTTGCAGAGATCATCATAAATGGATGCAGTGGAGCAGACGTGTGAAGTGACACCTCCCCTCCACAATACACTTCTGTAAGAGAATAAGCAGTAGGTCACTGTGAGGGGGGTTAGTGTTTTTTGGCACAGCAGACTGAGGAATTAGGAACAATAATAAGCAAAATGTTTGCTCTCTGAATAACAATTTCTTGATTTCTTCCACCAAAAAGAGACAGGACCCTTCCAACCAAAACAAACATTTTCATATCTTAGAGCAAAAGTCTGTCTCCTTCCTGGAGAGATTAGAGAGTAAGGACAATTTGTTTTTGTTCATGCAATCTACATTCAGTTTAATTTATCTTTGCCTGTTTAGGGAAGATAAATTTGCAAGTGTTTTGCTGCTGCTCTAATACTTGGTTAAAACATTTGCTGCATTTCACTGGAACTCCCCTGTATATTTCTTTTACAGCTAACAGTGGCTCCGAAATTCCTACCAAATACCTTGATCAGTGCAGATTTTGCAGCCAATTATCTCACTAAGATATATGGGCTCACATTTGGACAGAAACCAAACTTGAGGTAAGGGACTGGGAAGTAAAACAATACTGGTGTTCTGCCACTGCTTGGATGCAGTTGGTGGGTGATAAGAAACTATCTGGCTAAACTATATTATTGCCTACTTGTGTTTTTGGAAAGAAGCTGTTTGTTATTCTCAGCATGAAAAATCAAACAAACACATTCCAAGAGCTTTTGCTAGCTGACAGACACTTCTGCAAATATAAAATGAAGTTGTCCCCATTTTATTTGTGTATTTGAGTTGAAAAGGACAATTTAGTCTCTCAAAATGGAGATTAGCTGTTTAGAAATCTCTAGTTTTATTATATTCTGTTCATTTTAAGAAGTAAAATCAGGTGGACAGTACAGGACTCAGTGCAGTATAACTCAGTTCTTTCAAGGCAACCACTTCAGCACCTTCCAAAGGGGTTCATGCTCCAGATCTGCCATAGGTCTCTGCTAGGTTCAGGCTGTGATTTTCTCATCTGGACTGACAGCAGCACATCCATGTCAAACTCAGAGGCACACAGACCACCTCCTGTGAGGTGTGGGCTTTCCTAAAGGGGTTTTGAGTAATCTGCAGCATCCACACACTGCACCATCCAGATCCTGCAAAGACATCCCGAACTGTTGGGAACAATTGATGTAGCCAGGTTTGGAAACAGTTAATTACAGCTCACCCAGCTGAGCCCCTACAGCCCTGTCTTGTGAAGAACTGAAGAACTCTCCATTCCACTGAATTCATTGAGAGCTGGAGCTGCTCTGCACTTCCTGGGCCTTTAGTCTCTTAGGCTCTTGGAAGCTGAAAGGGCTGAGTCACTCACAGACTTCTGGCAATATCTCATGGTGAAAGAAGCTAGATTTCTACATGTTTTCTTCTTTGATCTGAGGTGGAGATGGTGCTGTGTTTTGATTATTGACTCAAATCATTGACTCTTCTGAAATGATTTTCACACTCTTCTATACTAACACGAACTTTAATCAGAATATGATTTCCAAGGTTACTCATATAAAACACAGTTGTTTCAGGTTTCTTTTTTTTTTTTTTTTTGCCCCCAGCAGAGTTCATGATCTCAGACTGATTATTTGGAGAGTTTTTCAGAAAGGCAAATATTTGTAAGTTAAAAGTACAGCTGACCATGCAGGGTAAACAATACTTCCAGTGTAGCTCTGAACTCCCTGGAGAGTGTGATCACACAATTGTATTTCCATACTGAGCCTTTCCTTCCTTCCAGAAGGATGTTGCCAAGTTTTCTGCAACTGGTAGAGAATCCAAGAACAAGTTAAAAAGGCTCACTTTGACACTTTTGCAATTTTAACCTCTCTCTACAAATTTAGCTACCTGCTGCATCTGGGGGTAAACACAGGAAAGGACGAGGTAATCAAAGTCACTAAAAGCCTATAATTAATTTTGTTAAAAAGAAGTAAAATGAATTAATTTAGCAGTTAAGCCGTGAAAAGGAGGAATAACTTCATAGATTTTTACATTTACACATTTAGACATTTTTACATTTTTACTACATTGCTTTTTACAGAATTGAAACCTGTGCAAGGATGAATCAGTTTCTGAAAATCTGTTTGGATAAACTATTGAGTTGAAAGGCTGAAAGTATTAAAAATTGAAAGGTTGAAAGTAAGAAGGGCAAAGGAAAAGTAAGAAACTCTGTCTCTCAATCCCAATGGCTCATTAAAAACCAAAGCATAGAAAAGAGAGAAGTCTGCCAGACTGAGTAAATCTGTTGTTTTTCTGTCAGTACCCTATTCTGAGCTCTAGGAGTTGGACAGAAACATTTTCCTGGGGTATTTTCAGCCTTCATGGGAGCAGAAAGAATGGAGGGTTAAGAGATAAACCTTTCTTATGAGATCTCCAGGCTGATGTTGTAAGCCCAAGCAACCCAGACTCAATTCCAAATAGAAGTTAAAACTGGGGTCATATCTATTAAATAGAGATGAATTCTAACCCTCTGAGTGAAGCCCCCACACTGACATTCTGTGTTTCTAAGTACTGCACAGTCCCAGGCTTGCACTCAGTTTATTGTAAAGAAGTTAAGGCCACTTGTGAAATTTGTATTCATGTGGAGGTTTGGATTTTGAATAGACCTGACTTTCACAGAGTATGGGGCCTACCATTTGGTTTTGCATCTGTATCTCTTGTTAAATTAAAGGGCACATTTTAAAAACAAATCTAATTATCTCAAGGAAAGAAGAAAAGATTGAAATTAGGTTTTAAATTAAGCTTTCCTTCAGTAAACAAAAATTCCAGATCTCCCCATCTGTTGAACTTCATCTTTTACTTCCTTCCAACAGATCTGTGTATCTTCATAACAACAAACTTTCAGATGCTGGGTTGCCTGATAATATGTTCAATGGCTCTAATAATGTGGAGATACTTATCATGTCCAGCAATTTCTTGAAGTATGTTCCAAAGAATCTCCCTCCAGCACTATATAAATTACACTTACAGGTAAGGACAACAAAGATTTGTAATCCTTTAGGATGTGTTTGTGTTTCACATCACACAGCCAAGACATCCCAGTGCACCTGGAAACATCCCCAGGGCCACTTTAAAACTTGCCTGCTGTATTCTCAACAGTAGCTGTCCCCATCTCCTTCCTTTTTTGTCCATAAGCAATAGTGTGTTTTTGCAAATCCCCAGAATGCTCACAGGGGGCAGAAATGCCTTTCTGTGTTTGCAGATGTGTTTGGGATGTGTTGCAAATCCTTGTGTGGTTGCATTATTGGTCTCTTCCTTGCATAAAACAATATTAATACATATTAGAACAGGAATTGCATCATTCCATGGCCATGTCTCCATGACCTCCCAGTTAGCTTTGCCTCTGATGCCACTTGTCCTGACAGCTGCTTACCCACTCTGTACTGGTTTTGCTCACTGACTCATTTCACACAGACCACTGCTTCCCAGCATCAGTGGCTGCTGCTTGCTACTGAACTGGCAATTCAGTCTGGATCAGGCATTCTCTACTGCTACAACTCCTCCAGCAATAGTACAATAGCAGAGTTGTGCTGTTAACTACTCTCCAGCATTTTTAATTCCATGTCATCTGATTCTGATAAAAATGCTTCATCATGTCTGAGCTGGAGATCTGAGCCTTAGCAATGGGAGAGCCACAGCAGTGGGGGAGTCCTGGGTCCGCTTGCTCTGAGTGTTGACAGCTCCTTGGACATGCAGAGACTGGAGTCTGTTATCAGCCCTGGACTGAGGCAGCTCTGTGCTGCCTCCCAGCTCTCTTTTCCCTTGAAGGTTTCACCAGAATTCCTGTTAAAGTCTTCTAGAGAACAGGCTTCTCCAGCTTGAAAAAAAGTAAACACAACACGTCCAGTCCTTTAAATTGCTGGAATTTCTTTCCAAATTATGAACTTACTCGTCCCCTGCATTTTTTGACACTTACAGATAATCATTATCTCCCAAAGGGGTCTCACACTTTGAGGATTACACTTTGAACTTGTCTCCTTCCCTGCTGTCTCCAGCTGTGTTAAGGACAGAGGAGATGAGTAGAGAAATATTTGCAAGTCTTATTTGCAAGTGCACCATCTGTCAGTAGAAACATTTACCTTGATATTTTGACTGGGAAAAACCAGAACAATGAGAAAAGAGAGGCAGCCAGAAGTGGACCAAAAAAAATCTGACAGGTGTACTTTAGATGTGATTTTTTTCTTTTATTATTAATTGAGACAGCCAGATTTGTCTGTGTTGGTTTCTACTTTGTATTAGTTGACAAATGGATCTGGTCCAGTCTGTCCATCACACTATAATGCCCCCTAAATACTTTATGTCTAGCCCTTCTGAAGTTTAATTGCCCGTGTTAGTTGAAGAACCCAAATGTGTTGATTCATGCCAAATACTGTGCTTTGTGCTTCTGGTGTTTCTAGAGCAACAAGCTGGAGAAGATTCCCAAAGGAGCTTTCAGCGAACTTGCTGGTCTGCGGGAGCTGTATTTGCAGAATAACTACTTGTCTAATGAGGGAATGGACAACGAAACTTTCTGGTGAGACTGAATGTGCACTTTGTACCTCTGTGTCTGTCTGCCCCCTCTGGGACAGTCGTGCATCTACTGAACAAAGGACTCAGTAAAAATTAAAGTTATTAAAGCTGGGTGATGTTATGCATTTCACTGCTAAGTCTGAGATGCAGATGCTGCCATTCAAGAGCAAAGGTCTGGGTGAGTGGTTGCAGAATAGTTTCATACAAAAGACAGAACACTGAATATCAGACTGCACCACTCCCTGCCTGCCACAGACCCAGTCACACCAGGTGCTAAGTCCCTTCTGGGAAAAACCACCTAGAACAACACTGAAAGCTACTCTTTTCCAATAGAGTCAGAAGTGAGGTTACCTGGGACTTTCCAGTTTCTTGGGCACTTCACTGGGTGTTAAAGGCAGACCCTCATCTTCACTGGAGCCACTTGTGTGTTTCTGTGAAGGTGGCTTGAAGGCAGCCACAGACACACAGCTATGAATTGCCCATGCCCAGCTGTACCCCAGTGCAGGTGGTTGCTGGAACAGGCAGGGATGCAATGGTGCCGCTCAAGAGCCAGATGGCTGCAAAAGCTTTCCTACCAACTGGTGCAACAGAAATAGCCTTTGGCTGTCCTAGATTTAGCCTGGGACTTAGAACTTCAAAAATTTAACATTTTTTTTTCTCTGCTTGCTCTGAATGCTGCCCTTGTTCTATACCTGAAAGTCCAGACCACACAATTGGTCCTGCCCATAACTTAGTTCTGTAAACCTTCCTGATCTCCAGACACAAAAATGTACCTAACGGTGCTTTCCTTTTTCATTTCCCATTCCTGGAAACCTCCCTCAGTAGTTTACTATATCTGTCAGGTCATATTGGACATACAATTTCTGTTGAGATATTCCCATCCTGGGGAAACCTTGCAAATGGCAGCAGTGAAGTGTTTTACCTAAAGATTATATTTGTTTGTTAAGAGCATGCTTGGATAGCTGGAACAGCACTCTGTAGTAACTAGTAAGTAATGTCTGTAACACATTATTTCTCATGTTTCCTGAAAACTCTCTAGTCATCTGCAGTGGGTTATGTAGTGTCAAATAGACTGAAACTCTAATTTGAACTGAGAAACTGACTTGAAATACAAGGGAATACAGAGTTCCTCAGTCCTGGCATATAATACCATTGATCCACATCCAGTTGGTATAAGTGGCTGGTCTGAGGATTTAATTTAGCTTCAACTGAGACTGTGGAATCCAGATTCAGTAGCTTACACAAAGCAGCTCTAGCCCTGACTCACTTCCATAATACTGGAGGGTCAGGAAAAGTTCACTACCTTAGCCTAGGACACTAAGTTAGCATTTCTGCTTTGCATAAAAGTAACATTTTATCATCTAGAAAACAGACCTGCCTTTCACTTTCAGCAAATACTTTCAGAGAGACAGAAATTACTCATGCTCAGGCTTTGTTTCTGTGAAACTGAGGGCTAAACTGTGTTCTGGTGGTGCTCCCATGGCATCTTCCTTGTGGTATTTGTTCACTGAAATTGCTCATATGTTGCTATCTGGGACTGCAAAACTGATCTCAGGCCTCAGCTTAGTGGCAGATTGGGTGTCTGTGGACTCTGGCATGTTTTCCTGCTGGTGTGACTGGGGAGCAGTGGCAGTGCCAAGTCCTAATCCCTGGGAGCTGTGCTGGGTAAAAAGGCTCTAAAGCAAAGATTGTAAAATATTTGAGGAAGTTGGTTATTGTTTCACCTTGCAGAATCAAAGTATTTTCTTTCCTGATTTCCCAAGGAAATTGTCTAGTCTTGAATATCTGGATTTGTCCAGCAATAACCTCTCACAAATCCCAAGTGGTTTACCTCGAAACATCGTCCTCCTCCACCTGGAGAAGAATGCAATTAAGGTGATTGACAGAGATGTCTTGACCCAAATTAAGAACCTGGAGTACCTTCTGCTCCACAATAACAAATTAAAAGCCCGAGGTATTCACCCCTTAGCCTTCCAGGGCTTAAAGAAGCTGCACACTGTCCACCTGTACAACAACATGCTGGAAAGGATCCCCAGTGGGCTGCCCCGGCGAGTGAAGACACTTATGATCCTTCATAACCAGATCTCAGAGATCAACAGGAATGACTTTGCTACCACTTACTTCCTTGAAGAGCTGAACCTGAGCTACAACAAGCTCACAAGTCCCCAGATCCATCGGGAGGCCTTCCGTAAACTGCGGCAACTGAAGTCCCTGGATCTTTCTGGAAACAATCTCCACACGGTGCCTTTTGGCTTTCCAAAGAACTTGCAGGTTCTGAAGCTGAAGGAGAATGAGATAAGCATCATCCCAAAAGGGACTTTGTCTGGGATGACAAAACTGAGGGAACTGTATTTGAGCAACAATAAACTGAAAGTAAATTCAATTTATTCAAGAGCATGGAGAGAACTCAGCAGTCTTCAGGTAGAAACATCACCTTCTCTAATTGTTTTAGTGATGCTGATGCCCTTGTTTGTCTGCCTAAATCAAATTATGTAGCACCAATACTAAATGTGTTTGGTCCTCGTGTTTTGAGGTTGCAATGTGTTAGATACTCTTGTTTCTAGAGTAGAAATGCTGTGCTGTTTTGCCAGAGCTGCTGGAAGTCCTGCTTTGTTTCTGAATCCTGACAGTGTCCTATATTTTCAGAAAATCATCAGTGGATGTTGTCATTAAAACTGAAATTAGGCCTTTCAAATAGCTTGTCTCCCAAAAGATTTAAAATCAGCTCTGAATAGAGACAGCAGGAGGAAGGAATGCATAAACAAAAACACTCTTAATTCTCAAAGCCTCCACATCAGCTTATAGTCAGACAAGCCAAGCTGTAGGATTTAGCAGCTCAGCTGGCTAAGGCACCTGGGGAGCAGCTCGGAGGTCTGGATTCAATCAGCAGTCTTCTCATTTGCTTAATTGTTGGAGAAAGTTAAACACAAACCATAAGGCAGGCAGAAACAATCACATTGTGCTGAGCAAAATGACCTTTCAGAATTGTTATGCTGGCTGAAGGATTTGTCTGCATTTCCTTTTAGGCAACGGCTCCTTTCCTGCAGTGAAAGGTATTGCCTGTGCTGTATGGCAACCATGGAGGGTCAGGTCACTGCACAGGCAAAGTGTGCACATCTCAGAGCAGAGCAGGGATAAGGACATGGAGCATATGTCACACTGGCCCCCAGTGTGTTTTCAGACAATGCTGATGTTAATCTATACCAACGTTTCCCTTTCTGTTGTGTCTGGGAATAACCAATAGCTTGTTTCTCAGTTAATGTCAATCAGCAATGCAGCAAAAGTGTCTGCAGAGCTGTTTCCATCAGCTGCAGATTTGGTCCCTGGCTTTAATAATACCTTTTGCATTTGTTTGGTGCCTCACTGATACATGTGTGAGTGTGTGTGCAAATACATTTAACATGCAAGGCAGTCTGGAAGGAAGATGTTGAAAATTGCAGGCTGCTAGGATTGTTTTTATGCAGTACCTTAATGAAATGTAGGTTGGTTTATTCTCAACCAAAAATGGGTCATGAGCCCTGTTGGGCAGCTGGAGTTGCTGGTTGAAATGATGAGCTTTCCTTCTCAAAGGTCCTGATTCACAATTATGTGGAACTTTTGTTCTACTCTCACTCCCTTGCAGTCAGTGTAAAGCCAGAGGTGTTGCTGACTCAGCCATTGGCCGTCCCCACAGCAAACCCCACTCATTAAACAGGGTTCTGATAACAGCATAGGCTTAAAATTCTGCTGGACTGATGGGGCATTTATGGCTGTTGCTTTTCTTTGGAATAGTTACTTCTTGTTGGTTGTTTCCAGCTGAATCCTTTTTATCATTAAGTGCTTAACTGTGCAGTTGGTTTCTGAGTTGTTGAACTGGAGTGAATTTGGCAAATAACCATCCATAAAGATCTTGATCATGCATATACTTAGTAAGTGCTTCAGTCCCCACTGTTTCCATGGAAATTACTGGAGACTACAACTGCAAAGTGAGACATTTACATAATGGACTTGGCAGTACTGGGTTAACAGTTGGATTCAATGATCTTAAAGCTTTTTTCCAACCTAAACAATTCAATGGTTCTATGATAATTGTTTTCCAGACTGGCATTATGTGAGGAATAAAAACACTGGAATGAGGACAATTGTTTGCAGAAGTGTGGCTTTGAGTAGTGGGTAAATAGTGAGTGTAAGGTTGGTGCTGTGAAAATACTACAATACAGGATAACAAAACATTTTTATTGATTCATTCTCTTGCATAAAATTAATCTGAGAAATGACCATGACCTTTAGTCCTGCTGTCTTCATACATTCTCCACGTTAGAATATTTCCAGATGGTTTTATGTGTAACTGTACCTATCACCATCCTTAGCCAGTGAAGTGTTTGCAGTAGCAGATGCCAAGGAATTCTCCTGTGTATCTGAAACCCAGCCTGTTTTTAATTTACTTAAAGCAGACATGGGCTAATGCCTAGGGACAGAGATAAAGAAATGTTGGAACTCTGAAACAAACCAGCATGACATATCATGTGAAAATCAGGATGCTCAGTAGGAGTGTAAGAGAGTAGAATTGTTTTGGCCACACTTAGCTTGATACAAATTAGAGGTAGATTAAATTAGTTTATTCTATAATAAATATAACTTCAAGTGTAAATCTCTTTCTGGAGTGCTTCTAATATTTAAACTCAGTTATTTGACACCTTGTTGTCTCTTCCTTGTAGTCACTAGACATGGCTGGCAACCAACTGACATCTATCCCATTAGGCCTGCCAGAATCTCTGGAGTATCTGTATCTCCAGAACAACAAGATCACAACAGTTTCAGAGAATGCTTTTGAATCCACACCCAAAATAAAGGGGATTTACCTCAGGTAAGATCAAGTTTCCACTTCAACACACAAGATTTTTTTTCCTTCTTCATCCACTTTATAATTGCTTACTTTTTAGAAAATATTTAAAATCCTTACTTTCTAAACAAGCATCTCTGTTTTAAAGACATGGGTACACATAAAAAGCTCTTTATAGAGAGCTTGTCTTTTCTATGCTTTTTAGAATGGATTGGGCATGCCAGTAATCCTGGGCAATTAACATGATGTCATAGTCCAATATTCAGCTGTGAGCCAAAAGTTTACAGACCCCTTGTAGAAGTGCAGCTTTGCCTGTCTGTTGGCCCTGGATTTTGACAAAATCTCCCTCCAGTGAGGTGTGTGTGACTAATCTTGGAGCTGTGTGCATTCCCTTGATAGCTTTGTCACAAACAAGTGACAAGTTAAACCGTGACAGTTACGTAACTCAGTTTAGGGGCTTTGCTCCCACTCCCTCAGTTGGATGAGGACTTTGTTTTTATAGATGACAGATACTGACATTTTTTTACATGTAATGTAAACTCACAGTAACAACTGATTTTAGCACAAGAAGTGAATCTGTCCCCATAATATATTCAGCATTAGTCTGGTGAAATATTATTGAAAATACTAATTAGAACTAATTTATTAACCCCTACAGAATATTTGATTAAACTGATCGAATGGATGTGTTCAAAAAGCCTAGGCTGCACAAGACTATATATGGTCTTATTTTGTCTATATGCACCTAAACTGCCCCGTATTTCTGAATAGTTCTGGAGCATACCTTTATGGATGAATGATTCCATACCAAGCAAATAAAATTACAAAGTCTGGTGTGAATTAGAGCAGTCTGTCTATTCAGCTGCTCACATTTATGAGATTTTAGTGAATGCTTGGATGTGAACCAGAAACCACATACCACATTCTATATTTCTGTATAAAGAAAAAAGGAATTTGCAAAACAGTTTCACTAACATATTCAGGAGGCAACTCCACCCAAGCTCAGTCGTATTTTTAATGGGAGGCCATTAATCACTGCAGTGCTGTGAAACAATAATATAAATATGGAATATGACACAGAATACAATTTTAAGCATGTTCAAGAGTAAGAAACCAGTATATGTGACAGGTTCTTAAACTGCAGATTAGTTTATTTGTATTCCTGGAAATGCAAATAACAGCTAAAGAATTATTGCTTTGTGTTTAAAGGGTTATTTGTTTTGAGTTTTGTAGGTGAAGAATTAAACTGTCAAGGAGTGACAAGAATTTTATGAAAAATCAGTTATACTCTGAAACGTGGGCTGTGAAGTAGATGCCTTTCCTCTCTGGGAAGGAGAAAGGAGAATTGCAAGAGAAGAATTTGTGGGGGAGGAATTCCAATATTATGATTTTTTCCCCTATCCAGAGAAGTCAGCACTTCTAGAGTGTGTTGTGAGTCAGTGTAAACTTAGAGTAACTTGGGTCAGTGTAGAGTAGCTGCAGATTGGTTTCCTCTTAGTTTCCTTATTTCTGTATTGTATATAAAAATGGGTTTATTTTAACAGAGGTGCCTTTTTGTTTGCTTAAGGTTTAATAAGATTGCAGTTGGAGCACTGAAAGAAAGTACCTTCCAAAACCTGAAGCACTTACAGGTACTGGATATTGAAGGGAACCTTGAATTCAGCAACAGTTCAAAGAATAAGGATGACTCAGAAGAGGAAATGGAAGATGAGGAAGAGGAAGAAGAACTGAGATAAAATGTGAACTACACCATCCCATCATGTGGGAGGTAACAACTGTAGTTGAGTTAAATCAAGGCCCCAGTTCTCAGACTCTTGTGTAAATAATTCCAATTTAAACACATGATTTTGTAATTTGTAAATGAAACAGTCTATATCTATTTTATCAGTTTTTAATGGACTGTTCTTAATAGCTTCTGTTTATAGCCACAGCAGACACAGTAGTTAGAGATGCAGGTCTTTGTTCACTAATTCTGATAACAAAGAATGCAAGTATTTCATGATACTTTTAAGCAATTACTTCAAAAGGAATTACTTGAAGAAGGAATTACTTCAAAGAACAAACTGTGAAGCTTGCGGATGCAGAAGACGTGAGGTGAAAATAGATTAAAAAATTAGACAAATTAAAGTAAGATTAGATCCATTGGTGTCTGTTAAATGTGTCTTTAGATTACAAACTCTGTCTCAAGCAATATTTAAACCACTGACCACTTGGAGGGAAAAAATAATGCTAGTGTATTTCTTATGGAAAGAATAGCACCTCTACTTGAATCTCTTTTCAACTGCAGAAAAAAAGATACAGGGACAATGATATTTGAAGAATATGCATTTTTTTCATAAGAATAGTGATCTATTTACTGCATCTCTTAAGCATCCTATGTTCAGAGATGGTGAGGTCCAGGACTGCTCTTTGCTTCTGGAGATCTAACTCGTAAGTGTGGGGGAAAAATTATTTTGTCCCTAATCAACATTTTGTCCCTGAGAATGACACAAGGAATTGCTAGGAATAATGCTAATAAGCTTAAAAGATGATGGGGCTTGAAAAGGGCAGAAGGTAATAGAGAAGTCAAACATTAGACCTCCTGCCTGGGCTATATGAAAACCTTGTTAAGCAAGAAATAATTTATATCTACAGACCTAGAGTACATTCAAAATCAATGCATCTCTGATTTAGTTTTGGGGCACGTGTGACATGTCAACAGGTACTATGTTTGTCTTATTCTGAATTCTGTATTCCATTATGTGACTTATTTTATTTTTGTGTTTTGCAGGAAAACATATGGAAAAATACATATATGTCTATGTGTATATATCTATATAGATATACAGAGAACATTTAGCAAAACGTGCAATGAATTCTGCAGAAACTGTCATGGCACTGGGCCAGGCTCACAGAAGACAGTGTGTTTCAGTGCCTTATTCAGGGAGAGACCCTGAATGCCTTTCCAAAGCTTCCAAATCATCTTATACAAGACCCAGGATCATAAGGGATTGCTCTGGAACTCACAAAAGCTGGCTTTTGTTTCTTCCGTTTCTCTTCCCTCACTGTTTCCATCTGTAATAACAATATGGGACTGTTTTGAACACAGGCCTTCAAATGCCATTTTTGTCACTGCATTTTAAGTGAACCATGTTTATGCCTCTTTTCTTTTCCTCCACCCAAAAGAAGCTGTTTTTGGCCAGGGTAGATGTTTATTTGCAGTAGTTTCATGTGCAGAGCAGTGTATGAGGCATTTTGGTCATCAAGCAGCAGTAATAATTCTGGATGCAATTATTTCTCTGTTATAACAATGTGTATATTTGGATGAGAAAAACAAAATAAGGCTGGATCCCATAATATTTTATCTCTACTGCCAAAACCTGCAGTATAATCCTGTTTTAGAAAGTTTTAAGATAAAGCAATTGCTCTTGTGAATATATATATATAAATATATATATAAAATCTGTATGTCTGCCTTCCAGAGCTTTGGTAAAGTTTCTGTCTCACTGTTGTTTGCCCATGGGGCAGTTGGGTGAATGTCTCCAAAAGTGTGATCAGAAAATGGAGTGACAGGATGAAGTTTAATGTATGTGGTAGAATTTTCCAGTGTATCTCATTCACACTGAGAGGCAGGAATGGGACTGATGATGTAGAAGAGATTAGTGAGTGTGGGCTCTCTTAGGAGAAAACCATTAAGTGTTAAAAAAAATCTGTTTAGTTCAAGTCTGGAGACAGTGCCTGCTGTTGTACTCCCTTAAAGCCTCCCCTATTTTATGATGTTGAGTGCTCTCAGCTCCTATGGAATCATAGAAAATAAAGAAACCAAGGAAAAGAAGACCTACAGAGGTACAAGTTTCTCAGTTGGTTATAATGTCCTTCATCTGAGGCAGCTAATCTGATTGACAAAATGGTCTTTTCTTTTGAGGATTTCTGATTGAACACATGTTGTTTTGCATACTGCATTCCAGGATTGACTTGGAAACACAGTTGGCTTAATTTTCTACCAGCTGTTTTCCTGCTGGAGATCTAGCTCCACACTCTCTCTTTGGTTTCCCATAACATGACAGTAATTTCAAGCTGTTGTTCCCTACCTTAGACAATTCAGCACAATCATTAATCATAGAAGGAAAGACTGCTTCCTGAAAAAGTAAAAGCTTGGCCCTAGAAATTGCAAAACCCACACATTTTTGAATATCAGCTATACAGCTGAGCAATAAAATATCCTTCCAACTGACTGCTGGGATAGATTTCTATGTAAAATGTCTGCAGAATGTAGCTCAAGTCAATTAGCCATCTCTAGCAAACACCAGTGGAAGTTCTGCCAGTCTTCTGTGAAAAAGACCAGTTTTTTAAACTCCTGAACAAGCTGAGAATCTGCAGATTTGTACAGATTTATGGAGAACTGTTCTATTGTCTTTAAACTTCTGTCCCCTGGAGTACAATTCTATGAAAAGTCAGGTGCCACAGACTACTTTGAATCCCTTGAGAGTCTGATGCAGTGAGTGCAGGGGTTAAGGTTCATTTTTAGCACATGTAGAATCAGGCCCCAAATGTCAGGATGTTCTCCATACATGCACTGTTAAGCTTCTGGAGCAAGCAGCAGCCTTTGCCAAAAGAGACCCACCTACAGTTTAATGTGCATATGATATAGACTTATCCAAGTTGGTTTCAAGTAGTTCCACACTGAATCTCTCCTTTAAATGGGGCAGTGTTTTCCAGCAGCAAATCCCCCCCAAAACCACCACCATTCTTACCCAGTAAAAGCCTCAAATGCTCCAAGATTCTTTGGTTGTTCTGTAGGAGATTGGAACTAAAGATCTTATTCCTTACTTACCTGGTATCATCAGCACCTATGACATTGGACATAATGCTGTCAGACCAAAATGGGACTTTATTTCTTTCTCTTAAAGGAGTAAAAGATACCATCAGGGATGTTGAGGAGTAATCAGAAGTCCTTGGGACTAAGAGTACATATTTTTTAAATGTGGGTGGTACCCATAATCCAAAATGGAGCAGGATTCAGGCTCTAATTTTATTATTTCCTTTAGTGAAAACGGGAGTTGGGAAGTTGGCCTTTTCTTAGGCCACAAAGAGGCAACACAAGCATTGCTTTCACTTTCTTCCTGTAATTTGCTTGGATTTGGGAAAGAGAGAAATAGAAGGGTTTTAAGGCTAAGATAGATATATGAATAATGAAAACTTGAAGTCTAAAACGTTCAGTTGGCAATTTTATCCTTAAATATGCATTTGTGTGTGCTTGGTATTCCTGTGTGGTCTGTATGTAGACTGAGGTCTGGGTTTATTGGCTGTTTTTTCTTTTAAAAGCCGTGTTTCCTCATTACAGAGGATACAGCACAAAATGGGGGGAAATAGGATTTTTCAGAGCTACGATTTTTCACAGCGATGGGAGTACAAATGCAGCTTGAGAGCTCTAAAGAATTAATCAGGTGCCAAAAATAGCTCGTGGATAATGAGCTTTTATTTCAGGCGGTGGGCACGCAGCCCATCTGTGTGTGTGCCATGTGGACGGGCCCTTCTGCCATGAGCCGTTCTCCCCCTCATCCCATTCCTCCCCATGGCCATCCTCTCATCAGGATGGGGCACCCAGCGCCTGCTCCTGCCCATTCCCACCTCCTGCCCCTCCACAGAACGCCATGGCTTCTCGCTGGGAGATTTCTGAGGGAAAGGCCTGCGAGTGCTGTATCTTCCCCAGAGGTTTTGCCTCCCCGGCGAGCTGTGAGGGGCCGGGGCTCAGGCGGGATGAGGGGAACCCGTTCCCCGCCGTTCCTCACACAACTGCGGGCTCCTCCTGCCCCAAAGGGCCACGGAGCTCCCACAGCGGAGCAGGAGCCATCCCGCCGGCCGTGAGGGACGAGCGGCCGCGGCCATGGCGGCCCCTCTGTGGGGAGGGGGGCGGCACAAGGCCGAGGCTTCCCTTTGCCAAGATGGTGCCCTGTGATTCCCTCTGCAAGGAGCACCACGATCCCGATGTCCCCAGGCTCAGCTGGCAGCAGGGGTGAGCTCCGGGGGACCCATGTGGGACGGAGGGAGGGAGGATGAGAGGCTGAGCCCAGGCCTCTGTGGGGTGGTGAGGAGGGTCGTGCCCTACCGCACACTGTAGTGTCCGGGGTCTAAGTGTTCTGTTTAATGGAAAATAAGTGCTTTACGCACTTTATATAGATACTCTTCTGAGGAAATATTAGTTAAAAACTAATATTTTTTTAGTAAAGATGGGACAAGACTATTTACAAGAGCATGTAGTGACAGGACGAGGTGGTGGTGTTCTAATTGAAAAAGAGTAGGTTTATATTAAATATTAGGAAAAAATTCTTTATTGTGAGAGTGGTGAGGCCTTGGAACAGGTTGCCTAGAAAAGCTGTGGCTGCCCTCCTTGGAGATGTTCAAGGTGAGTTGGATGGGGCTTGAAACAACCTGGGATAGTGGAACGTGTCCCTGCCCATGGCAGGGAACTGGGGCTAGATGATCTTCAAGGTCCCCTTACAATCCAAAGATTCTGTGATTCTATGAAAAAACCCCAATGAAAAACTATGGATAAAATTTGAAGAAGGATCTGGTGGGGCAGAAGGAGGCTGCCAAGGCCTCCCTTGGGGGAGCAGAGACAGCTTCTGAGGAATTGACTGCAGATCAGACAGGACAGAGTCCCTGACAGCAGGACAGGGTCCCTGACAGCAGGACAGAGTCCCTGACAGCAGGATGGGGTCCCTGGCAGCAGGACAGGATCCCTGGCAGCGGGACAGTGCCCCTGGCAGCAGGACAGGGTCCCTGTGGGGCTGCTCCCCAGGGCTGGCAGCTGCCCCCCTCACCAGGGTCTCTGGGCCAGGCAGCCCTGCTGAGCTGAGCAGCTGCTGCATCTGCTCAACAGAAGAATCACTGCTTCGGGGACTTGGAGATTATTTATCCTAGCTCTCATAAATCCTTCAGGACTGTACATTAAAAGGGCAGTTGGGGAGAAGATCCTCCAACTCGTGCAGGTGCTGAATTGCTGGGCTGGCAGGGCTGCTCCTGAGGTATCTGTGGCCAAACGCCCGCCCCCTCTTGTGCTGCTGTGCAAGACAGATCCAGGCGACTTTTCCTGAGCAGGCGTTCGGTGCGTGCAGGACTGAGGCTGGGGACCTGCATTAGCAAAGCAGATGGGAATGGGAGCTGTTCTCCTTCCTGGGACCCCACTGCTTTTTCTTCTGTTCCCCAGCGGTCCACGCAGAGCAGGGAAGTGGGAGTGGTCTGATCAAAACCTCATGATTGATCTCTCTTGCAAGTGTTTCCTGATGGTAAATAAGAGTTTAATTTATGAAGGACCTTCTTACCATGTTGACTGACTGACATTTTTGCAAACTTCGCTTAAAAAAACCTAAGCAAATTTATTTAATAAGAATAAAGATATATTTTACAACTATAATTTTTGATGGGAAACAATCTCTTGGGAAGCTTCTATGATATAGTCCAATATCCTGTTAATTGATTTCACTCTACAATGTAATGTTGGTGAGTCTTGATTCCTGAGTTTGAGTGTAGTTATCCTGAAAACTTAAACATATACAGCCTTATATAATATAAGCTTAGTTTTGTTTTCTTTTAAATATTTCCTTCTCTAGTGGGATTAATGTGTGGAGGTCATTGTAATTGGTTTATTATGTTGCTAATACAAGAACAGTGAGTAAATTCCCTTAAGAACTCCATTGCCTTTAGTGAGGAAAATATTGGTGTGCCCTGTAGCTGTGATTCATGCTGCTATTGTGAAGTCAGCCAGCTGTGAGATATATGTGCAGGCAATGGATGATAAATGTGTTCTAATAATCCAGTATACAAAATATTTCCATAAAAATTCTTCAGTAGTATCCAAGGACATTAAAAAGTCCATCAATAAAGTCTTTCCTTAAATGGTTTTGAATCAGGCAAAGAGTGTTTTAATGCACAGTTGTACAGGCTACTCAAGTTTTCCCCATGATAGTTCCAGAATCTGTTTTAAGCATATGATTATGATACTGCTGAGAACATTGCTTCTGATAAAAAATTATATCGATTTTCAGTATTTTCAACTCCAGTTGCATACAAGAAATTAATGAGACTCATTTTGTTGCTTGGGATATTATTGTGTTAGCTTTAATTAGCTTTAAAAAGATTTTAAGATACATCTTTTATGCAGGATTAAAATTAACTTCGATTACTTACATAACACTCTAGATGTCTCCTTTCTGGTGGACCTCTGTTTTGGGTGTATTTATTGCAAATGCAGCAGTGGAATAAAAACTCAAAGCACTTCTCTGATGTGCTGAAAAGTTGAGTTTCTGTACCCTGGGGCACCCTCACCATCCACAGCTTGAATGATTTGACACTGGAAGACTCACTTTGGTTGTTCCTGCTCTCTCTGCAAAGCAGGTAGGAAGAACCAAAGGGAATCTCCCAATGCCAAACCAGGCAGAAACAAACAAAGTGAATCTTCCAGGTTGTTCCCACCTGTGGGATGAACACAATGGGATGCAGATCACCTGTGAGAAACTCTTGTGAAATTTACTCTGGAGAGCTTGTGCAGAAAGTGATGTGTGGAGCTGTACATCAGTCCTGTGCTCAGCACCAGTGTGGAGACCACAGCTAAGAAGGAGCTGTGGAAATTCTCCCAATTGCAGAGCTTTTAAACTTCCTTTCAAAACTTCCTGCTAGAGCTAGATCCAGCCAGTGCTGGACTGACACCTTCCTGTCCATCCTGATTCCTCCCTCCCAAGATACGTGGTTAGGAAGGATTCACGTCAGAGAAATGATTTCTTTTATGTTAAAAAGTGGATGATTTATTCTAAAACAAAGGTAGTACTGATTAGCTATCAATATGGACTACCCAAATCTCTGCACTTTGTTTTCAGGAAAACTCATTAAAGAAATATGAAAGTATTTAAATGGAAAAGAATAAGGGTTGAAAATGCTCAGTTTGACTTAGTTCTGTATACTTTCCACATGTTTTTAATAGCCTAGTGGTAAAACCCAATAAAACCACTAGGAGCAATGAAATCATAATGAAACATCTCAAGGTCAGTCTCGTTTTTCTTTTGGTTTTGCCATTTAGCCCATGCAGCATTTGTAGCAGATGTAATATGAGATATCTGTGAACATAAAACACTTCTTGTTTTGCTTCCCCTGCTTTTTCCATCTTATTAAAATAGTTTTTTTGAGGGGAGCGGGGAGAATGGTGGGCTGGAGGTATCAGATCCTTTTTAGGAAAGTTCAAAAGCAATGATTAACTACAGTGAGTTTCATGTGGTGGGTCAGAGCCTGGCTTTCAGCTGCTGTGGTGTGCAGAAACACAGAAGCATACATTTAATTCCTAAATGAAATGCAGATACCTCTTTGTGATGAAAGATGGCTGATTTTAAAGCAACAGATGTAGAACTCTGTACCTTGCAGACCAAAACTTCCAGAAGTGGAACCTCAAAAGCACAGCTGTGACCTACCTGAGCACATCCCAGTGGAATTCCCAGTGGAATGGGAATCTGGAGTTCCATAATGATTTAGTTGCAAACTCTTCAGGAGCAGCATTTGCTGGTTCATGTGCTGGAATGAGTGCTCTGTGCTGGTTTGGAAGGAAGGACAGCTGTGAAGGGAGGCACAGATGCCTGTGGGTACCTGCAGACTTGCCTTTAGTGGCACTTGGGGACAGGAGCTTCGTGAGGAGAGAGATGCCTTCTCCCTGCCATCTTCAGCTGTTCCTACCATCTCATCGTGGAACCAGCAGAGAAAGAAGGTTTGATTCTATTGCAGAAGTGATTGAACATTTTCCCTCTTCACCTGCCATACTCCCCATCTTGTCTTTCTGAAGCCTTCTGTGCTCGTTCCCCAAAATACCACTCTGTCAATAACAGACTGCTACCATTTCACTTTGACAGCCTGTAAAATTTCTAAAATACCCTGTGACACAAATCTGCCGAAAGTCTCAGCTATGCCAAATCTATTCCCATATATCATCTTCTAGGCAACTGAGATGCAACTGTTGCTGCTTTACAAATGATGGCATCTGAGGTTCTGTCACTTAAAATGGAAGCCTGGCAATTCCTGTGACTATTGTGAGCAGTGCTTCCAGAGAGACAGAAGTGGCTAATCCAAGGTAATCATGAGTCTCCTTTACTGTGTTACATAACTGCCTCAGCCTTCAGCTCATTTATCCTTCCCATGCATCACGCTGTTGATTTACAAGGACCTTTTCTCTATTTACAGATGGGAAGCAAACGCTACATTCTTGTGGTCACTTGGGAAGTCTGAGTGAATAACGAACCTGACCTTAAGTAGTGACCAGGCTTCCTGTTTTATTGATCTAATCCATTTGGGATTTTGTGGGACAAACCCTGTTACAAATTCCAGGAATATCAATCAGTATGCTCCAGAGTAGTTAGTGAGGAATGTAATTTTGAGTGTCTCTCATCTCAGTTGTAGGTGAAATCACAGGCTAAACTGAGAATTTTAATACACGTGTTTCATTTTCAGCTCAGCCCTTAGGAATGGGTGGGTTAAATGTGTCTATTCTGGGGCCTCTTTTCCAAATGCAGCAAAGACAGATATTTAATACTGCAAAAAGCTGTGATCTCCCACTGCAAGGTAGGCAACAGTGGCATCCCTGTAGAAAAACCCTAATTGCTGTCCCTCCCCCCTGTACTTATTCCTCAGCTGGGGGGCTGCGATCCCATCCAGCTTTAGTGCCTGCAGGGGAAAGGCAGCGATTGCTCATTGTCTGTGTGTCCATAGTGACAGAGCTGCTCTTGCTGGAAGAACGCACCTGGGTGCTCAGCAGAGGCACAGACACGGGGGTGCTCAGTGTTGGGCAAGATCTGAGGCAGCCTTAGCTTTCCACATTCACTTCATTTCCCAGGTTACACATTTTGCTCGCACACATCAACCACCTTCTGCTGATAGTTACCTCATTTTTATGGAAAGCACAGAAAGGACTGAGGTCATTTCCAAGACCATCCATCTGGCTTGAAGGTGAAGCTTTCTGTCTGCTTTGAAAGTATTAAAAATCAGTTTTCCCTTTGTTAAAAAGGGCCTAATATTGACGTTTGTTGAATTGAAAGCGAGACCTCATCAAATGGGGTTGTTACAGAATTCTGTCTTTTCTAAGTGCTATAGAATTGCTGGTATAGCACGGTGGGCAGCTCCAATTTAATGGTTTGACTATTTAGATAATCTTATTTGCATGTTAGGATTCATATTCAAGTGGCACAAAGAAACTTAGCAGCAGTTAAATAATTTAAGTGGAATCAATCAAGACTAGCAGAGCATATGAGTAACTGTATTAGTTCCATAAACTTTTGTATTTGAGTTGGCAGCCAAAAGCTCTTGGGAGTTAGTGGGATGTGTAAGTGCTCTGCTTATGTCTCTTTCTCTCAGTTCTAATTGTTGCACAGATATTTTTTACAGCAATTCAACACTGCAGAACTTCCTTGGCATTGGCAAAATCCTCAAGAACCTATTTTAATATGTCTTTAATGATGCTTTATGCCACAACAATCTGCAGTGGCTTCTTTCCTCTCAGTAGTATCATAAGAGCAAAGGAGTTGCAAATTACCATAAAACCACTGCCTCTGATAAGTGTGTGCTAATTTGGGTTACTTCCCGAATTCTTTCTTCTATACCTGTATGCAATGCACTGCCCTTCTTAATTATAATTTTTTCCTCCTCAAGACTCTTCCCCAGTGTGCCTTTAGAATACTTTAATTTGCTACATTCCCTTTCTGTGTAGCAGGGGGAGGCAACTTCAAAATAGGATTGAATGTTGCCAGTTAAGAAATATGTTCTTTCCACATATGCTTGAAATTATAACATGCAAACTGTTGTAATAAATGATTGACTGGTCGACTGATTGATTTTTTAATATAAATTTTTGAGACTGTAAAGGTTACATGTTTGTTTTTATGCTCTGAAATTAGGAGAAACATATTTACCAACAGAAAGCTTGCACTCTAACTTGATAATCAACAGCTTTGTTATTTTTGTTGGTAGGAAGTGTGATTATAACTGGAAAATGTGAACAGATCCATGCATACAAATATGTTATGGAACCTACTGCTAGTCTAATTGCACTGTGCATCAAGCTGCTTGACAACACACACCATAATTCACAGAAAATAGCTAAGTGGAGGAAAACTTACCTTAGAAATGATCAGAAATTATCATAACATCAGGGTTCACCTCTCCCAGCCAACAGGGGTGTCTTGTGTTCAGTACAGGAGGACTGCAGTGGCAGTCAGGTGCTCCAGTCAAGGACGCAATAACTAAGCAACACATATTTACCAGAACCAAGACCAAGACCAGAACCAAGAGGCCTTAGGCCTCTAGTTACAGCATTTCTTATCACAAATTAAAAAGGCCAGGTGAGAAATAGAACCATTGCCTTCCTCCCAGCTGAATGGGAGGGCACAGATTGCTGTAAATGCCAAGTTTTAAAGATCCAAACACTATAGTGTAAAAAAATATAATGCATTTCCAGAACTGGACATTCTTTAAATAGGGTTTGAATGCAGAAAGCTGATTTTAAGCCAGCCTGTTGATTCCATAAAAATAAGCCTTCACACATGAGACTCCCACATCACCTACATCTGAGAGCATAATGGGCAAAAGTGTGGTTTTCTTTGTTGTGTAGGATTTGAGCAGCACAACTGACTGCTGGTCTTTGGTGCTTTATCTCATTTCAGGTTCTCCTTGCAGAAGCTGCTTAAGCACCAGAGTTGACTTAGACCTCTTGAGCCATGACTGCACCAGTGTCACACCAAGTAAGCTGTCCCAGGCAAGGGGCAAAAAGATTTGCATTTGTAGTTAGCCAAAGGTTGTAGGTGGCTGGAGAAGAAGGTGGTGGTAAGGCTGGGAGCACTTTCTGTTTGCATGGTGGTACAGTGTGTGGGCAGACTCCAAAACCACTTAGTCTGCAACTGCTTGTTCCAAATCTTGGATCCACTTGACCTCTTCATCATTTTTATCTATGCAAGGTGATTGTAAACTGATAGATGACTGGCAGGATTATACTATCACTTCATGTAGCTGTAATTGACTGGGTGAAGCTGAAACTTTCGTTTGTGTTTTCTTTGTGGGCACAGTTGGCACCCAGAGACCCTGCCCTGTCCATGTGCCCCTACCCTGGTTCGTCCCTGGCTACTTGATCTTGTCCCTGTGTCACCCCTTCACTTGTGTTGACACAACTGTCTGTTAGGACTGGGCTAAAAACATATGTGAACTGGTTTGAATTAAAAATACTTCTCATCTGGTTCTTTGTCTGGCCTCATAAATAACTGGGTCTGTACAGCTGGGAGAGGAGGGGAGGCAGTGCAGGCAGGAATGGACAGCTGGGGACGGATGAGGGGGACCTCCTGGAGCTGCTGAGATAAAACTATCAGATGTTTGTGTCAGTCAGTGCTTCTGCCCATTCTGAGAGGCACAGACCAGCCTCAGCTCTCCCCAGTCACTCATTCTTATGACACTCTGCAGAGCAGGTCCTTTACAGGACTTGTTCTGGAGCAAATTGCTCTGAATTATTCCAGTTCTTCCCCATTCTTTGTGTTCTGAGTTTGTTGTTTTCACTCTAGGGTCAAATTAGGAAAACAGTTCCCAACCGTACATATTTTCAAATTAATCCATAATTTCTGAGGAACTACAGACAAAGAAGACCTATGTGTGTTTTTTCTAGCTTTACTGCTTGATAATTAAACTACCTATACTACAGTGCTCTGAGGCAAGTATTTAGTGCATGCCATAAGAAATAGTCTGAAGAAGAGCCCTTACAGAAGGGGTGAACGTGTACATCTCAGGAAAGCCACTAATCATGAATGAATGATACACTGAATCTGGAATGAACTAATGCATGAAACACTTCTGCTGCTGGTTAATGCAGAAATTGTCCTTTTTGTCTGGGTTATTTTCTCCCTACAGATGAGAAGAGCATGTTAGAACACCAGGCACATGGTATCTCAAGCTGCTATGCCACAAGTAGCTAAATATAATATGTCAAGTGTATTGGTATGAGCTGGTATGTAATTTCTGGCTTAAATCCCAACTTTTCAAAAGGTCTCCTCACTTTCACTCTCTATTTTAGCAAAGACATAAGAAGACACTAATAGTAGAAGTGCACAGACAGCCTCTTTTAAATGACAGGTTTATTAAAAATGTTCTCTATCACAAACATTGGAAACATATGCAGCAGATTTTACTGTAAGTGAAAGATTCAGTAGACAGTGGAAAGGGAGCAACTGTCAACTGAATGATGAGAAATAATGGGGCAGTTTCTACAGCAAGGTCCTCACAAAACCCCATTTTAACTCAGCATCCTCGGGTTCCAGTTTGTGTTCAGTCTGCCCTTCGGACGCAGCACAAAGTTCATGAGTTTGAGTTTTGAGTTTATACATATTTACAGTAGAACGACCTATAGATTACAGGAGAGGACACATTAGCACCAGTGCTTATGGATTAGAGCTCACATCGCCTCTGCCACTGCATGTGCATGGAACTGACTTCACTGAAAAGTTAGGTTAAAAAAAGGTTAATAAATCTGGCACTTGGAAGGCAAACTGTGCTCTGCAGTGACCTAGGAAATCTTTGTGTTTGGTGTCACACCGCACTGCCTGTCTCTGAAGGCTGCCCATCACAATTACCTTAATGCCCTTCCTTGCACACATGCAGTCTTCACTTCCCCTCTGCTTGCTTTGTTGTTTAGGAATAGATGTAACTCCTTGAGACCAGGAAGTCAGTGTGATTTTCTTACTGCTGTTAGAAAACTAAGCACAAACTCTATATTTAGCGAATATTAGACAAAATTAATATCTGTAGCAATTTTAGTGGAACATTTTCACATAGCAAAAATTCTACAGTGTTAATAATTACTGAGATTCACAAAAAAAGGCTTTGGTTAGAAAATCAAAAAGGGTCAAATAAAAAAAAGCTTTTTTAAAAAAAGCGAAAGGAGTGTCAAATACTATATTGAAGTCAGTGAGTGCAGAATAAAACAGTAGTAGTCCATTAGTTAATTTTTCGGTAGCAAAATCTTCCACCTAAAGAAGCCCATGTCTCTTGCAAGCTGTGTGCTTTTCTTGACATTCACAGCTGGTCTCCTAGCTCCAGTACAAGCAGGTGGCCATAAGTCCACGTTTTCCTGTTCAAGGCAAAGAGTCCTTCTTCCAGCTGTGAGGTAGAGATTGGGTATCAGGTCACTGGGGTGTGAGACACCTCTGAGTGTAGCAGTCACACATTTGTTTCTAGTTCATTTATTTCAATAGTGCAGTGGTCTTTACTGTTGGATTTCTTAGTGTGATTCTCCACTGGAGTTTCTTCTTGCTCCACTTGTATGGGTATATGGTGCTGCAACCCTTTCACTGTTTCTGGTCCACGAGATTCATTCATGGTCTTCACACAGCCATTTCTCTGGTAAGCCACGATCTGATGGATGTTAACAGGCTTAGTTTCACAGATCAATGGCACCTATGTGAAAAGCATTAAGATCTGGAATACTGCCACTGATTGCTGTATACAACAGGAAGGGAATTTTTACTTGGAAAGCCTGTGGGCTGCTTTACATTCACCAGGATTATCTAGAGCCTTCATAGACTTCCAGAAGCTGTTTCTCATATATACTAAAGCATCTTTGCACCATCTGCATGAAGCGAAGGAGTCTGTGTAAAAATGCAAATTCTGTCACAGCTCTAATTGAACTTACACTCATAACAGCTGCTTGCCTTGGAAAAGTGATACAAGTAGGGTAAACAGAGAATTCTAGGGCTCACTTCAAAAGGTACAGACTCTCAATGGCTACTATGCTGAGCTCTGGGCAGTACCTGCTCTTGGGTGCAATTAAATAGGACAATAAACCATTTGTTGTTGCCTTATGCCTTTCTTCTAACCCAATAAAATAACACCTGTCTCTTCAGTTTGCTCTGTTTTGAAAGAAATAAAGGGGATTTTATTAACAGATTCATAAGTTAAATATTGAAGTGTTCTTTAAATGAAACCAGATTCTGATGGGGAAAGTAAGACGTAAATACTGGCAAAGAAAGGAGGTGGGCTTGCAGCTGAGAAAATACGGCCTTTGGGTATATATTACTAACTGCACAAATTATGCAGCCAAAATGTATGGCAGACTAGCAGTATATTTTAATACCATTACAGAGCATGATTCAAAGAAAAATCTCATCACAGATGACTAAATAATCCCTCAGAGATTTTATATTACTGCAACATCTCTTCTTAAGTTCTGACTGAGTTCTAAATACAGCAGTGAAATGTCAGGAGGCCTGTATTATGCAGGAGCTCAGCCTACACTTCTGGCTTTGTAATGGATGACCTTCCTTACCCAGAGGTTGTATTTTAGGGGGATTGTAGGTAGCTGCATGTGTAGCCCCTGTAGTCAGGCCTAATCCTGTCATCAGTAATTACTGCAGGTGCTAATTACCTCAGAGGACACTGCCTATCTTTCTACATACCACTTGAAAGAGCAGGAATTGTGAATGAATGTTGCAGGAAGGCATGAGAATGGGATTGACTGCAAAATTGTAGAATAAGAGAAATAATGAAAGAAACAAAACTTTGCTATTTGTGTGGAATACTACAGATGATGCACAGAAATGAAATGTGTTTTGTGAAGGTTAGTCCTGATGAAGAACTATTCCTGCATGAACTATTCTTCCTTTGTGGAATAAAGGTAATGAGAGTCTGCCATGAACTAAAATGGTTGGAGATTAGCACCTCCAAATCTGATGGGCTCATGGAATTAGAAAGCTCCTTTGTCAAGGATTGAAGGAAGGACATGAGGAGCTCCTCTTACAAAGACTGAATGATGCATGCCAAAGAGGAAGGAGAAGAGGCAGGGGCAGAGAGGTGTGTGTGCTATATGAAGTAAGATACAGAGGAGGAAAAACAAAGATATAAGGAAGGACTTGCATTAAATGTAGAAAGCATGAAGATGTCTGAGAATGAAGTCCAGAAGGAAGTCATGTGCTTGTGCTAGTGTGGAAAGAAAATTATTGCAAGGATGGCTTCAGATTATAGCGACTCAGGGGCTTGCCATGCCCAGGGTAGTTGCTTTTGATGTGAGCTCATTTACACACATATACACTCATAGATACATTTACCTCCCCCTACACACAGGTTGTCAAGGACATCTGTCACCATGCTCTGTTGCTGGTCACTCTTCTAGCAGGACAAATTACTGGCCAGTCAGGACCTGGGTGCTGAGCGTGGGACTCACAGTCCCAGCATCTCATGCATTTGCAAGACAGTGCAGCTGCTTCTGCTGCTCCCATCCCCAGTGTGCCAGACACAGCTGCCTTGCAAGCTCTGAACTCCAGGGGCGCTTCACATGACCTCATGGAAGAAGATCCCTCCACTCCATGTGCTAAGCTGCCCATTGCCCAATTCTGTCCTCTCTCTGAAACACCTTTTATAAACTGGAGGAAGCAAGTGAAGGAGCTCGCAGGTTCTTTGCCATAGCACAGCACACCCTGGCACACCCTGGCTCACAGCGTGGTTACCTCGTCACCGTCCTTGATAAACTCCTTCCGGCAGATGTGGGCCATGATCCCTGCAGCCAGCGCGTCCCCCAGGACATTGATCATTGTTCTGAACCTGTCTCTGGAAAATGAAACAGCAATGGTCAGGACATTGATTGTTGTTCTAGACCTGTCTCAGGAAAATGAAACTGTAATGGTCAGGACATGATCATTGTTCTAAACCTGTCTCTGGAAAATGAAACAGTAATGGTAAGTTGTTGGTTCTTTGGGTAAATTCCTGTGCCTCCATCAGCTGTAATTATGGCTGAAGGCCAGTTTTCTGGTTTTATGAGCTAAAATGTTTAGAAATGTTAAAAAGTTTGGTATCAGGCATCCATTAATTATTGAGCAGCTTAATTGGGTTTTCCAGCCTTTTCTGAGCTTGGTGTGCTATGCTGCCACACACTTGATTGTGTAACTCTGTGAGCTGTGGAGCAGCTGTGTCCCCCTAGAGATGCAAACTGATTCAGCACTGAAAAGGTGGAACTGCACATCACACCTGCATTTCTGTCCCAGTTTCTATATTAAGGTCCAGCAATATGGCCTGATTTGGAGACTGGTGCTGCAAATGCCTGAATTCAATAAAGGCAGAGGTCAGCCAGAGCAACCAGTCCCATATATTAGTGATCATGGTACCAGTCTCAGCAACCCAAGTGCTACTTAAGAAGATTATTGTATTGGCAGGTAGAATGGGCAGGATGCAATCAAAATAATTCAGAAGATTGCTATGTAACTATCCTCACAAACCAAGCAGCCACTGACCATATTTTCATTCCTTTAAAACCTATGGTGACTTTGGCTCTTTCACTGGCTATGCAGTGGCTCTTAAAGACTTCATTTTTAGTTACCTTTTCCAATTTAAATTTTTATGCTTGACAGTATTTAGTACATAAATAGTTTAACTATTTTTTATTTATTCACTTACAAGATTTCTTCCCTGTTTACAGCTTTTACCACTGTCTAAAAAATAAATCTATTAAAATACAGATCATAAACAGGCAAAACTGACTGTGTTACAGTCAAGTGTTACACTTGAATCATCCTGGAACATATTAGTTTAAATTGATGAGATTTCAAATAGATGATATAGATTTTAAGTCTGAAATATATCACGTCTTTTCCAAGAAAAACATATACATCTGAAAACTCTGTCATATTAGTAACTTAATTTATAACGTAGGTTATAAAATGGAGGTTCAGAAATCTCCAGATGTTTGGCTTATTAAAGTCAGTGATGGTCCAATATCAACACTACCCAGATTTCTGATCCTATATCTTAATATAGAAAATAATTGAATCTCTGTGCTGATTTTTTTTTCCTGATATTTTAGGTAGGTACTCAGTGCATATAAATGTTTATGCAGTTGCCTGCTTAATTATCGTGAAAATTCCTGCATGAAAGTTTATTTGTGTGTGGAGTTACCCAAATTGTATGTGCAACTGTGAGTAACTTCAGCAATAATATTCCACAGCCTATACCTAGACGTGGTTGTTGACTCCAGGACTCAGTCCTACACTTGTTTGCTCAATACGTTTTTTAAAATTCCTCCTGTTTTGATTTTGGGTTTTGCCTTGAAGAAAATTTCCACAACAACATGTTAAACAGGAAAAAAAAGCAGTTACAGCACGTACCAATAAAAGTTCCTCTTACACACTGACTTCTTTCCTTCTTGATTATCAAATAATGATTCTTGGAAAGATATTCAGTGTTGTGAATTTTGGATTGTGCAACAAGTCAGCTATGGCAGAGAAGAAGTCGCATGAGCAGAGCTCAAGAGTTTGAGCTGCCTTTGGAGCTCTGATTAGCATCTTTTCAAGACAGGATTTTTCCAAGGAAGCAGTGCTCCACACTGAAACTCTTAAGGAAAGGGAGTGCCTGGCACGTTGTTTGACCAGTTGTGTTCCATGTTGTGAGTGTAGGGAGCAGTCTGCATTAGCATGAGGAGAACCACAGCACCCACCACTGACATTTCTCCACTGAGAGGCCAACCTGCTGCTCTCAGTGCAAATGTGTGAGTCAGTGGCATTGGAGCTGTAGATGATATTATTAAAGATGCAAAACTTTTACCTTGTGTTTGATAAATGAGCTGGGAAACATTTTGATTTTCTTCTTTATGTCTCTAAGCACTAGCTAAAGGTATGAAGGTCACATACACGTTATGGCTACCTAAGAGAGTTGTAATACCTGCAGTGCATTGTAATGGGTATTTCAGTCTCGTGAGATCATCTAACCAGCCTTCTTTAAGCATTCTTCATACTCCAGTACTTCCAAAACTAATACTGAAAATATTCATCGTGTCAACCATGTTGACACTTTGCATCTGCAGGCTCTTGAAACCACCAAGTGCCGAAATACAGAAATATGCTTTTTGTTTGAAAGGTCATCTGCAAAAGACAGAAAATTGGGTCTATTCCTTACTCACTTTTTAATACCATCTGGAACTATAGCCTGAAAAGTCTTTCCTCTGTTGTTTTGAAAAGTTGTGTAAGACAAAAAGAAGAATAATTCCCATATACCCTGGAAGACTTACTGGAAAAACAATGAAATGTTGATGTTGCAAGAGCTGGGCAAAAACTGAGCAATATAGAGGGGAAAAGGCTTTTGTAATACAGTCTTAAAATATTCATACAACACAAGATTCATGACTCCTATTAATGCTAATAATAATAATATTCTATTACACTGGACAGGAAATATTTTCTCACAATTCTTCATACAAAAAAATAGGTGGCTAAAAGTTGAATAAAATAGGATATATAACAGAATGGACTTGTAACACATTTTTACCCAGAACCCTGATGTAATGAAACTCCCTGTTTTAAAGGAGATATATTTTATATAGCTTAAATAAAAATAATTTGGCTATTTCTTTGTGTGTGCATATGCTAGTTACCCAGTTAATTGACATTAATTATGATTCATCTTCCTAGACTATTCACAATTGATTGATTCATGGGCATTTACATAAAAGTTGAGAGTTTAAATAAACTACTGCTTATGAATTTTTAAAGTGACTCTTCTCATGGGTGACACAAATCTCTTTCATCCTGAGTGTGCTAAGTTTCAGCCCCTGCCTGTGCTGTTAAATCCCCCATGACTGGGGATGCAGCAAAGAGCCCTCTCTGCAGAACAGCTGCACTTGCAAAACTTGCAAGCAGCTGCTGCCTATTTAGCACTGACATCAGAGAGCACAGAATTGCATCAGGATGTGTGAAAGGAAGGCGTTGTTGGTGCCAGCACTCAGGCTGACTGTGTTGGGGCTGCAGCAGCAGCAGCCATACACAGCCCACACCAGCACGGTGCTGTCCTGGCTCTTGTGGGTGCAGGGGTGCCAGTGGTGGCAGTGGAACTTGCTGGCTTTAGCAGTGGCTCAGGCCTCTTGCAGAGTGCTTCACTACACTGAGATAATGGCCTTGAAATGTCAGTGGACTGATAAATAGAATTCAGGCAAACCATGTTTCCTAGGAATGTTGGCCCCTTATCCTTGCCGAAGGCAAGGTGCCAGAGTTGCCCCTTCAGCACGTTTGTCTGCCCCAACCTTCAAACTTGTCTTGAAGATCATCATCTAACCTGGCTAGGTGCAGCCACTTTCATTGCCTGACTATCCTTCTACATAAAAGTAGTTCTTAAGGTTTTTTGAGATCTGAGTTGAGGTAGGTACTTTATTCTACTTCTTCATCCTCCCTCCCTGTGAATGTGAAGATTGATCAGTGTCCTCTTCTGGACAATCTTATCTATGTAAAAAGCTGCTGTGCTGACCTTTTCAGCTCTGGTTTTAGACTAAATGGACTCCACTTCTTCAGCCTTTTCATGCAAGACGTATTTCTAAGACTCATCTAGACTCCCTCATTCGTCTGTCTTTTTCAATATAATGTCCACATCAGCAGAGTTTTTAATCTAAGGCCACATTAACACCATTTCAAATTACATAAACACTTCCTTTGCCTTTTATATCTCTATATCTCTCTATCTATCTGTATTACTGTGCCCTTGGAGACCATTTGCCTTTTTAGCAAAGTTGCCACCATGGAAGCCTCAAGAGCTTTGTGTTACTTACAGTGCCCAGTCGACGGCAATAATCAACGTGATGTCATCTGTTGGGAGCCCCACCGAGGTGAGAACAATGACCATTGTCACCAGGCCAGCTTGTGGGATGCCTGCAGCACCTATGCTGGCAGCTGTTGCTGTGATACTTTGACAGTGAAAGAAAGGAATAAGCTTTACTTTCTGGAAGAAACCACACCATGTTTCTAAACCATACTCTTACACAAGCCACTGCATGGAAGTGCCAGTGTTCTGTGGACAGAATCCAGGCAAGACAGCAAGAACGGGCCAAGCTCTCTGCCCGGGGCTAAATTCTCACCCCCAGCCTTTGCAGCCTTGGCACTGGTGGGGCAGTTCTGTTCTCTCTCAGTATCAAAGGTGCAGAGCAGAGGGGCCAGCCAGGCTGTGGGCTGAGTTCTGCCAGCTCTGTGTGCCAGGAGTCTGCCAGCCCCACTCATTGCTGCTCTCCTTGGCAGCTGAGCTCCCAGCAGATACCTGTGGGCAGCTCCTGTGCCAGGCAAATCCACAACTGGCCCTGCCTGGGGCCTTTACTGTCAATCCCTCTCAAGGGCTAGGCCAGGGGTGGTGCCTTAGCCCAGCACATGGCTTTGCATACTTGAATCTAAATATGAAGCAAGTGTGAATGTGACATGTTCAGTTTCTGGAAAGTATTTTTACTTGACCTTCATGCTGTTTTTTCAGCCAGGCAAGCAGAAATCAATGGGAGACCAGGGCAAGAGTAAACCTGGCAGGCTTTACATTTTTCATAATGTTATTTTTAAGGGTGGGATTTAATTCCTTTTTCCAGGAGCAAAAGTGACTGGATGTATTCATTTCCACCCAACTAGCAACTTCCAAGAGCTAGGCCATCCAGCAGAAAGACAAAGAACAAATGTTGACAGTTGTAAAAGGATGACAGAAAGCATTTACACTGATAATCCTCTGCATTCATCAGTCAAGAATGTCAGAGCTTTTGGCAAGCAGTTAAGTCTCATTAACCTACTAGGGAAAATGAGGATAAGTGTATTCACCCATATGGAAACTGAAACACAGGGATATCCAGTCTCTGGCTTACAGCTGTACAGTGTACCAGTACAGTGGCAGCAATATTTCTACCTAAAGCCCTTTTTTAAAATTAAAAAATACATTAGCATGTGGGTGTGATAGGGAAGGGGAAGGACTTAAAATTACATTTTGCAAAAGTTAACTTATGTAGCATCCTAATAACACTGTAATAGAGCATAGATAGGAAGGGACAGAAGCTCAGTAGGTGAGTAAGAGATAACTATACTGAACATTAAAAGGCTTTCCAGTTAGTGCTATGAACTGGCTGCCTGATCAGGACTGCTTCTGCCTCTTACATCAAGCCACAAAGTCTCAGGACTTACTTAACTGGGAGTAAAACCAGGAATGTTTAACTAAGATTTTATAAGCAAGCTCATCAGCTCTTCCATTCCATCTTTACCTTAATGTAGATGTTTCTTTCTCTAAGATGATCAGTTGATGGAAATCTTTACTCTTTTTTCTCTGCTGTGTCAATATTTGCATTGATAAAAACTGTTAATCTGGATTTTACAAGCTATGAGCAAAGTAGACAGATTATCTGTCTAACATTTTTTCCCCTCTGGCAAAAATATCCTGGCATTCAGAATTATTTAAATTTTAAATCTCCAGGTCCTAAAGTATCAAGATCTGGAGTAGGTTTGGCCTATTGAATACGGTTAGAATTTGAATTATGTCATTGATGGTTCTGTGTCCACCATGATTTCCTGTTTAGCTTCCTCATTTGTGAGTCTTTTTGTTCTTCTTTTCTTGGATTTTTTTTCCAATCTGTATTTGTATTTTCAGTCTACTGTTTTACTTCTGTTTGGTCCTTATGTACTAGCACTTAATGTGGGGGGGAAAAGAGATAAAAGGGGGTTTGGCTATGGAAAAGGCTGAGCTTACATTTTTTCCATTTACTACCATCCTTCTTCTCCTTCATTTTTAAAATTACTGTTCTTTACTTCAAATTGTGTGTAATGTCTGCTCATGCTCTCGGCAGTATTTTAGATCACATGCTAATCTCAAAATTCCAAATCACAAAAGACTAAATTTTAGCACAGGCTCCTTCCAACAGTTTTCAAAGAGAGTGCAAGCCTGAAGCAAGAGCTCATATGGGCACAATTTATTTCTTCTTTTTGTAGTTCCAACCAGGTCTTGCCAGAAGCCCATTAGCAAACCTCAGCTGTCATCTGGGGCTGGTTTCAGGACTCTCCTCTTGTCATGAAGGTTTTCAGGTCCAGCAGAAGATGGTCAAGGCCCAGCATGTAAATGGGGCAGTGGTGAGGTCAGTGGGTGGGTAGTTAAGCAGATCTCAAATATATTGCACAAAGCTCTGACTATGAGGAATGTTTTTATAATCATTTGTTCCCTGCTGGAAACCTGCAGGTTTTAGTCTCTGAGGAATTCTTTGGCAGTCACTGGAGTTATTCTGGCAGTAATTGTTCATCTGGATCTCCAGTCTTTTGGATGCATTACAGACCTTTCAAGGATGGAGTACACAGCTATAACACTCTCTACCCACTGAGAGTATGGTTGTTTATGAAGCTTTCTGCTTTAATAAGCAGCAGAGAAGACAATTAAAAAACATCTGAGTGATCTGACATCTTTGTGAAAACCTGCCCTGATAGTAGCATCTGTCCTCCTTCCCTCTTCCCCTAATCCTGCCCCTGTTACTCGAAATAAGACTTCCAGTTTTGCAACTTTTTAACCTTTTCCTTTCACTTGAGGACACAAATCAGACTTCAAGTTGAAAACAGCTGTGAAGTTTAAAATAGTGTTTTAAACACAAGTAATAATAAAATGTTCCAGTTCTAGAAGTAATCAATGGGTTGTCTAAAAGCAAAAATTAGATAGTTATCCTCAAACAGAAGCACATTTCCTGGTGTCCACATGCATCTATTGAACAGGACCACTACAACTTTTCTTCGGGCACTCCCTGATCTCTGTGGTACTTGGAAACATCCCTTCTCTGAGGGATGCATCCTCTGATAACAAAGATGAATTTTGTTCTCGCTACATACAAGAGTTGTGCCACAGACTCAACAAAATGATGGCCCTGATGAGTCCCTTCCCAGTCAGCTGATTCCATGACTCTGTGCAGACAAGCAAAGTCCAGCACGTGGAATTTGTGGTTTGTACCTTATGGTGATGATCTGCCCGAAGTCCAGCTCGTAGTTGTTCACCTGTGCGATGAAGATGGCGGCCACGGCCTCGTACAGCGCCGTGCCGTCCATGTTGATGGTGGCTCCCACGGGCAGCACGAACCGCGCGATCCTCCTGTCCACGTGGTTGTTCTCCAGCAAGCACTTGAAAGTGATAGGCAGGGTGGCTGAGCTGCACGACAGCACAGAAACACACACCGGGTTATTTCTGTTTCTGGGCAGTGAATGAATTGTAGCAAAGCCTGTCCTGGCAGGGGAGGCTTCACACAACCATCCGAGCATCTCGCTCCTTGCTCTGCCTGGGACTCACTTGCCAGGTAGCTCACTGCTTTGCTTGATGGAGGATAAAGACAGTTACACAGATAAATGTTGGAGTTAGTGCTAAGTTTGCTCCCCAAAGTTAGAAATATTTTTCTCTCTTTCCATTTTTCAGAAATCCCACAGAAGTAGTGTTGTACACTCAAATGCAAGAAAAGGGAACAACACCCTGAGCAGCTTATTACTAAAATCTCCAAAATATACACACATGGTTCTAAATGTTCTAAACTAAAAATGTTTCCTTCCAGACCTACCTCATATGTAAACTTTTTTTTTTATTTTTGCAAGAGGTTAGACAAAGATCTTATCAACAGCAGCCTGAAAATAAAAGTTGCAGACAAAATGTCTGTATTTAGGAATATAAAATCCCATTTTCTCCCTAGGACAGATCTGCCCACATCCCTTGTGTGATCATAAAACAACCACATAACTGCAGGTCATATAATAATGTTTACTATGTAAATGAGATGTGTGTGAATAGAATGGAATGGTATAAGGCTATTTGACAGGTATTCATTTTAAATCGAGCTTGATACCCTGAAAAATATTTCTGATTTTTGTTTTCATTAACTGTGACAATTAATAAAACACTCCATGGTCATATATTCTCTCATTTTTAATAAGAGGCATGTATTTTTAAGTACTAATACACTGAAATATATTTATTTGTATATTTTATCAGCCTTTTTGGTAATATTCTGCATTTTACCATGTAGTGTCTCATTCACTGATGTCATGAGTAATGAGACTGCATTCAAGTGAATGAGGGGGTAATTTTTATGGAACATCAGTGTGCATGGAAAATAAGTAACACACTGAAAAAAATACACAAGTCACAAATTATTTTCCTTGTTATTAAGCCAATTCTAATACACTGCTCTCTGTCTGAGACTGTTTAAATAGATGCAATATAGCAAACTTCTTCAAAATTACTCCAAAGTTACCTCTTAAAAAAGATGGTAATAGGGGAAATACTGGTATGGTGACATTGTGATCTTCAATGTCCTGTTGTCCTGTGATTTACATGCCCTGAGACAGGAAATCCAGGTGTCTTCCCTATGGTTGGGCAGTTCAGATTGCTCTGTCACCGTAGTGACCCTTACATCACAATGTGGCTCCAATACCTAAATCTTCCAGTGACCATTAGCTGTTCTCAATTGAAGATAACACACTGGATCTGCAAATTCTATCTCAGTTGTTACAAATGTCCTATAAAAGCACAGAGGGATTCAAAAATCTCTGAAATCACAACCCCAAGTTTGCAGGAATATCTAAGCAAAAGGTTTCCATGAGTAGGAGTTGTCATTTAGTATTTGTGCAAACTGTTGTTCGAGGAAAGTAACCATGTTTGGAAAGGAAAAGTAACTTCCTGCCATGGAAACACAAAACAAAAAAGAGCTATGTTTTCAGTATGATATCTCTGTTTTCTATGTTTTTATGAAGTCTGAGTGCTGAATGATTTACTACAAACTGGCAGTCACTGCCTGAAAATCCAGACCAAAGTCTTTCTCTAAATACATAAATATGCTGGAAAGGCAAGAAAGCAATGGAAATCTGATTACCTCCTGTAATAGGGGTATATTAAACTTTTTAATTCAGGCAGTCCTAGTATTGAATCAATATTTACTTTGAAAAACAAACACAGCAAAGCATAAACCCATAATCCCCAAGCTGCTCATGAGATGTCATTTCTCTCTTGAGCATACCTGTCATTTTCCACACAGTCATTTATGAATGACTGAAATTCTCTGCCACTTGTTTACCATAAAATGTTCGTACAAGAAGAGGCTGTGGCTCACAAATGATGTAGAGCTGAAAGCCCTGGGAGTAGCTGCACCTAGGAGCAGACTCAGTAGCATCTCTAGATGTTCTGACTAGAGGCTTCACCAAGAAAAAATTCCTTTAACTCATTGTCTCCCTTTCCTGCAGCTACTCAGTTTTGAAGAGTTACTTGTTTTTAAACACAATCTTCCCTCAAACATTTGGCTTTTCTGTAACAAAACCCAATCTAATTTCTTGGGATGGTAATGAGGACAGAGAGGTAATCTTACAAGTCCTTGCCACCTTGCCCACACTCTGACATACCAGAATATAAAATCTAAGTGTCTGCCTGTTCTGAGGGCAGAGAACTGAGCTGTCAAACATGCAAATTTTCGATTATTAACATGTTACAATTTGGCTGAGATGTGAAAAATATTGTGCAAAACAATCTCATAATACCAATGGCACAACCAGCAAAATCTGTATCTATTTCCATTGTTGTAAACAGATTTTGCGACACTGTTTTTGCAAGAATTCAACTACCTACTCCTGCTGAAACACTTTCTAGAACTGCCTGCTCAGATGAGAAATTTAATTTATGATCTAGAGGTAGTCTTCTCAATTTGCACTAAATTTGCTTTTATGTGCTTTCTGTATTTCTCCTTGCACAATCACCTGTTGCAACACATAATGTTAAAAATCGGCTTTGTCCTCTCTCAGTCTGGATTGACCCAATCAGTCTTTTTAACCTCTCACAAGATTGCTGCTTTACATCCCTGGTTACCCTTTCAGCATCTGCTTCATAGAAATGAACTTTTCCTGAATACAGCTGACAAAAGTTATGTGGCACATCCTAGAAGAGGTTGTCCAATGATGTTTCATTTTTACTCATATTGTATCATCTGGCACATTTCTAGAAAAATATGTCTTATTTAAGGCTTTGGCTATTGGTGGCTCTCAGGAGGCAAAGAGGAAAAAAAGGCTTCTGCTGTAATTTTGAGTAATATTAATATATAATTTCAATATTATAAAAGACAGAATCAAATAATTTGTCTAGTTTGTCTTTTTAGTTAAACTAGGTGAAGTTTGTTTTCTTGAAAGCTCCTTTTATCTAGCGTTAAACACCAGAGCAATAACATTTAAAGCCTGACATTTAATATTTATTAGGAGAAAAAACATACTCTAAAGCACTGATCTTAATCTGTTAAATCTTTTAAAAACTGACTCAAAGCTTTCAGCTGAGAGGTATCTTCTCCCAGCATTAACTCTAACAATTAAAAATACATTTTCAGAGTCTTATCTCAATTTTGAGATAAAATGCTGCAGCTGCAGAGACTGAGCATAAGCTAATGCTGGCCCAGGCCAAGCTCTTACTAGTGAGAGCCACAAAGACAGCCAGAACTGGGAAGAGCAGCTGTTCAGCCTGCTCTGTTTATCTTATCATTCAAATGCATTTTGATATTTGCTCCAAAAAATCAGCAAACTGATCTCATCTCCCCTTTCTAAATCTGCCTTTAATTTACACCGTGCAATAGCCAAGATTTTAGTGTTTCATAAGCAGCAAAACCCTTGAAAAACTCATGGTTTATAATTTGTCTTCAGAGAAGATGAAAATTGCTTCTTTTGATGGGATGTACCACTGAAAAGATGCTGCTTTAATTCATTAATGATATGGAAGGATGACCTAGAAAAACAAAATTCCCTCTTGCCATTAGAATGAGGAAAGCTAAAATCAAATACGATTTTGCCTGCTGGCCAAATTCTGCTTTTTCAGTGTGGTAAGAGGTGACAAGATCAGGGGCAGTGTAAGGGGAAGAAAGGAGAGTCAGAAATCCCCAACTGTGCAGCCTGGACACCCCAGAGCAGGGTGGGGTGCTGTGCACCCACAGTGATGCAGGAGAGAGGAGCTCTGCACATTCATTTGTGTCCTAAAAAATGCACCAAAGGAAAACGATCTGTGTTTCTGCCCCTGCCTCTCCACTGATACTGGTGCAAACCAAAATATTGCTGTGGTTGGGTTTGTGGAGAAGTATAAGGAGACTGAGGATGGGGTGCAGAACCTTTCACTAAAGGGAAACGAGCAGAAATAAGGTTGAGATTCAGTAAAATCCTTGCCATCAGATGCCTCCTAATGGCTTTCAGGTTTTCATGTGTTACATTCTTGGGCTTTGTAAATGGTTTTGTTTTTGCTTCTTGTAGTTTGATCTTTAGCTTTAAAAACAAGCTTTCCACAGGTGCAGAGTATCTGCAATGAGTATCAGCACACTGACCCGTGGTTTTCTTTCTATCTTTAGATGTAGACCTGAACCAACACAGAAACATCTCCAAGAAACACATCAGTATTCTAAAAATCAACTCTTTGTTCTCCTCTAGGATGATCTGAAAATCCAATACCCGCATGACAAGTGTTATATAATGCCCCTGTGGCAAGTCTTATTTAACCAAATACAGATGTGTTGACTGTCAGAAGAGACAGCTCTCCTGTCCAGCCCCAGTTATTTGTGCATGTTCTTTTGGCAACAGCTCAGTTATGTGCAGTATCCATTCCTTTCAGTGTAATGAAGGTGAAAAGTTCAGCTATCTCTAGACACTGAGTTTTGAGCAGAAAAACATTGGAAACCATGTTGGGCCTGTGTTGGATTTGCAAAATACACACATTCTTAAAGGAGGGACAAACAGCTAAATCCAAAAATGTCCAAGGCCCAAATCCAAATGTTCAGAGCCTTCCCTCAGGACTCACCTTAAATTTGGTGGTATTTTAGCTTCTGTCAAATGTGGTAGCAAGTCCTGCTGGTGGTTCTGGTGCAGACTGAGCTGCCAGCTGGTGCCAGAGCTCTGTTCCCAAACTACACCTTCTCTGTGCCTATAAATAATTATTCCTTGCACAGCTGAAGGGAGAAAGTGCTGTCTCAAAGCAGGGTCTTATCTGGGAGTCAGAGCCCAGGAGAGCCAAGGTCAGCAAGGTTTAAGAGCAAGCTGAATTCCCTGTGTATTCCCCACTGGCACAGGGCACTCTCACATCAGCTTGTAAGGGGTAAGGAAATGGGGCTGAAAAAAACCTCAAGTAAGAATTGGTTTCCCTTAAAGAGGCTCAGCAGAGACAGACACTTCTGTCTCATCTTTTTCCTGACCAGTAAAGGATTTCTAAATTGGTGATAAAACCAAAATGAAATGCTGATGCATAATGTGGAAAATTAAGAAAAGTAATTATTTTGAAATGGTGGAATACCTGCTGATCTTGTAAGTCTTTATTAAACCTCCCTTGTTAAAGGCATCTTTACTCATGAAAAAGTTGGATTTTTTTTTTCTAAAAAGAGAAATACTTAGATTTTTAGTAAAAGCTATTACTTTCTAGAAAAAAAAAAAAGAGAGAATGAAAGGAACAGCACAGATTAAAAACCGAGTTGTCAGCAATAGAGTTTTCAGAAAGAGAATTCCTAGAGAAGCAGGGCAGGTAGTCAAGGGTGTCAAATGTGAGCCTGATGAGCCTTTTCCAACATTAACATCTTTGAGTGCAAAATTCCCATCTTACTTGAATCTGGGGATGTGGTGACATCTCAAGCTAAAAACTTTTTACGTTCTATTAAAAAAGCTTTCCTTAATTATTTAAATGTAATTAGATTTTAAGCCCTACTCACCATGTAATTTTTCTTGATTTTGTGTTTCTCAGCATGCTGCTCTTTATAGGTAATTTTGGAACAAACTATTATATATAAAAACACCTTGTAAAATGTCACAGTGGAAACCCAACACCTTCTGTACTGAAATAATAATCACCTCCTCCCCTTTCTTTTAATCTTCTACTTTGCTTCAGCCACAGATGCCATGAAACTGTGTTGTCATGTTGGCTACACAGAAATGTTATTTTAGTTGTCATTTTTTAATCTGCTCCATGCAAGGCAATTCCAGTCCTCTCAAGCACATCACATGCACCATTTTATCCATGTTGGGATCCATTTTCATAGCCTGTTCACAAGCTGGTTCCCATTTTCACTGTACCTTTGTTCAGCTATGGTTAAAACTCATTGTACATCTTCCCTAAAAAGGGTGCAAAGGATATTCCTTGAGAACAACAGTTAAATACTTTCCCAGTGCTGGACAATAGCTTGCAACCACAGTCTTTTTCTTAGTGTACCAAGAGACAAAGACTAAGATGAATGGAAAGGATAAAATGTTTCCACATGATTGAAAGAGGAGGTTCCCCACTAATACTGAAAATAAAGTCTGGACAAACTGCATTTCCCTCATATACATTAACTTTGTAGAAGCACAGTATTTTTTATATGGAAAAAGAACTTATTTCCTTTCTAGTCATCTACAAAAAAATTATTTTGTCCACTATTTTTTAAACCAAGGGAGAACAATGTGGCAAACATTATTGTTTGGCTCCCACATAACTTCCAAATGTTGAGACACACATTTTTTAAATTTATACCAGTAAATTGGACAGAGACCACTGTTCAGATACAGATATATCTGCTCCACTAGAGCAATAATGTGCTTTTCCCAAGAGGTAGCTGTAGTAAGGATCTAGCAAGTATTTTATTGGATCTGTCTAGAAACTCTGTAATACCTGGAGGATGTGGCCAGAGCAATGAGCAAGGCTTGAAGAATCCCTCTGATGAAGACAATGGGATTCTTCTTGGTGATGAAGAAGTACATCATTGGCAGAATAAACAGCCCGTGCACCACCAGGCCACACACCACGGTAATGGCATAGAAACCCAGCTTCTTCCCAATGGCTGAGGGGTCATCCATTTCTAAGATTTTGCCAGCTATTAGGAACACAATTCCAAATGGAAAATACCTGAGCAAAAGGAAAGACAGTCATTGTTAGGAGACAGCTCCCTTCCATCACACAGTAAGAGCTGGCAGCTCCTTCCAGTGGCACTGCAGTGCCAGCACTGTCCGGGTTGGGCCTTTCTGTCTCCACACCAGAGGAGGATTCCCAGAGCATTGGGCTGAACAGTTTTTTTCTGTGGGGTCCCCCTCAGAACAGCGGAGATTATGGTGCTGGCAAGGAGCAACTTTAAAATGTTTTGGTTCTGAAGGCAGCTCTGACTTTCTGGCTTCAGGCAGGTGAATTACTGGGAAGAGGGGGAATGAATCCTAAGCTCCTCTCATGTGTTTGTGTTCATGTAGCCGTTCATGGATTTTTGTTGGAAGCTCTTAAGTAAACGTTTATATTGCCTTTGGAAGACAGAGGAGAAACACCAACATGCATTAGACATGAAACCTGGAGGTTTCATTTGGGGCAGATAAATAGGCAGAAGAATTGTTAGTTTCTGAATCCACTCTGGACAGGTGCTTTATCAAAACTGTTGTGCTTCTGTGCACACAGAAGTATAAATTCATGGATGCCAAAAAGCTTTGCATTAAAAAAAAATTGGGAGCATCCAGCCATCTTCCACTTAGAGTTGCACCATCTCCAGAGACCTGACACTACTTCCTTAATTTTCCAGAAATAAACTACCTCCTTTGATGTATCCACCCAAGCAATCATTCACTGACCCAGCTCAGTCAGATTGGACCACGTAGCTGGAAAGAGAGATGTGTTGGCAGGTCTGGCTGGGTCTGCAGCAGTGCTGGAAGGGATGGAAGTACCAGCTAGAGCATCCCATCATACTTCTCCCTTTTGTGGGCTGGGTGGCTAAGATCCCTCTTGGCATGCCCAGAGATTGGGAGTGCCCTTGGGGTGTACAGCACACCCCACCCAGCTATACCATCTTCTGTTATTTGTGAGTAACATAGAGGGTGCCCCATCACAAGGACGGTACAGACCAGGGACAGATGTATGTGCATCCTCAGATGCTGAGGCCCTGCAAAACTCAGGGTTGTTCATCCTCATTTATTTCCTGAAAATAAATCTGTAAGATTTCTGTGCATTTTCTTCTGTTGAAATATTCTTACTCTTTTTAAAAAAATACTGATTTTCTTAGTAAAACAGTTACTTACCAAACAGCAACTGCCACTATCTTCATGACAGATTCATTCAAACACTGGCAAAAGCTGACCAAAGGGACTCCACTGTTCCCCATTCTTCCCAACATTATACCTGCAATCAAAGCATTTGGGTTCAGTTTCTCGGGTGTCTTCACACACAGCCCCAGTGCTTTCCCTCCCTGCTGAAACTCAAAGCCCCCTGGTAGCAAGGTTGTGTCCTTAACCATCAATCATAGAGCCCTGTGAGGGATTCACCTGCTCTGAGTGATCTTTGGAAGACAAGCTGAGAAACATTTTCTAGTGAAGGAATCTATCTCTGCCTACAACCAGGCAGCACCAACACGGACTTGGGAGGCAAAGCCAGGTTTGGAGGTTTGCTCTGGTAATGGGAAGTTAGTAATGAAGTCTCTGTCATATTTTTAGTAGCTTTCTATCTACATGATAATAATTAACCTTTATAATCAGTCAGGCTTTGCATTTTTGGGGGAGGTAAGGAAATGCAGATTCATGGGGAGAAAGGCCAAATTGCTATAAAGGCTAACCAGTAATGAAGAAAGCAAATAAAACCCATGTATGTGCCCCCATTGCTCAGAAAGGAAATGAATACAGCTCTGGGATATGTCATCTAAGCATATATTCTCCAGACAGTGTTAGTTTCCATTAATGCATATAAATAGATGACATTTTCCTATAGTTAATTATCCTCTTAGAAAGGATTATAAGTGATTGAGTCAATTGCTCAAGGAAGCACTTCAAAAACTGGCTGCACCAAGGGAGTTTGCCTTTGAGGGGAGCTGCTTGGGGGCTGGTAATGGGGTGTGTGCTGCCACTCTGGATGTGCAGTGTCCTTGCTTTGAGCAGGAGCCCAGCTCTGTCCCTTGGAGCCACAGCTCAGAGCCACTTCTCAGGCAGCGTGGCTTCCAGGGCCATCCCTTGCTGAGGCAGGGAGGGAGGCTTTCATCTGCCTTATGCAGGGGTTTCACAACAGCAGTGCACTGAGGATGTGAGTTTGTAAGCCTGTTAGTGTTCATCCAAGCCATAACTGTTAGGTCAGTTGTAGAAGACAGCACTCCTTCATGAAGCTGTTTCAGTGCTTCCTGCAGAAGGCTGAAGACAGCAATAAATGCTTAGCTGCATCCTTCGTTCAAAACAAAAGCTTGAAATAGTCCCTGGTGATGAGCGTTGTTAAGGATTTGGTGTCTCAGGTTTGTGTGGCTGATACAGCCAGAGGTGACCCAGCAGCCATGCTGGGGGTGACAATCCTGGTGTTCTGTGTACATCAGCCAGGAAGAAACCAGGTCTCAGCTTCCACCTCCTGAGCCCCGGGCCAGCAAGACTGAGGGGCTCAGGAAAGGTCGTACATTCAGTTCTGGGCAGACAATGAATGATCTTCTGTTCTCAGAAGTTGAAAATTGCCCTTGGTCCTAATAAGTAGATGTAATTAATTCATTCATATCCAGTATGTTTTGACTGGAATAGTGTTTGTGGTAATGTTGTACTTTGGAAATGGACTATAAAATACTACAAACTGGGAGACAGCCAGTTTCCAGCAGGGTTGTACAGGGAATACCACCCACTGGAGAAGCTAAAAAAACAGAGACAAATCCACTAATTCCAGATTTGAATCTTGACCCCTTGTGCTGGTATGAACCATAATATAATAAATGCAGTCAAAGATGTTTTATGGAACTACCTTTGCTGACCAGATTAACTTCCAAGAATAAATTTACGTAAGGAAAATTTGATCAGCATTTTCTTATAAAAGTCATCAGAACTTTATGATTAACTAGGAAATGTCTGTTTAAATTTCTTCTTTCAAATCTGCAAACATAATATAACACACATGGCACCAGTGAGTTCCTCCAGCAAGTTAAACTAAATAAATAAGCCAGACAGAAGCTCTTACTCTGACAAGCTACTAGGTGGTATATAACTATCTTCATTGCAGGATACCAAAATAAAATCAAGAGGTTTCAATCAAAAAAGGAATATCCACAGATTTAAAACTCATAAAACAGTATGGGTAAAGGGGCCATGGATCTGATTTGGTGGTCATTCCTACCTCCTCTGAGCACACTGTACAAGCTTGTCTTACAGTCAGCAAAAGATGGGTCATAAATAAAAGCTCAAAATAATTGAGAGAAAAAAAAAAGATTGTCAGTGAATACACAGAAAACATAACTACATAACTACATGGAACAAAAGTCATCAAGGATTTTGAAAATTTGTCTTTGAAAGGGTGGTGGATCAGCTCTGTAACAGTCTTGCCTTTTCCCCCACAAAGTTTAGGTAGAAACAATTAAAAAAGCTAAGTCAAGAAACCAAGCAACCCAACCCCAATCCTTTTCTCTTAAATGAATTATTACAAAAAAACATGTCTGAAACCTACCCATCGTGGCAGAGAATATCACAATCCCGAGTACATTCATGCCATCACTAGCTCCTGGCTCTGATTTGTAAATCACTTCAGGAGGGGGGGTGATATCCAAGGCAAAGTTCTGGACATTGGATCCATTCTCATCCTGGACTCCATAGATTATGATGCGACGAGTGGTGCTTTCAGATGCTGCTTTGTTCGATTTAATGATGGGAATACTCCTGGTTCGATACTGAAAGAAAACAAAGTCGTTTTTATTACAATATCCCAGCAGGAATTAATAGTTTAATGAGACCTCCTAAATACTCTCTTTCAACAATGCTGCATGTTGAAGGGACAAGCATGAAAAGGAGAATGAACTCCTGTCCCTATCTGATAAAATCTGTAAAAACAATTGAATTTTTGGAAAACAGTAAAAAAAACAGACTTTCCTATAATCAGACCCTGATGCAGCAAACACATCACCTCCTGACAGAGCTACTTTCCTGTAAGACATAATTAGGAATGTGACCCTAGAGGTTTCAAGTGTCTTCCTCTTTGTGAGGTTCCCATTAAATATTCCCCTAGGTGAAATAAATACAGCCATGCCTCTTGCTCACTCAGAACTTTCAGATGAGCTTTTCTTGCCAAATTCTAATCTGACTAATTAGATTCTTCCCCAAAACATTATTCTGTTGCTTTAATTGAACATGGTATTCTGTTCTTCCTTTGTGTGGTGTTGCAGGGTGCTCTTAAATGTATTCCAGCTCTCCTCAGGTGGATGAGGAGCTGACACAGGAGTGCATATCTGTTCTTTAGTCCCACTAGAGAGCACTTTAGCCCGGTTTTGCCTTCAGATACCATGGCTGCTGAGGCTCATGGAATGGGACTCATTAATTCCTAAATGCTGAAGGTACTAATGGTGCCTGCAGTCATATGCCACGTCTGTATCTGGGTTGTGTTTTACAAAGGTTCATGTTGCATGTAATGCTGGCTCATGTCTTTCATCAGTAAAAGGAATATAGCCACTTACCTGCTTGAATGTGGCTTCAACAAGATTGGCTGGAAACATGTTCCTAAAAATGAACAAATAGAAGAATAATTTCTATGGCACTGAAACCAGCTTTTTTTTACTGTGTGTTGGGTCTGCCATGACAAATCAGTTATTTGCCCTCCTGGAGAGCAAGGGCTGGGCAGGTGCAGAGGATGCCACTCTTCTCCCATTGTGCCATACAGGTGTGCCTGGCTGAGCACAGCTCAACAGACAGACTGCTCCTCAGAACTGAAGTTTTGGGACTTGCTTCCAAACACTTGAGGTGAGACCCAGGAGCTCTGGCTGCAGATTTTGGCTCTGCCACGGCCTCCATGTTGTAACTGGGGTGACATAATTGCTATGATTCCCTTCCCCATCTGCTGACTAGGGCGATGAATATTCTTTTATTCCATATTTTGTCATCCCTACTTAGATAATGAGCTGACTAAGACAGTCAAGGATGTATTCCAGAGACCTCTAGGTGCTGTAATCTACTGTGGGACTTCTAAGTACTCCTGTGCTAATTCATAAACTGCAGTACCCCGCTACATTTTCATCACTAAAATTGCAAGTGATGTAGACTTTGCAGTGGTTTGGTCAAGAAGACTTTGCTTTTCAAAAAGAGGATATCATTCCTGATTAAGAGTTGAGATTAGAGCTGTACAGTGCTCAATTTTATTTTGATATAGTTCTGAGGCTTCAAAACCTGAATGAGGCCAGTGGCTTCATCTTGCTTATATAATTGAGCTACAGAGGAAGGCAATGACCCAACACTGAGATTGCAGGGAGACCAGTAGATTTCTAATTCCAAAAGAGACTCTTTTTGTCACCTTTTCTGACTTTCTGTGTATCTCACTCTATAATATTTCACACAGTTATATCTGGAGCTAATTTTTAACTTCAGTTTGAGCTGGATACTACTTTACAGAAAGACATTCAATACTGATTTGAAATGGAGAGCACACCCTCTGCAGGCCTCAAAGAGAAATCGTAGTATAATTGGGAAAAAACAACTAAAAAGTCATACATTGCCATGCAGCATTTAGGAATCAAGATTTGTGTGATGATTCTAATAGGATCATTTTCAGGACTGATTTATTTCCAACCCTAAGCTTCTGAACCTTGGGGCAGAAGACAGTAACAATCTATGACCCAATTATCTTCTTTCACATACCTATATTTATGCAAGGAGAAACTCCTGGGTTCTCCAACAAAATGACTTTTAATTCAAAGTCCTGCTTAAACCCGAAGGTTAACACTCAAATATATGTGAAAAGCCTATTCTCAAGTCCAAAGAGAATTGCTCTGTGCATGGACAGCTAAATGCATGCTGAGCCAGAGACATTTTCCAGAGCTGCTTTCCTCTCTGCAGCAGCAGCAGCAGATACTTGTTGCTAATGGAGTCATTGTGCAGCAGTGGCTTAGAAAACACAATTTTTTTTCTATTTTAAGTGAGCATAACATGATACTATGGTCACACTTAAAAGTATGAGGTAGATTCTGCATCAATAGCATCAGTCACTGAGAGCAATTGCTGCAAAGAGGTAACTAATTACCGTTTTTAGGGAGAACTGTGGGAGAAAAATTTTAATTAAGTGATAGTAGTACTGCTTAATGATTGAAACAGAAGACTGAACATGAGAGGGACTTGTTGGCCTGCTGCTTGAGAGCAGGTGAGTCTCACAAAGGCATTGGATTGTCTCTGCAGACTGTCCGTGAAGCTGCTGATTGTCTGCTTCAAATGTCAAATGTGTAGCCAAGGCAAGGCACAGACAAGAGGCAGCTGTGCATCCTTTCCCTGTCAGGTGCAGGCACAACCTTCTGCCTGAGCCCTGGGGCTTGGCTGACACAGGGAACCAATTGAGGAGCAGCTGGATGGAGCTGGGCCTGGGAAGATGGAGAGGATGTTTGTAGGAGGGGGAAGCACTGGAGAGCAAAGGTGGTTACTGCTTTATTATGCCTCATGAGGGAATTCTGCTTTCAGATTGTTAAAGGCTTCATTAATATTAAATTGTCTTTGTTTTGTGATTTGAGATACTGGGCTGAAAGGTGCAATGGGAGTGCTCAGTGTGGTGGTTGTGCTGTGAGATGCTGTGTGAATATGAAATGTTCTGAAATCAGAGATCCACACGGAGATTCCAGCACAGCTCTGAACATGCACCTCACGTACGAGCTGTGGCTTTACACGGAAACATGAATTTATTGCTGACGAGTTCCACTTTTTCCCTCATAGTCCTAATTAGTAGAATTAAGAACAATTAAGACTGCTTGAGAAAGGAAATATCATATGGTTAGTAGCTAGATTAAATGTTAGACAAATTTGTAGAGGATTAAAGCATTTCGTTTCTTTATCATTCTTTATCCTGCAGGAATTACAACTACCCCCTTAATACTAAATGCTGGAATTCTCCCAATATTTTTTAATAAATTATGCACTGTGATCCAGTCTTTGAGACTAGCCTTACCAAAGTTACACAATTTATCTGGTGAAAGGATGACCTAAATGTGTTTGCCAGAGCCTCGGCTTATTTTTATTTTAAGCTGGTTTACTTGGATTGAGAAAATCCAGTATTAGCCAAAAATTAAGTTTTGTTAATTAAAAACATTTAAGAGAGCAACTGGTGGATGAGAACTTTAATGGACTAAAAACAAAAATTGAGAAGGAAGAATTGAACTGCCACCTAGAGATGGAAGGTGACTGGGAGGTTTTCTTGGTTCTGTGAGGCCTCTTCAGAAACACTTCTTGCTTGAGGCTATGTTTTGCTGCACATTGGTTTTTCCAGCCATGAGCTGCTTGTTTAGCAAGGACCTTCTGGGAATCAGAACCTTCTGGGTTCAGAACAAGAGACTGAAGGGAGAGTGATACAAAGGATTTGACTTTTTAGAGCAGGACTGGGATGGGGAGGGCTGGCTGGATCCTCACAAGGTCCTTGGGATAGCTGTGGGTCTGCTGCCCATCAAACTTGAGTCCTGGGAAATGCTATGGAGGGGGAGCTTCAGTCTGCTTCAAAATCCAGACACGTGCATTTGCCATAACATACAACAGAATTAACAGCAGAGTGCTGTAGCCTGTCCATCTCTGCCCCTCTGTTCCAAGCACCCAGCCGGCCACCAGATTGGCCCCTGCAGATCTCTATGAGCTTTCCTGCAGCTCTGGATGAGATCCAGATGTACCCACACAGATCTGGTCCCAGGATCATAAAGTGAGGCTGTGTCTCTACTCAGGCACTGTGTTTGTGACTGATGTACACCGAATTAAAGACACTGCCAGCGCTCAGGAAGGAGTGATTCAACCTGAGCTCATCATTGCTGTCAGCACCTATGAATACTCTTGTATTTGTTCAATTTAGAAAGTCAAGCAGATAAAATACTTCTGAAGTTCTGGCATTGCTTGCAGATTGCTTACAAGACACAGGTCACAAAGTAATAATGCAGGAAACTTAATGTGATCTGGGATTCATTTCTCTAGCACAAGCAACATTGTCTCTAACCTCAGTGGCTCAGTTCAGCATTCCTAGCAGAAATAATTTCACATAAGAGTAGGGAATTAAACTGCATAAGAGCAACTGAGTCTAGTTTAAAACATAGATAAATTAGGTCTGACACAAGGATATTGTCGTAAAACAGAAACTGAAGACATAGGCTTTCTGCTTACATAAAAAATTAACAGCTATACTCTTGCCCTGAGGAATAACATTTCCCAGAGCATCTTCTGCCTCAGGAACTCTTCCAGATAGAGCAGGAGTATTCAGCTGAGGATAAAAGGGTGGATATGCATGAAACTTCAATATCAGCTCAGTGAACCTTCTGCAGAGCTGAGCTACTGAGCCCCAGCTGGCACAGCAGGCCTGGCCTGCATTTGCTGTGACAGCAGCACATACACACAAGTGACCTACTAATCACCATCTTTGACTGCAGCCTGCTGTGATGCACAGGCTGCTGCATTCTAGGAGCAAATTTTGGAGCCTTTCCCCAATTCTGCATGGGATAAGAGGCTTCAGATGTAGATGTATTGAATTAGGAATGTGTATGTACATGTAATACGAGACAACTATGGCAACATGTGTTCTGCACTTTGGTAGTCACGGATTTGAGGAAATCCTAAAGACTTGTATAAAGTGCAGGGAGCACCTGCTCTGAGTAGCAGGTCTGAGGGTGCAGCTTCCCATTAGACACAGGACAAATTAGCATCTTGCCAAAAGTGGAAGGTCCTCTTCCCTTCCCCATTGTCTCCCAGCAACTGACTTAAGAGTTGTTGATTTTGCTCCTCTAATTTCAACTGTTTTAGGAAGCTGAATTGCATTAGGAAGCCATTCTTCAGCACTCCCCCCAGGATGTGGGAGCCGTCTTGTCTCTTTAGAAGGTGGTTGGCTCTGAGAACCACAGTAGTGACACAAAGAGCAGCACTGTTAAACTGTGTCACTGTGACGCTGTGAACTGAACTGTCCAGAGAGCCTGAGCCTGCAGCTACGGGGACAGCTCGTTTCACACCTCCTGGATAACTTCTGTTGGAAATAACAGGCCAGATTCTGGTTTCACTAATGCTACTGAATATCTGAAATACTCATTCTGAGCCCTGACCACAGTGTCATTAACTCAAAGCATTCAGCATTGCAGATCCTTTCAGTCAGAAATGAGGCCAGCGGCTCCAGCGCGGGACTGCCACAGGTACAGCAGATGTTGTTTCCTTGACTCAGAACACCCCTTCCCTCTGGCACTCTGCAGCCCCAATCTGGTTTTGCTCTCAGACTTTGATGTTATCAGCACCTAATCCCTGCCACACCAGACAGTCTGGCTGCAGTCTCCCACACTGTGGAATTAAAGCCACCAGACTGGGGGTTTTGCTACATATGTGTCCTCATAATATTTATTGGCCTATATTTGCACTAGGCATAAAGCAGCTTTAGATGCTCTGCTCTCAAATTTGAGCAAGCGCAGCTGAGCTTGCAAGAACATTGTTTTAAAGCTGGGAATGTGACAGTATTCTAATATTTAAGTGTTTGAGACCTTATCCTGTCACTATATACAGCAAAGGTACAGAGAGCAAAACTGGAGCCTTGAATGGCTTGACATGAGAAATGTAAAGTTTCCAAGTTTTTCGCAGAATGAACAGCACTGTAGCTCCTATTTACTATAGGCTGAGATAATTCTCAGTGACATTACCTTAATCTCAAGAATTTGTTTGCTTTTTATGTCCTCTGCATGAATTCATCATCAGCTATGTAGACTCCTCACTACTATTACACATGAACCACAAATCCTGATACCTTGCTGCTGGTGTCAGGGGCTCCAGCAGGGTTTGCACTGCTGAAAGCAAGGGCAAAATTTAATCCAGAAAGACCAAAAAACAACCTATAGCAGGGGCCATGTGAAAAGCCATCTTGCACATCAATAGTCACCTCCAGTGCCTCATCTCATTTCTCATTATCCATCATACTACCTCCTGCTAAAAAGACCAAAAAAGGCTTTTAAAAAAGTAATGAGGCACTGAAATCCTCATTATTGGGATAAAAAGTACTTAGAGAATGCAAAAATCACTACTTGGGTCTAAGTTATTTTGCCTTGCTTTGTTTACTCCAAAGATCAGAGCAGAACTCATATTGTAGAAACATCTTGTCAAATGTAGACTTTTTATCTGTCCTGAGGGCTGCATGGCATTTCAGTTCCAGTAAGGGATCTGAATTTTCTTACCCTGCTTCCTCTGAAAGAAAAGGACCTGACAAAGCCCCAACACGGCTATGGCTGTCTGAAAGTGGAAGCACAAGTACATCACAGCTTTAGGCATCTCAAAAAGGCTGAATTATATCAAAGGTAACATGGTAGGCCCAATGTATTTCCACTGTGGTTCCAGCAAGGCACATTATTCCATAAAAAAACATGTGTTTACACTGGAAGAGGTCCAGACCAATTGTCAGGAGGATGGACAACAAATTCCCCTGCAAGGTCAAAGCTTTCCTAGTGCAGTTTTTAATTCCTGGCCCCTGTGCACCTCCACCTGTGTGACTAAAGCCTCCTGACCAGAGAGCAGAATTTGCTTCATAGCCCATCTCCTCAGGGTGGTTTTCATCATGGAATTATCTTTATTCCATATTGGATTCATCTTGTGCCAAATGGAGACCACACATTTAGAGGCTTCAGAGTTCTTTGTAAATACTTAAGGTTGGGGCTCCTGTGGAGGTTGAACTCCTAAAAATTAACCGGAAGCAAAGACCTGGTCCCAGTGCAGAACATTTCTGGCATGAGACTGGTTTTGTGAGACAAAAAAAAATGGCAATCTGAAAAGAGTAAAAAATGGTATTTTGCCATAAAGGACAGATAAATATTTCTATCATAGTACACAGTGGCTGACACATTAATGTACAGCATAGTTATTTTAAAAGGTTATTTAATAATTTAAACCTGGATCATTTAATACACTCTAAAATATGTTCCTGTGTCTACATACAATTCAGTCTTCAGTTGTAAACCTCTAAAGATGTGGTTCCTGATTCTGCACAGCCTGGACATTTTACACACTACAATAGAGCCTGGATTTTTCCTGCCCTATTTTCAAGAAGCACAATTTCAATAATTTAGAATATAGCCCTTAGCTTGAAAAAAGGGAAAGGAAGTGATTTTGAAGAGTGCTCAGGATTCCCATGAAAACATAAATCCTCTGCAGTGTTTATATCCTCTTCTAACTCTTACTGGTATAAAAATAAAGCCTCTCTTGTTTAAGCCAAATTGATTTTCTGGGTACCTGCTATTAAATTGGATGCATTCCTGAATATTCAGTGGTAAAATGCTCTGATTTCTCCTTCCAGTAAACTTTAGAAATGTATAAATTTATTTGTCATGGGTCAAAGTGTGATTTGATCCTGTCTGCCTTCACTGAATTGATTTATTTGGGGCTTTTGAGCTGAATAAGTTTACTATGCCAAGCTGTCTTGTTAGACTTGAGAAAAACCAGCAATGTATATGAACCCTGCACCTGCTGATACCCAAATCTGCAGTCAGCCTGATGGAAAACAGGAGGGGGAACCCAGTTTGGCTGGGACTTTGCTTGTTTGTTTGATTTCATAAGCCAAATTTTATTTCCCTTGGTGACAAATGCAGGTGGCATGATTTCAGTTGCAGCAGAATCTTCCCCTTCTAAAGGTAACAGATGTCGTGGAAATATTAACTGCAAATGTCAACAGTGCCATCCTGGCTCTCAGAACGAGTTTTGCAAATGTTTGCCCTCAAATAATTGGCATTTTCTATTTTCCTGGTCAGGTGATTGTGCTACAAAAGTAAACCTAATATTTTAAATTGAACTCTATTCCTGTAAGTATGTCCCTTTTTGTCCTTTTGAAAAAATCACTCAAAATCTGAATTACTTTTAAAAAATTGTAAATTGCCTTTCTTAATTTCTTAACTCATAAAAGGCTACTAAAATGTCACTCTTATTTTTGTGGACAAACTATAAAGTTAATTTCAGTAATTCCCACAGGAAGAAAAAGGCAGAGATTTTGTTGATTCATTGCTATTGAGATGTCCCAAAGCCTCATTCCTACAAAAACCCTACCAGGTCTTGTATAAGCTGGGAAATTTCTTCTGGCCCCACAGAATTTTCTGAACAATCCTCAGTGAAGTAATTTCTTTTCCATGTGTTTTAGTTCTCTGTCTGTAAAAAAGGAAAATGGTCCTTGCCGACCTCACAGAAATATTGCACATCATGAGAATGAATCCATAAAAACTCATAAAGCACCAGGTGCTTAAAGACAACACGATCCTCAACCTGAGGATTACATAGAGCTTTAAATGAAAGAAAATATACTTTCATGGGCCTTGCACTGCTTGCAGCAGAAACCTTGAATAAAATGAGGGCAGATTTGTGCATCTGTCTCAAAGCAGCAATTAAGTGGCAGCTAAAGAGAGAAGCATCTTCAGAAGAGCAACTCCTGCACAGCCTCAGAGTCAGAGCTGCCTCCTGAGCTTGTCCTTAGTCCAGATCCAACAGAGAGGGGGAGGTTCCTGCAAGGACCCTCCTGGTTAAATGGGCATCTTCCACAGGCAGCAGAACATTCCTGTCCCCAGCCTCCTGGGCTTCTCTTTAGAAAGGAAATATTTCAACTACAGCTTTTTACAGTGGCAAAAAAAAAAATAATTTGAACTGAGGATGCAATTTTTGAGGCATGAAATTCGGAATGTTGATGAGATTATGTGTTTCCTGGCTGATGTGAGGTTTAGAGCCATTTCAGAATTATTCACCACAGTGTCATTGTTATCTTCTCAACAAATCATTGTTGTTTGGGGTTTTTTTGTTTGTTTGGTTGGGTTTTTTTTTACATAATGGACAAATATACAGGGGAAATGCCATCTAAAAAATAATGCAAAATAATAATAATAATGTGGTTATTGATTAGTATTGCAAGTTTTTAGGATAACTACAAGAGTCTGCACTAGTTTTTGGTTTCATTTTTTGCTGATTCAGTATATTCTTTAATTTCTAATTAAAACCATCTTTAAAACCAAAAATCTCACACAAAAATTCAAGACATTCCATTTCTAGCAACATTTTTCCTGACAAAAATTCTAGACTTGACAATAACATCACAAGAAATAATAATGTTTCGAATCATTTCAAAGGGGCTTCAAATCTGAAATCAATGAGGGTGGATCCCCATGCCAAGATTCATGCTTTTAAAATAAACCTCACAATAATGTCACATATATCATCTCTTCACTTGTACATTTAGCATTCTTCATTTGCAGAATACCAGATGTTTCCTGTGTAAACTTCTGGGCACATATGCAATTGATAAATGGAGAGGAAATTAATGAATTGTGAAGATAAGCCAATCTGGGCTGAAAAAGATGGTTTCCAGCTGTGAATGGAAGTGATTTATCATTGAGCTAAAGGATCAGCTTTTCTAGCTCAAACCAGCAGATACATCATTACATTTAATCCAGACTTCCACACAGATATTTAGGAGTCTTGCAACTGACTGCAGCAGAGCCAGAATTTCACCCATAGTGTTTGCCTAGGCTGCAAGCCCATTCCCCACAGTTCTGTTGTTATTAATTATTTATTTAGTAAATGTGCTTATTTCTGTAGCAGAGGAATAAAAACCATCCCTTTGTGCTCTCAGGATAGAAAGAGTGCATCTGTGGCTGCTGCTTAGCACAGCAAAAGGAGACTGAGCTTTATTCTCTTTTTTTAACCTTTGGTAATGAGAGGGGCTTGTTGACCTTGTCATTGTTGACACCTGCCCAAACCAGTGAAGAATTTAAGGTTTTGCAGACTAGGAGCACATGGCTGCTTGGAAACTTGAATACCTGAAATATGCACACAAGCTGTTATGATTTGGTTGGGTAAATATTTGTAGAAAATGAAAATATAGAAGATACTTGCAAATGTTTAGATCAGGACATGTTTTTTGACCTGCAGTGAGGCTCAGTGGAATAAAATGTTCCCAAACCTCACTACAACACCCCTGGTGTACAGAGGTGAAGACATGAGATTGTTACTCAGGTCTCAGTCTTTTTTTGTAAGTACAATAGTATAGAAAATGTTGATTTTGAAAACCCAGATCACTTTCCCTCTAACTCATCTCCATGACAAGCTTACTCTGAGCCTCTAAAGGCAACTGGGCTGGTGTGAGAAAGGGAGTGAGAACCTGTGGTGAGGAAGAGCCTTCCCAGACAGAGCTGTAGGGTCCATTTGGATGTGTCTGTACCACGTGTCCCACTGTGCCTTTCGAGGCTCAGAAACAGCTCAGCACACTAGAAATTATTCCCAAACACTGCCACTATGAGACAATCATTAAGATCACATTTTTTTAGGTTCTCTTTTACTTCTTGTGCTACTCTGTCATACTAAGGGATGCAAAGCTGGTGTAGGAATTACAGTCCTTTGTGCAGCAGAAGCAGAATAATGTGACTTAAGCCAATGTCACAAACAGACGTGGGAATTCCACTGCACATCCATCCATCATGGCAGAGTCACTGGAGAGATACAGATGGGTATCTTCCCAATGCAGATGAAGATGGTGGTTTTGTGAAAGGCTACAAAAGAGATTGTTCTCTGCTGCTGCTCCATGACTAAAATAATTTGGCCCATTCTCACAAAGACATTGATAAAATACAGGTGGCCTGGCTAAATGCAACTTGGAGGACAAAAAAAAAGGCCCTTTTGTAAGCTTCTCTTCCCAGTTCCTTCTGATCTGAAGTCCAAGTAAGTCTAATTAAAGTACTTGGTGTGCTGACATGCTGGCAGGATCAGGAATTTGGGTTTTTGAAAGACAAACTGTGCACCATTTTAAATTTCAGTAAGTTGAACTCCAAAGAGAATTCGCTGTGGTAGATACACACTAGGCCTGAAAGCCCTTGACTGATGTAGTGTAAGATCAGAAACTTGAGGAACTACCAAACAAAGGCAAAACTTGGTTTTTCTGCATGAGCAAAATAAATCCGAGGCACAGAATATGTGCAGTCAACAAACTAATCCCACTAGCACCTGAAATATTGGAACAAAAAGGGATTTCAGGTAAGGCCATCAAATCCCAGCAGTGCCCTAATGCTGCTCCAAAGGAACAACTGTGTCTTTTGCCAAACAAAATAAAACAAATAAGAAAAAGCCCTAAAGCAGAAAAAGAAATACGAAACAGTGGTCTTTCTAATTGTGTCCTTTTCCTGCAAATTGGTATGAACAACTGTTTCAGCACTTTTAAGAATTATTTTCTGAAAAATGTGTGTTTCACTCCTTTGTTTAAGATTCTGCCTATTGCAACTGTCTGCTCTTATTTAAATGAACACTGCATTTTAATACTCCCTTGACCCTAATAATGGATTTGATGGTGATCTCCACAGGCTATGTGGAGTCCTGGGGGGTATCAAAGACCTGCTCCATTGTTGATGGTTGGTGGCCATTCATTTACATTTTACAAGAAACAGGCAGTATAAACATTTGATAATTTGAAAATTATCTTCTGAAATTTACTTTTTGCTCAGTCTCAACAAAATATTTATCCTTGGATTCATAACTTAGGCTCAAGCCACAGTTCCTGCTGCAGTTCTGTACAAAATGCTGCCTTCAGAAAGCAGAAAGAATGGATGTGGTTACCGGATTAAGTCCAGCAGTGCATCTGCAGAGCTCATGATGGGCTTTCCACCCTCCTCAGTGCTCTCCTTCTGTGCTGCTCCACCAGGGTGGATAATGGAGACCATGATTATTCCCACAACCACAGCCACAAACGTTGTCCACAGGTAGTAAGTGACAGTTATGATTCCCAAGCGACTGGAGGTCTTGGCATCCAGGGCTGCGAGCCCAGACATCAAGCTGTGGGAAGAAAACACAGCACTAATTGTATCTTTTGTCTTAAATTAATGCAGCTGAAAGTCTAAATTCTGAATTATTCCAGCCTGCCTGCTTCTCTTGCTGCTGATTCTACATTTCAGTGTTTTAATAAGCTTGCCAGTAACACTAAAGCTGTAGTCTCTGTGTCTGAAGGGGTATTTTCCAATTGCCAGGTCACATCCTGGTTACTGGAAGGAACTTGCAAGCTCAGGCTGCACATGTGGGGACTGAATCCTACTGACTTCCCTGGAATTCCAGGGACAGTTTTACACAAGTTCCACACGTGATGGCTCAGTTCACAGGAGCAGTGGCAATAGTTATTAAAAACTCTGTGTCATACTCTACACATCATTTTACAGAATAATAGAATAATTCAGGTTTGAATGGACCTCTGAAGAAAATCTAATCAACCCACTCACCCCTTCCTGTGTGAAGTGGCGACACAATTTTGAAATTAAAAACACTAAGAGGCAATTTTGTCATATAGTCCATTCTTTACCTAAAAGAATAACTTTTTTTCTTTCTAAATCAATTCAAAGCACACTGTATTTTTGCTTTACCAGGGGGCACATTGGGAGCAGACTGTAATTCAGTGTGCCTCCAGTCTAAATGGGGACAGTGGATGGGACTCAGAGGAAACAGCTCCATGGGAAGTGTGGCTGCCCAGCTGGGAGCAAAGAACATGCTGTGATCACTTCAGCCTTTTCACAGAATCAGAGAATAATGGAGTCATACAATCACACAATATGCTGAGTTGGAAGGGACCCATCAGGATCTTTCCTCTTCAGCTCCCTGCCCAGCACTGCCAGAGCATCAGCAGTGTCCATCCTGTTGCTTGTACAGTTTGCCTGTGCCAAGCCATGCAAATCTCTACCATGAGATGTAGCTCCCCATGGCCCTCTTGTACAGACAAATTAGACAGGGCACTCTTTGGCCCCTGAAATTTCTTTATTCTGCTTTGACATATACCCTGATGCAGTTTCCAAGTGATCTGAGTCTGGGATTTGATTTTCCACTGACAGCAGTGTTGTTTGGGGCTTTAAATTGATATTTAACTTTGGATAATTCTCTGTAAACTCTCCAAAGCGTCCATCTCAGGAAAAGTACAGCTGAAATAAAGTATACATTTACTGTTTGGTGTGTCCAGCTTTCTCATCAAAACAGACCTGTTTTTCAGCTCTGTTCTCATAAATATTTACTAAGCTGCACCTCCTTGAATGAGATCTCCTTGAGCTCACACTGCTGAGAGAGGTTGTCTAGAGCCAATGCTAAAGTGCAGCTTAACCTTTATAGTAGATTTAATGAAATCAAATGGGTGGATTTAGTGTTCAGGTTCCAGCTATCCACTAGATTAATTAAGAAAATGTATTGCTTTTCTGCACTGCCAATCTCTCATCTAGCATGGGTTTTGTTAACACTATAGGAGCAAGGATGCACTGGAGTCGGGATAATTTAGAAAATTAGCATCTCAGTAACTCCACTCTTGTAACCATTGTTCTTTGCTTTTATTTATCATTAGATTTGATATAAATCCCACCTTTCTGTGTGTCTGCAAATCACTGTATACAAACACAGCACTGCATATTGAAAATACAATAGTAGGAATGCTGCTTTGTTCCTTGACATTTCCCTTAGATGAGTCCATACAGAAGAGTAAATATCCTAAAACATTTTTTATAAAACAGTTCAGTTACATATATTTATCTCAAATTATTGTGACAGTTTTCTGTTAAAAAAACACAACCCTGTGTTGTTGTTAGATTTTTAGGACTGAACTCTCAGGCTGAGGTTCCACATGCCATTGAGCCATTGCTGTACAGAGTAGATACCTGTATTGTACTAGAGTACAGCACTCTTCCACCCCCACATTCCCAGGGGAAAAAAAGAAGAAAAATTAAAATCAGGTTGATTTTTAACCAGTAGGATGTTTTCGTGGTAACAATTTTCAGGGATCTTTATAGGTACATTATGCAGGGTGGTGACACCAGTGGTGTGAAGGGCTGACTCTGAGCAGCAGAGCTGTAACTTGTAGGCTGAGCAATGCCTGGAGAGGGCACTGCCAGGGGGACAGACAGTTCACTCCCCTTCCCTCCCTGGTACTGCCCTGGAGCCACTGTCACTGTGGGGAAGCCACACTGTTCTTCTTGTCCTTGATGCCTCTTGGCCGTGTTGGTTCTACAGAACAACAGAGGGACGAACCATGTCTTGAGTGCTCACCTGAGAAGTGCTTACAGAAGTACTTAGGGACAGAAATCCTAATTAAATATGTCCAGTGGTTCAGGTGAGTTTAGGGTTGTTTCCTCAGCCTCAAGATTCAGGGCCTTAGGATTTGGGAGGATGTTGTTCAGCTGGAATCTAATCTTACCTTGGCTTATAGGTGGCAAATCCTGAGGGGGTTAATAATGAGATTGCTCTGTCTTGGGGATATTCATTAACAAGATCATCATGTGTAATGAGATTATCCTGTCACCAGATAAAGTCATGCTCAGTTCATGCTGTGATGAGAAAGTCGTCAAAAGTAATTAACTGTGGAGGTGCAATGGGGTAACTGTGATGTGACAGAAACATGGACAGAGGTCTGGGCTCAGACAAAGCCCTGAGTTCTCCATGGCCTGCAGTGCTCAGGAACAGACCACTGGAACCAGCTCTCCAAAGGCTGGGGGGTAACAGTGGTCCTGTCATTTTAGGCAATAGCTCAGAACCATTGCAGAAAGAAATGCCTGTAACTAGGATGAGACAGTAATCCTCACTCACTATTTTTTGTTTGGCTTCCTTTCTTTGATATCAGAACAGGACAAAAGACACAAAGATTAAGAGACATAGTGGTGTTCACAGTTATTGTACAAAGCAAGTAATGCACAGTCACATCACAGGAGTTTATTACTGCTGATTAGAGATCACTCACACAGTGTAGCCAAAGGATGACAAGAAACAGAAACTCTTCTTACTGCCTAGGGAACAGAGGGGCCAGGAGGAATAAGCTTCCAGCTAGTTTAAACTAAGATTACTGTATCATGCTCAGGTCCTCCCTCAGTCTAATTTTCATCAGACATTCTTGGCTACATAAAAACTTCCTGAAGAGCTTCCCAAGGTTCTTCTAAACCAGAACGAAGCAATTCTCATGGCTTCCACTTCTAGATTCTATGAAACACACTGGAATGGAAAACAGTGTACCTTTAATTCTTGTCAAACCTCAGAATCTGGTTGGCCTTGAAAGAACAGGGCAGATAGTTGATTAATAGATTGAAATAATTTAAGATGCTGTGTAGTAGCTTCCACACGTGATTTGTGTGTAGCTTCCATAGTGTGTTTTAATGAGTGCCAAATGGACAAAACAGAATTAAGACAATAAAAAACAATCTGCAGCTTTTCTAAATAATTACTGTACATCTCACTCCTTTAATAAGTCTGGGGCAAAAAGATCCACAAATTTGTGATTTAATGTTCAGAGACCGTTTCTTAGCTTGTATAGAAAAAAATCTGTCAGGCCTAAAGGGAAGGGGAAGACATTTTCAATTCTAGAAATTATATGTGACTTAATTAAAAAGGTAGTCAGTTTCTACATAGTTTAAAGTTTTGTAATTGTACAAACAAAAGAATCAAGTACTAAGTTTCATGCCTGCTTTGAGGGAAATCCGTGTAAAACCCCCAAAACTAAAATAGAATTTTTGACGTAAAGAAGAAGGAAATTCTTCCCAATATCTTGGAAATCTAATTAGTCCCATGCAAACAAGTAGCTAAACCCTTTTGAGCATCTCTAGGCTTGTTCTGGCTGTCACAGATAAGCATCAGGTATTTTATTTACAAATAAAAATAGAACTTTCTATCTTCTCTGCAATTCTCTAGGTTTTTCTCTTGCTGTCTGATGAAAGCACATTTTTTGTCCTGTCTCAAGATCAAACCCTATATCCCCAGAAAGGGAAAATACAAGAAGCTGCTGCTAAGATCCGATTCTGTATGTTTATTTTGTCTTCCTCTCCACCAGAAGCCATCTGGATGTTGCTTTGAAATAGATGGATTATGGATAAAGTTATCAGAAGGGATTAGTGTGATTAGAAAGACATTAATCCTGTCAAGAAGTAATGGTCAAGTATTAACCACCAACAGTTGTTCCTAGAATGATGTTTGTTTTCATTCATCCCGTTCCCTCCCTCCCATTCTCATTTTGTAATTGCATGCTGTGGAAAAGACCTGCCTGAGCAAGTTCTCCCAGCAAGGCTGGAAGTGCCTCCAACAGCTACATTAGAGATGATTATATTGCAGTTGAGCATCATGAAAGGGAAGTGCTGGCCTCACTAATGCTGCTTGATCATGCAGGCAGGCTGTCGCTCACCTTTTTGTCAAGGTTAGTGCCTTCAAGTCTCAGCATGATAATAATGTGCATTTCCATAGCACAAGCCATTTAATCATCCCAAAATGCTTCACCAGTGGAACCTCCTCTAATGCAGGAAGGCAGTATCTCCATTTAATGGACACAGAAACAGAGAAATTAAGGCACTTTTAAATAAGGACAAACCACTTACAGTGAAAAAATAAATCTTCCTGAGGTGGTCTTTGTATTGCAGTGAACTATCACACTTTTCCTCATCTGTGCACAGCTACCTGTGCTTTCAGAAGAGGCTGCTTCACTTCCATGGAGGCACCATTATCAGAGTAATGTTTGCAACAAAGAAAATAAAACTCTCTACAGTATTGAAAGAAAGAGATAAGAAACTTTCTCTGGCTCTTTTTATAGTTTAATGCTTGATTTGCTGTTAGTTTCTAGTGTAGTTAAAATTATTTCAGCAGTGAGAAAGAGGGATCGAATTACTTTTTCTTTTCAGGACACCCTTTTTTTTTCTTCTAATATGCAAACCACCTAGAGAGCAAGACCCTGCCATGGCTGCCATAGAGAAAAGGCAGTGGAAGTGGTGGGAAGATTACAGCCCAGCCCTGGCTGCTTCACCCTGCCCATGGGCTGCCCTTCCTGACACAGATGTGTTACAGCAGTTTTGCAACTGCTGCTGTGCTGTAGCCTTGTGCTGACCTGAACACAGCTAAGGGACTATCTCAGTCACTGTGGCCAGTGGAATGATACCCAGTATCTTGTATTATTCAAATTTTCATAGTATTACAGCCTGATTTTCAAAGGAGTTGGCAAGTCTAGAATCCTCCTGAAGGTCCAAGGGGCTACTGAGGTTCATTTCCTGTGCAAATCCAGTAATAAATAAGTAATAAACAAATGAAAAACATGTGTACAAATGAAGAGATATGTGACATTATTGTGAGGTTTATTTTAAAAGCATGAATCATGGCATGAGGATTCACCCTCATGGTATCTTGATATAAATTAAATTGTGTCCAAGCTCAAAAAGAAACCCCAAATGCAGAAAGTGGTCGCTGTACTACAAACAAGACTGCTGCAGCAGTTTCTGTATGGTTGGATTATCAGCTCTAAATAGCACTTGAAATGTGAATTCACTTTTCAGAGCCCCAGTATGTAGTAGCTATTTTACTAAACCCAGTGGAAGCCCAAAGGTGTCAGGCACAATGGAAGTCTGGCTCTTGGTCTTCAAGCAACAAAAGCAATAAAAACATTTCAGAAGATCAATACACTGTTTGCAGTGATTATGTTTAATTTTACAGCTAGGCTTCTAGGAAAGAAACCAAACTGCATTTCTAATGCATCATAATAGGCATCACTTTGAGATTTCATTTCTTAAATTGCTTTATGAAATAATAAGATTTTTATTTTTTAACCAAAATGTTGATATCTCCTTTATCATCTAACACTTGTAATTCTTAATAACAAATTGGCATACACAGCAAAAATCGTGCCAGGAATTCACATGATGTATTTTATTTTCTCTCTCTTGTGCAATTGGAAATCTGCTTTCATGGACTAATATAAACAAGGCAGGACTTTGCCCAGGACACAGTGAAGGCTGATGCCCAGTGGCTGTTCTGTCACCTGCAAATGTGAGGTTACTGTGATACATCTGTGAATTTTTGAAGGGATGAACAGCAACCTTTGGTCACTGACTGACTAAGGAGATTGCAGTGTAGGTCATGCCGAATTCAGGTTTGCTTGTCAACTTCAGCTGTTCTGATTTTTAAAAAAAAGGCTTTCCTAAATTCAAAGGTCAGGATGCAAACAAACCCAAATAATATATTAATTATGGATGTGCAGCTTCACATGGTGGAAGGAGCCAAGAATCTTATTAATACTTGATTTTTTTTCCTTCTGTCAGTTCTTTCAAGCATTTTTAGATTAAGCAAAAAGCAAAAGGATTTGAAACACAAATTTGGATTATAAACAAATGTCAGATTTATTAAACTGTTTTTTGTCTAAGGAAACAGAGGGAATCCAGCCAGCTCCTCAAGCTCCACATGTCATTCCCATTCCTTTGTGGGACACTAAGTATTTTAGAGCTCTCAGAGGACTGCAGAAAAATTCTGTCAGGTCGCAAACAGTTCATACCCCGTTTGTAATCACTTCAGTGCTTTCCACACCCATTCACTCTGTGACCACAGATTCCTCTTGCACGTCACTAGATCCCTACTGACACTCCATGAATAATTTGTACTGAGTTGGTCCAATTTTGACATTATGATGTGTAATTGCAACATGTCATTTTTCATTGAAACAGTCTGGACCTCTTGGTTGCACAAACAAAAGAAAGCACTAGAAAACAGTATTGGTTCTGACCATTAGACTTAATAATCCTAAACACAGCTAATAGCAGTGAAAATGTTCCAGATGATAATGTGGAGAAACTTCTGAAGATGTCTCAGGCATGGAGGAGGGATAAAAATTTTCCTTTATGAGCTGATGCCATCTCAAATGATGACTTTTGGGGTAAGCTGACTCTAGTTCTGCAATCTAACAGCAATGTGGAGAATTGAAAATAGTATAATGGTGTCAAGTGAGATTGCTTTCTGACTGGTTCTCCTTACCCTTGGGTAATCCCTCTCTTTCAGTTTCATTCAAGTTATTTTGCTTTTCACTCTAAAAGTAAATATATTTATTCCCTCTAGTCATCTCCTTAAAACTCACTTCTCTGCACTGACTTTCTCCACAATAAAGACTTGAGATGATATATCCTAGGAAAGGGCTCACTGGGGTGAAATGTACTTTTATTATTATGTACATTACAGTGATACACGTGACAGGTAGTACAGAAATGAAAGTCTCTACACACTTTGTGTTACCTTTCAGGTCCCCCACAGATTTCCCCATACTAACCCCACAGAACATTTACCCTCCCCTGTTGGGGAAGGCCTGTTCCTCAGTGCCAATGTTTTTCTATTGCAGGTGAAATAGAGGGAAAAGTCCTGAGTCAAATAATGTGAAGAAAAAAAGCCCAAAGCAATTTCATTCTATGGAAAATACTTCTGCCTTGCTACTTTATGAAACATTTTTCTCAGCAGGCTCTTCAGGGACCCAGAGGCAGCATTTTGCAGCTGCTCCTCAGCACCTCACTAGATAATACAGTGCATAAACTTGAATGCACTCGATTATAGAGCCATGGAATTCTTTAGGTTGAAAAAGACCTCTAAGATCTTTAAGCCCAACTGTTCCTTCTCCCAGCACTGCCAAGTCCCTCTAAACCATGTCCCCAAGTGCCACATCTACTTGTCTTTTAAATTCACCCCAGTCTGGCAGTGGCTGTAGGATAAGGACAAGGATAAGAACAGAGTGACTGGTATTTAGGGGAAGGGTTTCATGCATACATAGCAGAAAACACCAAGCCCAAACTGACCAGAGCCTTCTGTTATCCACCCTTTCCCATTTAGCCTTCAGGTAAATTATATTTCAAGACAACATGGAAAATATCTTTTAGTGCCAGGGGTGTATTAGAAGAAACAATACTGCACAAATCCTCGTTCATGTAAAACCAGAATTATTGAGTGTATTAATTTTGGCTGTCCTCTTTATTTAAATATAACCATAAATAGAAAAAAAATTATAGCCTCTGAGACATTTGTTTTCCTTCTGAATGGCTATTATGCTGATGTTATCAGACAGTGGTTTATAATCATGGTAAAAGGTTTAGATTGTCAATTGCAGTACAGGTCTTGGAGAGTTTGGGTCAAACTTTTCATCTCTAACAAATGGTGATCTTAAGTAGCAAAACAGACGAACAATCTCCAGTGTGTGGTTTATTGCCAGTTGCATCTGCAGCTGAGAGCAAACAGTGCCCAACACAACCCAGCCAGGCCAATGGTCCATTTGGTATGGCCCTGTACAGCCAAACAATGACAGAATTCCATTACAACACAATGAGCAATATTTGTCATTGGTGAGATGTTCAAATGCCAGCGTGTTCCCCTATCAGAGAGCTGGGGAAAAAATACAGGAAAAGAGTACTAAAAAGAGAAGTTTCTAATTAAAAACTAGGCTTTAAGAGCATGAGTAAGATTCACCAACTCGGGAATGTGAGCAGAAGGATGAAGGATTACCAGAACTGATGGCATTATGGACAGGAATCCTTTTAAAGAAAGACAGTACTATATTTAGAATATTGTATTTAATTCATCAGCAAAACCACAAGAGTAACTAGTATTTATTACTACACCCAAATAGGCCTTCAGATAAATACAAAATATTATTAGCATACACTTGTTTGTATGAGGTGTGACATACTCAGAGGAACAAGCTCTATAATTTTAAAAATACAGGTCAAATCAGTTCTTTTATTTGACTATAAAGGGATTAATATTTCTTTAACGGAATCTGCTCATGGAAAAGGATCAAATCTCTGCTAAATCTTCCTAAGCTTAAAAACTAAACTGCATTTTCCAAAGGGAATATTCGCTAGGGTAACCAGTCTGTTAAAACAACTAAACAGTTTGAGTCTGCCCTGACAATTCTTTCCCACAAGCACTCTTACTGCTTACTGCTAATCACAGCCCGAGAAAACTTGGCCCTGTATCTCTTTCCAGATAAAAGCTTTATCATATAAACAAGGAGGGTGCTGGAATAAAGGATGCAACTTTCTTTTACCTATATAGGTAGACATATAGGACAGAGAGAACTCAGTATGTTCAGGTGCTGCAAACCTGTGTAACTCTGCTTTAGCTGCTTTTCTGAACAACCAAGGCTGGTGCAGTCAAACACTGTGTGTGAGCCCTTACAAATAACATGTTCATTCACAGAACATTCAGGAGCATTCATGTTCCTGAAAGCTCTGTGAAACTTTACATGTACAGGAGAGAAATAATGTGTGGGCTTCTAGGATTAACTTGCAAAAGAAGCAGGGCCTGCAAGCCCTGCCTCTTCTCCAGCCTTCCTCACAGGTCTGCAGCATACAAATTTTGCAGCTCATCTCAGGTGCATGAGGTGGCTTTGCCTGCCTGCAGTAATGCAGTGCTGGGAGCCAGATCTCCTCCTCCCCTGCAGGTTCTCTGGCACCTCTGCGTTTTGAACAGAAAGGGAAAGTTGCTTTTCTGTTCTGTGGAAAATGCCAGTGTGAGTTCTCTGCCTACTGGAAGGAATCCATGCCAAACAGCAGCATTAGAAATGCCTCAACAGTAGTAAATTACAGTACAATATTATTCTTCAAAACTTTGAAGTTGTGACAGATCAGGTTTCAGTACCGGCCTCCGCAAAAAGCTTAAGTCAAAGCACTCATGCTTACTGAAAATCAAGTTTCTGACGCACTGGGAACTGATCAGTACAAAGCTGGTAACATGAGCTGAAGATGATGGGGCAGGGAATGGGCACAAGGACAAAAATACACTGAAGGAAGGCGACAGTGTGTGAGTTGTTGCTCAGTGCCTGCCAGCACAGCTGGGCCCGTGCTGCAGCTGGCACAGACAGGAGCAGGTCAGAGGGTTTATATTGTCTTTAGCAAATGTGAGAAAATACTAAGGGGAAAGTTGAGTCTTTGTTCCTTTCCCAGTTTTTTGTATCGTGCAGAGCACAAAGACATTGACATCAGATTTGATTACTTCAAGCATTTAAGAAGTTGAGAAACTCAAGTGATGCACAGGTATCTCTGCCAATCAACTTGTCCTGGGAACAGGTGAAGTAATCCCGTAAGTGTGTGTGTGTCTGTGGAAGTTTATAACTAAACACAGAGAAAGAAAGTTTATTATTTTCTGTATAGGGAGTGGTACCGGCAATCCCCGGGATGCGGGGTTTCCGGGCAGTGGTACCGGCAATCCCGGGATGCGGGGTGTTCGGGCAGTGGTACCGGCAATCCCGGGATGCGGGGTGTCCGGGCGGTGGTACCGGCAATCCCGGGATGCGGGGATGGATCGGGCGGTGGTACCGGCAATCCCGGGATGCGGGGATGGATCGGGCGGTGGTACCGGCAATCCCGGGATGCGGGGATGGATCGGGCGGTGGTACCGGCAATCCCGGGATGCGGGGATGGATCGGCGCGGGGAGCGAGGCGCGGCTCCTGGGTGTCGCAGCAGAGCCACCTGCTGGCCGCGGGGTGCATTGCAGGGTGTCACAGCCCGAGCCCCCGGCCGCGCCGGGAATGCGGGAGGGGAAGGAAAGGGAATTTAACAAACCTGGGCAGCGGGATCTGCCTGAAGGGTTTGATAAACAGAATTCCCAGGGCAGGATGCACGGGCAACTGTGCGCGTACCTGCTGGAAAACCTGAGATGTGCTGAAGGCTGAAACACGTTGTATATAAGGAGGAAAATACACTATTTGCGTTGTCCCTGTCAAATGAAGGCCGAAGTCTCTGTTCCCAAAGAGAATTAGGGAACTTCAGAGCTTCTGCAGCTGATTTTTAAGGCTTGTTGAGGACATCTGCTTGTCCAGCTGCAGTAAGAGCTTGGACAGTGTCTAAATGTGTAACCACTAATTCAGATTTGGCTCCTATTCTCTCCGAGCTCTCTTAATATTTCCATTCCCAGGTCTAGCAGCAGTATCCTGTGTTTACACATAAAGTAAGCAGTCTGCATCTAGTAACTACAGGCTCTAAATTTGGTCTTGTAAGGTTCCAGTACTGAGTATACCAAGGGCAGACACGAACTGTCAACTATTTGTCATTTTCTTTATCTTGCTAATGGAAGTGTTGTGTGTGTACTTGTTCTTGCAGCTGAGAAAAGCAAACTCTATACACAGGGGATATTGATAGGTATGAGCAGGGCTAAACCTCAGGCAGAGGATGGGTCTAATAAATAGAGACTTATTTCAGAATTGTTCTATGATGCTATGAAGCTTGTTTATGTAACCAGATAACTGAAATAATATCAATCCCCACCCTAATGAATGTCCATGCCTCAACAAAAACAAAAGGTCATGCAGGGCTCAGACTGACAGGCTAATGTGTGGTGGTTGATTTTCCAAGATTTTTCTGTCTGTGGGAAAAGAAAGAAGTAAGACCACAGATGACAGGAGACATCAGAAATAGGTGCAGGAGCTCTGGGATAGAGCAGTTCCAGGAGCAGGAACAAAGTTCAGGAAATCAAGAAACTGTACATTGAAGAAATGGTCTCCTGTTGTTTGACAGATTTCCTCTGCATCCAAGGAACTTTTAAAATAAACACCATTCAGAGATACCTGACTGTATCATAATTTCCTCATTCCTAATGAATACAATCTGCAAAGTTCTGTTTTAACTCTCTAACAATCAGGTCAAGAGAGGGAGTACAAATTTTCATCCATTTCTGTTTAAGGCTGGATTTCTGCTAGTGGTCTGAAAGTAAAAGATTTTCTAGTTTATTGTCAATATTCTGACCCATGCAGTTGCCACTTTTTGCTTCTGCTACAACCCTTCAAAATAAGCTCTGGACTTGGAAACACGGTAGTTTGCACTAAGTCCCTCTTTTAATCTTCCTTTTTTCACCTTTTCTTTACAAGTAATTTCTTTACTTGTGTGTTCAAAGAAAAGCTTGCATTAATTTCAACTAGGAGAGCAATATTTAGAGTTCTTTTTATGATGCTGTGTTCCTGGCTTTTGTAAACAATAATAGAGAATGATGTAAAAGATAATTTAAATGCCATTATTGCTCTGGCAGGACAGGCTGAGGATATTCCAAATCCACAAAGAAATGTAGTTTAAATGTGCATGCAGATTGGTAAAAATACAGAGTACTGGTTTACTGATTTTATGAACTACATGTGTGGAAAACACTGTGCTTGTTATTAAAAAAAAACAAAAGACAACCAGCCAAAAAAGCCCAAACTGTACAAGAATGTCATTATATCTGGAGTATTTTTTTCTTGCAGACCCTGCCATTCCAGTTTGTAATAGCAAGCACTGCTAGTTTGTTATATAGGGAGATGGACTCACACTGTCTTGCGAGGAGAATTGAACCTCTTTGAAGGTTTGTAAAGTTTCTTTCTGCCTCAGAGGACACGGTGCAGTCAGTGTGACAGAGAGGCTCAGAGCTGTCACATCTCCGGGCAAGTTAGAGCCATCACAGTTGTGCCAGAGCAGCTCTTTCCTCCTGTGTTGCTGCTCTTCCTAACAGCTCTAAATGTACAAGAGGATCTAAAGAACTACACATTTTAGGGAAGGACATGTAAATCTGCTCCAACCTTTTTCTGTCCTCCTTATTATGTCACTTCCTCATGTAAGACTCTTGTTCTCTTTGGAAAACTCTCTTTTCGTTTCTCAAAAAAAATCTCCTTACGTGTTTTGTCTTGGTGTTCTCTAGATGCATGGGCCAGGACCAAGTGTGAGTCTATGGTTATAAAACCAGTTTCATGCACAAATGACTCAGCTTTGTTCTGTGAAAGACCATGAGAAGGCAGATGTCAGGGTAGATGATTTAAAAATAAAATTAGTGCTGTTAATCATGTTCATTTTCAGCAACTGTCAGTGATCTGAAGACTAGAAACTTGGTTTTTTTTCTGAGTGGAAAATGGGGTCTTGATGTATGAATTAGGTTCCAGAACTGGAACCAAATATTGCAGTATTTTTTTCTCAGCTGTGCTAAAGTTACTCTCCATCTCTTTAATAACCTCTCAGCCTTGGGCACATGAGAGAGTTTTTGGCCATCCAGCTGGTGTGGTTTTGTGACTGCAGTCAGTGGGAAGGCGACAAAAGCCTGCCCTAAGTTACATCCTCCCACTGCAAAGGCAGCTGCCATGCACCAGTCAGTACCAACCCTGAGATCATTAATTCTTCTGCTGATAAAGTGCCACCACTAAAGGTTCTACCTTTAATGAACGAAGAAATCACTTTCACTTCCAGCCAAAGCCAGCTGTATATGATTTCACTGGAGACACAGTTTTTTTTCAATATTTATCATACTACAGCACACCTCAAAATACAGCTGGACACTATGAATTAACTGTGCTTTTTCATCATATTTGTATAGGGTATTATTTCAGTTGTTTAGATTTATGGCAGGCTTTTTGATAAGGTGGGATATTTATTCCGTATATTTAACATCTCAGTAGCTAGAAGGAAAAGGTCCTCCCATTGCAAGGGAAAATAAACAGATTTAAAAATCCTCAACACATTAATTTTAAAACAAATAATACCTATATGAGGTAGAAATGATGTATGGCAGAAATGATCCTATCAATTAAAACACATGTTCATGACTCCACTATAAATATGAATGTACAGCAGCAGTGATGCCTCTGGCACTGTCACCTAATTCAGTCACAACTAAACCATTGTGATGACAAATCTCATTTAGGAAACTTCAAAAGTTGTTGGAATAATAATTGTCTTCACTTACCTTGAAACAACCAGAGGGAGAATCAGCATTTTCAGCATCCTCATCAGTAATTCTCCAGGAAACTGGAAGTAACTAATTTCCTGGAAATATATGAAGAGATGCTTATTGTTTTGAGATACACACTGACTGTCTTCACAAGTGCTGCTAGAGCTGTGGATAAAATAACATTGCTAAAATCTGCACCTTTGGTGCAAAGATAGGGTGGCAAAGATAGCAGGCTTTAAAAGGTGATTTTAAAATTAAATAGATTACATAATATGTTCTTATTCAATAAACACACTGCATTGCTCGTTCCTCTACAAAGGAAGACAAAAATGAAATGTGCCATCTCTTGGAGACTACTGTTAACCAGCTGCCCTGAATAATCTCTCCATTCTGCATTTTGTCTGTTTTCCTAGATGTGTTTGAAGCTATGGCTTGAACACAAATGATGTTCAGACTGACAGTGGTTTTCAGTAGCAGAAGACAGAATTGGTTTAATTTAGTTGCATTTGCTAAATGCCTTATTTTTAAACTGAGATTTCTGTTTTGTGCTCAAACAGCGCATTTATTAATGCATGTTGCTGTTTAGTCAGTCTGACTGATACAGCAGAAATGAGCACCAGCAAAGGGCTTAGTTGAAGTGTGCTGGAAGAGAATTCCCCAGGTCACTTCAGTAATATGTTCTGCTAATGATGGAAAATCTCAAATTCATTAATATGAAACACCATTAGTGTAATATAAACATCTGCCCCCCTGTGCATCTAATGCTGAAAAATATTCCCAATGTTTTCTTCAGCTGTATATGTTCCAGAATAGTATAAAATCCAGTATATTGCACTACCAGTTTCTGCAGGCCTATATTAAATGCTACATTTCATCTAGATTATATGTTCATTATTATTATTATCCATACCTGCAACATTCTACTGTGCTCCTGTGTCTGAGAGACCAGAACCCTGTGCTAACCTATTGTTTGAGAATGTGTGAAAAGACCCAAAGAACAGCTTGGATTGACAAACAGATGAAATGAAACAATTTTAATAAACACATACACATGACTTTTACTTTCAAAATCCCACCCTGAGGTTCCCCAAGGTCTTTTGTTATGTAAGTCTGGCATTTCCTGTGCGGGGACACGCTGTGAGCTGCTCTTACCTGCTGGGAGAGTCGCCTCGTCCTCAGGAAGAATCCCAGGAGGCAGCCGATGGTGACGGACAACACCGAGAGGATGAGCAAACCATTCCTTTTACAAACATCTTTGATCCGAGCGAGGATTGCATCCAGGGCCACGGCCATGCTGTCCTCCCTGCTCTTTGGAGAAGAATCAGCATCCCATGGGGAGAGAATTCACTCGCTCCTCTTGTTCGGGGTGCACGGATCTGGCTCTGTATAGATCAGATCAAATCACTTCCAGTTCTGCTTAGCTGACCTGCAAGGTCACCCCTCTGCCAATGGCCACCAAGCAAGCAGCTGGCATTATTGTTCCAAATTAATACCAACAATCCTATTATCAACTACATCATTAAGAGCCTGGAAGAAGATTAGGGGGCTCTGGAAAATTAGAACAGAATGCAGTAGTATTTCTAAAACAAGACTAGTTCAAAACAAAGTGACACTCCTGGGAGAAAGGCGATGCATTCCTCAGCCTCCTCAGTTGGGGGTCTGGACACCCAAACCCAGAAAGGGAACCTTGCAAGCCAGCATTCAAAAGGGGAACAGAGCACTTTTCCCAAAGGGCAGAGCAGGTAACATTTTGAACAGGACTATCACAGCAGGGCAAGCCAGGTGAAACTGGACTTCATTAATTAAAGCAGGCTTGGTTTTTTTTGTTTTCGTTGCCAAAAAAAGGTTGAATGAGTAGCATGAGAGACACGCATCGAACAGGAAATAGCCACAGACTGGAACATACAAGGACACCTGTCATTAGGCATTTATTATCTTGGAAGTGAAATGATTTCACTTTTCTTCCAACCACTATGTTGATTAGAGTAGGGCCAATTTACTTTCAGAGGATTATCAGACTAAGCCACAGGGATTGCTTTCCTTTCCTTTGCTGTGTCCGCATTCAATCCCAATGCTGATTTTTATGCTATTGAGTGTCTGATAAAAATACACCACCATAACCATTCGCATGCCATGCTTTCTTATGAACGCATTTCTGTAGTTTCTGGTATATTCTAAGATTATTCTATATTTTTATGAAAGATATCCCCCACAGTACAACAAGGCTGTATGTTTACAAAATTACATTTTATACCGTGATAAAGTATTGTTGTTACATGCTCATGTATGAGTGAAAAAAACCTCAGGACAGATGAAACTGTTTTTTTGGGGGGCAGGATCTCAATCCTGTGTAGTTGGTAGGACATATGGATACACACACACACAAAAAAAAAAGGCGGGGGGGAATAAAAGAAAAAATATGTGGAGTCTGTATGTTGAGCATAATACAAAAAGGAGAGGATTGAAGAAAATTTTATTAATGAATCAGAACGTTTTATTAGTGTGTATTTAAGAGAACTGATCCTGAACCGCCCCAACACTCTGGTAACTTTGCTACCTTAGCAGCACGTATCCAATTGACTTGTGGAGTGGAAAAACTGAAAAACGCTTCGCTTTTCCCGGCCCCGGGAGCGGCGGGAGGAGCCCCGGGAGCAGCGGCGGGAGGAGCCCCGGAGGGAGCGGCGGGAGGAGCCCCGGGAGCAGCGGCGGGCGGGCCCCGGGAGGAGCGGCGGGAGGAGCCCCGGGAGCAGCGGCGGGCGGGGCCCCGGAGGGAGAGGCGGGAGCGGCGGGAGGAGCCCCGGGAGCAGCGGCGGGCGGGGCTCGGCTCGGCTCGGCCCTGACGCGCATCATGGCGGCGCGGCAGCTGCTGCGGGCGGCCCCGGGGCGGCGCGGGTACAGCGGCGCGGGCGCCGCCGAGTTCCTGCACCGCAGCATCGTGCCCACCATGCACTACCAGAAGAGCCTGCCCAGGTAGGGCGGGGCCCGCCGCTCCGAGGGGACGCGGGCAGGGGGCGGCGGCGGCGGCCCGGGGTGTCCGCTGTGAGGAGAGGGCACGGGGAACGTCCGCCCTGAGCCGCGGTGCGCGGCTCGCTCTGTGCGGAGCGGGCTCGGCTTTCCAGGTGTCTTTGTGACCGCTTACAAGTTACTGAAACATCCCCTTGGCGCCCAGTTTAACTCCCTGAGTGTAACGGGACTGTGCTATAGAAAACAAAACTCGGGCTCAGAGGAAGTTGACAAAGATACCGAATAGGAGATTTGTGAGGAAGCGATGTCCAGCACACAGTTGTGAGGGGGAGGCCCGAACAGGGCTGGCAACCAAACTATTCCATCTACAGAACTGCCTCTCCCAGCTGCGGTTCCTGTCCCTGTATTTCCTTTAAGGGATTAGCTCACATCACTGCAGTACCTCTGTAAAAAGATGAGTCAATTTGTTTTTGTGCCTTATTTCCCAAGAACGTTATGGTATGCTGACTGGTATCCATCTAGTTCCTTGCTTCTCTTATTTCACAAGAAACTTATGAGGCATTTGGATAATGTGTATAAATATGACCCCAACTTATATATAATAGTGTATACAGTACAGTGTGTGTATATATCTGTATGTATAGTATATATAATGATGTAAGGAGGGATATGGAAGAAAGGAGGCAAAGAGAGATGACTGTGTAAGAAACATGGATTTCATTCATACCCTTGCTCATCAAGTGCACATCTCTGTATTCCACTTCCTTCAGACTGCCAGTTCCCAAGCTAGAAGATACAATTAAGAGATACCTGAATGCCCAGAAACCGCTTTTAAATGATGACCAGTTCAGGTATGGACAAACACAGTGTCATGTTCTGCTTCAAAGCCAAGTGTTAACGTAAAAAGTGTTAACTTGTGATAGCTTTTTGACTCTTTTCTTGATTGTTGCAGAAAAACTGAAGAACTTGCTCATGCCTTTGAAAAGGGTATTGGAAGAGAGCTGCATGAGCAACTGGTTGCTCAAGACAATCAGAACAAGCATACAAGTTACATCACAGGTATGTTGGCCTGCTAAGTGTAGGACAAGCCTGTAGATCATCATGCTTCACAACTGCTCATAATGCCATAACTTAGTTTGGGAGGCAGAAGTGGTCAGTACTTGGAACTTAGAGGCCCTTAAAACGACATATTCTTTTAAAGAGCCCAAGAAAAGGAGTGACAGAAATAGGAAAATGAGAATAAATAGAAACATACCAGGAGAGGGAGAGCATGTATATAGAATTTTGATTGTTCTGCTTTCTTATTGCTTCCACGTACAAGTGTCTGCTCATGAAAGTATTAGATAGCAGCAGAGATGTAAATAGTAAAATACCTATGAAGTAGAAGTTTCTCTGTTGCCCAGTGAATGCACTTCTATCCTTGCTGTCTGTTCAGACTGCCTGTTAAGGTGTTAGCTACCACTCAGTAATAAAAAATATTGTTTAGTTTGTTGTATTTTACTTTCCATTCACTTTGAACAACATTTTGGGTTTTAAGTGGTGCCTTTATGTTGTTCATCAGTGCTAACCAGCATGCTGCTTTTTGTTTATGAATGGTGGGGTTGTATTGCTTTTTGTTCAGTTATTTTTCTTCTTTATGCCTCATAAAAGACCTGTTCCACTTGAAATTGGTTTCTGGAAGTATGTAGAGCTGTCTCCACCCTGAGCTTTCAAGTCTGGGGTTAAAAGGCTACGTGTTGATGACAGATGTGGTTTTAAAACTGTAGATGAGTGTTGCTTACTTACTTGTGAGAACCTGTAATTAAAGTTGTAACTTAGCTCCTGGAAGTACCCATTTCCCTTCTTGCAGTCCATGTGGAAGGTTCAACCTCAGTGAGATGCCCTCAGTGATAAGAGAGTTGCAGAAATTAATAGTTTAAGAGTAGGTAAAGGCATGAACCACTCCAAATTTGAGGTGGGCACCAAAATAGAGCTGAGGAGCTGCACTGTATGTCCTGGGAGCTAAGGTTTATCATTGAGCCATAAAGTAAACAGGGAGTTGGCCCTTGTTGCTAATTACATGGACACCCTTTGACATGGATTATTCCAAACCCAGTATTTTTGTGATTAGCCAACAGTATCCTTCTTTATAATGGGGGTTTGAAGAAGCCTTGGGTGAATTATTGCAGGTGTTTGTCTTGTTTAAAGGCACTTTAGTGTGTGTTTATTCGTGATCATTGTTGGACTATGTGATGCTGTGGTCTGATTCAGGAAGCTGCTTTTCTGTTCTGACCTCTTTCTCAACTCTCAATTTTCAGGTCCCTGGTTTGACATGTACCTAAAAGCACGTGAGCCTGTTGTTTTGAATTTTAATGCATTTATGTCTTTTAATCCTGATCCAAAATCGGAATACAATGATCAGCTCATACGAGCTACAAACATGACTGTTTCTGCCATACGTTTTATGAAGACCTTCAGGGCTGGTTACCTTGAACCAGAGGTTTTTCACCTCAATCCAGAAAAAAGTGACACTGAGATCTTTAAAAAAATTATCCGATTTGTGCCTTCTTCAATTTCTTGGTTTGGTGCCTACATGGTCAATGCTTACCCCCTAGATATGTCTCAGTACTTCAGACTTTTCAATTCTACACGGATTCCTAAGCTCGACAAAGATGAGCTTTATACAGATGAAAAGGCAAAACATTTATTAGTGTTGAGAAATGGAAATTTTTATGTGTTTGATGTTCTTGATAGAGATGGAAACATGTTGGAACCCTCAGAAATACAAGCACACTTGAAATACATCCTTAGTGACAACAGTCCGGCCCCGGCCTTCCCTCTTGGCTACCTCACCAGTGAAAACCGAGATACATGGGCATTGCTGAGGAAGAATCTACTGGAGAATGGTAATGAAGAAGCTCTTCAAAAAGTAGATTCTGCCTTGTTTTGTTTAAGTTTAGATGATTTTGCCGTTAAAGACTTTGTGCACTTGTCCCACACTATGTTGCATGGAGATGCTGCAAACCGCTGGTATGACAAATCATTTAATCTTATCATAACTAAGGATGGCACTGCAGGAATTAATTTTGAACATTCCTGGGGAGATGGTGTGGCTGTGCTCAGGTTCCAGAATGAAGTTTTTAAAGATAGCACCAAGACACCAGCCATCAGCCCCCAGTCCCAGCCTGCTTCAGTCGATTCTTCCAGAGCAGTGCAGAAACTTGACTTTAAGCTAAACGATGCCTTAAAAGCAGGGATTACCAAAGCCAAACAGAGGTTTGATGCCACTGTAGAATCACTGTCTCTTAATATGATTCAGTTCCAAGAAGGGGGCAAGGAGCTTCTAAAGCAGAAGAAGGTGAGCCCAGATGCTGTGGCTCAGCTGGCCTTCCAGATGGCTTTCCTTCGCCAGTATGACCAGACGGTTGCTACGTACGAGTCTTGCAGCACTGCAGCTTTCAAGCACGGCCGTACAGAAACCATACGTCCTGCCTCTGTCTACACAAAGAAATGCTCTGAAGCCTTTGTCAAGGAACTCTCCAAACACAGCACAGAAGAGCTGCAGAATTTGATAGTGGAGTGCTCTAAGTACCACGGCCGTTTGACGAAAGAGGCTGCTATGGGTAAGTAGGAATACATCAAACACTCCTCCTTTTGCACTAAAATGTCTAGTAAAGTTGCTGTAAATATTTACAACTAAATAATGTTGATGGAGGTCTAATGTAAACTTGACAATAACAGTAGAAGGCTGCTGTTTAAAGTGCATTCCTTCATTCTCGCTCATTTCTTGATGGAGGAATGCCTCTGTTCTTCCCACAGCATCGTTCATGTGTTGAGAATTTTTTATACTCCAGTTTTTGTCCTTAGAGCAGTTAGTGCATGTTGAACAAGAACTTTAGGTTAAAGTCTGAAGAGGTACTGTCTTACCTCTCTTAACGATTTTCAAATCAAACTCATTTTTGGCTATGCTACTTACTCCTGACATTTTTGTAAATGCTTTCTTTTGAACTGTCCTGCCTAGAAGCATTAAAATTGACAGCAGTAAAACTGACTGTTGATTATCCCACAGTCTAAAATTTGCCTCCTTTTGTTGGTGCAAGATGCTCTTCCTCTTTATATTAATAAATTTTAGGAAAGGCTTTTTCTGCATTGAAGAACTTGTCAATGTTCAGATAAATAGTTAATAGTGATGTATTATTAAAATTGTCTGTTAATACTGCATTTTTGTACTCTCCTGATTCTGTTGAGGTTTGCAGTAAAACAAGCAGGCACTCTTTTCCTAGGATATGGGCATGAAAAATATTTCCTACCAGTACAAAAATTAACTCCAGTTCTCCAGAGCACTTTTGTGGCTGAGGTGAGTTTATTTCTCTCTAATATCTATTGTTTTCTTTCACCAGGCCAAGGCTTTGACCGCCATCTCTTCAGCCTGCGCTATTTGGCCTTATCCAAGGGGCTGGCACTGCCGGATTTCTATCAAGACCAAGCCTATGCTCGCATTAATCACAACATCATTTCCACCAGCACCTTGGTGAGCCCAGCTGTGCAGCTAGGAGGGTTTGGCCCCGTGGTGTCTGATGGCTTTGGAGTAGGGTATCAGGTACAAGATGACTGGATAGGTTGTAATGTTTCCTCTTACCCAGCTAGGAATGGTAAAGAATTCCTTCAGTGTATATACAAGTCACTAGAAGATATCTTTAATGTTTTAAAGGGCAAGAAAATTGGTAGTTAAGACATAAAGACACTGCAACGCTTTACAGTTGCAGAACAAAATGCAGATTATGTCTAATTGACATACTAATCAGTATTCAGCATGGCTGAGACTGCCCAGCTTAATTGGCTTCATGTAATATCACTGCACTTGAATACTGTTAGATTCACTAGGAAATTTCTATCTATTTTAAAGAAATTTATTACAGACCTTGAATGCATTTCAGGAAGTACAGACATTAACTATGTCAAATTGAATAACAGATCCATGTGTTCTTAAAACACATAATCTAAAATAAGCATTTTTATTGAGTTAATGAAGGTAGAACACCTGTGTTCCACGAGTGTTCAGACAGACTATAGTACTGTGATACCACTCTTGAACTGTTTGGTTTTAAAGAAATACATAATACATGCAATAATTTTAAATATGGAAGAGTGGTTCCATTTGCACTGTTGCAGTAAGCTTGCTTACTAACTTGTCAGAATTATCTCTTTAAACTTGAATTTATATCAGAACTGATTGTGCCTCAACTGCTTGAAGCCTTTCCACTGTAGCAGGTTTTAGAGACACAAAAAATGAAGTGGAAGGCTTTAAAGTAACCTGCAGTCACCAACTGGGTTGTTAAACTGACTGGAAAAGACTATTTTAATAAAGCTGTCTCTTAATAACCACCAAGTTCTTTTATTGCCATATCTAAATTGTACAGCATGGGTAGACTCTTTATTAATAGCTCATGTTTCTTACAAGGTTGGAAAGAAAACTGCTGCAAGCATTGTGCACTCTGTCTGAGCTGTAGACCTTGAATTCCTGCCTTTTACCCTCTTGATTTCCACTCTTTTTCTTCTGGGAGGCCGAGTCTTTCTGTGGAACTGCATTGCACAGTGGTGCTGGTTTCTGAGATCTGTGTAAAACAATGCAGCTCATGTCCCACTGGCCTGGACAACCAAATACATCAGTGGAACACGAAAGTCTGAGCACATTGCTTGGATGTGACAGATCAGGTTCAGAGGCTCAGAAACTACCTCCCTTGGCCCTTCCTTTGGATATCTCAACTTCCAGGTTCTCCCAGGGTCTTTTTAATTTAGCACAGTAAGTGTAAGCAATACCATGTCCTGAAGTATGAAATAAAAGTGCTAGCAGGGGAGAGGCATGCTTTTCATATGTAAGCCTGAAGGCTTTGCTCCTGTAATGTTAAGCCTGTAATCCTGGCAAGATTGTGTGCACTTGCCAAGGAGTACAAAGTCTGTCTTCAGCTAAAGATGAGGTTTACTTAATGATATCCTTGGAAAGATAACTTGCTTTTCAGAAGACTGTAACTGTGTAAATGTCAGCAGCAGTGAAGCTTGTTGAACTAAGTGTTCACAGGAAACTCACCTTAGTCTTTACCTGAAGTGGCAGAAAGCTGCTTAAAGGTGCAGCTGTTCCCTTGGACAGTTAACACAGTGCCTTTAGTAATGCTTGTAACCATTTCCTCATGATAGGAGTGGTGAGTGGGAAGAATTTATTTGCTTATGTTAGAGCATGTGCATACTTCCTGGTGACCAACTATTAAAACCTTTAAGGCTGTAAGTTGTGTAAGTAATTATTGCATCCATTTATTACAGCTAAGCTACACTCCACCACAACCACCTAATTCCAAAACCCCACAGCATTAAGGACATGGCACAGTTCAGTCAATATGTACTATTTTCAGTTTGTACTGAGGCCATCTCCAAGTGCTCCATGGGAAATATTTTATTAGGGCATGCTGGCAACAGAAAGTACAACTCAGTGATGTCGGTCAAAGGTTGAACTCGATCTTGGAGATCTTTTCCAACCTTAATGATTCTCTGAGCTTGGGTTTCCATTTCTGAAGTGCAGCCATGTAAAAAAGTAACTCCAGGGAAGCTGCATATGTGATGTTTACAGTTCCTCCATCAATAACCATGTCATAATTTCTTTGGAGTATGAACATCAGCATTTTACAAATTTATGGGTAACTTCATAGATTCCAACAGATTCCTTTGTTTTTTCATCATAGTCATTCCAGTCCTGTAGGAAGTAAGATTTCACAGTTAGTCACAGAGGATAGAAGGCAGACAGACTGGAATTCAAACTGGAACTAAACTTGACTCAAAGTTTGGGTCTTGGATATCTGCAGAAAGTTAAATTTTAACAGGTGAGAGTAGCAAGAGCACTAACCTGAAATTAAATGAGCTTCAGTCTCAGTGTTTTTATATTTATATATAAAGTGCTGGGGTTTATTTTCTTAGGTAGTCCCCAGCCTGTAGTGGACAAACAGCAGGCATGGCAGGTGAAAGGATTATCTATCATTTACAATACCCTAGTCAGGTGGGTAAGCAGACAAGCAGATCCCTGCCAAGTAGGATACCAGGGAACAGATTTGACCTTGAGATTCCTGCTCACAGCCAAGGAAGATTTGTAATGCTGGTGTCATTATCCTGAGCTTTGAAGGACAGTGTCTATATTACTTTTTAACCTCTCTGTGCACAGGACAATGGGCAGGGATCTTCCTAGAAAAACAAAGTCACTCCTTTAATAACCCCAGCCATTTAGTATTCCACGTTCTTGCTCTCTGGAATTCCCGAGTGACTTAAATCTTTGTCAGCTGCTAAGTTAACAAATCATTACTTCTAAAATGACAGTTAGTAATGAAACTTAATTCAGTTTCTCTCTCCAGCTGTGGCCTTCCTGTGGCTACAGGAAGAGCAAAACCAGTCTAGGGTGTGTATTTTGGACTAGTGAGGTGGGGAAAGCAAGCTAGATAAGTAGTTTTGCTAATGAAACTAAGACAACATACCTTTTCTAACAAGTTTATGTCATTGAAAGGTGTGCCAGATTCTGCACCTTCAGCAGCAAACCCTGCCTGCAAACACATTTGCAGAAAGTTTTTAAAATTAAGTTGTAAATATGAAACATTTAAAAATTTAACAATATGATCATTGAAACATTTAAAGAAAGTAGCTCAGCAGAAAAAGGTATTATATTTCTTTAAAATTAGGTAGAAAGAATGGGCAAGCTCTTCCTAGTTAGGGTCAGTATAAGGCTGGGACCCTGCTTGTGCATTGGGAAAATTCAATCCAAGCAGCCAGAGTAAGATGAGGGAACACTGTTCCTCTATTTTTCCCAGCAAAAAAAGTATTTCCAAGTATTCTAGATAATGTTAACCCTTAGTTTCTAAGTTTATGTAGCAGCATCCAATTACTACTAATAGCTTTGTGTTCAGACTCCACACAGGCATAATAGCTTCATGTAAGGAAAGTAATAGAAAACATGGAAGAAATTAATAGTTATAGCTTGAATATTGTCAGAATCCAAAACACTCTAAAGAAGGAGCAGCTTGTATTGGATTTATGTACACAAGTGACAAGCAAGCTTTGTGTGTAAGGAGGATCAGCTGGCTGAGTGAACAGATTAGTGTCCCAAACAAGCATTTTACAGGGGACAGTTCTTCACTGCCATCTGTTTGCCAACAGCAAACACTGTTGCTGTTTTTAAAGAGGGGAGAAAGGACAGCTCTGGGAAGGTGCTCTGGTTTATCTTCTATAGGAATAGCTCTCTCACTTTAGGCTTCACAGTTACCAAGCTGTACTGTAAGATTTACTAGTTTTAAAAGTACATTTAAAAATCCCAGCCACTTCTGTAGCACGCAGTAAGGTTTCTTACATCGCAAATTCTAACTACAGAATTTTATTAACAAGTGGCTAAAAATCAAAGGTAGCTTCTTCCTGGTTTTCTGCAAGGAATCTACACTTGAATTTTGGATAAAGAAATCCCCACTAGTGCTAGTCAGACATTTAGCTGTAAAAATGTGCAAAGTAAGTCATAGGACTTTAAAATATTTGGGCATTTGAATGGAAGGTTAAACACTTGGGAGTTAAATGAACCACAGAGTGTGGCAGATCTAACAAATCTAACAACAGGAGAGGGATCTGCAGGGCACAGTGGTCTTTTGGTGACTGTGAGAAGCCCATATCAAGGGAACTGCTGAGGTGGAGAGGAAGATCATCAGCCTGGGTCAAAACTGAGCTAAGTATAGAACAAACAGCAGAAAAATGAAAGAAGTCCTTCTTTTGCCACCTGGAGCCATTCACCAGCCATGTGACTGCAACTGCAAACTTCTGCACTAGGTCTAAAATGAGGATTTCTATCAGAGAAACAAAGGATACTTTCTCCTCTCTAACACTCAAATGTTTTGTGGTGGTGGTTGGGTTTTTTTTTTAGTAACTACTATAATTTAAATAAGACACGCAAGCATTAAGCCACATTGACTCCAGGTGTTGGTTGTATTATATGTACCAAAAAACAGCAGAGAAAATACAGTGATTCTATGGCCACATCCCATGTTTAGAGCTAATCAAAAGTGAGATCTAGGGTTGTGCAGAAACCAGGCGGGCTTGGATAATGCCAAATATGAAGCAGTTGACAAAATTGTTTGGAATTGCTGAAGTCATTTGAGCATCAGAAAACTCTCATTTACTGATTTAGGCACTCAAAAATTCACTGAAAGACTTCTTCAGGGATTCAAGTACTCTCCAGTCAAGTGCACCAAACTCAGAATATTAAATTAAAATTTTTGTTACAAAAATTTTGTGAAGTCTTTGTTCTGTAGATGGAATTCACAGCTACAATGCAGAGCTGTAAACATCTACATTTTGTAGTCTTCCCATATTTATCTTCAAGTGCAAGTTCTTAAGTCTGATTGCAAAGCTTTCAAGCAGGAATAAACTATTAACCATTCTGGGATAAAGGAATAACCATCAAAAAGATGTATTTCACTTAAATAAAGACCGCCCCCAGCACACTGCAGTGGGGATTCTATTTATATCAAATTCGTGGTAGGGTCGGCTTTTTTGGGCTTTTTCTTAGCACAGCATCCCAGTCTGAGAGAAGGATAAGAGAGGTTTATATTTGTCAGTCTATTAACAACTAATCCGACTGGAATAATAGGTTAAATATAGCAGGGAGTTAAGTGGCATAGAGCATGACCATGCACAAGAGATGAGTCACTGCAGACTGGCCCTGAAGAATCCTTTAATTGAACCTTGCTTTGCACCAGCCTCTACCTACCACTCATCTTCTTTTGTCTGCTCAAGCTGCAAATGGGAAAATGCCCGTGTTCATTTCCTGTGGCTCTGGTGATGTCAACCCCACAGAAAATCTGTTTTTTTAGAGGACACAAACTGAAATGTGTTCATACCCTGAGCTTGATGAGCTCCGTAATGCACCAAGGAGCAAGTGGTAACTCTGTCTGATGCTGCACTTTCCCTTTGGGAAAGACTCTCTGGCAATAACCTGAGCAGTGAAGACCTCTCAGATGAGTTCAGATTAACAGTGAGTCACCTGTGACTCAGTTTGAGTACGACTCCAAGGTGTGCTTAGTTTTAGAATTTACTGGCACAGAGAATAGCAGCTGTTTGTGTGAGCTGTTTGCAAGGTTTTGGTTTGTTTGTTTTTTTTCTTGAGTCAAATGAAGTAAAACAAGGAACTGTGGAAGGATGGGAATCTGGGAAGGTCTAAGATGTTCCAGAACCATTTCAAATGGTATGTATTTTACCACTATAGAAGAAGTGCTTTTAAAACCAGAAATGAATCACAAATAAGAACTCACCTGTGGTTGAAAGTCAACTGGTTCCAGACCTCGGCATTCAAACTCCACAATTGTTTTGAATTTCTCGCTGTCTTCGGCCTGTGATTGAGTTAAAAACCCATTAGTTTCCATCTAATAGAGACAGTACCAAGCATTAGTCTAGGAATGGATTGCTTTAAAGGCAACACTGTCATCATTTGTGATGCCCCAGGGGACATCAAAACCCTAGGGCTCATTTCACAGGTGGTCACTAAATAGAATTTCTTAATCTGCCATGAGGAAGTCTTCAAAAGGAAACGTAGAGGGGCATTATAGAATGACTGCTAATTTGGGTGAAACAGTTCTGTGCTGGCTTTTGAAATGTATCAGATTATTCTACACTTGAGACAGCAGGAGTCTACAAGACAATTTCTGTCCAGGGACAAGACCAGCTTTTTGTGTTCTTGAAGGATAAAGCAAAAACTCAAAATACTGTTAATGCTTGTTTATCTTTCACTTGTTACATAGAAGAGGAAACAAACTTACATTGTAAGGCTTGATTGTCTGACTTAAAATATCTAAAACAAAACAAAAAAGTATACAAGTGAGTGGCACTATGTCTTCAGTTTTATTCAGCACAAACCAAGCACCAGGATCTTCTTTCATAGCAATTTCCTTATACAAAGCAAAAGAAACAAAGCAAGCATTTCCTGCAGCTGGTCTTCAAATGATACAATTCAGTTTTTCTCCCTTCTCCTGAGAAGTTTACACTGCACCATTTTTCCATACCAATGCCAAAAAGATTTGCATGCTTTTGTAAAATAGCAATACAGATGAGATTTGTTCATGCAGAAGCCTGGACTCACCAGGAGGCCCTGCTGTCTCCCTGAACGTGATGGCCAGAACGTGCCTGTTGGGAACTCAAGCACCAGTGTACAAGGGAAGAAATCCCTGGTGAAAGCTCTTTACAAAGGGTGTCAAGCAAAAATGGGGACAAAAGATAAGCTGTAAAATGATGATGCCTGGTCAGTGTCCAAGCACGTACCGATGGAGTTCTCCCTGGAGCACAGCTTGCACTTCTGCACCATCGTGGCACTTCCTCGGCCACCTTTCAGGGGAGCACTGTCCTAAAATCCGTGACAACAGAGACATTTTTAACCACTTCAGCAGAGCCACTGCAAACTTCTGCAAAGGTAAGGTAGTTTTTACAATGATCTTTAGCTTTCTAAAAATACTGCAACAAGGCAGCTTTCTTTTTTAACGACAGTGATTAGTAATTTAACAACTTGTAATTTATCAAAGAATAATTCTGTTCTAGATTTTACATAGGGAATAATATTTATGTCTTATCCACATAGGCACGCTCTACTAATTCTTCAAAATACCTTCAGCTGTATGCAACAAAAATGGATGATTATTGCTGAGAAAAGACAAGGATCCCTGACAAATTTTATCCTGCTTTTTCAGCTTCCAAATGCTGATTCAGCATGCTTAAATCATGTTGATTTACCTAACCACCTCCAAAAGGATTCTGTCAGCATCAGAGAAATATGCTGCATGTACAACCTTATTTTGATACCACTTCAAAAAATTTTTTAAAATTATATTTTTACAGAGAGGTATTTTTAAAAACAGGTGTAATACTTTGTTACCAATGGTCACCATTTAAATGGCATATGTCAATTAACACTCTCCAAATACTTCTTTTAATATGGAACGTGACAATTATCTAAATGCATATAGCTACTAATGCATATAGCTAGAGGGTAAGCTGTCACATCTTTGATGCGGATACGTGTATAAGAGGCAAGTTTGTGTTCTCATTTTTGCTCAGAGGTAGGTTACGAGGGGCACACGCACCATCAGCCGCAGGTACTGCCACTTTTCGGAGACTTCACCGCAGTTCCCACATTTCAGCTGGAGAACACAAATCGCAAGGTTGAAAGCTGTCAGTAATCAGGGACATGCGCCGCTCCCGGCCCCGGCCCCACGGCCCCGCACCTTGAGGTACCATCGGAAGTCCTGGCCCTCGGCCCGCAGCCGGGTGATGTTCTCCAGCGTGGCACGGAGCTGCAGCCCGATCCTCTGCAAGGCAAGCGGCGGAGCGGGGTCAGCCCCGGCCGGCCCGGCTCCCCGCTACCGCCACGGCCCGGGGGCTCCGACCAAAGCTCCCCCCGCTCCACGGCCCGGGGGCTCCGGCCAAAGCTCCCCCCGCTCCACGGCCCGGGGGCTCCGGCCAAAGCTCTCACCTACCCCCATGGCCGAGCGGAGTCTGGCGCTTCCCTGCTCCCCGCCGCCGTGCCCTCAGCCAAGATGGCGGCTCCGCGCTCCCTGCCCGGCTGGGCCGGCGCGAAGCCGCGTCTGCCCTGAGCCAAGATAGCGGCCGGCCAGCGCCCCGCCGCGCGGGATGGCGGGAGGTGTCTGTGGGAAGGAAGGAGAGCGGGAAGCACTGGTGTTTTCAACATTACACGTCAATTAATCACGTTTTGTTTTTTAAAAGCAGTGTCTTCTTAGAGAACACAGACGTGTTAAGAGAAAGCAAAAGCGCGGTTTGGCAGCACTGCCACGGGGTTCACCCTTAGGGCTTGTGGGGGAGCCCTCAGTGTTTTAATTAATGCTGAACAACAGATCTGCTAGCCCAGAACTAAACTAAATGCATTCTAGGTTGCTTTTCAGCTTCTCTGCAGCTGAAGTGAAGATCCTGGATGGCTCCTGGGTGGCCTGTTGTTTGTCTCTGCTCTGGAGGCAAGCAGGTAATGCTGGGCTGGGATGAAGGTGATGTGTCTGCTATAACCAGTCAGATGTTCTTGTCTGCCCAACAGAACACCCAGCTCAGGACAGTAACAAAAGTTTGGCTTCAGAGATGGCAAAAATTTCATTTCACAGAGACAGGCTTCATTCCTTTTTCCACTGCTTCATAGAGAAGTACAATGTGTGGGAGATACAAGGGACACACTCTGAATGCACCATTATAAAAGAAGTGTTAGAAGTCAGTCTCGCACCACAGCTTAAAAATTAAAAATCCAAATCTTACCCTTTTATTGAGTCATTGACAGTTTGTAACAACAGCAAAAACAACAATCAAAAAATAATCTAAAATACAAAAAAATTTCAGGAACAGTGAAGAACTGGAACAGGCTCTTCCCTTCCCACCCCTACTGCTAACACTGCAATAGAAACTTCAGTTTGTCTGATTTAAATTGGCTTAATCTTGAAGTGGAGTCCAATAAGACTGAAGACGAGACATTTAAGGTCCTGGACCAGGTAGTAGAACACTCTCAAGCCTTCTGGATCTCTGCAGTGCACAACAGAAGGAAGAAAGGGGGAAAGAAAAAAAATTAAGACTGATGCTCTTAGAGAACAGATTACAGAACTAATGTATTAAAAAAACCCAAAGCCTATATGGGGCTTTTTAGATGTCATCTTAGACATTGAGAGATTTGTTTCATTCTACACTGGTAGATTAAATATTCTGTACTCCAACTGTGAATATTTTAAGTATTTTAAAAATATGCATTTCTATCATGAAAGCAAGTATCAACAACACTTGGGATGTTACCCCCCTCCCCCTCAACAGACAGTCTTTACAGCTTAGGTGAAATACAGAGTACCTTGTACCAAAAAAATTGGTACAAACAGGCCAATGGCAGCTCAGACCCCGTATGTGTGTAACAGGGTTCCTACAGCAAGGTCTGCTCTCAGTGAGTTTGAGAACACAGCCTGCAATGCCACAGTCTAAAGGCACTGTGCTGCAACACAGAGCACTGGTGCCCCCAGGAGACGATTTATACTTTGAAACAATTTAAAATACACGTACCAAATAATCAAAAAGTTCTAACAGATTGGTAAATAGAAACAAGGGCAGCACAAGAAGCAGAGTACGTACTTGGACTGATTTACATCAATGAGGGAACCGATTTTTGACGTGGTAAAGGAGATGTGCTCATCACCAATTACTATCTCGAGCTCCTGAAAAATAAAAGGTTATAGGAACTCACTGCTTCATGGTACCAGTTACAGAAATACTTCAGTACTGTTTTTATGGTTTTTATTTTTTATTACGAATTTCTATAACAAAGATATCAAATACAGCAGGTCTTTGGATCGTATTAGCATCCCCAAGTACACTGCCATTGAGGCACTACTCAGGTTTTAAAGCAGTATTTGTTTCCCTTTCGGCTGGAAACAGTGCTGGCTTGAAGAAAAAGTTTAGTTACGCTTCCAAGGAGCTAACATAGGAAAATTAAAATTAAAGAGCAATTGGAAGAGGTACTGTGCACCCTACCTGTCGGCCCACTCTGTCAGGAGGAGGCCACAGAGCATCATCTTCTTTTGTGATTTCACTGTCGTCGATTATTCTCTTCAGCTCCTCCATCACACTCTTGTGCACGTAAGCCTGGACAAAACATTCCGGCAGAGAAATAAATACAACCCTGCCCACAAGGAAATCCCACCCCCAGCCTTGCCCAGAGTCCCTTTAGCTGGCCCATCGCGTTCAGCCGCGCTGCCCTCACCTCTTTCCGGATCATCACATCGTTCTTGTAGTTGCTGTTGTTGGCGTAGCGCAGCTTACCTGTGGGGAGAGGCCGGGCATTAAAGCACGCTGGGGGTACCCGCGGCCCGCCAGCCCACCCTCCCTCCCTCCGGCAGCGCGGCCCAGCTCCCCCGGGCCCCCGCCCCGCTCTCACCGTCGGGCCGGAATTCGAACTCGAGGAATTCGTGTCCGAACTTCCCCTTGTGCCCCACGTAGTAGCGCAGGTAAAAATCGCTCGCCATGGCCGCGCTGCCGCCCGGCGTGTACGTCAGGAACGGGAGCGGCGCGCGCCTTCCTGCCGCCAGGAGCGGAGCGGCGGCGGGCGCGGCGCCCCCTGGCGGGCGGCGGTGAGTAACGCCTGCCTGTGAGGGGCGAGCTCGGGCCGGTTCCGTCAGCGGGACTGCACCGGCACCGAGCCCGCAGCCGGCTGGGACACAGCCGGGACCCAGCGGGGACACGGTCTAAAGCCGCCTGGGGACAGCCCGTAGCGACGCTACGCGGTGTTATAGGTGAGGGGTCGCCGCATCTCCGCTGTTCCCAGGGCAGAGTGCCAGGCCCTCGGCGGGCCGCGTGAGGGAACAGTGATTCACTCGTTACTAATAAGAGAGTTCTAGTGATATTTAGTCATACTAATGAATGAAAGAGATGATGTGTACGTGGCCGTTTGTGATGAGCACTGATGGTTGCATTCCGAGCTATTGCAAGAACGTGATTCACCTCATTATGCTGCACTCCTTTCCAAGTTAGAAGGGGCCCACAGAACCATTAGATTTATATTTTGATTAAGTGGCCCATCCAAGGATCGAACCCGTGACCTCGCCATTATCAACCCAACATGCTACCCCCTGGGCTAGTCCCAGAGAGAGGGGTGGCCTTCCAGCAGAGGAGTCAATCCCAGAGGCATTTCCTGAACTCCTTTGTGCACCGAAGGAACGAGCACCGTGCATTTATGATTTGAAGCAAAATGAATTACAAGTGGACAAATTTCTGTCTTCTGAAGCAGTTTGGTGCCTCACTGGGATTGCTGTGTTGAGATCCCTCATCACTGGTGGCCTGAGGTTTGAGAGTAAAGGGCTTTGGGGGTAAATCCTGCCCTTTTCTGCTTTGGGAATTGCTGAAAGGAGATAGAGACACATCCTTTGGTAAAATATTCCCTTCTGCAAGAAAAGTTCAGAAACAGAGTGTCTCGTCCTCCTCACTAGATAGGACACTTTTTATTGAGGACACAGAATGGGGAGGGTGGTTTGTACTGTGGTGGTGTTGGAAATGGGTTTGCACTGATGAACGTGGTTTTATTTAGATGGTGCTGCCTCACATCCCATTGCAGGGCTAATGGAGCTCTCTCTGCTTTCCTTAGAGTTACAGCAAGGCTAAGTCAGGCAGTATTTACTCTTATTCATTGTTCTTCACATCTTTGTGCTTGAATATTCTCCATTGCATTCTGCATCCTTTAGGAATGTCCATTCTATAAAAGTTGTTCCTTCAGTAGAAGAGTCCTACTGATACATAAATAGCCATCCTGTTGCTTTATAATATCTGCAGGTACTGCAAAGAAATTAAAACATATACTTAAAAAATGTAACATCTTATTTATACCAGATTGAAGGATTTTTGGCAGAATTATTATCCTGCTTATTTTGTGAACTTGGTTGTCCAATCTAAAGGTAATCTAAAGTTACTGTCTGGTTTGTCCCCAAGTTTGAAGGTTTGGTTTTGTTTGGTTTAGGGATTTTTGTGAGAGAATTATTCCTGTAATTGTCTAGATTGTTTATAAGCCTTTTCAGGAATATCAGTGCTTAATGTAAATTTATTTAAATTCCTGTATTGGAAGGAAGAGCAAACTGGCATAGGAATTATCCAAAGAACCTGCATTTTAATTCCTTCTGGAGGTGTCAGCTGTCTTTGAGTTCCCTAAATAAATTCTAACATATTTTTCTGAAACTATAGGTGAGATAATTTATTTTTTTTGCTGTGTATATATTAGGTTTTTTGTCTAAGTAAAATAAATGTTACGTTTGATGGCAATACAATGGGTAAAGAATTGCTGCCAGTGTTGTTTGGGTTATCTTGACATTTACAATCCCAAACATGCTATACTTGAATGCATTGGCTCAAGTATGTGTTTATGAAAGGCACAAATGCATGCACTTTGCATTCTGCTTTAAAGCATGTGTAAACAGTGGTTGTTTTGCCTCTGAAGAAAATACCTCTATAAACACATATTTTTTAGCATTATTTTACATATGATAGAAGGACTGGAATGTGACAATGTGCATATGGAATCTTGATACTGGTACTGGTTTATAATGGGTTTGGGTTAGGGGGTTTTTTTCTTTGTTTTTGCAGAAGAGCAAAATTTACATGATTTTCTTCTCTAACCTATGGAGACCAGGTATCTGTGGGACTTGGAAAAATGAGAGAAATCAGATAAACATGTTCTGAATATTTCTATTTATTTGGGGTTTTTTCTCATGTCAATGAAAAAGCAGATGGCTTGAATGAATCAACCTACTTTGGATCCATAATTTAACTTAGTTTTAGGATTGCAAGATTTGTGATTGTTTTTTGAAGTAGTTGTATGTCTGCTATTTTTTTCTCTTTACTGGAAATGTTGAACGCTTTGGAGAACTGGGTGACTGAATTTTTTTCACAGATTGCAAATAAATCAGGTTATTTTCTGGTATTTTTACATGTCTGCAACTTGTGAAATCATGTTCCAAACAGAGAATTTTATACAACTCTTTTTCCTTGTATCTGCAGAAGCTTTAATTATTACTGATTTCCCTATCAAAGAAACTACTTTTGCTGAGGGAAGTTAAGAAAATATAATCTCTGAAAGTAAAAAAATCCCTAAAATCCTTCTTTAAAATGTGTTCCATAGCATTTAACATGCTTCATGGTGTGGATCTTGACTTTGCACGTAGATCCTTGTTATGCCTGTGTTACTCCTTTTGTTGCTGGGAAGAGAATTTTATTTTGGTTTCGAAGAATGTTAATTCCTTTGCCTCTGCATTGTGTGAGAGATAATGAGTATCCAAATCCAGCTGAGTCAGCAGTGTGTTGTGGCTGCTGAGAGACAAACTGGGGGTGCTCTGTTAACCCTAAGCCTTGCATTTTAATTTTAATGCACTATTTAGGAGAGTTTGTATTTTGAAATTGCAATCTGGACAAGTTTCATCTACTTGGTTAAAAATGCACCTCTGTAAGAAGGAACATTTATTGTTTTGGTGCCAAGTGAAACAACCTGATGGCTCTGAGGTGAGGTTTTCCCCCCAGGGCTGTGCTGCTCTGGCTGCTTATTGACTCAAAGACTGTTTGCTCACAAGGCACTGCTCACTGGTGGGGACTTAGTAAACAAAAGTGGGGAGTATTGACTTCTGTATTAGAAGAACCTAAGCCTAGCATAGACTCCTGTGTGTAAATGAGTGCCTGAAAAGGAGAAAGATTTGTGGAAATTAATAGAAAGCAGGACTGGAAGGGTCTGTCATTGGTGCCATGTTCATCCCCCTGCCCTCACATAGGATCAGCTCTCCCGTGTGAATATTTGTGTGAGTTTTAAGGAAGCTTTTTTAGTTTTGATTTATTTTGATTCTCTGCTTTTTCTACAGATCGTTTTTGTGTCAAATGCAAGTTTATAATGGAATTGACTTTCTCATTTAAAAAGTCAGCCCCCCCTCATCTGAATCTGCTGGGTTTGACAAGGCTGGAAGTTGGGGTGCAGGGATGTATGGGAGCTGAGAAGAGTATCTGGGTCCAGTATTGATGAATCCAACTCTTTAGAGTTTATTGCCACAAATAATTTAAGGAAACAAATATTACTTATTTGAATGGTTTATTTATTTTTCATTATAGAACTGTGTCTTGAACTTACACAAAATAGGATTTTCTCCTATTTAAAAATAGAAGTGTGTTAATTCTCACTTCAGAATTTTACAGAGGCATTTATGAGGGCTGACATGAGGGAGCTTGCCTCCAGTGGTTGCTTCTGAGGAAGAATCTTCACATTTAGACTGAAATTAGCTTTTGTGTATTGTCCTCTAAGCAGCTCCCCAAGAACTACATAAGAAAGAGATATTTTATGTCACTGCATGTTTCGGGCTCTTCATTTCAACATTAGCCAAGTGCTGTATTCCAGTCATGTATTTCTGTGTAAACTGATTTTATTTAAACAAATCTGCCAAACTCTTTAAAGGTTTCCCTGGTGGCAGGGAGTGAGCACAGGTATTTATTTAGCCTTCAGCCCATGACCTTCCTATAGTGGTGGGTTGTGTCTCTATAAATGTGGAAATAAGCAAAGGAGTGTTGGACATTTTACCTGGAAGGACATGCTGGTTGTGCTGAGCTGCTTGAGATGATACTTCAGACAAGGGCTACAAAGAAACTTCTCTTTGCTTCCATGTGGCTTTTATCTTCAATAAATATTGTTCTGTTTTTTTTTCTTTTATTTGAAATGCTTTACCAAGTTTGTTTGTTTGTTTGGTTGTTTTAAATCCAAGCTCTGACAGAACCAGAACCAATTCTGACACACCAGAATTTCACAAGCTTTAGAGAGGTGAGAGACCTGAGGCAGTGCTTTTATAACTGTAACTTTTAGATTTTACCTTTAGGCATGCTTATGCTGCTCTGAGTGGGCCTCATGATCTCTGTTACACTTTGACAATAAGTTAAATGGAATTTTATTTATTTATAACATTTTTACTTGTGTACTTTTTAATTGGTTTTGCATTTAATTTTTTTTTCCTCATGCTTGTCATCGTCTCTAAAGCCCTCACTCTTTCAATGTATTTTATTCCAATATTGGAGTTTTTCCTTTTCACTTATTCTCTAAAGAAAGAAACTGGTGTAGTAGGTCAGGAAATCCAAGCATAAAGCTTCATTAGCAAAAAAGAGAAACACCTCAGGCATATCTGCCTTGTCACAGAAGACTTCCAGCCTTGCTTGTCCCCTGCATGCATCAGACTCCCCAATCTTCACAGTCATTTGAAAACTTTGTCAAGAAAAATACATTGCTTTCCTTTTACATAGATAATTGTGCCCTCGAGCAGGCTTTGATCTGGTGGATGCAGGAGTCACATCCATTTCCTGTGCAATCTTTATTTTTTAAAACCTTGTACAATTTGGAGGGATCCCAAGTGAGAAGCAAACCCTCAGCTTCCAAGGGAGCCCTTGCAGATTGACTTATGCACAGGTGATGTGCTGAATTCATTCAGGGTAGCCATGGCAACCTCTTTTTTTTTCTTTATCTAGAAAACGATTTTTTTTTTTTAATCAGTATTTTTATCAGTTTTATCAGTAAATGTGCCTTTCCACAGTACCCCATGGCTTCTGCTCAGGGGTCTCATGGCTCTTAGAAGCAATAGATGGGCAGGCCCTGAAATGAGCAGTGTCACAGACCCTCATTGCTCACTAAGGCTCTTTATTCTTCAGCTCTGAGTATACCAGAATTTAGTGTTTCTACCTCTTCTCTGGGGTTTTTGGCAGAAAACTATGCCTTCATACTGCATGAAGCCATAATCTCAGATTCTGGGTTTTCAGCATTATTATTTTACAGCCAGGAGAAACAATTCTCAGTCTTGATGTTCTCCTGTCCATCTCCCCTGATCTCAGAGTTCTTGGTCATCTTTTTCAAGATTCTGTGTTGCTGTGCATAATGGCTGTCCTGCCCCTAACAGCCATCAGGTTGGTTCTGTTCCATGTTCATATCACTGGCAGTTCTTCAGTGAGTTAAAAGTAAAAAAAATAAGAGAATGGAAACAACCAAGATGAAAAGGATGATACTGGCTCTAATACACTAATCTCCTTCCAGAAGCCAGGAAGTTATTTCTCAAAATAAAGTGATTTGTCTCTCTCAAGGAATTATTCCTGATTTCCTGATTTCCTGATTTCCTGATTTCCAGTCAGGATTACTGTGGCTGTGAGTCCATCCTGTCAAACCACAGGGATGGTGCACAAGCAGTTCCTTATTGACAGCACTTTAACAATGCCAGCTTCAGGAATTAATGTGTATATTTTTACGTATTTCCACACAGGCAAATACTTATGGGTTTTTTTCTGTGCCAGATAAAAGGCCTTGCCCACAGATGGCTCTTGAGATTAAAAGGATTGGAAATAATAACACATTTCTATTTTCAATGAATAAAGCTATTTTGCCATTATCCTAGGCAGCAGCATCCATCTGTTGAACATTACTTGGGCATTGCTTCCACAAGAGAAATATTACAGGTAAAATTATGTTTAGACTGTCATTACATTAATTATGTAATTATCATTAATTTACATTATGTTTTTATTTCATAATGTTTCTAAAACAGTTTGTGTAGAGAATCCAGTAAATTATCTAGAACTCATCACAGAAAAAGTTAATTTCAGATAATGTATTTTATGCTTCTGATTCTTTGAGAATAGCATACAAAATTATGTCAGTGTCCTCTTTACAGTCTTTACAATAAAATATTCCAGTAACATATATCATTTTTAATAGTCTTCACTGTGCAGCTCATGAGCTGATACTTGTGTGTTGCAGGATGCTCTGGAGACACAAGGCTGGTTTGGATGGGCAATCAAATTCCAGCCTGAATATCCACTCCTGTTCCAGCCCCTGCCTGTGGGGCCTTTGCCCCTCATTTTAGGGCCACGTCACAGATCTCTGATGGCACCGACAGAATCTGCTCCTGTCTTGGGGATGGGGAAGATGTGCACAGTGTCCTCTCTGCGGGGGTACCAACCGCTGGTTTGGGAAGAACAAAAGAGCTTAAATCACATCACCCAGCCATCACTGCATCCTGCAGTGGAATAAGAAAGGTCAGGCAGTAACTTTTGTTCAAAAAGAAGACTTCAGTAGAATGGATTTGGTTTATTTAATAGTAAAGAAAAGGTCATGGATTTTGTTCTTTTATCCTCACATAAATTGATTTTGTAAAGTTGAAGTTGGTTTATCAGCATTTGTGTTCTATTGCATTGTTATTTCAGTACTGGAGAAAAGGTCATTTTCTTGCTGGGTGTCTGATATTCTATGGTCCATTAAAACTGCATTATTTCTGCTGAAGCTGAATTTCTTTTCTTGCATTTTTTTTCCTATTTATTTCCCCCCATAACTTCACTTGTCCCAAGTGAACTCAGCTGCAGCTGGGTAGTTTGTCCTGCAGTCTGGTATCAAAGGTGCCTGCATAGGATTTTATCTGTCTTATTTGGGTTATAAAAGCATGAATGTCTTGGCTGTACTAGCTTGATATGCCATTTAGGTTCATATGGATTTTTTTTTCAGGTTTTATTCACTATTCAAGACCTTGAAGAGATACCCACTCTAGTATTTTTTTTTAGGGGAGTAACTTGCATTATGTCTCAAATTGAAGTGTCAGTACAAGACAGTGACTGAGTTTTTTGCATAGAGTAAGAAGGAAAAATGAAAATATTTAAAAATATGGAGGTCTGATGGGAAATTTATTATGTGACTCTTTTGCTAAGGAAATCGTATTTTCTTTACAGCCAGCTCATCACTGACTTGTTTGCCTTACTTCAGTTCTACTCCAGCAGTCTTTGAGATGCTGAGAGACGAACTAAAAAAGATTTACTTCAATGTGCTCATCAAATCAGAGGTGTTAAGCCAAATGAGTGTCAGTGGGGAAAGGCTTAATTTTAGGGTAGTGCTAGAAAAGAAAGTAATCACCTTTGTCTTCCTGTGTTGTCACAGTACAGTAAAGAAGGGGCTGGTGGAGTTGCCTTTTTATCAGAAATTACCATGCAGTTCTTTGCTCCTCTTGTTGAATGTAGTGAATGCCAGCACAGTAATTATATGTGAACACAATTTTCAAACTGCCAAATATTTTTGGTTTATAATAAGTGCTGGTACTAATGACCAGGTGCCAAAACCTGACATGAATTCACATCTAAAAAGTTATCCTCTGTATTTTTTCTTTGTAGTTGTTCTGTTTCTTGTCAGCAACACCTGTGTGTATGCACTTGGAGGTTACAGTTCCTCTTAGAGGCTTGTCAAATCTTCTGAGTAAGTCTCAGCTGTGTCCATGGCCCTCCCACAGTTCCAGCCCAGCTGCCCTTTGTTTCTTTCTAATTGTCATTGCTCTCAGATCATTCCAGTTTCATGTTCCTTCCTTATCAGCTCATCTCACCGTCTCTGGAAGCAAACTTTATACTTTGATCAGAATTTACTTTTTAAAAATGTTGGTGGAGAAGAGGAGATATTGGAGGCCTGCTGCTGCACAGGTGGGGGTAAGTAGGCAAAACTGATATTGCATGAGATCAGTGTCACCCAGCAAAGTTACTGCTTAATTTGGAAAATATTGATTCTCTTTGGCCCCAAAAATCAAGAAGTATTCTCTAGAGTCTCAAAAATGCAGTAGTTAATACTTTATGAATATAATTTCACATCTTGCTGGAGATTCATTGGGTCTGATGACATAAATATTCTGATAGCACCGTGTTGATTTTTCTCAAATGAAGGAATGGTAATCAAGATAATGTATGGCTGTGGACTCCTGATCTGCAGGAGCACCTGAAGGTTATTCCTCTTTGGCCTTGTTCTTATTATGAAGGTAGAGTGTGCTCTAAAAGGGAGACATTAAATCAAAGCTCACAGTGTTCTGGGGCCCTCATAGCACTAATAGCTATTGACACTACAAATTATGTTGTCTTCATTAGGACTTTTTGCCTTGAAGTGATTCATTGAAATGAAAAGGCTTTTGTATACCTGCTCATTAAAGGGTTCTGTTCCAGTATTTAGGAGATTAAATTGAACCCTTTGTAGCCTGCCTGTGTAGGTCACACAGATGGCACACAGGTCCCTGAAGGAAGAGGGAGATAATTCAGCATCATATTAATATATAAGTACAAATGCTGATGCGTGTTTGTGTTCTGGCCAAGGTGTGAGCAGGTGTTTGATGTTGTGCTGTTTGTGCTCCCCCAGAAAGCTCCAGTTTGCTTCTCTGGCCCACCCCTGCCCTGTGCAGTTCTGAGGGGCGGATTTGCCAAACACCCACCTGCTCTGTAAGGTGAAAACTCCCAACAGAGAAGTCAAAGCCATCTCTGATGTGATACTGGATTATTGGGTGTGGAGATCTGCATGCAGCCATTGGTGTTACCTGCAGTGCTTTGCTGGGCTGTCACATTTAAAACACCATCAGTGCAGAGCTGCTCTGTGTGGTCACTGCAGGGACAGCGACAGTGTGACAGGGACTTGGTAAGCACAAGACTTACTACATTAATGACATCTAGGGGCAATTTAGTGGATTTAGTCCATCCTTCTTTGGGTTGACCAGGCTTGTGTGCAGGGTCTGGAGCAGTGTGGGAGTGGTAAAATGCCAGCTGCTGTGAAAGGGGTACATTTGACTGAATTCAAGAAGTATTGCGGATGCACATGGGGGAGCCATGTTCCTGCAAAGCATGGGAACACCTGGCTTGGCTCACCACGGGAGCTGCAGCTCCTGTTCAGCTGGGTTTTCCTGAGTAATTTGTCCCATATATCCTGTTGCTATGGGAAACCATAACTGTAGCTAATTCCTGGCATAGTGTAGCTGAAAGTCCAGAGTAATGTGTTACAAACAACACATCATCATCATATGGTCCTGTCACAGCTTCTCAATTAATTTATCTAGGTCTGCAGATGGCCCATGTCTTTGGTTGTGTATAAATCAGGCTTGGGGTGCATCCCTATCTGTGTATATTTATATTACTTAGAGTCTATTCTAGGCCAGTGATCATACTTTGAATATCATACATTCTCTAGTTTAATCGTTTTGGTGCCCTTACATATTCGTGGAATCATAGAATGGTTTGGGTTGGAACAGACCGCTAAGATCATCCAGTTCCAACCTCCTGCCATGGGCAGGGATGCCTTCCACTAGACCAGGATATTCCAGCTTGGCCTTGAACACTTCCAGGGATGGAGAAGCTACAACCTCTCTGTGCAGCAAATATTGAAGCTCTATGAGCTTCTGTAAACTGACAACATGACTGAAGAAAATATCACAGTGTTTTGTATTTGGTGGTTGTGCATTTAAGTTGCAATGAGTAAAGCATCACTGCTTATTTGTGTCCTGGGCAGAGCCATAGCCAAGGCAAAGGAATAACTGTGACTGTCCTGGGGGATTGTGAGCCAAGCCCTAGTTTTGGTGTCTTAGTCTGCAGGAGACAAAGTGGGTTTTTATGATTAGAGGCTGTATGGATAGCTCTTAAATCACCTTTTAAAAAAAGAAAAAGGAAGAAACAAGGAGAGATGTAGTTTGGAGAGTTCATGCCTCACCACACTGGGGTGGAGTTTGTGTCAACTGAACTCCAAAAGGGCAAAAAATGTTTTAATTTGGCCTTTCCTGAAAAGACCTCTATAGCAAGAGATTCTGTTAACCTCACCTAGTCCTCTACAGGCTGACAGCCACTGATGTGATGAGAAATTTTTTATTAAGTTCTTCATAAAGTTAACTTCTATTGCCACTGGTGCTTTTAGGATGAAAGTAATATGAAGTCAGTTCACGAGGTAAGGCTTTTGAATGTGACACCCATTAAATATTGCTAAAAATAATGTCAATTTCCAATAATTTTGAGTCAGCTTTTCATTACAGGAAGTCTAGAAGTCAACTTTAGCTTTTGTAGGAAAATTTCTGTCAATGAAACTTAGACCTAAATATTACCTTTAACGTATTGTTTATCTTCTAAGCATCATTTCCAGGTGCTCTCTTTGCTTAGAATTTATTTAGGTCTGTGTCTTATTAGTAAAATATGTACATTCAGGGTTTTTTCTTGAATGTTTGGTTTTAAGGCTTTCCATCATCTTTTATGTGTAATGGCTTGAATTAAATGAATGTATGTGCTTTTAGCTGAGCCCCAGTAGGGGAATATATGCATGAAAATAAATTACTGCAGTTGGAACTAATTAATTCCTTGATTGGCAGACTCAGCAGATAAAGTCCTGAATGGGGTAATGTGGAATATATTTGCTATTTGGCCTCAGTTGTACTGGCCAAGAACTGTAGGTAAAACCTCTCCTCTTCTACCTGACTTGGTAGCCTCGAGGCAAGGGCTGAAGAACTGAACTGATGTGAAGACAAAATTATCAGTGCAGCCTTCTGTAATCCTGTGTACATCATCCTTGGAGCCAGGCAGGGGCCTATCAAACTATCAGGGAGATTTGCTTTTTTTACTGACATAACTTCAGCTCCCCACTAAGGCACTGCCTTATCACCCTGACAAGATTACAGTGGTTTCCTTGAAAGTGTGGGGAACTTAGCAGGCAGCTGTGGCTAATCCCATAAGGAAATGTTCTCCCACTGAGATACGTGGAGAGATTTGAATGCTGCAAATAATTTGAAAAAAGAGGATAATTTTTAAAAGCATGGTAATTCTCATTCTGCTTGCTGATGCATAGGTGCAGATACAGGTTAGCATTACCACCCTCCTGTAGGAGCTAAGAACTCAGCCTGGACTGATGCTCGTTGGCTTCTTCTGGAAGTGGGATGAGAAATCCACATTGAGCACCCTGAGGCATACAGCCAACCTTCTGGGGACACTCTGGCAGGTGATCTATTGTGAAGCTGATTGTTTGTGTCATGGTCTCTGGTGCTGTGATAGCAAAAGCCACAAGTTCATCTTTATCTGTAAAATTTGACTCTCAGATTTGTGTCTTGGCTGGGATGTCAGAGCTCAAAGCCTTGCAAGTAAAACAGGGTGCTCAGTTCATTCCCTGAGTGTAATGAGCCTGCAAACTTTTGGCCAGGCACCTTTCATCTATCTGAGAAGAGCCAGTTCACTCTGTAGAAAGTGAATCCCCCATTTTTCTCTTTTGGGGTTGGTGGGTTTACCCTGCCTGGATGCCATTTGCCCACTAAAGCCCTTCTGTCACTCCCATTCTCAGGAGGGGAGAGGAGAGAAGACAATGAAAGGCTCATGGGTGGGGATAAAAACAGGGAGAGATCCCTCCACCAGTCACAGGCAAAACTGACTTGACTTGGGGAAACAGTGATTTTTCTTATTACCAATTAAATAAGAGTAGGATAATGAGAAACAAACCAAAATTTTGAAATACCTCCTCCCCCACTGGTTTTAACTTGGCTTCTGTCTCTTCCTCCACGAGCAGATTATTTACTGAGATGTGTGGCTCTGTGTATTTTTTACTTCTGTACCTAGGGATGCCCAGTGTCCCTTTTCTTCACCACACTGGGGCAGATGAGGGTTCGGGTTCACCCTTTGTGTGCAAGGGTTGGGCCAGCCCCGTCCCTGGCACAAACTGGGGCTCTGCTTCACCCCAGACTTAGCACATTTCAGCTCATGGAATGACAGTCGTGGCCAGGCTGTGCTCGCCATTGGAAGATCCCCTGCAGGTTGCTGCAGAACACGCAGCTGCAAAGCTGCAGCCCCAAGTTCTGTCATCAGAACAAGCCTTAACAACCCCCAAACTACAGCTGCAATAACTCTGTTATGTCCCCAGCTGGGACTGCAGCAGTGCCTTCATTACCCCGTGTGCCATTTCAGAGCCCCAGGACCTGCAGAGGGACTGAGTGGGCGTGGGTGTTTTGTTAATTAGCATTTGGAGCTGGCCACTGAGCACGCAGCATGTTAATGTGCAAATGGTCCGTAGCTTGACCCTAAAGGGTGGCTGCTGTACCCCACATCTAAATTCACTGTTGCTTTTTTCTCCTTGAATCCTTCCAATGTTGATGCTGTGCATTCAGGAGACAACTGGAACCGGCACCACGCTATAAATGCCTGCACTGGAGCAGTGAAAGAGCTCACAACAGCCCATGGCTGTAGGCCCCTGCTTCAAGGCAAGGATGTAAATTAGGAAGACAGATGTAAAAGTGTTTCCCGAGTTAAAGGGCTGGCTTGATGGAGAACAAACTGTAAGGAAATGAGCACACATATTCCTGCAGAGAGCCATGTGTTACATAAACACTGTATGGTGAGTCCCTGTAGTCCATAGAGCATCTTAATGGGAGTAGGCAGAAAGTGTTAGTGTGGATTAGCTCAGACTGTAGTTACTGTGCGTAAGAAATGAGACAAAAAATATAATTTTATTGCTAATACAGTATAAGTAATTTTAAAAGGGAGTTGTTTTGGGAGGCCTACCTTAATGCCCAGGTAGGTTTGGGACTGCTTTATGAGGCTCTTTCAGTTTTCTTTTGTGCTGTTCTTGCTATTTAGATCTGGAGAGAATTTTTTTGTTGTTTTGCTTTTTCTATCTGTTACCATATTACTTTGCTAAAATACTTAACTGAAAGGGAAGAATGTTTTGAAGTAAGAAAAACCTATTTTCAGTTAGATAGAAAACAAAACCACTGATATTTACCAGTACATCAGTCCCTATTAGTTTGGTAATAACTCTTTGTGCCTGAAAAGTTTTACCTGCTTGGCTGCTTCCTTTGGGACCAAGAATTGACTGAAAGAGAAATTCAATAAATGCACTGCTTCCAAGGGCTTTGAACAACATGTGATGGGGAAAGGTTGTGTTGTATTGTATTTTATTATCCAGGATTTCATTTTTTCAAGAGACAGGGAGGAGAGAGCAAGCTAACAGTGTGTTTAGTTCTGAGTCACTTATGTGCCCAGCAAAAAACGATTGTCATACTTCCATTACAGTGAATCTTTTTCCAGCTTTATTTCCATAGGAGGGACTGTTTGTATGTTTAAAAGAAGTTGAGCCTGCCTCTTGAGATTCCAAGAACAGCAGTATTTCTGTCTTTTTTTCAAGATGGCATAAGTGTTGCTCTAAGGAGTTTTGCAGCTTCTGTAGGTGTTTTACCAAAAGCCCAAAGAAGAAATGGAGTTTTTTGCAATTAGTTGTTGAATAGTCCAGCATGTTCAGGTTAAAAACTCCACCAGTTGTGTTGTGGGCACTGCTCAGTTCTGGGATATTTTCTCACACTGGGTAAGGACTGGTGTAGCTGTACCACAGAAGGTTTTATTCAGTTATATCACTGATGGAATTGTTCAGCTCAAGGAAATTAAGCTGGTGCTGTTTTCCATGGGATTTGCAGATGACCAAAACCAACATGGCAGAAAAAGACAATTCAGAACAAAGTGCTCTGTTGTGGAATATGAACTGTCCCCAGTGCTGCTGTTGTGACCCTGCAGCTGAACAGCTGCGTTACACAGCACTGCTCCCACATCCCACTCCGGATTTGGGAAATTAAGATTTAGGGAAAACTCAGACCAAAAATAAGATACAGTCCTCTTTCACACACCACAAAGTAATTAGTTCAGTAATCCCAGATAAAAAAATTTAATCTTTCTATAGAAACAGTGCACTGTTTTACAAACGTGTTCATTTGGTTTCCAGTACAGCAAGTGTTACACAGAGCCCCCCCGCCCCTCCCTGGGCCTTTTGTCCGGAAGGAAAGAACTGAAACACAAAAGGCACCAAGCAAGAACTTACTCTAACAGAACTTCAGTATGACAACACAGAGCAGAAATGATTACAATGTTAAATATCACCCTACCAATCGGAACCATTATTTAAAATAATTAATTTCTTAAAAAACAAATTTGGTGTTTGACTTCTCAGTAGTTATAAATCTGTAAAGGTTGAAATCAGCACTGCACATTGAGTTCATTTACAATGGTTTGAAAAAACCTGCAGCCTTTTACACGTGGTTTGTACAGGTTTGTTTGTGTGTTCTTAAAAAAGTATCAAAACTGTAGAACTTTCATATATATTTACATTCGTCTGTTAGTTACAGTGTTATCACATACAGCCTTTCTCAGCTTTTTTTCTTCATGCACACAGTGCATGGATTTGTAGAAAGAGAGCTTCATACCTTAAAACAATAATGGGATATCTCACTCATTTTGTCACTGCCTTAAAATCTAAAATTTGGAATAGAAGGATGCTTGATTACTTCTGTATTGTCTATGCAGGCCATGAGGAATTTGAGAGTATGTATTATGTCTGTAATGCATACCAGGGCTTTAGACACTTTCTTCCTTCTCTTAGTCAAGAATCAGCTTCCAGCTCACATTACCCTGTAAATTTATTCTAAAAGAAAGGAAGACAAAAGGAAAAAAAAATCCCAAACCTATTCAGCCTGAGTTTCTTCTACTCACTCAAATACAAAAGCTTGGACTGACATAAAAACATGAGGAAGATTTCTCTAGGATTTGGTTCAGGTCAAGGAGGTACTAGTCCATTATGCAGTGGGAGGTAAATGTATTCACTTCCCACAGAATTCCCAGGAAATCCTATAGAATGAGATGAGAAAAACTAAGTGGTTTTCCTGCCAGGTGCAGGATGACCTAGCCAAAGACACTGGGAAGGCTGGGAGTTTTTAACCTGCTCTGGCCTCCTTGCCCAGTGCTCTGTGCTCTGGGAGAGCTGCCATGGGGCAGCTTGTTCCATGGGCAGGACTTTGGAAGGGTTCTGTGTGTGCCACAGAGGCTCCTAAAATTGGATTTTTAATCAGTATGAGCAGGGGCCAAGGGCAAGGAGTGATGGAAGTGACTTTTGTTATTGTGTTATTTTCCTGATGAACCAGGGAGAGTGCTCACTTGGGAGTGTGGAAATATATGGTTAAATCTTTGTTTCTGTTAATTCTGAGCTGATTTAAGAGGTGCAAGATTCCCAGAGTGGAAAAGCATTTAGATTTACATTTAGAAACCAACGAACAAAAACCAAATCAGATTTGTACCAAGATGTAAAAACACAACAATACAACACAAAAACCCTGGGTGCTGTAGGAGTTTCTCCTGACTGAAATACTGGAGGCAACAGCTCTCCAGTTAAATGCACTGCACGGATTCTTCATGGATAGACTGGAAAATGTAAAAGCAGCCCTTAAGAGCCAGGATGGAAGTCAGGAGCAATTTGTTATGGAGTGCTTCACTAGTCAGCTATCTTACACTACAGCTCTTTCTTACATAGTGTCTTTAGATTTCAAAGCAAACTTCTCAAACATCCTGTAAAAAATTCAATTATCCCTAATTTTCATAAATGTAGGCTAGTAGTTTTAAAATATATGTATATATATTTTTTATATATGTATATATTTATATGCCTATATATCTACCTTGTCCAGATAGATATATACACAGATAATCTATGCACAGCAAGCAAACATACAAAAAATAAATACTCTCACCCCTCTACTATATTTACAGAACAGATCTTATAATCCAGATTTTGTTAATAAATATTTCTAAACTGCCTGTACAGAATTTATTTTACTTATGTTGATAGATAGCCACAAAGCATATTCAACATATTTACAAAATATCTATAAATATAGTCTTAAAATAAAGCAATAGCTACTGAACCTTCAGCCTGGCTGGTTATGTACATTGAGTTAGTAGCTCAGCTGTTGCTTATTCACTATCACAAATGGGTAGTGCAACAAGTTAAAATGTGTATAAAAGATTATACATACGAAACTCTCACATCCTTTGGATGTTTGCAGTTCATTATAACTTTGTGGTTACCCTTCTGCAACATAAATAACGATCAAAAAGAAGAAGCAGGTTCTGTGATCCAAAGCAGATTTGTTCAGTGTTCAGATGACTGGAGCAGCATCTTCATCCTCATGGCAACCCATCGTCTTCTAAGCTTAATGCTACACGCTGGGGAGGGAAAAAACACACTTTTGTGAACTGTCATACTGGTGCTAACTTATATTTCTTGTTGGAACTTTCATGGCTGTCCCTACTGTATTGGTGACAAGTCTATTCTAGATAGTGATTTTTTTCCTCCCCAAATGAGGTCACTCACTCAAGTGTTACTAAAGAGGTGCTGGGAAGTTTCCTGCCCATGTATGTTGGATAAAATTCCTTGTAAGGGATGGCACTTTCTCCAGTGTGCTCTTGTGAGGGACCTTTAGATGACAGAGGACATTATCCACCCACCTGCCTGCCTACAGGAGCTGTATTGCCTTCACTCATTACTCTGGATCTTGCTGCTCTCTTCTGAAAATAGAATGCACTTATACCTGCCAGTGCTCCTCTCCCCAGGGATGCTGCTCTGACAGAGGATCCTTTTCTTTAACTTCTTACTGAATCTCACTCACTCCTCCTTGTGAAGAATGTGACTTTTCTTTATACTTTTACTATACAGAAAATATTCTCCCTGGTTTGTAGAGAAATTCAGTTTATCCTTAGGATAGTTTGGACACTTGGTAGCAGCCTAAGCACAGATATAATGGAATCCAGTAGAGGATGAGTAATCACCTGTCCCACGCTGACATAGCTCTTGAGGAAACTTTACATTTGTCAGATTGGTACCTTGATTAGGACAATTATTCTTCTTTTGAACGGAGTATCTGATCCAGAGCACTAAATTCTAAGACAGCTGATGGGCTGCCAGAAGTTTAGGCTTCTGCCTAATCAATGATACTAAAGAAGTTCTGTTTTTTGTCGTTATTTGGCAAATAAGCAACACTAATCTAAATTCTGTATTGGAAAACTCTCAACTGAATTAATCTTGTCCATCAGCATCTCCTCAGGTACTTACTGCTGGGTACACGTGTCCAATTTGGGCAGTTCGCCCAATGTGGATTTCATCTTCATCTTCCTCTTCTGTTGTCTTCCTATAAACTGGATTATCAAAATTCATGCTTTTAGTATTCTTCCGTTTCCAGTTTCTCCAGATGAGATATCCCCCCATGCACAGCAAGCCAATGACCACTGAGGAGAGGGGAGAGAAAAGGGCTGTTAGGCAGGCATGGATCTGCTGGGATGTTCCCATGTTGGCAGCCATCCTCATTACATTTTCTCAAAGCTGGGCTACTTTTCTCCAATTCAGCAGCTCCTGTACCCTTTCCCACCCCACCCCTGAAAACTGGAAAAGTGTATTTACTGTGGTAAATACAATATTTTGGTATTGCATTTCGGTCTGATCTCCTTCAAAGATTAAATCCAATCTGCTTACCCACAGGAATGACAATTCCAATCACAGCTGCTGTCACAGTTGAACCGAAGCCTTCATCATCATTTGCATCTGTAAGTAGAGAAGTGTTCTGATCATTTAACTTGTTTGCTGCTTTTAAAGAATGTTTTCTGCTATTACCTGTGCTGTTCTGCCCATCAGAAAACTTTTGCAATTAAAGAATTTACAAAATATTTAATAATAAAATCATTCTGGCAACACTGAGCAGCACACACAGACCTGGGCTGAGCTGAGCTCCTTCTCCTGAGGAACGAGGTCCCTGCAGCGCTGCTGCCTCGCCAGGGGACAGGGACACCCCAGAGCTCCAGGCCAGTAAGGGACACACTCTGTCTAGGGCTGTCAGAGAAGCTCTGACCAGAAATGGGTGACTGTTCTTGGGCCTCCAGTTTTCAAGCACAAAAAAAAGAGGCCAGTTTTAAAAACCTGACATTTAATGGAAATGCCATGCACGGATCAGGGGATGGTGACTAGTGCTCCTAAAAATCCACAGCAGAACACTTTCTAGTACTGACACCATTAATGACTTATGAGCTGTCACAAAAAGAATGTAGTTCAAAGCCATCTGCACAGCTTCTCTGTTTAATTTTTTCCTTTTTTATTATTTATAGCTAAGGAGTTCGTGAACACATCTATCCCTCATTGCTGCAGCCTACCCCAGCATGCAAGAATGGTCCCAAAACTCAATAGTGTACTTATAAGAGAAAAAAGCAATTACAGGAAAATATAATTAAAAAAAATTCAATATAACCTTTCCAGTTCTATATTTAAAATGTTTGCACTGAGCTCTCATATAAGGTATCAATAGAGAAAATTTACTTTTGCTAAAATATCAGGAGTTGCAAGAGGAGGAACAAACTGTACTTTTGATACGCCAATTCATGTAACTTCTAAATACTTCCCTGTGGCAGGCTGTTCCATTACAAAGTTATTTACTTAATAATAAGCCAGACTATTTCCAAAGTGGACAATAAAAGCACCTTGCTTCCATGGCTTATTAAAAGGGTAATTATTGCATTTGAAAGAAACTTGCACAAAGAGAAATAAATGCATTTTAGCCATTGGACTGTGCTTTCCCCACGCAGCACAGTTCTACAGCCAAGGGTGGTGTATTGCTGCTTTCCATTTGGGGGAAAGCTGCATTTCACTGTTTTTAAACATACATGGCTATTTGAGGTCTTGCAGAGCAAAATCTTCTCTCTGGACTAGATTTTTTTTTTTTTAACAGTAGTTCAGCCTTTCTGCTTTGCCTTGGCAACAGGACCTGGAGGGATTGCCTGTTAGCTCTGAGATGGAGGCTGGTGTTCCATGGAGGAGAGCCTATTAGTGCTCTCCACTGGGATGCTCTTCTGATAAATAATGCAAAACTTCAAACCTGTGTCATGATGAGGCCACATTAACATGCCAGGCACGGTCACACAAACCAGAGCAGCTTGTCTTGGGCTGCACTGATTTCACATGTCCAGCAGCACTAAAGATGCACAGGGGGAATTTTTCACTCAGAACTTGTGCTGGATCACTTTAATAATTAAACAATTAAAATAGGTGAAGCACCTACAGAATCATCCATTCTACTGTCTGCAGCACTGAAGTTGGGATGAGCCAGTACTGGGCACAAGGCAAGGGCTGATGTGAACTCTCAGGGCTGTTCGTGTGCCTTGGATAAAAGCTGATACAAGTTCCTTGACATGCCAAACGACTGGAGTGACAGCAGCCATCGTACCCCAGGTGCCTGCAGAGAGAGGAGCTGATGTCTCCTGCTGTGCCCCAAGGTGTGCCTGCACCTGACCCCTCTGCAACTCAGACACTAGGTCAGATCTCCCACCAGTGCATGAGGAGCTGTGATACAGAAGAAGGAAAGGAATCTCATTCACTTACAGTGCTGTGATAAATTGCTGTTTCCAGTGGTCATCTCAGAATCTATCAGGATGGAAGTGGTGGAAGGTAAATGAAGACTTGGGGTGGTGATTGTAGCTTCTGGTACAGCTTTGGGGACGACTTCAGTGGTGTCATTGGCAGTGCCAGGGACAGCAGCGATGGTCGTGGTGCCATCAGCACGGAACACTGTGCTTGTGGAAACCACTTCAGGAGCTGCAGTGGTTGGAAGATCTGAAAACCAAAAGCAACAATGAAATCTGGTTAAAGCAAGTACACCAAACAAATCACAAATGGTGATATAAATCTGGGAAGGACTGCTGTGTTTAATGAAGGTAGTCAAACTATCAACAATTTCTCGTACAAAAATTATTTCCTTAAGTCAAGCTTGATTAATTAATACTAATAAAAAAAGCACTCTGTATTGAAAGTAGCTAAGAAGTTCACATACTTGAGGGTTTTTGAGAACCTCCTAAGATTCTGAATTTGTACCAGGAACTCATTGCATGTTAGGAAAATTACAATGAAGCCACTTGTCTCTTCGAGATACTATCAGCAACAACTGTGGCCTCTCCAGATCTGGTATCTATCTATGGATAGATATATAGATATCTAAATACATATAAGTATATATTGCATATCTAGATTACATAATCAATATATGAGCAATCAATTTTAATGGCTTATTGACTGTTCACACTTTTAGTGCTGGTCCCTAGCCCTTTTTCCCCCCCTTCCTGCTGTATCTTTTTCTGGTTAAGCTTTCCAAAATAAGCAAGCTTTCAACAAAGGACACCACGGTGCTGCTGTGCTCAGAGGGCAGCAAGGAGTGGAATACAGAAGTTGGTGTTTGTGTTTTCACCATCAGCAGATATATTCACTGTAAGTATGATGTTGTTGGGACAGTGAAATGGAGATGTGATTGTATTTACCTTTGTAGCATTTTTTCATGTCAGGACCCAGCCACATATTGTCAGGACAGGCACATGTGTACTTGGGGGAATGGGGAGAGATCTGAGGTGCAGGAAGACACAAGTAGTCACAGCCACCATTTGGCTGGGGGCTGAGCTCACAGGAATCTGGAGCTGTTCCAGGGTGGAAGAAAAGACAAGTTATTTTTCTAATTATTTATTTCTTGCTCTTGGCAAAGAAATATCAAATCCTCTGAAAAGACCTTCTCCTGCTCCCTACCTCAATTTATCAGGCTGCTTAAGCATCTTTACAGTTTGTATGGTGGAGTGGAACCTTACAAAGCACTATAAAAGCTTCCCAAATACATAATGAATGGGAAGCATCACAGTGACAAGAGTAACTCACTGTTATCAAAGATGCTAATTAAATAGCTATTAGCAAATTGCAGATTCTTCAATAAATGCTGCTGCTGAATTAATTATGTAGGAACTTCAAACATTAGGCATTGATTTCCCATTATTACCTATGCATTCTCTCTCATCAAGAACCATCAGGGAGCATTTCATTTGTCAGCTCAAACAAACCTGATTCAGGGCCATGACATCCTGAGGACATCTCTTACCTTTGGGCTGCTTTAATTCATGAAACACCACGATGTCATGAGGGTTATTGAGATTCTCTGCCAGAATGGAGATGTCCAAGCCATTGAGCCTGTTTGCACTGAAGATTGCTTCGTTCTCCAGGTCAGTCCAGAACACTCTGTCCTGCAGGGAATGCACATTCCTGACCTGGCCTGCTCAAATCCTGCTCGAGTTCGATTAAACTCCAGCAGTCACAAAGTGCACCATGTTCCTACTTTGGGGTACCTTCTGTTCACACTACTTCTGTCTGCAGCTTTTTTCTATTTTGGGCAATGTTCAAAAGCCCAGCACTCATACAAGTTTACAAAGTGCTGTGTAAGTTTGAGTAGCTCTGAGACTGAGGTGAGGGAGCAGAAATTTGGTAAGGTACAGAAAAGTTGCATCTGTATTGTTTCTGAACTGCTTTTTCTTTGTAAGCTGGAGTAGATCATGAGCAAAGGGCCACACTCCATACTAGAAACATTTGTTACCTTGCTGATTTTTTCCTCCTTTCCCAAGATAAGACCTGCATTAAACATGTATCTCTGGGGAGACCAGTGCCTAGAGCACACCTGGAAGCTGAGCACCTGTTTCTCTTTTATATTGCTATCTTTTGCATGGCATACTATGACTGAAGATACAGAACTAATGGTGGAAGAGGTACCCAGGAATCACAGTTACCAAACAGTTTAACTGCTTGGTCATCTGTGTGTGTTGCTGCCTCCTAAACCCCTGAGTATTTCTGTAAGGAAAGCCACACTGCTACACAAGGGCAGCTTAGCAAAAGCAGAAGGGTTGTCTGTTACTCTACCCAGCCATTCATACCTGGAAGGATGGAGAGAAATGAAATAACCTAAGAGATCCTTCCAAATGCTGCTGATGGGGACAGCACTAAGGAGCTACAATGACCTGCAGAAACCTATGCCCAAAGTCAGCTGCCCAGATATCACACACTTCACCTAGGAGGAATAAGGGATTTAAGGATGAGGGTTTTCCTGAACCAGAAGCCAACGGGACCTTTCTCTGCTATAACTTATCTACAGTGAGTGTCAAAGTTGAAGCCTTTGTTCCTCTGATCATTTAATGCACTGGTGCTGCATTAGGTAGGAGCATGAGGTAACACTTTGCTCTTGATTAAGGGCTTTAAAAACCAATTTCCCTGCTGAACCCACACGAGGTTAATCGGTTTCTATAGCAGCAACTGCCCTCACTGAGGTCTATGCTGTGCAAAAGGCAGAGCTTTTAATCAAGAGGAGCTCTGAGACCTCTTACAGGCTCTAGTCTGTTCTGCATCCGTTTTCCACTCTTACCTCAAACACTGCCAAGCCAAAAGGATGGCTCAGATCATCCACAGAGGAGATCAGAACTTTTCTGTTGCTGCCATTGAAATCAATGCAGGACAGTGAATGCAATTTGGAGTCTACCCAGTAGAGACGCTGATTCAGCAAATCTGGAAAGTAAAACACAATGAAGCAAAATTACATACAGCTCTTGCAACTCTTTTGCTCTTGCCCAGCATGTTTTTCCTGCTGGCAGCATGACTAATCTCTTTATTATTGGGCCTTTTTTTTTTTTTAACACTAGTTCTGATTTTGAATCAGTGCCCAGATATGCTGGGATAAGACCCTATAAATAAGATTAAAAAGGAGGAACATTCTGCTGTATGTGTGTGGGGAATGCCTGACTGACAGCCTTGTTACAATGAGGTTCTTTTGTAACCAGGAGCAGCAGTCTGGGCTTCCCAGATTCTCTCCATCAGTGCCCGAGTGCAAAGCTTCATCCCTCCCAAGGTTGTTCAGGCCTTGGCCTCTTGCTGGAGAACAACTACTGAGATTCCAATGAAACACCTCTCTGAGGGAGCTGTGACATTCACACGTTTTCAGTGAAGAAGAATCCTGGGTCCAGAAACCCTTCTTAAGCTGCAGGCTGGGAGAATCTGCTGGTGGGGACAGTCCTACCACAACCAGCCAGGTTTGGGGAGGGTGCAGGTAAGAGTGGGAGGAAAGGATCCAGTATTATTTGAAATGCTAAGCACTGCATTTCTCTTTCTGGAGCAAATTCCCTCATTTTGGATGGGATTCACTGAACAGAATGTAAGTGGATGAGAGCCAGCAAAACTAGGTTATATAATTAAACAAGTCATTAATTAATTTCTTAATTACTAAATGATAACATTATTTGTTCACAGCAGTAGCACTTCAGCAGTATGTAATGGCAGCTGCATTTCCTCCTCCAGTCTTGCCCCAGCCAGCATTTTCAAAGCCAAGCAGAGAACCTCACAGCTGCAAGCTGTTAAAGAAAGAGCTCCAAGTCCAGAGCAGGATGTTCCCTGCTGCTCCATGAAACCTCCTTCCCACTCTGCTCCTTGGTGTGGCAGTGAGGACCATCACAGCCCTCTGATGGGTTCCATTTGCCCTGAGCAGCTGGGCAGGCAGGGAATGGTGACAGGGAATGGGTTCTGCAGGCCCTGTCCCTTTCCCTGATGCACTGTGCATCATTCAGGGCAGGATGCTTACACTGCTCCTGAGACAGACCCAGATAAAGAGACATTTAACACCAAGGATTCAGATGCTTTTCAGACTTCTAAAGGGTTGTCATGGTTCTGGATCCACCCCCAAAATTTCCTTTTGCCATAAGGCACAATGACAAGCAACTCAAGGCTCCTGCAGTATCAGGTTCTGACTGCAGCAAGACTTCCTGTTTGTGCTACTGAAATAAGGGAATATTTGTGAGCAATAGTGACAGACCAGTTTAGGATTTGTGTGTGCAGCTGCCTTTGAGCATTTACAGATTTGTTTTCCTACTTAACAGTAAACCCAGATTTCCTTCATCCCCAGTGGGTGCTGTAGCTCTGACCTGGGCACTTACCAAGTGTGATGCCGTTTGGCCACTCGATGTTGTCAGTGACCAGCACCTGCCGCCCCACACCATTCAGACCGGCCTTCTCAATCTTGGCCTTGTCTCCCCAGTCAGACCAATACATGAACCTGAGAGAGGCAGAGGTAAGAAAGCAATAACCTGGACTCCAGTTAAGAAACCTGCACTGCTGGGAGTAGGAGGTGCCCTAAGGCTCTGTCTTTATTAGAGCAGTTAATTCTGCTGGTAGAACCACATTCAGTTCTTGGACTGGGTAATCTGCCACAAAACTTGCACTAGAAGGCAGCATCTCACCCCAATAACTAACCCCTGAAAACTCTCCTGTTATGCCTGTTAGGTACCTGGCATTCACTCATCCAAATAGCCCAAACACAAGTCAGACAGACTTCATTTCCCAGCACAGCCTCTGTGCCAGGACCAGCTCAGGCCCATTGAACACAGGAACTGGCCCTTAACTGTCTTTAACAGCAGGAACCTTGGCAAGGGTTGGTTAAAGCATCTCCACAGTCCCATTGCAGGATATATCTTAAAGGGTATCTAAAGTCCTGGTGAGATGAAACTACCCCAAGTTTGTCAGAGGGGCAAAAAGAGGACTGGAACATCTGTGTTGGCAAAGGAGTGTTTGTGGTGTTCACACCCACCTCTGTGTGGGATCCACAGCAATGGCTCTGGGCTCACTGAGGTCACTGTTGAAAAGTGTCCTCCTCCTGCTCCCATCTGCAGTGGCCACTGAGATGGTCTTGTTTCCAGAGTCTGTCCAGTAGATGTTCTTGTGGACCCAGTCAATGGCCAGTCCCTCGGGGGAGTTGAGCTGGCTGTCGATCAGGATCTCCTGCTCGGCCGTGTCACTCGCTTTGTCAATGTAGGCGCTGCGGGGACAGGAGGGCACAGGGTTCCCACACGGCTCCCAGAGCTGGGCCCAGGGGCAGTGTGGCTGACACAGGAACCCTTATGGTGCTCGGGCAACCTTCTGCTTTCCCCTGTAGCCTCTTATTTCCCTGTTCCCATATGGCAGCATTTCCATAGTAGGGAACTGTTCTTTTCATTGTTCTACCTGCTTCCTACTACAACTGCACAATTCAGGAAAACATTTGACTTCAGGCATGTTAACTTCAACAGCATTGATTTGTGGGATTTATGGACATTAAAAATATAATCTCCAGGGCTCTGCTAAACAGAGTTGAACTGAGCATGCAATAAATGTGCTTAAATGTACTGCAGAATTAGGAGCTGTGTAGCTAATTATGATTCATCAAAGGAATTCATGAAGCTGCATTAATTTGGCAAGTGATTTCACTAGATACAAACAAAATGTTCACTAAATATTAGTGGCAGCCTCAAAATCTTTCAAAATGATAATGAAAGGCAGCAGACTCCACATAGATGTTTCATAAATAACTGGAATGTTGCTCCCACAACCACACAGGCTGATTCTGCTCTCAATATCAATTCTGCTGAGTGAACTGAAATTAGTTATTCTGAGTTTGCATCGGTGTTTGTAGAAGCCTCTTAGAATAACTCAGTAAACTCAAAACAGTTATAAAACAGCAGGAAGTTTCTGCCCCTCACCCCAAACATTTGAAACCGTAAGATGCTTCACATCCTCTCTTCACTGCCCATCCTGCCTTTGCTCATGGAATGAGAAGGTGAATTGTATGGGAGCTGAGTTCTCCAATATCAGATTAGAGCCTTGGAACTGAAACCCAGGAATTCCTGACAATTGTACAGTCTGCAGTCAGGACTGGAATGGCCATGCAGAGTCAGCCTGGGTGACCAGCACACTGCTGCATCTTCCCTATAAGAATGGTTTTGATTTGTCTCTGACCCAGGAATGGTACCTCAAGGCTCCATGGGCATCTGACAGTGCTCCCAAGATTCCAGTATTGCAGCGTGACGAGCACCCCGTGCTCTCAGTGCACAGCTCCAGGCCAAGTAATCCCTTGCCAGTGGAACAGTTGTTCCCTGCTCCCTGCCTGTGCCTGCACAGGAGGGAGAGCCAAGAGGCTCCCACAGCTTCCACAATGGAAGGGCTCAAGTACAGGTGACATTTCAATTCTCCCAGTAACTGAATATTGTAAAAGATCTGACACCTCAAAAGAGACATCACCACAACAGGACAGGATTTGAAAAGGCAAGTGAGGTGACCATTATGAAAGATGAGATCTCTTGCTAGTGATTACCTCTTGTATCACAGTTTTCACCTTGCAATAGCCTCAACCACAGACTGCTTGTTCCCAGGGACTCCCAGCATATTTGCTGCTGGAGCTGGAGGAACAGTGCCTTGGATAATTCTCTGTGTATGAACTCACCCCTGGCCCAGACAGACCCAGTGAGTGCTGACAGCTTTCTTCTGAACCATCCCCCCACTTTCAGAGCCCCACAAGCCCCTCAGGGTACCTGCCCAGCTACTGGTGCTCAACACCCAGCACAGCCTGGCAGATATCCCTGCAGGACATGGGAGCTACCAGAGCCTGCAGAAACCCTGGCCTGGCTCCCACGTGCTGACACCAGTCAGTCTGTGCATGATCATTAGCTGAAATCCAGAGCAAACCACTGCAGAAGCTGCAATAGCTGTGCAAATCAGAATATACACAGGGGATTTTCAGGACATAAATTAAAGGCTTTTTTGGCTAAGCACACTCACAAGCCCCAGCACATAATAACTGTGATGGATGCCATAAAAATAGCTGAAGGAGGAGCAAGAATAAGAGTTACAGAAAGTGTATTGTGGTCAGGTGCTGTGAATTTAAATCCAGTCTACCAGAGACTTCAGTGGGCAGCAGCTTGTGTCTGTGCTGCTGCCTCCTTGCTCTCACCATTTGCCTGCTTTGTGCTTCCAGATGCCAGGTCCTTTGTGGCCTCCCATACAACACTCAGAGCATGGCACGCCTCAGCCCTGCTTTGCAGTATCCATGGTTCAGGAAACAAGAGCCTACATTTAACTGCACAAGTGCAGCAGGATCTGGCATTGATGAAATGTCACCCTGTATTATCAAAGAGATAACTGCACAAGCCTCTGATGTCTTTATCAATTCCCCCCAAAAAATTACCAAGTCTGGGCCCCAATAGGTAATCCCGTGAGGGCAGAAAAGCCCTCAGGTGCCCTGTACCCTGCACTGTTCTCTGGACTGCTTTAGGGGATACAGATGGAATGCAGCTTTGGGAAGGGACCAGCACACACATCCTCTCTTGCCCCTTACCTGTAGATTTTTCGGTAGAACAAGTCACACCAGTAAATTCTGTTTGTTGACACCTCCACATCCAGTGCCACCACGTTCTTCAGCATGGGAATGATACGGGAATAGTCCCTTTTCACCAGGTCTATTTTACGGACCTCATGGCGATTGGTGAAGATCAGGTATGGACTCTTGCCTACCACAGAAAATCAGCACATTTGTCACTTCAGCAGCTGTCCCAAGGGCTGGATTCAGCTTTCATTTCTCAAACAACAATGGAACTATCAGTCACTGATAGCTGTGTTTGTACAGAAGCTTAACACCACACTGGAAGCAAGGGGAAACTTGCTCCAGAGACGGGGCTGTCACCCACAGGCACCCCTGTGGTCCCTGGACACACGCTGGCGCTTGGATGGCCTGTTCTGCTAAGCCACAAGCAAAGCTCTGGGGAATGACCTCATCTTCAGTTAATTTCAGTGCAAAATCCTGAGCCAGATTTTGGTGACTTACAGCTGGGAGGGTGGAGGGGTGGCTCAGCTACCCTGTTTTAATCAGGATGTTTTCTACTACCACTAAATGTTTTTGCTGCACTGTTTTCAATAACACCTGTCAAGAGACTTTCTTTTCTAGTTTCAGCTTCAAACATCCAAGTAGTGATTGCAATCTTGCTCTGTACACTGTTAAAATATTCTGATCTGCATGATCAGTAGTTCTTGCCTAGAGACACATCTGCTATTGCTGCAGCAGCTCTGTGCTGCTCGCAGTGAAATATCTTTGCTTGCTTTGCGTGTTTCCTTTTGTTTCCGTTCTCCTGCCCCAGTCCTGTGAGTGTGTTTTCTTAACGGAACTGTGCTGTTGAGCAAGCAGAGTTTTAGTGCCTGTAGCACTGTCTTACCTACAGCTTTGCAGTTCTTGGACAGGGTGTCCATCTCGTATCCTTCGTAGCACTCACATTTGTAGTCTCCCTTGTAATTAATGCAGATCTGGCTACAAGCGTCTGGATTCTCACATTCATCTATGTCTGAAAGGAGTGTTTGAAACCCATCAATAACTTGAAATCAAACCATCTGTGATGGAGCAATGCTCAAGTGAATATAATCACGTCTCTCTATGGTGAAACACAAGGGACTGCTGTTTGCATGTCAATTACCTCCACACGTTTTTTTATCCAGAAGCTTGTATCCAGGCGGGCATTCGCACTCGTAACCAATCTTCAAATCTCTGCATATGTGTGAGCAGCCACCGTTGTTCATAGAGCATTCATTAACACCTGCAGGGGATAAACAGATCACCTATGACAAATGGGGGCTTTTAGTTGTGAGATTGAATAAAATTAAGAGACTTCCTCAGAAATTTTCCCATTTCTATCAGTTTTGGTACTAGCCCCATAGAGCACAAGTGCCTTCAGAGACAGGAAGCCTCCACTGTATCACTTTCTTGCTCTTTATTATTCCAAACCAACGCTGGGGGATCATTTGGACTCAAAGCTGGTGGCTGAATGAATGGGGAGCCCTGGGGATACAGAGTATGTGAGTCTCTGCATCTCATCCCATCAGAGAGCTGCTGCTTTGAGCTGTTCTGCCACATGTGAGAAACTTCCAAGGGACCTAAGGGCTCTCTCCAGCATTCTCCTCCTTCCCCATGCGCTGGTTCATGTTGACTTTTCTGAACAGTCTCTCTGAGCTTTAATAATTCATGTTGGGGGACTCTTATCTCCCAGGGGCCAGCTATTTTGAAATACTGTACTATTTTCCCATCTAGCTCCAACGAATGATCTATGTGAAAAATTCCAGAAAACGCTGAAATGCAGTCTGTCAGAGATACTCCATTAGCACTGAGATACAGTCCTCCCACAAACATGTCCCCCACAACAGTCTTTGCTGGCAGCCCCCAGCAGCCCCAGTGTGCAATTTATGAAGCAACAGCCCCCATCCTGTCCTGGGGCCTTTTCTAATCCAAGAGCACCTCTCTGATCCTGCTCTCAAGTGTGGAAATGAAAAACAGAATAAATGGATCCTTGAAAGTAGAAGTGAATGAGAGGTTGGGAACAGCTGGTTTCCTGCCAGAGAAAACATTTTTTCTTGTTGTAATTGACCTACAAAAGGTGAAGAGAAAGTTCTCTCCTTAAGGAAGACTGCTGAACAGGAGCCATGGGATTTCAGGGATAGTGGACTCACCAGAACAAGGAAAACTGATTTGCTCCAGTCTGTGTTGCAATTTAAAGGAAAATTATTAATTTATCTTTTACTTCTTGCTTGTTAGCACACTGCAGGTGAGCAGCACAGCAGAGCCATTAAACCATTGCTTTTGGAAGAAAATGGAAACAACCACAACCCAATTAAGTCAGTAAGACTGGGAAAATACCATGCCAGAAGGAATCAGTCTCAGCTCTGTGATGCTTTCACCTTCCTAGCAGGTACATATAGAGATATCAATACATAATCAATGGAGCAAGTTCACAAGGCTCTGAGAAGGTGTCCACAGTCCCATTGTGTGTTGTCACTGTTCAGTGACATTTATGGACAGAAATCTCCTATTCCTACACTTGCATGGGTCTGTAGCAAATTGGGTCATCAACATGCACAACTGCTTTCTGCAAAATACCACAAAGGCTCTTTTGATTAACAAGCAAACTCGCACTCAGGTAATTCCCATGGTTTCAGAGGTGCTCTGTGGAATGGATTTAGGGGCTGTAAATCAAGAGCTGGTTCACTTGCTGCACTTCTCAAGAGGAGCTGAGGAGGAGCTAGGCAGAGTCAGGCAGGAGGACCCTGGGCAGCTGCTGCTCTTCACCCAAACTTCAGCAGTATATTCCCTACCTGACTAAAATAGCCAAGTGTTGTCCTGCCTTCTGCAGTGCTTTTCTGGGGGACTCTCAGAGGGCACTGCAGAATTTAGCATGGCCAGACATACACACTGAGCTGGGGAGTGTGTCCTGCACCACTGCCTCCTGTGGGGATAACCTGTGTGGGGGCATTACAGTCACAGCAACCCACAGCACTGTGCCCTTCAAGAAACACCTTCCTCTCGGGGCTCTTCTCTGCTTCCCAACTCGGCCAACACCTCATTGCCAGCCCAGGGCTGCACCAATCATGGCACCATGACCACTGGGTTGAGCATCAGCCCAGCTGTGCCACTGCCCAGTCTCCTGTGACAAACTGGGCTGCCAGTTTTGCTGGGAGACCTCCACAGACAGACAACTGCAACACCCACTCAGAGAAACAGGGAGATGTGGATTAGTGGAAGAAAGCAAGGAAGCATGAGGTAGGAGCATCTTCACTAGGCATGCACACACTCTTCCTTGTCTAAAACAGGGACAGACTGACAGTTCTTCCTGAACAGGAGTTATTTAAGGGGCAGCCACTGAGCTCCATGATGTCATGGAAGGAGATGCCCGTTGGAAACATCTCTGCATTGGGGAAAACAATAAATGTATTTGAGTAATGCTGCAGATCAGGGCTGGTGCCCACAATGCCTGGTGGGAAAGGCAAGAGAGGACTGTCCTGGAGAGAAGGGCATGGCTCTGTGGCCTGGGCTCTGTTCCCCTGGCTCCATCAGCCCCAACTCTCCTGGCATTCCCACAGCCCAGAGCTGGCAGGACACTGCAGGGAGCAGCCTGCTGTCATTGCTGAGGGAAGCAGCAACAACATGTACAATCAAAACCACTACACTCAGAAATGGCTGAAGTCCTCTCTCAGGGGTTGCTGCCACTCTACATTGGAACATTCAAAGCATGTTTCCAATGCTGTATTTTTATGGTGTTATCATCATCTTAGAATTCAAATATAATTTAGGCAATGAGATTAAATAAAGTGGTCTGTGTTGTGAAGGACACTAGTATTTGGGGAGAGGGGGAATTCCTCATTCCTAGTCCCGTGCTCTGTTCATACATCCGTCCAAGAATAAAAACTGAGTGGAGAAGGGCACAGTTCAAACTTACAGATGATCAGATTAAGCTACTAATTATATTCATATGAAGGGTGATGAGAGAATAAAGGCAAGGAAAGAGGAGCAGAGTGAGAAATAGCATTAGCAGCTACATGTGGTTACACTCAAAGCTGTGAGCACCAGATGGAGAAGAGGGGAAGCAGTTACAACAGGAGCAACACGTAGAAGGCAAGTACTGTACCACATTCTTTCAGAGGCTCGTCAGACCAGTCCCTGCAGTCTCTATGTGAATCGCACACTTTGCCTCCGTCAATGCACTCTCCACTCTTACACTGAAACTTGCTGGGACTTTCACATGCTGACTCTGTCATGTGGGGCAAGAGAGGAAAGCAACTAAGTTAGATGAGGCTCGTGACAACAAACAGGCTGACATAAAGCTCAGGAGGGTGTCATTAGCAGAAATGGGATGGGATTAAGCAAATGAACATTGAGCCTGAGCATCATGCAAAGAACTTTTCAAGTCACGCAGTCTGCCTGGTCAGCAATTATCTCTCCCAAGCAATCCCACTGCCAGAATGGCTTAAAACTGTACAGGAAGCAGCTTGGCACAGCCCAGAGGAGCAGCAGGGGTCTCTTCTCTTTCCAGAGGCCACACAGCCCTGGCAGATTCACCCCATGGAGTAAAGAGGAGCACGTGTACCCACCTTGGACACAGCCGGCCTCGTCACTGTTGTCAGGACAGTCGTGCACCTTGTCACACTGCTTTGCTCCGTGGATACAGGTCCCATCACCACACTGGAATTCATCTGGCTGGCAGGTCACCAGAGCTTTAAAACAACACATTCAAGCATCAGCCACACAGAACTCAGTCATTTGTGTGGTACCTATCAGCCATGTCCCTCTGACACTGCTGGGGTTGCATCCTCTGTCAGCAAGTGTCAATCGGCTGCTTCCACCAAAGCAACAGAGGCAGCAGCTGCCTCAGCCACTGTTCTCCTGTGTCCCTCTGCTATCCCAGATCACCCTCTACATCCTTGGGAAAACAGCAACAAAGCCCATATGAGGGCACCCATTCAAAACAGACCCAGTTTGTGCCTCGGTGAAGCTTCTCAGGTGACACAGAACGAAGCAAGCAAGCAGCAAAACTCCCAGCAGTGGAGCAGCTCTGGGGGCTGCAGTCTGTGTGAGGCCCGGCTGCTTTCTAGCTGAGAGTGCACAGTGACACTGGGTAGGCAAAGGCAACTGCTCCTCAGCTCTCCTTCCTTCAGAAAAAATTACATTTCTGATACTTTTCAAAACATCTTTGGGCTAAGGCCCAGGCAAGAGACCTGTAGTGACTCTGCCAAAGTAGTGTGGCCACAGCAGCAATGAAGGCAGCAACGAGACACAGTCATCAGGCTACTGAATGCCCATAAGCCAAAAGCCCACTGGAAGGCAGAAGAGCTCCACTGCTCTGTGGTGTTTCCTGGGGTTTCCAGCCCTAAACACCTCAGCAATATCAGCCCAGTTTTCATGCCTCAAATTCATTTGTCCGAATCAGATTATAACAGACTCAAACCAGATCTGATAAACAACAAAGTTGGGGAAAAATATAAACCAGATACCTGGACTGACCATGATAAAAGCTGTCATATTTCCCTCCCCAAGTTAGAATGAATGAGAGACCTCTCTAGCTGGGACCAGCCCTGTTCTTACACAGGGTACAGGCAGCCTGGCAAAACAGGCTCCTCATTCCAGGGACATGTTTTGCAGCTTCCTTCTCAGGGGCCCATCAGATGTATTCTTAAAATCCTATTAAGGCAGCACACCCTGGAGAGCTCCTGATTCCAGCCTTTCCATCATGTGATTGTGTCCTGGTGTGGTCTGACAGAAAATCACTGCCTCTGAGTAGTGAGGGGAGGCCAGCACTGGTGTTACTACATGGGAGGTGAAAGCTGTCTGCAGACTGCCCTGGACAATTTGACAAACTGGTTCTAATATAAAAATGACTACTTTCAGATAACCCAGGAGAGCTGCAGACATGAAGTGAGCCAGCATGAATACTATAAAGTATTAGTTGCACAAAGACTCCACATTATTGGTGATTGCATCCCACAGGATGCAGGATCCAGGTTCATGACTGCATCACTGGACTTAGTTCTAGTGCATCTTCAGCCAGCAAAAGGCACCAGAGAAAGGAAAAGCCACAACTGCAGGGCTGGTGGGGTAAGGGAGAAACCCTTTCATTAGAAATAGACAGTATTCACATGAGAAAGGTTTGGAAATAGCACTGCTCCTTGGAGAGGAAAGCCATATGCACTATATTCATAAAAAGCTGCAAAGTGAGAAAAAAATCCCAAGCAATAAACACAGTTATAGGACCAGCTGTGCTGCCACGTTTCAGCTAATAAACCCAGGCACAGGAATGGGAAACCTCAGTGGGACATCTGGGACAGCAGCTCCAAACTAAGCATGTGGGACCTGCTGCTCTACCAAAAGCAGAAAAATGTAGGAGAGAAAGAAACAAAGCTGTGGTCTGGGAGAGTCACAGACCACAAGTCTGGCAGTGGCACCAAGAACTCCTGCAGGGAGGCAGAGTCACTTCTGCTTAAACTGTTCCTGGCATGTACAGCCACCTGCCTGGGGAAGCCCTGACCATGGAGAAAGCCTCCTCCACAGGAAACCCTGACTTCTGCCAAGCTAACCCTTGGCCACTGCAAGGCTTTTTCTGTTTCCTCGCTGAAAATTCCTTTGCCACAATTATTTCTTGTCTTCAGTTTGCTTCACCTTTTCTGTAGCAACTTCTATGTGTGGAGGTAGGATAGGATGGTCCTCCATTTCTGACTATAAATATTAACCCCTCACAAAAGTGTAACATGTAGTTAAAGCCAATGGGGTTTTGTCTGTTCTGGAGCAGAAACAGGTCTCCAGTTTATCAAATAAATCTGCGTGGCAAAACCTACAGATTTGGAAGACAGCTGTTATAAAGCCTATAATTGTCTTCAATTGTAATTTTCAAAGCTCTTCTAAAAAGCAGTTATAGCTAAATGCTAAGAACAGAAAGGTTTTTAATCCTAAAATGAATTAAAATTATGGAGAATTTTATAGGAATTGCAAAGACAGTGCTGCACAAGCACCATAAGACTGAGAGAAAAATGACAGCACAATTCTTAGCTCAATTGCTACAGAGACTGCAAAACACAGATGTGGGGCTGTACTCCACTGCACAAAGCTTTGCTTCAGGAAGAGACAGAAGTTTGGAGACCAGGATGGGTTTCCTGGCTCACTTCTCACTCCACCAGAGCTGTGGAAGTTCAGACCTTTGGGGAACAGCCCCTGAGCTTCTTAACAGACATCTAGAAAAGACAGATACAATAAGGGCTCTTACGGATTACAAAGGCATTAAAATGCATGTATGGAATTTCTATTTTTTCTGCACTTTTCAGGAGAATTCCATGTTATCCTGAAGTCGAGACACTAACCCATCTCAGCCCCACTGGCAGAGCTGACAGCAGGTTCCCATTAAGGCCATTCCCACGGCAAAGCAATAACCCAAGAAGAAGGAAGAGCTGTGCTGTTTATTTGCACAAGATGTTCAGAAAATTGCTGTGCCTAATTTGGAAGGTTTAAATCAGTGAAATCTCAATAGTTTTACAGCCATCTCCTCTGCAAATCAAATACAAATTACCAAAGACCTATATACAATGTATACAATTTGTCTACAAATACAAAACAAATTACCAAAGCCCTCCTAAATTAACAGGCACCCTCGAAGAGACACACTTCCCATTTACAAATCCTGGGCACAAAGCTGCATCACTCAAACTCAGCAGGTATATTCCAGACTCCAAACCTGACCCTCAGTTTCTTCTGGTTTCTGTTTTTTTTTTCCTTCCTCCCCAAAAAAGAAAATCGCAACATTTGCAAAATGCATCAATCCCATTTTATAGATAGGGAGACAGAGGCAGGAGAGTGTGAGGTCAGGTCTCAGGGATTCTGTTTTCTTGCTGTCAGTTGTAAGCATTATTTATTCTCCCTCCTGGATGCCCTAATGCAAGTTGCAAAGGACATCTTAAAATATAACCATTCCAGATTTGGAGACTAATAAATCTAACCTAATGTTCGTTTTATAAATATACATATATACATATTTGAATATATATGCTATGGAAAAAACCCCAGCCACTCAATGTTCTCACACAGCTTTCCTGAAATGACTCATTCCCTCCTATTCATTTGCTGTCTCGCTGCCAAAACCTGTTCACCAATTGTCACCCTTCATTTCTGCTCTACTCATTTACCAATCCAAAATGTTTATAACAAATGACGGGTGATGGCCTCATGACTTTTTTTTAAAGCATTAGCTCCCATTCCTCTGTTTATACTGCACAAACCCTATATGATCCCCATTTGCAAGAGGAGATGTAGTGGTGGGATCTGCAGTTTTAATCGAGTCCCATGTGCCATACCCATTGCTAAGGGGACAGAGCTGTCCCACACACCTGTGACTCTCTGCATGCCCCATGATACTGGTCTCAAACAGAGAATTTCTGGAGAGGAAAAGAATCATAAAGGTCCCTAAACTCTTCAGTCCAACAAATGAGCAATGACACTGAGTTTCCAGAGCTCCCAGTGTCCCTTTCTTACTGCAGGCAGGTGCACCCCAGCAACAGCTGTATTTAGGATGGAGAAGCAACATTAATTTTGGCTCTGACCCAGCCAACACATCAGCTACATGAACATCCAGTGCTGCAAGGCCTCTCCTGGTTACTACCTCAGAGAATCCCACCCATCTCACACACTGCTGTGGCACTGGGGTGCAACCAGAACCATGCACTCTGTGCAGAGGAGCACTGAGGTAGCTAAAACAATGGAGCTTTGAATCCACTGTTTCCCAATCCACAGGATTGAAGGCAGCAGAATCAGCTCACATGCTTGTTTCTCTCAGGTATCAAACTGCACATTGTGTTGGACTGAGATTTTCTGGAAAGAGACCCTTATTGTGCTAAATATCCACTACTCAGAATTCTCTCAAGCCACTTCTGCCACATTTCCCCCTTTCTCCACTGGTTGTCAGCACCGTGCTGTGCTGCAGTGGTGTCCAGCTGTGTCCTCTGCCCTGGGAGCTGCCTCTGGTGCCTCTGGAAGTGCTGCTGGCTGAGGCTGCTCTGCAGCTCAGGGAGGCTGGTGGAGTTGTGCTCCTTCAGGCCTCATGGCTCTGCAGTTTGAGCTCAGCTGAACATGGCTGGTGCCTGTCACACCAAGGAAAGAGGCTGGGAAACAGTGGGCCCTCAGCCTCTGGAAGGTACATGGGCACAGTCCCACTCCTCTCACCCAGCAAAATGTCAAAATAAATGGGGCCTGTAAAAGACTTAAGACAAGTTTGAACAAGGATTGAAATTTAAGAGGCATTTCATCAGAAAGCACCATCAGCGAGCTGCTCTCCTCTTTCTCCATCTGACAATAGAAGGGAGCTCTCCCTCTATTTCCCTCTCCTGAGCTGTCCTAACTCAGCCATCCTCTCAGGTTGCTGTCACTGCAGGGAATGCATCCCCTGGGACAGAGATCAGTTCTGCTGGAGTCCCCTGTACCAGACACCAGTTCTTCACCTTTATAACACAGCCCTTGCCACTGCCTCCTGATTTGGAGGGGACACGGGTACAGGACTGCCCATGGGAGATCTCAGAATGAAAACAGGCACCAAAGCACCCAGGCTGCCCCAGCCAGCAGTGCCTATCTCCAGCAGCTGAGCTTCTGCATGGCTTTCCTGAAACAGAGCCAGGAGCCAGCTTTGTCTCCTGACTCCATGCTCCCCGTGATCCTTCAGAGCCTGGCAGTACTGCCTGGGTACCTGCTGCCCAAGAGCTCTGTCAGCAACTTTAGCACATTCTTGGAGATGAAGGAAAAGACAGCCTACCCAATCCACCCCTCCTTGGGAGGGGTTGACAGCCTTGTACCCAACAGCCAAAGCTGCTCTCTTCCTAACAAAACATTTTTGGCTTCTCCTATTCAGCCCTTGCCTCTCTTAAAATAGTCCTTGTCTGTTTTAAAGGCACAGCAGCTCCAGAGTAACCTGTGTCTCATCCCCCTGCTGTCCTGCAGTGCAAACAGTAGTGTCCAGGATTCACTACATCCTCTTCTTGTTAAAGAAGCCACTGAATTTATATCTGCTTCTCTGCGTGGAAGAGAGTCTGATCCCCAGCTCCTGGAAGGGAGTTCCCTCTCCCACACAGCTGCTCACCAGCCTGGCCTTAGTATCATCATGGGGATGAAAAGATGTTGCTGGCAAAAGTGATCAATTTTCTTAGATACCTTGCAAAAATCCCAGGGTTTGCAGCTAGTTGCTGCCTTCCTCGCCAGAGGTGGCCCAATGTCAGAGCTGCTAAATATAAACAATATGTAAATATTTAATTTCAATCTTGTCATTATGAATATTCTAGCAGAACATTTTGCTCTTGATTTTTTCTCTCTCCCTCCTCAGGTAAGTGACCAGCTTGAACAGTTTAGTGGCTAAAAATGGATGAAACATTCAAAATACCACACATACCAACACCAGCATGTTAAACGCCTAAAGCCAGCTGAAAAGAAATTCATTATTTATTTGCTCTATGTCTTCATCAAGCCAAGCTCAAAATGTATTTCAAACGGGATTCTTCAGAGGTACTTCTCTTGACTGCCTTGTTCAGTACACTCCAACTTCAGAGGCAGAAAATGAATTATTTTTTCTGTTGATCATATATTCCCTTTAGCACAGCAGCTTCTAACCTCCAGGCTGTGACCCCACCATGCAGCCTGAGGGCTTTGAACATTTTTCCCGTTTTTCACTCCTTGTCTTTCTAGTGAAACAGCTCTATTCTGAGGCACAGTACCATCCAACAGCTCTTACACCTCCTCTATGGATTCTCAAGGAAAAAGCACAAAAGGAGTGTGGAATACACCTGACCCTGCTGGGCTGGGCACCCAGCCTTGTCATGTGGGACACAAGCGCTCCTTGTCTGGCACAGCTGCTGCTCAGACATCAAAGCCTTGCCTTCAAACACAGCCCGGAGCAGCCTCCTGACCCCTCCTCGCCAGCCCAGAGAGCCCTGGTCCCTGCAGACACTCACGGCAGTCCTGCTCATCAGACTTGTCCTTGCAGTCCTCGTCCCCGTCACACTTCCAGTTGAGGTGGATGCATTCTCCGTTCCCGCACTGGAACTCGTGGGCCGCGCACGTGTTGAGGGCCTTGGCGTCGTAGCCGCACCTCTCCATGGACTCGTCCGACTGGTCCTCGCAGTCGGGCTGGTTGTCGCACACCCACGGCTCCGGGATGCACATGCTGTTGTTGCACTGGAACTCGTTGGGGTTGCAGGTCAGAGGGGAGCACTTCCTTTCATCGCTGCCATCCCCGCAGTCATTGTCACCGTCACACACGAAGATGATGGAGATGCATGACTTGTTACTGCACTGGAACTCGTTGGGAGAACAGGCTTGGGAATAAAAACAAACAGGTGAGAATAAACAGGTCTCCCACCCAGCCCTCACCGCTGCCCCAGCTTTAGCACATTAGGGATGTCTGAGGGCAAAGGCATTACTACAGCTGTCCTACCCCAAAACAGTTCTCCCAGTGGTTCCCACGTGGCAAGGAGCCAGTGAGACCCCGGTGCTCCTCAGCTGTGCCTCAGGATGCATCCTCCAGGGACCAGGGGCAGCCCTGGGGAAGGAGGGGCAGCGGGGCTGTGGGAACTGAGGGTGGGAGAAGCGGGGACAGCACTGCCCTGGCACTGAGGAGCAGCCAGGTGAGCCCCGGGCGGGAGCAGCAGCATGGAATGGGAATGGGAATAGGAATGGGAGGGAGGTTGCAGGGAAAGGCTGGGGCCGTGCTGGCAGCGCCAAGGCTCCGCTCGGCTCCACGCTGACATTACCAGGCTTCCTGACTTTCATAAGCACTGAATCAGGTTTCAGGATTTCACAGTATGCCTGGTTTTGGACATATTAAGTGGGATGTGTAGGGTAAATATTTAGTGAGTCGAGCATCAATTTAGCTGCAATCTGCCAGTAAGGCCCTTTACAACACGCTGAATGCCTTCCCTGGAAATCACAACTCAACATTAACATACAAATGAGGCGCTTGTCAGATAGAAGCTGAGTGGAGCACACTCCTCTGCAAGCCTAATGGACAGCTGAACCAGAGATGCCTGCTCAAATTAAACTTTCAGGTACTCCAACAAAGTGCAGTTTGCAGTCACGTTATTCCATCAAGGTGTGGGAGAACCAAAACCACGGAAGAAATTCTCTGTAAGTACTTTACTCACTAAAGTAAGTAAAGGTAGTTACTTACAAAAGTAGTAGAAGTAGTTACTTACAAAAGAATTATTCTTCTGCAGTTTCAGCCCTCAACAGGGAAGTTATGGCTTCGATAAATTACAAGTACAATAAATATAAATGCATATAAATGACAGTAAGCTTTTTTTTTCTTTTTTACATTGCACTTGGGAATCTCTTTGTCTTCAGAAGCAGAACTACTTACTGCCATATCTGCAGAGCCCCTACATTAAAACACACAGTTTAGATGGTACCAATCACTGCAATGGCAATTGCACCTGGAAAGCAGCAGAATCCCTCTAAAGGACCTGTCATATCCCAGATTTTAGCCAGTGACAGGAACCCAGTGGGATTCTACTGCAATATTATGACTGGTTTATACCTAGGAATAAAGCTGTATTTATCCAGCAATTAAGAACATGTCCACTTGCACAGATTCCTAATTATATTCTGTCTGGCAAAGTTGCTGGGCTCTGTCTGATAACCTAAGCAGCCTCTCATTTTACATCAGAACATGAATACACACACACATACACACATATATATATATATATATACACCTCTCCTCTCCTGTCCTGCTGCTCTGTGCCATTTAGTCCCAGTTTTCCAGATGTTAGAGCACAGCAATCCACCTAATTAGAAGAGAAAGAGGATTGCTTTTCTTGCTGCAATGCTACCATGCACTGGCCAGGACCCAGGCTCCCTCCAGCAGGGAGAAATGTTAAAGAGAAATCTCAGCTGCCCCAATCGACACCAATCACAGAACGCAACAGAACGAGGCACCAAAGGAGCTGCTCGGGCTCCTTCTGCACTTGGTATTTTAGATACTGAGGTGTCCTCAACCTTTGGAACAGCCACAGTTTCTCCTCTCTGAACAGAAGGAACTGAGATCAGAAAACTAATACTAGGAGGTGAATCTTTCTCATAAGGACCTGAAATACAAGCACAGTCTGGTGGAGCAGCACCTAAAAACCTTCCTCTTTTGCATGGCAAAATTGAGACCATTAAAATGCTCAGAATATCACCCAAATTCTGCTCTTTATCTCCATTCAGCAGAATTTTCTATCCTTACCCCTAGAGATAACTAGAAATCATCTATTAACCCTACTGATAAGTACACAGCTATATAACTTAACACTGTCTTCAGAGGAGCCATTATATGGAACTGCATATGGAGCATTCCTCCAGAAAGTGGAAATTCAAGGTAACAGTTATAATCTTAGTAATCGATTTAAAAGCGATAGTGGGAAAACAGGAATATTTCTATGGCTATATACAGCTTCTGTAACAGATAAAGGCTAAGAAGAAATTGCTTTTTGGCATTATTTTGATGAATCTCAGAAACAGATCAGAGAGCAAAATCTTGCATAGTTCTTTGATCCCTAATGTTTGGGCAAGATTGCAATGATTTGCACATTCCACATGTCCATAAATTTCCTTTCCACCAACTGTCATGACCCCTCTTTTCCCCCTCGTTGTTTTCCTGGTCCCAACTCCACCCCTCCTCCTGTTTGTCCATATTTCCCTTTAGAAATTTGCTGCATTGGCAAATTAGTGACTGATAACACAGGAGGGTGATACAGACAATGGAAGTTTGCACAAAAGCTCCTCCTTTGCACCTACAAATCCCAGTACAGATATAAAATTACTGATAACCACAGCCAGAAAGTAGAAGCAGTTCAGCTTTTATAACCTCTCATGAGGACCTTCTCAGTGAAGCATAGGAATTGCTAGCTAGAAAAAAATGCCTAGTCATGATTATTTTATTTCTTTTTAAAAATTAAGTTCGTGTGATGCCAGCACTAGAGACAAGCTCTCTCTCCACGAACAAGCCCAGCAGTTTGGGTAAGTGTGGGAGGTAACTCCCCTCTCCATCCCCACAGTCCTTAGAGGGGATCAGGCAGTTCCTTCTGGGTCACACCTCCTCCAGCAGAGCTCCATCCACCCCTCCCGTGTTCTCTGCTGCTGCTGCCATGGGAGGGCAGAGAGCATCCCAACAACCTTCACCCTTCCTCATCCTCCCCAAGAGCTGAAACCATCCAGGCATGGCAGGGTGAGGCCGAGGCTGATGCTGCTGCCGGGGTTCTGTGGCACCGCCTGGCACCAGAGCCAAGAGCACAATAAATAAAACACTGCAAATATCTCACCCAGCACCTGCAGGGATGGGCACGGGGCAGGAAAGCCCCAGGGACAGTTCACATCCCCTTCCATAAATCTGTCAGGGTACCTCGCAGTCCCATCGCCACAGTATTTCATTGCCTCCAGAGCATTTCAGTAGAAAATGTGCCAATAGTAATTAAATGATCACTGGGGTATTTTTTGACTTGAGCAATTTGTTTGTATTCTCCAAATTTGCTACCTGTCCTATTGTAGGCTGATTCACTCAAGACCAATGAATCAAATAATAATTTGCTTTCTTTAGCGCAGAAGAAATTAATAAATGTTGTACTCTGAGGTACAAAACCTACTTCAAACATGAGTGATCCCAATAGAAATCTTGAAAATGTTTGTCACAAGGTGTTTAATCAACAGCCTTCAAAGCATAACTATAACATCAGTTTACTGTACAGCACTGTAATGTGTAAAGGTTCTTCACAGTTTGAGGAAATAAAACATCACACACAAATTATTATGTAGATGCGATTCTGCCTGTAGATAAAATATACCAGAGGTATTCTGCATTAATTTTTGCCCTGTGCTACGTGCCAATATGTAGAGCACAACTGTCACAGTTTTTGCCTCAGAGCCTGCAGCTGCACTCTTGTCACTTCTCTTGAGGAGAGTGCAGCAGAAGCAGCCTTGGGATAGAGGAAGTTAAAAATAATAAAATAACAGAAGATCAGAGAGATTGCAGTTGTGGAGTTAGTGTTTCAGTACTGGCTGGTTCTCTTTAGCCCAGAGCCAGGATTTAACCAGAGGCTTTAGTGGGAGTCTGGTGCAGTGGGGACAATCTTAGCACAGGCATGGCACCAAAAATTCAGATAATTCTGCCACATGCTTTTTAAGTGCTTTTAGAAAAAAGCAGAATGCTCTCAAGATGTAGAATTCTCTAAAAATACAGGGTGCTCATTAAAAACTGTCATTTCAAAAAATATATATTTTTACATAGCATTTCTATATGGACAACTATACCAAGCATGGATCCTCAAATCAGGATAAAATTGAAAATCATTACTGGGAGCTGGAAATTATGTATAATGGACTATAACTGCTGTCATTGCTAATCTCTAATTAAAGATTTTATAGCTTTTCAGTAAGTCTCAGGTATTTAATTCATCTCTGCTCCAAAAGAGCCATTTCCACTTGAAATTACATGAATGGCTTAAAGAATGATAATTATTTGGTAAAATTTGTGGTAAAGTGGATAGCAGCAATTATCCACTGATGCTGAAGACAGGACGATAAGATGAATTATTATACTGTATTTTTCTGACATTGTCCCCAAAGCAACTTAAAAAAAGGTGCCTGAAAATTTATGGTTTTTTTAAATCTGATAATGGATCTTCTAAAGCAGGCAAAGGATAATTTTGCATACCAACATTTGCACCAGAGAGGGAGAGATCTGCTGTTGATTCATGGCTGCTTCAACACTGGCAAGAGAGGCTGCTGGACTTGAGAAATTCTCTCAAGCTCTCAGATTTAGGATTTGAGTTCTGCAGGGCTCAGGGGTGGAATTTCTGAGCTCCATCTGCCCAGGTTTTCAGTCCCAAGTGCAAGCCCAGCTCCCCCAGCCCACAGGAACCAATCTCTGAGCTGGGCCATGGATAAAGAGGTCACAGAGTACAGACAGGGTAGATTATGTTGGAACTCCCAGTTACCAGCACTGTCAGCATGTTAGTTTTGCTTAACTAGTATTTATTTTCAGGTTTAATTCTGTCTAAATTATTTATTTTGCCTGCAGTCAATTGCTTACCAAATACCTCAATATTTCATACAGATCTTCTGTCAAATGCCAGTCTTTAAAGCACAGATTCGTGCCTGGAAGGACAAGTTTCCCATGGAAAGCTGCCCTCCAGGAAGGACAGCCAAAGAGATGGAGGTAAATGAAGATGACCTTGAAGCTCATTGCTCTGAAAAAATGACAGGCCTCCCATGGAGGGAATAATGCAGTGGAATTGCAGCCTCACTCCCACCAGTGGTTGTTGCTATGGTGATTGATACCGAAAAGCCCATCTAGATGGAGGCTGCAGAAGGAATTGTAATTCCTGATATTGTTCAAATCACTAATGGAGCTAAGGAGCCATCTCACACACTCCTGCAAATTAATATTTGCATGTGCTGGCTGCCTTTGTCACACGCTGCCCTCAAACACAAATCAGTCATTTTCCATTCTCTGCAGCAGTATTTGCATAGTATTAGTTAATTATAACCCAGCAACAAGATGCCAAAGCCCCTGCTGACAAATAATAGTTGGTTCAAAAATGTATTTGGTGATTTAGAATGTATTTCCTGAGATTCATATATTCATTCCAAGTGGTTTAATTATCTGGAAATAGAATTAATTATGACCCCTAATTTGCAGAGAGAAGCAGTGTATGCACAAAGGTATGCACACTCTGCACTGTCTGTCTTTAATTTCATGTATGTGCAATAAGGTTGCAACTCATACCTGCAGTCTCCTCAATTTTCCTTCAAACCAGGAAAGGGTTAGGAAGTTTATCAGATGTTCTTCTGGCTAAATGACTGAAAATTACCTCAAAATAAGGACAAGTGAAGCCAGTGTAGAGGGTTTAAGGGTAAAATAAAGCAGCTTGAAAGACAAAAATGGATGGTCAGAACACCAAAGGTTAATACTGTCCTGCTTTTGTGACAATCCAAGACACGCCACAGAGATCTAATGAGGATAAAAAAATTATTATTACTCTTTTATATTCTGACTGGAATATAATCAGCTGAATCAGACTGGAGATGTTTAGTACTAGCCAAAATTTAACAGGAAAACAAATGTGCTGTGAAGTGTCTAGTAAGTTTCTTTCCTGACTTTGAAAATTGGAGCCCGTACAGGACATGACTTGCTTATTAAAATGGCAATTTTACAAATTACACCAATTTGGCAAATCTCTCAGAAACATCTGACATTAGCCATTAAACTAACATCTGCTCTAATATTATCACACAAAATTCTGTATTTCTGAGGACTATATGAACATTCAGCAAGCAGAACAGGGGCATTCCTGAGCAGGGCTTCATCCTGGGACAGGGCACACAAATCCCACATTTCTGCACACACAGACCTCTTGGATTCAGCAGCTCTCCCTGTGGTTATGAATTTTCTACACAGGATTTCTGTGCACAGCATTTTCTGCACAACCACGATTTAATTTTGCCATTGCAGAGTTTAAATCACAGATGCTTTGCCAGGAAAAGACAATCCTTGGATGTCACCTTCCACCCACTGGGCAGATTCCCACTCTGTGCTCATCTGCTGACACAGAGAAAGGACCTGCCTGTTTTCCCCACTGTTTTCTGGTTCCTTATGTCCAGCTCAGGAGAGACTTCATCAGAATCCTAAAAGCCACACTCCAACCACACTGGCAAATGACAGCACAATTGAGTTCATTCTTAGGAAATGTGGGAGAGGCAAGGAATCCCAGCCCATGGCCCCACAGCCATGTCACTGGCCTGCCACTTTCTTCTTCCCCTTCCCCATTCCTAAGCACAGGGAAGATACCAGATTAACCAGTGGGAAAGCTGAGCCATTTCCCCAGAATCAAAGAAGTCATTTATAAGTTGCTGCCATAACTAAGCAAGGAATCCTGGAGTTGCTGACTCACAGATTTGAACTCACTTGAGCAGTGAGGGACAAAGCAGAGCATTGCAAGGAGTGAGGTCAGTACCCCATAAAATTTCCATTTACTAATTTACTTTGCTTGATGGGAACTGCCTGTAAGAGGAGATATTGCTTATTGCAGTTTGCTTCACTATTAAACATTCACTGCATTTGGAACATGCACTATTAACTCTTCTGGAGCACAGACAAAACAAGGCAAGGCTGAGAGCTTTGCCTTCTCAACTCCTCAGTTTACCAACCATGTCTCACATTTCTCTAGGAACAGTGATCCAAAGTGAGCTTGAATGTAAGTTCAATAACAATTAAAAGATGCTTTTGAAATAAAATGGTTTGCAAGACAACTGATCTGAAAGGAGAAGTACCTTAAAAAGAAGCACTGAGGATGCAACAAGGCGATTGGCAGAATTTGGTATAGTCCCATTCAAGGTTATGACTGTAAGTACATCCTATAATGACCAAGTCCATAAACACAAGAGCCCTGTGGTAATTTTGGGAAGGGGAAGGGAGAGACTGACAGACGGCTCAGCCCCTGCCTGTTTTCAGTTATGTGATAATTAGGAGGCACAGCTATTGTGTGATGTAGGCAATGTACCTATGTACCCACAGTTCCAGAAAAGAATGGCAATCATTTCTCAAAAAACAGTAATAGATTTTCTACTCAAATGGAAAATTTAATCACTGAGTGACACTCACTGCAATTAAACCTGCAAGGGTCGTGTGCTGACTGTGCTCACATTATCAGCAATGAGATTTCCATGGCATTAGGATTTGCCCTGCAGTTTCTATGACTTGGGAGCAGAAAACAGCACTTTCCTGGATTTGGGCTGAGATGAAGACTCACATGTTTAACATGAGCAGTTATTTTAAAGTTATTGGAACAAAGAAGGGTAATGAAGTGGTGTTTATTGTGAGCTAAACCTTTCTCATTACATTTTATCTAATGAACAAATTTCTTTGCAAAGTAAAAGAAAAGTTAATCCAACCCTTATATCATCCTCTATGAAAAGAGTATTTCAGCCACTAAGATGACTTTCAGATTAGTTTTATCTGTTAATATGACTCATAAACCAACTTTTTTTTTTCCACTCTTGCATCAAACATGACATGGTCCTTTCCTGCGTAGGACTGTGCTGAGTTCAGGCTACTGATTTTGATTTAGCCTTCAGATCATATGCTCAGGAAGCAGAACTGTTAATTAGTGTAACACATATGTACTGGTGGCCACTGCAGGATGCAACTCCTACCCACATATCTGCCATCATAACATCATCACTGGCACTGCCAGCTACAGAAGATTTCCCTGAATAAAACTAAACAGATTCTTGCTTTTTGGATGAATAGGCTCAAAATTATAGCTGTATTCTTATGAAGAAAGCACTTCAGGGACATGAAATAAAATTACATTTGGCAATAAGAGATGTAATTCCTTGACTGTTTCAACTCTAGGAGCTCTATCTGTTGAAAGACAGACTACCCAAAAGATAAACATAATTACAGGCCAAATCTTGCTCCTCTGCCAGTCTGAGGTGAGATTGGAAAGAAGAATCAGAGCCAATGTCACCAGCTAAAGTGCAGAAAGAGCAGCAGGACAAAGCTTGTGTGGGTGTGCACAGGTGTCCTGCAGTCCAGCACTACAAAGCTTTACTTTTAATTATCCACAGATCTTTGTATAAAAGCAGCTCTTTCAGTGCCTCTTCCAGAGCCCTGGGAACAATGATCCTTTGGGGTGTGAAGGACGTGTCTGTGTGGGGTGTGTGCTCGTGCTGTGCTTTGCATCCCCCCTTTTCCCTCACACTCCCTTCAGAGGAACACTGCACAAGTACCACTGCTGCATTGTCTTGTTTTCAGATTGTGTTTTCATCTACTCTGCTTCAGAGAATAAATTATTCATGGAACACTGATAGGGACAATTTCTCTGTGAGGAGGATCAGCACAGGGCCACCCCCAAAGCCCCTTTCCGTGCTGGAAGCTCCATTTACAGATGTGCCACACGTCTTCCTTTACAAACCTAAGCTCAAGAGACAGCAGCAGGGAAGGCAAAGCCATTTTGCCCTCACCCTCTGCAGGTAGAGCCCTGCCACAGCTTGGGCCACGGCTTTAGGGTTTAATTCTGGATTTACACAATGACTGTCTTACCTCTAACCTAAGTTCACACACTGTTTAATTATGTTTAATTACCACGAGCATCCGATGTATTAAAAATGCAACTACCTTCACTTTTCCTGTCAGCATGCAATTAAAAGTACGTCCCAATCTCTTTTCTTTCTTGCCATTTTGTTCTGAAGGAACTCAGGACAAATGTGATTATGGGCTGAGATTTTTCCTAAATAACAATGGGGATTTTTCTGCAAATTACTAGTGCTTTTGAAGGAGCTCTAATACCTTAAGCAGTGATAAAGTGGCAGCTGTACATGTTTAATTTCTGAGGGCCAGGGCATAATGCACAAACATTAATCCCTCCAGCTGTCCAGTAATTAAACATCATGTAAAGCCCAGAGGATATCATTGCTGTGCTACCTTATCTTATTTATGAAGGACTTGCATTTGTTAAATCTAGCAATTCTTTTTTTTTCCTTCTTGGAAATAACTGTAAATTCTTCCACCATGGCAAGTGCACTGAAGCTACAGCTACCCTCTATAAATTGCCAGGAATTTCAGACCAGCCATGTTTCTTTTCATCACATACTAAAAAATGAATAATGATAGTGGATAAATATTTCTTTTACAGGCATGACTGTGATGCTATGGGCTTTAACCCTGTTAAAATTATTGGGTTTCTCAGGAAGAATGCATGGCAAAATCTGATCCTTTGGGTTTGATGTCCCTCTGAGCTGACTGAGGGACAGCACAAAATGAATGTTAATTCATTAACAGGCAATGAACAGAACTAACTTTGACAAAAGCACACATTAATCAAACTGCAATGAAAGATAAAATCAGTGCTACATTATCACCAAGTTAAAAGGTTTCAGGAGGATCAGTGGAGATCTGGAATGGACTGGATCAGCATGGTAAAATCCCAGTAGGGAGCACTGGAAGTGTGACTCATGCAAAATACAGGTACCTTTTACTGCACAAAGAAGAAAACAGTGCTAGGAAAACATGATGCTCTCTATAGTTACAGGACAATGATAAAAGATGATAAAACAATTTAAATTTCAATAGAAAGGTCACTTCATGTGAACGTAGGTGCAGGAGCAGAGTGGGGGAAGGTGACTTTAAATCAGCTTTGCAATTTCCCTCCTTCAGCTGGTTCATCACCAGGTGGATCTGCTGCAGGGATGAACAGCTTTAGCCTGCTTTAAATTCTGCCTTCAGCCAATGGCTCTCAGTTGACCTGAAGGCTGTTAATCAGGGCACTGGCAAGAGCTGACTCAAAGTTTTCTGCAGTTGGACCTTCAAAGAAAAGGACCCCTCACTTGGAGGGGCTGCTGCTTTTTATGGAGAGTAATCCATGAGCCTGGAGCTGTGCCAGGAAAAGTGGAAGTTCACCACCTGAGGATCTAAATGATCAATAAATGATCTATATACAAGGGAAAGCCTGGGAGCTGCCATTGCAAGGACATATTACAGCTGAGCACACCTATGCTTACTGTAGTTTCCCTTATGAATTTACAAAACTTTTATCCAGTTTGTTCACTTTTAATCTGGCATATCATCATATCATAAGGCTGAAAATCTAGACCTAATACTGAGATACATGGTCAGCAGTGAAAAGCCTGAAGACCAGGGTCCAAAAGAAGATGCTCTGGGTAATGGGGCTGTCACTGGCATGAGACTCCTGCAGGAATTCCTGGCTTTCCCCTCAGCCAACTGCACAATGTCAGTATGAGTTTGTCCACTGCCTGCAAAAGTTCCCCAGGATCACTGTCTCTGTGCTACAGTTTAGCAGAATAAACCATGGTATGGATAAATAATCTGCTATCAATATATCAATGAATACATCATTTCACTGCATCTGACTGTTGGGAAAGGGGAAAATGATGCACTTCCAACTCCTCATCTGCAACACACAGTTTCCATATTGAGAACAACCAGTGACACAGCCAGGACAGATGGGGCCAGAGTCTTGTTCTCTGTGAGCATCCCAGAGTCCTCTCAGGAGGAACATGCGTGCATTAAAGGGGTTCAGTGACATTTCAGCTGGTACAGGATGGCAGCTCTTCTCTTCTAAAGCTACCCTCAAGTCCTCTCTCCCTTCCTGAGCAGCTGACAAAACGCTGCTTACTGTTTCTCTCAGCAGAGATTTAACAAATTCTGCAGTAGTTAGCAAAGTCCACACAGACCCCGAGTTGTGTTGCTTTAATTACAGCCTCTCATATTTAATTTCTCTTTTAGTCTCAGTAAACACATTCCTAAGCTTGTCCAATCCATTGTGACAAAGGCTGGGTGCACTGGGAGCGGAAAACTTTCACCAGGGAAATAAGAAGGCTGCCAGCACTTCCAAGCCAGCAAATTCAAGACTGCTAACCCTGACCTATGACTACAACACACCTGGTATTGTGAAGACTCAAATTACTTCTGCCCCAAAAACTTAAAAACAAGATTTTTCTTTTATGTAGATATTTGCATTTTCAGAAATTGTTTGTGCACTGGAAGTCAGTAGTGTTCTTAAAGCCTGTCTGTAGGAAGTCAATTATTTAGGCAGACGGTCACTTAACTACCTATGTGCAAGGATTAATACCTGCAATTAATCCCTGGTGCAACTACAGCCTGTGCAGACAAATCTGGATTCCTGATCACTGGTGCTTTATCCATTGCAGGTAAAAGAATTTTCAGTTTCCATTGCTTCCTTGACAAGTTCTTCCACAGGGAGAAAAGGGCAGAATTTTGTCTCCTCACTCAGATTCTCTACTTTTGTCCTTGAGATTCTGACCAGCTGCTTTCTCCCCCAGCTGCCTATGCCAGTGTCTGCACTGGATACATTTCACATGGATTCAAAAAGCAACATCATTCTGAGAGGAAAAATCCAGCAAGAATTACAAGGTTCAGAGCAGTAGCTGCAAAGGAAACTGCTGGAGGAGGAAGAAACATAACACACCTACGCTGTTCCTACAGTTGTGGGTGATCCTATACCATGATCATTACTGTCCTCTCCTGCAGGAGATCTTCCCTTAACTTGGGCTGTGAACATTCTGACACAGGGACAGGTTCTTGCACAGCCTCAGCACAACCAAGCTTTGCTCCTGGATACCAGCACAATCTTGTCACTTGTACATACTACCAATGCAGAAATGCAGGCATAAATAAGGTTCATAAACTCCATATTAAATCCTCTTGAAGAATTATAAATCCAAGAGCCAGTTATTCCTATCAAAAAGTAAGAGTATACACAGTTAAAATATTGTTGAAGTGTCACATGAGGTTGCAGTAATAGCTTTATTAACATGGATTTAGAAAGAGCTTAGGGGTTTTTCTTCTGGATGCCCTCACACCATCTTCAAGTCATCATCCACTTGTTTATTGCACATGCAGGCTCTCACCACAGAAATTATTCTGAGCACAAATAAATCCCCTTCCAAACATTTATCCAGCAAGATGTGTTATTTATAGACAAGCTGGCCAGCTCTGTGAAAGTGCAGCCTCTGTGACAGGGTGCTGTGCTCCCAGGGGCTGCAAGTGACAGGCAGTGCTGAAGCTTCTTACAAAATGAGAATAAAAATTGGAGTGCAGAGATTAAATTAACAAAACAAAGAGAAGAAGGGGTCTGAAGTGGTCAGGATACTGTGTGCTGCTGAGATAAGAGGAAACAGAGAAAGGAGGATTCTAACCAGAGTAGAAATGGGAACGTTAACAGAGTATCAGTGGAAAGGCTTAGTGAGGTTTATCAGATTTGGATAAGGGAGAGGATAGCTATCAATCCTCCACAAGCTCTCTGTTGAAACAGCTCACACAATTGTTCTCATCCATGAGGAAAAAACCTTCATTTGACAGGCAACCTCCCTGAAAGTGCTCCCACTACAGCCATTCAGCAGTGCCTCCTGCTTCCCTCTCAAAGCAAGTTTTGACCTCTGAAAGATGCTGAGTTGAGATCTTAGGACTGAAAGCTTTTGATGTTTGCACCCACCCAGGATGTTCCAAGTTCACCTGTCAATGCCTTTTCCCCTGCTCCTCGTGCCAGAGAATGGCCCATCCCACAGCCAGGCTCAGCAGAGATCTCCAGTGTGTGGGGACAATGCTAAGTCATTAGAAATTGGTTGAAAGCTACTAATTCATTTCCCACCAGTTACCCAACAGCCATCAAAATGTGGTAATTTGCCCTTGGATTAAATTTCCATTTTTTAAGAACCTGCACATGCACTAAAACTGGAAGCTAAGTAAGAGTAGAGATGCTGAAACATGCAGAACAGAAACGCTCAGCTATTTCCAAATCCATTAATAGCATCATTATGCTGAAATTATGTGGCATTCAGAACATACTTACATTAATTTTGGGAGTTACCCATGGCTTTGAAAAATAAAAAGTTCAAAGCAATTTCAAGTATATTTTTATTATAACTAAAAGACTCCATGAGACCATTCCCACTGGTGTGAGCAGCAGCAGCATTACATCAGGGGAGGCAGTGCAAAAATTGTTCTAATTCCACTAACTCATATCAGGAAAATATCAGTTACAAATATATTCTGAATTTGTCTCTAATTCAAGCCTCCCATTCAAAGAAAAAAACGTACATGCTAAAGGGAAAACACTCAAGAGTTTCACATGGAAAATCAGTAAAAGAGAAAAAAAAAGGGCTAAGAAAAAATACTTTTACAAAGAGAGCTAAATAGTGGAACAAGTTGCTCACAAAGTAAAAGCTTTGATAATATTTTGTTTGATAAAGCTGATTGCAAAGAAATGAATTTGTCTACAGCACTCCACTCAGAGCCACAAAATGTTCATGTAAAACATATTTCGTTATACAGCTTCAAAGAAAAGATATAATGTGGATTATGAACTGGGCAGGAATTAGTTTTCAAATGAAAAAAACTTCAATTTGTGCTTCAATGTAATCATTCAACCCTTTCACCAGTAACCTGCAAGTAAAAATAACATTGCTGATACCACATGCAACACTAGAAAAATTGAGGGATGGGTGAATACACAGAACTTAGAGAGCTTCTTAAAAGCCTGGGATCATTTGCACACAAAGAATTTCATAAGAACAGTATTAGAAATCAGAAAGGTGATTTTAGTTCTGCACAGACTGGCAAGACTGATACTCCCTAAATTCTGGTGGTCTGTGTAAAAAGAAAGTTGGAAAACCAACGGGAATACCAAAGGGAGCCACAAGAATGAGTCAAGCCTTCATTCAAAAGAGAATATTCGACATCAAGAAGCATAAAGAACTAATATATTTGGTCTACCAAAAAGGCAGCCTGAGAAATGGTTTGATCACACAATGTTGGAGTTTTCACAGACTGAAATCACTGTTAAAGAGCTCTTTCATCCAGCACAGAAAGGCCTAATAAAAGGCAATGGCCATTTAGGGACTGAATTTAAAACAGTTATGGGTACAGAGTACATCATTCTCTCTGTCCAGTTAAACCAACAAGCTGTCAATGTCCAGGCCTATCTATTCCACCCCAGCATAAGCCAGCCTGAGTCTGTCCCCACTCTGCAGGGACAAGGACATAACAGGAACCTGCTGAGCCACCACAGAGGAAGGTTTGGACCTTATTTAAGTCCTTTCCATATCACCTGGGTATTAACCCTAATAATAATTCTTCACAGAGTTCACACATTCTCCAGCCTGCCCCAACTGGAGAATCCTTCTTTCCTCTCTGTTCCTAAAAGTCACCACTTAGCACTGCAAAGCAAAGCGAGTGTGTTGGCAGGAAGAGTCATCCCTTTCCATGTAATTCATAACAGTCACTCCAGGACTCTTATAGTCCTAAATGGAGATGTTGCATCTGCATTAACTCACCAGGAGTACAACCAGCCTCATCAATTCCACTTTCACAATCCTTCTGCCCATCACATCTCCAGGACAATGGGATGCACTTGTTGCTTAAGTCTCCACAGCTGATTTTTTCAGATGGACACACTTGTTTGGCTGGAAGAAAAAAACCAAAGAAATAAACAGAAGTTAAACATATTTCTAAACATTTCTAATACTGTTTATGCTGTTAAAGTTACTTTTATTTTGAATGGCTTGATCCTGAGACATATTGGAGTGAAATCCCAAGCCAGCCTGTTCAGTCAGGTCTCCCTGCACAGGCTGCCCTGGGAACGAGGCCCTTCCAGTCCCTCCAGCCTGTGCCTGCCCCAGCCAGCCCCTTCCAGGACCATGCAAATAAAACAAACACCACCCTAATGAACTGAGAAAGTTGTTTCAACAGACCAACAGGGATTCCAGCTGAGAACCTGGGACTGGTGGTTACAGGGAGGGATGTTCAGTGCAGCACCAGCACTGCCTGGCTCTGCCTCCCTGCCCAACACTGAGCTGGAGCTGTTCAGTCACTGCCCCTGCACACAGCACAGCAGCTCTGCACAAACCACCTCCAGCTCAGCCAGGGAAAACACATTCTCTCATTTTAGTACAAGGGTGTACATCTCTGTTTGGCAAGGCCATTTCTAGACATAATGATCTGGGCAGACTGTGGTCAGCAAAGCTGAGGAAAAAGCAGCAAGGACAAGCAGGAACTTGCAGATATTTAACAAATTGAGCTGTAACAGCATAAATTGAAGGCAACTGGGATGTCAGACATGGAGACACAGGAGGACCTGCAGAAGCAAAAACCCCAATACAGGCAAGAACACAACTATGAAAAAGAATCTGCCAAATTTATCTGGAACCAAGTCAGCTGTGAAGCTCATTCTCTCATAGCTAGTTTGCATTGCTAAAATTCCTACTTTTTCCCCCTTCAAACTAGTGTAAAGAGCAACAGATCTATATTTATTGTGACAAGGCTGCTGAAATGCAAAATCTTCCACAGTTTAAACAATTGTTTAGCATTCTGGAATCATCATCCCGTTTGGCAGGATTTGCTTATTAAACAGAACAATTTCTCTCTTCAAAAAATGACATGTATTCAAATAGTTCTTCCATTGGTATTAATGAAAATAATGCTGTGTATGGCTGCAGGTTCTACTGAGCAAGGGGGAGCCTAAATTCTAAATTAAAACTTTCACATTACCCTGCCCTGGTAAAGGTATTTACACAAAGTCAATCAGCTTCCCAAGTGCTGAGTGAGAAAGGATGAAAATTGTACCTCCCCTTGCACCTACACAAGGAGGCTGGGAAAGGGCATCTTCCAGCCCCAAAGCATCAATCAGCCACTTGGAGAGCAGTGCCATTGCATCCCTGGATTTCTCTGTCTTAACGCCTTGAAGTGTTACAAGAAGCACATTTGAGAAGCTGTGGGCAACCAATACATCAAGAAAAATTAGGTCCTGCCACAGACAGACAGTTAATAACAGATGTAATGAAGTTTTAGAACCCTGAGGCGTGACAGCATTTCTATTGAAATTTGCTCACTGCATACCTAAATAACATTTATGAATGTTGCATGTTTATAAGGAGGAGGAAAAAAGGGATCCTTGCTTAGGCTTTGGGATTATTTTTCCAGCAAATTAATAATAATAAAAAACCATTGGAAAGGCTCCTCAACAAGACTCCACCAGGATCAGTGTATCTGCCAGCTCAGGCCAGGCCCTGTGCCTCTGTTCCTCTAAGCTGCAGGTTTTGTACTGCCCAGCTGGCACACTGGGAAAACTGGGAGACATTTGTTAATCAGGTCATTGGTCCACATCCCCAAGAACCATTCTGGTTCTTTCTGCTCTGGCAATGGTGATGGAAAGGAGAATTTGTTTCGATGCCAAGTAGGACCAGGTCTTCCATCCTCACTGTAAACCTCCATTGAGAACCAAGTGGGTCAAGACAGGTGAGAACATGTTCCACACACCTGATTTTAAAGAAGGTGAAATATAATCATAAAATGGTATAATCACACACTGGATCATTAACCAGCAAAAAGGTTACTTATTGGTCACAGTTTAAAGTATGGGCATTACTTTTGCTTGGTTGCTGTGGGCAGATGCTTAATAGCTTTGGGAAGCTGAAAGGTTTGGAAAGGTATGAACAGAAGGCTCCTATTTATGGAAAGCAATTTCTGTGTTAATCATCTCCCTGACAGAATAATTACAGACATTTAAAATGTGTAAATCAAAGCTTGAACTTTCAGGGATGCAGCAGTAGAAGCTGCTGTTGGTCACAGTTCATCAAATCTCTGTGTTCCAGAGGGTTCTGCACCCAAGCAATCATTGCATGGAAGCTAATGACTTGTAACCACTGGCAGGTTAACAGAAAGGGAATCTTGCACAAAACTCAAAGCAAAACACACCTGCATTTCCAGCAATTTGGATGTTTTCCTCCCCTCTCCCTGAAGAGGCTGCAGATGCAAGTGCAGTCCATGTTACTGTCCACACGATTAGAGAGGCTTTCAGCAACTGCAGTCTAGACTTAACATTTCTGTTTCTGTGCACAGCTTACACAAACTCAGGCCTCTTGGGCTGACGTGACCAAAATGTTTTACTTCCTCCTTCCCTCTTTGTGCAGCCAGGAAGGAAAGGGTTAGTGCTGTGTGTGATGGTGAGTGCTCTTACCCTGGAAGCATTCTGGACCAACACGAGTTATAGCAAGATCTGCCTTTTCAGAAAAACACCATTAAACAACTTGGTTGAAATGTCAGACACATCAAGACCAATTTATCACAATGAACTGCAAATGCCAAGGATGGACAACAATGGTTTATTTATAAGGAGACAAGAGCAAAGAAGACAAGAAGGTTCCATTTACTCACTACCGCCAATGGCACATTCTTCTTTCTCTTTATAGGAGGCTACAAAGTCTTTCAGAGAACCATAGAGCCTAACTGGCGCCCCACTGTTTGCTTCCTCTTGTGCCACTGCTGTGCTTTTCAGGCTCCGGACATCATGTATATTCAGGAAAGCCCAAGAAAACAAAATTGATTTACTTTCAGAAGACCATTTGTCAGGTTCTCACCAAACAGGTACTCTAAGAGCATACACAAAATGCAATTAAGCAGCTTCTACTGGTGGGAAACCCACAAGACTTTTCATCAGCAGACTGAAAAGAACGCCCTTTGTGGAAATACATCATCTTGCAGGTCTGAACAACTCCTCTATCTCTGCTGAAATAACTCCCCATCCTCTCTAGACTGCCCCTTGTGGTTTTCCCAGGTTCTTCAGAAGCTCCAACCCAAAACTTTTTTTCTACAACAGCAAAAACTCAATATTAAAATGGTTTAATTATTTTCTGCCATGCCAATGAATTGTTCTCACAAATATTTCCACTATCTTTATTATGGAATTAAAAATTCCTACCTCTCTCTTTACTCCAGCAATGGTTTAGTTGTCAGCTTTTTTTTTTTTAAAGGAATGTTTTTTAACAAGGACCTCTCCTTCTCAAACACTGCCCTTAAATCTTCTTTTGTCACAACTGGAAGAACTGCCTCAGAAATGTACCAAGAACAAAGTAAGCATTCATACCTGCCCAAGTACAGGACTAGAATCTAGTTTGTTTCCAGACAAAACAAGCCAAACTGGTAAATGAGCGAGATTTCTGTTCTGCAGAGAGGAGGGGGAGCTGACAGGCAGAGATTGCTTAGGGAAATTCAGAACTCAGAGTTCTCAATCACTGAAGATTTGTGATTCAGAAAAAAATCTCAGTCACAAGTTTGCATATATAGTTCTTTATATATATATGTGTGTGTGTATATGAATGTATATCCCAGTCTATACTCACTACTGAGTTACAACTTAAAGTTTCCCACTGAAATATTTAAGGTACATAAGAAATGCAGTTTAAAATCCATCTTCTGACTTGAAATGTTGTCACAGCTGAAGGTGTGTCTGACTGGTACTTTCCTTCCCTTGTCCCTTCTCCCAGCTGTGGGTGGGTGTGAGGGACACTGGCCTCTACCCCATCCACCACCAGTTCACTCTGCAGCTGTTGTTTTAGTTTACTTTACTCAGCCCTTCAAGACACATCAGACTCTGGTGTGATTTTATAAGGTGTGTTATATCATATTTGTTGTACTTGATCTCCCTGACGCCTTCCTTGTGACATGTGAGGATCAGAAGTGTTTGTGTGGGAACAGCCACATCCATGGTGGATGATTGCCATGTCCTGGCAGTTTCTTTGGCCCTGATGCACAGAGCACTGTGAGCACACAGGGACTCCCCTGAACCCTCAGCTTTCACTGGGTGCTTGAGTTTGGATCTGTAACACCCAGAGACAGAACACACTCTGGGGAATGCTAATCAAACAATTGTTCCCACTAAGGTTAGAAGCTGCACTGAACTCCCCTTCTGTCATGTAAACACAGACAAGCATCAGCCTGCTGGCATAGCAAGACTTACATGAGCTGGTAACTTCTACAAGAGCCAATGCAGCTCATCCAGCAGCACTACTTGGGTTGGTCACCATATCTGTATTACACATACACTTGAAATCTCGGAGAAAATACAGGCAACTCTACAATTTCACTTGAAAGCAGCCCAGCCCAAAACAAATGTCATGATTAGTGCTTAAGTGAATTAAGATTACAGCAGTGAGACTTGGAATGAGACCAACCCACCACCAGTGACGCCTTTGCTGACAGAAGCAGCCGCCCCATCCATCTGCTCCCACAGGAAACTGTTCTGGTCAAACACCAATTCCCAGGGCCTGGGAGCTTCCACTGATGCTACTGACTCCACTGGCTCTACATTTGTGAGAGTGTCAGTACAGATTGATGTGCCATAACCTTTGTGGCAGCATGCAAAGGTACAGAAATAGTGAAAATCTATTCTTCCTGTACAAAAAGATAATTAACTTATGGGCACTGCCTTTAAACTTTCAACATAAATTAAGCAATTCCAAAGACAGATTAGGAAAGGTGACTAAGGAACCGTACTGTAAAATGTCAGGAACAGTATTAACAATTGATACACCTGATAAATAGTTAGATTCAGTGGTGTGATTTGTTTGATGATGACTTATGTTCAGAAGTTCCCAGAGGAACAGAAGAGGATTTGCACAGATTTCCCTCCATTGCACTGCATAGTATAGCCCTTATTGACTCCATTCTTGTGTGCTTGTAAGAAAGGCTCCTTTACACCACCATGTATTAGGAGTCTTTGATGAGTCTCCAACTCCTCTACCTTGAAACTGGAGGGGGAAAATAAGCTTAGCACTCAAAGGGTTCAGCTTGTCTAAAAGAGATAGGTAGCAGGTACCTTGCTTTTGTACAGATTAGTACATTGGCGATTAACACCTCTGACATCAGAGTGAAATAATCAGGAATTGAAAATCCCAAAATTAATCCTAATTATTGAAAGACTCACTGTCAGAATAACAGTGAGGTAACTTTTATAGAAAAAGTGTGTTCCAAAAGCACAGACACTACAAACAAGTAAGAAAACGATTCTCTGGTATGGTGCTGACAGTTTTAACAGGTAATAATATAATAAATAAACACATAAACTGTATTTGAGCACAGTGCAAGGAGGTGAGAGATCTCTATAAGAGGCTGCAAAGACAAATAGCATCAGGTTTTAGCTAAGCTCCATGTCTCACAATGTGAGCCACCTGCATGGGTCAGGAAGAATCCCAGGTTCAGAGCTATGCTGGCATATCTGGAATTCTGAATACTGTCACAGCCCAGGAAGGACTGCTACTCTTGGGTTTCCAGTGCACCACTTTATCTTCCATTCCTGATTGCTACGTCTTACTCATCCACTTCAAAAATCAAAACTACCATCAAACTTGGCTACAAAAAGCATTTCCTTCCCTCAGTCTGACTGGCAGGACTTCAGCTGATTTTGTATTCCTGTAAACACAGCAAATGCTCTTTTGCTGCAATCATCTGAGCACATCTCACCTAATTAATCTCAGAGCTTCTCCAGATACTGTTCTGATGGCACTTCTATTCTCTACCTGATGTGCCCAACAGGCCCTGCTGCTGAGAAATAAAGGCTTTAAATTCAAGTCAGTTGGCTTGTTTAGGGTAAATCCAAGCCTAGGTCAATATCCCATGGTAAACAGGATGATTACATGATCCTCCTTGGTCTCAAACTGCAGGAAAATGGTGATACTTTCAGTAGGGATCAGAAAGCTTTTTAATTGCCTTTAAACTGTTCCTCATGTTCATACTTCTGAAATTTCAGAATTTATAAAGATCAGATATTTAACAGCAGTGAGGATATAGGCTGCTGATCCTCATTAAATTCCATTTTTTAACCACCTAGTGCTTGTAAAACAAGTGTGTTTTAAACTGGTGTCTGTAGAATACGCTGTGACATTCCCCCACTGTCAAGTCTGGTTGTGCACAGAGAAACCAGTTTCTAAGAGACCATGACAGGTTATTAGGCATGAGAGAGATGCACATGATACAGTGAGAGCTTTCTGCTCCTGAACAAACTACATTTCCTTACCTGCCATTGCACACATGAGAATTCATTGCAAAAGTTCATTCCCTAAAGCAGCTTTTATGTCCAAGCACCTTGAGATAAAAGCTACCTTTGCAGGGGAAACTGAACAGTTCCACAGATATTGTCAGCAATCCCTCAAGGCCAGTCCTTGGCTTGCCTTGGCCTTTCTGCTCCACCCAGCCCTCTCTATGATCAGCAGTGCCCTGATGGCTCTGATGTTGAATGTCTCAAGGCACTGCTTTGGTCAGGGATGCACAAATCCCTTCATAAACTTGAATGAGACATAGCATAACCCTGGGATTCCAACTCCATTCCTTGCTACCATTTTCTGCAGATTCTGGACACCACCAGCATACACAGTAAGCATGACCACACCACACTGGTGTGTGTCCTGCTGCAGAGCTGAGCTCCACTCCACGGGGCAAGGCAGAAATGTGAACAGGATGAGGCTGGAGCAGCCCAGCTCCATCTGAGTAAAGCATCACTGCACAGTGTGCTGCCATGGAGAGCCCAGGAGCCACGTGTCACCTCAGAATGCCAGGTTCCCATCTTGCCTGGCACCACAGCCATAGGGGCACGAGAAACATTTACTCTGATTAATCCAGAGAAGAAATGAATACAGCCCTGTAGTGACAGGCCTGCTTAATGACAGTGAAGCACAGCCCTCAATGCTTAGAGGAACAAAAAGGGGATTTTGATGAACTCAAGTCAGAGGCCATCTGCCAACTTTCCCCCATATTTCTATGAACTTTGGCCCTTTTCATGTCTTCTTGATGGAAAAGGAAAATCCACAACTTATCTGGGACTTAAAATAGAGAGCTGTTTAAAACCCTGACATGGTCCTTCCCTGTGAAACCACCAGACCTCTTGCCTTTCTCTCTGCTCCTCCTCTAAATCAGAGCAGAACTTGCCTTCAATTGGAGTTGTGTCTTTAAGACATTATTCTGGCTACTGAAAACCTGAGTTTCCACATCAGATTTTTCCAGATCACTTTGTACTACTTAAAATTTTATTTTCTCTTCACTGGTGGTTTTCTCTCATTTCATGATCATGATCAGTTGGTCATGCCCTTAGCTTGGCACAGAGGCAAGGAGATACTAATAAAAACCACAGGGAAAATCCTCGACACCGAAGTAAGAAAGCAGAACAGCTGAAGAAGAACCTGTTCCTGGCAGAAGTAAAGCAGCAATGTGCACTGCTGATCTCAAACAGTTTCATAATAAACTGACAGTTGACTTTGGTAGTTAGCAAACACGCAGGCCTGCCAGCAAAACCCAGGACTCAAAATTTTCTTTAGAGATAGTTTTCTAATAGAAAAGCTATTAAATATTCCCTTTTGTGAGAGGCATTTTTCATGCTCAATCAAAAGCAAAGCTTAAAAAAAAAAATCCAACGACATGACTTTGTTTAAGGTCAGAAAAAATACTCTGCTTTTTTCTACCCTGAACACAACATCTTCTTTAAACTCCATTGTTTCTAGAGCTAGTTTGAAAGAGAGTGATGTACAACATTGTCCTGTCAAACCTCCCATCCCACCACTGTCTACATCAATAATTACCCTGTCAATCTATGTACACATTGCCAATTGCAATGCAGCTCAGCCTTCCCTTCCCTTCTGTATTAACAGGACTGGGGGAGGTCAGGGGAGAAAAGAGAAAATAAGAAAAAAAGGGTAAAAAAAGAAAAAATAAAAGGATTTTGCCTTTTCTATAGCCCAGCAAACAAATGAAACTCCAATCTTTGACATGGTTGAGAGCTGAGCTCTGTTTCTCAACACAGATCCTCTACCTCTGCTTTTTTCCAGGGATGCCTCCTGTGAAAAAACTAAGTCTGGCTACAAACAACCTTTAAAAATCTATCATGATCCACCGTGCTCCCCCTTGATTAGTGATGCGTGATGCTTTTAAGGCAGTTCTGATTCAGACAAGCCTTAGGAGAATAAAACACCCGAGGGTAGCAGCTGACCCAGCCCAGACTGGCAGCAAAGTAGCTGGGAATCAGCAGAGTTCAAACACAGACATGCTCTGGGAAGAAAGGGGAGTGTCAAGGAAGAAATGAGAGTCGGGAGGTTACGGCGGCACAAGCTGGGCATGAATGGAAGTCAGCTAATTAACCCCGGGAATGCAACTTCTGAAAGGAAAACTTGTTCCCTGCCCGAGATCAGCCATTCCAGAGCCTTGTGGGCAAACAGATTTGTGAACAACTGAGAGTTTCTCACGCAGCCACAGAGGTGACAAATGGATGTGCTGAGCTGGGGAGCAGAGCCCCGGGGTGTGATGTGGCACAGGTGGGGAACAGGCTCAGCCTTCCCCCCAAGGGGGACCCATCACAAATCTCCTGTCCCCTAGTCAGGTGTCAGCCGTGTGCCTAATTCCCATCACCTAATTCCCATTACCCAATTAATTATCCCACGGGCACACCAGAGCCCATGCTTTGTACAAAGCCCATCCCTCCTGGTCTGAGTTGGCAGAGACCATGGGAAGAGCTGATCTCCATAGAAACCCAGGTAATAACCATATTTTACTGATCTGTACTGATCCAATAATGCTTCCTGCTTTATTCCTAGGCTTTGGGTCTAAATGCATTGCAGCTTTAACAACATCAACTTTCTTCACTAAAGATTCAGTGATAAAATACTCCAGATTGCAGCACACAATAAATCAATCATCCCTCCCTATATGGATTTGTAACTCAGCAGTTTGAAAGCATCTTGGAACAATTTCTGCACAGATTCTTTTAGATAAGGGACAAATTTACTTTTTATTGAATCAAACGTTATTTGACTGGCTTTGGTTTATAGATAAAAGTGACAGAGTTTTCTAGGCTCTCCTCAAATTGTTGGCACTGTGACTCTGAACTGTTTAAAAAATTAGTTTCTAAAAATAATTCATTCTCTCCACTGGCAGTATGTTACTTAGTCCAAGCCTACCAGACATTATCACCTCGGTCACTTGTCAGATTCTTATACAAGCAGCTAAGCACAGCACCAGGACAGATTTATCTAGTTTTCTTCCTAGATATTAATTTCTAGAATGCCCCAAAATATGCATCCCAGAGTGCTCCATTTCTATTACAGCAAATCCAGAAACAAATTCCAGATGGCAGCTTATTTCATACATATTCTGGCATATTTAGGCACTTGACTTCTCCACTTCTTTGGAAGCAAATTAATGCTCAATTCAAAATTAGGTTTTAAAGCACAGTTTAAAAAAAATTCACTTGACTATATCACACAATTAGCAAAAATCAATTACCAGACACCAGTCTGAATTTGAAGAGAGAAAAATTATTGTATTGTGTAAATACTGAAAATAATGACAAAAGTCCCTTAAGTCAGAGAAATGCCTCTGCAAAGGTGACTCTGTTTCACAGGCCAGTGCACAGACTGGATTTGAGAGCACTGAGCAAGTTGAAGCAAACATCCAGAATGATACTGGATGAACCCAGTGGACAGCTATCCTGGTAAGAGGGGTTTTGTGGGAACAAAAGAGAGCAAAAACCCTGTAATGATACTCACTACACTGTGCTCATTTAGCAACCAAGAAATATGTGGGGCCAACATCTACCTCCAGTTCTTTCCAGCAAGGCAGCAAGAGAGTACTTGGCTTGTAAATTGAGATGTAAAATATTATATAAAACTAGTATATAACAGATATGTAAACTGTATTATATAAATTTTACTGGCAGTAAAATTTATATAATCAGGAAATTTTTTAAAATTTATATATCAGGAACTGGCAGTTCCTGTCACTCGCTCTTCCTTATCACTTAGGCAGCAACTAGGAAATTGTCAGATATTCCAGTACCATCCTGGAGATAAGCATAGTTTGCTATCTGATGAACTCCTAATGAATATACTGTTAATTGCATAACCTTCCTTCAGCACAGGAACTTTTCTGTTCATCAAGGGCATGGATAAAACAGCTTCTTTGCTTTGGAGCATCCTTGTAATTAATAATATATTCTTCACACTTCTAAATATAACCCATAATGAGATGCTTTAAAGGATCTAAGCTGCACCTTTCACCAAGTGCTTTTGATCAGAAGGGAAGGAGCCAGAGCCTGTTCAGACAACAGAGGCTGCTGGAACAGCGACTGTCGCTTCCCAATCCTGAAAGGCTGCAGACGACTTCAAACGGGGCTCAGCAGCAAAACATGCCAAAACAGCTTCCTGCACCTAAAACAGTGCCTCGTTATCTCTGGGCATATTCTGTGCACATCAGAGATGAAAAGAAGTACATATATTAGACATAGACAGTATATATAATAGAGTCTACATAGATGTAGATTGGGTAACTTCTACTCGTTAACATTCTACTCATTAACTCCATGAAAACTCTGCCACCAATCACAAATTAGGTGATGAGCTACTACAATGTGCAAAATCTCCCCAATTATGTTTGCCATCCATGCGACCTGGCACCTCTCAGAGATTTCTGCTGGTTTTCACGTGCTGAGAAAAACACATCTCCAAGGATCACAGAACAGAAAAAAGGTTTCTTGATACCTATGACTTTCTCTGGAGACATTTTCCAGAATTTCTTTATGCTGAGAGTGGCAGAGCACTAGAACAGCTGTCCAGAGAGGTTGTGGAGTCTCCTTCTCTGGAAACATTCCCAACCCACCTGGACATGTTCCTGTGTCACCTGCTCCAGGTGACCCTGCCTCAGCAGGGGCATGGAACTGGATGACCTCCAACCCTGACAAATCTATGATTCTGTGACCTCCAAATAATAATCCATCATTTGGAGAGAAGAAAGGAGAGTGGTTCTCTCCCACCTGTACAATTCCCTTAATTAAACAAAACAATTTCTGCCCTGAAAATTCCTCCCCAGGGATTTGGATGGAGTATTCCATGATGCTGAGGTGCAGTTTTTTCCAGTGTCAGAGCTTGCTGGGCCAAATGCCTTCCCCTATAATCTGTGAGCATCACTGCTGTCTGTGTGCAGCAGCTCAGAGAACCTGCCATGTTTAAAAGCCTCAGGACCATTAAATGCTTGCACAGCAAAGGCTGACTTTCTACATCAACACCTCGTTTAAAAAACAGCATATCTTTAAGACAGGTACCTATTTTGATTTACAGACTTCAGTCAGTAAGGATTTCTGTACAAGTGAGTCCACTTTATTTGCCACTACTGTTAAGGGCTGTATCTTATCTGTGTTTCTCTTTTCTAGTCTCCTGGATCAGGCTGATTCTTGCTAAGCTAAAGAAACAACTGTGTGATGAAACCAAAGAGACAGGTGTAAATTGATAAAGGCAATTCTCTACCCTCTCTTCAATTAATCAAATACCAAATACCCTTCTAATAAGGTTTATTTTTCAACTCTAATCACGTGAGCCTTGTAAGGTTGTTCACAGCCCCTTGTCTAATAACCTTTCCACTTTATAGCAGCTGCCCCTGTCTTTTACCAACTCTCAACCACCTGCTCTTCAACTTGCTTAGCACGACCTCTAATTATGTTGTAAACTACATTTTTCTAGGCTTTATGTTTAAGTCAAATCACATATCACAAATACACACAGTACCTTATTAACATTCACAGTATCTTATTAACAAGGTCATGATTCAATCAAGAACCACTGAGAAGTGACACAACTCTTGTTTTCCCTAACATGTTGACACGGATTTTTTTTTTTAATCTTGATGTATTATGTTCCATTACCAGGCTCTCTGTGGTTTTGTCCAAAACTAACAACAGCCGGTTCAGCACACACAGCTTTGTTGAATTATTGTTGTTCTAGCAGTCAGAAACTCCAGGTTTGGGCTGCAGACCTTCTACAGCAAGTTCTGTACTGTGTTCTGTTTAACCTTTTAAACCACCCTAAAAATACAGCTTTTACTAACTTAATGAAACTTCCACCAATTTTCCAACATCTCCAAAAAGCAATTATGCAAGTTCTAAAAAAATTAGAAATACAGATCAGAAAACTGACTGGCTTTGTCCCTCAATGAGAGTTTGTCAGGACTTCTGATTTAAAAGCCAAACCTTTAATAACTGCTGAATAGCAGGCATGCCATTAAATGTGCAAATGCAACTTCTTCCTCTTTCTTCTGAACGGAAATTAGAAATACTTTCAGTATTTACTCAGTTTCTGCCACTGCAGCCTATACTTCCACTCTCACTGACCAGTTTCACACTATATGGGTTTGTTTTCATGCAGCTAAAGGATTCCTTACAATCCTTCCTATACCTGGCCACAAAATTCTCATGCTTGCTTCTGGCTTTCCTTATTCAATGAATTTATTACCGAACTCCCCCCAGTACCTAGACTGTAATAATTTCAACTCTCAATATTATGGATTCTTACTGTGAATTCCTACAGAAACAAAGTTTCCATATACAATTAATGCCTCTCCCCCAGTAATCTGCTTCTCTGTCCTCATAACTGAATGTGATGGTCAAATTGAATAAAATAACAAAAAGATATGATATCTTAAGGGGAATTTTTATGTCTTCAGTGAAAATACATGGCAGGGCAGAATGCTCTGACAGAAGAAAATGCTGCATCAAAAGCCCAGCCTGTACTGGATGACAATCCAGGCATGAAGAAACTGGGGAAGCTTTTAATTTGAATTCTTACTCTCTTATGCACCAAAGAGCCAATCCAGCCTGGGACATAAATGAATGGGAATCAAGGACAGAAGAGAAATCAAATGCACAAGTTCTGGTGCTCCTGAAGTATTTGCTAACTCAGTGATTGAAGTGACTTTGCAGGAATCCCAAGCACAGAGCAAGCAGGAGAAAAGCTCACAGAAATACAGTGTAATGTGGTTCTTAAGGGCTGGGACATGATTTTTTAATGCTTTCAGCAGAAAGATTTTTCTTTCCAACCTACTATAACTAAAAGAAGTAGAATGGATCTCTGAGCCCAAATTCTGTCACCTGTGTAGTGGGTAAGATTGCACTTGGTCTAGATAAAGTAATTTTTATGACATTCAAGTTGAAAGTACACCTAATTTCCTATGCAGGTCAGCTATAATTTCCTACACAGCCACCAAAGACTTGAGGGACTCTGATGTCAGAACTCTAAATAACTGCACTCAGAGTGCCCAACCTTTCCAAAACCTTCTCTGACAATGAGACAGAGCTGTCTTCCTAACCTGGCAACTGCAGGAGTGAAGACACAGGCAGCTCAAGGGGAAAGGGTCTGGCAGATTGAAGAGCTTTGCCTCAAGACCCAAAGCACCAGCCCAGCCCTGCTCCACACCAAAGCCAGGAGCAGCCAGAAGCCAGCAGTGCCAGCATCAGGGACATGGCATGACTGCAAGCACAGGCACTTCCACTGAAGGCACAAAGGGTGGCTGTGAGGCAGCTCCTCTGCTCTCTGGGCATCTCTGCCATCTTCCCCAAAGAAAACAGATGCCAGGCTGCTAATCTGCTTTAGGAGAGGGAAAGAACAGCCTGGCAGAGATTTTGATCCGTGTCACAATTACAGTTCAGTCCCAGAGCAGCACACATTTCTCATGATCCCCAGCTGGAATTAATACAAAGGCTGAGTTGAACCAATATAACCTTCAGAATGTGAAGGAAATATTCTCTTGCACTGCTCTTAAAAAGCAACTGTAGCATGAAAAATGTCTGGATACCTAAAGAGTGCTTCATTCTGTTAGGTTTAGAAATTAAAACCAACAAAAACCACAATCAAAAACAAGAGTATTTCACAAGCCATGTGAAATCATCAAAATGAAATACTCCTCTCTTCATGTTTGAAAAAGCCCTGATTTCCTGATTGACTATGCCTGGAGAAGTGTGCTCATAACAGTGTTCAAATGTATAACTTGATTTAATTCTCAATACAGGTAACACTGTGGGGCCACACAAAATATTAAATCTAGCCTACAAGTCACCCCAACATCCAGATTCCAGCATGTATAACCTGCATTATTGAGACCTGGGTTATACAGAAAAGCAAAACCAGATTCTGTGAGCCTGTTACAGAAGAGGACATGTGGTGCTCTTGCTGATTTTCAATCAACAGAACAACATGACTTGGTCAGCCCAGACTCTCTGTGTAGGTCCAGTTCTTAATTTGGTTTTAGCTGACAACCACTGCACTCCACACAATGTGCTGGAGCTCCACATATAGTAATTGTGTTTTTAAAGACAGATTTCTGCATCCACTGTTGTGTGCACTGGCATGTGTCATCCTTGGCTGCCTGAACCATGCACTGAACCATCACTCTCGAGGCTCCTGTTCCTCCTTCCCCTCTCAAACCTCTCCACTCTCTCCATCCAGCCAGTTTTGATCTCTCAAGATATGTAGAGTTTGGGAAAGTGCTTAAGTAATTACAGTACAGAGGAAGTAAGTCAGCACATGTATGGGTTTGAACTACAAAAATTTTTCATTTGGCTCAGGAGGAGAGAAAATGTGTCTTGAAAGCCAAAAACATCAGCCCTTGTTCTCAAAATATTTGATGAGCAGATAGGGACACATTCACTCTTCCTGGAACATATGCTACATGACAGCTTCCAGTGCAGCTGCTTTACACTCTGGAAACATTGTTTTTTCCAAACCAAAACCATAGGAGAGGAATGAAAAAAATCCATGTGAAGGAGAAGAATATACAGAATTGTTGTTAGGCTATGTATAGTTAAGAACTGACCCCACAGTTCTGAAGTTCCTCCCTGATTTTGCACAGTCATTGAATACACTTTTTGCAGAAACCTGAATCCCAGACATGTTTTTCTTTTAATTCTTTCACACAATTTTAGATATTTCTTCTTCATTTATTATGTATAACAGGGATTACATTTTTGTTTAGTTTAAATTGGCCTTTTCTAAACATCATTCTATAGCTTCAAGCTACTTCCCTTTGAAATGTTATCACAGTGGTCGTCTCCCTGGTATTTAGAACTCACCATGACTAATTCCTCATAGCTTCTTAAATATATGCAAAAAGAAAAGGACTTTCATTTATGTTACTAAATGCAGTCACATCACAGACTGTCTCCTAAAATCAACCTTTAAAAACAATAATAAATATTTCATACCATATGCTGAGAATATCATGGGCTCCAATCTCATAAAGGAAACAGAAACACATGGAAATTCCTTGCTCAGTACTCTGTGGAAAGAAACTGTAAAGCACAACTCAGAGGGGTGGATAGAAGTTGTTATGTACGAGCACAATGCAAAGGCCACTGTTAAATAAACAGAAATCCTGTGCATTAGGACTCAAACTGTGCTCAGAATTCAGGCCACCACGGATCTGAGGCCACCAGCAGTTTAGATCTGTTACCTCTTCTGGTTTGCATTCCAAGTACCATTTCAAAGGACAATTCTGCATTTCAAGTGAAACAAGGTATAATGTTTACACCCACAGAGTGTAACAATGAAAGGAAGGAAAAAGAACAACAATGGAAATTCTCGATTTTCTTCATAATCCTGATAAACACTATTGCCTAAACACTACTCTTTAAACCTTCTCAGCCAAGATTTCCAGCTTACAAAACATAACAAGGAATAGCTCAAGACACACTAAGCAATGGAGCATGACTGGTACTGAGACAATGTCATTCTGCAGTGATGGGCTGACTTCTCAACAACCCAAAAATCCATGCTCCCAGTCCAACAGCAGCTGGAAGTAACAACAGTGACCTTTAAATTTCAGGACACTAAAATCCAGCTACAGTAGAACATCAGCAGGCAGTAGAACAGCAAGAGGCAAAATCTGAGAGCACATATGGGAGAGATGATCTGTGCCTAAAGGCTACACAGATTCAAAACTCCCATTTTTTTTTCAAACCTTCACACTGATGGTTTTGAAGAAGTTGCTTAAGCTCAGTTTTTGTCAGAGCCTGTGCACCTCACTGCCTTCATTGAGCTACTGATGCATGTACACATGTTAGCAAAGCACAGGCATGGCCAGATGCCCCCTTTCCAACTTTCACTACAGGAGATTCTGCAAAAGGAATTACTTCTAGAATCCATTAATTAAGAGCATTCACCTTAGAAGCTGCTGCCTACACTGAAGCACCCCAAAGGGTGCTTTTAAACAGTGATAATCTCTTTCAGAAATCTCAGTCTGGATCCTAGAGATATTTCTGGCGTACTTGTGAACATCTAGGCTTTGCTTACTCTTTTACCTACACTTCTTGGAAAACTGTGACTTACAAAAGTATCTTACTAAAGAGTTGTGGATGAAAAATTTAAGTAAGGGATTGTGGAAGAGCAACAGTCAAATTAAAATGTCCCATGTGCTCAACTTTTACTCAGTTAAAAAAAACTGGCAAGAAATTAGACCAAGAAAAATACCACAGTTAACAGCTCTTACCCCAATGGAAAAATCCAATCACAGTTTATAGCCCTATATTAGGCTATCAAAGAGGAATATAATCAGACCTACTCCAATCACCCAGCTATGAGGACACAGCAGCAGCCTTGATAAAATGACACCATTCCTTAGCAGATGGTGATGTTTTTAACCACTTCAGTCACCCATGGCCCCGCCACAAGGCAGCAGCAGCCAAAACAAACCCAGGGCTCTTGACTGCCAGACCTGCAGCTCCAGGACTTCATGGCAAGATGTCCTGCAAGTCCCCTGAGAAGCACACACTGATATCTTCACTTCCTACCACAGTCTCAGCACGGAGGGCAGAACCAGCTGTGCTCCACCACTGGCACCAGACTCCTGCTTCTGCCACCCCTTCCCCTCACCCTGACCTGCTGCTCACCCTGCCCTTTACACAGGACATCCTCCCGGATTTCCTGGTCACACTCTTCTTCTTCAAACCCACCTTTGGAGGCTGCTTTTGCCCAATGTACAGTAACTATGTTAATACAAATATCTCTGGGTAACAGCCAAGCTGCACCCAGTGTCAGATGAGAGACCCCTCTGACCTCACTGTGTGCTCTGTTCCACTCCTGCTATTCCTCACTTTCTTTGCTCTTCTTGCTTTTCTCGAGTCTGTTGTGATACCAAATCCCTCTGCCAGCCCCTGTTAGCTCACACAGCCATAAGCTCTGTGCCAGAAGGTGCTGCACAGCCTGGGCAGAGCCCCACTGGCTTCAGCAATGCCCTGCTGCAAACTCAATTGCTTAATTACACTGCAAATACAATTACTTAATTAAAAAGGAAACTAGGGCTGCTATTACAGGACCTGTGTTGGATCTGCTTTTCTGAAGCACCTCTTGGTGCTGAAATAACAAATCATGATGTAAGTTGGAGGTTTAAGTGCTTGGTGGTTATCAGACAGAAGAACAATTTAGAATGGGCTTGCAGTAGAATAGTTATGTGCAAAAAGGAACCTAAAAATGTGATTTTAAAGGTGACAATGTTTCTTTAATCCCTTAAAAACCGTTTAGTTCACTGTGTGGCTTGTATATAATGAATCAGGAACCATTTTTCCAACTTTCACATCAGATAGCAGGTAATTATGGAAACAGAATAGAACTTTAATTATGAGAAAAACATAGATTGTTCTATTGTGATCTTCCACAGCATTGCTGTTTCTTAGAAGTAAACATATTGTGCAAGCTGGAAAGAAACCATTGATTAAAATAATCAAAAGCCCTACTAGAAGCATGGACATGCTTTTCTTTGTAAAAACCAAAACGTATCTGACTAGAGGTACAATAGTTGAGGTATTTGAATTACCTCTTCCAAAGCACACTTTAATTTTTCCTCCCAAATTCATTTAATTAAATCTACTATTACAGGGTAGGTTTTTTTCATTTTACATACACTATACAAGAGCTTGATGTACTCTGGGAAATCTAACATATTATTAAATCTTACCAATAACTTTTTATCTTGATTTCTTCCCAGTGATTTTCAGCTGAAGCAACCTGTTTAAGATGCTGTTTCCAAGCATGCCAGCAATCAAATACTTTAAAAAATAAAACAGTAGTAAGTTGCACTTATAGGTACCTGATAAGCAGAACAACTTTTCAGCTCCTCCTCTGAAAAGCTGGAATATCAATAAAACAAAGTCAGAGGTGTCAGAGTCATAGGAAAGAGTCCAGAACTGGAATTACCAACCACGCCAGGCTATTACTGGAATAATAACAATTACTTTTCCCTGATGTTTTGTCAGCACAGTGGGTGCTCTGCTGTCGATGCCAGCCCAGGACAGGCACATAAGCCCCAACAAACACTCGAGGGGAGATCAGGCCAGCACAGGCAGCTCCACCTCTGCAGGTGCTCAGGCACAAATGAGAGCAGGGGGTTCCTGTGGCTCCTTCCCTTTCATTCCCTGGCTCATCACCGGGGATAGGGAATGCTCACAGAGCCCTGCCAGGCTCCAGCAGCAGGGCTGGTTCCACACAGCCGTGGGCACACAGCCCCTGCTCCAGGCTCTCAGCTGTGGCTGCGGGTCCAGCACACCCAGAGGTCTCCCAGCCTCCGCATCAGCAGCTGCTCGTTCATTTTCCTTCCTCCAGGCTCACTTTCTCTCTCTTCTCACAGAGATTATTCCAATTCTAATCAAAACAGGGAGGAGAGAGCCCCACAGAACGCTAGGGGGACAAAACTGTACAAAGGATAAAGGAGTTGAGCAGCATTGTGACGAGAACTATTTGTAAAAGAGATAATGGTTGCAAAAGTGCTCCTTGTCACAAGGGAAAATAAAGGCACAAAAGGTCCCTCAATGAGCAAACATAATGAAACCTGCCAAGATGAGTGATAAAATCATAGAAAGAAAAATTATACAGGTCTTCAGGACACTGCATGAATTCATTGTAAAACGCCTTTTCCTGCTTCCTGAAGTCTGTACTTTTAAAATTAAAATTAAAAATTTGCCTGAGGATGGTGCAGCATTGGTATTTCACCTCATATCTGCCAGGACAGTAACTCCTCTCTGTTCTGTCAAAGGACTGAATAAAACAAGCAGCATTCAGGACTTCCCAAAACTTCATACCACAAAGGAAAAACTGAGTGCAGTGTCCCAGCTCACCTCCAGCAGCCCCAGCAGCTGCAGGGAGCCCATCCCAAGCCATTTCTGGCAGCATTTGCATGGCCACAGTGAGGACATCACTGCACCAAGGTCCGGGCTCATACCAAGGGGAGATGCTGTGTCTTCCTTGCTAAAGTGACAACTCTTCTGAGGTTTTACAGGTATTGAGAAGTGAAATGCTGCTCAAAGGAACCAAGACGACATGAAGAACTCAGGGGGAAAAAAAAGGATTCAGTAGATAAGCACAGATTTAATAAATTCCAGTATGTCCTCACTCTTTTATGTGCAAAAGAAAGCAAGTCTGAAAAGGCCCTGGTGCTATTAAATAATTGTGTTTCTTATCTCGGAGTGAACATTTCATCTTTTATATACATACAAAGAAACCCCCACCTGTTTTCTTTTTTAGAGGATGGAACAGGCAGCTTCGATGGCAATTTTAATTGAATGTGTTCGGGCTGTTGCACAAGAACACTGATGTGTAGACCCGTGGCTGGGAAGAAAAGATTTTCTCTTACCACCTACACCTTGACTTCATTACAAATATCCTGCTGGTTCTCACAACTCAGCTCCAAGTTTGACACTTGCAACATGTCTAAAGGCAGGAATTGTGAAGCAGCAATGCAAATTCCAGTGGAATTCAGTATGTTAATTGCTATTTCTCAGTCACACTCCACATGGGGCTGATATAGCTGGTGAAATACTTGAATGACCAATTGTTCTTTTCTCTATGTGTCTATGTGCATTTCTCAACATATATGTATTATTTTACACACATAAATGCACACACAGTGACTAGAAATGAAATCATGTTTAGGCATGTTAATGCCTGTACAGGAAAAAAAAAGAGAAGTGTGGTTATGTTTGCAACCTCTGCCAAAACAGAGAATCACAATCTCATAGAACTTAGAGAGCTCCAGTGACAGGGTAAGATGATGAGAGCAGGCCAGAAAAAGAGTGCAAGAACTGGCATGAGCTCAACGTGTGCTCTAACGAAGCTACTCAGTTCTCTCCATTTTAATGCAAAAGATTTGTAATGTGCTGTAGTAGGTTAAAATACAAGACAAAAAGGGAGAGCTGAAACATGTCACTTCAAATATAGTCATGAACAGCGTCCCTAGAAAGGAGGCTGGAGCTGCTGCTAAAGCCAAGCCTTGATTAAGGCTCTCAGTGCATCCCACAGAGGCACAGGGAGGATCCACACCTCTCACACCAGTGCTGGCTGTGACCCTCACCCCAGAGCACAATCCCACTGAAAGCACTGCAGGCATTGAAAATCTCCAGTGCAAGGCTTAAATTACAGAAATTAACTACCAAAGCATGCAGAAACTGCATATTAAACCAGTCTTAATCATGATCCTAATCCTAAAGGAAGCAGGATGGAGTGTCATGAGACCCTTATTAAAACTGCAAAAGATTTCAGTGGGAGTGAATGAAAACAGGATCCTACAACTGGAAGAACAGAGAAACAGAAAATAAATCCATTAAAGAAAAGATGGTAGAACAAGGAAACACAGCTTCAACATACAATTCGTTATGATACTAAAATGCAGATGCATTTTAATGTCAGTAACATTAAGATAAAGTCATTTGATATTCACTTATTTTCCTCACACCATAATTCACCCATTTAAAAAAGCAGAAAAGGTTTGCTGTCTGTGCTCTTGCACTGCAGTACTACTTCATTCAGTTAAAACATTTCAATTTGCAAATTATGTTTTGCCTTTGATTCTCAGAAATTATTTCCTTTTTACATCAGCCATAGTAGTTAAACAACCGTGATTCCTGCATCCTTCCCTCAATAAACAAACAAAAGGATAAATATAAAAATCAGGTAATCTGAATTTCAGAAAACAAGTAGCAAGAGACTGGAAAAAACAAAAGCACTAAGCAATGAAAAGCTACTTGAGATTTCTGAAAACCTTTTATGTTTTCAGTAGTTCAATATTTATAGGCTGTTAAATAATTACACATACAAGAGCTTCACACACTCAACTTTAATTTTCCTGCTATTCTCTCCTATTGAAATAACTGCAAGATTAATTGTAGCCATAAAAAGGCAGCATCCAACTCTTTTATGACCACTCCTGTCTATAAACTGCACGAACACATTAGACCAATAGAGAACATGTTTAAATGCTGGTGTTTAAACTTTGTAGCCGTCAACAAAAACTCAAAATCGATCTGGGGGATGGAAACTCTGCAAATGTCCAAGCAGACAATGCCACATGAAAAAGTGACTCCCTCACAAGATAACACTGCTCAAGAACAGAACAATACAAACATAAGAACAGACCCTGTAGGTTTTTCCAGTTGGTTTTCCTCCAGACCTTGGTCAGCCCTCTGCAAAGGTCACTGCTGAGACCAAAGCCCTAAGCATTCCCATAAAGGAAAAACACATTTCGTGTGGGTATGAGTTAAAACTTTTCAGCACTGGTAGAATTGCAGCACAATCATTACAAATCCTAAACTCATGTACATCTTTAGGTAAGTAAAATGCTGAGATCACCAAAGCCATGTAATCATCATCAAAAAGGAGATGTAATTCGCTGCCCACGAGCCACAGACAGAGTTATCCCACTACTGGGGATAAACTGCTCAGCTTTGAGTTTGCTAAATTTCCTTTGATGTAAAAAGAATAATTTCATGCTTCAAGAAAAGGAACAGGATGCCAGAAAAACTGGATTTGATTCCTTACTCTGTCAAAGATTTCTCTTGTTAGTCCCCGTGGAACCTCTGGGATATTGAGGTCAGTTTAGGGTTGCTCAGTCAGGACACACCTGGGGCACCCCAGGCAGGTGCAGTGTTTGTGGATCCAGAGGCACCTGAGAAGCAGTGGACTGAGACAGGATGGTTCAAGCAGGGGTAAAGGTCCATTTGTAAGAATTTGAAGAATCTCATTCACTTAGAATAAAAGGGACTGTAAGCCACCATTGCCTGGGAACTACAGGTCTGCTGACAACTCAAAAAGTCTTGTCCATCTCTAAGTGGCATCTTAAAACCCGAGAAATGAATTAATGGTCAAGTTATATCTTGGATGTAATAAAGCTTTGACAGGGGTGAATGAACAAGGCAAAACCTGTATCCTGATTACAGAATGACATCATTGCCAATTATCTGACAAAATAATCTGAAATGAGAGACTACAAACAAGGAGAGGCTGGGGGAGCAGCACTTCTTTGGCTGACAGAAGGCTAAAGGAAGATATCATTGCTACCTTGAACTCCAAAATGGGAGGGAATAGTGAAGATGGGGCCAGACTGTTCTCAGAGGTGCACAGTGACAGGATGGGAGGTGACAAACACATGCTGCAACAAAGAAGGGTCCGTCAAGATAAAGGGATTTTTTCTATGAATAGAGGTGGTCAAACATGAGGACAGGGGTCCAGTTTGAGCAAGGAATTGGACTAGATGACTCCCTAAAGTCCAAATTATGAACCTTTGTCTTAAATTATTCCCTGACATCATGGAGAGATGATCATGGCAGTTTTCATTTTATTCTGTCTCAATAAATTTGATCACGTTGACAAATCAAAGCTTTCATCACTAGTTGTACAAACCAGTCTGGGCACCTGGAAAATGAGACTGCCACTTTTGTGCCTTGTCTTTGGGAGGATCCTGTGGCTCTAGAAGTGTTTCCACATCCAGTACCTTGTCCTAAATTTGCTTTACAGATGGGGTCCTCAGCTGCTGCAATTCAGCAGTGCTCCCAGCAGGGACAATGCCAGGGGGACAGTGCTGTATTTTATGCTGGCCATAGCCAGTTGGTGCAGTTGGAGTGTTGTTAAAATGCACACCTGTACATCTGGCATTAACATCACTGTATTCAATTCCCTGAATGATCTCTAACAGATTATTCCAACAGAGCAGTCCTTAATTTACATGTTCCACTGCATTTGCAACCCCCCAGCATCTTATCACATTTATACAACAGATCTGCTCTTAACCTTGGGGAAAAAAACTAAAAAGAAAAAGCTTTCTTTACTGCCCCTGGTCCTAAAACTGTGTATCTGACTGTGCCTGGCTGATTTGGCCTACTTTTTACTTTTGCAACTTGAATTCAATGGCCTGATGTACATGATGCCCTGAAAGGAACATTCCACCCTTCTCCAGGAAAAATCCTCCCAGGGCAGGGAACAGTTTATTAAGTCCTTTTCCACAAAAGCACAGCAATGTCACCAAACCCACCCAGTCATGCAGGAGATCTGCATCAAAGAAGAATAACAGAGACATAATATCCTTTGGGCTGAACAGAGAGCTGGGAGAGGATTGTGCATTTGGGGGTGAACAATACCATCAATGCTACCAACAACAGCATTTTACATTTGGGCAACTTAATAGGAAATGAGGGCAGAACTGACCAGCACTGTGAGAGATCAGCACACACAGCAGCAGCACACAGAGTGCCTGGGACCATGGAAAATACCCATTAAAAATATAACTGTCAAGTTTGGATACATCTCCCTGAACCACGCATGACATGTACTTCAAAATAAGAAAGAAGTGCCTGAACTGGAGCTGTATTCCAAACCAGCATTCAGGGTTTGATTTCATATTCCACTTCCATTTTAAAATCTATTTCCAGAACGGCTGCTTATTAAACCTGCCCTATTAAATCATTCCCCTATTAAATGCAATATGAATTAAGGTTTCCCAGTCTCTTTTTCTTCCTCTTAACACCCTATACTCTAACACCCTGTACCTTTCTGTACAATAATTTCTGCTCCTAACCAGGAGAATGTCACATATCTGAAAAAGAAATAAGTGGTGAGTTTATGCTCTCTGCCTTCCTTGATCTCATTATATATACAATGTCCTAAGGCAAGAGTTTGCCAGCTTAGATTTTCACTTGCTCTATCCCTTTAATTTATGTTCCCTTCAGTGTTGTTGCTGATTGTTAGCATTTGTTTTTATTTTTCTCTTGAGGTTTGAAATTTTTTTTTGCTTAAGTCGCTGATTAAATAATCTAAATCCTTCTGAGGGAAATTTAAAATTTCCTCCTTGTATAAAAAGCAGAATGATTCAGAACCTGTTCTGGAACAGCATTAGGTGGGTAACATTCATTTTGCTGGAGGTTTCTGTTAGCTCAGTCAGAAAAATGACTTCCCTTCCCCCTCTCTCAGCCCCGAGGTAAGGAAAAGGTGAGGAATCTTTCCATACTCATAAGCAGAGTCTGTGTATATCAGCAGGGGCTGCACCACAGCCCCAGGGTATCACCATCCACTCTGGGCTGCTTTTAGTGACAGTAATGAAAAACAGGGCCAGAGCTCTGGATACGATGGACTCTCCAATGTAGAGTCCATGTGAGCTACCAAAAATCTTCTGCAGGTGCCAGAGACCTGTCCTGCAGAAAAACTGAAGAAATATAAACAGTTCTTATTTACAATGACCCATTTCAAAACAAAAGCCTGGATAACCATCTCCTCTGAAATTAGTCATTGCTAGAAACTAATCAACTTCAACTAGAACCAAAACCCACAACAGGGAGAAATCCAAGAGATTTCATCTGCTGAGGATTCAGTGAAACTCATGAGATCCCCTTACAGCCACCACTCACAGACACAGTCAGTGGCTTGAAGAAAACAGTTAAAAAAATAATAATTGCATGAACAGTAGAGAAGGTGCAGACATCACAGGTCCAGCAGAGATGCCATCTCATCTATCCAAGAGGACACAGGTCATGCTGTCCTGTACACCTGGGAATGGCTAATATCCCTGGAGAGGATATTGTTAGGTACAAGCTGAGCAACTTCAGTGATTAGGGAAACAGAAAAATCAAAGTGCAAAGTTTGGGTTCTTTGAAAAAAAAAACAACCAAAAAACCAAACCCCACGGAATGTTATCTTCAACCAAGCATAGGAGATGGGGACGTGGCATCCCTACGTACCAATAAGAGAGCATAAACTGTATTTAAAAACACACCACAAAAGCATTCAGAAAATAAAAAGCCATTTAGCAGGTGGCCTGATGCTGACAGGAACAGCCTTGTTTTCACCACATTCTAAGCTGGAAGTACTCCTAAGATGCAACAGTCAGCATTATTAATGCTCTTGAACTCCCTGGATTGAATGGACTATGGACAATGTCCCAGTGTTGCATTAACTGAGGAATAACCCCAGATCCTGGCAGAGGTGCTGACAATTACGTGGCTTGTCTGAAAGCCATTGATTTTGTAAAGCAGTTTGATTTCAGAGAGAGCAGGTTTTTCTCACAGAGGTGAGAAATCTCATATTTCCCAATCTGCCCCTTCCTTAGGGAAGCTCTGCAGGGCAGGCCCCTCCACAGGGCTGTGCTGAATTTCTAAGCAGCAAAATGAGACAATCACAGGCCCTGCAGTCACCTCTTGACACAGGAAGAAAGTCCAGCCTTGATTTCATCAGGGAGAAAGAAAATGAGACTGGAGAGAAGTATCATACAGGAATGTCCATCTATACATTTTGTCTGTCACTGCATTTTCTGTCATTACAACCTCATCTTAAATAACATTTACAGAGATGAAGAGTCAGGCCTTTTACAGTAATGGGCCAAATTACAAGGAAAGCCCCACACTCTTTAATAGTTTCTTTAATAGAACAGGAACAAACTTCTTCCAGGAAGATGTTTCGTGGGCTATCTATTTTTCCGAGCTGAAGAATCACCAGAGAAACACAGACTTAGGTATCTTAGAAAGTTTCAAGTAAGAGGAAAAAAAAGATTAAAAAAAGAAAAAAAAAATCACAAAAATCTGAACAAATTACTTCTCTCTGAGGACAGCAGTCCCGTATAGTAACAATCTGAGGCTCAGGTCAAGTTTCTTTTGTGATACTTAAGATTTAAGGCTGATTTCCCCAGAGGATGAAATAAACTGGGGAAAAAATGAAAGGTGGAATGGGTAGAAAAGGAATGGAAGATGATTAACAGAGATCATCAGGGATCTCAGTGCAGCATGGCCTATCCACAGCTTGTGCTATGGCCTCTGACATGAGATGTGCAGGCAGAGACTGCAGCAAATGAAGCTGCTTAGTTATTCAGCCCCTCTCCAGACAATCAGGTAGTGGAAGTAGCATTAATGAGGCAGCTTTTAACTAAGGAGGATGCAGGGTGAAAGACCAACAAATACAGTACATAAATATGTTAATGTATTTATTGAGGTAATTTTTTCTGTAGCCTGTACGTGGCTGCAAAAATGATTCAATTCATTTTATGCAGGAGAAGTGCATTCATCTCCCTTAATTAGGGAGAAAGTAGGACTGGTACTGGGATTAAAAATAAAAGTATGGTTGATTTTGAAGTCCTCTATGTACTCCATTCTGGTGAGATCTGATAAAATACATCCTCCAACACTGCTTCTGACTCATGGGAATATTTGTGAAGTACATGACTGGAAATTCAATAGAATGGCCTGTACTAGTTTCTTGCTCTGGCAAGAACAAATCTGCAGATATAAGTAAGCACACAAATAGAAGTGTACATATTGGTATTTTCATTAAAATATCCCTGTGATTCCCTTCAACTCAACACCAGACAACTCTTCACAGTTCTAGAACAATGGAGCACAAATGGGCCTCCTCAAAAGGACATGATAAAATGCATTACATGAAAATCAAGAATTTTCTTTTTACTTACTGGGTTTTTAAGGGTGTTACCTGCCATAACATCTGTCACACTTACTCTCACCTTTAGTTATTTTACATTCCTCATCTTTCATCTGCTGCTTCTTTCATTTGTTCTCAGAGGAAAAATAAAAAACGAAGATTGAGCAATGTAGTAACATTGTAAAATTCCTTTGAAATAACAGAAGTGCTGTCTGCAGTGATGATAAACCCCAATATGTTACCATGCAAAACACCAAATCTGAGTTTCCAAAAAGCCTGATCCCAGGTGAGTGTGACACTTCTCAGACTGATGCTGATCATGAGCCTGAGAAGCAGCTCAAGATGTTTACAATTCCCTTGCAGACAGAAATCCAGACTAGACAGCACTGCCTGTATCACAGTCTGGAAAACAGGTACATTTGAAAGTTTGTAAACTGTGTGATTTGAATGACCTGAATCTTTTGTGTCTGTAATTTTTGTTCTAACACAAGCATAAATTGACAGATTATCCTGCAAGTACTGGGAATAACAGCTTCAGTTTGTCTGTGCTTTGATAACAGAACATTTCTGAGAAACACCACTTTGTGCTACTCACTGCATGCTGCTTCTGATTCATCTGACCCATCGGGACATTCTTCTTCCCCATCACATTTCCACCTGGCTGGGATGCAGTGCCCGTTGTCACAAGTGAAATCTGACTCAGCACAAGTTTTCTTTGCTGCAAGAAAAGAAGAAAGTACTTGGCATGAATATAAATTGTGCAGAAGATCTCCATTGCACCCAACCCCACCAAGGACAATACAGATTGCTCTGTACTAAGAGGATTTATTTCACATTCGACATTGTTTCTTCATGACAGAATCCTATTTATAGCATAGATGGGTGTTTCTTCTCACCAGAACTCTTATCCCTCCATTATTTGACAAGGATTCAACCTCCCATGTCTTTTCCATTCAAAAAACAGGGATGTTCTTTTTTAAGGTAATTTTCTAAGGCTTTTACTATAAAAAGCTGCTGCCTTCATGAAACTGAAAGCATGCTGCATGATTTACAGACAGGCAAGACAAACAAATATCACCTTTCGAGTACTATAATCTAAATATTAATGTTTCTATCTCTGCCATCTATTCATGGCTCGTTAGTACATCTGTCACCACAGCAGATGATCATACTGCACTCCTTCAAACACTAACATTCATTTCATTAAATGTCAACCACTCCACGCTCTTTGCTTTGCTTGCATTAATCTAAGGCTTGAAAAAGATGCAAGACATGAACTCAAGCAATTAATTGGTCTATTCCTCCGTGCCAGTGGTGCAGCACCATGTGCTCTGCAATTCTAGTCAGCATCTTCCCACTGCAGCAGAAAGAGAAAATTCCACATATATTTGGTCCCTTCAGGCTGAGGCCTCAGTGTTGATGTGACACCACTTGCTCACTGCTTTAGCAGTGGTGACTTCAGTGGCTTTTCTGCTGAGTCCTGAGCAAGGAGGGCTGGGGTTCAGTGTCACCACACTGGAGTGAAATGCTCTCTGGCTGACTGGTATCTGCCTTTGTCAGCCACCAACTGACACAGGAAGTGCTGGCAGGGAGATTTGTCTCTTCCCCCTGCAAAGCTGCTCACAACCTAATAGGATCACAGGAAAATTCAGGTAATGAAGGACCTCAGGAGGTCACCAAGTCCAACCTCCTACTCAAGACAGGCTCAGCTCTGAGGTCAGAGCAGGCTGTTCTGTGTTTTATCCAGTCTGATAGAAAAGAACCCCAAGATGGAGCCAGCACAACCTCCCTGGGCAATCTGTTCCACGGGTGACACCTGGGCTTGCCAAGCCATTCTCTCTTACAGGTCACATACACACATATTGCTACATCAATACTTCTTCCAGCAAACATTTTCAAAGCATTAAACACAACAAATAAGCCTCTGGGGTTTGATCTTTTACTTTCCTTTCTTGTTTTCCTCCATGAGCTGCTGTCAGGAAGGAGTCATGTTAAATATCCCTCATGTGCCCACACAGGAAACACGGAGCATTTCTGTGTGAGCTGCTGGAGAGACCTACACAGCTGAAATAAAGCACTCATTTTCTATCACACAGAACGTGAAGCTTCCCTGAGCAGACATCCAGCAGGAAAACACTGCAAAGCACCACTAAGCAGCTGTACAATCTCTCAGAATGCACTTTTTAAAGAGAACATACATTTACTCCCCTTCTGTTGCTAAATGAACCAGGTTCTGGAGAATGAAGGGGAGGAAAAAAAAAAAGACAATTTTCAATTTTCTCTTCAGCCATTCAGAAACATCTTATGGACTAATATAGGCTAGAAAAGCCATTTCCATATAACCAAGACACCAGTCATACTAAGGATCATCCAAAGACATTACATATCTGTTATCAGAGGGAAAAGACTTTCTCCTGAATATCTCCTTTTAGAAATTCAAAGCTCGTGAAACTGACTACTAGACATCACTTCTGGGGTATTTAATTCAAGTTTTAATGAATCTGATGTATTTAATGGCCAGAAATGCTGATACTGATATCTATGCATAGCTGAAATGAGAGCACTCTCTTGCTTGCTGGGAAGTTCACTGGGTAAAATGTTGCTATCTGCTCTTAGGGGAAGGTCATGGCATCTAAAAATTAAACAAGCACAGCTCCATCCAGAAAGAAGAGAACAGTGTAATATTGTAGACATTAGAAACCTGATTTTTAAAATGTATTTTGCTTTCTACTTGCTCTCTCAATGCTCTAATATCTTGCTTTCCACAGTAAAACTGTCCTTTAACTTATTCTCTAGAGATCCAAACAGCCATAAAACTACTACTGTGCCTTGAACAAACCTCTCCTTCTGCCATCAGTCTCACAGTTTGATATATTTCTGGGACATGGGGATGCAGGAGCAGGGGCCAGTCCCAGGGAGGAGTGGCAGGGTCACCCCCTTTGCATGGCCAGTGGTGCAGATGGTGGCACCCATGGCTTTGTCCCTTCCCTGCTCCTCATGCACCACAATCTGTTCCTTGCTAGGGCTCAAAAAGAGCAGCAGAGCATCGCTGCCAGTCCTGGGGTGTCCCCTGGGAGGGGTTCATGTGCTCCCTCCCTTCAGCAAAATGAAGCTGGCACAGCCACTCACCAGCAGTGGCCAAATGCAGAAATGTCACCGTGTCCCCGCAACCTCCTGAAGGACCAACAGTCCCATGACAAAAATCAGCAGGATATAAAAGTGTTTGGTCTTTGTTTGAATCTAAATTGTCTAATCTCTTCAAAGAACAGGATTAAGAGAGGGGGAGCTCAAACTTTTTTATGATTCTTATATTTACTTCTGCTATTTAAAAAATTTTTTGCTTTTTGTTATTTCTATTTAAAATATTATAATTTATTTGCAATTATTTTTTATTACTATTACTCTCCAGCACTGGATCAGAGCTCTGCAGACTGTCTCAATTCCAATAACTCCACTTTCTCTTGCAAACAGCAACCCCAATTATTCAAACTGCAAGAATACTGAAGCACTGTTTCATTTCTCACCTCTAACACAAGACTGGAATCACTTTATTTCCAACCAGATTTACCTTCTGGCGCTCAATCCTCATGTCTCTGGGATCACAATGCAGGCAGGGAGCAGTTAATTAAAATATCAGCTCTCTGTTTTTTCCTTCCTTTTTCTTTTTGAAGTCTGATAACTTTTTATTAATCTCCCGTGTTATACACCTTCCTTCTATCAATAATTCATTGAGTCTCACACCATAAATTGCCAGTGGTGCATTAAAATGTAAAATAAATAAATACATCCCTTTTAGACAACGGGGAGGACACGGGTTCATTTTATGGTTTCACCTGGCTCAGAAATAGTCGAGCAAAATTAATTGTACCCCTGAGATCCATTTCCTTTGCCGTAAGCAGCCCAGGCAGCTCTGCTCACAAATGAACATAAACAAACAGAGAGCAGGCACAGCATCCCTGAGCCTCTGCTCCTCAGGGACACAGCGATGCCTGGAACGGGAAGAGAGGCGGCTCCCGAAGCTCCAGAGCTTCCATCTCGTGCCCTGCTCGGCTGCACACGGTGACACCAGAGAGCCTGCCTCTCTTGGGACTCCTGCTTCATTGGCCTCTAGCTCCTGATGTTTCTTCCCCACAAGTGCAGGTGGACAGATCTGTCAGAAACTCCACTGGCTCTGCTGTGACCACGGGCAATGAGCCCTGCCTTGGGCAGCTCTCCAATGGAAGCCTTGGTTAAAGTCAGGTATTCCTGCTTCTCTTCTCCCAGAAAGAAAGGCAGGGGAAGAAGGAAAGGTTTCAAACTTACTCAGAACTGACAGAAAAATACCCTAATATGCTGAATTTTAAATAAAACCACATCAAACCCAACATGGCCCCTCGTTTTCCAAAATGTCCTTTTCCATTCCATTATTTACATCTCTTACCCTGAACTGCAAGTAGGGAGTCAGGGGTCATCCCTGCAGCAAATTAAAAGCAGGGAACCCAGGGAGAGTGGTTTAGAACATGAACATTTACAGAGTGAATTCATAAAAAAGCAGTGACTGGGGACATGTTTAATTAGACTGAAGGGAATAAATATACACTGAAAGTAACAAGCCTTGTACTGGCTAGGAGCAGGGACTGGATTATAGAAATGTGACTTCCAAAAATATCACCTTCTGAAAGATTAAATTCCCTGACCCTAACCCAAACAAGGTATGTGAATCTAATGGAAAAGTCCAGGACTTATTCTTTTTTCCTCTTTCTAATAAAACCCAACATCCTCCCACTACCCTCAGTCACTTCATTTAACCTCACTTAACTTTTGACTCAGTTTTAGAGGCTTTACAATGCAGGTACATCTTTGCAGTTACTCCTTATAAGACACCAGGCCCTCCATGATTCAATTTCCAATTCATGCCTTGTTTATTAATATTTTGCACATCTTTAATATTAAGTAATACTCAGCTCTAAAATAGTTTCATTTCTTGCTACTCCCAGTTTCCCCAAACCAACAGCTAAAAAGCAGAATGAACACATTTCCTCTTTTTTAAACAGTTCTATGTAGCTGTTCAACAGCAGCAGTAATACAAAAGCACATTAAAAAGCATATTTTCTTACTACAACTTGCCTGTAAAGGACACTTGAAAATGAAGGAGTTTTTTTCCCCATGAGACAATGAACCCTACATAGTTCTAACACTCTAAACACAGGATTTTTAGACAAAAGATTTTGTACAAACTCTGGGTTGTGTGTCCAGAGCATCCTTGAGTGTTAACCCACAAAGACCCTACAAACAGTGCCCTCTCCCCATTTTCTCCCCTCAGTAACCCTTGGCCAATTTCCACCACTTCTAAAAGAGGGGAAAGATGTGGAAAATAAGTCTGATCCCACAAATTTTATAAAATTTGGAGCTGAATAAAGAACAATCTAAATCACAGCTCCACAGAGGGAGATAAGAGCAGAAAGTGGCCAAAGGGCTGATCTGGTCCAAGGGTTGCCCAGACTCTGCATCTCATCCCAAGGGGGGTTTATGGCAGAGGGAAGGTGGCAATTAGGGATTAAAAACCCCAGACACCAAACTCATTGAAAACTGGTTTAATTTCTTCCACTATCCTCACTCCTTTACGCAGATCCTGTTCCTATTTTAATTTCTGAATCAACACCAGACTTCCCATCAAACTGTGTATCTGCTCTCATTTGCAGCCAATATTCAGTCTTCTAGCAGAAAACAGTTTTACCCAAGCTGCTGTAAAACGTAAGAAAATACAGTAAAAAACCATACAATGAAAGTTTTGCTCTGATCCTTCTGCAGCAATTAAATAGCACAGCCCAGTAGGATGTGATAATGGGGAGATGATGGTAGGCCAGACACTGAAATTCACAAAACATTTCATGCTGGGGAACTTCAATGGCAACTTTGATCAGTGTTTTATCTGAGCCCCTGACAAGGCTCCATATGAGAACAGAAGCAGCACTGCAGAGCTGAGAGCTAAAACTCAACCCATCAGCACCACCCTGCCCTGAGAGTGCCAACCACAGCTCGCTGGGTAAAGGGACAGGAGCCAGCTGCTCCCAGAACAAAATACATCATTATTATGGGTCACTCTGCACCTCCTAAGGACCTCCATCAATCCAGTCTCAGAGTGAGTAAAACATCCCAGCTCCATCACTGGCTTGGCCCAATGAGGTTTTCTGCTTCCCAGAGAAAGGTAAGGGCTGTGCTCATGATTCAGCTCGAGAAAGCTTCTGGGCTACACAAAACTCAACAGCAAACAGTTGTTTTCAGTTTATAACCTCAGTCAGCTCCTGAATCACAAACACAGCCATCAGGACATTGCAAATGTCACTCCCAAACAGAAATTCCCAGCAACAGAAGAAAACAATTAAAAAAAAATAATTTGAAGTTATGCTCCCACAAACTTGATACATACTCCCAAACTCAGAAAGCACTTGGAGCAGGACTTGAGCCCTAACCACACACTTTGACAGCATCTCTGCCCTTCAAAAAGAATCTGTGCTATTGATCTCCAATCCTTTGATCAGGTTTTATACCCCAAGGATGTCTTAGTTGTTCTTAAGGAGATCTGAAAATCCTAACCAACATCTGCAGCCCGAGTCCTTTCAGTGGCTGCTGTTGATTTTGCAAAGGAGGAAATGTCACAGGGAGTGTGGACAACCCGTCCCAGAGTGGTTTCCTGCTCCCAGCAGGTGCTGCATTCCCTGCTTGTGCTGGGAGCCTGACTCTCACAGCACCTCTGCCACAGCCATCACTGCCAAATCCTTGGCATGGGAATCCCAGCAATGTGCTGGTTTGAAGCCATAAAAGAGAATATCTCAGAATTGAAATATCAGAAAATCCTAGTGGATGTGGATCATCAAGTCCTTTCAATTTCCATACAACTAAGGACACCTTGAAGTAATAAAAGGGAATATTTAACCATTCTCTGAATCTGGCCACTTCTTTTGACGCTGCCATCTCAGCAGGCAATTACTTTTATAAAGCAAGATTAATCAGATCCCCTCAAAGAGCCAGTGCTCAGGCACAGACCATGGTCCCTTTGATACTCCACATGAAACACATTCTAAAGAAACCTCTCCCCAAGACCCCCTGAAACAGCCCCAGAAAACAACGCCCCATTGACAGAAGCCCAGTCAGAGGCTCTGGGGCTGCCTGAAGCTGCTGCTCAAGTAACCAAAACATGCAGCTGAAGCCCCTCAGATCAATCAAATCAAACAAATGACTTTAAAAGAAGAAAAAGAGATGTCACCTCTGATTTTTCAGTAGTATCAAAGGTATCCACTTTTTGGGCATTTTAAATGGTAATATGTATAAGTCTCCCATTTAGAGTTATTTAAATCTGTTTTCACGTTTAATATTGAATTTAATGTAAGAAAAATGGCAGAACCTAATTGAAACCTATGAAAAGCAGAAACACTGAAACATTATTATGTACGAAGTTAAAGTGACTTCAACTAACAAATACACGCCTTTCTTCCTAAATTTACTCATGTAAATCAAGGTAAACTTGAACAATATTTTTCCCCAGCCTGTCCTTAGGTTGCTATTGTCATTTCAGTCTTTAAGAAGGGGCTGTATGCTCAAAGCTTGCTCTGCTTTTTACCAAATATATAAGTTGGTCTAATGAATGCAGCACTTGTCCCTACAAATCATGTTTCACCAATAGAAAAAGCAGGATTCCTCTTCTTCCCTGAAGAGAAACCAAGGACAAAGAGTCCACTTGGACTGATGTGCTCCTTGGAGGACATTAGAGGTCTGTCAAACATAGTGCTTGGTATTCAGGACAACTTCTCCTTGCAAGTTTGAAGGCTTAGCTGGGGCTCTGGGGCTTTGTCCTAGGGAGCTTCACATCTGGGAACAGCCCAGGCAGAAAGCTCAAGTGCCCTTCAGAGGAACGTGCCCCACACTCCTTCAGGCAAGGCTCCCTCCAACATCTGCTCCCTCCATTCTTCCCTCAGCTTTCTCCGTTTTTTAAAAAATCCACTCATAAGTCATCTTTTAAGCTGTAGAAAGCCAGGTTTTGTGACAATTTCCTCATTTTTATTCTCCAGGACACACCATCACCTCAATGTTCAAGTTTCTGGAATTTAAAAAAACAACCAACAAACCCACAAGAAAACCAATCATCTTTCCCCACGCTGTACTTGTAAATTGGAAAATCATGTCCTTCTGCAGAGGAAGGGGAAGAACGGACAGAGTTTCCTACCAGCATCTGAAATAAATTCCATCTTTGCTCAGAACCAGGCTGACAGCCCTGTCCAGCCTGCAGTCACCTCTGGATGCTACCAATCAACCTCACTGTTGTGACACTGCACAGCAGGACTGAAAAACCACCCACCACTCAGTGTCAAAACATGCCACTGACAAAATCTCACCGAGGCTCTTCCTCATCCAGCAGCAACAGTGACAAGAAGGCTGCCAAGTGCACAGACAAGGTTTGCTTTCAGTAAATGGATTTTTTTCTTACGACAAAGCCTATACAAGGTAGCACTGAATGGAAGGGGTATCAGAAAAGTTGCTCCTCTTAAGGGATCGGAGCACTTGAAAATGCAGGAGTCACATCCTCCCTTACAGGTTCACAGACACAGAGCACGAAACGACAGCAGAGCTGTGGCACAGCCAAGGGCCTGCCCACGTCTTTGCTCCACGGCCGACGGCGCGGTCTCAGCTCAAGTCAAGATTTCCTGTGTGTGCAAAAGAGCAGCCACCGCTCTGCTGTGGAAGCTGAACGTGCTTCCAGAACTCCATATTGCTGCAGTCATGACCTTTTCAAAGGATTTGCTATGCTTCGACTTTCCAGTTTGTTTCTAAATATTTCTTTGACTGAAGCTCATCCACACTGACTTTTGCTGACAGAATTGCCAGATTTGTCTGTCTCTGGGTTTTGTTTTGCCTTCTTTTAACAAGCAAGACATTGTTGCACGACAGAAGCTCTTGGGGTGGTAACTACATGTATGTTATTTCACAATGAAGGACATCCACAAATTCCTCAAGAGGCACTTAGTATTATTCTGTCTTTCTGTTTCTGGGAATTGAACACTAGGGGCCATATTCTACCCTGATGAAACATCCCCAAAGTCCGTAACAATTACTGGTCTCAGTAGTCTCTGTGCAAAATTGGTCTCAGATATTTTTATGACACCCTGTGATGTCTGTTTTCAGTACAGGTTTTATAAACCTCAGCCTACATCAAAGCCTCTGATGACAAAAGTCCCTCGTGCCCTGAGTCAATGCCCCCATGACAAAAGCCAGGATTCCTGAGGACAAAACAGACTGAAAACTATTTTTGAGAGAAAATATAGTAAGACAGAAAAGCAGAAATGGTTGAGTTGATGGAGCAATTTTAGTTCCCACCTACACATATGCCCATAGCTTATCAGACAGGTACCAGGGAAAGAGAACAGCCATATTTTATGGATAAAATTGCCTTCAGTTATTCAGAAAATTAGAGAAATGAGGCTAAGGCATGTGAGCACAGACAGAGAAAAGAAACAATGCGAATGCAGATCCTTTCACCAAGTGAGATATAAGAAAAACACAGGCTTCCCTACACAGTCACTGCTCTCTGTTCAGTTTGATGTTTTTAAGTATGATTCCTTTTTCATAGATAGTGGTAAAAAAATCTCCAAGACCAGAGGAGAGGATAGCAAAGAATACCCCTGTAGCCTGATGTGCCACCTTTTCTTACCTGGCTCACGCTGTCACATTGAAACGTGACAACACTGGAGTTTACAAGTGCAGAATTTGCCTTTCACAGCTTGGACACAGCATTTAAGTTCTTGTTGCCTGAATTTAGTGTACACACCACGAGGTTAAAGAGCACCAAACCAAAACACGGCACCTCCAGCAGAATTTCACACCGAGTTTGCATGCAAACCCAGGGGCCCTAAACCCTGCACAGAGATCCAGGGACGATGAACTCTGTCAGGCTTTCACTGCACGATCTGGGGTTCAAATCAGCATCAGGCATTTCTGGCAAGCCTCAGGACCTGGCTGCACTTTTGTCACTGCTCTGTAGGGTCTGCCCTGCCATAGCTGTGTGAGCTCTGTGGCTCAGCCCACTTGCCTGACACAGGCAGCGAGAGCACAAAACATCTGTGGGGAAGCAGCAGCAATTTCAGCAGCCACCTTTGCCACTGAGAGCAGAGCTACACACTGGGGGTCCCCAGAACTGCAGGCAAAGTCACTTCCTCTGCAAATCAGCCTTAAAAACAGCAAGAGAAACAAACACTGTTTAAATCCTGTTTTGCAGAACTTGGCCTGGGTCCAGGCTGCATACTGATCCTTACAACTGTGTGGAAAAACAGTAACCTGATATTTACACCTGCGAGCTCTGTGTTTGTAAGCACGGTAAAACACACGTGCAGGACATTCCTATACACCAGCATTATGTTTCCAAAAATGTGGTAATGACTAATAGCACAAGTATCTCTGACCTGTCATATAAATTATCCAAATCTAAGGACATGCTGGAAACCCATCAGAAGTCAATGCAAAGCTCCCAATTTTAAGGTAAACAAGGAAAGGGAAAAAAAAGGAAAAAAGCAGAGGCTTGTCAAGAGCCAGGATCAATGGCCTAAATCAGAGATTTGAAGACTCAATCCATTCTGCAGTGGCAAAACAATGCCTTGTGTGGGTATGAAATAGGGAGAGGGGATACAAAAAGAACTGTAACAGACCTGAGATGCCTGAGGAAGTATTGCTGGTCCAGTGCACAAATCCATGTGGGTGGACAGGAGGGAGAGACAATGAGGATTTGTGCTCTCAATTAGGGAATTACATGGGCAACAACACACCTGAGCATTCTGTTTGGAAGCCAACAGCAAGGGGAATGAAGCTGTTATTTCTCTTGGTTCTGCTGCATTTATGCATTTTTTATTAAAGCAGCAGTGCCTTTTTGTCAATTTATACATGGTCCAGTTGCTTAATGTTGGATCGATGTTTGCTCTTTTTCATCTGGTTCTACTTTAATCAATAAGTTGCAGGGTAAAATATGCAAGAAATGCTCTGTACAGTTAAGAAAAAACCCCATGTGCCATGGTTTACTTTTTGGGAGGCTAAAATATTACAATTAAAATACCTACTGAAGTGCCTTAGAAGTACGAAGAGTCAATAACACAAAAAGGAACAGAGATTTTTCTGCAGATTTAAATCTAGTGTTTTCAGCTTAGTTTCCACTTAGTTTCCACTTAGTTTTCCACTTACTTTATTACTAACAAAATGATGGCACTTTTGAAGTAAAATTCTTTTCCCAGGGTTATTTTAGAAAGTTCTCCTAGGCCTAAGTATGTGACTCCATCAGACGCCTAAAATAGAAATGGAAAACGGAAAGTAACAATTGGAATGCCACAAAAACCAAAAATAAACACGGAAACCCCTTATGCCATAACAAGCACTACTGAAAGCTTTCTTAAATCATACCAATAGCTATAGTAAAAGAACTTAAAGTGAATTAACTGGGCAGCAACACATTGGGAATGCTCAAGATAATAAAAGAAAGAATAGAGCCTGGTTGTTAATGATCTTTAGACAGAGCAGTGCCACAGATGTCCGTGTGCATGCACCTGTGCAGACACCTTTTCTACAGCTCTGTTAGCTGCTCTCTAAAGAAGACATTCATTGTCTCCAACGACTAATTGGCCAGGAATCTCGCTTTAAGACCACTGAATCAGAGCCCTGGGAATTGTAAGGGATCGCACACAAAAGCATTTTCGAGCCTGTCTCCAAAGGCAGCATCGTTTCAGACTGAACAGCAGGTTCATCCTCTGATCCAAGTCTGTTGCGGCGGAACAGCGCCAAACAAATGTCTGTTACTGCTGTGCCAGCGAGCGCGAGCGGAGCGGCTCCTGCATTGCATTAAGGCAACGGCTCAGGTTAAGAGTTGGGCATCGGTCACGCAGCTTCCCCAGTCAAGCACAAACCTCTTCACCCATCACCCTGTGTTGTCAAATGCTTTTATGCATTGCAGTATTAAATACTTGTATCCTGGGGATGGGAACTGAATAGGAACAACATGGAAATTATGATTCATGCAACCATAGCCTTTAACCTATTAACAAGTATGACCAAGATACTTATTTGGAGCTCTCTAATCATCAAGGCAAGAAGACATCAACAGCAACTGTGTCACACTGACAGGGCCTTCAATGGCAAGTGTGGTTCAAAGGTCCATAGGAAACACAAAGAAGCTTTGTCTTTTGATGTAAAGAACAAAGCTACCATGTGGCACAGCATCACACATGCAATTAGTCAGGAAAGTTAATACAGTAGAAGCAGATGGTGGAACCATGTCAACATTTTTAGTGGGCACATTTCCCCTTACTCTCCAGTTGCTGTGATCCGGGGTCGGCAGAGCAGCAGGCAGATTGTTGGTAAGCTGGACCCCACCAGGGATTGACAATCTCCTTTTATCTCTCCATCTGAGGTGCCCCTGTGCTCCCACTTCTACTGGCACAGCTCCATCTTTGACACCTCCTCTCCACCACATCCCCACGCCACAGGGTAGCACCATTAACCTCAGTGCACACTGAGAGAAAACGAGCAGAGACAGTCAGACTCTAACCCTGGTTGTGCTGGGAAATACAGACAGGAAAAGGCATTAAAAACTCCCCTTCAGTGGCCCTTCCACTGCTCATTCTGCTCATTTCTGCAGCTCAGTGTGGTACCAAATGCTACATGAATCACACGTACAGCACACGTCATCCCGCAGGACTTGAAATGTTTGCAAAGAGCAACTGCTCCTTCCTCACTGCCAGCCCTAAAGCCCGGCTGACCCGGGATGGAAATGAGAGGCTTCTTGGTCACCACCAATCGCACTGCACATGCAGAAAACGAACAACCCAAACCACAAGGATCACACAAAGAAATGCAATACAGGAAACGCTGTGGTTTGCACTTTGAAGTTAACAGCCCTGCACAGCCTTCAGACAAAGTCTCTCCCCTGCTATTGTCAACTAGTTTTGCCCAATTCCCCAGCTCCAAACACCATGGATTTCAACAGTACCCAGGTGAGGATGGCAGGAGCTTTCAGCTCTGCAAGTCATTTAATTAAAATGAAATGAACAACCAGCAGTTAGTCAAAGTGCTCATATGCTCCAGCCACCACATCCACTGAATTCTGCAGCCCTCGGTCCAATCTGATTTCCTTTAAAGCTCCTGGCAACCCATTAATTAAAACACATTATTTACAGCTTCCAGGGGCTTGAAACCATGGGATGCACTTGATGGAATTTATGCAATTACATACAGCCAGTCCTAGTGACAGGCTCCATTCTTGCTCCTGCTCTCCCCTCTCCCACCCTCGGCTATTCCCTTCCCCATAGCTCATCCACGCGGGGCTGTTTGGCCTGGGCTTGCCACTGGGATCGGCTGCCATGGAAATGAGCAGGAGGCAACAAAGGACCTGTGAGTCTCTCTCTGGAGATGAAGGAGTAGCAAGGCAATAGCACAGGAAGGCCAAGACAAAGAGAAAGCAATTTGCCTGCTGCCTTTAAACACAAACAACCCTCCCCCTTTGTGCAAGGAGATGTTGATGAATTGAATTTTCCCCTGATTTAAGAAACTAAGCCCCTTCCAGCCAAATGCAACAAAGCCATGTGGATGGAGCATCCTGCCTTTGGCCTTATGCAGCATTCCATCCGTTACTGCTCTGTGGGGAAATGATCCCAAAGCAAACCCAGAGAAGATGTAGTTTAATAAGCAATCCCTATGTCACTGGTACCATAGCTTCAGCTGCAGACAGATTTCTCTGCTTTCAGGAGTTTTTCTTTTTACTCCATTATTAAGCAGTCACACTCATCAGCAATTCCTGTGACTCTGCAAGAAAAAAGCACCTTAAAACATAACCTTCCAAAGTATGACTGACAAGCATAACAAAATCTCCTGTGTCTTTGAACTGATTTCCAAAGGTATTTGAGAAGGCTTGAGAGCAGCCCTGTCAAGGATTTGAGGGTGCTGGTGGATGTGAGGCCAGACATGACCTGGAGGTGTGCACTCACCGCCCAGAAACCAAACGTGTCCTGGGCTGCATCCAAAGGAGTGTGCACCTAGATACAAGCTTAAAAAATATGAAATTTTTGTAGGGTATATAAAGAATATAGAAAGATATAAAGATATTTTTTACATCATTGCAAAACAGGTTGCCCAGAGACGTGGTGAATGCCCCATCCCTGGAAACGTTCCAAGTCAGGATGGACAGGAATCTGAGCAACTTGGTCTAGTTGAAGACATCCCTGCCCACGGCAAGGGGTTGGACTAGATGACCTTTAAAGGTCTCTTTCAATCCAAACTATTCTGTGATTACTTGTGTTTTATGAGAACAAAGGGAACATAAATTTTTATGGAACTGTGAACTTTTTACTGCTTATGGAGTCCCACATGAACAGCGCTGAAAGATCAAGTACTATAAGCCAAAGACATCCATAGATATAATTATTCCAATGACTATTATTCCTGCTCCCCCCTGTTTGTTTCTTACCTTTTTTTCCTATGAGGCCAAGTGATTAATCTATATAAAACCATGGAAACCATTCAGAGATATAAAAGGAAGAAGACTCTATTAAAATAAGTCACTACCAAAGCCTCAATCTTTCTTCCAGCAGAACAGAAGTGGATTTTGGCTTTATTCTCCTGTGGTTCATTCACAAAAGGAAGGAAAACAAGAAGTGGAGAAAGCATTTACTTCTTGCATGATGCAGAAACAGCTCTGCAGATTTCAGTCTGTAATTCCAAATATCCAATGTGCATCATGCCCTCAGCTGGTGTGAGAAATTGCTTGTCTGCTCTGAAGTCACTGTAGCTACTCCAATTCAGATTAGCTCTAAAAGCCTCTTTCCCCAAGATGTATTGCAGTAAGGCACTGCTATTATTTAAGTCCAGATTTAAAGGTAGTACAGAAGATATATTTTTTGCCGCAAGAAAACCCAGAAACTCAAGACATTCTATCAACATTTGTCTTCTCATTAAGTCTTTTGTCACTGTGATTATCTTAAGAAGAGCTATGAATGGATTTATAGGAGATAGTGACCATGAAAATGTCTCTGAGATGCTGTTTTATTATGCTTTCTTGCTTTTCTGTACTGGGCCTCTGTAGGTGATAAAAGTACCAATTCTTTCTCTCCAGGGCAGCCAGAATGAAATACCAGACACCTTTCAGCAATAAAAAAAATCAGCAATATGACTTTAGACCATTCAAAACAGGAGTCTGTAAATGCCTAGCCACTAGAGTACGGAGTGCTAAACTTGCAATACTACAGTAATTTTCTGTGTCTCCCTTTAACATACACTAAAAACATTAATCTATATGTCCAATTTTAAGGCAATAGGTTGGTTTTCTTAATTAACTTTTTTATCTTTTAAGTCTGTTGGATCACATATACTGGCAGTGCAGCAAGTGACCTGTAGCCCCTGCTAATCAGTACCCTCCTGAAATTAAAAAGTAGCATTAGAACAGAAAACTGAGTTTCAGAGATAAGAATTCAGCCTCCAGCAGAAGGAACAACATCCTCCAGCTCAGTGTATCAGAAATGAAGGTACAGCAGAGGAATCATTTGCATATGTTCCTCCAAAGACTTCTCTAAACAGTAGCACAGGTAAGACCCTATGAAGGCCCTGGCTACAAGGTAAAGTCAGAAGGTTTTGTCTCTGCCAAACTCCATCCAGCCTGGATTAGATCCCCAGGACTGGGACCGGTGAGCAAAATCAGAATTAAACTTCCCCTCTGCAAATGGTTTCCAGTCACCTAAGTGTTACCAAGACAACTCCAGCCCCCAGAATACAAATTACCTTTGGGGTAGCACCGTAAACTCCGAGCACTTACCAACTCTGCATGCAAATTTAAATCACAACAATTTAAGTGACAACTGTGTAAACAGCAGAAACTATTAAACTATCACAGGAGTCAATGGTGCTATAGTCAGGAAAAATGTTACTGGAGGCAGAAACAAAACGGAGCAAAAGGAGGAGGAGAGACACATTAAAAAGTTCAGCCTTGCAATTCATGAGTGCCAGGCGAGGGCTTCTCATTCCCTAGGAAACATCACTTTTTCTTTGACTTCTCCTTGTCCTGGATATCAGCTATAAATTAGGCCTGATGTTGGGGCAAAACTTTACATGCAAGAAAGCCAGGCAGCTTTGGGTGCCAAGAGATGCTGGTTATAAACAACCTTGGAGCTGTGTACTGCAATTTCTTTATTTCCAACAGCTGCATAAAAAAAAAAAAAAAAGGGGAGAAAAATAAAAAAAAAAAAGAGAAAGAAATATACCTTCTTTTGCCTTTGGCACTGATGTGTGAGGCATTTTTAAAACTCAATGTTAAAGAAATGCTCTGGAAGTATAAATTGTTTGGAAAAAGAGCTGATAAACTGAGCACAGCAGCACTTACTGCCCTGAAAAATTACATCAGCAAATAGCTTCAGTAAGAGTAACTGTAAGGACTCAGGAAACAGAACTAAGAATTTTAGATGTGTGACAAGGAAAGGGTGAGAAACACAAAAGCTGCAGCTCCCATTAAAGCTGCATAACATACAGTAGTATTTTATCCTTTCAGAACACTTTTCACTCTGAAATCCCAAACACTTTACAGCCAGGTCAGAGCCAATTCTTCAGGAGAAAACCAGTGGTGTCCTTGATTTTATGTTTCCATCAGGATGTAACTTCACTTGGCAAGAGCCAGGAGCGTTCCAGACAAATTCCTTTCTCTCCAGCTGTCCTATCTCCACGCAGACTGTAACAAAAAACCAAAAAACAAAACAAAACAAAACCCCCACCACAACAAAACCCCCAAAGCCCTGCATTTTGGGTGGAGTACCTTAAACTGGATCCCACGAGAGCAAGCAGTGAGGTAATGAGAATGACAGAAAGTGAAATAAACCACTCAGCTACCAGAGTATTAACAGCCACTTCTTATTTATGTTAGATATATGAAAAAATAAAAACTTATTATTAGGTTCCGTATTCCTCCAGCAAGACTTCTGAAAGATCCTGACAGGAGGTCTGGACCCTCAGGGAGCTTTGCAGATCTCCCCCACAAATGAAAGCCAGCAGGGAAGTCCTGCTGTCCATAACTCACATTCCTGCTTGGGAATTGCTGAAGTGTTCACACCCCTTTATTTTCCCTCTCACAGTGACACTTTATCAGGTGCTTGGCTACAAGAAGATTTACTGATTAAGGTATCAAGTGCAACAGCTCAACCGCACAGAGCCAAAAGCAAGGCAGTGTGATCCTGACCACTTTATTCCCTCTTTCCTTTTGCTAAGGTGCAGTCCTTCCTACCAGATTCATAAAGGGCAGCTTATAAGTAAAAATTCTCATTCTCCTGCCAGGTAAAATTACTGTTGGAAAATCTGTATGACCAGGCAAGAGCCTCTGTTAGAGTATGAGAATTTGCCCAGTGGGACTCTGTGCAGCCACAATCACTTCAGACATTGATCATTCCACAGAAGATGACATGGGACACAACCTCCCATTATCAGACCTTTCCTTGCCCAGCTGGGAGCAACTGATGAAATCCAAGAAGAGCTTATTTTGAAAAAATCAAGAGAAACTCTCTTCATGCCTGTGCATTATAACCCTGCCTGCTCACCAGTCATTCCCTAGAGGCCACATCCTGCTCTGATCCTTTTGAGGAGGATTTTTCCAGGACATCCTGCTTCACAACATGGGAGAAAGATGCTGCACATGCACAAACCAAAGGCACTTTTAAGTCCCCTATAAGTGGGATAGAGCTGTGATTGGCCCTGCTTGTAAGCCAGTGCCAAGAATGTGATCAACTTCAATACCCATTAGAATAGATGTACAAACTCATCAAACTAGTAAATAACGGTGAGAACTTAATAGAATCAATTAAAATCTTCATTCTGAAAAGAAACATTAAAAAAGGCATAAAAAGTTCTTCACCATCCCTTACCATGTGACATTTACAATCAACAGCCCTTAAGGAGAAGTTTGTGATCTGGTTCATCTCATCCATCCATTACCTACTGCTTGTCTCTCCAAAAGCAGAAGATGGGAATAAAAAGACCCCAGTCCTTCAGGAAGCCTAAAGAGGCAAAAAGCTTCAAATTACTACTGTCAGAAATGATGCTGTTCTAATGACTCTGTCCTACAGAACTTGGCATTGGGAACTTCAATCCCAGTATCTTTTCTCAGTGGTATTACTTTTCCATTTGTTCTATGTGGGCACATTTTTTTTCCATTAGTTGCCTCTGGGAAAGGAAAGGGAATTGGTAAAGGAACACAGAGGGATCAGTCCACCTGCTCTGGGGAGGGATGGGAGAAAAACTGCACACTGCCTTTGATGCTGCTCACTTTTCTTTAGGTGTTAAAGGCAAAAGAATAAGCAAAATAATGAAGTTGAACCCACTGGTCCCCAGCAGCTCAGTCCAGGTCAAATAATCACCTAACAGGTATCTTGGATATGCACGTGACAATTATCATGAAATGAATTATTAAGAAGTACAGATGTCTAAAACCAACCACCATGACCCAAAAAGCAAAAAAACCCCAACCAACATTAAACATGGCAAAAATGCAGGCATGGAATTTAAAAGGCAGATGTTTCTCCAAAGGGCCATACATTTAATAGTCCAGATCCTTGGAACCACTGGCCAGCACTTCCCTTCTGATGCCAGAGTCATTCCTGTGTCCTGCACAAGCAGCTAACACTGACTGAGCATCCTCTGCCCTCGGCTCTCTGTTGGGAGAGGGCTGGAAGGGAGGAGCAGGCTGGCAGAATAATCACTAGAAAAGGGAAGGGGCCTATGCACAGAGAAACACCCATCTGCAAACTTCCTTTCTTGCAAAAGAATAAATGATTCAAGGATGTGAAGCTGCTAGCAGATAATAGAGCAAAGCCATTTACAATATTTTAGTAAGAAAGCTACTATTCCCTGCCTTGTGAAAAAAAGTTTTGTTTCTCATAGAGCTGACTCTATTCTTTCTCTTTTTTCTTCTCAGCTCTCGGTCTGTGGCAGTTCATTAAAAGATATGAACATTTCCCTTTGTTCCTGGGTCAGCCAGGTCCTGTCATACAATTCAATTGGCAGGTGAATTTTAAATGGGTCAGAACTGATAGTAAGCTCTTAAAATGAGAATAAGCTGATTGTCCCTGGAAATAGAAAAGAACAGAGGGGACTTTCAGAGTATCTGTGCCTCCAGATAACCTTTGTTATGTAATGGAGCTGCCTTACACTGATATTTTTTCCCCCTGCCATGGAAGAATTCTGCCAAGGCCTGCTGACACTGGAATAGCTGTTTATTAAGGAGAACCATGGCAAATGCACAAAAAGCCTGGGAGCACTGCAAAGCATCACAACCTCTGGGTCCAGCAGCCAAGTCAGACCCCTCAGGATTGCCCTCTTTGCATTTGCAGCACAGGGGCTTCTCAATCCCTCCCAGGCTGCTGCACAGTGAGCAGGGGCAAGGCAAAGATCCAAGGCTACAACACTCAAAGTGCCCAAATCCAAATGAAGGATTACCAATCGTGACCAGTCTCCTACAGCAAAGATGAACTGGTTTGCTGGCAGTCTCCTGAAGACTAAATCTGACTCTCCCCTAAAGCCAGATGCACTATGTACAACGGTACAGAGTTACTTTGGAGGCAGATGAATTTATAAATAGTTGCTAAGAAGCTTTCAGGCTTATGCAAGTTTTCTGTGAAAACATCAAGTCCTTTGTTAACTCAATTCAATCACAGGCTCATGACTGAGACCAAACCCTCACTGTCCTCTCCACAAGCCCTCCAAGGCCAAATGAAGACCAGTCACTAATATTTAAAACATAACTTAAGATGGCTACTGGCTACTTGGAGGCCAGTGTTCAAAATTATTTTCTTTCAGGAAATCCTCACTGATCAAAAGCCAAGCCAGAAGCCAAAAACCTCCTGCTTCCCCAAGCCATGCTGTGCCTCCAAACACAGCCCAAAGAGCTTTCCTAAAGGGTTAATGTGAATTAATGTAAGCTCAAATGGAGAGCAAAATCTGGTCTCTTCTGTGTTTTAGCTGCAATGAAACAAGAAGCAAAGCAGACAGTCAGAGATCCCTGCTGTGATTCTTGTAGTCAAAATCCATTTTTCTCTGGACCAGCATTTCTGCTTTGAGATCAGAATGGTTAACAAGTTTTAAATAGCAGAGCATGAGAAAATCTACGATTATTCCAGCTTCAGGCCTGTCCTCAGAGATTTGATATTATCTAAAAACTAATAAAACCATTCACAAGAAACACATGTAACAAAATTACAATTTGGAATAGTTTTTCCATAGTCAGCAATAGGAGACTACTTAAATTTGATTTATGTGAACACAAAATTATAAGCCTGCAGTGATATTTCCACCCCTTTCCAATCACCACCTTGAAAATTATGTATTGTTTTCTGCTCTATTTGAATTAATTCTTAAAAACAGAAGTTTATATCAGTTTTTATTAGTTGTTTCCATTGCTATTTCTTAATGTGATTTTATTGTACAACTTACCACACTGCAGAGTCTTTATTCATGCAGCAAAGAGGCTGCCAGGATGAAGCTTTAGACTGTAGCTTAGCCCTTTTATTAGCCTAAATTTTGTGATCATCTTTTATTAAGTCAATAAAGTATTTTATAACCATGAAAAAGAAGAAAAAAAAAAGAAACAAAATATGAAAACCACCCTCTAAGCTCACAAGGCTACAGCAGAACTCTAAATCAGTGACCATCTGGGATGCATCCCATTCATCCAAACCCCCATTCTATGGCTGCCTTGTCCCACGGTTTTCTTTCTTTTCTGGATCCCAGGTGTCCCCAGGAAGAAATGCCAGAGTAGGACAACTTGTGAGCACACACACACACCAGCTGAGAGCCTCTGCTCCTCTGCAGCAATGTGCTGCCAGCTCCAAATGAAGCTGGGAGAGGTGGAGAAGAAAGAGATTCACTCCAGCCTCCTCATTCCCCCCCTCCATCCCCTGCCAGGGTTCATGTGTAACTTGCAGGATATCAAATCCACTCTGCAGGGACAAACCTCCTCTGCAGCAGCCACATCCCAGAGGTCTCCAAGCTGCTGCTCTGCCAGCAGCCACAGTCACTGGGGGCAGCTCCCACATCCCAGCCACAGGCTCTGTGGTGCTGCACAGGAGCAGGAGAGCTGCCATTCCTACACCCTTGGGTTTTGCAGACTTTATTGTGACAAGGCAATAAGTCAAGAGCATCCTCACATCACACTCACATGGTGACAGTGCTCTCTCCCTGCCCCAAGGGCACCTATATATCAAACCCCTCTCCCAGGATGCCTCTGTCTGTAATTTTATAGATTTAAAAGGTCAAAATTTTACCTGCATTTACTTTAATTCCATTCATACATTATTAAAACGTTTTAGGGATCACCCGCTGCTCCAGGCCCTCCCAAAGTGCTGGGCAGCAAGGGCAAGCTAGCTGGGGAATTGTTATATATTCCATGTCAAGGACTTCAAAGTCAGGCACAGAAGATGCTAAATAAGGTAATATCTCAATATTTCTAATTTAGTTCTAAAATAACTAGTGTTGTTTAAATAGGTGTGCATTACACAACACTGGAATCTCTCATTTGAGCACATACAGCCCTTTATCCAAAAGTAGTAAGACGCTCTACAAACCTTTCCACATGAACTCGAAGGAACAAGCAAAAAAAACCCCAAACCAATCCACCTGCACAAGAAATTCAGCTGCTTCTAATCTATTTATGAGAGGATAAAGCACCAAACAACATACAAATATAGAATAATACGAGATTCCTCCGAAAATCAGAAAATATCAATCCAAACAGTCAGTCCTCTTCCCTTCTTCATCAGTTTCTACTGGGGAGCCAACACCTGCTGTAGGTTTACATCCTCTTACCAGTAGGAAGGAATATTGATTTTTGTCCAGGGGAAAAGATGAGAAAAACAGAGACACATAAACAACGTTTTAACAGCATTTCCTAAAGCAATTTTTTTTTTTTAAAGACTCCCTTTGAAGATTAGCAACTAGTTCATTCCTGGTAAGTCTGAAAGATACAATTCAAAACACAGCAGAAGGCAGCATAGCAAATCAGATGTTGAGTTTAACCAAAACAAACAGAAAAGATGACAACTTTCTAGACAATGTCTTGTCCAAATGTGTTTATAATGCTCAACTACCTGTTATTGCTTATTAATTCAAAGACTGAGTGGACAGAAGTGCAATCTTATGACCAAAGGATGCACAGGTAATGAATGCTGTGTGGGAACCTCCTTGCTCCCCACAGCTCCCACACCTTGAACACCCTGCCAGCCACTTCTACAGGCTGTGCTCTGATCAATGGAAATCTGTGCTCCTCCTCTTGGAGCTCTCCAACCTCTCTCAAGCAGCTGCACACAAAACAAGCCAGGACAGAGCAGGCAGGAACACTCACTCTTCCTTCCATCCCATTAGAAGCTTTGCTGAGGTCTCAAAGGCAGAGAACAGCCTGCTTTGAACAGCACAGCTGAAGCCAAGTGACACAAGACTTCTGGAAAGCTCAGCTCCCCAAAGAGCTGCCATAAGCCTCAGCCTACTGCAAAAGGCAGCAGGTATTCCAGTGCCAAGGAAATCAGATTTCACTGGAAACGTGGGAGCCCAGGGAGACCTGGGAGCAGCTTCCTCTCCCCTCACTCCTGTCAGTGGATGTTCATGGAACAGCTCTGAGGGCAGTGACTGCCAAGCCCAGCTGCAGTTGTGGGCAGTGCTTTATGAAAACAAGGAATGTCTGAAGCCCGTTTCAGACCACGGGTTGCATTTTGAACCCCCTGACATCCATTTGAAGTTGCAGATGGTAATCCTGATCCTTAGTAAGTAAAGTCTTCCTGACAATAAAACAGGATCTGGGAAGCATCTGGCTGCCTTCCCTGATCCTGATCTCATGGGAACAGTAGCTACCACTCAATAACCTGACCTTTCAACTGGGTTGTGCTTGAATTACTCTGGTAGGCTCATTCTTTCATCCCATCTCCTGCTTTCAGTTCATCTTAATTTATTGCCAATTTCCATAAAGTGCTCCTTTGGTGACCTGTGTATAAACAACAGTTGCTTCTATAAATCAACTTATTTTTTTCCATTTGGTTCAAATGTACTTGCCTGGCCTCTGCATAACATTTTGGACTCAAAATCTCTTACTTCAGATATCCCAGATCTTATTCTAATTTTCTATTTCCTTCTTATTTGCCTTGTAAGATTTGCAGGAATGACTCAGGAAACAAATTAAATCTTTAAATTACAATGCTGCTTGTGTTACCACTCTTATAATAAACAGACTTTATTATCACAACATGCTGAGCCACCCTAACAGCTGCCAGGACATCATAAACTCACCAGACTGCAATAGCACATATCCATTCCTAAAGGTATTGCTGAGATTTTTCCAGAGCCTGAAAACTCCAAATACACTGTATTTTTTAACACCTTTAAGAGGTCCTTGTCCTAGAAACACTTCCTGTGAACAGTTAATACCAATAGCAAAGCCAAACAGATTTAATCCACTACTAGGAACATTCTCAGCTGTTTAACACATTCATTAAAAACATCTTCTGCCTGCTCCTGCTAACTTACAAGGCACTGGGAGTGAGGAATGGACACTGCCAGCAGTGGCTGCAGGGACTGAAAGGAGGGATGTTTAGTTTTCCATGTTCTGCCAAGTACTAATATCAATTACAAGTTCTTATACACTTACAACAGATCATATTCACTGGTCTGTGCTTGTAATTCAGTAAATTGGTCATTAGTGTAGCACCAAGGCCACATTCATATCTTTGCTGTAGAGAAGGACAGCACAGCATCTCATACCAAAGCAATAAAAACATTCCCCCGTGAAACAACAACAACAAAGAAAAATCCCACAATGAAATTCTCTGTGCATCAGTGGGAATGTGCAGATTGTCCTGGGTTGCAGCATGAAGCACACGGGAAACTTTGTGTTTTACCTTCTTTCCAATAGGTACAAAGTTTCTCTTCCTAATTATTCAAAAGCAGGTAATAAATGAGGACAATTCGCTCAATGGTGCTGCTCCTTGGCATTTGAATAAGGCTAAACAAATTTATTCCTAGTGAATCTCCACCCTGTAAATTTTATCACATCTAAATAATTTCTACAGCTTCCTCATGAGGGGAAGTGGAGGGACAGACACTGATCTCTCCTCTCCAGTGCCCAAGGACAGGGAATGCCATGAAGCTGTGTCAGGGAAGGTTTAGGTTGGACATTAGGAAAAGCTTCTTCCCCCAGAGGGTGGTGAGGCACTGACCAGGCTGCCCAGGGCATGGCACAGCCCCAAGCTCCAGGTGCATTGGACAATGTTTGTGGGATTGTTGGGGTATCTGTGCAGAGTTGGACTGATGATCCTCGTGAGTCCCTTCTACTTCAGGATATTCTATGGTTGTGGGCTGGCAGAAGTATGAATAAGCATGAATTCCATATTCTATAGGTCCAAGCATCCCAGAGAGTATGCAAAGCTGGCTCTGATCCCAACAACTTTAACTTAACCTCTCTTCTTGGTTCCCATCTTTCATCTGGAACATTAATACATACTTCACAGGCCTGATTTTAAAAAAATAAAAATCCATTATTTCAAGTTTGCACAGTGCTTTGAAGATGAAAAGAGCTATGTTTTCTCATAGCACAGCTTCAACCCCAAGATGTGGTTTATTTTTGCTCAGGAAATTTCTGCCATTAAGTTCTGTTTGAAGAATGTATTTATCAGAAGAAAAAATCTACTTTATATGAATAAAAAGCACTGTATTTAATAACATGTCTTAAAAAAAAGAAAAAAATCAAGTGGAAACATGGCACAAACAGGAAAAGATTTTGGATATTATATACTGGCATGATCAGAAAGCTGCATTGTCTCTCAAAGCACCCTGGAGGTTCAGGAGATCCTGGTGTGACCCTACGTGTTCATGACACAAAGTAAAGCAAGCAATTGTACTGCATCCAAACTCCGAGGGTCCTGAGCTGCAAGAACAGCCCCTTGCTGAGCTCTCCTCACTTCATACTTCCAACAATAACACACTATAGACCATTCCCTGGGAAGTCAGCACCTCACCTCCTGGTACCCATGGAGATCCGGCTGCCTGAGCAGCTCCTGCTCCACCCAAGCTGTGTTGGGATGTACTGTGTATGTGTACAACATGCACAATAAAGTGCACGTTGCAGAACATGACCAAAAGGAAAATCTTCTGTGTTTCCTTGAGTTCTTTCTAGTCAGAGGCGTATGAAAAGTGGGACCTGAAGCAAGGAGCCTACATGGATCTAGACTTGCCTCTTGTTTCCCAATCTTGCTGCACAAACTGCCATGTTTATACTACTTTCACAAAATATCAAATCATGTGATTTCCCCCTCCCTTGTTTCTTTCAAAGAGGAGGGTTGTTGCTTTTGTTTTGTTTTGTTTAGTTTGTTGTAGCTGCTGGCATGTGTGAGGAGAGCAGCGTCCCAGTTACAATAGTTTTGGAAGCTGGATTCATTGTGTTGTGACGGGTTGCTCAGGGCTCTCTCCACATTTTTCCATTTCCTTGGCAGAGCTGCAGGCAGTGCAGTGTCAGAAGACAAATTACAGAGGCTTTTACCCAGTTCTGGGGCTCGTCGGGTGCTATTCAGCCTTGACCGAACTGGCAGTGATGGACTGAGTGTGCTCCACTGCTTGTGGGACAATTTTCTTGGCACTGCAACGAGACTTTTCATCATATTTTTGGACAAATGCACTGTGTTAAACATACCCAAGTATTTTAGGCCACAACTCTCATTGATGTAAACCAGTGTAGTTTTACAGAAATCTGCACAGCTGTTTACATTCAGTCCTTCAGTTTGAGAATAGGGACTTTAAAACACAGCACTGCAGGATTTGTGTTTATTGCTGTACAAGCTTTAAAATTGTCATCACAGAAGCTTCCAACACAATCATCAACCAGCACCATTCATGCAAAAGCACTATGTGAACTTTGCCAGATTATAAATAATGAACACATGCATTCTATGTGCTGTTACCAGGTATATTTGTAAAACCTCCACAGCTCAGGAATGGCTGAAGTCACAGCAGGGTAAGTTTACCAGAGAAGCCAATTTCATATCTGGTAACTTGACTTGCTCTCACATCCCTCAGGGAGTTAAGTCTCCTTCAGTGGTCTTGCCCTTAACACTCCTTCCTTTTTCCCCTAATGCGTTTTTCCTGTACCATAGCAGCCATTTCAACCTCTGACTTCAGCTGGGTCACTTTTATTTTCAAGGCACCAGCTCCTGGGCACCTGAGGTGCAGGCAGGTACCTGCACATCTCATGGACACCAGCCTGGGCATCTCTCCCTGGGTCTTGGGCCTCGTGTTCCATCTTAAGTCCCAGAGAGGTTCACTGATTTATCAACCAAAGTGCTCGAGCTCGATCATGGACTCACAGCTTTGAAGGAGGACCTTTAAAGCAAAAAGGAATCTATTTTTCATGCTTAAATCAAACATGTGAGAAATGAGACAGTAAGAAACAAAGTCTTGAATTCTTCCCCCTTCCACAGATCTCTGGTTTGACATTTCCTGCACTATCAAGGCAGTGCCACATCCAAGGCTACAAGAAGATACCAAGTGTCAGCAAAAGGATTTGACTCACTCTCAAAATTCCAAGGAACTGTGGAATAACTCCCAGCAGAGAATGTCATTTTAGGATCCAGCTCTTTTATCTCTAAAACCCTTCAGGAGGAAAGAGAACACAAATCACAGCTCTTCTCTCAGAGAAGAGGGGCTTCCTACTCTTCTGCTGCTGTGGAATCTCCCCTTATCTAGGAAGTCCTGCTTGGGCTGGTTGAAAACAGGAAAACTCCAAGCAAAATTCATTACTCTCCAGAAGAAAAGGGTAAGGAAATAAGTGAACCTCAATCTAGATATCAGAGTCTCTTCCAACACTAAAAAAAACCCAAACACTTTTGAGAAGCAGCTATGTTTCTAGACAATAACAAGGTACCTGGTGCAGCCCTGAATGTCACTCAAGAGTTTCAGTGAAAAACAAAGGAAAATACATTTGAGGAGATGTAATGGATCAAATCCCCTGTGGCAGGTGCACTTCTACAAATGTAAGTTGAGCTGTGCTCCCCTGTAGCAGCCCTGTGCTCATACCCATGTCAAGAAATCCCATCAGGCATGCAGCCCTGATGCAAGGAAAGTACATTCTCTCAAACACACATCACTCTATCATCACTTCAAAGTCCTTCCTAGTATGCTTTAAGGTTGTGGGAAATACTCCTTGAACAGGTTGATTCATTAAATGGTTGGAATAGTTTAACCAGTGGTTTTGCTTTAATGATTATTGTAGAAGGTATGGCATTGATTAGCAATATGTAATTTAAAGAAAAAATAGATCGTCTAAATCAATGTTAAACTATGTTTCTGCACCAAACCTAAGACAATCCTGCTTCCTTCCACAACCACTTTGATGGATGGTGATATTACATAATAGGGATATTATGGAGAAAGAGAAACCTTGCATTAGCATAATACAGCAGTGCCTAAGGGCTCCCAAAGCAGCTGCTCTGCTGCACCTGGGAGTGAAGGGGAAGAGCTGGCCTTGGAAAAAACAGCCAGGACAGGTTCCATGAGGGAACCATCCAGCCAGGGATTCCAAACAAGGATTATGGCCACTGGGTGCATCTTCCCAGCTGCCTCCTTTACACAGAAGGCTGAAAATTAGCAAAGTCTGGATTATCTTTCAAGCCTTCAGCAATAGCAACATAAAAATTACTCTGGTAGGCTCACAACAAATATTGATCACCAACAAATTTATTAGCCTCCTAGATCCCAGGTGTATTAGCACACACATATCAGAAAGAAGGGCTAAGAAAAACATTTCCTGATTTTATTCTTTGCAGAGACATTTCTATTTCTCTGGGCAGCACTAAGACAAAAGATCAGGTAATGCAAATATGCCAATTCTTCTATTCTACATTCTTTCTACAAATAATATATAGTGTCACTTTGCACCTAAGTGAACCCTAGCAATGCCAGGGAGTCTTTCTTGAAGAAAATGTTAAAATAAACTCTAAGCCATAGATTTTAGGAAAGAAGTGCCAAAGATCAAAAGTTACAGAATGGCACTTCTGACTCAGAGCTGAGAAAATGGTTCCTGAGGCTTCAGCAAATCCAGGGGGACATCAACAGAGTAGCATTTCAGGGATGCTTTCTGAGATATCTGAAGGAAAACAATTACAGAGGCACCAAGTCTCTATCTGAGCAAGTCTAACATCTGGGATATTATTGCACCCCATGAAGGAAGAAGGATGAAAAAATTATCCTAGGAACATGTGTACTTCTAGCAGTGACAGCTAGAAACTGCCATGGGAATTATGCTGTTTACTGTCTCAAACACCTCATTTTCACACAGAAGATTTTGCTTCTGAACAAACTTTTCCCTATGCCAGAGATCTCCGAGTCTTTCACGGAACATTGTCTCTGCCATGAAGCAGAGAGCATCATTTGTGTGTCACACTAATAATATCTAGATCCAGCCAGCCTCACCCCTGAGACTGTGTGCCAGTCTCATAACCCAGGTTCAAAGTCTCCTTTTCTTAGCAGAGTCGACTTTCCTTCAGGCAAATCCTTCACTGCCTACACTTGTCCTGCCATATGCAAATGTCAAAGGGTCACACACAGAACAGTGAAATGGAAAGGAATGGGGAGAAACACCTCCTAGACAGAGTAATGCTGCCTGCAGACTTGGTCCCAAACCAAAGGGGTTTTCCTGCCTGCTGTCCTTCAGCATAGAGAAATAAACAGTGTGCAAACACAATGATAATAGAGATCCTGAGATGCAAAAAGTTGTTAATGACTGGCTTCACTGGGATCCTGATGAGGCTTTGCCTGCAGTGTCCATCTTGCTTGGAATAATGTTGGAATATTTTCCTGATACAGAGAAAGAAGAGTGCCAGTCTAGATTCACTCCATCTCAGAAAATGCAGATTGTTCTCTTCCAATTCATAGGGCTGGCAGTGACAAATATTCTAGGAGCTATTCAGGGACTTAAAGGAACAGTTAAGCTTCTATACTCAAATATATCCCCCTCTCTAAAAAGATTCTGTAGGGCCTCATACCATTTGTGTATTTGTTTTCCACACTTTTGAACTGATATATGAGGATTTAAGTGATATGTGTAAAAAGGCTCAGGAAAATTTCCTTTAGCAATCATAGCTTCAAAAATTTTGAGAACTAATTCCAGAAGTACTAAAGAAGCCATGATGCTGTTGCTGTTTGTGCTGGGTCATGATTGACCCAGCTCAGACATCCTTTGTAAGGCTGAACTTCTCAACTTCTAAACTTAGACTGCTTTTCCTTCCCATCACCAAAAGAGTCTTGTTTGAAATAAAGTTGGGTGAACAGACTCAGCTTCAGGAAAACACTCCAAGATCCACATGAAAAAAAACACCTCACATTGCTCCAGCTGGCAGACACAGCAGCTGCCCAAATGTATTCAGTGTGGGTGCTCCTTCACTGACACTTCAACCCATGTTTTATTTCATATTTGTTGCAGAGGAGGTGTTCCCATGCTAGGAGTCATCCCACAGCACTGACACGTGGCTTGGCAATACCAGAGACACACTTGCACCCTTAAATCCTGGAAGTCTCCAAAAAGACACAAATGTGGCCAGTCTCTGGTATTTGCACCTTTCTGGAAAAACAAGGAAACCTGTCCATCCTCAAAACCCTCACGGGAATCCCAGAACATGGAAAAGCAGCAGCACTCCCAAACAGAGGGACAAGGAGGTGGCTACCCAGGATGACTTTACCCCCCATGCTGCTGGCTCTGGATAACGTGACCAGGTCTGTGAAAGAGCCTCCAAAAGCTTAAGAGCAAGTCAGGCTGAGAGCAGCTGTAGAGAAGAACAGAACAAGGTCTATTTCTCAGGAAGATCAGCCTCCTGTACAGGAAGGACAGTGTGCCCAGTGTGCCAGACATGTTCCTTGCCAAACCCCAAAAAGAAGCAATAGAAAGCTTTAAGTCAATCTGGCAGTTCCACAAGCACAAACTGACTCAGAGCTAACAGTGGATTACAAAGAATCACTTTTCTGTTTGGGTTAAGCAACCTTCCCCAACACTCAAAAGCTCACTCTTCAAGTGAGTTTTGAGACCACCTGACAATTACTAGGAGAAACAACAACAGTTAAAATAAAAACCAACCATAATTAGGAAGATGTGAGCATTTGGGTTACAAGTTCTGCATTTCTCCCCCAGAAACAGTATGTTTTCCACACAGAGAAACAAGCCTTCTGGTTATGGCATCCATTAAACAACCTGGGTGGGAAAAAAAAATAATCAGAGCATGGAAATCACAAAAGCAAAGAATTTTCAACATCCTGACACAAGAGGAAATATTTATAAGTTTCATTAGCACTGACCACTGTACATTAGGCCTGCTATTTCCCAAGGGCCCTGACATTTTGAATGCTGCGAGAACACTGAGAAATATCAGCTCCTGCAGAAAGAGTTATTGTTAAAATCTAAAACCCACTTTGAAATACAAAGACTATTTGCACAGCATTAAAGTAATAGCTGGAACTGTGTGTACAGGCTCAGTGAGAGCAGAGGTACTCAGAGGCAGCACATGAACCTGCCAAGTGATGCTGCAGAGATTTTTGCAAGTGTTGCCTCACGTCCTTGCACCTACAGCTGAGAGCACTGTCACCACTCATGGATCTGTTTCTCCACCTGCCTTCAGAAAGTCACCTCTGCAACACAGTTGGACACTTTTGATCAAGGATCAGGATCTCCTGAAAATCCCATGCACAACAATTCCTTCCAGTCTTCTTCCATAAGGTCTCCTGCAGAATCATCTCTGCAGGGTAAACAAAGCACAGCAAGTCATGGCTGGCCTACAGGCAGGCCAGGAACTCAAAGCTGCTGCTTCCAGACTTGGAGAGGAAAGACCTCAATGTCTTTTTTGCTACAGAAAGAAATAATTTCACCCCATTTTGCTGGTGCAAACACAAGGCCATAAGGGAATTTTTCTAGGCCAGGGAGCTCTCCATTTTCGTGGGGGGTCCAGTCATTATTCCTGTCAATCTCTAGGATCCAGAGATTAAGAACCAGCTTTATCACTCCACTCTTTGATGAGCTTAGATATGGTGGCCTCTGGAAGTAATGACAACCATCTGTGTCCAGAGATCACTGGAAAGGTTCACTGACTTCAGAGCCTGTGTCAACACACACCAGGTGAGAATCTGACTCTGCCTAATGGTGAAACAAAGCTCAGAGCTTCTGCTCTGAGCCTGTGAGGCAGAGATTTATGCACCTTGCCTCTTCTGACATTGCCAGTGGATTCAACGAGCTGAATCTGTTCTTAAAAACAACCAACTACCCCCTGAAAAGCAACGTGTCACATTTATCATAGAGCAAAGGGACAAGATACAACCACACACCTCTGTCTGGAGAGCACCAGTGGCAGCTGTAGAACCACACGTGTTTAACTCAATATAAAAAAAAGCAGGAAAATTTGTACAAAATTCACACCTTTGCCAAATGCGGACTCAAAACAGGTGAACAAAACCTGCATGGAACTGATACTGCTTTGCAATTTTAAATGTTTTCTGAAAGCAGTATGTGTCAGTGTAAATCCACCCTGCACTTAGCAATCAGTCACAGAGCCCTCTTAAACTTTGAGGTGTTTGGGACTGTCCCCCACTGAGGCATTTCAGCTATCTCCTGTCCCTTTTAATTTGAGAATAAGTGTGAAATTGGAAATTTTATCACCAAACCCACAAGCCTTGCTAGATCCATTGTTGCTGGGAGCATGCTCTGTTTCCTCATACTTACTGACAAAGATAATGTGTGATACCTGCTGACTGCTAAGTATAATGGAGTATATACACTACAAAATAACTTCCTATATGTTTTAAATGTGCACTGAATTCAAGCAAAAAAAATGCAAAGCCTTTCTGCTACTTCATTAAAATAGAATACCTTTTGCTCCCCAAGTACAGCAGCTGTACTGCAGTGGCAACCACACCTGTTAAAATACAGAGTGCTTATTTATAAAGCTCATTTAGGCAAATAATCATCATTTTTCAGACAGACTTCACAAAAACACCAGAAATCTATCACAGCTAGAAAGGGACAGTGTTTATTTACACTAGGGCACCCCAGAGATTTACAGTTTTCTCTCAGAGAACTAGAACCATTAGAAACCACCACCACAGAGTCTCTCCCTCTTGATTGTGTGTGACTTAGCAGGGAGGGGAGAAACAAGCTTGCCACAAGCAACAGCAGAAATTAAAGATATACCCAATCTGATGTGCAAAAGTATTTAAATTGCTGCTTAGAGAGGCCGCTGGTTTTCAGCCCCAGTGACTGCCAGAAAGTCCTCATAGGACATTCTGAAATCAAAGGTGGCTCTTTCTGGTCCAAAGATAATTTTGCCCATGATTGAACATTGCCATATCCCTTTATCTTTAAGATCAAATCAATTTATACCTGCTACAAAGAAATCAACAAAATTCAAATCTATATTTCAGCTTTTAAATCACTTGGATCCAAACTAAACTGCAAGGTACATTCATCAAAGGGTTAAAACACATGCCTAGGTCTTGTCCCTGTAAATTTAGTGTGGTAATTTTGTGGGGTTTTTTATGCATAGTTTGTGTCATTTATAAAAACAACTATAAATGCTACAAACTGATAACTTTTGCTTTCTTATTCACACTGTAGTAAAAATATTAAAGCATCTTTTTTACCATTTTAGCATATTAATGCCTTACAAGAGTCATCACATTAAAGCCAAGAGAATTAATTTAAAGGCAAAGGTATACCAGTGTCAAAAGCTAATACACAAATCTGCATAGTACAGCGTGATGAACTTGACCAGGCCTGGTAACAGCAGCACCCTTTAGCTCAGAGTGTGAGATATGATATAATGACTCCCTCAGGAGAAGGCTGAAGGCAAAAAAAGAGCTGACCTTCACAAACACTCATGTACAGTTGTGTCTTAACATTTCATTACTCTGATCTGACCTGAAAACATTTGCAACCACAGAAGTCACATCCAAAAGTGGCAGTGACTGAAAGCAAACCAACCTATCACTGTAAAACATTCAGAATTAAAATAAAATATATAATCAGCATTTCTGTGGCTTTTAAAATCAAGACGTGTTGCCAAATACTAATTTCTGACAAGCATCAGCAGCACTGAGCAGAAGATGTTGAACTACCTCTGGGTCCTACCAGATGTAGAAGAACTCATTAAAAATGCATCCAAGAAAAAATTCTCTCATGCCAGAAGTCAAGTTTTATTTAAACAAAGTAAAAGACAGACAACTAAGAAACTACAGAGAACCAGGCAGCACATGCATCTCAGAATCTCCCAGGCTTTGTGCTGGAGAGCAATCACTCAGTCCTGAAAGCCCAGGCTGGACTCTGCACAGAATATAAAGAGCTTTCCACTTCCCCACCCCGAATAATTAATTCCTCAATCTGGAAAATGCTATTGGGAGCTTAAATGATGAACCTCTAGTGCCACATCTCACCCAGGATGCATTAACTCCTGAAGTTTCTCAGCTTCTCAGATTTTCTTCCATCTGTTAACTGCACTCACCTTCTAAGATTCATCTTAAAAGCTAAACAACCCCAATTTCAAATTCCCTGCTATCGTTCTGCCTCCCTATGGGTTTGCCCCCCATCATGGAGCTTTGCAGAGTTTATTTTGGAGGTCACAAGGCACATGTGTCACAGCCCACACATCCAGAGAGCTGGACTGAAAGCTGGGTAGTGAGTGAACATAGCAGGAAACAGAGCAAGGGAGGAGTGTGTGGGGAGGGAAGAACTGAGAAGCTTCCTATGAAGGATCAGCCTGTTTCTTGGCTCCTTGCAAATGTTCAGGTTCTCATCACAGAGTCTGTATGTCTAAAACAAAATTCTGATCTTTCCTCCCAACTCCCCACAACCTCTTCTCAATCAGTCAGTCACCAAATACAAGTAAGCTTGTAATGGGCTTTTTGTAGCAGTTATTACACCAGCCTCAGCACAGCAGCACCCTCTGTTTCCCCACACATGGAGGGCAACATCCCTCTGTGAAAAATGGTCTTTTTGCCTGTGGTAACACAATGGCCAATACACAATACAGTCCCAATCACACTGATAATAAAACCCCAAATGACATTAAGTTACTACAGTCAGGCTAGTCCTTACATTTCTTACCCAACTTGCTGGCCTATCTACCAACCCATCTCTGTTTCTGTTCCAAAAATTACAAACAGTATCTTTTTGACAAGCTAGAATAAATATGCTCATCAAGCCTACAGCGTTTGTATCCATTGTAAGGTTAAAGAATTTCCAGAAGCAACAGATAAAGCCAGGACTGACTGAAGGGCACAGCAGGGCACAAAGGACGAGCTAGGCTTTGCTCTCCTTTTGCATCCTCACTTTGGTAGGACAAGCCCCAGAGATGTCTATTCATATGCAATGTGAGGTCTCCTTTTCCTTCCCCATGCCAAAAATAATGCATTGCCATCTGTTCACAGCTAACAGACATGAACTGCTTCCACAATGATCCTGTGTAAGAGCTGAACAACTCAAGCCAGTCTCTGTCCAACACAAACACACCCCGAGACAAAGCCCATGGAAAGCCCACAATGCCATCCCTCAGCCATGCGTGTCCATCCCCACCTCGTGTCACCAGCAAGAACATGAGTGTTAACAGGAAAGCTGCTTCCCAAGAGCTTTGCTGAACTGCACTGTCTCGTTCTGTTTTATTATTTATAACACCCAAATCTCTCTCGTAACCAGCCAGTGCAAAGGCAGTGACAAGAAGGGAATGTGAATGGAAAGCTTCGTAAACATACAAGAAATAATGTCAAAAAACCACAACAAATTTCTAAGAAATGAGAACTCGAAACTTCAAAGTCAAGTCAACCAAAAAGCAACCTGTCAGGGCAGGAACAAAGGGAGCTGGTGCTGTGTGCACAGCAATTACTCCATCTGCAAATTCTGTTGAAGAGCAGAACTGACTATAAAAAGAATCCAGCAATGCAAGCCCTCCCTGCTAGTTAAATGAAGGAAACACATCCTTCCAAAGACAATATAAGCAAATGAGGGGAGAAAGCCAAGGCAACAGAACAAAAGGAACATCCCAAAATACTTCTTACAGCCAAGCTCTTGATTTTATGGATATAATTGAGGGCTCCCAGAACTGCAGAGTCACTGTTGCTGCGTGGTCACCATTAGCTGAGAATGTTTCTTGAAGTTATTCAGCTCAGAGGAAGAAAGAGAAGATCAAGGACACAAAGTTGTGCTGCTGGCCTAAAAACAGTGAAATAAAAGCAGTGTATAATGAGAATTTCTCTTGGTGTACACAGTACTGCTGCAAGTAGAAATGAAAATAAAAATAATTTTGCCTAGAGTTAGAATTACCTATTAATTTTAAGGCCTATACCAAATAATGACAATTGTTTTGAATGACTTATACAGAAATAATGCTCCAGCATAAGCCTAAACTCATATCAATAAGGACAAAACCCAGCTTTTTTTCCTAAGAGCTAAAAATATACTGCAATTCCCATACACAATCATAGGATTCAGGCACTGTAAAAGGTTGCTTAGGGAAGTGGTGGAATCACCATCTCTGGAAGTGTTCAGAAAGTGTGTGAATGTGGCACTTGGTGGTTTAGCAGTGGTGGTGGGTTAACCTGTGATCTTAGAGACCTTTCCCAACCTCAGTGACTGCCCAGTAGGATTTCTAGTCCAGAGCATTCAGGATCTAACTCCTCCCAACACCCCCAAATAAAACAACCATGGAGCTAAAATGATTTCCTGCTATCCCAGGAACACGAGGGTGCTTATAACACTTGTAAGGCTGCCAGCTGGCCTCTGCAGGTTCCCTCTGCACACAGCCTGCAAGTTCAACTTCAAGGAGCTCTCTGGCATTCTCTTGTGAAAAGATTACAGAAAGCAATACAGGGTTTCAGTTCCCACCCTACACACCCTCCTTACACTCACACTGGGGCTGACCAAACAGGCACTGTTTGTAGATTTAAGTCAGTGCTCCTCTTCCAAGCTGAACTTCCAAACACATCTCAAACTGGCAGAGTGAGCATCACTTCTGCAGCTCCCACTGGTACCCCCGGGGCACAGCAAAGCCAGGCTGGCAGAGGAGGACACTCCTGAAGAGCACTTGTGATTTCCTACACTGTTGCTCATTATATTTACCTCAGTATTCAAAACAGCCCTTACTCAGGGGTCTGCCTGACTTGGGATGCTGGGATTGGAAAGTTTTCCTTATTGTTTCCTGTCCTGGATAATCACACACCAACACCAATCAGTTCATGGACCAGAGATTCATGGCAGAACTTGCTCTCTTTTTAAACTATCCCATGTGGAAGTTTTCTGAGATCAGCTGATTCACAGGGAAGGCAAACTGTGTGTTTCTCAGCTGCCACTAGGTCTAAATGCAATGAAGCTTTTTTCCCTATTAAACTGATACATTTCATATTCCTGATGAGGAAAGTCAAATCATTCCTGTCTACTTCAGACTCTCAAGTTTTCCCTTAATATATTCACGCCTCCATCATCACTTGAGCTTAACAAGCATGACTTCAACTAGGAAATTTACATCTTTTTGGGAAGGCAGTGGAGGGGAGATTTCCTTTTAATCCTGTATATACCGTGGCAGAAATTAGTTCTTTTGTTCAATTAAAATGAAGCCTCAAAATACTAACCCAGAAATATTTTTTTCTTAATTATTCCTGTTGTTGCAGAAGTACCAGCACATATGTCAGTGGGATAGAAAGATCAGTCTTGTAGGTAATAAGTTTTATTGAGTTCTCGGAACCATATCATCCGTCCACCAGACTTTTTAATTTGCCACATGACTGGTTCACTGTAACATCAGCTCTTGGAGTACTTGGGTAGGAGGGAATTCATGCTGAGTGCTTTCCTGAGCCAAACAAAAGTATTTTTCAATGTGTATATAGATTAGAGAGCACTTTTTTTTTTTTCCCAGCAGTATTTAGATCACATTTTATCACTTTAGAAGCAGATGACTAATTTATATATAGTTATTTTCATGCAAACTATACTTGCATCTTGTTTAACCTCGCTAAAAAAATGAAAGCAAACTCTTCAGAGCTGAAATTCTAAGCATGGGGTGTGTGTGGGGAGAAAAGTTCATATTGTTGAGACCAATTACTGGGAAGTTCACATCACAGTCTTGTAAAAAACACATTCCACTTGCATGGACAGTACTCAGGGCTGAGGGCCAAGTCTTATACTTAGTAAACTCAAAACAAAAAAGCAAATTCAGACTAAAGGAAAACAGAAGGAATCTCAGAAACCTGCAGAGTTTGACAGATGTGTGTCCTTGCAAAAGCTTTCAACATTTTCCTTTTTACCTGCTTGTATGGATCAATACTACATAATCAGGACCAATTCCTGCTTAGTGCTCCCTGTGTCCCTCAGGGCCTGCAGAGGTCCTAGGGTGAGACAGTACAGCTGGCAATGGCACAAAGGGACAACAATTAGTGGCAGTTCTGACAAGCTGTGATACCTTTGAAAGTGACAAATTGAGGGATTTATATATCTTGTATTATTAAGAAAAGCCAAACATCCTCAGACTTGAGAACATTTGAAATACTGATTTCAATTGCCATTGCTTAACTTTACTTTCTCGTTAGTCCATTCCTCCTAAAATACAGCCAAACACAAAGTCTGGGAGAGAGAAAAAAAGTAAAACATACAGCCAACCTCTCCTTCCCACCCTCAGCAAAGTCAATCCACTCAGAACATCCAAAGTATTAAAACAGGATCTGGTATTCAAAACCAAGATAGGAGAGTCTTTATTTGCATAAATAAAATTCTGATCCTTTCTCCCATCATCTTAAGTTTAACCAAAGGTTTTCACTCTTCCACTGTCCTAACACATTTTAAATGTTTAAATATATCTAGTACCAGTATCACAGTGTAGAACTCGTGTTGGGGGGAACACTAACCATTCAACTGGACATTTGTAATCTTCATTTTGCAATAGTAATTATGTTAAATGATGAAATTATTTAAACTTCATCAATGTAAGTCACATTTAACTCAAATTAAGGACATAACACAAAATTCCATAACAATAGGCAAGAAGGATTTGATCGAAATCAATGTAACTTCTGCCTACACACAAGTGTCTGGTAAGTAGAATACCGGTGTACTAAGTGGAATATTTATCTGGAAAAAGGGATACATTTATTAGTATTAATCCTAAATAGATGACAGAATTGTAATTGGTTTTGTGGAGGAAAGAAAAAAGGCAATTAATTTCAACTTACATTGAACAAGATACATGAGGGTAAAATATTGACAAAGCAGATGATTCTGTTCCCCTATGCAGAATGCCAACTGGCACCCACTTTCAAAATGCCAGTGTAAAAAAACAAACCAAAATAAGAATAAAGAAATCAACTGTTTAAAAGACTACATTGCACATTACTGGATCACAAGCAAATGACTTTCTTTGCAGAAATAGGAGAAAGACTCTACTGGATTTAAGAGAAGCAACCACCAACTTTTTCAAACACATATGTGCAAACATGTAAGTATCCACACATGTATGTACCTCCCCTTTGTGGGGATGACCTGTGAGACCTCAGGGACTGAGTACAAAAGTCAGAAATCTGGAGAATTCACTAATCCTATGTTCAAAAGGTACAACAGCACAATATGTGGTGGTCCAGTACTCCTTTGTTATTCAATATCATTCTATGATGACAGAACTGAACTCTGTATTCAATTCAATTATTTGAAGGGCATCACTCCTCACTCCCTTTCCAGGTAGCAGAGGAAGGAAAGCTATAAAGGGACAACAGGGTGACTTGTAAACAACCTCCAGATCATAGGTACCACAGACACAGCCCAACAAACCTGTCCCTGCAGAGCCTTGGGAACCAAACCAGTTTGTGGTCTAGAGATGCTCCTGTGGGGGCTGGAGTCTTACCAAAGCTGTGACATTAACAGAGCCTTGAACTGCTGCCTTCATGTGAGGAGGGATCCAGGCCTCCATCTTTCACCCCCACAGGGTTTTAAACTTCCTCCCAGATGGAGCAGCAGTGGCTGGACAACGCTCGACACCTCACTGCTGCCACCACCAAAGGTCTGCACAGCAAATCCCTTCAGAGCCACCTTCCCCTCCCAACACTGCCTACAAAACACTTGTAAGGCTTGTAAGAACAAGGACCACCCATAACTTCAGTGCTGGGATTTCTCTGCTCAGCAGGAATCAGCTATGATGATCAAGGAGTACATGATGGGTCCTCTCCCAACAGCCAGAGACCCAAACACACCTGGCTGGCATCACACACCAGCCCCCAGCACAACCCAGACTCCTCTGGAAGGAAAGATCAGCATCCTGTGAGAGCAGTTCTTGTGTGAGCTGAATGCATCTCTCAGGTTCCCCCTGAAGCAAGTATATTACACACTTCTTTAGAAAACACACAGTAGTTTAGAAACTACTGCTCTAAAAGAGCATTAAGTTTATAAAATCACACATTCAAAGCAAACTGTCAAGCAAGATTTCCTGAACAACCTTAATTGAGCTCCCTTGTGTACTTACAGCATAATAGACTTATATATTCCTGGGCTATTTTCTTTCCCTACCATCTGAGCCTCATTTGTAGAGCATGGAGTTACAGGGAGGGAGGGAATATTGCTCTTCATCTTAATACTACACCTGGTTATTAGATCTTCAGCAAACATTATCCAGTCTCTCCACTGAAAGCAAAGCTGGCAATTCCCTTTTGACATTTTATAGTGTTCTCCCAACAGTCCCTAACTCAATTTCACCAGAAATGTATATGTAGTAAATAAGCAATAAAATAACCCCCATCAACTACACACAGAAGTGACCAGATGAAAAGGTCACAGACTGGCAAATGTTAAAACATGGAAAAGCTTGTCAGATAAATCTGAAGTGTCAGATGAGCCCTTGCTATACAATTACTATCAGCTATGTGTAATTTTTAGAACTGATAAACTGTGAGAATCAAGCTCTTAATCATTCAAGGCAGAGACAATTTCATCTTCTGCTGCAGGTGCCCCCTGGCTCACTCCAACCCAGGGGCCTCTCTGTGTCACACAACAGCCCGAGCCCAAAATGCACCAAACATGTTGTTTCCAGGCAATTCGATGTCAGCACTTCCTGTGATCACTTGGGATTTGTTCTTCTCTTGCTGCCTGGGTTGCAAATAAATTTCTTTCTGTGCTCGCTAATTTTTTCTGAAGTCAGCAGTATGGTAATCCTTGGAGAGTTCCCAAGCTGCTCTTTAGGGAAGTAGTTAAAAACAGGAGTGTTTGGCAAACATTATTCTTGCTATAGGTCTTAGAAAAAAAGAAAGCAAATTTCTGATATTAATTTTGAGGCAAAGCTATACTGTTGTGAAAATATAATCACATTACTGTGTATAAATTTGCAAGTATTTTTCATGCATTCTGTTCTAAGACGAACTGTAAAAAGAAGAAAATTAATTACTGCACCCTCTTTTCTCCCCCTTCTTGGTTTTATGAACTGCAAGGGAAGTTTTCCCACACAAACACCATTTTTTTTCCTGCCTTTCTTTTTAAAATTAAACATTCAGGTCTCATCTCCCTCAACATGTCAGAACTAGCAAGCTTATGTTATCATGGGGAGCAAACAAAATCTGATTAACTGCAATGGAGGGGATTTCTTTTTAGTAGTATTTAAACCTATTAGATGGCAACAAGAAACTTCTGTTTCATTAAAAACACTTGAGAGAAAAAGCTTGTTGCTAAGTTCAGCAACATTGCACTGTCAGTAATGCACTGAAAGCTCTTAATCCATAGCCATGGATGGCACAAAAAAACTCTCCCACAAAGAACAGATGAACCAGCAACAGCCCTGCTGGTTCAGGTGACGTGAGTGGGGAAAGCTGCATGAAATCAGACAGCCAAAAAACCAATTAAAAAAATAAAAAAAGAAAAAGGAAAGAAAAAGAAAAAATATGTGAAATATTTAAAAGGTTGGTGGGTTTAGCAGAACTAAACTAATTTCTATTCTCTAATGTGCTTTCCTTTACCAAATGTATTCAAACTTTATCTGTTTTCAACAGAAGTGCCAACAGGCTGTGTACAGAGTGTAATTCAGATATAATTTAGCAGCTAAATTATCTTTGCCGTGAAGGTCCATTACTAAATCACTTCACTGGAAAATGAATCATAATAATGGAACAGTTACTAGCATTCCTTGGACATATATGCCCTCCTTAGCATGCTTTTGATATTCAAGTGCTTCTTCAGCCTGTGCCAGCTAAATCAGTAAATTCACATTAACTCGCTTTAGAATACACAGGACACTCTGCTTGAAAATACTCTGCATAAAAAAATTTACAATCCAAAGATGGACTGAAACCTTGGCCTCAGATTTATAGGATCAAATACTCCACATGAAGTTCATTCCACAGCCAATAAAAATGCAGACTAATATTATAAATGAAAAAAACCCATAAAGAAGAGAGGCAAGTCAAAAAGCAAATTAATGTAAAAAATGCAGGGCAGGAATACTTGAAAGCAGCACTCAAGCAAGGTGATACAAGAAGACGTTTTCCAGGCAGCAAAATTAAAGACTGAAGACATTTTTAAAAACACTAAAAGTGACAGTAATAATGTAGAAAGTGCTCAAAAATAGCTTCCATTCCACAACAGAAGATAACAAAATACTTCAATTTTACTGAGTAGCACAAGGCTGTTCCACAGCACTTATTAAATTTAGACATTCTAAAGCAAGTAACCTGCACTCGAGTTTAAAAGAGCTGGCTGAGGGGAGGCAACAAAAAATACAGGTTATTTTCATTAAATCTTAGAATACCTATGTCATTTCAGGAGACTCAAAGTTAATGTTATGTCAGAATTTAAATACAATGAATGAGTGCTTATCCACCTGTCAACCTAATACCAATCCTAGCTAAGCTAAGGCAGTGAATTACATTTGTCTTTAATTTTGAGACAAGCAACAGCAGTTTATAAAATGAGATCCTGTCAGGCTAACCAGTTGTTTTTCTTGGTGTGCTATGAGCCTTGCAGAAATAACAGGGTTTGTAGCTTATCAAAGCAGATGGGAAGAGTAATTTCATTACTGACTGGGAGCACCTCCTTGGCAAACAAAAACGGGGCATTAGAAGGTTCATTTAGTCGAGTTGGCAACTCTACTGTGCTCCAGTGACTTCGGGTTGAAGGTAAGTTCAGACCAGAAGTGAAACATCATTTCCAGGAGCCAGTAAATCTCAGGGCAGCGTTGCAGAGTCCATTACTGGTTCTGCAGCAACAGGCTGCTAAATGAAGTTTGGGTCTTTGAAAGGATGAAATGAAGAAGAAAAAGGGGAATTACCTGTCTGCAAAGCAAAGAGCAAATCCTGGATAATCACACAGATGACAGCTCTGCTCTCGGCTGTGCCCAAGCCCATTTCAAAACATGAGAATAAACATTCAAGAAAGATTTTTCCTTCCACGTGTGCCTCCTCCATGGGCCACTCACCCACTGCCTCAGGGCAGACCAAGCCCCCACAGACAGAAGGGCACGGGCTTCAAAGAGAAACCGATGCTCATGAACCACCAGTGCTGCCAAACCACTGCTATTACCCTTCTAGAACAGCTATTAAAGCCATAAAATGAAAACGAACACTTATCTAGGTACTGCAAATTGATATTATGAAAATGAGTCCGGAAGTTATTACATAATTCCAGGTGCTTCATAAACCACTAAATACTGAGATGTAATGAGGTTGCTCTTAAAACAGTCAGGAAAAGGATCACTGGAAAATAAACTAACCAACAGTTCAGCCTTGGTTACTTGGAGCAGGGACTGGCTGGTTCCATCAAGCAAAAGTCACTGTCCGTCACATCAAAAGGGAATGTGAGGTGGGAAATAGCGAGGTGACAAGGCATCTCCAGGGCAGCACTTCTGCAGCAGAGCAGCAGGCAGGGCAGGAGCCACAGAGCCCCCGCAGCACAGCATGGACTGCAAAACCAGCCCGAGCCAGGTTCCAAAGGCATCCTGGCTGGAATGCAATCTCCTCACATGCTTACAGGCCACTGTAAAGGCAGCAACACACTGAGGGGGAGCAGACGGGGACTGTTTTGGGTAAACAAGTGGAAGATAGTGTTAATATAAAGAAAATATTCAAATGCTAAGATCTGACAGTAATTCAAGAGATGCTGCAATTAGTTTGGTTATGCTTTCAGAATTACCCTTAAAGAACACAAGTTTCCAGAGGACTGGCCCATTTTTGCTTCCACTGCAGCCACCAGAGCATTTGCTGTTGATCTCATGGGAAAGGCTCCCAATCACCACACACAAACAACAGCAAGCACATCTTGGGGTTGGACACAAGCAAAGGTATCACTTTTATAAAACCTTCCAGCTGCTCCACACTCCCTTTCAGCTTCAAACACTCAAATCCCTCCTGAATGCACCAGGTCTCCTGCACTCCATCCTCAAGCACTAATCCTAGCAGAATTCAGGGGGATTTTGGTAGAACCAGGCCACACCAGTTCCAGAAGAGAGACCAGATAGCCTTTGTAAACTTCATCCAGGCAAAACTGAAGAATTTCTGTAGAGCTTAAATAAAACTATCTACAGGTATCAATAGTGCCCAGATATAGCCTAAGACATGTTTGAAGCTTTGTGCTACATTTCGCCTCATTTTTCAATGTGTTTGCAACATTAAGGCAGTTTGTAACGTATAGAAAACCTGTGAACACAAGTGGGTATCTTACAGTATGGGGTTATTTTTACTTGAACTTGATTGAAATGGCCTACATAGCTTATGGCTAATGTAGTTTTCTCAAAGATATGTTGATACACCCTTGACATTTCATCAGGTGCAGAGCCTGGGCTGGGCTTTCCATCCTTAACAACTTTTGCAAAACAAATAATTTCAACTGCAGTGTCCTACATATGGTCTGTAGCACAGGCTGTACATTTTGTTCCATCACCCTGAAGTTAGACAGCACAAATAGACCAGTCTCAAGTCAGAGGAAGCGTGGTTCTCCCAATTTAAAAAGATGTTTTTAATGTTAACATTTAACATTCAATTTTAACAACTGTTCTATGGGTTTTTACAACTACTTAGGAACCAACATAATTAAGGAAATTAGATTTTCTTGCTTCCTCTCCTGTCCTTGCAATAGTAAGGAGCTGATTCAGGAGATGTTATGCTAGCACACAATTAGGGTCACAAATATATGCATAATCTAAAAGGGCAGAGTTCACTGTGCAATAGTTACTCATGTTCCATTATTCATAAATGCTCTGATAGCTTTTCCACAAACGCCCTGTGCTTAATGAATCTTGAAAGCTTTTAGTTCAAACAATTATTCCTCATGAAAATGTGTACTAAAGCATATTATTTGTAACTCTATTTGCTTCTCCCCATTTAAATTTGAATTGCTGAGCTGGAAGCAGAAACAAAACCTTCACTGTTGGGCAACAGCCACAGTAAAACAAATTATGGAGGTGGAGCAGCTGATGAGCATACACAAAATAAAAGTTAAGTCCTTCAAAGTACATCACTGTGAGGACCACACTTTTGTATAAAATAAGGGTCAGCACATGAATTAATTACAAACCGAAAGGGGGATCTGACTGATGAATATTACTGGGCATTTCCAGTTCAAAACAGCTGCAATTAACTCTGCCTTTGCTATTACCTCAACAGTCAATCTACACAGTACTGACACGAGGGGAACACTGCAGCAATGCCCAGTTCCAAGTGGAATTGCATTTCACCAGTCTCTACCCCTTTCTCTCATGGAAAGGGCTGTTTTCTGGGAATGCTGCAGTTCAGGGCTCACGGCACCCACAAACCTCACAGCCTCCACACAGAGATGCTCAGGAATGCCAAAGGCAGATGCTCGACATCCTCCCAACTGCTCACAGGGATCAAAGTCCTGGATGGTAAGAAACATGTTTTGTGCACAGACCTTGGGCTGAAAGAAGAGCGGGGAGGGACAAGCCAGTCTGACCAGCTTTGAAGTCCAACCTGCCACACTGGGCTCCCTCAGGAGCCGGGCCAGCCTTCAGGCATCACAGGGGAGAAAAATCTGCTCGTGGTGCTGGCAGCCTTCTCCTCCCCCCGGGTGAAAGGTGCACCCGGAGATGTTACAATCTGTTTCCATCTGATTTCCTTGAGCTGATAGGCATTTTCAAGAGCCTGAGTTTCGCCTCCCAGGGAGGCTGGATCTGGGAGCTGCCCCATTATATTTGCATGCTCTCTCACACACATACATCCTCTGTCTGTGGAAGAAACATTTGTTGTAAACATATGGAGAAGGCCCTGCTGGAGGCCAGCATTTAATGCTCTAGTTAATAACATTTTCGAAGAAAAAAAAAAAGGGGGGGGGGGAAGTAGAAAATTCAGTAGGACATGAACACAAAAAAGGCTCTCAGGTGTAACAGCATTTGCGAAGGTTTGAGCAAGCAATCTTAAAAACATCCTAGGGCTCTAATAAATGAGGAACATGGCCCACACACAATGCATAAGATATTTGCCTCTCTCTACAATACATACACACACAGAGGAAAGGGGGTTCAGCCTGTTTGTGGTCAATTTGAGGTGTGCTGAGGGCAATTTGCATTGGGCTGAGCTTTCTTAACAACATTCTCAAATACAGCAGAACAGTTGTTTTTAAATGTCAGACAGCATTTATCCAACTTGTCCTGCACAGTCCTCCTCCTCTGTCCAGGGAGTAGCAGCTGTCTGGCTGATGCTCTGGGTTGTTTTCCTCCTGGCTGGATTTCTCCATTTAGCTGCCAGCATTTTTGTTCTTTGATGACTGGGTTTGTAAGCTGGTACCCACTGCTAATGATAATGGCTACTGAGGTCTATTACAGAGCAATGTAATACTGACAGTTTACATCCCAGAATGGGGAAAAAGCCATGAGGGTTGGAGCACAGAGAGGCAGAATGTGTGGGTATGGATTTCGCTCCAGGATCAGCTGTGCCTTCCTTGACTAATTAATCTGCAAGATTTGAACAGTCGGTAGAATGAAAAAAATGGGTCAACTTGGCAGCATGGGACTTAAATAAATAAAAATGAAGCAATAGATTAGACTATGTCTGTGCTTTGTCCAGGTTTGAAGCCAACACAACATAAAATATAGTCTTATAAAATAGATGAACTGATGACAAATTAGATGAGGGTGAACCCTGTGAGGCAACTTGTTCTGTGCCCAGGAAAGAAGGTGTCAGAACCGTTACTGAAGGCACGACACCATTAGGATGCAGAGATGGACAAGGCACTTAATGCATGACAATTAAACAGGTTTCTCACAGGGAACAGTAACACAAAAAGATGGAGGCAGCTCTAGTCTATATAGTCATAGTTTTACTTTGATTTAAAATTTATATTGTATGTACGGGATTTTTTCGACAGTTTTGGAAGCTCAGGCAATCCCAAAGGAAGCCCAGCATCCCATACTGTGCATTAGTACCTGATCTGATGATTCAGTTTGTGGAGGCAGAGTTGAGAGACTGACCACCATGGTGAATCTTGTCATTCCTTACTGCAAAACAAGCAGGAGGTGTCTGACTGGGGTAAAGCCAACTGCCCACCACTAGGACATGGGTCAGCGTTCATTCAGAGGAAGCAAATTAATTTTGTGCAGTTCTAAAGTTCAGTTTTCAATGGATTTAGTGTAAAAGACGGTAAAAGAGATTAATTAAAAGTGGTATTGAGACCAGAACATGACTCCTCTGTGCAAATTCTGTGGTGTCTTATACACTTACATACAGACCAACATCTCTGGTCCCATAAATAGGAAGAAACTTAAAAGATGGAGGCCGGAGACCTCCTTCCTTATAGCTTTAAGACCCCCCACCGTTCAAATGCCATTAAAATCAGTTCACAAGTAAAAGAAGCCAGACACCTATATTGCCAAGACCAAGTGTATGCAAGTCTTGTTTTTACAGGAACATAAGGGTAGGCAGCTGAACACACCTTGTGACAAACTGGACCTAATTCTATCCAGATTCAGAGTAGGCAGCAGGCCACTTCTCCCACAAAGGGAAGCTGCAGTGCATATTGAGTCAGTCAGAGGATGCCAGTCATGTTCCCCCTCTAAGCACCAAGTTCTTCTACCTCTCTCAAACACAGCACTGATTTAATCTAAGAAGGTTTACAGAAAATAACTTGTTCTCTCCTTTCTTCACAGAGTGTCTCTTTCCCACTTGCTCTGCCCACTCCCATCCTACCCTTGGATCACGAGCAGACTTAACTCGCTCCATTACCAATTCTCTTCTGGGAGATATCTTGCTTTGTACAAGGTACCAAGGATTAAGAACATTTTAAAAGGATGACTGAGCAGGACAACATTGCAACACAAATTCTGGCCCCCAGTCATGCACACAAACAACTGAGCCACCTGCCAATATTTAAAGCAAATGTGTAGAACAAATTTCTTTGTTAATTTACTGACCAATTTCCCTCCTCCTCCACAAAGGGAACACTGTGCTCCACCCCTCCCCTCTTTGGGCAGCTCAATCCCATCCTCTGCCCAGCATTTTATTTTGGTCTTGTAATTGTTGTTTGATACAGAAGCTACTTACAGCTACAGAAGACAAATGACGGACAAAAGGCAGCTAAGAACCACTGAATTTGTCCAAAAGCATTACATGGTATATATTTCATTCTGTAACTTAACCAGGCAGCCACAATAAAAGCCCCAGACATTTCTCCTTGTCCAGAAGCAATTCAGGCCCTGGGGAATGATCTTGAATAGTGGCTAATGTGGGTGATGCCATTTCTAACGCAACAAGGTCAAAATATATAATTAGCATTTTTCTCTCAGGGTTTCTCTCTCTTGCTGAGGTGCTCTCCTGGCTGTGGGCTGGCCTCCCTCGCTGCAGGGGGAATCAGGAGCTCAGTGCTCAGTGAAGACAATGGCAACAGCCCAGCAGCAATCAGTTTCTAGGGGTACTCAGCACTCACTGATGCCAGCTCAAAAGTTAAAATGAAAGCTCAGCTCAGTCATCCAAGAGGTTGGTCTTCCCTTCATATTGGATTTTATCAGATCAACACTTGCAGCAAGAAGCAAAAGCAGAAGCTAAGAGGGGAACATGTGAACTGGGTGAGGAGAGCTGATGGCATTCCAGGATCACAGCAATAAACTTTCACTGGGATCTTGGCACTTTCAGTGGAGTCTTAAAGACTTTTAACAGGTAGAGTTGCTGTGACAAGGAGAGCATTTGCTGCAGGTCTGTGGGACAGGGCCTGGATTAAAACCTCCACCCTCCTCTCTGCACACAGCATTGGTCATTATTTTTTATTGGTCAGTCATTTATGTATTCCATGGGCATGTCCTATGCATGAACTCCAGACAGAAGGTGCTGGGGAGGCTTTATGGCATGGTGTAGATTTGTTCTTCATATGGACACCTTTTATTATCTTTACTAGGCTCATGTCCCCCTCTCCCAGCATGTTGTTGTGTCTGCCCTTCCACCTCACCTGCATCCCTTTCCCTGGGATCAGCCTGCTGGGTGCTGTCGTTGTCCCTGCCCACGCAGGAGGGAGGAGCTGGGAGGAGGAAGAGGTCACTGCCTGTGGCACAAGAGCCTGTAATACATCAGCCCAAATCTCCCACTTTGTTGCCCAAAGCAAAGAGCACATCTTTAATTCTGTCTCACAGCAAACACCACAACCTGTGATGTCTCCTTAATTCATGTATCTCTCCCCCATTTCCGTCCCTGGCAGTTTTCTTCTCTTTATCTCTACCTGAAAACCATAGCATACTTGAAATCTGTCAAATGGTCTCCATTTGTATCCAGAAATCTCAGTATTAATAATGCATTTTACCCTATTATTTCTAGTTTCAGTGAAACTTCACAGCAAGCTGACAATTTCTGCCTTATAAACACTTCCATGACACAATTTCATGAAGTCTGAATGATACCTGAAGCAGCAACAGGAACTGCCACTCAGTCCCATGAGTCTCTGCTTAGAGGAGGGATGCTCATATCCATCTTGTGGTACCTGGGGTTTGCTCTTATTAAGTTATTTCACATAAATGAAAGGTGCACATTTCAAATCCCAGCTACAGGGGAAAGTAGTACAGCTGTCCTGTGCTCCAAGAGGCAAGGAAAGGAAAGCAAAAATCACCTATTCTCCAAATAACAAGACAATAAAAGGATTATCTGAAAAACCAAGCAAAAAATTCAAATGTTCACTGTTCAAAAGATTACCGTTCCTTTTAAAGTTGTTTACTTCCTGTTCTTTCACAAAGCCCCTCAAGCTCCAAAATCTGCCTCTCTCTTCTGCATATCACAGTGATCCATTCTGACCCCATGTTCCCATCTTTGCTATTGCTCCCCTCCAGCTCTCTAAGGCCTCTACAGTCCTGCTTAATGGGGAGGCAGAAATCTCAAACCTTTCTCTCCTCCTCACCTTCCAGAGCATTAACTTTGATACTACTCGGGTTATGTGATCTGCATTCACTCTGTTTGCTCCTGCCAAGGTTTCTTTGGCTGCTCCTGCACTGAATTCTCACTTCCACCTGCATACATTGCATTCTCCATTCCTCAGGTTCACCTGAGTGCCTCCCATACCACACACTTCCAGCAGCTCAAACACACCCCAGCCCCACAGACGTGTGATCCCTGACTCACAGTGCAAGTCAGCATTAATCTGCTTTCCCAAACCCAAATCCCAATCATCTGACCCAGCATGCTGCACAGCACAAACACAATCCACCTCAAATATCAAGTTGTGTGACCAGGCATCATTTGCTAAAGGAAATTTCTCCCTTGCTACTTCAGAACACAGCAGAATTTCTGGACAATCTCAGGGCTAAAAAAATGCCTCTGCAGCCTGAGTTGGTCCTACTGCCTCAGCTCAACTGCTGTAGAAATGCTTATTTTAGTAAAATTTATTACTTCTAGTATCCTAGGTAAAAATTAAACATAGTGTGGAACAAATCAATAATAACAATAGTAGATATAAGATACACAACTTGGTGCTGACATTAGAACTGAAAAAGTCAAAGCCAATAGCTGATGACAGCCACATCTGGCATTGAAACGTGCTTGATGCTCCTTTAATAAGAATTTAACATGAGGTGAGAAATCCTCATCATGTGGCAGAGGTGTGCAGCCAGGGCAGATGCAGCTGCAAAGTGGATTTTGGTGCAGTCCAGTCCCACAGCACAGCAACAACAGGGGAAGCACAGAAACACAAGCTAGAGCCATGAGGGATTCCACAACAACAGGAATATGGGTAACTGTGGGAATGCCAGCAGAGCTGGAAAGCTGTATTCCAGAACCATCATTTCATCACTAAACACAGGGGGCCTAATTTTGTTCTCAACTACTGTGATATAAAAAGTTACAACGGAGTCAGAGTAATTCCACTGCAAAAAAAAGTGTTAATAACAGAATCAGATTTGTACTACTTGTGAATCAATGGGAACAGCATCTGCTGTGCTGCTCTGACTTAATTTGCTTCAGGATTTGTGGCAGCCCCTCCACTTACAACGGGAGGTACAGCAAACAGTCACTTCCACTGGTAGTAAATGATACCCTCGAGCAGGTGCTGCAGAAAATCTTATGAATATCTGTCTGAGGGCTGCTCAAACAGCAAACAGATATTGCACTTTGAAAAGAAGAAAAATTAAAGTCACAAAGTAGCCTTGTTTAGACATCTCAATAATATCAGTAGCCTTGTTTTGACATTCACAATTACTAATCCAAATTATATTAAGGTGATGCTCCCTATTTTCTCTGTTTGAGGTTTTAAATAGTATCATCCCTTATTAAAAAAGCAAATATGTTTAGTGAATTGCTCAAGTTTCTTTACGACTTGGACCCACTGCCAAAATTCTGGACTCTGAACTTATTACCAGGTTAGAAGCGTGCTTGTTCCCACCACATTCTACCACAAGCTATAGATGCTTCCTTTTACAGTGTAGTCTTTTAAGTAAATGTCACCAAAAATTTCTAACTGCCTGTCTATTTTTTCTCCCCTAAATTATCTGTCATAATTTCTCTATTCTAGCAAAGTACAATTCCTTTTAAGGAGCCAGAAACTGTGGGACTCTGTCTCCAGGTTCAAATCACATTTATCATATTTAATGGGTAGATAAAGAGTTAGATTAAAATAGTATTAGAGATTACAAAAAACAGCTCCTATTGTCAATTCTGACAATATCAAAATTTTGAGTGCTTGACTATGCCTTCAATGTTCTTTTAATAGAAATCTTTGAAGATTATTCTCAGGTTTTGGAAAGAAAAGAAAAAATTCGAGAGAAAAATTACAGTGCCAGGATGGAAGCTAAACATGAATCTACAGAGATTTGCACAAAGCTTCATGCCCAGCCGAATTTTAATGGGGCTTTTAAAAGCACATCTTCAACACAAAGGCAGAGCCATGACAGATTTCAAGCCTTTAATGACTTAAGTTCTTCAGTGAAGACCAAATACACACACATATAAGTGAGACTATTTTCCTTCTGTCTCTCTGATAAATAGCTTATCTTTTGCTTTATCAACAAAACCTGCCTGAAGCAAATGTAGAGTGTATTTGGGTTCAGATAGCTAAACTAGGCCAGCAGAAAGCAGGTCTTGAAAATGGAAGTTTTGAACAGTGTTCACCACATGTAGCTTTGTTACCTCCATTTCACTGCCAGGGATACACAGACTCCAACCCCCAAAAGGAAGGGAGAACATGTGCCTTTGCTAAGCAATCTACAACAAAAGAAAGAATAAATTATAAGGTAAACTGTTACTACATTTAAATTACGGCAGCAAAATGCTGTGAATAAGAACAAAATATGCAGCTACCCTCACTCCCCACTAACATCACCATTCCCTTCCATGAGGGCATGCAGGGCTGGATGCAGACTGCATGTAGAAACTCCAGCCTGCACAGGCAGCTGTGAACTTCAGGAGCTTCTGGAAACATCCAGCAGGGAACTCCATGGCCAGCACCTGGACAGAGAGCATGCACCACTGAGGAAAAGCTGCTCCTGGGAAAACAGGGGTATCCCTGCTGCAAAATGCTTGCACTCCTTTATTCTCAGGCTCCAAAGCATCACTCCTGAACAGCACCTCTCCTCTCACCTTCCCCTCCTCAATCAGCATGTTCTGTGCAGTACTGGATGATTGCTCCATTTTCACAACCTACACTCCACCAAATACTGTTATCAGAGGCCCCATGTGAACTCATGCAGCAAAGGGGACAGCCTGGCATTACAAGATTATATTTTCTCTAGTGCTGTTTCTTTAAAAAGAAAAAAATACACACAAATCCCCAAAACACACTGTCATTGCGGTGACCCACTTGTAACACTGCCCCAGAGGACCTCAGCAGCCCCAGGGAGGTGCTGGGGGCTGAGGTGTGGGGTTATCACCACGGGTGGTAGGACAGAAACTTCTGAAAGCAACTTTTCCACCTGTGAAAGTGTAACATTTAATTTGTCCATAAATCAGTTTTCCTCCACTGTATTTCATACACAGAGAAAATCCATTACCTCAAGTCCTAAACAACATCTTCTGAATTAGGGGAAATGCACCCCCACAACCACATCTAAAGCAATCAAAACTAAAAACCATTAGAACCACATCTTTCCACCCTCCCCCTTCCAATTTAGTTAGTGTCAAAAGAGTAATGAGTAATCAGGAAAATTCCTGTTAGGCTTATCTCTCAGTCCAGTGGGATCTCTAAATCCTTTATCAGCATTCACAATGAAAAATAAGATAACACCCACACTTGTTTAGCCCAGACTAGACATAGTCTGATACATATTTGCAGAGTGACTGGAATTTACATCGAGCAGGAATCCAGTTTTCCAGGATCCTCCTGCACCCTCACTGTGCCCAAATCTGTGTGGTAGCATCCAAAGAAGCATCAGCATTTCGTAGTTTCCAGAGCCCTTCAGTGACCCTTTTTATAAACTGCATTTCAACCACTGGTGTATGATCCTCACTCTCTTCAAGGTAAATGTGCTATTGGTCTATAGCTTGAGAAATAAACTGCCAGAGCCACGGGGACTTTATATTTGTATTCTGGAAAAAACCCTTGTGCCACTTAAAACTCCAGTAATTCTGTAGCTTTTGCAGGCATCACTGATTTCTCTGGGAGGGACATTGGAAAGCACTGCAGCAAGGATACTCCACTGCTGACACAGCTGCCTCTGTACCAAAGGCTCAGCTGAGTCATCCCCACTCTGCAAAGCCTTGGTCTGAGGCTCCCAGGTGGCCATGGATTAAAATTTGTTATGCAGCCTGGAATTCCCAAACTCAGTGACCTCAGTGGATGAAATTTTGTGACCTCCTGACTCTTAGTGAGTGATTTTACCATTATTGCTGCCACGAACACAGCTGAGTGTGCAAAGCCCTCCATACAACACAAGACAGACTTGGAGAAAATCAAAATTCACTGGGCTGGGATCCTCCAACATCAAGAGCTGCTTTCCATTGTTTTTCATCTGCAACAGGAAAGCAGAATGGTCACAATGCTAAAGGATCAGTAGCTTTCCCCATCACATCCCATCCACATGGTGGAGCATCCCCTGTGTGGATATCACCACCAGGAGCAATGCTTGGCTCTCTTCATCCCTTTCATACTCAACCAATCCAGCAGAGAGACCACACAGCACATCCCATGTAAACCAAAATACAACTTTCCTTTACTATTTTATGCATCTCTAGATCAGAACTGCAAAATTAGCTGCCAGCAGTCAATGCATAATCAAATAAGAAAGTGAAAGTTATGAAGAAAAAAACCTACAACATAAACCAACTCCAAATTAATAAAACAAATGGAGAGACTGATTGAGAAATATTCACAAGAAAAGGTGAAAGCAAAAGAATAGCAGAAACAAATACTTTAGATGCTTGTTACTTGGTCAGTAGAAGAATTTCCACTAGACACAAGGAAAGCATTGGAAAATCTGGAGAAACCACAACCTTCAGAAAATTCTGGAAAGACTAAATCTCCTGTCAGAGCCAGTGCAAAAATAAAACAGTTCATTCATCTTACATGTTTTGCCTAGAAAACACAAATCCCTGGGCTAACCTGAACCACAGCAGAGTGAAACAGTTCACAGAGAAGGAATTCTCTTCTGGACACAAACTGGCTTCAAAAAAGCAAGATGGAAAATTTTTCTGTAGCAGCCTGTGCATATTAATCCAAGGGCAAAAAGAAGTATGTTATGCACAAATATATCCAGCACTGGCTACTGCTGGAGGCAGAATGTCAGCCACAAAGGGCCAACAGACTGATCCTACATGACAATCCTATATTTCTGTGTATTTAACCATATAATTAAAACCTGCTGCTGCTACACATACTAATTAGATGGACAGCATTTCATTTCAGGAGTCAGCCCCCCCCTGACAGACAGCATGGCAGCACCAGGTGCCTGCAGCAGCCAAGCAAAGGCTTTGCTGCTCAGAGATGTCAGTGCTGGCTCACCAGAGGATGCCCTGGGAGCGCTGGATGGGGGTTAACAGGAATCTCCCCTCCACTGCCTAAGTTTCATTAAAATCACCAAAGGTTGGACTGCTCCAAGCATGAGAGGCACCCCAGGGGGAAAGCCAGATCCCAGGAACATCCACTGGGGCCTCAGCAGAGGATGCTCCACAGTAAGTTTGAGAAGCTGTAATGCAGAATTTTTGGGAATTAGAGCTTCACATGCTGTTTTCAGGGCCAGTACAGTGTCCAGTTCTGATCATGGCTGTAGCTGCTGCCATTTGCATCTTGGCAGAACATTCTAAAGCAGATTAATCACTGCATAGGAAAATCTGCACTGAGAAAGAACAGGACTTAAACTGATCTAATTTACCCCTCCTCCACCAATGACCCACAACATCCCAGGTGCAACCACAGAAAAAAATATTTAATCCTGGCTCCAGGTGCACCTTATAAATATGTTCCTTATCTCCAGAGCACATCCTCAGCAGGAAATGCAAGATTCCTGCAGACCTTCAGCTGGTCTTCAGACATCTCATGGCCACTCATGTTTATTAACAGCCTTCCCAGTTCCCAAGAAAAGACAGAAGACACTTCCACATAAGAAACAGCAGCCACTAACCATACAAGAACAAAGTTCTATAGATTTAGAATAACACAAGCATCAAAGGCTCAGGGGAATTTCATCACTCTTGCACACATAGAAGCTCACAAAGCATCAATAAACAGTTACACTGATCCCACACATTCATTTACACATCACCCTGGGCTTTAACCTAATTGCTTTCTGCATACACAAACTCAAAGGGAAAATAGTTCATTTCAGACCTCGACTGATGACAGTAACACTGGTGACCACAAACCCAGCGGGCTCAGGTCAGAGCTGGGCTGGCTGCACTGCAGGTGGGGCAGCTCCACACACAGCACAACCTTTGGTCACTGGATGGAGCACAGCTCCCTCACTCTCCTAATCCCTGTCACTCAGCTGCCTTCGGGAAACCATGGGCTGTAATCATCACACTGCCTTTTAACTGAACAGACAGCATTAGATTTCATCAGCCATTTCCCTGTCACACTGCATTGTCCACACAGGATAATGAGCCCCAAGGCTCTGCTGCTTGCAGCACTGTGGTTTGATAGGGAACATATTCCTGCATGGCACACAGGGACAGGAGCCTGCCCTGGAGCACAGGCACACCCTGCAGACACCTGTAGGGACAAGGCACACACCTGTGTCTCTGCTGGGATGTTTCTGCCTGGAGATTTGAACTGAGGTTTGGGCTTGAGTCTTCCCAGTTCTCACAGCAGAAACTTACAAGTCTCATGGAAACAAAGAACCCTTTTTTAAGGGTTTCTCTGGCTAATTAAATAAAATAAATTGATAATGATAAAAGTATCACTTGAGGGGGAAAAAAAATGTTGTGTTTTACAGAAACTGCTGAGTATCTGTAAGGGAAATGATTTTAGGTTGTAACTTACCTGACTACATCTTAGGGTTTTTGCTTCTTTTTGGTTCATCTTGGATACTACAAAATTGGGTTGTTTATAATCAGCACTCATTTTCACATTCCTAAGACACACTAATAGCTGAGCACTGCAGTGAAGTGTTAACTGAATTTTTCCAGCACTTCTCTTCACCTTTCCACTCTCCACTGACGAAAAAATCATTTCCAGCTGAGTTCAGCAAACCTGCATATCTGAGTGAAGGCAGCAAGGCCTCACACTGAGTCACTGCCAGTTTAGGTACAAACAGTTCCAAAGCAAAATTAAAAACAAACAAACAAAGCCAACAAAAAAATCTGGGATGCTTATTTAAAGCTACAAACTGTTGATCTAAAAAGTTGGTGCTGACTAGGGAGAAAATAGAGTCAGAACATTTTTAATTTGTGAAATGTTAGCAAAATTTACCAATGGGGAATACCAAACTAAGTTATGCATAATAAATACCAGTACAAGCAGGTTCCAAGCTCAGTGACACTGGGATAAATCCAGTCTGAACTTACAGCATCATGACTAGGACAGCTCTGTCCTTACAAATCTATCCAACTCCCAGCAGGAAGAATTTTAGTTGCAGAGAACACAGGTCAAGGAGGATCCATCCACCTGCACCTTGTATCCCTCCTGCCTGTTCTGCTTGGATGCAGTTTTAACTGGACAGCATCTTTCACACACAGCAGTCTCCCCACTTTCTGCACTGCAACTGAATATTGCAATTATTTAATCCTACCTTATGTCATCCTGAGCTCCCTGCCTACACACAGCTTCCAGAAAGCATCTCACATATAAACCATACAGTAACTATTAGTCCATACATTATGTAAGCAATAATCTGGAGAGCAGGAGGGGAAAAAAAAAAAAAGGAACAAATCCATAGCCTTAGTAGGCTGGCTAAGTGCCCCATTTCCAACAAATGTCAATTTGCTGGTTACCTGAACAGCACAGGGATTACAGATTTCACCCATGCTGACAGATGGCATTTTGCAGTTTTGATCCATGACACATTTAAAGGAATACATTCATGAAGCAAGACACATGATAAAGAATAAAAGACCTGAGACAGGAAAACACGGACTGCATTAAGTATGCAAGATCCAAGCGTGCAAGGTTTTGCTCTGCTGTCACACCAGGATTGATCCCATTAACTTCCATGGGGACAGGCCCGATTTACTCAATTGTAAACAATCAAAATGAGGCCTGTGGCTCGAGTCCAACAGAGCAATTCATTTTCAGCACTGCAGGCTCCCCGGGCTCCATCAGGGCCAGGCACACTCAGGGATTTGCCAGAGTGAGCCATGGTGTGCCCAGAGAGGCAGCAGCTCCTGCATCCACCTGGCTAATCCTGCTTTCACTTTATCCAGGTGCTCAGCAGAAGTACTTTAGGGTGAATAAGGACCTTTATTTATGATGTGGAAGCAATTAACCAGCACTGGGGTCCAAGCTGTCCCCTCCACTGGTTATACAAATACAAACCCCTTTGAGGAGCAGCATAAATGTGGCACAGTCTTACTGTTCTCTAGGCAGGCAAGAATCACTCTGAGAGCTGTTCCTGTGCAGAGCTGAGTGTGCAAGGGCAGACAGGAGATCCAGCATCACTAAGGGTAAGGTAAATACATTAAAGTGTGCTACATCCTTACATGACAAGGAAAATTTCCGAGGTTCCTGTTTGAAATCTAAACAAAACACACCTTTATTTGCTCCTGATTTCACTGTCTCTCCTTTCTCTATATTCTCAAAGACTGTAAGAAAGCTACAGGCTACAAACTCCCTCCCTCCTCTTATGCCCACATTTCACTTAATAGTTTAAAATTTTGACAATTTTATTTGTTTTATATAAGCCTCAGTGATCAATCATGAAGTAAAGGATATGAGGTAAAAATGCAATAAAAATTATTGCTTGACAGCTGCCTGGTGGCCCATTTGGGACCAGCTGGTGGCATTACTCCAGGACCTAATAGAGAAGCTTATACCTTCAGATTAACATTAATTGGCATCCTCAGGGCAGCACAAGCAAAGAGGCCAAGGACCAAATGGGCCACGAAAATTCAGCAAAACACTTCTCTCTCAGCTGAGGGGAGGCAGACAGGCAGCTTGCAATGGAGAAACTTCTTTGTTATTCCCAAGGAGAGGCAAATACAGAGACAGTGCCTTGACAGGTCTCTGCAGAGGGTGACAGATGATTTCATAGACAAGAAAGTTTTAAACAAAACAAAAAATAAAAGACAGAGAGAGCAGATTGCCTCTGATGTGACCAGAGACATCCTTTGAGGATGCTAATGGAGTAGAGAATTGATTATAAAGCTTGCCTTTTTTTGCAGCACACAATAAAGAACAAGTGCTTGAATCAAACATGAGCATGCATAAAGATGCCCTTCCCTGGAAGAATGCTTTAGACTCTGAATTTCTGGCAACAAAGTGTGCAAAACACTAAAATATTTATCAAAAGGCTTTGGTCCAAAGACCCATGCATGGGCTCTGGACTATTTTGACATGGGCAAACCAGGAAGCTCTTGGTACATTAGAAAGTATCAGCTCCTCAGACTGGACTCTTTGTGTTAAAACTGGAGATTTTAATTCTCAGTGACAGCATTCATTACAAACACAGCTGTTAGGAAACTAATACCACCAGTGACTTCTCCTTCACTGTTTATTTGGAGTTAGGAGGAGGTTTCTGTTTGGTTTCATCCCAGAAAATTCTGGCAACTTCCTCCTCTGGACAGCAGGCAGCACAGTAATACATGGTGCTGGGCATCACATGGGATTTCAAACAGATCCCATGTGAAAATCTGCCACTCTCCCACCTACACAAACAATAGACTTCTCTTTAATATGTCAGCTTGTTTTTTAAAAAGGTTTCAGATTTCCTTAAGCTCTCAGGATCCAGGTCACAGGAAAACTGCCTGTCACACGCTTCCCAGCTTCTGACATGTCAGCATTTAAATGCTCCCAGCAGGAGCCTGCTGTTTCCCCCTCTCCCCTTTGCCTGCCTTGCTGTCCCAGAGACAGTGACAGGTGTGGCACTGTGACACAGAAGCAAAAGGCACCTTTCCCTTGGAGCCAGGGCCATGTCACTGCTATCAGCAATATATCCACTGAGAGGGTTCACACTTCCCAAACTGAGCTGGAACTATGAGCTCTGACATGTGACTGGCCATGTTTTAGACTGGATGTGTTCACACAGAGCAGGGCAGAGGTGGATGGAAGGCACCTTCCCCTCCACCCCTTCCCAGCTCACTCCTGACACTGACAACACACAAGGAAACAGCTGGCACCAAAACGGGCTGTTGAACACAGAGCAAGACTATCACAAGGCTTGCCATTGACTCACGGGACATTCACATGGTCCATGATGTTTTCAGGCTGGTAAAGGAGGATGGGATATCTTAAATAGTCTTGGGCTCAATGAAGGTAAGTTGCCTCAATCAGCAAATTCTAAGTGTGATAAGCAGTTTGGGGGAAAAGCCTCAGCAATCATTGAGCTGCACAAGCAACTCCATCTCAGCCACCACCTGGTTGTGTCTTGATCTTGTTGGGACCTCACTATGTGGGTACAAAGCTCCCACACAGGCAACTAAAAGCACAAAACAGGAACCAAAGTTAAAGTGACCCTTGTTACCCAAGGAGCCAGGCTATGCAAGTCAATTCAGTAAATAAAAACAAGATGCTGACCAAGAATCATTCTCCAAAAACTACTTTGCATGCAACCGTGTATCAGTAGCCAATTAATTTAGGAGATGGAGTACACTTTGCAAAGACACCAGTCCCATGGTAGTGATCCCTCTACCAAGAATCAGCAGGGGATGTGAGGGAAGAAAAGGGGTCAGGGAGAATTGCCAGGCTACTGTTCAAGGAAGAAGCTTTGATCTAAGACAGAAGGAAAAAAAAGTAAGCATCCTTTAGACTATATCAGCATGGTTTATTTATCAAGCTAGAACCTCTTACAACTGTACTGATTGCTTTGAAGTTCCATGGCCTACGTCAACTGTTTATTTATGATTCCATAATTGAGTTATGTCAGAAGTGCCAGCCTGGGAATTAGACTGCTTCCTAAGGGACAGTGAACATGAGGCATGAGTCTGTTGTAACTCCATGGTGCTTCAGTGTGTGCTGTCAGGATGCACTGGTTTCTGTTCCAAACCGGGCTGCTCTTCCCTAAGGGCTGAAAGATGTTGAGTGCTCCATGACAATGACACTAATAACTTGATTGAGAGAGGAAAAGGCTGCCACTGAACAACCCAGCATCTGCCAGCTGCGCTGCACCGGGAATGCCCATTTCACCCGCGGGATCAGAACATATGGAGCTGATGCTGCTGGTCAGGGGTGGGAACAGCTCCACCAGAATCATGATACTAAACACTGGCAGTCAGAAATAAAATATTAATTTTTTTTTAAATTGCCATGATCTTTCCCTTCTCGTACTCCAGCCATCCAGCCCATAGAATAAAAACTCCCTAACACTCCATGCACAGCAAAACCCAACTGACCTGAACCCACAAAACATTTTCTATGGGTGACCTGTCTCCACCAGTGCCAGGCAGCCCCCTACAACATATCTTAGGGCTTTTTACATTCCAGCTTCTGGTTAAATATTTTTGAAGTATGTTGCTTTCATAGATTTTATTTTCCAGCTTCTGTTAGCTTTGTTCTTGACAATATATTATCAACCATAACACAGTCATTAACAATCTAATACTCTTTCCCACTTAGGGAGTAGTCTTTCACAGCACTACATCCCTCACCTCACAACATAGGTGAACATGATCATTTCTATTCCTCTTAGTATTTCTCTTCCTTCTCCCAGTTTTCATGCTGCAATCTGCCACCATTTCTTCCCTTTCCTCCAAAGATCCAGGCACAGAAAACAAGTATTTCATTTGCAAAGCCATCATTACCCACTTCTCCTTTCATCAGTTTCTGGAGATGCTATTACCAAGAGGCCGTATTTTTTTTTTTAATTACTCTCTCATTTCTCCCTTTCCAGCAAGTTTTGCACTCCTCAAAGTATTATATATATATATATAAAAAACTCCTCTGGGTTTTAAAAGCTTACATATATTTATTAGACATCATTATCAACAAGGCTCAAGGGATTTACAAACACCTGTGCCCCACAGTGATGTCAAGGTCCAGTACATTTAATTTCTGAATGAGGAACTGGGGCTCAGGGAAACAGGAACCTGATCAGTGTCTCACACACAGGAAGGCGTCCAAGTCTGTAGTCTGAATATTTAAAAAGAGCATAAAAAACCCCAAACAAACAAACAAACAAACAAAAAAAAAAAAAAAAAAAAAAAAAAAAAAAAAAAGAAAGTGCAAACAAATTTTAAAAGCCCCACACACAGTAAATTTTTCTCAAGCACTTTGAGTTCACAAGTGAGACATCAATTAAAATACTTGAACTCTGACTAATCCACAACATTTACTAATTTTAACCAGTTTCCTCTTTAAAGAACATGGTTTCTGCTCCACCTGAGCCCTGTTTCCAAGGCACAGCCTGACCAGGGCATTCAGAGTCCCTGGGTCCCCCCAGTGTGGGAAGCTGAACATGTCACAGCTCTTTCTATTGTGTCTCATTCAGACTTCAAAGTCCACATCAGCTGCCACATGCAATTTTTTCTGGGCTTTGAAGTACTGATATCCTAACTTCAAAAATTTCTCTGCCACAGTCTCTCCTTGTCATATCACAGCTCAGCAGCAACAAATGTCATTGACTCGGCCCTCCCTCCTCTGCTGCTACAGGTGGCATGGTTTGACACCATGGTTTTAGTTATGCCCAATAAAATCTCATATTGTACATTTAAAATTATTTCAAATTATTTTAATTCATGTTTTTTGCCCCCCCCACACCCTTCCTTAACCATCCAACATTTCACTACACTGGGACTTTTCTAACTCATCCTTCATTAAAAAATAACTCCATCTTCAATCTATCTTTCTGTACAAGAGGAAGCTGACCATTTAAAAGCCCTCAGTCCTCTCATCCAATTTAAGAGTATATTTGATGAGCACTAGCATGTTCAAACCCAGTGTAATGCTTTGAGCTTGAGACATTCTAATATTCCAGAGTGTAACCCTGAGTCCCATAGCCCTGGGCATCCTAAATCTCATGGGTTTTGTGCTCCAGTATTCATCACCTCCTTTCTTCATTTATCTTTGGCACTAGAAACATGTCTGAGAAAACTGCCTTTTTCTCTATCAACTGGATGACATTCCACTGTTTATTTTCCCAAGCAACTGAGGGAAGTCCCACCAAACCACCTCTCCCTTTTCCAGACACGTTTGAGCACTGAGAGAGCGAATGGTTCTTCTGTTTGTGATAAAGAGTGCTCAGAAATGGCTCTGCTCTCTGGGGCAGTCTTGCAGAGTAGAAATGGTGATGAACCAGAATTCAATTATGTAATGAGAAATTGCTTTAATTAGCCAGTTAATTGACTCCTCGATTGCAATAACTAAAATCACTTGTTTTTACAAGGCACACTATTTTTTTCCTAAGGGCTCCCAGGAATCGTCTGCCTCTCACTTCTTTCAACATCAACTAAAACAGATCCAAGAGTGCTGGCATGCTGGAGGATCCCACATTTGATTACTGCTTCAGAGCAGCCCCAAAAGAAATTCATAAGAGTGGGGGCAAAGGTGCAGAGTAGCAGCAGGGTAATGAACCAGTCTTCCTCTGGTGGAAAGTAGCCAAACCTTGAAGCAGGTGAAATGCAAATCAGTTGAGCTGCCCTAATGCTGACTTCTTTTTACTTTTGTCCAAAGTGTCCCAACTCAGAAAGATGTGGATTTTTCAACAATACAAGATCCAAGATCTATGCACATGATCAAGAGAGCTGCTAAAATATCAAAGAAGGGGTACACAGTCCCTTGGCAAATATCCTTAAGATACAGTTCAGGGCCAGTAACACAATGATGTCTCAAAGATGAGCATGAGAGACAATCCAGGTAATTTCTGCAGCACACTAAACCCAGTGCCTAGTCCATGATTAGGATATTGCACACAGACCCAAGACAGATGGCAGAATTTAGCCAGAAAGCTGCCTCTGTTTACTGCAAGTTTGGATTTGGCAACCCATTTAACAGGGTTGTAAAATTCTACTCTGAAACAAAGAGAACATGACTCGTGAGTCAAGCAGGGCACTAGCACAAGGGAATTCCCTGATCTGGAACAGGAGGTACTGCTAATGCAAATAGTCTCCAGATTTCACACAGCAATCACAGCTAAGAAGAGAAAAAGGGTCAGACTGGAACGAACCATCAATCTCTGTGTCCCAGGACTCTGTACCCTGGTTATCTCCCCCAGAGAGCTGCAAAGGTTTATGAAGAATATTTCTTGTAGCACAGAATCATCACTACTCTGGTACTTCCTAAGATCTTCCACTTTTTTTCTCCTCTTATCCTATCCCATAAAGCTGCTGTGACAGTGATTCCTGGTGTCTCACAATGTACACCTCTACTTGGGTTTCTTACTCAACACAGGATAGGTCCCTGTCCCTGGCCTTCCCCTTCAGAGACAGAAGTGCAGACAAACCTTCACTCACTCCACAGGGTTCTCTCCCTGCTCCCATCAGTGACACTCTCTCGGTGCTCTTGCTGTGACAGTGACCTTCCAGCTGGGAGGTGACCTTAGGTCTCATGCAATTCAACCACTTTCCCTCCTCTCCTGACTTGCAGCAGGTCATCACCAGGAGGCAAATAAATAACCATAAATGAACTGTGTAAAAGGCAGGCTGGTGACTTCTGTGACATTTTAAACATCTGTTTGATAACAAGGGGTAGAAACCTGGATGAATGCAAATTAACAGGGCACACTGTCCCAATAGAGGGCTGAGCCTGACAGCACCTTTTAAAGGCCAGAGAAAACATCTTACCTTGGTGAAAGGGGAGGGAAAAAGAATCAGTGGTGTTGTGTCTTCACTGGGGATCACATGGGACTTGAACAGAAATTGCAATTATTTATATACAAACTCTTCTTGGAGCAAACCTTAGACATAATCAACAGGGAACACTTGTACGTCTGATTAGGGCTGATATTTTAATCTAAAGACAAACACTCTGTAATAACAATAAAATCAACACCAGTGTGGTAAGTAGGCCACTTTTTTGATGCAAATATGCCAAGAATTACTTTGGCCCAGCATTTCTGCACCTAAAGCATGTAAAAGTATCACCAAAAGAATGCCCTTTGGGATCTGAGCAGCAGCTGCTCCTGCTGCAGCCTGCAGAAAGCAGTGCACTGTCTGGGTAAGTGGCAAACAGGGGCAAGAATCTCAGGTGGGAGCACAAGTCAGATGAAATTCAGCTACAGTAGAAGAGTTTGCACCAGAGAATGGGGACACAAGCAGAGAAGTTTGAGACCCACTTTTGTACAAAACTTCCACTGAAGAAACTAACATCACAGCTCAATTTAAAAAAGCAAAATCCATCAGCTCTTGAAACATAATTCACTACAAAAAGCCTGAAGAACTGGACTCCCAACAAAGTGTTGGCTTTTAAATGAACCAATCAACTTTGGGAAGCACAGGTCGAGATGGATGCCACAGCAAATACTGGATACTTTCAGGCCCTGGATACAGAAGTGTCCAGAACCTGCCCCATTCCCTCCCTCAGACCTCTCTGAAGGTCCCTAATACATCTGGCTGCCCTAAAGAACAAGAACCACCTTCATCCCGAGAGACAATCACCAAACACACAAAATACAAATAACAGCACTAAACTGACTGAACAGGCTTTATTAGAAATTACTATTGAAATATGTGGCAGGTCTTAGATATTTTTCTTTTTAGCCCAGTGGCATTCCTTTGTTTAAAAAGAAGACATTTCCATGACAGTACAACAGCCATTACGGTTTTCTTTCAATCCAGAATATCCTGTCAGGATTGATTCTGCACTAAGTCCCTCCTTAAACCTTTAGAACACCAGATACTCCAGGATGGACTGAGGCAGCCTTTAAAGAAGTACAGACAGTGCCATAGAGGATTTAAAGACTGGAATAAATGTCATGTCTAAGGTGGTTACGTGGAAATTTAAAATAGGCAAAATTAAATTACCCATGAGAAATACAGCCTGAATCTCTGACCTGAATTTGGTCAGAAAGTTTGCTTTGTCTAACTCACTCAAATCAGGAGTGCAAGACAGAAAGGTAGGAAGGTTGGGATGAGGCAAACTATGAAGAATGCAAGGTAATACACAGAAAGCTGTATGCCAAAATGCAGAAGGTGAAATACTGCACATGCTGAGTTCTAGAAGCAAGAGGAAGGTGTTTCTAAGAACCCCTTCAATATCCTGGAGGACTAAACCATTCAAAAAACCAGAGATACAGTGACTAGCAAGGGATTAACAAAACTTGCAGTTTTAGAGAACTAATAAAGAATGGAAAAATAACCTTCAAATCTCAAATATAATCAAATTTCTTCAGTAGTAAGTGCATGTAGGTATCAAACCAAGCCATAAACTACAATAAAACAGCAGAGGCATTTTTCTGAGAAAATCTATTAGATGATAAAAGCCTGAGAAAATTATAAATGGCTCTGTATGGCCAGCATGTGAAACAGGTCAGTCCTCACCACCCTAATTTATAAAGCAGAGTTCCATCAGTCATGGGACAAGTCATGATGTTTGAACGTCCCTGGCCAAAGGGCTCTGTCCTCCCTCGGTGTAACCCTTCATGCCATTTGTAGCAGCACAAAGCTGTCCCCATGCCTGCACCTCCCTGTGCCTCAGTTTGTCCCCATGCCTGGGGTGGCTCCTCCTGGCAGGCCCTGGGGCTCAGCCATCCCTCCTGCCCCTGGGGCACACAGAGGCTGCAGAGAGGAGTGTGGAGGAAGAGGAAGGAGCTGAGCCCCTGGAGCACAGGCGATGCTTCACAGCTCAGCAAAGGGCTCCTGTGGGAAGGGAGGGCTGGCAGACAGCATTGTGTGGCTGCACGGGCCACATTCATGGAAACAAGGCAAGAGAGGCAAGCGACCCCTCCAGAGCCAGCAGAGCCGTCTGTTCATTCCCTGTTTGTTCGCTCTTTCAGACTTAAACGCTTGAGCAGATTTACACAAGTAAGTGCACTCAAGAAGTGGGCAAACTGAATATGAACACAAGGCCAACTGGCTGCAGTGTCCAGGAAACAGAAAATGGTATTAATCCCCTGAATTGGAGACCAAAGCACCGCCCGTGCCCCATGGAGCTTCCCAGTGGGGTCCCCTCCCATCCTTCTGCGGGGCTGCACGGTGGGGAGGCTGTGGGGCACAGCCCTGGGGGGCTGCCCCAGATACCCACCAGGTCTGGCCCCCCTGCCCAAAACTGCCCTTCCCTGTGCAAGGGGTGGGCAGCTGTTGGCACAAGCCTAAGGCAATTAGTACAGAAGGAAAATAAGGCACTGGGAAGTACTTGAAACACTTGAAAGTTTACCAAAATAGTTCTCCCCAAATACAAAAACTCTGAGTAACCACAAAAAGTGCCTCTTCTAGATGCAGCAGTCAAAAGCCATCCCTCTGGGAATGCTGCTGTTTAGGGTACCCCTACGCTACAGCAAATCCAAGATTGTCTGAAGTGCAAACAGCACAGTTTTGGACTTCTAACCCATCAAAGTCAGGACCTAGTTTGCAATGAGAACACTGCCTTCATGGGTATTTGTGCATGTGCACATAAAAGAAGATAGAGAGTCCAGAAATGAAAATGAGATTTCAAAAATGTTGAAATCCTACAGCTTGCATGTCCTCCCCTGTCTGTCAAACCCAGTTTCTTAGGAATATATTTACAATTCCTAGACAACTGCTCATCAAATCCTGCGCATGTTTTTGTGATTTTTGACAGTTAGAAGAGCATATATTTGTTCAAGTTTATTTTTATAGCATTCAACACCACATACCAAAGACTCTGTAGTATGGAAACCAACAGCATTTTCTTCTACCCAGCTGTAACTTTTCCCATGCCACAGGAGAATGGAGGAAGAGATACCTCCTCACATCTTCACATCCTCAGCCTGGCCTGCTTTATGCAGTTTTCACAACAGCCAGAGAATAGTAGTAAAAGAAAAACTGTTCTCAAAAAAATTAATCATCTACAGCTTTCTCTTGGAGCAATGATGTTACATGATAGATCCTCATCACTGACAGAAGCAGCTGCTTGATATTCAATAATTAATTCATGTAAAACTCAGTTGAACTGGATAAAGTATCTGTACCTGTTACTCAGCTCTATGCTCAGGCTTCCTCATAACCCACCAGCATCTTCTCGATCTCTCAGTGGCAGTGGAGATTTTTGCCCATTTTGGTTTTCCACTGACCTTTCCTTTTTCCACATGATGCTGTCCAGTGCCAATTTCAAGGGATATCAGGATCCACTCTGACCTTGTCCCTATCATTTTCAGCAATGAGCCTTTCCCTCAGTGTAATAAATGTCTATGTTCTGTATGCTCCACCTTCATATATGACAATCTCCAAATTCGTGTAACTCTCCCTGCTGTCATTGCTCCAGGCATAATCTTGAATTATTTGGGTTGCCATAAATAGTACACACTGCATTATCTAGACAATATATGTTTTTAAAGTATGTTGCAGTGTCAAGCACACAAAGAGTTGTACAACCTTAGTTCTGACCTCTAAGAACTGGTCCACATTCACCAGTGAACACAGGAATTTTATGAGGGAGATCAAGACACACCAAATAATTGATGAACATAATCCCAGAATAGAAGAATATACAATTTCAAGTAGTATTCACAAGCACACAGACCTTCTTGCATATGTTTTTGTTCCGTTGGCAGTAATATAGGCCAGCATTTTAGAAACATCCTGCTAGTCTCATGAAACAACCCAACAAAAGGAAAATATAATTTTTATCCCAGCAAAACCTGGAAAGGATTTCAGAGTCGAACTTTCTTGGTTTGCAGGTTTTCTTCCTGTTGGATTTTAAATACCTGCCACAAACAAAGGAAGAGGGTCATTAGCACCCTTCTCACAAACCATGGAAATCCTTTAAATTGGCTTGAAAAGCATTAGGCATTCAGAACAGCAACTACTGCTGGGTTTGCCCAGAGCAGACTTGCCATGTTCTGCACCTCTTTTGTCCAGCTGCCATGAGAGATCCTTCTCCTCTGCTCTCAGCTCAGTACCAGACAGATCTCTGTAGGCCACTGCTTCAGACAGGTGACACCAGGTAATCCAAAATCATCAGGTGTTTGATGCTGTCACTGCTACTTGCCTTCACACCTGTCTGGACTGTCCTGGAATAAACTTCCAGAAAATACCATGGCTGGGCTGCAATCCAACAGTGAGCAATAACTCTCATCTTGCTGTCTCTGCCTCCTCAGATTTCATTTTGGTTGCAGTCTCCTGACACAAGTGACTTCCATTCCCTCCATCTGTCCTCAGTGCAATGGGATGGATCCCATTAACTGAAACCAAGGGTGTTCCTGGTTTCAAGAAGGCTTTGTCTTCTCATGCTGCTCTTCTAAAACCATCCTCATCCCATTCCACTCAGCTCAGCCAGAACAGTCAAAGCCCAGGCTGCATCCTAGGGATGCCCAGAAAGCTGCTGATATTTCCAGAGGCAGGAGCTGGTAAATAAGGACATGACATTCCTTCAGTATTTCTCATGGCTCTGATTACCATGACAGATAAGAGTTCACCCTCCCTGAAGGGTCAAGGGAGTGAGACAGCCAAGGGAAGAATATGTAATGGAGACCAGCAGTCCTGCAAACAGGTCACAAACACAGGCTGCAACACAGACTGTCAAACTCTGCCCACCCCAAAGCAACATCCCAGTTGAGTTGTGCCAGCTCATCCCAGCACTGGCTGGAGATAACAAGATTGTCTCACAGTCTGAGGGCTCCTAACTTGCACCCCCATGTTTCTGTGCAGCTGCAAACACCCACAGCTGCTTGCACAGCAGCAGGGCTTTCATGCCCTTAAGCCAACTACATTTAAACCAGCAGGTTTGAGACTCTGTGACTTGTTTTTCTTCAACAAACAAAACCTCTTGGCTTGACTAAACTCTTGGCAATACACATCAAAAAAGGCTCAGTTGAATTAAACATATTTCACAGGAGCTCAGGAGATAAAATGTAGGTGCAAAGAGCTGACCAAAAAAGGTATGATAGAAAATGAAAGGAAATAAAATAACAATTAAATAAAAGAAAATCAGGCACCTTTAAATAATTATTTTGGAGCTAAATCCATTAGCTACTGGAATATTTCGAAGCTTTCTTATAAAAGGCAGTGAGATCCCAAAGCAAAGGACTCTGCTTCCAAGACCTACACAGCCTCCAAATTCACACAGTAAAATTAGTAGAAATACGTCTGAGACTGGGGGGTGGTAAGAAGCCTGAAACTGAAAAGCCATTCTGCTGAACAGGCAAAAGTATTCGAGAAGCTGTATAAAATCTAGGAGCATTCCAGAGTCTTACTAAAAGCTATTCATTTTTTTTCTAGCAGTTTCCCGTATTAAAAGCTCTTTAGAGCAGGAGTGTGTTTTTTGCAGTGTCCACAGCAATGCATCAGGAAATAGATTCCTGGAACTTCAGCAAAAAGCTCCTCTGCCTAATGGACTGCCAGGAAACACCAAACTGGTAAAAGTTGTCCTGGTTAAGAGACAGGAGCAGCCCAGAGAAAAGGCAGGCCATGGATCCACTGTGCTTTGGGGTCCAGGAAGGGACTCTCCTCCCAGGATCTCACTGGAGATTCCATCGAAGTTACAAGCAAGTCTGGGGGGCACCTGTACCCTCTCATGATTCAGCCTGGGCTTTCCTAGAAACATTCATGATTTACTACACAGAGAAGGAAAAAATAAAACCTGTTTTGGGATCCCTGCAGTGCTCCAACCACAAAGCATTCCTCTGGTAAGCTACAAACTCAGGCTGTGTGAAGGAGCAACATATTTAGATGTCTGTGAGGTAAGATTTGACTGTTTTTACAAACAAAAACTAAATTTAAAAAAAAAAAATCCAACTGAAAGCAACTTTAAACATAGTGAGCCTCCAGGCGATATTAAGGACTCCTGGTAGAAGAACCCCAGTTACAGTTTTGCCTCAGAAAGCTCCTGAAAACAATCTTTCAACCTACCCTACTTCTATTGTTATTTAAGAGTTTACGGGGTGGGGGGGGGAGCATAACAAACTAAAACCATCCAAGATGAACAGACTGGTGTATTTTAAACATAATAACCCATCAGAAAAGGCTCCTAACTGTTCACACTTTACTGTCTTTTAACAAAGACATACACCCACAAGCCTTCTCCTTTTCAGGAATTAACAGAATTGTGGGTTTGTTTTTTAGTGATCTGATTTTCTATATATCTATTGTAAAAGCCACAGTTCCACCTTCAAATAAAAAAAAAAAAAAAGAAAAAAAAGAAAAAAATCAATCCTGGTTTGATCCCCCAGAGGCACAGACTATCAGGGGGCTCTACAATTTAGTGCCATCTGTTCCCACTCCCTCTTCTCCTTTTGCTCATAACCAGGGAGAAGCCACCCCCTCACCTCAGTTCCGTGTGGCTCTTCCATCCCCCTGCAGTTTACCTGACTCCATGGCTTCTCAGCTCCACTGCAGCCTCCTCTGCCTGGGGGCTTTTCCTGCTCTCTCCACCCCCTCCTGCTGCCCAGTGTTATTAAACACACCTGTCTGCCCCTTCATCCAACTGTTATTCCATTTGTATTCACCCCATACCCAGGCACACATGCTGCTAGATAAAGCTAACTGCATTAAACGCTGCTGGCAGGTGCACTGATGAGCAGGCAGAGAAAATAACATTGTCTAGCTGGGATGAGATGTGCGAACCAAGGACTGGGAGAGCAGAGCATCAGCACGGCACTCTGGGGCACCCCTGGGAATCTGGGTCACCCTGTCACCACGTGCTGAAAGCAGAGCCTCAAATGAGACAGCAGGAGCAAAATGGGCTTCAGTTCCTCACCACCACCAGAGCTGGAGCTTGGAGTGAAGCAAGAAAGAGACATAAATTATAAAGGCAACTGCAGAGCGATGCATCCACAGAAGTTTTTGTTTTCTGTGAATCCGTTCTCTCTGCAGGATGCACTGGCAGCTTGTGCCCTAAGGTAAAGAAATCCAAGCCTGACACAGAACCCAGCGAGTCACTTGTTCAGAGATTTTGAAGTCTCCAATCTTCCCTTTACTGCAAAGTGTATAAAAAAAAATCTTATCTAAAAGAGTTGATTTCTCTCCAACATGTATTTGCCTTTATGTCCTGTTATTCTAAACCCACTCCCCTTCACGGTCTTATCTAAAACTGGGAAAACTGTGCAATGTTCTCTGTGCTGTCAGCAAGTGTTCAAAATTCCACACTAGTAAATGTGGACAGCCTGAGTGGAACAGCTCCCTGTTAATATTTAAAGCACAGAATAAGATTAAGTAGCATAATACAAACAACAGTGTGCATGAAATTCCGAGTTCTGCTGGAGAAGCTGATGGAGCTGACATGGTCTTTTTAAAAACTAGAAAAATCTGTAAAACATACTTAATGAGGAAATGTTCATTTGTTTGTCTTTCTTTGCACAGTTCTTTTTCTAAATATAATTAAATTATCAATGTGCTGGTGCCATTTTCTTTATAACTATTCTTAGGAACATCAAGATAGTAATGACAATAAAAGACATATCTAGAAAAACCACAAACTAAATGAAGATTGAATAAGAAAAAGCACACATTGGAAATCACTCTGAAAATACACTGATTAGATAATTACTATATTTGTATGTGTGTATGTATACATATATGGATAGTCTTCTCCCTCTTAAAGGGAGGAAACACCAAGCTCTGATATCAGTGTTTGAAGTGACACAACCTTTTAATTTTAGTGAAAGAGTAGAACCCAAAGCTAAGCTTAAATGGGAATTTAATCCACACCATAAATACAACAAAGAATCAATACAGAATCTGAAGTGATGGTGAGATAGCTGAAGTTTTTTTTCCTTGCAAGGCAAGATGGTTAATAAGTGCCATGTTTCATTGTAAAATTTGGAAAGGCTTGGTTTTCCCATGAGCTAGATTCATCCACTGCATACATAAAGCCTGCCTCCCTATAAAAATGAATCATGCTGCGTTGCATTGAAAAAAACCCAAACCCATCTGTGATGCAGCTATGGAGTAAAAGACAGTACAGAGTTGTAAACTGCCTCAGAGGAAGCTCAGAGAGGCTGCTTATAAGACGTGAGCTAACAGCAGGCTTTAATTCATCCAACAAAGCAGCAGGATGCTGCTAAAAACAGGGAATGCTGGAAGTGTGTAAACCTCTGGCTATGCTACATCCAAGAGATGGGTGTAAAGACTGGAAATTAAATTCTATATTGTTGAGTTCCCTTAAAATTGTATCTTTCTCTATTCAGAGTTTGAGATTTATTTTGTTCAATACAATCATTTAAAACTCCTTTAAAATACTTTCCCGAAACTAGTGCATACATTTACAAGATAAACTTTATACAATTTTTCCAAATGTGCTTTTACTATTTATTTGATGAATAGTGATTCAAATACATATTGCTGGTCTGAAGGACTAAGAGTGTTTATTCCCATTACATTTTTAATGGTATAATCCACTGCAGGATCCATGAAAGATTTCAAAGGTATAAGCCCTGAGAGACATGGAGTGGTTCCACTCCTCCCTTTTAGCTCTTCCCATGGTGACAAGCCACCTGCAGTCACCCAGCAACAGATACCTGCACATCCAGGAGCAATCACCTGCCAGTAAATAATGAATCCCACAATCTCCCAGGCGTGAAGTTCAAAATGAACATGTAAATGTGTGTCAGCATCCTTGCCTAAGTCACATTAACTGCATGTAGCACACCAGGTAACTAGACTACCTCTTGTTTGCCTACATTTCAAGTTACCTTTCATTTAGTATTTAATCCCCTTTTTAGATTTATATAACAAAAGAGGCTTTCACAACTTCCAATCTATCGTCAGTAGGCTATAACTTTGATATATTACTTTATAATAAAAATGCTATCATACTTTAATTTATTCCATATCATTTGGCATATTTTGTTCAGCTCTTTCTATTACCAGCAGTAAAGGCATTTGCACATTTTTGAATGTACAAGGGATTTTGTATGGATGCATCTCATTTGTCCACAAACTCCCATGTGATGTTGTATGTGTGAATACAGCTGAGGGACACGTGCCAGTCAAAACAGATGCTCAATTTCTATACCAGGGAATGGAGCACAAATCCAGGATTTTCTTTAATGTTTTCACAGTGCATCCAGCCCCAGCTACTTCCAAGACTTTTCAGTATAAATTGCAGCAGAAATTGTCTTAGAAATCAGGTTCCCATTTGGAAGCAAAAATCTGTCCAGTTAAACACAGAGCAAGTTCTGTACTAGAAGGAAAATCCAGGTAGGCATCACAGTTTCCCATAGTTTTCTCTGCCAGACTTCACAGACTAAACTAGGACGAGTCACAGAACACAAGTGCTACATCTCAAAACTGGCTCTGTCCAAATATAATAATAATTTTGGGGCTGATGTGTACTATGGCAATGGCTGTGGAGCTCCCTCAGGAGGGGGGGATGAAGGGAAGGAGAAGACCAAGGACATCCTGGATGTGCAAGGAACATAGCAGATCACACTGTAGTGGTTCCTGGCCAGGACAGTGACATTCCTGCATGGCACAGAGCAGGGCAGCCCTCACCTGAAGGGATCCTGGATCCAGCCAGGCTCTGGAGACACTGGAGAAACAGTGGAACACAAAGGCCAAGCCCTCCCTTCTCCAAGTCAAACCACAGCCCATGCTGAGGGCACTCAGTGGAACCCCCTGCGAGGTTAGAATTCAAAAACAAATCCCATGATAATTTCTAATAAATATCTTGTGCTCATTCATGAGCTGTACCACCCCAAGCACAACTATTTCAAAACTGGCATTTCTAGAAGAAAGGATTGTTATCCTTTCCAGACAATAATACTGTCTCTCTTGGAATTTATGGCACATTCCTTAGATTTAACAATTATGTTTATCATTCCATGCTTTGTCTTCAAACAGCTGTCTATGATACAAACTCCAGTGCTAGGCTAATACTACTATTCCTGAGGGGGAAAGTGGACAGGATCTTTTGGACAAAGCTAGGATAAACCCTTTTCCAGTCATATTCAAGCTCTGGGATATAAACCTTTGCTTTGTCTCCAAGCTCAACTTTACAAGGAGCTTTATCTTGCAAAGCACAGCAGCCAGTGCAGAGCTGATGCTTTATGCAAACCTGGTGTCATTAACATTTGAGAGTCCTACTGACAATGCCAGCTAAGGCATAAGAAAAAAAGAGAAAATCCTTTGATTCTAGAAAAAAAACTTGCAATGAAAAACAAACACTTGATTCACAAGTGCTATAGTTGCAGAGGGAGAGAGTCAAGAGCTAATGTACCATAGTAATTGGATTGAAAGATTCCGAGTTGGTGGAATTTAGTGGCTGTATTAAAAAGCCATCTCCTCTTCAAGGCAAGGAGCCAACATAATGAAGAAAAGACAGGAAACAAGTTAGGGAGTGCCATGCAAGGTTAAAAGAAGACTCTGTTATCTTTACAATGGAAGGACAGCCTATTTCCACAAAACTGAGTTTCTCTCTCTTTTGCAATCTAGGGCTGGTTTTTATTACCAAAGTCAGCAACTAGAAAATACATTTACCAAACATTACTCCCATCATTACAATAAAAGAGTAAATTAAAACTCAGTTAAGTGTAAATCTGTTGTGTAGTGGACTTTAAAGGAGAATTTCAGTTACTTCAAGAAAAACTAAGTAATGCTAGGCACAGCACTGGTTACCTTTCAAATTCTGAATCTCTACTGCTTAAGAAAGTCAGATGCTTTTTTATCAATTTTATTCCTCTCCCTCACAGAATGACCAAGAAATTCTGAACATTTCTCAGTCAAGCAGTGATACAAGTTTCCAGAAAGAACTGATTTTGTAGAAAAAATTGAACAGAACTTAAAAATGCAATTTCAGGTTCAGAGCAGGAAATAACTGATCTTGTCTCTGATTACCAAAAGAGAAGAAACAAGGCAGATTTGAAGAATTGGTGTTTATATTACATCTATTAAACGGGAATCAATAGTTCCAAGAATCTATTGCATGGCAAATATAGCAGTGAGGGTCTGATTTTTGCACAAGCAATTTGCATTAGAAGATGCAGACAAGTCCTAACTCACACTACACCTGAGCTGCACCTGGAGCTCAGCTTTGTCCACTCAGCCATGAACCCCAACAAGCACTGGAGACTCAACTGCCTGAGTGAAATCAAAGAGAAATTTGTTCATTACTTACAAGGGCTCGTCCCTTCAGCTGCTCCAGCACAACATGACTTCCATAGCCAGGGTCTCTATACTTTTCAGTATATTCTTTTCATTCCTATTCTACTAAAAAAAGGACAAGAGAATAAGCTTTGCAGGGTTAGAGAAGGAGAGATAACATTTTAGCTCCTTACAAGACAGGATAATGACCCAGCTTGTATTTAGAACAGTGACAGAAATAACTTCTTTTAACACTTAAGACTAAAGGTTCATAATCACGTATTTCACATCTTACCAAACAGTTAATCTAAAATTCTTACCAGGAAGAGTCTGCAATAATATTTACACTCAAGACTTCCCGTGTAGAAATGAAAATTTCTTTCAAGTTTCATTTCACCACTTCTCTTTTTTCTCTCTCCCAACGCTAGAACTGCTCATTGGCCAAAACCAAAAGCTCAATGCTGCCAGTTTCAGAAGGACTTAAAATACAAACACAAAACACCATCTCAACCCAGGCCTGCATTCTGCAAAGCGGGTCCACTTTTAATTAAAAGCAGAATCTCAGATTATCCCACCCAACCACTAAGCAGTGTAACGAGTTTCCTCAGTGCCACTTTAATAGCCTGCTTTATTAAGAAGCTTTTAATTCTGCATTCAGCTTCAAGACAGCAAATGCTGCCAGCACTGTCTGATGTCAGCATGAGAGGGAAAAGTACCACTAGGTCTCTGCTCCAGTATTTCTAACAAACATGGCTGAAGGAAACTATTTGCCTGGATTATGAGGCTAACAAGTATTCCCCAAATTAATGATGAACTGCATGAGTTTTACTTTTCACTCTTGCTGGTAAGAAACCACCAAAGCTTTCTTCTAAAAACACCGCTTCAACCACAGCAGGGATGACTAATTATAAGCACCCTGTCTGGGGTAGAAAGAAAAAGAAAGAAAGAGTTTGTGTAAGCTTATGGAAATGTGGCTCTGTGCTTCACTTTCTGCCTTTTCTCCTTGTCAAGCAAACAAAGACGAAGGGTGGGAGGGGGAATGGCAGCACAATGAAACAGCCTCGGAAATTCAAAGCTGAAAAGATGTTCCAAATGATGAAAGGCAACGAGAGAAGGTTGCTCAGTTATCTGCTGCACCAGATAAGAGAGCTTGGGACAGGCAAAATCTGTTCCCTAAGCATGGTTCAGTAGGGCATATCAAGGCTTCAAAAACATTATTGCATTTTTTAATAATTCAGGAATCTGCCCATGTCCCTCTTGATTAACATCTATGTAGCAATTGTCCAAGCTTCACTGAGGTTGTCATTTTGCTGTCTGGAAATATCTGTAATTGCTCATACCAGCTGAAATGGTTATTTCAGCTTTTCAGTGTCTTTTAAAGTGGCCATCTTAATGAAGGGGCAAATTTTTTGACAGCAGATGGCAAAAATGTGCCTGAAAAAAATCAGGAGAGGAGAAAGAACAACGAGACAGCAGAAAAATTCATCTGCATGCAAGAAAATGTACATTGTACAGAAGGCTTTGAGACTATATACTTACTCCTTTAGACCTGTAATCATATTCTTGAGAGACCATATCCACGAGCAAGGATTTGCAGTGCTGCTTTAGCTACTTCAGCAGTACCCAGCACATGCACTAAAACCATAGGAAAGGGAACAAATGTCCTAGAACCAGGACTTGTTCCAGATTTTTTAATGAATGCAAACAAGTGGTAAAGTTAATATATCCCCAAATTAGCAGGAGAAGGGAACACATTCATTTTACTAATGAAACCTGCTGGTCTAAGCCACCTATGTTAGATCTATTTCAGAGCTTTATTGTGTCTTAATATGCCAGGACTCTCTTTGCTACATCATAGTTCACTGCTGAGCTATTTTTGAACCAGATTATTTTGGTAACTGACCTGAACAGTGGTCCAGATCCAGAATAAGTAACTTGAGCCCATTTCTGACACTCCCTAGAGGAAGAACTTTAAATATCATGATCTAGAGATCTTATAGAATCTCTAACAGATCTTATATTCAGAGCAGGTGATCATTTTTTCATGCTCACTGCATTAAAATTGTTTAGTTCACACTTGACTTAGACTATAGAGCAACTTAGTTACTCTAAATAATGTATTTTCCTGGGACTAACAGGTAATCAGTGCTTTTTCCCATGGCAGCCCAAACTAAGCCAAGACTTGGAACTACATAGACACCAGACACACAGAGATGGTTGGTAAGAACCTCCAGACTAGGAAGGAGGACAGACAGCATCTACCTTCAGCAGCCTGGAATATATACATACATATATATATACATATATATATATATATATATATAGTTTTGTGCTATATTGACTATATATAGTCAATATTGATATATTGACTATAGCAGTCATCTGCCCTGCACCCCGAGGGATGTGACAAAGTCCCTGCATTCTTACCAAGTGGCCTAGGAGGTCTTGGTGTCTCCCAGGAACAGAGGATCCATGTTCAGTTGGAAACAGCACTAAGAGCACAATAGGAGCAAAATTTGTGGTAATCAAGTTCCCCACAATACTGGTCCTTTGCATTCTCCTGAATCCTTGTGATTACCAAGGGGGAGACCATGACAACAGCAAAAAAGCCATTCACTGCTGACACTGGAGACACAATGGCCAACTAGTACCTTGGGTGAAATAAATCACCCACTAGCTGTTTTATTAATGACCCAACCAGAAAGCACATACTTCATTGCAGAAGATGAAAGAGACAAGTAAACCAAGCTGCTGGTCGACAGGAAAGCATTAATATTCATTTAGTTTCTTATACACTGCCAGTCAGACCAGCAGAAGAGCTGGGCATTGCTGCTGTGTCAGCACTTAGCAGGGTTTAGGCCTTGATTATCTATGGAATTTCCATTTAAATTCAAGAGGAGCGAAGGCAGAAAGACTGACACTGCAAAGCACCCACAGCCCAGAGTGACAGCTGCCTGCTCATGAACACAGGGCCAGCACAGACATCCTGGAGCTCTGCTGTCTGCTCTGGGTGTCTGCAGTGATGGGAAGCTGATGGTAGGAAGCCCTACCATCAGTGAGTGTGTAAATGAGCTTTTCTCTAGGAAGCAAACTCTTGGAGAAAGCATTCACATCCTCCTGTGTATTTGTACACACACAAGATGATTTTTTTCTTCCTTGGGGATTTACTTCTGCAGTTGTTCACCCCTAACCCAATTCTCATTTCACTTCTCTGCAGTATGAATGCAAAATGGGGGACAGGGAAGAAAAATGGAGTAAAAAACATCACCAAGCCTTTATGGCTTTATTATTTTTTTCCACTTTCATGCTTTCCTAGCAATGTTTCCACAGTTATTCTACAATACATATGACCACATAAATTATTTTTCTCTCCCAGTGTATAAATCAACAAAGTCAGCATTGGAAATTCACCAGTTGCACTTGGTGAATGAAATTAAATCAGTATCAAAATGACTTGACAGTAACAAAGCTATCATGTTGCCCACCTATAACTCTGGGACTCAAAATATCAATGGCTCAAGCAGCACCATGTCTGTCAATGATGAAAAAACCCCCAATATTGCAGTAACATATAACATTAATTACCTGTCAAAAGGCACACACACACAATTCTGTTCTTCACTTCTGAGAATATGGACATGCTTAAAAAAAAAAGTACCACCTTTCATTTCCAGTTCTTCAGGCCAGAAGCTTCCTAGAAAGTCAGAAAGCTGTGCACAGGACAAGGTTACACATGCAGATTTGCAAGTCATGATTACATGTGTGTAGATTTATTCAATTTCTATTACGAGGGCTTTCCTGATTATTAAAAAAAATAATAATTAAAAAATTCCCATGTTCATGCAATATTCTGCATGTTCAGATGAGTGTCCCCTTCTTTTTCTAGAAAGAAATAGTATACTGAGACCTACATGAGATTTTTCTGAGAAATAGCATAAAAGACTCAAAATTTGCATTTAAAGAGGAGAAACCTTTTTCCTGTACATCTTTAAGTGAATGCATCACTCATGAAACATATTGGAACAAAGGCTTTGAAAATTTAAGTTCACAGTCTGAGTATGCCACAGACAACAGCAATTCCTTTATATTCCTATTGCCTCCAGCGAGCCTGAACTGTTTAACATACAGAGGAGGTAGAGAGAAAGCATGGAACGTATTTTGATGTAGTAAATGGCACAGGAAAAAAAGGAAATTAGGAATTCTGAATATCTTACAATAGATAGATCCTGGCAGACTAGGAAGCTGAAAAGTCACAAATAAATCAGTGAAAGATTGTACACATCAAATCGACTTCCAGTAGAAAACATATCTCCAAGGTTTGGGGTTGGAGGAAGGAGGTTTCTGCAGAAAGAGAGAAAAGAAATTAGGCTGCTATTTTGACTGTAAGTACATTCAGAGGTTTTTATTAAATGGGAATTGTATTTTAATAGGATATAATATCTTCAGTTTCAGAGCCCAAAATAAGCACTGAAGGGGATTATGTAGCAACTTTCACTCATGTGTGTCACCCACCATACCGTGTTCTTCACAATGCTGCAAATGTGGAATATGTAAAATTTTCTTTAAAAGGCTTTTCTTTAATGTTTGATCTTTGTATACTTTCACGCCTAATCAAGAAGGGAGATTTAACTGAAACTGAGAGCAGCTAATAAGCTCTAAGTGAAGTCCAGGTGTTAGAAAAACAAATTAGGTGTTGGTAGAATTGCCCTGATAAGGTTTAGGGCTGGGCACGTTTCAGTTATCTCAGACACAGGGGGGGTTAACAAAGGCTGGGGAGAAGGAGGTACCACTGAGAGTGGACACAAAGAATGCAGAATTTATGGGCCACAAGGGCATTTTGCACAACTCCTGAGATAAGGGGAAACTAATAAAGCCAGCTCAGCAGTTGTGCTGAAATCAGCTCCAACTGGGTAAAAAATAATTCTGGCAGGGGCAGATCATGACCACTGACCCAAGAAACCCACTGACTCAAAAGGAGAGAGGGACTGAGCATGCGGCCTAATTAGCATGAGAAGCGAGAGAATTATTAACCAATAGAAAATAGAATATCAACTAATAAGAGAACTATGTCACTTGTAGCCAATGAACACTAATTCCTTTGTTTGCTGAAATGCATAAATAGTAAAAGTTTTGATAGTTGGTGTGCTTGATTTGTGGAATACCACTGAGCACCCGGGTTTGTGCAGCTCTAAAATAAACAATCTATGTCTGCTGAGTGTGTAATTATTGGCCTGTTGCATACCAAGTAACAAATCTGATTTTTGAGAACAATAACAGAATGGAATAATGAGGATGAGCCCCCACGTCAGACCTGTGAACTCTTCCACCAGTAAGAAAAATTAATAATGATTAGAAAACAAGATTAACAAGAACTCATTTAATTGAAAATACCAGTATGTTTTGTTTTCAGTTCAAAAATTATTTCTAGGCATTTCAAAGTAAAGAAAGATTGCTGCGAAAGAGGCCTGTTTGGTTTGTCTTCCCTGCAGTTCTCACCACTCTATTTAAAACCACTCATCCAAACACAAGGTATTCTCAGAGGCACTATTGATAAAAGACTGCACAGAAGCCAAGCGCCCCGAGCAGCTATTCTTAATTATCCAAACCGTGCATGGAAAACATGCACAGCTTTACAAGTGAACTTAGGGTCTGAGAGAGAAGCAGGGGTTAAAAAAAAAAAAAAAAATCACAGCAACAAGCTACATGCTAAGAAAAACCTCCCTATGGAACATCCTGTCTGGTCTAGGATCTTGTGTCAGTCCAGGTGAAACATTTTGGGCTATTGTAAATGAAGATAAAACATATTGGCATCTGTGTGACAGACATGGCCACAAATAAATCAAGCAATAAACAGCACAGCATGCTATTCTGGCCTTGTGCCTCCTTTTTTGTCACATTAGGGTAAAAAGTTGCATTCAAAGACCACAAGTGCTTCTGAAACAAGAAGTCTCCCAACACCCCCCACCATGTAGGCAGAAATGCAGACAAATTCAAGTGTCTGGAGGGATTGTGGGATAACAGGGAAGCCTACGAACAAAAGCAGGCAGCCCTTGTGATTTAAGGAATCAAAACGAACACCCCAACATCCTCCTCCCAGCTGAATGCCAGGGGTTTGTGATGACCTTTGCCTGTCACAACACTGCTGGCTGTTGACTCTTTCCTGCCCCAACCCTTCCCTGTTGTTCATCTCTGAGTCCTAAACAAACCCCAACAAGGTTTTGAGGGACAATCTCAGCCATTGCCATTCACAGCTTGAGTCACACCACATTTGCCACGTGAAGTTTTTCCAGCAGTGAGAAAGAAAACATGGTTCTACCAATACATCCAAGAGACCTGAAGAAGAAATAGCAAAGGTCACACAGGAAAAGACAAGATGGACTGATACTCACAGACATTTGTTCTGCCCTTACTGTACCCTACTCCTACAAGAGACTGTCTTTGTGCTTCTTCCCAGCTGTCAGCATCTAGCAGAGCATTAAAAATCACAGAGCCAGGTCTCTGCTGCGTTTGTAGAGTGCCAAACACCAGGACGCCCTGGTGTAACACAGAACCACCAAGTGGCATTGGACAAGCCAGATTTTCCACATGTGTTGCCCCAGTTTGTGCTCTCCCACTGGTCCTTTATTCCATGGGTTGTTTTGGCTGGGAAGGGCTTTGTCTCTGCAGTGTAACTGTCCCTAAGACAAGGCTGCAAGATTTCCAAATCACTCTGAAACAGTGACTGTCTGATGCAGGAGGATGTGTCTGAACAGCACAGCAAACAACAACTGCAGCACAAAATCCACAGACATGCAACAGCCTGGCAGCAAAACTCACCACTTCCATAACTATCCATGGGCTGAAGAGCAGCTCAGGGATGGAAGCAGCCCAGCTGTAAACAGGAGGACTGGATGATGATGCCCCAACAGAAAAGCAAGAGGTTTTCCTGCCAGAAAAACAGGGTTTGGCACACCCTCAGAGACAAGCCAGTCCAGTGGACAAGGTCCAGTGTGGACTGCTAATTCTAGGCATTGAGAGAGATGTCATTTTTTGTATCTAGACTCTTTTTCTCACTAGAAACAGTTAAGATACTACACTTACTGTAATTTTAAATATTGCAATTAAAATGACATTGCATGGGAATAGCTTGCTTAAAAATAGGAGGCTAAAGATCCAAGGAATGAAACAAATAAAGCAGAAGATGTGTTATCTGGAAGTACCATGATATATTTTCTTTTCCTCTGCCTACCCAAGTTTGTTCCTGGAGACCATGGTTGTCAGTGTCTATGCTCTCATCTTCCTAAGCAATTTTTGAAAGTGTGGAGCTCAGAGAATCCATTAGAGAAAGTTAAGTTCTGCACTATAAACCCTAAATAAAACCTATTTAAAATATGTTTGTAAACCAATCTGAAGAATTTATAGGTGAAGTTAGTTGTGGAGGTATCTTGGCTCAGGCAAACATGGTAGGTTCCCCCTGCACACTTCTGGCAGTTATGATGTTTCAAGGTAGCCCAGCTGCAAGTAAACAAGATTAAATTCATCATACATGATGCTCACCCTTTATGCAGCAATTTTTATCCATTAATCCAGTGATAGCTCACAAAGGTTGGCAAAAACATTTACATTTCCATTTTAAGCAACGATGCCCAGAGAGGTTAAGCCATTTTTCCAATGTCACATAAAAATGCAGCTGAAGCCAAGGACAGACCAATTTCTGAGAAGCAGTGAAGCACAGACATCTCACCTCAATTCACTGACAGCTCTGCCACCACATCACAGCCATTCCCATTTGATTGGAGTCACACTTTTCCCAAAAGTCAGTAGACAAAGACATAGCAAATGATTTACACCTCCACATCTCACTGTCCATACTGCTGCTTATTACCTTCCCTGCCATGCAGACCTGTCCCAGGCCAGTGAGTTACACAGCCATCAATCCTGTCCACTTGTGTACACATGCTGGCTCCTGTTGATTTTTCTCATTGATTACATGGACACATCACAATTTTGTGAACACAGCCCAATCCAGCAGAGCTTCAACTGCCTGACAGCTCAGACCAAGCCATGGGCTACTATGGGTTTCACATCCTAAATCCCACTGTGGCACTGTGTATCTGGAGCAGCTATAGCCAGCACAAGGGTACAGTCACACACTGGCCTCCTAAATCCTACCTGGATTTGAGAGAGGTTGCCCTTGGGGTGATTTGGTGAACAAGTCAAAGCTTTGGGCTAAGAGAACATGTAAAAGACTGGACAGAGTCACATATTGGATAGGCTCACCAGAAGCTCATGAACAGATTTGTTTCCTCTGAGGCCACAGACTGACTGCAAACTCCTCAGAAGCAAGTTGTCTTCAGCTATTTTTAGGGCAGGATGTCCAGATTTTCCCCAGGAAACGCATGCCAATCTTCAGCAAGGAGTCAATAAAAGAACTAATCTTTGCAGAATAACCAGACTGTGACAACCCTGCATGTGGACGTCTGACACCAGCACCATTTCCTTTAATGAACACTTCTCAGCACTGACAGACACCAGAAAATCCCCCAGCACAGAGTGAGCAGCCCCTTAGACAGAACCTGGCAGCAGGCAGAGCCCCAAGCTTCCAAACACTGCTCCCCAGCCAGCCTTTGCTCCAAACTAAAGCAGGGCCCACAGCCTTTATCTGCCAGGGCCTCCCTCTCAGATTCAAATACAGCTGGAATTTCTGTTCCATGAGCAGACTGGATTTGTACATTCTTACTGCTTTATGTCCTCTGGAATTTGCCCACTGGAATTCTCCCATCCTAGCATTTTTCTCCCTTTTTTCTTGCTGAATAGCTACTCCAAACTCTCATCACAGAATCCAAGGGTCCTTTTACTGCAGAAGACAGAGACTCATCCTTCAGATTCCTGGATAAGAGAAGACTCCTGTAGGAGACCTCATAGCAGCCTTTCAATATATAAAGGGGCTTACAAGAAAGATGTAGAGAGACTTTTTATCAGAGCCTGTAGTGATAGGAAAAGGAGTAATGATTTTAAACTGAAAGACTACAACCAACTGCACCATTAAAGGTTCAACTTTTCATTATTTTGGAGCTGTGAGCATTGACAGGTCTTGTATTTTGGAAGTATCTTTCCTGTATGGCATTCACAGGGAGCCAGGATCCATCAGTGGTACCCTCTGTACCTGAGCAGAACTCAGCACTGTCACTTATTTGTAACTTACCCTTGCTCCTGGCAGAGACAGAGGAGGAACTCCAGTTAAATCAAGTCTGTATCTTAAAGTCATGATGATTACATGATCACATTGCTTTTCTGTTAGACCTCTTGTTAATATCTACTAATCAAACCAGCTGATTAATTTCAATCAAGTTGGAAAATGAAGTGTAGGTCTCAAAGATTATCATCTTTATAGGGACTTTATTAATAGATTCAGACGACAGCTTGTGTGAGAGAGCTCTGAATTAACATCCTCACTAAAGGAAAGCAAATTCTGTGCACAGATCTTGTTTGGTGGTGGTCAGAGATGCACTGACAGCCCAATCAGAGTATCTATAGCTTCAGGCACAAATCACAATTACTGTTAGGCTGGTCTGGATTTGCTTGTGAGAATGTTTTAAACACACTCATTAGTTGCAATTAGTGGCATTAGTGTCATGGATTGGTTGTGCTTTTCAGGTACTCATCTCAGAAGAGTACTAAACGGGAGGTAATCAGATGAGGCACTAGACCAGAGGTTTGTGTAATACTAAAGCCAAATGGAAGAGAAAGAAATTTAGAAGTCCTGAAACCTTGCTGTGATGACTTGGTCTGGAAAGATGGAGATTCAATTAAAGACTTTATCAAACACCCAGTAGGTACAGCTGGATAGTTCTGGTTTGATAACTACCTACGAAATACTTCACACTTCAAATACTGCTTCATCTCTAGTCAGTGTAAGCAGTCACCAAAAAGTGTCACTCCTACTTGGGAGGGAAGTGGTCAGAGGCTGAACTCACACAACAGATCTTTCTTTCGTAAGCTCTGCCCCCATGTCCTGCTCCCTTTCTGTAGGAGGACTTCAAAGGCAAAGAAAACAATCCACACTTCCCCTCTGGTTTGGTGCTGCCAAAACAGGTCTGCAGGGGAGATTCTGTCATCACTCTGTTTGCAGATGTGAAGGCAAAGATGGCCAGATGACTCTAAATATAGGAATTGAGCAGGGAACAGGAACACAGATGTCCTTCTCCAGGCCACACATTCTTTTCTGGTCTCTGTACCTGTGACTACCAGCACCAATCACCCTGGGCCACTTGACCTGAATCCCAGGCAGCTGCTGAGTCACCACTAGACCAGAGGGTAAGAGAAGAGTCCTCCTTATGTCATTGCTACAAAATATGAAAAGCATTTCAAAGAAACATCAGATAAGCAACAAAACCACCAAGTAGTACCCACCATGATGAAAAATTGAATTTAAAATGTCCCATGAGATTAGGAAAGTCATGAGCCCAAGAGCAATGACTTGATAGGAATGCAGTACCATGCCAAAAACCTTGGGGGCGGGGGAGAGAGAGGAGCACGAGCAATTGTCACATGTTAATGGAAAAACTAATGTCATCCCAGCTCCTGCATAAACCCACACCAGATGATCCCAGAGGGGAGCACAGCTGACTTTGAAATGTGAAAGTCACAGAAGCTCAAATTCTTACTGAGGATTAAATTGGACTTTCTGTACTGACCAATAACACAGCACCACAAGAGACACTCTAGGGGGCCCAGAGGTTAAATCAAGATCTATTTTACTCTGAAAAATAATAATCTTCTATCTGGAAACATCCCAATATAAAATGTGTGTTAGCCTCAGACACCTTTGGCTGCATTGGATTCAAAGTTCAGCTACTGGTGTTGATGATCAGCAGCTGAGTTTCCAAATTTTTTACAGCATTGTGAGATTTTTCTGCCTCAGAGATCAAAAGAAAATAAACTATCCTAGCAGGTACTAAAATATTACAGTGACCCTTGCAAGATCTCCCTGCTGTTGCCCACAGGAGGAGCAGGCACTGCTCCCACTCCTCCTTGCAGAGCTGCTGCTGCATGTGGGAAGGTCTGGAGTGCTTTGGGTTTTGATGGCTCATCCAGTACCCTTGGAGCACAGCTCTGACAAGATAATAGAACCTTTTGGAGGGATTCTTTGGAAAGGTCAAGTGAAAACAGAAACTGACTTTGAGCTTCACCAGCAATAGAAATTGTACATCCATAGCAACCCTCTACCTTATTTATTTGCTTCTCTCCTCTTTCACAGCCTCTGAGAGAGAACTGCAGAAACTGCTGGAAGTAAATGAGAGGAATTGAATGTTCCTGTGCAGCAAGCACAAGGAGGATTCACCCTGTATGGAAGATGAGAGGAAAGTCACTCAAATGACTCAGTTGTCAGGACAAATTCCAAATTATTGTGATATTTAAAGAGCAGAAACGTGCAGCTCTCAAACGTGATTCTGCCAAAAGTGATATGAAAAATAAAAATCCTCAGAGCAGAAGAGTGCCATGACAATGCAAACTCTGGAGAAAGAAAAATATCTCTTTGACCAGAACTTTGTAGAGACATCAGATGACTCTTAAACTCATGACTGTCATTGCAAGATCAGTATTAATTGTGAAAACTAACTAGCTCTTCTGTGATTTTATTCTATATGAGGCAAGAGAGGAACAAAATACTGATTGAGTGGGCTTCAGGTTTTATTTATATAAGCATCTGATGAACCGGTTCATTCTTGTGCAAAGCAGAGAGAGAAAGCTTTTTCAGCAGACATTATTTAAAAAATCAGATCTAAAAATAACTATGTTTTGGCTTTCCTTGTAAAATACCTGAGTGTGCTTGCCCATGCTTCTTCTTTCAGTGGTCACTAAGAAAGCAAAAATCAGATCGAGGAAGTCCCTGACCCTTCCTGTAACTCCAAACTGAAGATGAGTTTGCTCCGAATTGGAACACAACTGACCCAACCAAGCATCAATAAGACAGAAATATGAAACTCGTGCCCATTTCTGATGCTCAGTTGAAAGCACATCCCAATACAACTCCCACTGTATTGCTTTGAGCATGTAGTATTTTTCCACATACATGCACTCCTGGGAAGCTTTGAAAGCTTTTGTTTTTTAGTGCTGTGTCTCCAGGTCCTTCCTTGAAGCTGTTGTTGTTTCTCATACCACATCTTTTTGAAGTTGTATAAACAAACCTGTGTGCTGTATAGGAGTAAAGCCAGGAGGAGTGACCCAACAAAGTCATTTTTGAAAGAGCCTCGATCCCCCCTGGAATGAAAGCAAATGGGTGGCATTTGAAAGGGAGAATATCAGCTCCCTAAGCCCTGTCTGTGACAAACAGGCACACCTGATGACATAGTGAGGGAAAGCACCTCTGCACACAAACCTGGCAGGTCATTAAAAACTCAGATGTAACTTTATGACAAAAAAGGCGACCTTCACTTAATAGCTTTTTACAAGCAATGCTTTCAAAATCAAAACATTGTTTCTTTCATTAACAGCTACTCTGGGAGAAGCACACAACCTTGTGGGATGTGATAAAACTGAGCAAAATCACATTTCCAGACCAGAAAGTGTCATGAAGAACAGTTTGTACTGTATAAAGCCAGTCCTAGGTCACTCTTAGCATACATCCATACTTACAGTTCATAGCCTTGTTCCTAGCTGTCTATTTATAAAATCCTTTTTTTCCCTTTAGCAAGCAGCACAGCACAAGGTTGTGCACAACAAATGCAATTCTGAGATAATGGTATCGTTCTGTTTTCCATGGGGACTTTTTTTTTCAAATTGTTACGTCTCAGGAGAACAGAGTGAAAAATCTCACCATCAGTACTTACTTGCAAACACTTCTGCTCTTTTTGAAAAAGCCACAACACATTTCAGTGCAGAGTAAAAACTCAGTACTAAGCAGCTGAAATAAATTCTTGAGAGTAAAACCACTAATTTCTAAAGCTCTTAGTGAAGCATTACTGCTTAAATCTGGGATGAGATCTTGAAGTTCTTACTGCATACAGAAGACTGGGAATTTGCCATTCTCCTGCATAAAAAGAAAGGAAGTGCACCCAGGAGTAAATCTTGTGGCCAGAAACAGGCAGGCATGCTGCAGTGCAGGCTTCCACAACATCTGCTCTACAAACCTAATTATCCCTCACTGCACAGATGCAAGAGACATCTGAAATGCTGTCACTTGGGACATACAGATAATTTCAAGTCCCTTTAAAATTAACTTTTTTAAAAAAAGAAAAGCCATGCAGAAGCATTTCTGTTACTGATGAATAAACTCAAAGCCAACAAAAACTGGTCCCAGCTCATTCTAATATCAGATGAATCACATCTGTCCCATACGAGTGTTTATTCTTACTGCTCCTTAGACTCAGTCCTCAGTGGGATGATCTGAAACTGTGCTAAAATAATCTATTACAATGCAGCCAGTTCTTCAGGATTTGGCAGCTCTTTTTGAGTCCAGAGTGCAACAACTTCATTTAGTCTTAGCAGAAATACAAAAGTCCTAAAATTTAGATAAGAACATAATTTCCAGAGGGAAATGTTAAATTAAACTCGCCTACTAGTAGCTACAAGGGCACTGTTGGGCACTGGTCCAGCTACTGGTGGCCCTTTTATTTGCAGATTTCTTCTCCAGAAGAAATTAAATGTGAAATTTACATATTTTACATACACAAAGTCAGCAAAGAAATGTATAAAAGTGAGGCTGAGATATGTGGCTGAACAGAAGCAGACAGCTTAAATCATTTAAGAAATAGTATCCACAAATCTCTTTTCTCAAGTGAAGACATCTTTCTCTTTGTCTCTGAGGAACTTTAATTCATCTCATTGCTCTTGAATTTTCACGAGCAGTCAAGTGGCAAGCTGCCAAGTAACTCACAGTTGGCTAGAAGCATGGTCACCTACAAGCTAATTGATGCCACAGAACTTCCCTCCAGGATGCCATCTGGGTTGCATTCAATATTCTTGCTGGATTCAGAAGTCCGTCCCTCTAAACTTGAAAGCTGCTTCTCTTGACCAAATGCCAACTTGCTGATTTTGTTTGCAAGCACACACATTTAACTAAACAGCAATACCAAGCTCCTGTTCCACTCTTTTGACCATTTATTGACTGCAGTATTCTACAAAAATAAAGACAAACCACTTCCCCATCTCACAAGTGGGCAAATTGGGAAAATGAGAGCTGAAGGAGGCTGTCAATGAAAGCTTAGAAAGGGATTTTATACCAAGTCCCTGCCCCTGCCTGATCAGGCACATTTTAATGTACCTGTTTTAAGGTACCCTGCTCTCAATGCATGCTCTTGATGGCTATAATCAAACTTCCTGTTTTCATTTTTAAAAATAGGGCATGTACAGAAAAACCTTATTATTACATTTGGGGCCTATCCACTAACATTTTTACTTTCCTATTTCTACTTATTGCAGCCGAGAAGCACCTTCCTGACATGCAGTTGAACCCTTCAATTTCTCTGCATTGACAGCAGGAGTTTTGTGAATGCACAGCCAGTTCCAGGGAAAATAGCAACAATAAGTCAATGCAAAGGTGTGGAGCCCAATCAAGCAGTGAAACTACAAGCTCTCTGCACAGGGAGGCACTTTTCCAGTGGAGACCTGAGGACAGAACTGTTCAGCAATCCCACCTGCCTGTACCCCCTGAAAACCGTCCCTGGAATGGCTTTCATGAGCAAAGATCCTTGCAAGAGCAGTACAGATTCACTCTACAAACACCTACCCAGAAATTCTTGGTAATGGAATAGATTTGGCAGGACTGAGTCACGATTACCTGCTCTTCATCTAGAGGGGAGACAGCATGCTGGAAATCTCCAAGGCAGTTTATTTGACTCACTTAGTCAGACATAATGCTATTGGAGCAAAAGGCCAACCTGGCAAAAGCTCATCAAAACAAATCTCCATCAAGTTCATACACTTATACACAAGTGCACAGCAGTGATAGAGATGGAGAGTGCCTACTCACATTTGGCAATTCTTCCCGCCCATTTTCTGCAGTCAAACAAAAAATCTAATGTACTGGAAGTGTTTTAGTACCTATATATTACAGGCAAATCCTGTTAATGTTACCTGAGAAAGAGTACTGAAAAAGCAGGATGAAAGTTGCATTACTGACGTAACAGAATTAAAGAGGTTTGCACTGACTCACTAAATACCCACACAGCAACAATAAACTCACTTTGAACTCACCAAGAGTTCTGCTGTGCAATCTAATAGCCTGCAGCTTAGCAGGAAAAACCACCTCTCCAAATGGATCAGGGTTGGAGTTTTCTTGCTTTGCTTTTTTTTGACTATATTGCAGTATACAAACCAGTGTACAGTATACAAACCAGAACATGAACTTCACATTTTTTCATAAGCAAGTGGATTAAAGCAATAATATTGAGACTTTCCAAACCATATTCAGGCATGGATACAATATTGTCAGGCAGGGCAAGGAGCTTTAATTGAGAATACTCAACCCAGGTAATAGTTCCATTTTGTGGGACAGAGGAACACAGTTCATCTTCCTTGGGTCTATTCCTGCTGTGATAGATAACACTGCAAACTATGAGCCAAGCCTGGAAAAACTTTCGTTTCTGTGCAGTTCAGGGCAGGGTGAACATCAGAGGCACTGGCAAAGTCAAAGCCACAGTGAGGATTTTCCTGCCATGAGCAGATTCTCCATAAAATTTAAATATCATGTTAACCTTGTGATCTACTGCACTTCTAGACTCTCTGTGTCAAAATTCAGACCTACACACTGCACCTGTACCCCACTGAGAGCTCTGGGTCCTGCTGCCCCAGAAAGAAGAGACACCTGAAGTTCAGGATAGGAAGAACTTGCTTTAGCTGTAGAGTAACACACCATCCACTGGACTGAGCTTGGCCCCTTCCACCAAAGAGCAGAGCTGCAAATGCAGACTAAGCAGCCTAAGAGAACAATTTTACAGTGTCCAAATTAAAAGCAAGATCATTATCAAACTAGGAGCATCACAGACTAAAATATGCCTGAAATTGATCTTTCCTTCAGCAGGACTCTGGGACACACAAGCAAAAGAAGTGCTGGAGACAGACTGAATGGTCAATAAAATATGGATGGTTTCTATTTTCATGGCTTGCCAATAGCAAGTCCTCACACAGCATTGTAGCTGGGGGATGCAGGAGATCAGGAATGGAATGAAACTGTACTTTCACCCCTAAAACAGAATTAGAGAGCAGTTAATCCTCACTTGGAACAAAACAGTGGTCCAAGGCCAGAACTCGTATTGCAGCTCAACAATGATGCTCTATGCACTTCTGGAGGCTAAAAGAAAGACAGGGTAATACCCTGCTGAAAACATTTTGTGAACACCACAGGCCTGAAGCCATTGATTTTTGAGTTTGGAAAGGTTTCTTATGGTCAGTTGTGACTGTTTGTAAGTATGGAAGAACAAAGATCCCTTGAAATATCACTGAAAACTCATGTCTTATCCAGCATGTTCCCCTGCCAACACTGTTCCTCTCACCATTATTTCACAGGCTCACCCGAGGAGTTAAAATGTACCCGAGGTGAAGCTCTGCCTGCCTGCTGAGGGTGGCCCTGTGGAGAAGCCCTGGCCAGCACAGATATGTGGGCACAGCCCCGTGCTCAGAGAGGGCTCCTCTGTCAGCAGGACCTCATGGACAACACAAATCCATCTCCTTTCAGCCTCTCCGGGCCCACAGCAGCAGCTTTTCCAGCTAAGAGATGTCTACAGAATAGGGCTCAACAGAATAGGGCAGCAGGGAGAGGGTCAGGTCTGTTCTCTGAAACTGCAGGGCCAAGTTTTAGTCAGCAATCTAAAATATCCAATCAGCATTTCCTCAGAGACTTCTGCAGCAAGATCAGGCTGAGCCCTCACACAGACAAGATGCTTTCTCTCTTCAACTTTCAACATCAGAGAACGGTGCTGTCCACAGATTAAAGTAATAAGGAACCCCCACCATACATCGCAATTAATTAGAGCAGAACACACAGCAAATATCTTCCCCAAATCCCGAGACACTCATCATCTAACATTTTGAATTCTAACAGTTCAGAGTGAAATGAGATCCTCCATCTTCCACTTCACATCCAATAAGAAATATAACTCTCTCACACACAGAGTCCTAATAGGTATGAATCATCTCCTTCCCATCTACTGACAAGAATTTATCCAGTGTAAGAGAGTGAAACCTCCATCATTCTTACATGTCAAGCTGCTTTTAAAATCTCTGCTATTATAAAAGCAGAGGAAAAAACTCAACACAATGGCAGATAATCCCAACTGATTACTATAGGAAAGTGACATTTACACATGCCCTTTTTCTATGTAAAAGGTCAAGTTGATGCACCAAAACGCTTCATCTACAGGAAATTCACCCCCAACCATTTCCAGAAAAGGTGATACAGCTCTCAGGTGTACCACAGTCACAAAAAACAGCCATAAATTAAATTAAGGGAATTCCAGTTTGTTGTTCCAGATCTCACCAGGTTTGTTTTTTCCTCTCAGGAAACCGAATCCCACATGACTTCAGTAGAAACAAGTAGCAGGGAGAGAACCCTTTCAAAAACAACACAGCAAGATTTTGCCCTAAACCCCTTGCTGAATATGTTTCTAATGCCACATTCAAACTCACACTCCCCCATAGGAAAGAAAAAACACTTGTAGAAAGGGGGAAAATTAGGTCCTGTACTTGGTTGCCTTCCTCCCCCTCGGTGGTTTTCACTGTCAGAGAAACATCTTTTTTTGCATTCTAAAATTAACCCTGTGATATGATGATGAAGCCTGCACAACACGGCTCAGAAAAGGAACCAGTAGGTAACAAAGATCACTGTTCAACCCTTATTATTATTATGGACAACTCACTGACAGCTATCCAGCCTGCCTGGAAAAGGAAAGAGAGCAGTCTTCTAAAAGGATAGTTCAGTTTCAGGTTTTCTTGAAACGCTCCTCCAGTGCGTTGAGCAGGCAGGGATGAAGCTGCCAGGGCCCCCCGTGAACCAAGGACTCTGTAATCTCAGCACAACCCTGACTCTTGCTGTAGGAATGCAGCATTTCCCATGGTGCTGATTATCTCAGACCTGACTTTGAAAGCTGGGGGATCAAAACTGTTCAGTGACAGCAATGGCTTTTGTTTTGTTTTTGTGAAGTGCCCTGGCAAGCAGAACCCCGGGAGATGTGTGCTCACAGAACAATCTGCTGCATGATGGCCCTGAACTGGAATCAACAGGTGTGGAGCTCCACATCAGCTCTGGAATCTCCAACACTTGTCACCCTGGCAGTCTCAACCTGCATTTCAGTCTCAAAATATAAAAATACTGTAAATTAAGTAATTAGATCTGGGCAAAGTGAACTTAGCAGCTTCTTGCCAGCTGAAGTACAGCATTTGTGCAGGAATTATTAATCCTTTCTAGGAGCATTAGCACAAGTAAAGGCTTGCAATATTCACATGATTGTGTGCATAATCGAATGTGAAGAAATGCCTGCTGCTCTCAGCCAAGCTTTGCAGAGTGCCCTGCAATGCCTGAGCGAGGGAAGGTGTTAACAAAGGCTTTGTGCATTGTTGTTGAGGATGGGCACTCTGTGAAACAGCCATGAAATTAATGGCCAAACTCCTAGGGAAAGACTGAAAGGAAGAGCAAGGCAATAAGGTCCTGTGTGCAAGTCTGGGAAAGGTTCCATATTGCTCAGGCATCTGCTTGTCCACAACCATGGAGAAAAATTAAGTACACTCTTTATCATTTCCTTCTAGAAAAGGGTGCCCTAGGATTTCTCCCCTGCTCTACACTCACTCTCTTTGAAGTGCCATGCCACGATCAGAGGCCCTGCAGTCAAGAGCTAGACAGATATGATTATTTTCAGCACCTGTCAATGCAGCTCCTTAATCCTAATTTAACTTCAGGGATCAACACACACTGGCACCTTGGGCAAATACACATAACACATTATTTTATAAAAAATAGGACAGATTTCTGTGTTAAAAGAGCTCTTGTGAAAAGGGGGAACAGAAATCATTGGTCCAGAGGTTCCCTTTGAAATTCCTTATTTATCACCTGTCAAAGAGCAGTGCCCACGTAGGTTACCCCTCCTAAATCATGGACCAAGCCCACCTTGTGCAAACTTTAGAGTTGCGCAATCTAAACTGTATCTTTGTTGCTTTACACGAGAAAGGAAGAAGGAAAAGAGTAGCAGGAATAAAATAAACAATAGCAAATTCAACTCCCTCAGTTATCTTGGTTCCTTTCAGAAAACGATACGTTACTAATAATTTATGGAGGAACGGGTGCATGAGTGATAAGTTACTTCAGCAGTTCATGCTCAGGTAACAGCAAGGTGTGGACAGGAGGTGAAGGAGGCCTGGAGAGACACTCAGAGAATGGAAAACAAACAAAAGGTCTGTGGTCTCACAACAGGCACTTTTGGCCAACTGAAGAAGTGGCTGCAGTGAAGTCTGCCTGTACACAGGCTATGCTTCAGGATATCTTGGAATGTACAAAAACAAAGTTCATTTTGGAACAGAAAGATATTATGCTCCTCCTCAAACATCTGCATTTTCTGCACCTCCAATACTAAATACCAGAAGTGAGACATTTGAAGCTTGACCCAACACTAAAATTTTTAAACCGTGAGTTATCTCAACACTGGGATTTTTCTGAATATTTTACAAACCGGATATGACAAAAGCAAAGGCTAAATCCTTGAGCAGTCATTTAATCCAAAGAACAAGATTATCTGTGTAAAATAATGTGATAATGGACCAGAAAAAAGGAAACTGGTGACTTTCTTCATGAGTCACTAATGTCCACAGTGAGCTGCTGAATCACTCTACAGCCTTGGGCAGAGGGTAACCTCCCCAGGCACGGATTTTCACATCCCTGAGACAGTATTTATCCCACTTGTATGGGGAAGATTCATAGAAAGCTGAACTGCTAAGCAGCCACGGGATGACAAATGTGTAATGAGTGTAACACAACCACACAAACAAGAAGAGAAGCGCTGAGTTACAGAGGCAGGAGGTGAATTTCTTGGCCTATATCAGTCAGCACTGACATTTGCTATCAAAGAAACTGGGCCATTTCTCTGCTTATGAGTATCTCTATAGATGCAACAGTGATTCAGGATGAAAAGTCTACAGGAACAGTTGTACGTTTACATCAGAAATTCTTATTTTCAGTGCCAGTATATTCACTACTCCTGCTGCAGCTGATTTTTATGCTCTTGACTACTCCCCGGATCTCACAGAGTAATATCATATCTGGATGGAACACGTCCAGTAAATCCAGCAAGGTTTACTGATATACAATCACTGCTCAAACAGCAAGCCAAGCAGCTGGTATCTATCATAGGAGACTCATGCAACACATTTGGAAAGATGCCTACAACCTTACTCACCTAGATCAACAAAAACAGAAAAAGCCTGAAAAGCCACCTAAAAATTAATCACATTAATTTTATACATGGAAGGCAAAGACAGAAAACCTCATCTAGGTAATGCAAAGCAGGACAAAGACTTGGGATCAAATGAAAATTTTAATTCACCCCTTGAAATGAAGCAAAGTATCACATCAGTGTACATTACAGTACACATTACATGTCAAGAAAGGCAGCATGAAAAAAAGTATGAAACAAGGCCAGTTAAAATAAAACACAAAGTTAAAACCTGGAACTGGAGCAGTTATCTAAATGAGGGACATAGTACAGTTAAGAGTCTACTGTCACTTGTACACACCAGTTTCTTCAACAATTATTTTAATTGATAAATCTATGCTATATGCTACCTGTAAAGGAAAAGAAGTCTAATACAATGTAACATTTCAAATTTAACCAAAATCAAGAGAAAATTCCCACCTATTAAAGACATTTTTACCGCTTTCACTATTTTGCAAGTAAAAGAAATCACAACAACATAAGCTAAAGAAACAAAGCTAGAACTCAAGAAAAAGATAAAAAAAAACTTACAGCAGACAAAACTCTCACTCAGGATGTACAAGACTCTGCAGCACTAATGAATTAGATTTTAAATAATCTATCTATCTTTAAAAATAAAAAGTAACACAACAGCACAGAAAGCAGTTGCCAAAAAGAGCCCTTCTGGTTCTGCAAGTACAGGACTGTGTCCTGCTGCCATGGAAACTGAGTCCCTCACTGCTCCCGTCCTGGTACAGTGCCACACATGCTCCCAAGCATTTAATAAATATTAATAATGCATTTAATAATATTGAAATATCAGAAACAGAACATCTAAGAAAAAGAATTGGCAATAAAACTCACTTTACATGGCTGCAGCCCAAAGGCTCGTAAGCCTTGCTCCAAGCCAGCTATAAATCCTGTTCTCCCCTAGTTTCTAACACTTGCTCTTGGCAATAAGTGTGAGGTTAGACGGACTGCCAGGCCTTAGCTTAGACTGAAAATAACCAGGAAAGCTGGAGGAAAAACTGAAACCCTTCCACTTGTCCAACAGGTACCTCTGCAAGGAGCAGTTGTGTGTGTTGAGCACTGCTCTGGTAGGTTGGAGGCCTCATTTCTGTTCTTGGCTCGGCTGCTGAGTCTTGCACAGCTGAGTCACTCTGGAGCAGAAGAGCTCTAACACCATTTATTCACCTCTTCATGAGGAGAACGGCACAAGCTGCCAGATTTGCCACAGCTCTGGGAAGGAAAGTCATGGGCCTTGCCAGGAACAGAAGCACAGTCTACCAGGGCATCATTACTATGGCAAGAAACAGGATATCTCACCCTGAGAGACCATCAGTGACAGAGCTCATAAGCCTGCTTTAAAAATCTTCTGGCTTCTTGAAGGTTAAAATCTGGATTTTGAAAATATTTCAGTGTGGAAGGGTTTAATTTTATTTTTCAACTAGCTTACAATATTACTGTAACTTCTAAAGTCTAATCAGGTTTTTATCACTTGCATTTCAGACAGAATTTTTCACAGAGCAGAAAATCTGCATTCATTTTATCACAGGGCCTTTTACCCTTTTCCACTCCCTTGTGGGTATCTAAATATTAATAATTTTAATGGAAAATAGACAGTTAGAAAAACTACATTCAGCTTTTCCACCACTTCCCTTACACGTACCATAAAATAGTGAGGATTTCCCTTTGGCTGGAAGGAACTGTCTGCACTGGGAGCAGAGCACACCAGAGCAGGAAGACTCCTTTTCTGGAGTCATGCTACTGCACAAGATAACAAGCAGCAACCCAAATCTTCATCTCCATCACCCAAACTCAACTTACTGATTTGTTTTCCTGGGCAAAGGAAAAAAAGAAAAAACAATGTACATCTTACAGCATTTTATAAGGCAGACACAGAAAAATGTAGCAACAAAAAAGCAGAACTGAGCAGCAGCATGCTTTGGGAACATCTTTGAAATTACCAGGGAAAAGCTGCAGGACAAATAGGAAAGCTGTAGAGAAGAAAAGGTCACCAGTAAAAGGACCAGGAGAACTCCACACCAAATCAATTCTACCACAAATGCATCTCAAACACATCAGCCTCTGAAGCACACCAAAGACATGGTAGATGTGTCAGCGAATTCAAAAAGCTGATGGCCTTGAAAAGGCCAGCAGAAACAAAAGCTGGGTGTCTGCTGTATTAGAAACAGCTGAGGGAATCAATAATGGTTAGACATTTTTCAGGTGTAACAGAGTGTTTAATGATCCTTTAGGTGGACAGTGGAGTCAAGAATACTTATTCTTTCCAGCACTGGCAATCTCTCAGTGTAGGTGTATCAGATAAATGTGTTCACCAACGCATTATAACTGTTTTTTCTGGTCACATAATTGCAATTGGAATAAACTTCTGAACATTTTCTGATTAATATTAAACTATCTGAAGTATCTTCCACTCTTTACATCAATCAGTCAGAAATCACATCTCTAACCTGTGCTAATCATGGGTCTAGAACACTGCAGACACAAGAGAACTGGTCTGCATTGACTTTTCATAGAATCACAGAATGGTTTGGGTTGGGAGGGATTTTAAAGACCCTTAACTCCAAGCGCCCTGGCATGGGCAGCTTTCATTAGACCAGGTTTCTCTGAGTCCCATCGAACCTGCCCTTGAACACTGCCAAGGATCAGGCAGCCACTGCTTCTTTATCTCTATACATTAAAATGCTTTGGATGAAATTTACCTACCTTGCCTCAAAATTAAGAATAAGCTTGTATCCTCTGAAATGACAGCTCTGAGCTCTCTGATAAACAAACCAAGTCATGTGGGTTTTAACTGCACTTCCATAATTTCTTTCTTGAACTTAATAATTATATTCACTCTTCCCATTCTCCTTGACCTCAGGAAAGCTTTTCAGCTCACAGCTTGCTCCTGTAACTGTATCTAGAGCAACTCTTTTGCCTCCTTGCTATAGTACAGCAGCACTGCATTAAACCAAGTTCACTTCCCTCTGTAACCATAATGTCCCCAGTGGCTCTCCCACATACCCCAGTTCTCTCTGCCTTTTCAGTGGTCCCACCTCAGTTCTCTCTTTCTTTCCCAGATCATGAGCAGGAATGATAGAAAATCACCACCTTATGGAAAGCAGTCTGCATCTAGACTGCTTAATAAATAAAACTGCTCATGAAAATGTGCCAGGAAAGAGGGAAATGGAGAAGGGTATGTGCTTAAAGCTTGGTTTTCTGCATAAATGTTGCAGCAGGTTGCACTAACAGGGAAGATAATTGACATCAAAAACACGTCAGCTAGTTCTTTCAGAGCAGACCAAGAATATAAACGAAAATGAAGATAAAGGAATTAAAACATTCACTGTGGAACACAAGAAATCAGTAACTGGTTTTGAGCCTAAGCTGGACATGAACCCAGTACAGACCAGGATAGGCAGGCAGCAGCCACACAGAAAAACAAAAAAGTCCTGCCTCTCAACACCAGTCTTCCTAGTGCTTCCAGTTTTGAGATAAGTATGCAAGCTGGCCACACAACACAGTTAAACATCCCTGCCACAATCAAGAGCACCTGACCACACATGTGTCAAGGAACCCTAGAACTCCCTGTGCACAGGCATCTCCAGAGCAGCAGCAATCACTCAGCATACAGGGTGCTGGCTCAATATAAAACAGAAAGAAAAACTGGAGCAATGCATAACAGAGGACAAAAAGTTGCAGCATACACGTGGCGTTGTGAGTGCCTACTGTGCCACTTGGTCACGCCCCAAAACCCGTGAGCCTGGCACACCACTACACTCCTGTGCTTCAAAGCCATCCAGACCACACTTAACTCTGCACAGCATTCAGAATTCAGTTTTCAAAGAAGCTTTTTGATATGTTTTTACTCCCAAATTCCAGCTCTAGAGAAACCTAAACCGAAAAGAACAGAGCCCACGGGGCTGCCCCCTGGGCTCCCACACAGGCAGCAGCAGTCAAAGTCTGCAGACTGTACAAAGCCACTGGAAGAACAGGAATCCTTCTTCCTCCCAACTGCAGAGGAAATGTGTCCCAGATACACAGCCACCTTCTATGGCCACAAGGCAGGCAAGGGCTGAGGAAGGGGAGGTTTGCTGATGCCACATGTTTACCCTGCATTCTGGGCACATGGGAACAGCTTTCGAAACAGTAACTCCCTTCAGACTGCATCTCACACCTGAAGCAGCCTCAACCCTGTTTATAAAATATCCCTACAAGCAGTCTTCACCAGCAAGCAACACCACAGAAAGGATACCAGTGCAAAGGTGGAAAATGGAGCAGGCCGTGTCCACCTGCAGGCAGGTATTATAAAACTGAAATGATCCTGCAGCTTGTGTTTAATTTTAGGAAACTAGTTAAGCTACTGATTGCTTTTTGCAGCTATACTCTTCGCCACATTTAGTGTTTATTCAACAGTGAAACATTTAAGCAGAGGTCCTCCAGTCTCTTTCACCCACACTCAGGTCTGGGTTAAGACAATGTGAACTATACTTACATCACAAAAACAAAATTAAACACAACTATCAAAGTAAGAGCTCCTATTTTTCGTTAAATACTTTGTGTCTGGCTGCTGTTTTGCAAGGTCTTCCTTGTTTTCTGCTGGCTATAATGGCAAGCAAGAATATACTTATAAAGCTGGGGAAAAGGCTTCCAAGAGCCACCCTCCCTTCAGAACAGTGCTTTAGGATTTTCCATTCTGGATGATGTGTCACACAGCAGCTGCACCCTGGACACACAGTACACAGATCCCTAGTCTGACCTGGCTTTGCAGCCTCCACCTTTCCTGAGGGAGACAGGAAAAAAGTCAGTATCCCACATTTTGAGTGCCTCAGCAAAGAATGCTTTAGCTAAAACACTGTGCCTCAGAAAATGGACATTTTCTCACAATAAAAGTAGCTTTGATGTTTTATAAAGTTGTTGCTGTACCATTACAAAAAATGTCTCGATAACTGTGCATCTGCAAGCATTGTCTGAAATATGTTATAAGAGTCTTTCCAGCATTTCTGAAGAGGAAAATGTATCACAGGGAAGGACTAAAATGCATCTATAGAAATCACATTCAGAACTGCCCTGGAGCCTGTCCTCATCATTTGGACCACGTTTAGTGCAGATCGTGACATTGCAAGCTGTAGGTTGTGACTGGGATTTTGTCTTTCCAGGCCAACATAGACTGGACTGAGCCCAAGCAAATCGTTTTGCATAGAGAAAATAGAACAAATAGTTTTAGGACAGGTTTAAATAGGAACTCAGGATTTCTAATTCCAGATTTTACAACTTGATTTCCCGAGCAATCGAAACAATCTAACTTCCCCCGTTTTTCTCGCTAGAGTTTCGTTTCTTTTCCATAGATACATTTTAAGGAACATCTCTACTCCTTTCTCATTTTCCTTTCCTCAAAATGGTATAACTTTCTGAAAACATGACAACAAAAAGGCATCTTCATATTTAGGCAATCTGTTTACTGCTTTATTTCTATATATTTCTACAATGAACACAAATTAACATCTTTTCTCTTGTTAACACTTTGCAAGTCATGTGCCCACGCACAAAGGAGCACCATCTCCTCCCTTCCTGGCAGCCTCCTTGGATACCTTCCTTTTGCTAGCCCAGAAATCCTATCCTGGATAAACTTAATACACCTTAAAAACTAGCACTGACTTCAGGTCCAGTGTTTGCTATATTAACTCACACATCACTCCTATGGTAGATAAGTTGAACTACCAGCCACAACAGAAAAGGATTACTCAGTGGAAAGCAAATGCCAAGGATGCAATACAGCTTGACTACTGAAACATTCTCCTTAGAATCTAAAACATTATGCTTGCAAATCTTGGGGGCAGGGAGGATGGAGGGAAACGGAGACAGACACTGCACAGAACACAACACAAAGGGGACACAAATATAAACAAACAAACAAATATTCAGTCTTGCGCAAAGACAATTTCTAGTAGGAAGCACACAGAGTCCTGCCAAAAAAAAAAAAAAAAATCAACTCTTTCCAACTATTTAAGATACTCTCGGTTACAAAATTTTCCAGTGTATTAGACCATCTATCACAAGGAATTGGTTTCATAAATCAATTCTTCACACAGATAAAGACCATCCTGTCTCTTCAAAAAGGGAGAATATACACAAGCAGCAATGAGCTATTACAAATACATTATCAGCTCTGGGAAAAAGAATCATCAAGTAATTACAGAGGTTATCAGGGTCCTTATCAGTACTCACTGCCAGCAGGCTACCTGCATATTCATTTCCCTCTCCATCACCATTCTGGCATGCTGAGTTTTCCAGAACAGTTTCTTCTAATGCATATATGCCTTAAATAGTTTTTAAATAAATACCTTTTTATTAAAGCAGTGATAACAGAGGCGGTATCTAGCAGCAAAAACATGGAATGTATTTTTTCACCCATATTACATATGTTGAAAAGCAGTATGCACTTTCGAAATAAAACAGTGTTCAGAACAATTTAATTGAGAAAAATGTGCATGAAAAATGCAATTTCTGTCTTTCAGCCTGCTTGAAGAGGCAACTGCAAAGTCCCTCTATATATGAACTAAATTAACAGTCCATGGGCAATTTCTGTAGTATGATCCCCAATCAGTAATAAATTAATAAATAAATAAAAACTCAGATTAAAGTGAAGAACATATTTTACCACCCCCAAACACAACAACTATAAACCCCCTCTGAAATAAACCTAAATCAGATGCAATAAGCATTCTAACACAGCACAATCCACACTGAGCTGATGTTCAACACCATGTTGTTCTACATTCTCTCTCCTCTGACACAATGCTCAGAGGGTTGATCATAAGGAAAAGGAGAAAATAAAAAAGCAGCCCAGATACTGAACTACTCACTCATGTAGGGCAAGAGCTCAGGACACAAATCTACTCTTCCATGTCGAATGCAGGGTCCAGAATCCGAATTCAGAATTCAAGATGCTCCTCCAGCAACGATCCCAACCTTTGAAAAGCAGTTCCACAAGCACTGCCCACAGGTCACCTGCAGCTCACCCAGCCTTTGTACCACAGTGCACAGAGGTTTTAAATAGAAGGCTTCATTATATACCTGCTTAAAGGTTCCCAGTGCTTCCACAGATTAGTGGCTCTCTTGAGAAACACAGACACTTCTGAGAAACATTCCCAGTTATGGCTACACAAGAGTCCACACAAGAGTCCATGGTAGTTCTCAGTCACACCCAGCTTCCCTGAGTCTTTTGCAATTTGAAACATTCCACATCTAAGTTGCCTCTAAATAGTGCCATTATAATTCCTGTAAAAGCCATTTCTAGATCTCAATTAATGCTGCTAACTCCCCAGGTAAAAAAAAAAATTCATACATTAAGCCCATCAAGTCCTCTGAATAAAAACAGCAACTAGAAAGAAATGTTATGGGGTGCTCACAGGGAATGTCTTGTTATAATTTAAGAGTTTGGGAACCCCTGCTCTCCTTAAACTAATCTACTTAGACTTCATTCTGAATATCACCTGACACAGACTTACACATGAAGATGTTAACAGGAAAAATCACATATGGAAAATCACATAACCAGTGACCTTTCTTTTCAGGATTTGTTCACTGGGTCTGTGAGCTTTGAAAGAGGTCACACACTGAATGCACGTTCAGGGCCTATTATTCTACAGAGATAATTCAAGAGATGTGGTACTTGCTATAATATTTGCAACTTTAAACTGCAAATTAAAGATATTTTTCTTCAAGATTTAGGCTCTGTAATTTCTGTTACAGATGCTTCTGACACTCCATGGCTGAGACAAATTCTCCCAGGCTATCAGAAGCTGTGAGCAAATAAGAGCCAAATTATAACAGCATAACTCTACGAAGTACCCAGAGTTTATGGGTTTCCACTGATACACACCAGGGCCACACCACAGGAGAAGGAACGAGTGCCATTTTCTCAGGGTTGGAAGTATAGATTTTGCTTTCTGTTCCCTTACACTATGAAGGAATTAGTGTTACATGGCTGACACTGCCAAGCCAAGCAGTGCCACTTGTTCATCTGCCGACTGCAAACATATTTAAACACAAGATTCACACCCACCCCGTATCTCGTAGGATGACTACGAGTAAAGCAACATTTCACATGAGCACCTGTCACCGGCCCTAAGCGCGGGCTCTCCCGAGGTTTAACATCTCTCCCAAGTGCCCCGAGAACACGAACTGCGCTGTTCCTTTTAGGCGCCCTGAGCAGAGGCGTTGCTGGAGGCGAAGGGACTGGCAGAGGGAGGGCAGGGAGCTGCCAGGTGACGGCTGCAGCCGGACTCGCGGTGCCGCACGGCGCTCCGGGTGTCCCGGCCGGGCCGGGCCGGGCGAACCGGCAGCGAGGAGCCGCTGCCCCGCGGCGCCGCGTCACGGATCTGCTGCTCCCGGCAGCCAATGAGCGCTGCGGCCGGGCACGGCGCGACTTCATTCATTCATTCATAAAAAAGAGGCGCAGCGCAGCTGGGAAGCGCGCCCTTCCCGGCCCCCGCCCCGCCGTGCGGGGCACGGATACTCACGGCAATCCGCCTCGTCGCTGTTATCCGAGCAGTCGTCGTCTTCGTCGCATTTCCAGATGGCGGGGATGCACCGCTCGTTCCGGCACTGGAACTGGTTCTCCTCGCACTCCTTGACGGCGCCTGCGAGACACGGGGCCGCGCCTGGGTCAGCGGGGCGTGCTCCCACGGCCGGGCGGCGGGGACATCCCGAGGCCGCCTCGCCGCCCGGCCCGGCGCGGATAACCCGGGCAAGGCAACCGGGAGCCGCCGCCGGCAGAGTGGGGGCTGCGGCTGGGCTCGCCAGGGCACAGCGGTTCGGTGCGGAGCTGGGGCTGGGCTTGCCGGGGCACAGCGGCTCGGTGCGGGGCTGGGAGAGATGCGCCTCCGCGGGAGCACGGCGGCGATCCCGAAGCCGCTTTGTGCGGGGAGAAAAGGGGCCATTCCCGTGCTTCCCCGCATTGTTTTAACGGCGGAGGGTAAAGGAGCCTGGGAATAGAAGATGGTTAAACCCGAAATACAACAGACAAAGAAAAATTATAAAGCGCAGCGATGCTGGGACTTCCTGCGCATCTGTTACCGGGGCAAAACGCACCGACACCTGGGGACGCGGGGCGGAACACGCACCGGCGCCGTCCCGGGAAAAGAGACCTGACCGAACTAAAGTTGAGGGTGGGGGGAGAACGGAGCAAATCTGCTTTACAGACTCGGTACCGCGCTGCTCTGATGAGACACAAATCCCCTCTGAAAGGGATTAAAGGTGGCAGCTCCTGTCACCAGCTCTCGGGCTGCATTCGCCCGCTGAAGAGCGTGCCTGGCCCCCGCAGGTCGCAACCCCCGAGCGTGCCCGGCCCCCGCCGGTCCCAAACCTCACGCAGGGCACCGGGGCGAGCGGGCACCCGCGGCCGCACACCCCGGGGTGCTCGTGCCGGCATGATGCTCGCTCCCTCCCCGGCAGCGCTGAGGCCGGGAGACCCCGGCGCTGATGGAGAGCGGCCGTGCCGCGCCGGACCCACCTTTGCCGAGGTGCAGCTTGAGCAGCAGCAGCTGGAGGAGCAGCAGCCGGGCGAGCGCTGGCCGGCACATGGTGCTCGCTCGCTCCCTCCCTCCCTCGGTGGCAGCGCGCCGTGTGCGGGGTGCGCGCAGCCGGCGCGCCGCTCGCTGCCCGCCCCGTGCCGACTGCGGCCGGCGCCGCCCCCGCCCCGCCGCGCCGCCGCCGTGACGCGCCCCGCTGGGCGGGCCCCGCTCGGCTCGGCCCCGGAGAGCGCGGCCACCGCCGGCCGCCCGCGGGAGCGCCAGAGGGACACCTGCGGGACAGCGGCCCCGCGCTGCCCGCGGGCACCGAAAGGAAGCCCCGCAGATGGCACGGCCGCGCTCGGCCTGGGCTCGTCACCCTGGAGCTGTCGCTGGGATAGGCGGGCCTGGGCCCTGCTGAACCTGACCGGGTCAGGCCCTCAGGTCCTGAACTTCCCTCGGTGGGCCCTGTTACAGCGGCAGCCTCATTCATGATCTTAATTTTATTAAGCCGGTTAAACACGCGGACTCATTTAAAAGGCCTCGAGTCACAAATTGTGTGCTCTCCTCATTACTTCAGATCTCCCACTGAGGGATTTCATTGTGACCATACGGATGTGGTCATCTCCACTTAATTATATTAAAATTAGTGAAACAAGTACCGAGTATACTAAGGGTGGGCACCTCTCTTCGTAGGGACTGCTTACCCTTTCTACCGCCTAAGCACATGCGGTCTGATCAGTAATGACAAATGGTTTCCAAGCTTTCAAGGGCCTTGTTTATCACCCCATTTGCACGGTGCTGATGAGAAGACAGTTCACTGTCTTTAACACTGCAGCCTTGTTCATACAGTCAGGATTAACAGTATTCCAGTAATAGTATTATGAGAAGATATTTTTCAAGAGTAACTTAAATCTAACATCACAACAGAATTAGCGTGATTATATGTGGAGTGTCATTTTTAAAAAATTTAAATCGACCACTAATTTTACATAAACCAATGTAACAAATCGTTTTAGTTCCAAAGCTTGAAACGCCATTGACTTAAGGACTGAGCTGCCGTTTAAAAATGCACCTGTGTCTTTAACAAAAATTTTGCAAGTCATTAGTCAGCAGTGTCACTAATGCGTTTGAATCATGTGAAGAGAAGAGCTAATCATTGAGCTATTCCACTAGCAGCTTATAGAGTATTAACAATTTATTCAAGCCTGTTTGAACAATTTTTAGCGTGAGAAATGTAGCGCATGTTTGTGTTGGCTGCATCAATGTGATAGATTACAATAATTGCTTAAAGCAAATGAGGTATTTATAATGCATTAGGTCAAATTTCTCTTTTTAAAATGTGTCAAAACACTAATTCATAAAGCTACTGTAATTCATGGCCTCATTCTTCTCTTTTGTAAGTTAGTTTATTAGTTTAAATTTGGAAGTGAAACCAAAGGCAATAATGAAGCTATCTGGTACAAAACAGGTGTGAGTGTGCAGAGCATCAGTCACAGCAATGATCTGCTCTGATTCCCACTGGAATTTTGTTTCATTAAACAAAACAGCCAAACAGGTGTTTTGGCCTGAATGCCTCACATAGGAAACCACACTAATGAGATTTTTTTGAGTGAGCTTCACTGGTGACACCTGAGCAGCAGCAATTTCAAGAGCCTTCACTGTCCAGCCATTGTAGGGGCTACTGGTAGCCTAGTACCATCTTGTGGACATATGTGTCTCCAAGGAATTGCAGAGGCAAGAAGGAAACTGGAGGTGCTATAGGAGAAGTAGATTGGGCAAAGGAAGCCATTTGGTATGAAAGAGAAATGAAGTATAAGTTCACCCATTATGTTTCAATAGTTAAGACTGTTAATTTATATTTTAATTTACCTTTGTGGTTTATTGCTTCTAGTTGGTCACACACCACTGCACATTAAACAACGAGTCACAGGTCAGACACCCACTATGAGAGCAAGGGGTACATCAAAACAGGGAAATGTTCTTTCTAAAGAGCTCCATCAGCCAGCTCTCTGTTGTTTGTCCATACCATTCCTTTGATCTATTTTACAAATGATTTTTATAGCTCGATTTTTTTACTTAACACACAACCCAGACCCTTTTTCTATATTTACATTTTTCAATGATTGGTCCCTTAGATCCATATATTTCTCATGCTAACTACAGCTTATACATCAGAGAAGTCTCTTCAGTGTCAGGATGAATTACAGACCTCCTGCAGCCTGGATTTTCTGCAGGCTGGTATTCATACACCAGGTTCTTTACTCCCCCAGCTGTGCAGAAATGCACCCTTGCAATCACAGAATGGGAATTGAATCATTCAGAAGCATGTGAAAAGTAATGCACCAAACTTACTTTAGTGGAAGTTCCTCTGGTGTTTCCAGCTTTTGCCCACCATATGTACACTTCTCCTTGTTTTGCAGAACACCACTACACAGGTTCAGAGCAGAAGTCCATCTTGAACAATGTGCTCCAGGCATTGCACCTGGGTGCAATGTGTGTGCAATGCTCAGGAGCATTTCAGTCTCCACATTCCAGCCAAGAGACCAGAGTTGCTGTGCAAGATGAGGTGACCCAATGCCATCCCCAGTGACTCAGACAAAGGCACCAGATTTCACCTAATTTGACACTGGGAGCCTGAGTGATAGTACCAAGTCAGAGCAGAGTCCCTGCTTTTTTACTCACACTCACAGCTGGGAATATGGAGAAGCTGAGCACCTCTCCTGTCCTGTGACCACTATTGGAGAGCAGTCCCCACTGAAGAGAGCTCTCAGGAATGGAATAATGGCGAGTGCTTCATTATTTTATCAATAAAATCTTTGCTAAATATAAAAAAAAGTATAATGACATTGTGAGGAAGAGAAACAACAGAAAAACTGGGAAACTCTTCAAGCCATAGGGACCAAGTTCCTGACATATTTGTACTACTGCCCCCTCATCTCCCTTTTCCCCAAAACAATTTTCTAGTCTTTCTTCTTTCAAATGGATATTTTTAAACATTAAAAAAATCTGTTCTCCTCTATTTGTATAATAACCTTAGAAAATGTACCCTGTCCATCAGGCTGAGTTTTTCAGTCTTGTCTTTCAACTAGACAATCCTTCTATCCTAATATGCTAATGTAATATGTTTTGCAAAAAGATGTTTAAATTAAACCTTTTAATTAAAGTTAGCTGAACCAATGCACTAGTGGCTGCATCCCTTAAACTGCCAACTGACGTGTTAGTGCCCACAATAATATCTACATTTTAAAATAAATTTTACTAGCCAAAACTACTGTGAATTTTCAGCTCTATGTCGTATTGTGTGCTACATTTAAAACTAGAATTTATTTTCTGCTGTTTCTACTGAGGCACAAAACAAACCACAAGCCCAGCAGAGCATAAATACAGGCTCATTTCTGACCAAGACTTGTCATTCAAGACTCCTGTTTTTTACCTGCTATGTTCAAAATAATCAACAGCTCTCACAACCTTCCTTCCTATTTTTGGGATTCACAAACCAACTTTTGCTTGTACTTTGTTTAGTAATCTGCTTTAAAATGTTCTACATACTGTATTTATCTGTTAAGACGCTTTAGTCTTTTGCTTTTCATGAATTTCTTCAAAATCTGCCCATTTTAAACTGCACAGAAAAGTTTCTTCTACTTTCTTTTCATAGTTTCCCTAGGTTGACTTCCAATTTTCCCATACTAATTTAAGGAAATTCCACTCTTCCACTCTTGTCCAGGTGGTTGTAGGAATTTTCCCTATCTCATGCATTTAACCACAGTCACTGAAGCATCAATGGTCATTAACATTTTACCCTCCAGCCCTGTGGCCATCCTCATCTGTCTCTTTGCAAGGGCACTTTAATGACAGGTGATTTTACTTTTCTGTTGCAAAGATCCCTTTTTGCTTGTGTGAAAGCAAGCTAGGGCTCTTAATTCTTTAGTTTGGTTTTTTAAATTTTTTTCCAATTCATATTTTTATTTGTATCTGACTAAATGGTGTCTCTTTGATCTCCTTTTTCTACGCTTTTATTTTTGGAACTTTTATTGTTTAAAAATGCTTTGTTCAACGTCTTCTATAATCTCCTTTGTTTCTTAGCTTAATTTTATTCTCTTTTAACTTCAACTTCTTTACAGGGAACTCCAATTCCCTAAGTCAGCTGTTTGCTTTTCATATTTCTTACTTAAATCCATGTTCTGTACTTTGCCTATTGGATATACCTTCCCTTTTCATATTTTAGGGACCTTTCACAGCCATCAGGACTTTTCTTTGGTTTGTTTCTTGTCTAAAAGGTCAGTTTAGCCACCTTAGCATGCTCCAGGTGTTCTAATGATATCCTTATTTTTAGTTAGCTCATGGCCTAGTCAAGAAAGGAGGACACAATCAAATTTAAATCAAACTACAAACTCCATCAGTTTGCCATCCAAAAATTGTCTCTCCTGCAAGCCAGAATCTCTCACTTCCACAGCCATAATTATTCTTTGTCCTAAAAACCACTTCTTCATTATTCAAGCATATGTAGTTGTATTATATAGCACTGCCACACTGCTGGCCAAAGAAAATCTCAAGGGCACTTCTTGTCCAGGTATGAGACTGCAGCATTTAGTGACCAGAGCTTCCACTGAAACATAAAACAATCAATAACCACATTTAAAAACAAACAATAACAGTCCCTACTTCACACTCATGGATTATCGTTTTCAGAGAAATTCCGAATTACAACCACTCTCTTAAATTTTACATATAACTGCAACCCTGCTACCCAGGTTAGTCCACTTTAAGTATCACCTCCTGGTTTTCCCAGCAAACCAACTGCAGCATTACCCAGCAGCTGCAGCACTGCCCTGGCCATGGAAAAGCAGCTGGGAAGAGCAGCTCCCTGGGATCACAGCTGCCTGGAGAGCACTGCCATATCACACCACTTTTCCAGCATGGCATCAAATCCATCTCCTTCCACTTCATGCTCTTGTTCCTGTCTCTCTATAGCAATTCTTTCAAGGGACTATGGAGAAGGTAAGAGATGCTTTGAAGTCCATTGGTAAAGTTTTTATTCGGCTAGGGAGGAGTTAATACAGAATTGCCTTTTTTTCCTATCCCAAGGTTGAACACCCTGCCATAGTGGTGTCCAAAGACAATGGATCTCTGAGTGCAACCAAACCAACCCACCTCTATAGGGACCTTTTCCATTAATTTTAATGAGTATAAGAATGAAGGTACTAAGTAGAGAAAAAAAATGAGGATTAGGTGTCTGGAAAGATCTTTTGCATGCCAGAGGAGCACTGCTATAGACTGCTCTGCTCTTTGCTGTTGTACAGTGACTAATCACTGTGAAAGCTAACAAAAAATGCACACTTGAAGCCACAGTTCATAAGAAGTACAGTGGGATTTTTTCAAGAGGTCTCACTTCGAACTGTTCATCCTATTACTACTAACAAAGGAATCATGAATTGGAGCAAAACTGAAGTTGACAGTGTCTCGTGTAGCTCTACAGTGACCATATAGCAGTGCTGTAAAGCAGCAGATTAGTACCACAGGCTGCTGTTTGCTCTGTGGCTCCCAAAGGGCTTAGATACAAACAGGGAAAAACTAGGAGCAGGACCAAGACTGGATTAGATTTTTTTTCCTGTTAAAAAAATCCTGCTAGCTAGATGCTTGCTCTGTTTTTCTCCCACACCTTATTTGTTCAGTGCTGCAAAGTGGTGTTTTGTGTGTGGATGGCAGAAGAGGAGACAAGCTCTGGTTCTGCGAGGTGCCAAATTCCCTCAGCTCCCAGAAGCCCTCTGGAAAGCTCTAAGCATCTTGAAGGCTCACTGACAAATTATTTTAGCATTAATTACAACATCAATGAGAAAATAATACCCAAATGGGAATTTAGGATGATGTCCGTGTGGAACGTTTCTCATTATTTTGGTATGGATTCTCTATGACAGCAGAACACTTTAAAACCCATCTTGCTTTCCAGCTCGTGCTGGATCTATTGCCTTCGTGCTAAAGCAGTGGGCACAGTCTGTCATCCAATTTGTGAATTCTTATAGCTGCTTGACAAGGATGTCTTTCTTTATGAAAGAATGTGAACCCAATACTTGTTTTCCCTTTTAAAGTAAAAACTCATTAAAAGCAAATTTTTCAAGGTTGGATTCTGAATGGTTTTTTCCTTACTTTGTCTTTCAATTCACTAGCTTGTATTTAATAATCTTTTAAAGCTATCCCATTAAATATTGCCATCTCATCACTTTCAGTTCTTGAACGATGAGAGAATGAATGGAGATTTGAGCATAACAAAAATATATGAGCTTGGTTAGAGCAAAATTATTTATTTTTCCGAGTGGATAAAAATCAAATTAGCTTATAAAATCCCCCCAGAAAGAGGAAGGGAGAAGGGGAAGAAAAGGGAAACACCAGAAGATCTATTTTCAGGATCAAAAAATAATCCAATTATCATCTTGCATATGTGGGCCCTGTTTCAAATGTGTCGTCACTTTCCATGTTAATTTGCTTAGTCAATGCTAATATTCTTCTGGGAGTCTCTTTGTGTAGCTTCACTAGAGACACTGGAATCATGCAGTGCAGCCTTATTCCCATATGTTTGAGAAGAGTCATCAGTGTAACTGAGTTGTGAAAAACTTATTTCATTGAAGCTGAGAAACCTTTCTCACAAATGTCAGGACAGAGCTCAGGCCATGTGTAGAATCCACCTGTGTGTGAGTTACAAAGGTAACTCTGTCACTCCCAGAGCCCCAGCTCTTATCAACAAAGTTTCAGAAAACACATCTTCTCAGATTCCCTGCCTGTTACACCATGTAGAAACAACAGCAGTTGATGGATCAATCCCTGTGGCATTTTGTCATATTGCATAAAGCATCCAGCGATAGATGCACTTCAGAATAACATGTCCTAGAGATGAATTTCTAGAAGCATAAAACAGCTCTCCTCTTACCCTTTCCAGTATACCCTTCAAAATATTGCCCCATCTCAAATTCTTTCACCAAAGGCAAAGGTTTCTCTCAGATCCACAGATGTTAAGTTCTAACCAGATGGATCAAGATAGAAAGGCTACAGGCATACACATCCTTGTAGTCTAAGCTAACCTACCAATGCAGCTGGTCCTGGATTTGCTGCCTTCTTGGGCTCCAGCCCTGCCTTCTCCTCTGGCTGTGGTGGAGCCCAGTAGTGATGCATTGGTGTGTCTGCTCAGCTCCTGTCAGACTCACACAGTTTGAACTTCCACAAGCACATTCCACAGCATTTCAAGGCACTGAAATTTTTCCTTGTGAGGCTCATGCTCATGTCACAGAATATCCTGAGCTGGAAGGGACTCACAAGGATCATTGAGTCCAACTCTGAAGTAAATTGCCCATACAGGGATCAACCCCATGACCTTGGCATTATCAGCATCCTGCTCTGACTGAGTTAATCTATTGTCTCAGAAAGACCTTGTCTACCTTTAATTTCCACTTTAGAAAGCTTAAACATGTCCAAACTAATCTCAGAACTCCTATTTTTTAAATGTAACTTCTCTGTTGCAATACAACCTGTGATAATAGTAGGATTGCTGGGTACTTGTTGCCCTCTTGTCCTGGAAGGCTGGTCTTGGTACTTACACAGGAGCCCACAGTTGCCAGGAGAGCAACATCAGGCAACACAAAGCACTGGAGGAGAGCTCTGAAGGGCTGCAGCCAAGTCACAGCCCTGCACAGCTGGAAGTTCCTTTCCCCTGGTAAATGATAAATCCTATGGCCAGGTTGGGTTAAGTAAACTGATTTAGAGGGCTAGGACTCAAATCATGGCCACACTCACCTGCTAAGGGCTAAGAGGGCTCCCAAACACCATTACAAGTTTGTATAGTTTACCTGAAACTTGATTTGGGAAGTAGATAGTTTCTTACCATCACAAAGCATGCACTGGATAAATTCAGATATTCCCACCCAAATGTTTGGGATCTGTTTGATGTAATACTAACCAACCATGTGGACCCCAAAAACGTGGCAAAGCGTTTTGTATCTCATAATTCAGTGTGGAGTAACACCTGCTTTCAGTCCAAAAGTGAAACTTCAATTCAGCAAATTACCCAGCCACCACAAAGGCACAGAGGGAAGTAAGGACCACCTCCCTTTGTACAGGTTCACAATCTTATCTTTGCCTTGCCAAAACAAAATCAATAGAACAAAACACCAAGGTTTGGGCCTTTTGTTAATCATTTGACACCCAAAGTCTATAAATTCATTTCCCTATTTCATTCCTTTATTTATCCTGCTGCTCTGAAAGTCTTGAAAGGACAATGAAAATTGGCCTGACTCCGGCTCTCCCAGTCAAATAAAGCCGGCATGGACATGGAGTTACTCTTAGCCACCCACCCACACAATTTTAGCTTCCCAGCCATCAAAGCACAATCAAAACTGCATTTTCCTGACTGTCAGTTTCTCTATGCATTTTTTAGAGCACAGATGTAATAGGTTTTACAGGGAGTCCCTTTGATTCATGCCAGCCTTGCACATTCTCATTCTGCCCCTAATCTCTCCTTTGTGGCACGCGGGCTGGGAGCGGTGGGCATGGATCCCAGCGGACACTGATTACCATCCAAATTCCCTTTTGGAAGTGATCCCATCTGGCAACTGCAGAACCCAAGGCTTCGACCCTCAGCCATTGTTCTTCTGCAAAATGAGTAGATTCAACTTTATTGCAGATTAAACATTTGCTGTGTTTTATGTTTAAAACTAATTCCAAGTTCTATGTCAAAACACAGGAGCTTTCTCTGCTGACCCTCCTGTAAGGTGTTTTATTTTAGGGATGAATAAAAATTAAGCAGTCCAAGTAATTATTTTTTTTTTTTTCAGAATACGTACAAAGAATTGTTCCCCAAGCCTAAACTTTGCATGTCAAGTTTCATCTGGGAGCAGATTCGTTTTTACAGCTCAGTTATCAGCTGTGCAAACAAGCCATTATTCATGTTCATCTAGGGTCTGACAGCATTATTGGCCTCTCAAAAATTTGCCAGGCCAGGAAAATTTATACAGGAGAGAGGGAAGAAAAATGAGGCAGGGCTGAAGAGTCCCATGAAAGACAATCAACAACCTTGTAGCTCCTACCCACAAGCTGAGGGCAGTGCAGACATCTCCTGTTGCACACTCCCTGCAGCCAGGGGTGTGTGGGATCCTCAGGGAGCTCTGCCCCGAGGTCCCTCTGTCCCCATCTGTGCCACACGTGCAGGATGCAGATGCTTGGGTGGCTCTGTGCTCCGCTGCAGAGGTGACATAATATACATGTTTTATGGATAAACATAGCTATTCTTAAAGAGGATAATCTGTAAAACTAGATAGTCCAAATTAAAAAAATCAAATATTACCGTGCCTTATATGCCTGTGTTATGATCTACTGGTCCTAACACATACCCTAGATTTGCAAATGAAATTTGAAACAATGGCATCAATCTTCTCTTGCAAAAATTCTTAAGAGTTTAGTCATCTAAGGTTACTTATCTTTCTGAAACACATAAAAAAATTTGGTAATATAAATTCAAAGACTAATTCCCTGAACAAAGAGAAATTCAGTAAATTCTGGCTTTACCTGTAGTGAGGGGTAGTATTTTCCTGGATTTTATTACATCAGCATTTCAAAATATGAAAATTATTTCCAAATCAATCTTAAGAACCTGAAAGCATTGTGTAATGAGTCTGCAAACCAAAAGAAATCTTTTGACTTTTATGCAGCAACACTAGTGAGTATTTAATAATGGTTTTTTTAAGACAGACTGTCCTGGTATCTTTACCATTAACATTTGAATTAGTTACAGTCCTGCTGTAGAAGTTTGTCTTTCTAGGTATCTTAAGCAAGTCTTTTGTCAGTCTCCTTATTAAAAATGCAGAAATGTAGTATCGTCCCTTATCAAAAATTAAACCAGCATGGTTGGCACCCTTATAAAATTTTTAAATTGCCATTGTTTCATGGTAAGTTAAAGCCCCCTAATTTGCTTTAGACACCTCTGGGAATTCATCCATCTCCAAAGGAAGCTGAAAGGGCAGGACAGTGTTCCTGATTAAATGGAAGAGTAAACAATTGACATATAACAACATAGTGGTTTGGGCTGGTTTTTTTTAACCAAGTGCACAAGGATTCAGATGTAAAAGATGCCAATACTTAAGAATTTGTTGTGGAATAAGCCAGTGTCTGATTCCTGCACAGTAGAATGGGAACTTGTAAGTGGAGAAAAAGTAATGATTACCCCTAAAAAAGGCCAAAAAGCAAAATTTAAGTGGAATGGTAGCCTTTCTTTAGCTATTGCTGTGGGCAATAGGAGCTTATTGCTTAATGACCCTGAGGCTGTTCATAGCTTTTGCCAAATCCCAAATTCTCTGTCTCCTACTAAGGGAGAAATTAGACTGGCAATCATCTTCTGGTGCCTTTCTGTGCCCTCAGCACTAATATTTATCTAGGCAGCAGCAAACTTGATATAAATCCATCCTCACAATGACTGTGAGCACCCTGAACGCTTCTCGTGATTCACTCCCATCCCACCCAGATCTCGATACGTGGCATTGCTGTCTCACACGTAGAGATTCCTTCTAATGCCATTGGTATTGTTCAGTATTTCTTTACCAAACCCACTTATGAAACCAGGGAATTCCTCCTCAGCACCTGGAGGCCAACCAGACTGGGATAATTACACATTTTTTCCTTTTCCATGTATAAACAAGCCTGGAGGCTCTGACCAATCTGGCATCTCCAGTCTCTGCTGTTGTGAGGTGCATGAGCCACCATCATGTTCCTAAATAACAGTGGTACAACAAGAAAACTGAAGTCATCAACCCTGCCCACCAGTTTCCATGATGGAATTCTGTTCTCTCAATATAAATAAAATTCATCATGTGAAATACCTGCACCAGGATCCCTCTTTATTTTCTTTCTGAGTTTCAGACAAAATAGTCTGCATATTTCAGAGAGCTAAAGCAGGGAGAATGAATTGTTCCCCCACATAAAAGAACAGAATAACCTTAGAACCATTTAACTGAAAAGGCTTCAGAGTCTTCAGATCTTGAAATAGGGACTTCAAATGAGTTAAAAACCATGGAACTTATTTACTGCACACAAAAACTATGCTATGCTTACATTATAAAGGCTGCTAATCAAGCACACAAAATGGTGTGGTTGCCTGTGAAACAGTAATTCATGTGCTTGGTGCACAGGCACCACGATAGCACTGTAAATGACACTGTCACATATGCTGGTTTCCATAAGGCCCTTGCCTCATTCAGTGTGCAGAATGAACAATGTTCAACTAATGTGTAGCTTTCAATAGTTTATTTTCCCTTCATTATTCACTCTCACCAGGCATTATTTATTGCATGCTATTCAGATTCTGCTTTGAAAACAGAATTATTCATTTCTTCATAGGCTTTTCTGTGGTGCTTATCAGAACAGTGTGAATGCTTCAGACATCAATGCATTCGTTTTTATAAACTTTCTGGGGTGTTAAGGTTACAGTTTTTGCCATTTTTACAGTACATGAACTGAGTAAGAAGTATCAGCTAAACTTGGGTACCTAACACAAGCTGTTTAAAACCTGAGTTTTCAGGCTATTATACAGCACTTCATATATTCAAGATTAAGATTGCAGTGGCCTCAGCTGGAACTGTGATTGCTCAACAAGTTACACAGTCTACAACCCTGGGATCCTAGCTGTGCAGCACAAAACCAGAAAAACCCACACGTACAAAACAGCCTTGAAAAGTTTCATTTGATGTGAGTCATATGCTGAGAATGAAGAGATCTCTGGCACATTTAGAGATAAAACCCTTTTCTCTGCTATTCACTGGCCACAAGAAGAAGCCATCACAAACCCATCATTTTGCCTTCTGCAGATCTCACATCACGGGTTGTGTGCCTTTCACTTTCTGAGCAGGGAAGGATTTGGTACTCATTCCCTACAGATTCTTGATTTGTTTCTGGAGCACACTTCATTATGCCAGCTCTTAAATGAAGCAAATGTCCCAAGCAAAAGAATATAGTGTGGAAACCCATAATTTCAGATTAATAATATTTAGATGTGTTAAATAGCTGAATTAATGCTGCACAGGAAACATAGGAAAGCTCAACTTTTATGACCTTAACTTTGTAATTTTAACAGTCCTTTGTTGTAGGTTTTCAAAATGGATGTATGCACAGTCTGTGTTCTTTATTAGCAAAAACCATAGCCCAGCTGTTACCTCCTCAGACTCTCATTCAGGTAGCTCCTTTTGCTGTTGTTGGGCTCTAAGAAGAGAAGGACGAGTGCCCAGCCTGACTTAAAGTGTGTCCTGATTGCCATGAAACCCTGCCCAGCTAGAGCAGACCATGCTCTCTGCATGCAGAGTCAGGAGTTTCAGCAGTGATGCTCTGGAGTCTTTCTGGACCCAATCCATGTTGGACTGTCAGCCTGCAGATGGCTTTGCATGGGAAAAGCCAAACACACAAGTAACACTCCAGCCAGGTCTGAGAGCAGAAACAAAGTACTTGAGTAAGAAGAGGGTTTGAGAGATTTGAGGGGTTTCTTATGATGAGTTCTAAGATGGATTTTTTTCGTGTTGGTAAATCAAATTGTTCTTCAGCATAAGGGAGCTTTTCCATCATACCCTCTTAATATCCAGCCGCAGGGAAGTCTGGACTGCATAAATGGCAGATGTGTCTTGGTTATGCTGGCTGAGAGCTGATTTTAATGAGGGTGAGATGAGACTGAGGCAACAAACACCGAGACAAATCCTTGTTGTGGGAGATTATCTGAGAAGCTGAATAACTGTTGCAGAAAAGGTCCAGCTGGGTGCACAGAGAACTCAGATCTGCTCTTAATGAACTCTGTGAGTCAGAAACAAGATTTTTGAGAAGTCCCCTACACTTCTGGAGAGCTTGTATTGCACACCCACCACCATAATCTCAAACCCTTTCATGGGGGCATAGGGGCAACCAAAAGAACAGTTCACAAATGCCAGATAATTTCCTCTTTGCACATATATTGGAGGGCTCTTGTTGGGAAACACAACAGCTTTAAGCTTGCTCCAAATAGCTCTTGTTGGGTAGTATCAAATTTCAAAACAGAAGGAGGGGGTGAAGAAACCCAAACCCATCAATACTACTTCCCTAAATGGCAAATGAGCCATTTAAAGTAATCACACCAGCAAAGCTTAGACTTCAAAGCCTGGAGGATTCTCATCACTTCACTAGTTACTCTTTCAGAAATACCTTTCATGTTATGTGAGAAAGAAAATGAATTCTGGATGCATCCCTCTGCAGTGCACAGATACAGGCAGATGTGCATATGAGCACCAGATAAAGGGATCTGGAGCACCAGGAAATGACACTTACATTAATGGAAACATTCCTGTGCAGTGATGTGATATTCCTGGCTGGGAGCTGGCATGAAGCACAAAAAGGGAACACACAGCAGGGCACCTGATTATACAGGTTGGTGTTGTTTGTTAAGAGAGAGCAGAGGAGTGGGTGTTCAGAGAACAATGCTGAGCCAAAAGCCTGCTCAGCTGCTCCGCCTGGACAGGGAAGGCAAGGAGGAGCCGGGAGCGGGCACAGAGCCCCTCATGGCCAGGAGGAACCTTGTCACTCCTGCAGACAAGGGCAGCCAGAGAAAGGAGCCTTGAAGAACTGCAGCACCAGAAGCAACATCCAGGTCTGGGCATCCCCACCTGCTGCTCATGACCCTCCCAGGATGTGATTCTGTCCTGAGAGAGCTGACTGCAGCACTGCAGTGATTCCAGGGCAGGCAGTGCACAGTCAGACCCGTACTCAAAACTCGGTGCAGACCAACACATCTGTACATCTGTACCCATATTACTGCAAAGGCTTCCCTGGGACAGTATTTGGTGACCTATTTGTCCAAAGAAGAACTGGTTTCAATAGAGTTATTTTTAAATTCTTTTTTTTCACACAAGGATTAGCTGCTCTGGGTATAGAATTAGTTAAAAATCAATTACATTCTCTTCAGAATTAAATTCTCTTCAGAAAAGGAAATGAAATCTAGGAAATAGACAACAAAGTAGAACAAGCACTCAGAAAAGGAGATATGGTCAAACCAAATGCAATTGGAAAAAAAACCGAAAAAATCTGACCATGGAGTGACTTCAACCAAATAGGCTGAACTGAAATGAGGAGCAGTGAAAAGGACTGAAACTTGCCAAAATTGTTCCCACTGACATCCCAAAATCAGGCAAGAAAGGTAAAGAAAAAGACAGGAGTAGTAACTGAAGAAATGAACTGGTGCACATTGATGAGAGAAAACTCTGCAAACAAGTGAAAACAAGAAAAGTGAAGGAGAAGACCTCAAATGCACAGAAACGGTCCAAGCCTTGTCCAATCGATCTTCATTGAAATCACAAGATTTCATTTCCTTTCCTGAAAGAAGAGGCAGTCACAGTGATATTTACTTATTCTCCTAGTCATATGAATTCAGTCATATCTGTATTTCCTCATTTTTCACATATTGTATTTCTTACTAGCAGGTCTGAAAAATCACTTTTTCTCCAACAATAGTGGTACTTTCTTGTTGTAAAATATTGGGGTTTTATTCTACACATCCTCCACTCTCCCTGGGTATTCCTTTTGCTACTCTTTTTTTACTGTTTTGACCTGACTGAATATAGTTGTCATTAACACAACCAGAGAACTGTATGTTACAGTCATGGAACACAGAGCGTTTAAAAATTAAATTGCTGGCTCAAATTAATTTAGATCACTTGAAACAGGCAGTTACCCTGGGTAGGCAGCTGATTTAAGGACATGGTTCCTGCACTGGGCCAAGCAAGAGTCTGCAATATCCTCCTTCCATCAGTGGTCAGCAGCAGGCATTTGTGGAAAGAGTAGAACCCATGCAATCCACAGACTTCAGAGAAACAATACTTCTGGGAATTCCTCCCTCACAAGTTTTTCCTAGACCAGTATCATTACTACCACCAATGGGTTTGGTTTTAAGTAGAAGTGTTAATTTACAAACTGTTTGATAACTAAAAGGCCTTGTATGGAAAGATTGGATGTTCCCACTGATACAAAAAAAGCACCCTTTGGCCTCAACCTGGCATTAATGTTACTTTTGGAAGACTGGACCACTGTGCATGAGGTTGTGAAGAATATCCATCATCACTGCCCAAACTATCTTTGATTTATAAGCAAAGGATGTAGTTTCCAGAGCTACACAGCAGCATTCATGAACAGAACACATGCTTACAGAGAGATTTATCAAATCAAGGAAGATTTTCTATTTTGTTGTCAAAAAAGTCCCCAGAATTCACAATGAAGGATGAAGTTGGGTGAATAGGGAGGCTTAGATCAAGAACTGAAACAGATGCTGCTGCTATGGACTACACAACCCATTTGATATGCTGTGCATTGTGGCTGCTATGCAAAGCTGAGAGCTCAAGAGCAGGAAAATAAGGACACAACTAAAGCAGGATGGATTACTTAGGCAGCAACTGAAAAGTGAAATATGACATCGTGGGTATTACGTTAGAGCCATATCCTTTCAGATTGCAGTGTTGACATCTCAGAAATTCAGTGTAAATCCATGCCACTGAAGCATATCTGACCTCCAAAAAGGGGCCTGTTACAGAAACAGCAGTGCTCAATTTACTGGAGTTATTTCAATCCAAGATCACAGGGCTCTCATTGCACACATCAAGATTTAGCTGGATTTGAATGATTCAACAGGGAGCAGGTTCTCTTGCCAATGACCACAATCAGCTCCCTGCCACACAGCATTTCCCAATATCAGAGCAGAGCAAACACCTTTCTTTACTTCCAGACGTTCACATAACAAAGGTGAATGTGCATCACCAGATCCATGTGCCAGCACCTGTCTTGGGAATGGAGGGCACAGGGTCTGCAGTGAGAAGGGGAGGAATGGTTTCAGGTTAGAAACGATGGTACAGTCATGGATTTGTTTGAGCCAAAGTGGAACACTGACTTATAAACAGAAGTCTGAATGACAAATTAACTCATGAAAAACAATATTTATGAAACTGAAAGTACAGTTCTTCAGAAACACAGATGATCCCTATCAGTACATCTCTGATAATACTGCAGCAAGCTGTTTCAGATTAGATTTTCTTTCCCTACTTTATCACCCTTTCTATTTAATATTGGCCTAGATCTCATTTATATGGAGTGGGCATGCCTAGAGACTTTACTGCATTAAATTAGAAACTGTATTTCCATATTATCTGTGACATTCACATGCACCTCTATTGATATTTTTCCTTGGTTAATTAAGCTCTGACTTGAGTATTAGCTCACATCCTGGCCTTCCTCTTAGAGGTGATTGTAAGCTCTACATTCTCTACAGGAGCAAATATACACCAGCTGTGATAATAAGTGTACAAATTGTCTTTACTAAACATTTTGCAGAGTCTATCTTCTGTCCTGTATTCCCACACCTATATTAATATTTCCTCACCATTACATAATCTGCACCAAATATTTGTTGTCTGAGGAATCACAGAATAGTTGAGGTGGGAAAGGACCTCTGGAGGTATCTACTCCTACCCCTTGTTCAGGGCAGAGTCAGCTGGGACAGGTTGCCCTGAGCTGTGTCCAGTCAGGTTCTGAGAATCTCGAAGGATGGAGACACCACAGCCTCCCTCGGTAACCTGTTCCATTGTTAAACCAACTCATAATGTAAAACGTTCTGACATTGATATGGAATCTCCAGCATTTCAATTTGTGTTCATCATCTCTTTTCCTGTGACTGGGGACCAGTGAGAAAAGTCTACTCCTGTCCTCCTTACACATCAAGCCACATTTGCATTCTGTCATAAAAAACATCTTTGATATCTGGGCACCTGACTTCAAACCTCTGAATATCACATGCATACGTGTGCTTTAAAACACAAAGCCTGGCTGGGTATCAGGAAGCCAGGTGAAGTTTAATATGTCAGTAACCAAGGTTCTGAGATTTCCTAGTGTTATATACAGAGGAGAGCTGGAAATGCCTTTGTTTCATCAGTAAAATGACATGACACTGTTAATCTCCAGAAAGGATCTTCCACCGAAGTAGCAACATATTCTAGTGCCTTTTAAGAGGGAATCAACCCAGAAACGTTGAGGGAAGAGCCACTGTGCATAAAATAATGTGGTGTTTTCCTGAAGAGCTGAAGAAAATGATCCTTATCACCATTTCCTGGTGCCAGCTGGCATCAGATGTTAACTACAGCCTTAGGCAGCAATAGCAGCTCTAACATCTCCTGAGGGGATGTGAGTACACAGCTGCCTCTCACACTTGCAGCTAAGATCCCTGGCAGTACACTCATCTCACCTGTCACAGTGCTTTAGAGAGTATTAAAACAATTAGGGAACTGGAGGAGAACTTCACCTACAAGAACTTGGATGAGTCACCTTTCCTGCAGCAGTGTTGTGTTGAGCTGTGCATGGATACAAGACAACACTGCTCAGTTTTGGGTGTCGTTACCAGTGCTCTGAAATGATGTAAGGCTGAAGCTGTCAGCAGTGACTTGGGCAGACAGGAATGCTCGAGCTGTGTATGAACAGGCCTGGGAGGGGAAGCTGTGTGCATTGCCTCACTGGTCCCCTGTGCACAGGAAAGTGGAATTTGGGAGTTCCTGTCTTTTCATCCAAACAGACTAAAAAGCACATGGCTGACCCACCCACCATTTAGTATTTCAGCTTGCTCTTAAGAATTCCTATAAACAGGCATAAAGTGTTACTAATAATGTTTTCCTAGCATAATAATGAGCAAAATCTGATGCTCTATGATTTCCCTGGCACTAAGTGAGGTCATTACTGTACTGCTGAACCCATCTCTGTCAGACCCCTAAAGGAGTTTGTGTCGAGATGTCAGCAGTGAAATGACCATGCAAGTGGCCTGGCTGGAGAAGTTTTGTTTTTTTCACACAAGTCAATGAAGCATAGAGTGACTGTCACTGCCCTTTGTTTAAAAACAGCAGCAAGAGAGCAGACTACACAAGCAGCTTCACAAGCATTAATCAGTTGCTTGCACCATTTAATTACTATTTATTACTTTATGATTTTGATAAAGTATTCAATGGAATTAAAACCTCATCACTTTCAGCCATTGTTATCCAATTTGGCTTTAGTGAAACTGCATAAACAAGTACACAATCTCAACATGTTTCAGCACAATTTATGGCTCCAGGGATGTAAGTTCCAGGAACAATTTGATAGAAAATAAACATGATTATTAATAGAAGTGATAAAGGAGTAGGATGATAAAGCAATGTGACTATCATATAAATACATAATGAAATAAAAAAGTATCAATTCTTTTCACCAAGCTATATAGATTTAAAAGACATTTAAAATCTGTTTTAGTCTTCTATATGAGTAATGAGTTTACATGCATGCCCTCCTGAAGAGGACAGAATGGGGCTTCAAAAAATATTGTTCATGTTTTTCCCAGGCTTGTACAAAAGGTAATAGAGGTTATACAGGAGGTTGTAGAATATAAATTTACAGTGATGCTATAAGCAAAGGAAAGGAGATAGAAAGATGAAACTACCATATAACATATTAAGGATTAATAATGTAAAGGTAAACAGTTCAGAATAGAGCACCCACTGCTTCTACAGCTACTGAGAAACTGAAAAATTAAGTTGTTCTGAAAGAGGAAAAGCATGAGACTGTATGACTGGCAAGCTCTTAACAGGGATTATAAATATACACTTCTCCCTGATGAGATATTCAGCTGCGAATGTGCTTGAAGATACGACTTTAATGGGACTGAACTGGACACAAAACATATTAATAATGCCAGTAAAACACACAAAGCAGACTTCAAGATAATGTTTATCTGTCCTACAAAAAGTGATATGGAAAAACGGCTCAGCACAGGAGGTTGTAGAGTTTAAAAGTGGATGAAGTATGCACCATCATCTATCATGCACAAAATTGCTGCAGTCTATTTTTTATGAATTTATACAAAGACATCTCAGAAAAGCTGACATACTACAAATGACTACATCTGTCAATTCAGTAAATTGGAAATTTATGCCTCCTCCTCCCTCTCCTTCCCATCACTTCCCAAACAAAGGAGAGAACTCACTTTTCCATTGAGAACCACCTTCCTTGTGCTGGTCATCTGTCAGTGCAGCTACAGAGGCCATGAGCAGCCTGAAGTTTGCAAGTGGCACATACAGGAATGTAGCCAGAGAATTGTTCTCTGCCATGGCCTGATCAGTAAAACCTGAGGGAGCCATCAGTGAGAGCAAGGGGTGGCTTCAGCATGGGAGGCACAGAAGGCTGTGTAAGTAGCACCAGAGAAAGCTGTGAAGATTTAAGGTTGCCCTTGCTAATTTGAAAAAGTTCAGAATTCTTGGAAGAAAGATCCTTTGAACATGAAAGGCATTGTCATTAGAACTGAGCACTACAAGAGTTCATTACATTCAGCCACCTACAGTTTGAGCAAAAGGTTGTCTTCACCTCTCAGTGCCCTTCTGTATAAACCATGTGTATAAACCATGGTCCAAGCATGGGAATCCCTGCCAGGGGGGCAGAAACCCAGCACAGCAAAGCAGTTCATCAACATTTCCACAGCCTGTTCCTCACACAGCCATAACATGCAACTTCACAATGGGATGACACTTCCCTCTCTGCTGTCTCACTTTAGAAAACACAAATGCTGAGTTTGCCTGGGATTTCTTGGGGTTTTAGCTGTTTGTCCCACATTATGACTGGTCAGTGTCCACTGTCATCTGCCACAGCTGCAATTGCTCATCTCCAGCACAGGTCGGATGAGGGCTGCATATGTCCTGGAGACAAATTTCCTGCACATTTGTCTTCAGAACCCTGAAAAAATTCTCTTTTCTTCTCTTTCTTCTTCTTCTTCTTTCTCTTCTTACTTCTTCTTCTTTCTCTTCTTCCCTCTTCTTCTTTGTTTTTTTTCTTTTTCCTTTTCCTTTTCTCCTTTCTCTTCTTAGCATGGCACATACATTCTCTAGTTTTATTCGAATATCCTTAAAAGAACAACCATTATTTTAAATATAACAATTGTAATTACAACTTTGTGCTTCTGTTTAAAAATCATCAAGATGTACAATAGTCACAGCAGTAGTTCTTAAGAAATTTTAGCTTTAGCTATTCACTGAGAAGTGACACATTCACTCCTCAGTCTTTTGCTGTCACTAACGAGAGTTGAGTGCACACAAGAATTCTGTCTCAGTGCTGCATCTTGCCCAGCTCTCTGCTGATCTCCTCATACCTAGAGGTAGAACAGGTGGGATTTTCAGTTGGTCCAGTTCTTGGGATGGGCACTGGCTCTGGGTTTCAACAGACAGCTCCAGTTTGCCAGGCATCCATGCCTGGATATCCTTGGAAGTTTTTCAATCCAACAGAAGCACTTAGAAGCACAGCTAGCCAGGCCCACTCTGAAATGGCATATGAGTGCTTCAATAGGGCATCAGGCCAAGTAATTCAAGATGCTTTTCCTTTTACACCAGTCTAGAAAGTTTAGATCTCCTCAGTTCAAGCCATAAGACAGCCCTAACAGAAGGTAGGAGACAATACCAGCATCCTCTATGTCAATCTTCCATTTGTAATCTGTTCAGAGGCAGAATTTTTCATTTTAATTTCCCTTTTGTCTTTTTTCCTTTAAAGGCCTTTATTTGCCATCTTTTCAGCTGCCTCTTTTCTCCTTGGTTCCCAGTACTTTGGGCCAATACAGCAGGATGTTAGTCTCCCACAGAAAATGCTGCTAATTAGTTTATTTCTTTAATTTGCTAATTAGTTTATTAGTTTATTTATTCATCACCAGGTTAATCCTGTAGGGTACAACCCAGCTATCAGGCTATTTGGATGAAATTCTGCTCACCTCAATTTCTGCACCATGTTTTTACCAATCTGTCTTGAATTTTCTTAAAGGATTTATAAAGTATGAAGACAGACTTTCCTCCTCCTGTGGTTTATCTACAGACCAGATTTTGTCACCCTTCCTCATACTGAATGGTCATTTATGACATACATTTTTTAATTGATTTCAGTGGGATTTCTCATGTAGTGTGCATGGTAAAATCTGGCTTCATAAGCATAAATAAATGCCCTTCTCCCCCAAGCAAGGAAGGGCTTCAAAAGAAAGACTCTATATGCTCAGAAAAAGACCCTTATTAATTCCAGAAAATTAATACAGTAGCACTAGCAAGACCCCAGCTTCTGACATACAGAACCAAGAGGTCAGTTCTATTTTCAGTGTAAGAACTAGAAGGATTTAATGCCACTATTTCATCTCATTCAGTGGCTTGATATCCTCACTTGGCTGAATTCTCCCTTATGTTATGATCCATTTTGCTTAAATGGTTCTGCCACTCCCTTCTCTTTTCACTAAAGGTTTAAATCCCTCTCCAATCCTGTGGATATCCAAGCCTTTTAAAAGCAAAAGATTGCTTTAAAGTGTCATTGATGCTTATCCTATCCTCAAACTATCAGCAAATATGGTAGGATCCACATTATAGTCCCACTGTCAGTAGATAGCTTTTGTGATTCAATAATAATATAGGTCACTGTTTGCTACGTGGATTCCTAAAAAATATGTATCTTCAAATACAATACAGCCCAAAGAACCACAGGAAACCTAAAAAAAACCCCAAAAAACCAAACCAAACCAACAAAACAAAACCTGAAAACCCCCCAAACCCACAAAAATTCCTGTTTGATTTTTTTTTTTTTTGCTTCTGTTCCTCTGGCAAAGCAGCCTGAGTTGATGAGAGCAGCTGGCTCTATGGCCATGTTTCACCAGAGATTTGGTATTTCAGTCCTCCTTAGACCAAAGCTCAGACTGGAATTTATTTCCAGTGGCTTTGCCCAGATAAAACTCTTCAGGCAAGCAAGGGGTACAGTTCTTACACCTCCAGTAGAAAGGGAAAGGCTTTTTCACTGTAATAACCCAGTTACTTTCACCAATGTCCAATTCTGTTTATCAGTTCCACCGAAGATGTAAATCAGGTGAGATGGGGCTGAAGAGACAGGGAAAATTATCGATGATTGAACCAGCAGGGTGACATTCTTATCTCTCTGCTTTTGCAGGCTCCAGAATCCATGTCTCTGAGCAAGAGGAATTAAGATACCCAGTTCATAGGACACATGAAAGTGCAGCATTACTTAGAGGTCAAACTACTACTGCTGTTTTCTTGGAAAGTACTTGAGTCAGCAAAGACATATAGATAGGTACTGCTGCAAGCTGAGTGCCTCTCAAGCCCAAAGCTAGAGATAAGCACATTTGTATTGATTGCAAACCAGTATATTCCGAGATTTCAATTCTGAAGGAGTTTATTCCAAGGAAAACTAAAATACAAGAAACTCCCTCCATCCAAATGAGGGAGGAGGGAGCTGTTAATGACAGCTGAATTGCACCCAGGGTTAGTTAGGTCATGCTCACAGCACTGCAGCATGTTCAGCCCAGCACCAAGGGCTGCTGCAGTGGGGCCAGAGCACTTGTGGAGCTGCAGCAAGGCCTGGCAGGCAAGAGCCAGGCAGGGGAGGCTGCCTCTGGCTCCTGAGCAGCTGAGCAGCTCAAGGGCCTGTGCATGCTGGCATCTTCCTGGGACCTGGGTCACAGAGTTGGGGGAAGTGTCAGGAGAAGCAGCTCCAGGTGCACTGGCACTTACCTGTGCTGTGCCCTCCTGAGCAAAGAGCTGCCTGCAGGCAGCATCAGCTGAAAGGCCAGTCTGGATTATCCTCTGCTCTTGGACTCACCAGACAGGAGAAGGAAAAAAGCACTGAGCTTGCTGTGGAATATCTGGATCCAGGAATATCTGGTTCCTGCTAAATCACAAACATCTTGTGGAAACACACATAAGTGACAAGGAAAGGACAATTCACTGTCAGTGAAGTTTCTGTATCTCCACAGAAAAGTGCCACAAGAGAAGGCAGAGAGCAGCAACCTAAACAACAAGAGAAATTATCTTGTTCCAGGAGGTCAGTACAGCTCTGTGAGCACCAGCCCGGGGCCATGGCAGGCTGAGAGCATGTGCTGGCACAGGCACTTCTGAGACACTTTACAGCATATTGAGGCTTCCCAACAATGCAAAAATACTCTGTAAATTGTTTCCAATCATTCTGCTTCCCATTCTCAACTGAAATAGAGGATTTGGCTCCAAAAATGTCAGTTACATGAAATGGCTGAGATAAATACCAGGGTAACAAGCTCAATTTTTTAAAAACCTGTGAAGTTGATGAAGAATATTCATGTAAATACTGTAACAGATTTAAAGAATTAGAAATTAATTAGGTCAAAGTAATGTCAGTCAAGATTTTGCAGAAAATAGCATTAATTTTTAGAATAGCTGTAGTCATGCAAGAATGAACATTTAAAAAATAAAAATAGAAGACTATGACACCTAAAAAATTTGTAAAAGGGTGTCACTCAGCGCTTTGCTAAATCATATGACTTTGCAAACTTGCATTTCATGCACCCAAATTAATCTCACAAGGTGTTTGGAAGACTTTTGGAGGGATTATTGGCCCATTCTAAATGAAAAGTTGAAAAATTTAACCAAAATGAAAAAAAAAATTACTACAGACATATTTCAATAACTTTAATGAAGTCTTCTTCTTTCCAGTAATTTTTTGTGTCTCTCTCCCATCATACTATACCAAAAAGAGAAGGGTGAATATGCAGCAAGTAGATGAACCTTGAAAAAAGACCAGGAAAAAGCACTAAAGATTTCCCAAGCAACTTCTTGAGACACTTCTGGACAAATTCTTTAGGGCATCAATGGTGTGCTAATTTTGCTGGGACAGAGTTAATTTTCTTCCTGGTAGCTGGTATGGGACTATGATTTGGATTTGTGCTGAGAACAGAGTTGATATCACAGGGATGTTTTAGTTATTGCTGTGCAGATCTTACACAGAGCAAAGGCCTTTTCTTCTCCCCACCCCACCCACGGGCTGGGGGTGCACAGGGAGCTGGGAGAGGTGACCCCAAGTGACCAAGGGATCTTCTGGACCCTGTGGTGCCGTGCTCAGCATATCAGGCTGGGAAGAGAAGGAAGAGGGGCCATTCAGAGTGATGGTGGTTGAGTTCCCATTACATATGGGGGAGCCCTGCTGAACTCCTGGCTGCCCCTGGGGGTGGGCAATGAATTCCTTGCTTTGCTTTGGCTGTGTGCTTTGGCTTTACCTGCTGAACAATCTTTATCTCAGCCCAGGAGTGTCCTCACTGCTCTTGGGTTCTCTCCCATCCTGCTGGTGGACAGTGAGTGAGTGGCTGTGTGGGGCTGAGCTGCTGGCTGGGGTTAAGCCATGACTGACAGAATGGTCATCTCCAACCTCATAAAGGCCTCCACAAACCTGCAGTTATGTCTGTTTACAAATATGTATCATGGAAATACTTTGAACTGATGATTATTTTCTATTATTTATTTCTTCACCGCCAACAACACATACATAATTTATCTGATTCACAGAATGATGAACAAGATAACGTGGACTTTTGCTACTTGCTGGTGATACTGAGAGATTTTTTGTCTCTCTAGACTATTTTTTATTTCATGCTTCTGAGTTTTGGGCCTTACCATGAGGTTTGAGCATTAAAGCAGTGCAGCACAGAACAGGATATGTTTGCCACACATTTTAACACCAGAGGCAGCTGCTTCTATTGTCTACTGGCTAGAGCTTTTTATACAACACATGGTACAAAGAGCAAAATAGATTAAAACATTTCATATGGAAGACAGAATTGAGGAATTATATAGTGATGGGTGACAAAATATTAATTAGATATGGCAAGCTATCCAGGGGAATGAAAGACAAAGACCAGGCAAAACCTGCTCGTCCTTACTGGCTTTGAACTAATGACACATCAAGCAGGAGCTTACTGCATTCAGAGCCAAAGTCACGAATAATCTGACACTTCTCAGAGGACTGTTGATTTTACCAGACATTGAAGGGCAGTAAAAAGTTTTTCCTTGTGATAGAAGTGGAAAAACTGTCACTGATACTATAATTCAGGCTTGAAGTCCGGAATAAAATTATTTGAAAGTCTTTTCAGTTTTAGCTTTTTCCATGCCTAAGCAATTATTTAATTATATTTCTTCTATATTTTATAAATATTTTATATTTATATTTCTTTTGTGTATTTCTTCCCTGCCAACTCCTCCTTTGCAGAAAGTGGCAAAAGACGAGCCTTTCATAACAAAAGTATGCAAGTTACTAAGATTAGGATCATTATTTGTTGATCTTTTTCTCAACAAATTTACAAGCTGTACAGTAAATATAACAAATAGAAGCAAGCGAGCGAGGTGCATTAAAGAACTAAATATTTTTAATCAGTGTGACTCGATTAAACAGCTTCTTAAATATTTCTATGTGGCAATCCTTTAGGAAGTGTTTATGACAAGCTTATAACAGTGCCAGGCAAAAGACAAAGTGGAATCTATCCAGGCTCATCCATATTTAAATGTGTGTGCTCAGTGCAAACATGGCTTAGGGAACAGCGATGACATCTCCAGACTCACGATAGGTGGCAGCAGGAATGTTGGCAGAGCAGCCAGGAGAGAAGCTGAGGGAAAATAGGGAGGCTGGCAGCAAGAAACCATTTGAAGGTGTAAACGAGCTCAGGAGAGAAAAACACAAACAGAATACAAGTCCTGAGGCCAGGGGGGTCTATAGGTTGTCAGGCTATACCAAACTTCTTGCAAAATTTTTACCTTGGGATACTGTGAGAATCTGAGTGAAGAAAAGACATCTACGATAAAATAATTTGGTTCTCAAGATTGTGAACAAACTATTTAAGAAATAAGGGGTGGTGAAAATATGACATGGTGGGGAAAATATGAGATAAGGTGGCCAAATATTTCATATACATGAAGAGCTTCAAGCTGCCAGGAATGAGAGGAAGACAGTGGGTATTGATCAAGCCCTCGGGAATAGCAGCCTAAGTGAAAAAGCAATGGGAAAAGAAAACATTGCCAACATTTTTCTTTCTGAACTGTTCCAGGTGCTGTGACTGCAGTCTGTCTTTCTGAGGTTGAAAACTCTTCCTCTGCAGTTCAGCATGCCCTGCCTGCATGGCACATGTGATTTTAACAGTCACTGCAGGGACATGGGTGTCTCCAAATTGCTGGAGGCTCAGGTGCCCACATGCCAGCTTTTCCACCTTTCATTTCAGGCCAGTAATTCAGTTATGGAAACAAAGTACAGCTCATATTTTCTGCCAACTCCATTTATTCTCTCCATCTGGAACATAGTCCAGCATTACAATACAAGATTAGTCTTTTCCAAGATACCCATCTGCAGAATATAAGCTATGAAAAGGTTAAGTTCCATTCTGTCTCCAGCTCCTACCACTTTTAAACACTGAAAAAAACTCAGATTTTCCACTTAATCACCTTGAAACTAGCCAGTAGAACAACACCTTTTTTTTTCTCTCTTCCTCCCTAGTAAGACTACAGCTTAGTCCCAGTCTCAGAGGGTCTCTCTGAGATGTAAGCAGTTACCAGCTGTCTGGAATTAGATAGAGCAATATGTATATATATATATGTATATATACACACATATATATATAATGGAGTATGTCTGAATGTGGAATTGGTAAACTCTGAGGGAGAGAATTACCGAATAGACAGTCCAAGATGAGGAAAGAATTGTCACCACAAGTCCTACTCCAGAAGCCACATCTGAAATCACAGTGATATTCTACTCATAAACAGAATTTGCCTAAAGTGGCCATTTAGTAGGAAATTCAAAAAGCAGTCAAACAATGGACCAAGAGATGAACTCTCAGCAAAGCACTGGGATCACTGTGAGCACTAAGGAGGAGAACCACCCCAGAAACACTGACCCCACGTGCCAGCAGCACTGACCCAAACACAGGAGATCAGGCACACTACCATGATCCATCCCGTGTTTTGATCAATGCCAAAGGGGAAAAAAACCCATCTACTGCACTGGTAACTCTCCAAGTTACTGTGTTTACTCTGTAAGAACTACCAGTGTAATTGATGTGCACAAGAAGCAACACGAGATGAAAATATGCCTCAAGGAAGAAGTGAAGGGGCCAAGCAAATAGAGCAGGAAAGGAGAAAATAAAAAAGGGGAATTACTAAATCTGCCAGTAGTTCTGCTCCTTCTTATTTCCTTATTGCCAGTATTTTGCACAAATATTCTGCAGTTATAATACAGAGTCAGAGACCTCACAAGCCAGAGACAAAGCTATAAATACATCAGCAGTGGCACTGTCCACTTGGATCTAGATAAACTTTTAGAAAGGGGGCAAAAAAACAAAAGCAAAATTTTGATTTTGCCTGATCTTCAGGTTTTGGGTTCCTTTTTTTTTTAAGCACCAATTAAAGTTTGAGGTCAGCAGTCTCAGAATCCTCATTATTTAATTAGCATTAGATACACAACCAGACATTGTTGTATCTAACTTGTGGTTAGGGACTTAGAGTTGTAGGCTTTCCACTGATGGCTCTTGGGGACAGTCACCCTCAGGAATTACACCTTCATTAGTATGAAAACTCTCTCTGTAAATTGTTGTGTAATCCGAATTCTGCTTTTAAAACACTGAATGCAAGAGCTGTTCCTTACAGCATTGCTACCTTAAAAACAGATTAATTTTAATATATGTATACACTGGTGCTTTCTTTTGTAACACTGTATGCACAAAAAACTTTTTCTGCTCCTGCCAATATCCCAATTTGCATGCTTTCTGTCACATCAAATGAAACTGCTCATTGGAAATTGGGACATAAGCTGCCACTCACATTCATGAATATGTGCCCGATTTCCTTTAGCACTTGACATTGTAATGTACTCTCGAGCAGCTCTGCAGGTGAGAAGGCCAGTCATTATCAGCAGCCACTGGAGATAAGAAATATATGGGGAAAGCTTATCTGAATCCAAAGAATTGCTGCTTTAGCAAGTTTTTCACACTTTTCAGGTTCTTAAAAATAAACATGAAAGGAGGTTTTCTCCCTCTCTGCTTCTAGAGACGGGTCTCTGCATATTCACAGCAACTTGCACAAGGATTTCTGTGCTGCACATCCACTGTTTCCTGCACTGCACTTTACAGGGTGACTCTCCCACAGCAACTACAAGAGGCTTCAACCCACTGAAAGGTGCTTCAGTGCAACGAGGTTCAGATGAGCAGATGGATGCCAGTGTCCCTTCACAGCTGGCCACAACAGCACTGAACACTCCAAACTTCAGTGTAACAATAAAAATAAAGCCATTAAAGTGACCCATTGAAATAATTTGTGCAGTCTAATATAATTTATTAATTTGTAATTTCTCTCCAAATGCACACTGACCATAGCTACAGAAGTATAAAAGCACTATTCCCTTCCCTTGTTACAGCTCTGTGGAAGTGGAGAGGGTTCACCAGAAGATTGTTCACATAGGGTTTGCTCACACAATGAACACAGATCTGGGTTACAGCCTTGGGCTCTATCCACTACACTGCCTGCCACGTGTATGGGATCACCTGAGTGGTCTGCAGGGTCATATTGTATTTAGCTTAATCAATTCACTCAGCCAACTGAAAGGGCTCTGTCTGTATTGACTGAGAAGTTACCTGGTAAAAAAATGCACACGCATTTCCACACGAGATCCTGCTCCCGTGAAAGACAGGCATCACTCCCACTGACTTCAGACAATTCAAAGTCAACCTACCAGCAGTTTGGCCAAAAAGAATTTAATCTTATTTTCAAAGCCAGTCAATTCAATTTTATACCCAGTTTTTAAATTTTACCTTTCTTTTCCTCAGCACTTTATTCTTTGGTCACTGCTTTTCCTGTCCCAGCAATGGTTTTCCAAGGAAACCCATTCATCTCAATGTTTGTGAGACTGACAGGGCTCATCAGCAGCTCACAGAAATGATGGAGATAAACAACATGCAGTTTATTCAGATTAATGGGCCTGATGACACTGAGCTTGTTGCAGGAGCAAACAAAAGGCCTTTACAAGCTAATGATAACTATTGCTGTGGTGAACTATGAGCACTTTCTACAGACTGGAAATTGGCAATTAAAAGATTCACTATCTGCTAAAGGCATCTATTAATAATAAACCTTCCTAAAGCAAACAAGGGATTTTGAAGACAAATTGTCAGCCACATCTCCTTGATCTGGGTGCCCCAGGAAGTGGTTCTGCCAACACAGTAACTCAGACTGCAGCAGAGAACAGCTTTCAGATAAAGGAATGATACCTGAGGAGTAAGACTTAACCTGAAGCTGAATATTTCAAGACTTCATATTCTGATGGAAAGAATTTTATTTACAGTTTGATGGCACTTCAGGTTTTCTGGGAATAAAAACAAACACATATGAAATGAACTACTGAGAAGTGATTTTGTGTGGCCATAGCTCTATAACACATCTATGGTGACTACTTTGAGGGCTGAGTTCAATTGGATTGCTTTGTATTTGTGTATTCTATTCTCATTTGAATTGGTATAATTCTGGAGTATTTTGATTAACAATAGTGGGATTATTCCAGATTTGCATTGAAGGCAGATTGCCTTTGAACTGTATCATATGAGCAGGATGAACTAGGACAGTGGCTACTTAAACACATGGCACCCACCTAGAAGCCTTTTTGCAGCATTCAGGTGAGACATCAACAAGGACAAAGAAACCTAAACAAATAGCCAACACAATTAAAGATAAGATTACGTTATTTACAGAAAATTTCCAGATTCACAAGGATTAGAAATATGCCGATGAAAACTATATTTTTATCTTATTGTTTCTGAAATCATTAATCATGGTGCTGAATATGAAAACTATCATTTAGATGCAGCTGGAAAAATAATTTATCCACAGCTGAACTGGAACCAACTCCTCAGAAATCAGTAAATGAGCAAGTTTTTAATCATTACTAAGTGCAAAATTATGCAGAAGTGCTGAGGGTTCCCAGACTACATTCTTTGCAGCTGCAAATGGGTAGGGAAAAGGAGGAATAGATTTCCACTGTTGCTGTCTGTGCATTTCTCTCTCATCCAGTACACCATGATTCTTTATTTTGTACAGAATATGGAAGGATACTCCAATGCATCCTTTTCAACCCTACAGGTGCAGAAGTAGACTGTGTGCCCACGTGGAGAGGTTCTTCCCTATTGTGATGGGTTGGCCTGGCAAGGTTTTGGGGGGCATGGATCCAGGAGTGGCATCTGTGAAAAGTGTCCTCTATGTCCAATAGAGCCAATGCCAGCTGGCTCCAAGACAGACACAGCACTGGCCAAGGCTGAGCCCACCAGTAAGAAAGGTAGAGCCTCTGGGATAATGGATTTTAGAAAGATGGGGTAAAAAACTGCAGCAGAACAGCAGCACAGAGAGGAGTAAGAACATGAAAGCAGCAGCCCTGCAGACCCCAAGGTCAGTGGGGAAGGAGCAGAGATTCCCCTGAGCCCGTGGTGCAGCCCATGGTGAGGCAGCCGTGCCCCTGCAGCCCATGGAGCTCCATGGTGCAGCTGAGATCCACCTGCAGCCCATGGGGAACCCCAGGCTGGAGCAGGGGGATGCCCAAAGGAGGCTGTGACCCCCTGGAAGGGACCCATGCTGGAGCAGTTCTCACAAAACCCTTCCAACACTTCTGTTTGAAAGCAGCCAGCAAACTCAGCCTGTCCAGTGTAGATGCTAGGCACCAACTCAAACAAGCTCTCAGATCTGACAAAGCTGCAGTAGGGACACTCAGCCAGAGGAGAGGAGAGATGTGCTCAGTTCAGCCTGAGTTACAGCAGGCAGCTCTTGCCCTGGGGGAGGTTGCTCTTACTACACAAGCATCTAAGGGCTCCTTCCTGTGAACAAGATAGAAAGATTATATTTCATGGTCAACCCAAATTTAGTTTGAGAGAAATGTTGCTTTTATTCACAAAAACCACCAGCCATGAATCAATAGTAAGTATAGTAACACAACTCCTGAAAATGAAGACGATTTTCCTGTGATGTAACAAACTGAAGTGCAATTTTATGCTTCTATAATTCTAAATTTTATTTGAAATGTAACTTAATTGTACCCTGCCAAAGAATTTATTAGATATAAAGGTAATAAATTGTACTACTAAAGCATTAAGTTGAACTCTGCATAGCACAGTGATGGAAAGCTCCATACTTTTTAGGACAGCAACATATCCATAAGACATGGCAAGCAGCAGATTTGTTTTGGCTCTTTTACAAACACTGTTTGTTTGCTAAAGCACAACAAATTGATATGTTACTCTATGTGTTGCATGCTCAGGATTTCACAAAATGAATAACAAATCAGACCACGTTTAATATTGGAGGAGCACCATTAAAGTACCTTGCAAATGTCTGTGTCACAGGTGTTCTGCTGCAGATTCTACCCCAGTGAACACACAGCTGGTTATCATCATATAAGGTAGAGTTCAGATAAAAGGAAGATGCGACATGTTGGTTAATCAGGGAGAAGACAAAAAGAAAAAAAATTATGCTTCTGTCTCTAACTCTGTTTTCTGCATCACTGAGCACCGAGACACAATGTCATTTATTTCAACCATATAAACCATGACCACATATTTGCAGATGCAATTACTTCAATGTTATATTCACTAGCTTGGAAACAAGCCCCATTTGTCTCCTTCCTCGAGGAAAATAGGAGCCATAATGCAGAAGTGGAGAACAGAGATGTCACATCCTTTCAATTCACCCTCGCAGCTTCCTCGTCTCCAATACCAATCACTGTTCCTGAGTTTCTGGGGACAGGTTTTTATACATCTCATAGGAACTGATTTGTAGTGGGATCACTTCTGTGGGATAAAGGCACGAGGAAACAGGGAAAGATGAAAAGGTGTCAAAGTGGACAAGTACCAGGATGCAAATTCAGATCTTCCCTAAGGGGCAGCTCTCAGAGATGAGCAGCATTTCTAATGCAAACATTATTCCTCTGCTGTTACCCGGCTAAATAGCCAGCTGAAGGACATTTTACTCACTCAAACTTAAAGTTTTTTAAAGTTGCAATTTACTTAAGAGTAGAATACTCCAAAATAGCTTTTTGTGCATGTTTGCAGTCATTAGCAACAACACTGTAAACCTCTCTTTAGACAAATAGCAAACTTATGCAGCACTGAAGTCCCTGAAAAGAAAAGAGCATGTTCTCAAGGAGGAATAGATGAATTAGTAATTGCTCATGTAAAATTTCCAAAACTCACTGAGCTATAGGAAGGCAAAGTCCAGTGTCAAGATCTAAATTCATTTTGTACTCAAACACTATTAGGTTAGTGAACAAAATGGAAGACTAACAAAGGGAAAAGATCAGACCAAAACAAAATAAGAAAAGAATAATTTTCCCAAAAAGAATATTGGGGAAAATAACAATTGTGTAAATACAGCATGAAATATACCAAGGAAAAGCAGTTCAATGAAGCTGGATCCACCTGCAATGATGATAGACATACTAGTCCTAGGACAATGAAAGGAAATTATTTTAGTATCTTTGCTGCACAGATACATTCTTAACATACTAATACTTCAAAAGCTGAAAAAAATAAGAAAAACACACACAAGGCATTATCATTGTATCTGTATACTGAAATGCATTTGCACATGGTCATGCTGATAAAAGCTGATAATCCCATTAATGAGGTAAATAATTACAGATGCACTCCATGGAAGAACATGTTATTCCAAGAAAATTGCTATAATTACTGGAGGTGCCCTGCAAAGTATTATCCATTCCTATTATTCCATATCCATTTTAAGCTGAAGCTTAAAACTTTGACTCAGCTTTTAACAAAATATCCTAACTAGAAATGTTAGCTATGCCCCTAATAAACAACCTTGAAAATAGACAGCTAGTTTGTAAATGAAGGGCACTGTCTATCTTTGTGTAGACCACTCTATATACCCTGGACATAAATCCAGTGCTCACCAGATAAAGAGAGGGCAACTTAATTGCTGTAAAGTGAGTGACAAGACAAGGAAAAGGAAAGTCACGAATGCCCTAATGGGTGTGGATCCCAGAATGATCTAAGCAATACCATAAAATAAACGATTAAAATAACTGTGAAATGCTAACCGGCCACATACTAAAAACATTCATAACTTTCCTGTCTCTGCTGAGTTAGATACTTGAAAGTAAGCGTGGGAAACTTCTTTTACCAGAGGCAGCTAAATACAAAGTCTAATTCCAACTTTGATATTTCCACCACAAAGTCAGTCAATTTGACTGAATTTCAACTTTAAAGCCATACTGCATAACAATAAGCAGCAATATATTAATTCTCTCTGTCAAACTGGCCTAGAAAAATGAGACTTATTTGACATCCTCCTATCTATTTAGTAAGGAAACCAATATAAATATTTTTATACTGTAGACGAGCAAAAAAAGTTAAATGCTGCTGTCTAGAGATATTTCCTTAGAAGTCCAATGATAACAGAATACTACTGACAGAGTACAGATATAAGAAAGAAGATTCTTATTACTACTTGGAAATTTGTTTTCTCTCCTCCCCACCCCCATCAGCCCTGACATCCTTGGACCATTTCAATTAATTCAGTTTTTCCTCAAAGCCATAGTTTTTTAGATCTGTCATCCTTCTGGCTACCATCATTGAGGACTAAGTGATCCAAGTGTTCCTTAAGTGCCAAATGGGTCAGACCATTCCAGCAGAGGAGGGAAGCCTGGGGCATTTATACACCCCACCTTCAGGGCTTTAAGTGGTGATTGTTACTTGCACAATAGTACAGCACTGTTGACTGAAGTGCAGTTTAGGATGTGCTGAAGTTCTCTGGACTCCTGCCTGCAGAGCTCTCTCACTCAGTTCTGCTGCTGCAGCCATGGTTCCTACCTGTCTTTGTTCTTATCAAGTGCTGTCCTTGCTCTTATCAAGTTGTCTTCACCATTTTTCTGTTCATTTCTCTAATTTATAAACATAGCTTTGAATACTGATCCTATCCTCCAAAATGCTTGCAGCCCTTCAATCCTGGTGTTAATCTGCAAATTTAACAATCATGATCACTAATACCTCAGTGAACCACTAATGAAGTTATTAAACATTTCCAGCCTAAGTAGTTCTGTTTGACATAAGAATGTGGCTCCATGTATGGCAAATTTAAGCTTCCTGATAACAAGGTTTTAAACTACCTTTTCTGGTCCCCCAAGCTGAAGCACATTCTACAGGAAATTCCTGACTCAGAGCTCCAGCCTCAATCAGTGTGTGTATCTTTTCTCTTATGATGAAGAAGTAATAGTGTGTTGTTTTCAGTCTTGGAGTCTTTTTTCCTATAGCAGAACCACCAATGCAATTCCATGAATTAGTGCTCAAATAGGCAGGGAATAGAAAATTCAAAATATTAAAAATATTTTTGAAAGATTCAAAATATATTTATGCTAGTTAGGTGGTCAGAACACTAACATTTCTTCTCCTTCCTGTCTGGGAAATTCTGTGTTGAATTGTTATGTCAGTTCCTGGTATTTTAATCGTTTTTTGCAAGTTGCACATACCTTAAGACTACAGTAAATATATTTTATTGAATGGAAAATAAAATACCCACAAATCACCAAGTTTTATATATCATATCAGTGAAAGAAGATAAATGCAAAGGACCTACTATCCAGTAAAATGATGAATTGTACTGCTGTTTATTTCTGCCAGCTACAGGATCTGTGATAGCCAAAAAGCAAGATGCTGAAAATATACAGTACACTCTTCAACTATGTGCCTTCCTGTCCATTAATCCCTGCATTTGTATGGATCACAATTATGCAAGTTCTTTCTGAGTCGCAAAAGACCTTTTATCTTTTTTTGCTCATTTAGCACTTCTTTACTTTACCTAAACTAAGCTATAAATGCCCTGATATGTGCATCTGCACCCCCTGAATAAAGGGCCTTACAAATTATATGTGCAAATTTTGGAGTCACTCCATATCAGTCCCTTAGTCCCTGTACCCTCCCACTTGTCTCTTCAGATATCCCTCGTGTGAAGGTCTCTGGCAGCTGGCATTGACTCGCACTGCCATTGGCAGGCAGAGGACATGTTTCTCTTAAGGGGAGAATAGCTACAGTCTCAATTAATGCCTTTATTTTTCTCTTCCCAATATGCCACCTCTCAAGGACTAGCCACGACAAACCCTATTTTATAAACCCTCTGCATTGGTATGCCTGTGGTGCAGCAGCATTTGGAACATGTCCACGACGTGCTGCATGCAAATGGCTCTCCCCTGAGAGTTTCAAAGAAACCCTTCTGCCACTGGCACATGAAGATGAGTTCCAGGAGTTCTGTGACAGGTGAAAACCACTTTTGCTCTGTGATGATAAAGGAATGAATAAATGCATATTATGGCAGGAAGTCAGACTCTGTCTTTGGGGCTGTATTAGCAGTGAAAAGGTTTCAGTGTAAGAACTGTGTTGTTTTGCCTGCATCTGCATCAGTAGAAGCTGGTCCTTTCTTTACAAGTCTGAATTACCTGCTGTTGCAGCTCAGTGCTACTATTAAGAATCGCTTTGGCCAGTGTGATGAAGGGAGAGAGCCTATGAATAGAAAACTGTCTTGACTCCAAGCAGGTGTGAAGTCTGAAAGATGCAGATGACAGTTTGATCAGGCATCCTCCTTCAGGCTGGTGCTTCAGTGTAATGGAACAGACTTGCTCCATGGAGAACTCCTACTGCTGCTAAATGGTTATTTACAGACACATAAATAAGCTAGAGCTCTTGAAAATAATGAACATAAACATGAGAGTTTTTTTTACAGGGCCCCCTATTCTATTCTCCATACAAGGGCTACAAGAAAGGCTTTGTAATCTCAGAATCTTAATCCCTAGAAAAGCAGAGAAGAAAGAAAATCAATCATTGACATGAAATATGCCATAGCAAAAATTCACTTTGACTTCCAAAATGTGTCTGATGTTTTGAGAGGGGGACTTTGCCTTGGAAAGTGCTGAGCATGCACTGTGTGTAAATCAGATCCTCTTTAAGGTGCTGTATGTCAGGCTAGATTTGAAAATTTGAGATCAAAGTTTTACTGACCCGCTTTAAAATATCACTTTGTGGTAAGTTCCTGTTGCAACAGAAAAACAAAACTTGTAAGTAAACTTTCTTAGAACTTCCAAATATGAGAACATACAGGTTCAAACAGAAATCTAGGAGCAAGGATAGCTAATTATATTTTTCAAAGCTGCCCTCAGATGGTATTAACATATTGAATCTTGACTTGGATTTCACCTAAATGCTTTTTTTTGCAAATGACTCAGTCTCTGCACTTTAAAGAATTACACTTTAAGGCCAATATATAGCTCAAACCATTAAAAAACAAAATGGAACAAAAAAGAAAAAAAAAACTATTTTGTATGCAGAAATTTTGTCTATCATTAATTAGAGGAGGGAATATTTTTTGTGAATATTAAAAAAACCCAACCAAACAAGCAGAGAAATTACATAATAACTTCTGGCATAACTGTGTTTGTCTCAAGTTTTCTATCTCTCTGAAAGGGAAAATAAGATTCCCCTACTTGTAAAGCAGAGTGAAAACTCTGGGAAAACAAAAAATGAAAAGAAACCAGTAGGCATTTTGGCATTTTTGAGAAATTAATTTAAAGAAAGGGCTAATGCTTGTTGGTTTATTCTCTTCCTCATCCCTGTCTGCTCTTTTGTTCTCTTTCCTACACATGGTCACACATCCTTGAATAAAGCCAACACTGGAGAAAACAGAGCAACAACCAGGCAAGACCTCAGCAACTGCACTCTTAAAGCAATGAGCAGGGACACCACATCTACTTCTTAAACATGGAGTTGAAATGACATGTGTCACTAAAACCAGAATGTACAGAAGGAGCAGGTTCAATGAAAATATGCAAGAGTTTTGGAGCTACTGGCTAGCAAGAAAACCCAGAATGGGCACAGACAGGTTTCTCTGCTGTCCTCCACTGGCTGGGTGTGATCAATCCCCATACCCTGGAGGGATTCCACTCTGCCAGAAGGCAACTTTCCAGCTTTGCTTTGAGTGATGGCAGTTTTGTAGCAAGAGACTTCAGTGACATGGGAAACTCAATTTATATCGTTCCTTATAATGCTGTGTTTAAGGGATGTCCTCAGGGCAGTTTTCATGTTTGTACATTGTAGTAATCATTGCTTTGTTCTACTAAACTGTTTCTGCTGATAATTTTATGCATCACAAAGTTCATTCTTGTTTTAACATCCTCAAAAATAGGTGTGAGATGCAGGATATGTTATTAAAGTACATGTTAGTAACTAATTTTATAATTTACATGAATTAAAGGAAAACCAAAATATGAGTTTCTACATTTGCCACTGCCAGTTTTCTTCTAGAGTGACAGATACACATACAAAAATCGTCTGTGCAGTTTTATTGAGTCATCCATCAGTGGCAGAAGTTTAGGCCTCCCTTCCCAATTTTCCATGTTGTACCTCAAGTCAAGCTTTTCTTTATGCCCTTATCAAAAAATACAAGTTATTTTCTACAATTATGTGAAAAGGATTCAGTTAAGAGGAGTGACATATGATAAGGAGTAGTTCTGATGCCAAGACAGAAACAAGAGATGACTGTGACCAGCGAGTTTGAGTCAGTGAATTAGAAATTAGAATGAAGGTTGGTGAACTGAAGAACTCATTAATTCCCAGTGAGAGGGCTGATACTGCACCCAAGGGATGTGGAAATGGTGCACAGGCTTTTGCACAGAGTGAAATTTGCTGTCAGTGAACAGCCACTGGCGCACTGGAGATGCTGAGCCCACTCTTCTTCTGGTTTTTAGATTTCCATCCTAGCAGCTTTGGAAAGAAGTGTGACTTGGCTTTGTACATGAACATTTCTGTCACCTTTATCATTTTCATTGTGTCTAGACCTTCACTTTTGCACTCTGGGTGAGAAGAGAGAAAGGTACAAAATAATTGATTGCTTTTGTAGATGATCAGCAGTTTTTCTTTCCTGAATCAAGAGTCTCAGATGTTCATGTGCCTCCAAAATTTTGTGAAGCCCCTGTGCTCACTGACAGGGCTTAAACAACAGGATCAGGCATCTAGCAATCAACTTAATAATATGAGATATTATATTGTTCCAGTACTATATACTGAGAATACTGCCTTAGACAGATGTAGGCCAGGAGAAAAATGTGAATGATGGATTCTTGCTGCCTGCAAAGGAAATGAAGTAAAGGATATGTATGGTAGTCAGCAAGGCCTGCATCTTATCAATAAAATATTAACTGTGACAGCTGCAGGTGGAAATGCCATCCCACTGAAGTGTTGTTAGTTTTTTCCAAGTCTTCTCTTCTTAAAAATGCTTACTGATTGTTTAAATATTATCATCATTAAAGAGTCCATAAAAACACATATTGGATCCCCACCTAGGATTAGCATAAAGTGTCAGGATGTCTCCTAAATTTCAGCAGGATTTGTGCTTGTAAGTACTTGTCTCTTAAAGGGATGATTTTCAGCCACTCCAAATAATTCACATTTTGAAAGGCTCCTGATTTTACTTCTAACCACATATTCCAACCAGAAAGAGAAAATATGTTGCCATGAAATATTGGGAAAATTAATCAGCAATAGAACTTATTGCCATTGACTTGTAGAATTCTCTAATTGAAGAAAGGTTTTTAATTGCTACTTGTTAAATCCTCAGGTTTAAGACTGATATTGGAGACTGTTTCTTTGGCCTGAATCATCTTCATTTTATGCCCCCCACAGCAAGTGACAGACTGTGATCCTGACATCCTGCCCTGACTCCCAGTACAAATATGGCACTGCAGTCTCCTCCTTATTTCATCAGTGTAAGTGGAGAAATTCTACTGAAACGAATAAAATTATGTGATTGCAAAAGGTGTGCAATGCTAAAGGCGCTTTGAGAGCACTGTAAAACACAAAAAAGCAAGTTTTCTATAAGCTCATACACCTGCCTCACCTGGTGTTCTGCTGTATATTTATTTATGTGTAGCTCTGCCTTTCAATCCAGATTGTTATGGATAGCGCCATTTCCAAATAAAAGTCCTTTTCAAATCATGTGTAAATGAACTTTTAAAGGTATTTATTCTGTTTCATGACAAAGACTTTTGCTACAGGCATGAACCAGACTTCAAGTAAGACTTTACCTGAGACTGAGGATTTAAGAAGCAGCAGTATTAGCTCAGTCTCCAAAAAAGCATCAGCACGAGATGATCTGTAAAGTAGATCCATTGTCTTTGTGGTGGAACTGTAAATGCAGCTACTTCAAACCTTTAGAGTTGCTTAAGTTTGTCAGGCAGGAGCACTCTGACCTGCTGCTGTACATTATGGGTTGTGTACAAACTGGGATCCTCATAAAATGACCTTTGCTTTCTAGTGTTTCCTCATTCTAGAGTCACAGAGGGTGTTGAGTGAGCATCCACAGAAGTTCAGGATGGGAGCACAAGCACCAACAAACCAACAGCTGTGTTTATCCTGACAGTCCCAGATGCAGCCCCTGGATCTGCTGAAGACAATCCTCTCTGCTTTCAACTGCATTCTGTATTCCATCCTGGGAGAAGGGGGAGTGAATGCATTTTCATGCTCCACTGGTTCCACTTTCCTCTTACACTGCACGTCATTGTTGTCACCTACTTGTGTTTCCTCTGACTTCCTGCAAACTCTTTGGGGTCTGAGCATATTGTTTGGTGTTCACGTGTAATGCCATATGTGCTGCCACATGCCTGTACTGCGAATTAAGCAATGTGTCTTTTGTATTCTGATACCTCCAGCAGTGCCCTTGTTTTAGCATTTAACTGTGAAATTACAGCAAAAGAAAGCTTCTTATTTTGGTTTTCTCAGAAATCTAGTTGTATAGGTATAATCATTAAAAATAAGCATTCAATGCCTAACAACTGTCTACCCACAATTTAGACACAACAAATATGTTTTGAACTGTGGAGAAGAGTGAAGGCAGTGCTCTCTTATGTATCTGTGGCTGTCGTCCCAAATCCCCTTGTGTCCATACACAAAGATAGGGCTCGATTTCACAGATACATTTTGTACCTTTGTTATTTGAGAGACTGAGATAATACTCTAAGAGTAAAGTACTGCCTTCTGAATTTCTACTCCCAGCCACTTCTGAATTTTAGACATGCTTTCCCATTATTTCTTTTACTATTAATTGCATTCTCCTTTTCCACAGTTATTTGACATGTTAAGCATAGACCAGCTTAAGATGAAGAGAAAGCTAATCAAATATTTACTTCATGGTGATTTGAACATATGCAGTACTAACACACTGTGTGTTTCTTACTGGTTGAATTAAAAACTTCTGTTAGAGATAGTTAATTAAAGAGATTTGCTAGATGAGGATTGATAAAACAAAAAAAAAGTTACTGGTGTCTTCCCTATGCAGGGTTGTCTATTAACTGTATGAAGAGCTGCTCACAGGATTACAGCTGACAATGCAAAGGGAAAGTGCATTTCTACTCCTCTGCAAAGGGAATTGAGAAAAAATTGATGGTGGTTTTTCTACACCCCTGATGATGGGAATTCTCTCTTCTTTAATGTTCAGGGAAGATGAAAATGTCCAATGTTTAATGGTTTTCAGGGAGCTGCCATAGCAGGCGAGCTGTAAAGACAAAGCCCTAATAAGTGGTAGCTGGAAAAAGATACAGTGAATTCTCTCTGTTTTAGGGCTTTTCATTTGTTTAGGATAAAAAATTTACTTAAGAATTTATTCCCTGAGCAAAAAATAATTGCACAGAAAAGCATTTTTATATCCTATCTGCCATATCTCAACAAGATCTAAAGATTTAAAAGCTTCACATGCATGATAAAAGTCTTGCTTATGCCTAGGCAATTATTTTTCAAATTTAAATGTCTCTGTTAATAATGTATTTTTTACTTTCCTAGAGGGCTTTAACTAATCTGAAGAACCAACTAACATCAGATTTCCTTTTTTAACATGGAAGACAACTATAATTTAAAAATGCAGTATTTACTTAGTTCTCATTTAACTGAAATTTGATGTATTTAGAAGCCTCCTAATTTATATTCAGGATCTCCATTTCAATACCAATGATCAGAATTTCATACATATTTGTGCTCAGCAGCAACTGCATGCATACTGATGAGTCCTTTCCACAGCTTTCCTGTGGCACTAACATTTGCAAATGCTGTGCTGACATGGTGGTCTTGCAGGTAAAAAACTGCACATAGGCACACTGTTCCCATTCCAGTGATGTGTGATTCCACTATCATTCCAGTGATAGTGTCAGTCCAAATCCAAGATAAAGTAGTAAAAATGGGATGCAAAATGCAGGAGGGGACAGAGAGTCTCTACAAATGCCTGTGCTTGCAAGCCTGTATCAGTAAAAGCAGGCTCTTCTCTTTCTGCTGGAAACTGAAGTGGTGGCAGTTTTTGCAGCAGCTTGTTACACGTATAATTGAGAAGTTTGTATTTTGTTAAATACACTTCTCCTGAGAAGGAAAAATTCAAGGCTTCTCCCCAAATGGAAGTAAGTTCATATTCCACTTGCCTCTGATCTTTATCACCTACCTTTAAGAAAAGCCCTGAGTATCACCCCTGCCTTGGGATGCAACGAGGTCAGCCCGTTCCCCCATACACCCACCTGGGCTGGTGGCTCTGGATTTCACTGCCAGTGACACATCAAGCTCCTGCTGAGAGCAGGGCCTGCCATGGGAAGCGAAGCATGAGGACACTGTGACTGCTCCCACCTCTGAGAATTCAGCCTTCTAGGATGAGGCAGAGAGGGGTGAGTACCTCCAGGAGGAATTACAACAGACAGTTAGAGAAGGGTTTCTCAGAGTCACCTGTCATAGCTTTTTGAAGCTCACCCCAGAAATCAGCAGAGAGGGGTGCTGAATCAAAAGCTGGATGGATTGTGAGCCACTTGTGCCCTTGCCACATGACCTATGAGCTGTCTGTTAAGTCTCCCTTTCCCAGATCCCGCACTATTGAAGGATCTCTCTCTTTCAAGAGATGCTGCTTGTTAGACTTTACATAGAGAATAATTGCACACATTTTTTCACTGTTTCAGGCTCTGCTGTGCAGAACAAAGCCAAATCTACTCTCTAATAATGTAATTTCAGCTGCACTGTAGCATACACAGCTTTGCACTCTGTGGTTCTGCTCCTCATGGACTGATATATGAGCTTATAATTGTATCACAACTGGAATGCTTTTTTAATTCTTCTCTCTCTTTCTCTATATTCTACACAAAGAACTTAATAAAGGACATCAAGATGCTTAGGTAGCAAAAAACATAGCCAAGATCCTTCCATTTTATTTACAGAAAACATGATTTCTTCAACCATACTAATTTCTAATACAGAGCTAGGCTGACTGCCTGTCATTTTTACTTTATTTTAAAGAAAGGCTGGTGAGTAGAGGCTGGTACTAGGAACTGCAATCCAACAAGTTCACTCTTACAGTAAGAGTGCATATTTCCCAAGGGGTCACTGCCTAGGAAAACCATGCTGGGGATTTCTGCAGCAACTGCCTCCCTGTCACTCAATGTCTCCTCTCATAGCCAGAGCCATGGATGCCCCAAGATGGCTGTGCCCCAAGACTGCTGCTGTGCCACAGCAGAGAAACATTAAATGTGTTAGTGCAGCTCTGGTGTTTTGCAATCCCTGGCTGACTATAACCACAGTGACAGGACCCTTTAGGAATTGCTATACAACATTGCAATTATTTGTTTTGTATTTTTTGGTTTGTATGTATTGCTTTGTTTTGCAGAGGACTGCCACAGTACTGTCCCCTACTTGCACATTTGCTGCTATTTATTGCTTTCACAAGACACCTAAAAATTTACTTATAACATTGCCTGTGAACTGTCTACCTCTTTAATAAAAGTATTTCTCCAAGCATGACATTTGTCTTCAGGAGCTCTTTCTACAGAAACTGTTTTGGGAAAGGGTAGGAAAGCACGTCCTGCTTTTCCTGAAGATCTTCAATTAAAAGTTCATGAGTCCTTTCTCAGCAAAGTTTTTGGATTTGTGAATTTTTTTCCCTGTGGACCTTTCACAGGAAGATAGAATGATCTGCACATGGGATAAGGCAGAGGATAGGGGGATCCATAGTGCTCATCAAAAAAATCCTCATTTTAGCCATTTATCAGTATTTTATCAGATTTTTTCAGTCCTGTGTAGCTGCCATATAACAAATTCTAACTGCATAGTTACTTCTTCAAGCAGATTTTGCCTGCCTGTCTCAATAATTTGCTCTGTCCTTCCATTCCCTGATATGCAGCTCAGCTGACACCACACTAAATCTCGTTACAAATTGCCTTGAGTAGACTGATGGGCTCTCCACAATGGTGCAGCTCATTCCTCTGCTCTGGGAAGAGATCAACACTATTACATCTTCCATTTCTGGTTCTATGTACCAGTAGGATTTATACCCTGGAAAACTGGTTTAAAAAAAAAGCTCTATTGATCCTAACCCACGATATGGGGTTTTAAAAGACCACTAAATAAAAGGGAAAGAATCTGTACAAATTAATAAGCTCTGGATTGCAGCCTTAACAAGAGTCACACTTGCAATTCTTTATATACCTCACTGTTGTCCCATTCAGCTTTATTTTCACTAACTCTGCCTTTTGCTTTCATTTTCTTCCGTCCCTTCCTTTTTTTACATTGCACAGCTGTTCTGAATACTGCAGGAGCCTTAAATCATGTCTCAGAGGAAATAAAAATATTCCTGTTAGATTCAGCAGAGGAACCCTGCCAGGTAAGGGAGAGTTTCTAAATACACGACAACACAAATTCAGTTTTCTTCCCTCACAGCTGCAACGGTAGAGATGAGCATGCACCTGACTGCCTGCTTCAGCCCTTTTGACAGTCTGGGATGGAAAACCCCCAAAATACCTGATCATTCAGTCCTGAATTTAGATTGCCATTCTGAATTCAAATCCAGTTATTCTGCTTCTATCTGTTAGCCAGGCAAAATATTTTATTGTCTTTGCTTCAGCTTTCTCCTCTCATATGAAGTTCTGCCCTTGTCTTTTCAGGCTTTCTGCTTCTCTAGGAGATGCCAATTAAATAGAGAGATTTTGAAGGATATGAACCCAGTTGTAAAATAGAAGGATCAAAGCCTGGACACCAGTTTTCATCTCCTGGTTCTATCAAATGGGCACTCAATCTCTTCCCATGGCACTTAGTCAATAAGATCATCAATGGGTCACTCAAATGTCAGCATCTGAGTGTGCAGAGCTGTGTATCAGCACAGCTCAGCAGGTCCTCCTTGGCAAAATGAGATTTTGGGGAAACGCAGCTTTGAGAGGACCTCAGTGCAAAGCTATCAATGTGCAAATGCATCAATGCAAACACTAATGTTGTTTGGAGTGCTGTAAAATAACAATTACTGGCATGTGCTGTAAATAAGATATTCCAGTTCCACCAGCTGAAATATGCATAGATTTGGATGCTTTTTCAGTGGTAGTATCTTAACATAGGGAAACTACCTAAAAACTGCTGGATTGCTCACCTTTGATTCCACTGATAGGTTAGTGTTGTATGCCACACTTCTGCTGTAAATCTGTCAGGATTTTCAGTCCAGCACTGTGCATTTCCTTTTGCCTCTTCTTTTGTTGAAAAGCACTGACTTACTTACCTTTACCTGGAGGCCTAGCCTGCATTTCCATACAAGCTTGTCTCTATTGCCAGCACATTTTCCACTCAAAAAGATAAAGCTTGTGGGGATGAGTGGGTTGTTACAGCAGAGCTGTGCTGCAGGGTCTCCTGTGCTCTTCCAAGTGTTCTGTGGTGGGTGTTTGTTTTTACTTCTTTCAGAATCCATAATGACTCCATCCTTTCTGCTTTTCCCCAGTGTTACCCGCTGCACATGAAAGCAAAGTCAACAAGATCAGTGGAACTAATATCATACTGAGTTCCTGAGGATAAGTAATCAGAATTCAAGCCATCAGGAAACAGCCTGAAAAATAAGATGCTCCAAAATATCTGGCAACAAAAGATACAAATCACGGACACAAATAGCTTCCCCCCCCACCCCCCTTTTTTTTAATGTGTTTTGAACACATATGTAAACGCAATTATCTTTGGGGAGAAACCTGGATGATAAATGGTCTGATGTCAATTAAATACTAAGATTAAGACACTGCTAGGATGACTTTTCTCTGACTGGAGTGAATTGGCTTCCCTGATTATAGCAGGAGAGAACCATTGTGAAAGCTTTTTATGATCTTCCTAAAAAATTCTATATATTAAAATAGTAGTTCACTGTTTGAAGTCTGGTGCAGAGGTTGGATTCTGTCCTGATTCTGAACTATATGGATATTTTTGCATTAGGATTTCCTCTGTATTTTCTCCTTGCCAGGATGGAGAGGATTTAATTTAAACGCAGGCAGTGAAGATTTTAATGCAGAATTCTGACCTGGTAAAAAAGGAGTGGAGTAGACCCATGTGATGAGAGAGGAGGGTTACAAAGTCCTGCTTTCTATTAATGGATGGATTTATATTTTCAGCTATTTCCAGGTTTTTCTGATAGGACTTCATCCTTTCCAGACCTGAGTTAAGTGGGCCAAATCTACCTCTGGTGGAGGCCCACTAAGACTGTGGTATCACTGCTCTGTGACTGACATGCTGCAGAATCAGACCAGGCACCAATTTCTCCGGTGGCCAATCCCATGAACTGTCATGGTGCCACCCAGATTTACAATCCCTGCTCTCTTCCATGTAGGACTCCATTTTACAGCGGTCCTGCAAATCAGCAGTTTGGCTTTTTACTGAAATGAGCAGAATATAAGCTATTTTTCTTACCAAAATTGATTTAATTTGTACAGAACATTCATTATCTATAGCATAGCTGCATACCAAATGTTTAATTGGTCTTTGGGATGTAAGGAAGCAAAACACTGCCCAGTTGGAACACAGCTTGAAAGACATTTTTCCTGATTAGGAATATAACTGAATCATGGTTCATTAGCAGATTTCTATCTGGAGATGGAATCTGGAGAGGTAGTTTCTAAATTATGTGGTTTATATTAATGCTGTCTAGCCAAACAGACAGTCTGGCTGTATCTCTGTGAGTGTTATCATGATCTCTGACTGAACAAAGCTTGAGTAGATATCTCTTAGTAATTACTCTGCAGAGAGAGAGCTGAGCTCTTTTGCTTTTTTCTCCCTACAATTTTCTATTGAAAATGGTATCATTTTACCTAATCTTTTCTACTGCAAAGTTGGATGGACTTCTTGATCAGCCTTTTTATGACACTTTCTCAAAAATGAGCAGCTATATTGCATTTTTTTATTGTTCCAAACTGTTTTGAATCCTTTGACAGATAAATTTGTTTCCCTTCCATTATGTCTCTCCTGTAGATTACTCCTTGTCACAGCTTCTGCCCTCTTCACCACAAGAACTGGACCTGTCCTTACTTCTCTCCAAGAAATGGAGCGCAGGGGATACTCTACCCAATTATGTTTTCACAGGATTCAATCAGTCGAGCTATGCTGATTTGCACTAGCCGAGGTCTTGGATGACTATCTCTGAAATAAGCTGTCTCCTTGGCCAGAGAGATTTCAGGCATATTATTTTACGTGGGTGGTTTCTCCAGTAAATGAGCCTTGCCTGCCTATCTTTGAAGTTTTAGTCTAAAGTGGATCATTTCCTGAACCATTCACTGTATTATCAATGCTATTTCCATTTTAAAAAACCTCTCTTGTGACTATAAGTCTTATCAGACCATTAACATTTGCCTTGAAATTCCAGCTAAAGCTTAGGCCAGCATGCAATTTATGAGAGGAGCTGGAATTCTGTTACTGGATTTGTTTCCTTCCTTCTTTGCTCTTCCCTAATTCCTTTGAAACCTTTCCAGGCAGAGATTTCAGTACTGCAGGATGATAAATGAAGACTCCAGGATTCCCAGGCAGAGGCTGCAGAAAGACAAAGGAGGGAGTGACAGTTCTGTTATGCAGTTTTGTGCTTCTGCTCTTCACCTCCCTTGCCTTCTGGCCAGAGAGCATTCAGAGTCTGTGGGTCCTGCTGAAAGGATGTAGGACATATTTGGGATATAATGTCATTTTTCCTGCTGACAGTAGCACAGAGATCCCCTCTCCTGAGCTTTTCCCTCCTGTTGTTGCTAGATTTTGGCTCAGCACTGGATTTTTTACTCATGTTCACAAACATATGACAGCAAGTTCCCTGAAACTTCAGTGTCTATATCCAGACTGTTCCTACTCAAGAAAAGCTAAATAAGTGGTACTTGGTTTTAACACTTTTGCCTGGTACTGCATGCTTAAAATTCTGGACAAGTTTGGCCTTGGGGCAGGTGGTGCAATGAAAAAAAATGAACATTCAGCATCTTTCCAGGAGAATTTATCCTACAGCACTGCTTATAATGAGTGCTTGCTGCTCTGCTGGTTTATGCCAAGTGGAAAGGGAAATGTCAGACACTCCTGATTTATTCTATATTTCCTTTTTCCTATGAAGCTTCTTGATATCATTCTTCTTCAGCTTACTTCTCCACTTTGTGCAACCAGACTCAACTTGAAGCAATGAAATGTTTTAAACAGAAATCATTTCACTATCTACTTTTCTCCCTGAAGGTGCTGTTCAGCAGCTACACAGAAACTGAACCAGCTCTGATCAGGAAGTTCACAGTCAAACTCACCTGTGCTGGCTTAAAAACTCAGGTTCTGTTCCATAGCAATTTCTTACCAAAATCATCTTATGTCTCTGCTTAAACTTCATCTTATTCATGTCTGTCCTTTCCTTTCTTCCAAAAAATCCCAGAGGGTTTTAAAAGATGGAAATTTCACCATTAATGCATTTCAGACCTCAGTTTAACTGACAAGCCATGCTTCTTAGCTCTCATCGAACTTACAGTGTTTACCTTCATAATTAAAAATAACAATCAACACTGACAATATTTCCAGGCCTTGGCAACCACCTGGGAGACTGGACCATTGAAGGCAAGCCCAAGGGCTATTGGATTCTGCAAGCTGCTCTCCAGCCAATGTTCTTTGACAAGGTTGTTATTTCTACTTTAACCTCTTTTTTTAAAAAAGAAATTCAATATACATGCTTTATGCTATTCCCAACAAAGCCATCTCTCCTCCAAGGCATAACAGAAGAATGGGTTTTAATAGCAAAGCTGGACTGCAGTAAAAAAATTGCTAAAAAAATCAGCCACAGTTCTGATTAAAGTTGTTGCTCTGAGTACCAAGGGTTACAGTTATATGGAATTGAATTTTCAAACAGGAGAAGGTGCTTTGCTTTTCCCACCCAATTAATTTCCTTTGGTTTTTTTTTTTTTTTTAAGCCTTCCCCTTTGAGGTATTTTTTTGTGGGTTTTTTTTAGATACTCAAGGATTTGGTAGAAGTTAACTGCGAGTGGAATCAATGGAAATCCTGCATGAAGATCTTTTGGGGATTTACAGATCCTCACAAGCTCAGCCAAACATTTCCATAAATATTGCAAGGAGGTCACAGCAGGTGAACACTGCAGAACCTTAGAGAAAATTTCCCCTGTAAAGCTCTAGCAAGCATAGCTTATGCCCAGGTCGTTATGGGGACTGACGCTGCAGCATTGCCCAAGGTCGGGGGAAGGGGGGAGCTGGTCCCCTAAATCGCTGCCATTTTGCAGCAGAGACTCAGCAGGACAAACACCTGCATTTTCCTGCTCACCTGCAGCAGGGCCTGCAGTGTGAGGAGAGCAGGGAGCTCAGGGAGGGGTTCTGTCCTCTCCTGCTCAGCATTTTTCCCATGGGAAGAAACATTATCTCAACTTTCACTGTCAGCTGTGCATTCTAATGAATGACCTCTCTGAGAAATATTCATAAAAAATCTGTGTCCCATCATTTTTACTGTCAATCTGCTCTTATCATGCTGGGTTTCACTCCTTCAAGGGAACAGGAAAGTAAACTGCAGTGTGAGGTGCAGCCTTGGCAAAATCACCAGAAGGAATTTAAGTGAAGATGGAAACAGGTCCCCAGGGTGTGTGATCCATCATCTCAGCAATTCCAGCTACTGGGATTCACAATGTTGGATGCCAGCATCTTCCCATCACCTACCTAAAGTTTACCATCCCTCTGTCTGAGTGGGAAGGACAAGAAAGAAATCTTCCCCATTGCAGTCAAAGTTCAAAGCCCAGCCTATTAGCTCACATCACTATTAATTTCATTTTACATTAATATATAATACGGCTAATGCTTCTCTGTGGATTTCTCACATGTCAGAAGAAGCAAACACATGTTTAGTTCACTAACAGGATGCAAACAGAGTCTCAATAAATTAATATAAAATAGCCCTGACTTCACTGGTGCTGCCTGAGGTTATCAGAGAGCCAAAAACAAGACAAAGCCAGCAGCATTTCCCATCCCATGTCGTGAACAACAGGACATTAATCCAGGATTCCTACTATAGTCAATTCTTGTCATTGATCTCCAACGTGGGTGTCGTTCTCACAGCCTCCTAACTCTTCCTAATTTCACTTACCTGGAAAGAAGCTGCCTGGCAATCTTCTTGCTGTGTTCTAATTAGTTTCTATCTTTCTGACAACTATTTTAGCAAAGCTCAAATTATCATAAAACAAATTGTCAAGCCTATCATATGCTCAGTAATTTATTTAATAATTTTAAGACCATTTTTTTGGTGCCCTGACAGTTTATCTTTTACTACTGTCACAAAAAATATTGTTGGACAACTGTATCCTGTATAGACATCACAGTTTAAGGTGGCAATTCTTATTGTTGATGTTTCTTCTCCTCTTCCCAAAGTTTTAAGGGATGCATTTAAACACTGGGAACAATTAGCATATATGTGAATGGTAGAAGTCAGAGACAATTTAATTATAATGAAAATTACACTGAACTAGAGGGTCAGATTTTTTAACAATTATTACAACACTAAATATAGAGTATTATTTAGGATACTAAAGGCCAACACAGTAAAGTGGGAGAACCAAAGAAGCCAGTACTAGTTGTCCATATTATATGGGAAAAATGCAGTGAATTTAAGAGGGTTAAAAATAAAGCACATTATCATAAGCAGGTTTCTATAAACTGGATTTCTGTAGGCAGATGAAGAAAAAGCACTGTAGCCAAGAGTACATGTATGACTTTGGCTATCATTCAGTCTTCTAAACACTTGGAAAGACACCAGAGAGATCTGGCAGAGAGGAGAAGAATTAATTTTATTTTTCTCTCTAACAAACCTCCATGTACGTATGATAAGATTTAAGGAATAAGATGTATAAATCCCAAGTGATTATTTAAGGATATCATTTAGCCTTGTAATTACTGTGGTCTCTTAACAGCAGTTATGTTTAATTGATTGAAATGCTTCAGGGCTGGAACGATTTATCTTGGAGCTCCATCTACTGATGCGAAGGCGGCACGGCGCTGTTAGGAACCATCCCACAGCCTTCAGAGCTGAGCTCCAGTCCGAACCTGGGTAAATCTCACCGTGAGGAGGGACAAATAAACCCCTCTGAGAGCTACAGCAGGGCTATAGGTGTATCCTAGATATCCTATACCCTCGTGTGGTTTGACAGGCATCGATCTCAGCCCTCTGTGTCCCCTAACTGCACGTGCCCAATGCCACAACCTGTGCAGTCCCTTCCCAGGCTTTTCAGGAAACACGGGGAGCTAATTCAGACAATGTTGGTGTGTTTTGGTCCCAGGGGCTGCGATGAAGGCACAGCATAGCCACCTGTTCCCCACAGTCCCCCTGCCCTCCAAGTCTGAGGAAAGCACTGAGCACATTAGAAGTGAATTAATACCTGTCACACACTTCGAAGCTTCTTTAGAAAATGAAGACAAATAGATGTCTCTGTAGAAATCCAAGTATCTTTGCATAAGATTTTAGTCAGACAGCTCCACCTGCATTTCAGTAGGACTCAATGAGATGTCTCAGAGTAAAGTCATTGTTCTTTGGTCCATTATAGTTTTCTTAAAAGATATTCAGCACTCTGTTTTAGAAAACAGAAATCACTCAAGACTTTGCTGTTTAGCATGAAAAGCAATCAAAACAGGGTTAATGTGAACTCTCTTTAAAAAGAACTTAATTGTTTTATCGAATAAATTATACCAGATTGTTACAGAGAGACCAAGGAAAATTAAACCTGTATGAACAATAGCAAGGCATTTGGAAATAGACTACATCTGAAATTCCAAACATTGGAAACAAGGCAGAAAGAGCAAACACTTTCTTTGAAATTAACTGTATCGAGACGGAGCAGGGGCTGCATACTGAGATTTGGAAATAAATTTATCTTATTGTGTCCTTATTCTAGAGAAAGGATGGATGAGATGAGACTTGTACTGATGTGGCATCTTGCATTGATTAGAGAAATTCTAATCAATTCATTTGCTTGCAGCCATATAAGTAAAGTGTCCAAATGAACTCCGTTTTTTGCCAATTTAAACACAGCTCCCAGAGCTAAGAGGGGTCCCCAAAAGGAATATTTATCACTGCAGGAGCAGTGAAGAGATGGACAGCAGCAATACTTTGCTCCCTAGCCTGGGGTGCCCTGATCAGCTCTGAGTTTTATGAGGAATTCACTGCAGGAAAATCTCTGGAAATGCTCTGGCTGTGCTAGCACTGAACACAGCCTGCTGGCAACAGAGAGAAAAGGGGATGTGTGGGGTCAAAAATACACCATTTCTCCAACAAAGGGAAAGAATGCTAACGGGCAAGTGTAGTTACACCTGACAGCAAAATGACCCAGGCAGGCATCAAGTGCACTAACCTCTGTCCAAGCTGGATTCTACCCAGAGGAATAAGAATATTCAAAAAGAAAAACTAGGACATTAGAATTCTTCTTTGGAGATTTGTTCATATAATAAAGCACAACAGAAATCTTTTTGTAGGATTCTATTTCTATCCTGAGGTCTTTACTGGCTATTAATTAAAAATTTATTGTCTGCTTAGATAGACAAAGACATTCAGGAGCTCAAGATAAAAAAATAGACTCCATATAATTAAAAAGAATTCTGAAATATGTTTAATTATGTGTTTTATCTCTCTGAAATGCAATTTAAGTACGTTTCCTTTGCTATCAATAATGACATTAATGAGACGACTTTCAGCTGTCTCAAGAACCCAGTAAACCAAGGGCCCCTGGGGCACAAGTACTGCACTCTGAAATCCAGGGCTGTGTACACAGACCTTGCATGAACAGAACAGCAGCTTCTTTCGGACATGGCTGCACTTCCTGAAGCAGTGCTTTCAACTCCATTCTCTCAAAATGTATTGTACATGTACATTTTTTATTATTATTATTATGTCTGATGCACTGTAAACACTAAAAGCTCTGTTGATTTTACAGGTCACTGAGAATATAACCAGCAATAGGACAAAGTTGTCACTGCAGCCTTTTCTTTCTCCTCACAAGTTTTGCTTTGGCTCTGTCCTTGCACAGGGAGCACCCACCTAATCCATAATATTCTGCTAATTATTCCTTGCCAAGAATACTTTTATCCCTGTGAAAATTCCACCTGTCACTGTGACAGAAACAAACCATAAATGCCTGGCATAAAGGAATAATATCTAACAGGAGCTTATAACATTTCCTTGACAGAACTGACTAGTTTAGTTTGAATTTCTAGAAACAGCACTCTGTCGAGAAAGCACAAGCACCCACCCCCCTGCAACCCATTCCATGGATTCTTTATCTAGATCCACCCGCAACACAGAGAAATTTTGTCACAAGTTTTCAGATACTGCAAGCAGCAGCACATCAGCTCCCACCAGGGAGGGCCCTGGCTGGCAAACAAGACCTGGAAATGCCATGGATAAAGTTGTTGGTGCCAGGCTCCCAAGCAGGGCTAGTGATGCCAGGGGCTTGTAGCCCTTGCTGCCCTGCTGCCCCTGCCCTTTCATCCTCAAAAGAGTTAATAAACACAGCACAGAACAACTCTGCCAGTGCTAAGGGGGCTGAAGAAATCTCCTCGCCCAAGGAAGGGCTGAGGAGCAGAGGGTTTCAGGAGACTTATATTTTGAGAGAGTATAACCCCTAAGTTTAGCCTGGTTCCCTCTCCTCCTCTCATTTTTGCCCGAGTTGTGCTTGAATGAGCCACTGCAGCCCTGTACTGTCACCCACGTACTACAAAAACAGTAGGTGCCATGATGGTGGATGCAGCCAAGAACCCTCACAAGGCTAGAGGAGCCAGAAGAATGAAACGCCTCAGTTAAAAAAATTAACTTTTTCCTCGGCAGCTTCTTCCCCTGAGGGCTGGCATCCTCTCAGCCTGGGCCTGCTCCTCCTGGGCACTGCTGCCCTGCACCATCTGCCAGGCTGGTGGCAGTGCTCCTCTTGCCCAGGTGGCCATGTTGTACTTCCCCTGGCACAGCACCACCTTGAAGGATGTGTTCATGCTTCCTTTGTGGAAGGAATGCAACACCCACTTTAGCTACTCAATATTTTGTGTCTCTTTTTCTATTTCTTCCTCTCTTCCTGGGTGTTTTTCCCTTCCAGGGGTGCCACACACAGCTGCAGTAGCTCTGGGCTCCATGTTTCCCCTGAGGTGACCATGTTCTTTTTCCCACCTCAACCCCTCCTGAGGTGCAGGGAGGGTGGCACCTGGGCTGGCAGGTGTGCAGGGACCCCTGAGCAACCCCAACGTGCATAGGAGCACGAAAACTGCTATAAAAATGTCCCTGGCCTTTCCCTGAGGTGCACAGCAGCCTGAGAGCCAGAGAGATTTAGCTGAAGGCCGTGAGGGGAGAGCGCTCTGCCCTCACACCTCTGCCTGCATGGCAAAATGGCGGCAAAATGGCGGCAAAATGGCGTCCGTGCTGCAGGGCGGGAAGGGGCACCGTGAGGGAGGCCAAGGCAGCGCTCTCTGCTGCTGCCCTGCCACCTTCTTAAAATGGAACTGCTGCATTTGTTTGATCCAAGCTTCCATCGTGCAGGCACAAAGATCAGCCAGCAGTGAGGGCACCCAGGCCTCAAAGCTGCACCATGAACAGCAGGAGCTCTGCTTGCTGCTGGTGAATCAGAGGGACTGAATCTGGGGAGTCAACCACCCTTGTGGTTCCCTTCACAGCATTCTGACTAAAATTTCCACATAATCTTTGCCCAACTTCCATGTTTACATTGAACCTTTTTTTCTTTTGGAAAATGCCACAGTTGAGGATGTTCCTTGTCTTTGCAGTCAAATCACTCTGGCGCATGAAAGGACTTAGTGGAGCAACAAAGTTTAGAAAAAACCTGAGCATATACTAAAACTCTCCTTTTAAGTCTTCTCAGAAATGATGCTTTTAGCAGTCACTATTTATGCCTATCTGTCTGTACATGTATTACATACAAACACCATCTGCCTGCACGTGAACATCTGTGAGCCAGATTCTGCCCTGCTGGAAATGCACATTGGTACGATTCCTTCATGAGTTGTTGGTTGTTTTTTGGGGTTTTTTTTCTTTTGTTCTTGACAGTACTGATATCAATTTAGTGCAATTTCATTAAATTAAATAGAGCTTGTTTTCAGCTCTACTGAGAAGAGAGAGCTGACTCTTCTGTATTATGTCAGTCTAAAATGATTGATCATACATAAGGTCAGATTTTGTTTTCTATTACTTTTGTTTTCAATAGTCTTTACTGAAAGGAGATGGATATCAACCAGTTTCTCCTGTCTTCTGGCTTAACACTGCCTAAACTGCATATCCACAGCACCAGAACTGTTCTACAGTATTTCATTGCTGATTGCCATCTAGACAGGGGAACTCTTTCTAAATAACAAGGCTATTATTTCCTTTTTTAGTTTATTTTTAGGTATTTAATTAACAATATATTCCTATATTCTGGAAGTTTTCTTATGAGTATGAAGAAAATAAAAAATTTAATTCACTCCTCCTGCAGGTCCCCACATAAATTTTATTTTCTATTAATCATCTACTATAGTTCTGATCTAAATCAGGCTGAAAAACCTGACCACAGTATCTCTCATTTTCACTTCATTATCTAAATTCTGTAAATAGCCTCCATTATTTTTTCTGCACTCCCTTTCTCTTTTTTTTTCTCAGATGCACTTTTTCTTTCTAAATTAATTTAATTTACTCCATTTTCAGTCTGTCTTCCTTCACCACATACTCTGTTCTTCATCATTTTATTCTCATGCTTTTCCCCCTGTAAACCCCACTGTTATCATGGAAACCAGTGTAAAAGGGAGACACTTTGCTTCATCATTTTTCATATACAATTGTCCAGAGTTCAAACAAAGAAAATTAATAACTTTGAAACCTGCGTGTAGTTTTCTGCCAGGTACGCAGTCTTGCAATTTCTCCTTATTTCCCTGTTATTAAGTACAGAGTACATAAACTTTGTACATCTATGAAGTTTTATAATTCCCAAAAAGACCCTTACTCTGTCCTGTGGAGCTTGGAGGGATGCAATGCAGGCTCCTGAATTAAATACTCTGACAACAGAATGAAATCTCTAATCCTGTAAGTAATTTAATTGCACTGTTTCCTATTCAGGTCTGCCATTTGCACTTCACAAATCAAGTTATTTTCAGACATATTTGTATTCTAAACAGGGCATGGTCTGATAGTAGTGACATTGCCACAGAACTATTGCATGCATGGATGTGTAACTGTTTCTTTCTTTTCACAGTAAAGTTTATATATCAATTTGGTTGTAAAAAACCCCACAAACCCTAAAACTACAGGGTTTTAATTTATTTTGGCAAAGCTCAAATAATTCACATAGAACTGTAATTTATCAAAGGACCTTTATTATGAAAATAAATACCAGTAAGAATTTATTCATTGGGGACTTTGCAATTAAAGATAAAGCTATCCACAGAAAAAAGTAACATGTAAATGTAAATGTAGATATCGAAATTATTATATGTGAGGTGGAAAAAAAAAAAGAGCTTAAAGCACTGAAATTGGAAGGACAGGATAATCTCTGTCCCTGGGTTCTGAAAGAACTGGCACATGAAACTGCATGTCCAGCAGCAAGAATTTTTAATAAAGCTGCTGACTGGTAGCAGAGCATTGCTGAAAAGCAAACCTCTCACCAGGATTTCAGAGAGAGGAGAAAAAAGGATAACCAGAAAACATTAGAGTGACCTCAACAGTATTCAAGAATCTAGAAAGTTTTTTCTTTAGGAAAAACATCCATGTGAGTAGAAAAATAATGGAAAATGGGACAAAATGCAAGCGAAATTTACCAAAGGTGAAGCAGGTTAAGTGACTCTATCTCTGTTGATTAAAACCTTTGCTTTAATCAGTAGAAAGTGATACAGATAAGATCTATCAGGCTTCTGCAAAGAAAGTTGTGGATAAAATGCTAAAGCAGGAAAAGCCCTTGGTTGTGCTAGAAGAGGAATTGTTTTCTCAAGGGAGGATATTATTGTAATTCTTGAAGGATCAATACTGGAATCTGCCTTATTTAATATTTGCAGTAATGACTGCCACAAAAAATATGCTAATGAAATTCTGCAGAAAGCAAACACTGAGAGATATTACTAATACAGAAGAGGATTAAAGGCTCAAACAGGAAAGAAATAGATACTGTGACAAATGGAATAACAGAAATTGAATGAAATTTAAAAGCATATAATGCATGTATGAAAAACCAACAGCAGGAGCTCGGCACTGGAAACCAAACACGGAAGAGATCCATTAGGTGAACAGAGGCTACGTGGAAGTCACTGCTGGGAAGACATCTGTGGCAAAGCTGAACACAATCCTAAAATATTTTAGGCTTGGTATTGCTAATAGAGATATGAAAATATTAGTACAACTGCACAAGGCATTCCTGAAATCTCACATCAAACATTTATTTTTATTCTCTGTGAGTGCTAGGACAGGTGGAAGTGTGCTGTAAAAATGGGAAAACTTCTCTTACTGAGATAATGAAGATAGTTCATCTTCTTTCCCCAGACTTATTATCAAGGCATTAAAAATCTATAATATTCACCAGTTCACCATTTTGAATCACAAGACTGCTGGATAGATCAATGTCATGATAATGTGGCCAATAAATCAACACTAAAATATGTAATTTTGTGAGGATGGCTGCCTAATTATTTTCCCTTAAAGATCCACGTTACACGTTATTTCCTACCTCAACACAAATATTCATGATAATCTCTATTTTTTACAGCAAGGGAAATTCGTTTAGGTAAGATTTCCCACAAAAAAGGATGTTTTTACTTGCTTTTTAACAATTTACTTCTAAAAGGGTAACACTTAACACATAATACTTGGGGAAAGCGTAGATTAAGATCTCTATACTGACTGAGAGTTGTCTGAATTAAGAATAGACACAAATACTTTATTTTAGTTATGATGTTGTCTTATTATTTTATTAAAGAAAACTAATTATTTTTCTTAATCTGTACCTTTTGTAAAAGATAGATATTGTGTCTAACTGATGCATATATTACATCTACTCTTCTATCTCTGGTTAGTAATTTAAAATGCAGTACAGATTTGTATAGTACAGGCATGTATAGATTTTCTATTAAAGAGCAGGAAACCTTTGGATGCCCGCCAGTAAATATTCTGTGAACATTTCTGCCAACTGCAAATAAGAGTCACTATCATTAACACTTCAAACTTAAGAATACATTGTGCTCAATAACACCAAACTTTTTGGTTTTGTATGAGTTATGAGGTAAAGAATGCTAAAATAAAAGACAAATATTGTTAATATGCAATTTCAATATATTTTGTACATACTATAATCAGGAACACTCATCTTTATGTGAATGTGTTAATTCACTTTATTACATGTATTCACGTTAGTGCTTTCATCCCATTAAACACTGAAAGATAAATCTTATATTAAATATGTGAGGAAGTTTGCTATAGTATTGAAAAACAGAGTGTTCCAGGTCAACATTTTCAGATTCATTATCCAGGGAAAAGAGGCATCATATGTTAAGGGAATCCTAATAAACCTTAAGACAACATTCCTTTTGTGTGCAAATGGATTAGAGTGTGAAATTTATGGGCTCAAACTGCTTTGAAAGGAAACTCACCTTGGGGAATAAGGATATTTCTGGTGGTAGAGGCCGAGGATGGCTGAGGCAGAGCTCAGTGCACCCGATGGATGGGACACTGTGCATGAAATCCATTCTCTGTCCTGAGGTTATTGCCCTGGAATGTCAAAGCAGGCATACCACTCCTCCTGCCAGAAATGCAGTTCCTGTCCTCAGCTTAAAAGTGTGGTTTTGGTAAGACTTCAACCCTCCAGTATTTAATTTTAAATAAATATGTGTGTGTTAGATGGTGCTGGTATTTTAAAGACGATACACATGCAGAAAGAGACAACTGCTGCTGTTGTGCCAAAACCAGGGATCACTAAGCAGGATCATTGCTCATCATCAACCACCAGGTCCCGTGACTTCCCAGCACTGCTGGCCTGTATTTCCTGTTCTGCCATGTGCACAGGACAGGCTGGGGAAGCAGAGATCCGAGAGGTTCCTCCCAGCTGTGCTCTGGGTGGCTGAAGGCTGCATGTGCTGCTGCTCTGCTGCCCAGGAAAGGGCTGAACACGGCACTGCCAGCAGCGGCCACTGCTGTGGAGGTCAATCTTACAGCACAACCCTGCAGCTACACACAACCTTTTGTGACAGTCAGGTCCCACAGCTCCAGGGAATCGAAGAGATGATTTGGTGTCTTTTTCTATTTGTTTTCTGGAGTTGATCAAACTAAACTTTCCTGACCTAAAATCCAGTCTGGTTTAGATTCAAAGAAAATATTGCTAACAACCTATTGTCTGATTCTGTTATTTCTATGCTTCATAATAACTACTCTTGAAAATATTTACATTTATTTGTGATGAAAAACAATCTGATTTCATGATCACAAAGTATGAAATCCCAAGGAAATGTGCCTCTTTGGTTTCCCTCTTGTTTCTGCAGTGAAAATACTTGAGTATGGCTTCACACCCCTGCATTTGTCATCATATGTGTCAAAGCTGCTGGTTAGCTGTTTGCTACTTTCACGTCTCCTCTTCCATAATCCCTGCTGCCACAGATGATTTGCAGCCCACTGTAGAATAAGTGGACTTCTTTTTTAATTTGCTGCATCAAGGAGGTAGAGAAGATGATGATGCCCTATCAATGCATTGATTTTATTTCCTATTCCAGTGTTTACTTTCTACATTGTATTAGTGGACTTCGAAGTTCCAGGAGCCAACTGAGGTAGCTCACCAACATATTTCATGTTGGAAAGAGAGAAATGCAGCAAGAACACAAGTGTGTCAGGGCAGGAGAGCTTTACTCCCTCAGTTTGGAGACAGGCAGGCATCCTTTCAGCTTAACTTTTTATGTTCATGTTTGCAAAAGTCTTCTCCCGTGAAAATATATCTCCAATATATGTACATATACTGGATATATAATCTACAAGGTTCTATTAAATTGGAAAGATTATCTTGTCATTGTACATTGAAAAATTTTATGGAAATAACAAAGAGAAGGAATGCTTCTTAAACAGCATCCTTCAGTACATCTGGCTGGAACGAGCTAATGAAAATTCATCATTGCTAATGCTTGCATTCTTTTCCTCACTACAGAACAGTTTCTCTCTGACATACAGGTTTAAGGAGCCAGCAAGAAGCTGTATCATCTCACTGGGAGTCTATCAATTCCCAGAATCATCCCCAAAGACCAGATGATGTTCTATTGGTGTGAATAACAGAAATCAATTTTAGCATGCATGCCAGAGATTAATCATCACTAATGTTGTCTGTTCTGTCTCCAAACTAAACATTTTGATGATAGTCTCTCATTCTATGCTGGTAAGTAACTACTATTTGGTAATTTCATTTTTATTGGCTTCACTAAAGTATCTGTGAAGAGTCCAGTCTGAAGAGGAAGAAATTAAGGCAGACAGATGGTTTTATTTATTTTGCATTGTTTAAGTTACTTCAGATATTCTGAAATCTAATTCAGATGTGAGGTGGAGAAATGCATTTAAAAAATGTGGGATATGTACCAGTGTTGACAATCACAAATGGAATCCTGCCCAGAGCAAGTACACTTGATGTTTATAGTGGTCTTTCAGCTGTCTCCTGCCTTATCCATCTATTAGCATTGCTTTAGGCTTGCTGACAAGGTAATATGACAATTTCAACATGAAATAGGTGCTAAGCAAAGATGACTCTAAACGGGCCACCTACTTACTGTGGAGAGCGTGACTGCTTCTGCATGACATCCTTTTCTTGCTGTTTGGGAGAATTCAATTGTGATTTTCTGTTCTTTGTGTCTAAGATAATATGACAAGAACTATAGCTGAGGGGAAGGAGAATGAGGACTCTGGATTAGAAATGTGTTTATTTCTCTAGGCAGAAGACTGATTGACAAGCTGAGTGGTATCCAGTATAAAACTCACTAAATTTGGGAGCTTACTGAAGTAAAACAGTGCTGTAACTAAGGCACCCCTGCAGCTGCCATAGCACTACCAGAGCGGACTATTCTTTGTGTTTTCACTTACTCTTTTTTCTATTAATGTCTACAAAGGTGACCTTCTAAAATAACAAAATATTTATTCTGAAGGGATAATTATTTTCTTAGACAAAGAAAAATAAGCAAACAATCAGACTTCAATAATACAGTGATCTTTATTTATTGCAAACTGACTGAACAAATCCCACAGGAGTTTTTTAGCACGGGTCTATTTTTTTCTAGGTAGGGATCTTTAAACACCCTATCACTTATTTGAGGAAAGCACCTCTGTGTGTGTGTGTGTGTGTGTGTGTGTGTGTGTGTATTTATGTCTGTCTCGTTCTTTTCCCCTTAATGCATTTTATTTCCTGCTTATATGAGAGATGTACTGATGCAGAATAAGAACTGCTACATGTTCAGTTTCCTTGCTGGGGTTGATTTCTCTCCAGGTCCACCCCACCCTTCTGGAACTCATGAAATAACCAGATCACAGAGTTTTCAGTTTAATCACTATTTCTTTTCTCTTAAATAAAGATCTTGTTCCAATAAACAAACAACAGTCTTACCAATAAAGTCTCTGCTGTTGATATTTAAGAACTGTTATATATTAAAAAGATACTCAATTTTAAGGACTCAATATTTATTTTAGTTGTGTTTGTTAAAGAAACCAGAAGTGCTTATATAACTTTGATACATTTTTAAGACTTTAAAATATGTATAAACTCCATCTAATTTTCTCTGATCACAGCATAGAGTTTCACCTTTTTGATACAGCAGACGAAAGTCAACATCTAATTGTGCTCTGGTTAAAACTGTTTTAAATACAACAACAATAACCCTCCACACACACCTCAGTGGAATTCCTGCTTGAATTACAGAAGACAACATTTTAAAATAAAGGAATTGATGCTGAAAGACAATTGAAAAGCTAATTCTGTTTATCTCAATTTAAAGAACTTAACTTCAACCAGATTTAAAAACGGTGTAACCCAAACACATTTCAGCCATTTCAAATTTTAAGGTAGATAGAATATAATCATATTGCAGTGTTTCTACACAGCACTTTCCCCCACATTGCCCCCCCCAAAAAATGTTTACTACAGTACAATTTCACTCTGATTAGAAAAATGGAAAACACAGTGTACAGAACTGACTGGAAGAAGTTTATTCATTGTCATGTAGGCTTGCTTTGGGCAGGATCAGACAACCTCGTGAGCTTGTCAGCAGAGAGCTGAGCCCTGCAGTTGTGTGGCAGCACTGATGGATGTGTGCTGCTGTCAGCTCAGTGTGAGAGGGGACTCGGTACTGCAGGCCAGCCAGAGGATGTTGGAAACACTTTCATGTTTTTTATAAGGAATTTCTAACTATGTGCATGCTAAATATGCTACTTTTTAAAATTACATTCTGGGACAGGTGAAGGTGAGAGTTCTTCTCGGGCAGTTCTGCCTCTGCAGGTAAATCTCCACATGTCAATTCTGCCCTGACTGAGCTGTAAATACACTTCTACACAGTTACAATGGAGAAGACCTCACCATAGTACTACTATAAAAATTTGTATATAATGACTTATGACAGTCCATAATGGATACTTCCAAACTACAAAGATAAAAAAATAATTTTTGAATAGAGGATTTTACCTTCATATGTGATGTCTTAAAAATTTGAAAGATGCTCTTGATTTTTATGTATAAGAAAATGTATTTCCAACCAAGTGTGGAAATATTTATTAATGGAGATCTCAGACTAAACAAATTTCTTGATTAAGTTGCTGTTGCTCTCTGAAATGTCAGAATGATTTTCTTGCCACAGAGCAATTTTCTTGCCAAAAAACATTTATTGTATGAATATTAGCTGGAAAGTCTGAGAAAGAAGAAAAAAACCCAAACCCCAATTTTCTGCTATTCACTTTTATGGCAGTCTTTTGATTTGTTCCCTTTTATCTAAGTCATTGTTTTTCCTTATTGTTTCATGTACAAAGCAAACTGCATACCCAAACCACACACTATATGATACAGAAGCTGGAAAGGAGTAGAGATATTATTGTCATTTATTTCAATAACCTAAAGTCAGCAGGTTGCCTTCCTTTCATTTTTGCAAGATAATAATTCTTACAAATGCTACTTTAATACACAACTCTTTACACACGTTATGTTCTGCTCCCACCATATGTTACATAAAATGCTACAGAAAACTAAGTTTGAAGAGTCTTTATTGGGCCTCGTTTTCTTTCAAATATGAACAAAGAAGAAATTTATATAAGACATGAAGCTGCATCCACATATAAGTCTACACTTCATTCCAAAAATGTATTTTGAAATTGTTCTATCTTCTCTCTGTTATGGTCTTCTTACAGTGTGTGATTAGGCTAACTCAAATATATATACAAAAACATAACAGGATTGGAGTAACAGAATTCTTTGAACTGCCTGCAGAAATAAGGATTTACTTCACAAGCAAAGTAAAATGTTCACTCTTCTACCAAAAGCAAGTCTAGTTATGTTTGAAACAAACTATATGGACAATATAATAAGTCCTGAATGCTTAGGTAAAAGTTGTTCAAAAGAAAAATACACATGACTTTGAAAGATGTGGTTTAATTAGTGAAGAAACTGGTACAACCCATGGCTGGCACACCATTTTAGAAAGAGAAGAGATAAATTTCTGTGTATTTGAGTAAATGTCTTGAAGAATAGTATTATGTGACTCAGAAAAGAAAATTACTGGGGAAAATGCATGTAACCTACCTTTCTCCCCGTCTGCTCAAGTATCCAAATGAACACAAATTGGGTATATATGAAAATATATAATTACAGTTTTTTTAAATGTGTCATCCATCCTCTTTCATTCTACGGCTAAATTAGCACATCCCGAGCATACAGCAAAAATATCGACCATAAAATTAGGAATATTTTATCTGACTATATTTAATACAGAGTCAATGTTTAGAAAGAGAATAGGAAGATCAAGGCCTTGGCACAGGCGAGCAGCTGCATTGAAGAGCAGCTTCTACTGAAGGCACATCAAGCAAGTGCCTTTTTGAACTGGGAAGAAATGGTTACACACACACACACACATGCCCACGCACATGAAGCCGGCTTTCCACACCAAGCTTGAGAAGCCATCTCGGGAAAACAGCTGCTGGAAACCTGCAGGACTTAAGTGCAAAGTCCTACTGAGTCTTTTGCAAAGCGAGAAGCCTGAAATCTTGGCTGAGCTTTGGTGGGCACAGGGGCTGGCTGCTTACTGCAAACATGACTTGTTGCCAAATCCCCAAGGGGCCTGCTCTGCTGGGGCCTCACCCCCCAAGATGTTGAAGAGCTCATCGCACAGGGCTTTGCAGGATTATTTGTACCAAGGGAAGGGCTTTTGCCACGTCCTGTGAAACAAACTCCATTGCAGTTAGAATTGTTTCAGAGCAAGCAGATAGATGTTACCTGGTTCTCTTGAAACTTATTAGAAAGCTTCAGTACTATGTGGTGATTAATTTTTGTGTTGTTCTTTTTAACATAGAAGCTATTACCACCTTAAGATTTTAAAACAGCTATTGTATAGGCAAGAAAAGTCAGCAGTGTTGCAAAGTGGGGAGTTTTCTCCTGAAATAGGCTACTGTGTAAACTATGGGTTTGCAGCTACCAGCAGTAACAAATAACAAGAGCTTTCAAACAATACTAGAACTGGAGCATTCCTGTATTTCTAATTGTAAACTTGTCTTTTTTTCCCAGAGAATAAGGAATTCTGAGAAAAAGAGACAGGTCTCTGGAATGACATATGCTTTCCACCTTCGTCTTAGTACCTTCTTTTGAAAAACAGAATGATGAAAGTGCTCTTTTTCTTCTGAGGCAGTGACTCCTCCTCAACAAGAGAAGCATGCTGCAAATTGGAAACAAAACGGGACTGTAGTCCATGCATATTAAAAGCAAGTGCATGAGAGCTACGAAAGCGGGTGCAGATGTTAAAGTGCCAAAAGGGAAAATTATCTTTTAGGGCACTACTGTAATGGACAGTCCATTCGTGTCCGTGCACACCGGGCCCATCCAAACCCCGCACCCCAGCACCAGCACAGGGCGATGTACCCGCCGTGGGCTCCGAGCCCCCCGCAGCTCCTGCAGGCTCAGCCCCCCGTGGCTCGGGCTCGGCTCCCGCCCGCACCAAAGGGCTGCAGGGGGTGCCCGGGGGAGGCTGTGCCCTGTCGCAGGGCAGGGAGCCCACGAAGCCCAGTGCATTCCCCACCCGCCCCCTTGGGCCCTTCCGCCCGCCGGCCCGGGTTGCTACATGCCAGGCAGCGCCCCGTCCCATATAAGAGCCCAGGGACGGGGGAGGACCTGGCCGGGGGGTCCGGGCGGGCGCTGCGATGCCATGGAGGCGGCCGAGGCCACGGCAAAGGCGCTGCGGGCACCCAAGTGCTCCCGCTGCCGCAACCACGGCTTCGTGGTGCCCGTCAAGGGCCACGCCGGGCACTGCCGCTGGAAGCTGTGCCTGTGCGAGAAGTGCTCGCTCATCACCGAGCGGCAGAAGATCATGGCAGCCCAGAAGGCGCTGAGGCAGCAGGAGACGGAGCCGCCTGCCCGGGCAGGCGCGGAGCCCGTTCCGTCGGGCGAGGGCCCTGGGGCGGCAGCGCGGGAGGACGGAGCCCCCGAGCACTGCAGCCACGAGAGGAAGAAGGGCAACCAGCCCGACAGCGGCGGCAAGGGCACGGCAGGCTGGGGGCCACCGCCGACTCCCTTCAGGGACGACGGTAAGGACTGTCCCCAAAGCCTCTCCCCAGCATTTTCCTCCGTTCTCTTTCCCCTTCAAACGTTCCACATTTCGCTGATTGCTCGGGCTCCCGCTGCCCGGAGAGCCGCTCCTGCTGTCGGTCCCGCTTTCCTTCCCCGGAGGGCACTGCGCTGGCTGGGGTTGCCCAGCCCCATCGCGGCCTTGGCAGCGCGGGGCGGGAACAACGTGCTCAGCCTCGCCGCCCTTGCGAGCTCGAACCTTAAGCAAAGCGGCTTTCACTGAGAGGGAAATGAGTCTGGGAGTGCAACTAAACCGGGTCCGCTCCGCATGTTTTTCTCAGTGCTGTCACAGTGTTTATAAACTAATAGGCACAAAAGTCCAGCAACAAAAATGCGAAAAGCTCAGCGATGGCATGTAAATACGTAAGGTACTGCTGCAGCTGTCTGAAGCAAGCATTTTATGCTAGCACTGTAAAAGAAAAAGACCTTTTCGCCTTAATTCATACCTGTAGCAAAAACTAAATTTGGCTCGGATGACTTGAAGTTAAAGTGCATTTGGTATTTAAGAGCAGGGAATAAACTTCTCAGGTGGAGTAGTTGTATGGTTTGTCATCTCTTAAATTGCTTTATTTAATAGTCTCTCATGTGATCTGTCTAGTTTATTATAGTAATTCCATTCTATTACAATAAGAATGTTGCAGAAATTCTTACTGATTGCAGTAGTCATGAATCTGAGCCTCTGGAAGTTGGCAGCCTGCAAGACAAAATGTTGTCCTGAGAAGCCCAGGGAAAATACTTTTTTGGATATCTGTAATCCCGAGATAATACTGCCAATAACGCCCCCTTTTTAGCTTTGTTTTGGAATAAAAGTATGTTTATAGATGACAATAGCTATACAGATGTCAGTCAGTCCTTCCCTTAACATTTCTAACCTGCTGACCAACTTCAAAAAAAGATTAGGCACAAATTATAGTACTCCAGAAGTAAACCTTTCAAAGGAAATTCTTTGCCTTCCCTGCCAATCAGAGGTAAACATGAAACCAAAGTACCAGATTCTCCTGTCTGAGAGTTGAATTTGTTCCTGCAGCTACTTCTGTATAACTCTGTAAAATTACATGGATAATTTTGTTTGTTCTTTTCTCATTGTTTCCTAGTTCACCCTGCTTTTCCTCCGGAATACACTGTCAACCCAGAATACCTGGAGAGAGAAATCCCAAAAGCGTACCCTGGGTGTTCTGGGATGTATCCCTACCACCCATTTTCCCTGGGATTTGCCATCAATGAGTCAAGCAGTGGGGAAGCACCATCACCTCCAGGGATATCACTTCAGAGAGGATTCAGGCACATTCCTAGCAGCTATGTGCCAGGGAATGCAACCACTGTATCGGTGAGTAGCAGGCTTTTAATTACTTGTGCTAATACTGCCTTATTTTAGCTGCCTTCTCTCTGCTGAAGTAACCATGAAGAGTCATCCTCCTTATCAGTTACTTCCTAACATTTTGATACGTCACGCTGAAGAAAACATTAGCAAATGATGATGTTAATAATCTGACCTGCTTTCAGTACAATTCATCAGCTGATGTTAAGGTAGAGTGAGCTGCCTCAAAATAAACAATAGATTTATTATGCTTGTATAGAAATTCGCTGTCATGTTTTAGGGGTTACTGAAAAAGAAGATGGCTGCTCCTGATTTAAACAACTACTCCAATTAGATGCCAGAACAGGTGGCAAGGGTTTAAAAGGTCAGTTTTGCTCTGACAACCTGGTCTGAGAAGTTCTTGCTCCTCGGTTGCACCATGATACCCTAAGGCTTTCCTTGTGCCAATATGTGCACTGACATGGCAGCATAAGGACAAAAACCCAGAAATGGTCTGGTAATGCAGATGTGCCCTGGAGAGAGTCTTTAGATGGAAGATGATCTGCTTCATATGTTTCCACAGGTTCCAGATGGAGCTGGAGATTTCCCTCAAGGATACTACACTCCTCTGCATCAGTTCATCCCATCAAGTTTTCTGACAGGGATTCATTACATCCCAGCTCCAGTTTCACTGAACATCCTGGCTGAAACAACCAAGGAAGTACATGGTAAGGAAGTATGAGATTCACTGTTGACTTGGTTTCAATATCTAACCCCAGAGGTGGAAAACCAAGAGACCCTGATCCCAGCTAGTTTTGACCTCTGTGATTGAAGCCAGGCACGAAGTCCTGACTCCTGGGACAGGCTGTACAGCTCTGGGAAGGGCTGACCTAGGGGAGACAGCCTGGCACGCTTGGGCTTCCCAGCTGACAAGCTGGAAATCTCAATCTCAAGCAGACCTCAAAGGCCCCAGAATTCAGAGCTATTCCAGAAAATGATCTGTTGATGTTCTCAAAAAGAAAATATTTCTCTACATAGATACTTTGCAGGGCATATCTTAAAAATTATTTGGATGTATTTCAATTTAGACAAATTGTTAAAAAATAATGCAGACTAACACTTACCATGAATAATACGAATTTTCTTGCTCATCTGAAAATCCTAGATTTTAATTGCTGGAAAAGAAAGATTGAATCTTCAAAATCTCTACTGATTCCCACAGGATTTTAAATTTCTGTCATAGATTAAGTCTTTGTGCCCCTCTATTTTAGGTCTGTTTCATGTACTGTGCCTACATGTAGACATGTTTGTGATTATATTTGCAAGTTTTTCATTTGGCTGCAGCTAAGCTGTGACCACAAGAGGGTAGAGCTGCTCAGAGAATTAACCACTAATACTGGATATGAAAATAGCCAGTTTTATTTTAATTTTTTTTTAATTTTAAACTTTTTAAGATGCAGATAAATAAATGTGTAGGGAGCTGTAGCTTTAGTGCTGGACTCTGAGGGAATGGGAAGGAACTGGGAGTAGCACACAAACATGGGGGACATGGAATGAAGTTAAAGTTGTGTGTGAGGGAAACAGAGGAAATCCAGTCCTGCATTGGTAAAGTTGTTCTGGCCAAAAACTGATGAAAACAGGAACTGAATAGAGAAGAAACACCAGTGGCACAGCCTCCCCCAGGGAGCAAAATGCCATCTAATGACCTCAGCCCTTAACACACACCGGGGAAATCACAGCCCAGGCACAGCACCATAGGAAACAATGCATCATGGATTGTGCTGCTCAGAGAACAATCCAGTTTCCTTAGTGCTATGGAGAAAGTAGAAATTCATTCTACTGTGTAGCATTTGTGCTCCAGGATATATAGGAATTTGCAATTGTAACCTAGTGAAGGGGGATAATTCTGCATGTGGTCATACAAAATAGCCTGGCAGTAGAAGATGCAGATTTAAAGGGAAGAGTGAAACAAATAAAATTCTTTCTGGAATTCAAGATGCTTGAAAAAAGAGAAAAGCTGTAATGTGTTGTGCATAAGGATGTGTTAGGATTGCATAAGGTCTTTTTTTTTTCAAAATGGAACTGACTCCAACCTGCAGTTAAACTTGGGAACATCCTTTCTCCAGAAACCTCCAGAACTGAGGTGAAATGGGCTTTCTGGCAAAACTGTTGCAGAAGGATGGATATAGAAAGCCCTAGCAGAGTGACAGCTGATGAGGAGAAGTGTCTGTGATCTCTGTCCAGAAGGAAATCTCAGATAAGAACAAAAAATGAAAAACTCCAAGGCTTACCTGAAAAAGATGCTCCTAGGGTAAAGATGCTTCCAGAAAGATTTGAGTTAATGATTTACAGGGGTAGTGTGAAGTGTAGACATGCTGTTACACAATTCCATGCAGTGTTGACTGGTCGTGTTACAGAGATTTGACAAAATGAACACAAGATATGTCCAGTAAAACAGCCAGTACAGCATCTGATGGTAGACTCTGACTGCAAATGGTTGGCTTTCTAAAAGAGCAGGCTACAGAAAACCAAAACGCAGGTTGTCTGTGTGGAGATGAGGGAGATTTTCATGCAAATCGCCGAGTAAATACTTTATAAAATAAAAATCCCCAGTTGGATTCGAAAAAGGGATTATGAACGGTGTGTCAAGGCTTTTTAGAATTCACAGGAGTGTAAAAAGGCATGGCATAGGTTCACTGTGGATAAGTGGACAGAAGTGTCTGCCTCATTCTTCTATTCCAGTGCAGCTTCAAATGTGGAAATGTGATTGATTCCAGGTGTAACAAGAACTGAAACAGAGGGTTTGGGATTTTTGCTTCTTTGTTTGTGTTTAACTCTGACATTTTTGTATTCTTCATTTTAGCTACTGAAACTGACAGTGAGGATTCAGGAGTGGTTCACGAACATGGCCAAACTCCTTCTTCCCCAGAATAAACAAGAAGAGAGCAATCTCTGTATTATACACAATAAATGGGCTGGAGAAGAGCTGAGAGCCAGCAGCACTGTTTTCATCTCTGTGTGTTAGTTAATGAGAGTGGAGTGACACTTAATCACTGAGCAGTCACAACAACCAGAAGGGGATTAGTCCCCTGCCTCACTTTATGATCAATGTTTGAGCTACCAGGCTCACAGCTCTGCCTCCCAAGCACTACAAAGCCCATGTTCCTAAAAGGTTTTCCAGTGGATGCAACAAATGATTATGACTCCGAATTTGTTCCTCTGCTGAGGTTACCCAGACCATGGTCTCTGAGCCATGTGCATTCTGCAGCATTTTCATGTTCATGACAGTAGTCAGAAAGATGTTGTTTGTATCAGTTTGCTGTAAAGGAAATCTGGTTCTGAATGTTACAAAAGAGTTAAGTAATGTGGAGCCTGAAGACCGTGTAAGAGAGGATGTGAGGACAGCCTGGGTTGCTGATGCACTTGGCTTCCTAAGGTGATTGAGCAGGGGAAGGGAAGGGTGGGTGCTGGTCTGGAAGGGCATGGCAGGAATGTGTGGAAAGGCCTGGTGCCTCCACATTGTTTCTGAGTCCTTTAAGGTACCTTCTGTGTTGATTTGGGACAAAGTTTTTGGAATCACCTCTTGTCACACAGGCTTCACATCTGACATTTTGAATATCCTTGATGATTTATACATGATTGCAGTGTTTAACTCGTGACAGCTGAACCTGAGCAGTACTGTTTGTTTCTAAAGGGCTGCTGTAGACAGCTTTACACGTGTGTACTGGAAGTGCACTGTGGCATAGCCAAGGTGTGGAGAGATTTGCCCAGGACAAAACACCAGTTACAATAATAATTAGTAAAATCCATCCATACTATGATTGTCAATGATAATCTTTAATTAAAAATGAATGGTATATTCCTCTACTGTTTTGCCTGGATTAATTGGTTTTGTATCAAGTGGATCAGTTGTTAATGTTTGAATAATTGGGGTGGAACTTTTGTATAATTAAAAAAGATACATTAAAGTGTTGTTATGGTTTGATATGTGTCTGCATGTTATTTTTCTTGCCAAATGTCAAGATGTTGCCCTGAAAAGCTCTGTGTAACAGACTTGTCTGGAGAGAGATTTAGGCCTCAGTATTTCTATGTCTTTCTGCTTCTGTAGAGTGAGCACAGTAAAATAAACAGACTTCTTTTCTGATATTTGTATTAATAATTCCTTGCTCAATGCAAGAAGTGAAGAAGTTCTGCTAAGCTGAACATTTATCTTTTGTTTAATGTAGTAGATTATCTGATGGAATGCTTTGCAGCGCAGTGTTTTGGGGCAAAAGTGAAAGTGGCAAATTTAGAACTGCCAAGAGGAAAAAAACCAGAAAAACTAATTTATCTATAGCAAAGAATTTGATGTAAAACTTGTTATATGTTAGATTTACCATAGGATCTTTGCTCCCAGGAGTGTTCCAGAACTTCTGCCTGTCTGCTTGAAAAGCTCTGGATACCTTTTCAAAATAAAATAATCTACAAATAGAAATACCAGCAATACCCACAAAGTTGGTTCCTCTATGGATGGAGGGTTTGGTTTTTATAACATCATTATTTAAGAAAATAGAATGTTCAGGATGAATACTTGAACCAGTTCCTTCCCAGATATTTTTCTAAAGTCATGTTCAGTGTTGTATTACTCCTTAAATCTCAAAGCAAGGTGGATTCCAGCCCATTTCACTGACTGCAGTGCACAGTCACTGTAGATACACTGCACATACAACACTGTTTGCTCTGTTTTACGGGGCCAGTGACTGCTTCCAGATTGCAAAGTCAACCTCCTTATTTTCCTTTTCCTCCATCTTTCTGAACTACCATCAAGTGAACCAAGGCCCTTACTTTGGCTGTTTGAAGGATGGTCTGGCACTCCATGAGGGTCTCCCTTGCTGCAGATAAACGGGCATCTCCAGAGGAAAGCATTTTAACAAAAAGCCAGAGAAAGGCAACTAAACTGAAAAGATGGAGAAATTGATTACTGGGGGGTCTAAAAGTAGACTTGTCCGTTTTAGAACATGTCAGGTGTGGCAGAGAAGCTATAAAACCATTACCAAACCTAGCTACTTTATGCAGCAAAGAATAAGAAGGTAACAGGGGCAAAACTGGTTTTCACAGAATCACCAGGTTGGAGGAGACCTTTAAGATCATCGAGTCCAACCCATGCCCTAACACCTCAAGTAAACCATGGCACTGAGTGCCACATCCAGTCTTTTTTTAAACACATCCAGGGATGGTGACTCCACCACCTTCCCGAGCAGATGATTCCAGTACTTTATCACTCTTTCAGTAAAAATTTTTTTCCTAACATCCAACCTAAATTTCCCTTGGCACTGTGTGATCCTACAGGCCAATCCTGCTCAATATGTTTAATCCTGTCATCAAACTCTGTGTGGTGTAATTTCAGACTTGAACATTTCAGGAAACTTGTCCCCAAGTTCTTGCACCTATCCCTGCCTAGAGACATAAATGACTTGGTAAGAGAACTGAAAGTGGGTAACTCCCCAGTTGACAGGATGAGCTTACATGGATAATTCAAGGTTTCATTCTTCCACTTTGTGCTCAGCTTGTCCTTTTTAACCAAGGAAAAAACCATTCCTTGACAACTGGTGTTGTCATACTGTGCACTTAAGGACTTCAAAGTGAGTAATTTTAATTCCAAACATAGTGCCAACCAGTGTTTCCAATAATTAAACTCTGTGATCTCTTCTGACTCCATTTATTTAAATAAATGACTTAGGGATAATGAAATCAGTTTGGATTGAAATGGAATGATTTGGCTTAGACAAGTCACTCAGAGGTTGTTCCAGCCTAAATCATCCCAGAATTTTATTGGTTTATATTAAGGCTGAAGCCACACAGACTTTGGTTGAATTAATAAAATTTGTGAAGGAAAAGGAAAGGGTTCCTTTTGCTTCTGAAATCTTTCTGCATGCAAGCTGCTACTGGTTGCAGTAGGAAATCTGCATATATTGTTGTCATCACTATTTTCAGATTTCTGAGGATTCACTCCTTGAGCTGAACTTGTGAAGGTGATTGCTAACACCTGACACTTCTGTCAGTTCTCTGTCCTTTCTGCAAGTTCCTGGGTCCTCATAAAGCCACAAGCTCTTGTTTGTTCCTTGAAGGAGAAAACCTGTAATTAGGACCCAGATTTTTTACATTTACTCCCACCACTTATTTCATTACTGTCAGTGGAATTCCTTGTGAGAGTAGAGAATGGACAGCATTGGTTAGGTATGCAAGTTTAGGATCCAGATTTTATACAGAGGTATCTATCTGTGACACTCAAAACCTTCCTATTATTGTAGATCTGCATTTTTTTTGTAGGAGCTTTAGAAAAATGAAAGCAAACCCAAGAGATTCTAGAAGGATAGTATAATATGTCCATTCTGCAAACATATGTAGGATTCATCTGTCATCTCCCTGCAGCAGACTGCTCAGTGTTAACACTCTCAGGCTATTGGCTTCTACATCTGGACTGAAGCAGGTTTTCATATGACAGTAATTATAATTCTCCTTCTAGGTTTTGTTGTTTTTTTTTTTTCTTGGAATTAGATGCACCCAGTTGGAAACCTCTGAATCCACAGCAAGACTATAGCTGGTTTTTCCACATTAATGAGTAATTAATTTTGAGCTGCAATCCAAAGAAATATTTAATTGCTTACCAATAAAGTCAGCTTGCAGCAAAGAAAAATCTCCTTCCCCTTAAAAAATAGTTTTTATGACAGAAAAATTCTTTACGATGTGAAACATAACTATTTTAGAACAGTGAAAACTTTAATTAAATCATTCTTACAGGCAAGTGGGTCTGCTTTTGCCATTTTTTTGCCCAATATTTTACTACTGCAACATTACTATTAGTCACAGAGTTATGTCTCTGCTTAGCTTGCCAGAATGTAAGGGAGAAATCCAAATGTAAAGAGAGACCTTGCTGAAATCAGAGAGGGACTGCCTGCCTGTTTTACTGCAGCCCAGCAAGAGCTCCAGATCCACCACAGATTCCCGGGCAGTGACGTGTCCACACACCCACCTTGTGCATTTGACTATTCCAAAAATCCTTACAGGTACACCTTGTCATACACAGGCTTCAATAATTCTGGAAGAGCCCCCACAAAAACCAGATTTATTTTGGCATTACTTTTAATTATAATGGGTAACATTTTTCTCATTTCTTCTTGCTGGTTCTTTGGATATTGTCCTCAGCCAGGCAACATTACCGGTGATCTTGCTGCTGATTCTACAGGGTGATCCCCTAGGGATCTAGCAGTGATTTCACACAGGTTTGGGGTTTTGTTTTTTTTTTTTTTATTTTACACAACTGCCTTCAGTAGAGGCATTTCTGGTTTCATTTAATAATTACTGTTTTATATCCTTACAGGTACAGGGACTCCAAAGTGATCAAGCCACATAAGCTACAGCAAATACAAAACATTTCTTTTTACAACATTTTTCTTTTTTCCAGAGAATGTGGTTTAAATAACAGCCATATACATAGTTCCCTCGGAAAACCTTCCCAATATTTTTACAAAAGGCTCTGTTTTTCATTAAGAAATGTATTCTTTTGATCAAGGTGCAAATCGACTGTTTCTCATGCTCTTCCAACAGTAAATATACACTTAAATTCCAGAAATTCAAAAGCCTCGTGTACCTGCAGATGGCTGATTTTTTACATCCCGTTCCTCATGGAGCGCCTCACGTTGTGGGACGGCTCTTTGCTTCCCGATGTTCCTCAGCCCTGGCATTACAAATCCTTGCTGCCGGTGTCCAAAGGCGAGCAAAGCTGGAGACCTCAGTGCCCGGCGCCGTGCCGGGATGGGCAGAGCCCACACCCGCCGGGCTCCCCTTCCCTGCTCGCCCAGCCGGCAGCCGCGCTTCGTTTTCCCTCAAAACACCTCACGGGATTTCTTCATGGCCGCTACAAGTGAATCAGAGAGCCAAACCTCTAAAAAAAAAAAAAAATTAAGAGGAATAACAGTTTTCACCTTACGACGCAAAGCACCTGGCGTACTCTAAGGGAACGCTGTGGGGGGAGACGCAAAATCAGAATTCCGATTCGTTTCCTCGGAGCTTTGTGAGAGATTTATAAAGAGGGAGCGAAGCACGCCCCTCCGCTAGGGGGCGCCGGCGAGGCCGCGGTCATGGCGCTCCCTCATGAGGGAACAGCTCCTCCCCGCGCCCGGGCCGCGCTCCCCGTGGGTGTGGAGCCGCCTCTGGTGTGCTGCAAATGTTTTATTCATTGACGGCACTGGGCAGACGGGGACGGGCCCGGGGGTACAGTCGGGAGTCCTGCGGAGTTTTGCCGCCGCGGGATTTGCTCAGTGTGGGAGAGGTTTGGGCAGAGCGCAGCCATGGCTTCTTGCTGGGGCGCAGCTGCTGGTTCGCATGCTGTGGGCTTAGAGCGAGGTGCTGCCCGCTCCAGGGCTGGGGGTCTGTCCCGCATGGGCCCGTCCCTTCAGAGCTGCACTCCATGGCCCTTGTGGACCCATTCCAACTCGGAATATTCTGTGATTTACAGCCTTGGCGGTGCTGAGAGGAAAATTTCTTTGGAGAAGGTTATCCCGTGGTCCCTTGGTGTTTGTTAACCTCTGACAGTGTTCCAAGGAAGGTTTACACCCAGGCCAGGCCAATGATGGTGGCAGGATGGTAGTGAGTGTTTGTTTGTAAAGGCAAATATCTTTTTTCCATTCATCAATCGGTGGAATCCTTCCCATTGTTTCTTTTATCTCTCAGTGCTACCAGCAGACCCACAGCTTGTTTGTAAAGACAAATCCATCATTCCTCTCAGTGATAACTACAGTTAGACCCAAGTTTTGGACAGCATTTATGGTATTGACTTCCACAGTATAAATCAAGCCCAAAAGACATTAACCATACTTGATACAGCTTTACATTTGACACTCATTTAAAAAGTTATTGCTTTCAGACTCTTATGTCGATTTGAGAAGTCTAAATATAAAACCCACCAAACCTATAGCATTAAAACAGGAAAGGAAAACATTTAAAACTTAACCTAGAATAATTTTATTTTTTAAGTAATTCAACACAGTTATTCATGGCTTTAAATTCCTGGGACCTAAACTTAGCTATAATGGGTGTTTAGCCCTAATGAGAGACTTGTGCTGATTCATGTTGAACTTCAGTCTAAGATTCAAGGTCGAATGAAATCTGACTCAGACCAATTTATGTCTTTTCAGTGCTTCCTACTGGCTAAACAAATTTGGTTTGTTGACACCAGTTTCCAAGGTCAAAAGTGAAATTTTAGAGGAAGAGAGTTAACCAGGGGAACAGATTGCCAACAGGGTGGTGTGAATTTTAAGTCTAAACTAAGTAAGGAAGTTTCTCTAGAAAACATGCAGGTGAGTTATATTGAAGAAATTGAGGGAAATGTGTGTTTCATGCAATAGATAATCCAGGCTGCTCTTGGAGCCTCAGAAAGGACTGGAGCTCAAGAAGGCACTTGCCTTCTGGGGTAAGCAATTTTCAATCTGCTTGCTGAAAGGACCCAGTGCTATAAGAAAAGGCACTGCAAGCAGGAGAGTGCTGTGCCTTCAAGACTGTCCATTTGTTTTGGTGTGATTGTGTTACCTTCAGTTCAAGTCTCTGTTTTTGAGGACCCCTCTGCATGAGTGTTACATATATTTATATAGGAATATAAAGAAATTAATTTATTTGTGTAACTGTAGGAAAAGAATTGGGCAAAGATATTTTTATACCAAGTTTCAGGCTTTCCTCCTCTAAGCTCAAGCTTGTCAAATTGATTAGTGATTATTACAGTGTTTAAATCATACAGATTCTAAGTAGATGTTAAATAAGCTAGCTCTTAGTGGGTGATTCATGAGGCAGGGTGCTGTAGTAGTTGAAGCTGAGTCAGGAATGCTTTGTTCAATACCTGACTCAGTCCTACCGAGTAAAGTCAGGCAGTTAATTCTCTTCTTGTCCTGTTTTTGTCAGACCAATAGTCTTAACCTTTTTTGGACTTGAAATGTTTGCAGAAAAATGATGTCTGAGAACTGTTTAAATTACAGAAACCTATGGAAGCACAGCCTATGTACAGACTTGACGTGCATGGTGTCCCTTGTGCTAGTGTTCTAGAGCAGCAGGTTATAATTAAAGGCGGTTTAATTTTTTTTTTCTCCTAGAGTATAAATCTTCCTTCCAAGAAAAAGGCATTCTGTCTTCAAAGTTGAGTGAGAAAATGAGGAAATCAAGAATCTTTGCAGAAACAGAGCTAGAATGTATCAGTGTAGTGGGATCACCAGCAGGGAAAACCAGAGAAAATAGGACTCAGAGCCTACAAAGGCCCAATGGGGGCCATTTAGCAGTCACACAAATGTATTTAGTATTGGCTACAGTTCACTTCTCAACTTAATGTACTTCAAGTGTGATTTCCTACATTATGTCTTCTGTCTTCTGATTCAAGCACAGCAATTCTACAAGATTGACTTCACCCATACCAGACACAAGACTTTCTTGCCTCGAATACAAATCTTTTACATCTGACTAAATGAGAGCCACAGCTGAGAGGAATAAATTTGGTGAAGAAACCAGAAACTTGCAAAGCAAATTACTGTGGTTGGAGGGCCAATGTTTCATCTAGTGAGTTTAGTTCCTTTTGGAGAGATGTGCAGTGAGAGGCAAGAAAAACACAGGCTAGCTCTCAAAAAAACACATGGAAAACTGTACATTGAACTATGATGAGAATGCAGGCTCAGAACCTTATGTTTGTTCCATAGGGGAAAAGTGATGTGTGATCCTGAAAGCAAACCTGCAAATATCTCTGGCAAAGGACAGAGTTTAGCTGGAATATCCCAGCAGTGTTACTCTGTAATGAAGATTCCAAAGCAGAATTTACCATTTTCAATGGAATCCTTGCTAAAAGCATCATGGTGATGGTGAGGGGCAGTTTCTCAGCCGGAGCAGGAATGAGGTACTCCTTGGAGAACACAGAATAAACTGATGATCAGCCAGAAGTGTCTGACTTTGTGTGAGCTGCATCTTGTCACAGAACCACAGAATGTTTTGGGTTAGAAGGGACCTTCAAAAGGTCATCTAGTCCAACCCTCTTGCCATGGGCAGAGACATCTTCCACTAGACCAGGTTGCTGTGCAAGTAAAATAATCAAACTGTGTTTAGAGTGGGTAACTTGTAGGTTTTTGAGTGACTGGTGATAAAATAGTTCAACCTGAGCTGTAACTGAAACAAAGAAGCCAGACTGGTATCTCCTCTAAGGATAATTTCTGGATCATCAAAAGTTAATTTTTAATTCTTCACAAAATGATGTATGCTCAGGGAATAGTACCTGTGTGAATAGGTACTGTGTATATTTACATAATTAGGCCCATGTTTGAGAGGCTGGTTTTAGTGTCTCAACTGGGAAAATAGGATCTTTTCCAATAGATGAGTAATTTTTCGTTTGTGTGTGCAACATCAAGTAGTGAATTTTATTCACTATTTTAGAATGCTGCCCATTAAACAGAGCTACTGTATATTTTACAGCTTACAAAACTGTCTTGTCAAAAAAGCAGAATTTTTAGCCATCTTTCTATTTCTTGCTGAGGAGCATTTTACAAGATATAAATGTGTTAGGAGTAGTGTACTGAATAATAAGTGAGAAGTGAATTGAAATGACTTTGCATTTTTAGAAATAACTGTTTTAGTCAAATATTCATGAATGATTCTAATGTTTGCAGAAGTTCTGGCTGAACTGGTTGTTGTTGATTATATTAATTTTTCTGGACCTTGGTTTTACATTAAGCCAGAGCTCCATGGCCTTCAGAACACTTTTCTCTGTAACTGGTGAATTAAATGCTGAAACATTAAAGGACTGAGCATTTCTCTTGGTACTCTGCATTTTCTGCAGTGAGCAAACCAAAGTCAATATCCCCATAACGAACTGGATATTTGAATGCAAAGTTTGGTCTAAGCTGGATAAAGACATTTCTTCCCATCTACAACAAAATTTATTTGTGTTGAAAACGAACAGCCTGGAGCTAAGGGAAGTAAATTCAAAGCTTAAATATGTAGTTTATATGTATAGGTGTGTGTATATATATATATATTTAGTCTGCCCCTCTCCTTCCCCCGTGTAGTAAGTGAGACTCCCAGGGAGAATGCAAGAAAATGCCTTCAGAAGTTTGGAATTTAACCTGTTTGGGATTGATAGTAGATGCACATTTGACTGCAGAGAAACCAGTCCTTTAATTTTTCCCTCTTTTTTTTGTTTGTTTGTTTGATTTAATTGTGATGATACCTGAAAACACATATGGAAAATACAGGCCCCCTTCTGAAGGGTATGTACAGAAATACTGATGGTGTGTAGCTCAGCACTCCTCCACTGCCCTCCACTCGTCTTACAGATTCATGTTGCTTATTCTCTTAAACAGGGGAGGACTTGGCAGTTTAATGAGCCTGACAAAAATTCCACAGTTAAATTGAAAATAAAATCCAATTTCTTCAATAATTAATCACAAGAAACATTGGCATTTCTCTGAAAAGACTTTTCCCAACTAAAGAGAAATGTTTAAGACAGATTTGCCAAAGGCAGACACAAATGCTTGTCAGGGACTGGAACAAGGAAGACCTACTGGTGTAAAGAACGAACTGCAATATGCTCCTATTTTAACTTTTGGACATTTGTCCATTCATGCTGATTAAACACTCTGGAATATTTTGTCAGGTTTTCCAGCATTGTTGAACTGAGTTAAAATGTAGTTGACTTAAAACAAATAGAACAAAACCCTCATGTAATAAATGTCAGGTTCATGCTGACTGGAAAGAAAACACCTTGTTCCTGCCCTGTGACCCCGTGCTTGTGTTAAAGCACAAAGTCTCCAATCATACAAGTGGAACATAAAACCTTTCACTATTCACTTTCTCCATGTAACCAGGCAGGTATGTGGGAGTGTAGGCAATATAAGAAGCTGGCTTTTTATTTATGTAGAAATTTGATAGTGCACTTGACAGAGGAGCCTGGTGAAGGCTCAGCCAAAGATAAGCACCATGATGAGCACCATGGTCCAGATCCTGTAGAGCCACTGATGTCCAAGACTGTGTTGGAACATGGACAGACATGTCTCTGTGGGTGATGGCCAGAGCTGTGGCTCCTGAGCTGTCAGGGTTCTGCCTGCCTCAGTGTGCAGCCATCCCCTGGCTTTCCCTGCAGGAAGCTGCAGGGCACACCTGAGCTGCACAACACTGGCAGTGCTCACATTCTTCAGGAGACAGGCAGGAAGGCAATGGCCATGATAATAATTGTGATAGCTGAGCCATGTCTGGCATTGCTGTGGGAGATCCCCTCCCTAACAGGAATTTGGCATTTTGCCATACACTGGCACAGCTTTCATGGCAAGGGTGAGCAATGCCTGTTCTTGACTCTTGTTTCTCCTTTGGGAAGTGTGTATAAGTAAGCATTCATGCCCCATTTAGTTAAAGTGGGTCTCTGGAGAGCAGGTGGTTGCAAAAAAATCCAGAAAGAGGCACAGATTGAAGCTGCCTTTCAGTAGCATCTTGTTGAGGAGAAGACGAGAGCCCAGATTTGTAAGAGAAGATTCAACAAATGAAACTTTCCGTGGGAGTATCTTCTATTCTTGGATTTGACCTCCTTCTTCAAAACTCTTGGTGTCTGAGTGTGGTGGCAGGCAGGTTAGTTTGCCCTCTTGCTGTCACTGAGGAATGTGTTGGTTCTGTAGGTACTCTGCTGTGTGCTTTTCCAGGTTTCCTTTCAGTGTAACTCACTGCTTCCAAGCACAAGCTCTGACCTGCACTTGTGCACTCTGCCTTGTTGTGCGCTTTCTCCCTGCTTTGCACTTTCTATTTAGACAATAAAAGGACCGCAGGGAAAACAATGTTTCTTTATGCTACAAGTACAGCAGCCTCACATGTCAATATTTCTTTTCCCCCTGTGCACTCTGACTTCGTTTATTTTTTTAAACACTTTGGCTTCTTTTGAGGAGATTCGAGTTCCAGAGCAAACCAGTTTGCACAATGTGCTCAGCTTCATGTTGCATTGAACTGATCACATTTGTTATGTCTACCAGCTGATACAGTTTTCTGAAAATATTTAGCCTGTAATGTAACCCTCCCTGGTCTTCTGTTTTTATTACAAACATGCAATTAATCACCCTAATTGTTCCAATTACCTAGAGGCCCAAGTCATTATGATTTAAAAAAAAATAAATAAAGATAGTGATGGCATAGTGTGGCTGTAGGAATGAGGTGAACATTCAGCACAGCTCAGGAATCTTCCACTAGTTTCTTTCTGTCAGGGTAGATGTCCTGGAAGTGGCCTGATGCACATGTTAGGTGTCACATAATCCAGCCCGAGTAATCCCTGCCTTTCTGGTCATCATTGTGTGCTGCTGCCCAAAATGTTACTGCATTTGGCACGAACAAAAAGTGTGAAACAATAAATAACTGCATGGAAAAGAGTTGAGGAAATAAGAACACATTGGCTTAGAAGATGATGTTTAAGCAACGTTTGCATTGACAAGACCAACATCATTTAGAGGTCATATATATATATATATAATTATAATTCCTGAAAATAGCTGCAATCAAAATGAAACCAAAGGGCTGTTTCTGTTCTTTGTAAATTAAAACCAGTGCAGACTTTCTCCCTTTCAAATAATTCTCATGCTAGGAACTTGAGTCTATAATAAATTTCACTTGTTTGGCACATCCTGAGGCCCAGTTAAAAAATCCTTGGAAATGGTTCTAAAAGCAATGTCCAAACACAAACCTGTGAGCACTGATCCTGGCTGGTGTGCCAGGGAGAGCTCTGCACTTCCAGGACTTCTGAAAATTTCCACAATAACTCTGAGCAGCTCTGGGGAAAATAAAGCCAGCCCTAGTCTGAATTTCTTCTGTTAAGAAGGAAATGGTGTTTTAATGTTTCAGAAAATTGCAAACTACATGTTTTGATTTTGCTACTGAGAGACTATGGGAGGAGTCTGCAGTGTTCTCCAAGAAATATATATATTTTATGTATTTATATATATATATATAAATATAATGAGGATATAATTCTTAGCTCATATTAACATTACATCACTGTTTTATCTGTTCTAAATCTGGGTCAGTCCTGAATTACATTGCTGTGAATGCAGATGGAGCTTGCAGCACAGGTCTGAAATGCTGCTTTCTAATAGGATTAGTGAGTCATTTGTGTCCAGATGTGGATTTGTTTGGGGGAAGGGAGTGGGGGTGGGGTGAGGACATGGTGTCCTGACTTCAGGTCCCCCCAGCATCTGTGGGAATTTTCAGCACCTTGTTGCCCGTCCTTGCAACTCTTCCTGAAGCACGGGAAGCTGAAGAGAGGCAGGCAGTGTAAAGGTGTTTCCATGCTAGGAGGGGTTGAGCTGGGTAGGACTTGAGCCCTCAGAGATGTGGGAATGGATGAACAGAGATTTACAGAACCCTAATCACCAAGGAGCCAGTAAATGCAAAACAAACTCAGTTGCAAAAAGTCAGGAGACCCCAGGGTACATGCTGTTCATGTACAACAGAAGATGAAATTATTCAGTAGGAATTGGATAAGATAACAGGGAGAGGCCCACAAGAGCTACTGCACACCAATATCCAGGGCACGAGAACAGGGCACTGAATAGGAGTTTAATTGGTGTGACCCTGGACTTAATGGTGCTTCTCCCTGGAATAGTGGTTCCCTGAAAATCTTTCTGCTGGGCAGCTCTGGGGTGGCTATTAACCTCTGTAGCTTCAGTGTTTATAATGAAGTGGGCAGAAGTCAAAGGAACAAAAATCTTTGCTATATAGGTTTGTCTTTGCTTGTACTCTATGGGTATCACTTGCAGTCTGTCCTGGCTGTACACAGCTAGCCCATCATCTGACAGAAAAAGAAGAATTATATCATTAATATGGACATGTATATTTTATGGGGAAAATTAGTATGCCACCTTGTTAAATAAATATTTACTAAGGTCTGTAGCCTAGAAAATGCTGAGGGACAAAACAAATGCCAGTTAATTCTGTATTCTTTGGATCAGATTTCAGCTACAGTCAGTGCCAATTATAAAACTGAATGGAGTGACACAGAATATTAAGGAACATATGATTTGTCACACAGTGTCAATATTGCTGGCATTCTATATTTCTTGAGGTAGCACTTTTGAGCCAAGTCTTGTAAAGTGTCCCAAAATCTCATTTAGCATGTCAAAAAGTATATTAATTGTTAATTCTCTGAATGGTGCAGAAACAGCCATTGTGATTGACAGCTTTTGACAGTCATAGCTGGACTAACCTCTTAATGATGGGATTTTGCCTGGTACAAGTATGCAGTGTTTGAAGTCAGCCCTGCTAGAAAAGGCTGTTCACTGCAGTGACTGAAAAAGCATTTTCTTGGAGTACTGTGTGGGTATCTTCTATCACCTGCTGTATGCATCACTTAATCTTAAGAAAGTCAAAACAGAACAAATCACAACAAAGTGGGCAGAAATTCACATTTTCTGAGAACACATGCAAACTCACACTCTGCAATTATTATTTATTTGGTGGTTACTAGAATTGGAGTCTTACAGTCCTAAACACATCCTATTTATTTTATGCCACTTCTCTGTCCTGTGTCCCAGATAGCTGAGACATCTTTAGCATGAAGAGTTTGACACTGAGGTGGCTTCGTTACCTAAAGCTGGGCAGCTCTGCTGTGTTGTGAGAGTAAAGCACCTTTTTGTGCTCTTTTTGTGCTCTAATAATGCCTAAAGGCCAAAGTCAGCTCCACATCTCCAGTGATGCTCAGCAGTGGCAGGGGAAGGCAGGCAGGGGCTATATTCTGGGGACACAGCATGTTCCTCCAGGAGCTTTGGGAGGAATGGTGCTTGCTTTTCCAGAAAAGGTGAGATTTTGTATTTTTTATGTAATATTTTATTTTGAGACCTTGTGAGAAAGCATCAATTGGCACCAGTGAGCACCAGAGTGGCTTTGCTCATGCTGTCCTTTCTGTACTCTTGCACTCCTGACTCTTTCAATTCACCAGTGTTGGAGTGTGATTTCAAGAACTCCGAACATATTTATCCTGCACAAGCATAGTGAAATTGGATACCTTCTTTTTTTTAATTAAAAAGATGAAGTTGTTTTGGCTGCAGTAAAAGCTAAGAACAATGTTTTACAATGAGGGAGAGATGTATGACATGCAGGCCTTTTTGCAGTACACTGTTCTTACACAACTCATTAGAGGACCTAAAAGCCCTTTGTATTCTGGGCTAAGCCTGATTGCTATGTTTCTCCTATATAATATTTTATAAATTCCCATAAAAGAAAGAAACACTAGACTAAATTAATGTTTTGAAGTACTATGACTTTGACTGCAAACGAGGAATAGGACGATTATTGCCTAAAAGTTACAGTCTAAAATGTTATTTTACATGCTATCCTAAGTCAAGGCTTATTTTAAAAACAAGCTTTTGACAGCAAAAGTAAATTCACATGACTTTCTGCATAGGGCTGGATACATTTTGTGATGATGGTTTAAATTACCATCATCTTTTCAGCACCTCCCAATGCCATGAAAGGAAGCTTTCTTCACTGGTTTTCAGTGCAGAGTCTGGCATACTGAAATATCAGCCACATTTCCTAGGAAGATTTTCCTGCAAAGCAGATACCTGTAAGTGTTATCAATATTCCAAAGCTTTGGGCCTGAATTCTGTACTGGCTGAGCCAATTCTTCCACTGAAGCCAACATGGCTTTTTGCATAAAATAACTTTGTAAGCCACAGGATGAAATTGTCTAAATTACTACTTTGACTGCATTTTGTGCTTTCTACTTGTGCTCCATATAGAAAAGGCATTTACAAATTCAGACAAAAGAATAAACTTTATAACTTGGATCAACTTTTATTTCATTTTTGAAACTTTTTAACAACCTGCTAAATGACAGTTAGCAGGAGTCTTCTTTGACATATGCTCTTCGAAATCACAAATGAATGTGGGTCCTTGGCTTAAGGAATTTTTACTGAGTTTTCATTACTTTTTTAATTACTCTGTTACTTTTCTGTTTGGCTGAAAGGAAAAAGCTGGTTCTAGTCAAAACACTGTAATTAAATGTTCTGTAATGCAAACTCGTGCATAGTGGGAAGACCTGGCAAGTAGTGAGACACTTCACAGCTTAATGTTTACACTTGGCTGTCTGCTTGTGTAACAACTGTACCAGACACTGAACCAGCTCAGATATTGAATGTACTGAAGCTTCTTTGAGCTTCTGTCGTTTTTACATCGTTGTGCAGCCCAACCTTTATGCACATCCTGCTTAGGTGCCCAGCTCTCCATTTGGTATAGTAAAAACCCCACAAAACAGAAAACAAAACCCTTTTCAGATGATAAAAAGTGGAGTTAGTTGTGGGCTTTCTAGAGATTGTCCCTCTGGGATATTGAAGGCAAGACAATTGCATCACTCAGTGTTACCAGATACTGTGAAGAAATCTGGAAGCCTGAAAATGGAGATTTGCACTTCATCTGTGGCCAGGAATGGATCATCCATAAGACACTTGCATATCATTATCATAGATTATTATGTGTGTTATAGTAATGTGCACTGAAAGCAAATCTAAGACTCAGTTAAGCCACAGCCACAACACCACCATCCTTTTGCTCTAAAAAATTGTATTGGCAAAATGAACAAAGCCAGCAGAAGACTCAAGAAAGGAACTGGAAACAGACAGAAATCTGAGCAGGATGCTGAGAGCCAGGGCAGCTCTTTGCCATCCTATCACTTTGGGCTTTGTTCTGCATGTTCTGTGCTTTGTTCTGTGGAGTCTGCTTTGGGAAGGAGCTAAGGCTTCCTTAGGGTTGTTCATCAGGTTATTTTTAAAGCAAAACAGTTAATTTGCTCCTTGTGTCAACATGCACACAGTAACCTGTTGCCAGACTTGGTCAAAGAACTGATACTGCATTTCCCTATATTTTGGGTTTACCTCTTTGGCTTTTCCCTCGGTGAGGCTTCTCTGTCTGTTTTCCCACCTTTCCCCCTAAGCTTCTCACAGCATTGCAGCTTTGGGGCAGCTTGTGATTGTGTTCCTGCTTTTCCCTGGCTCCAAGCACCAATGCTGCATCCAAATTACTTATCCCAGGGAGAATTGGTGCCAGCAAAGAACCTACATTTTCTTTTTGGTTCTCAGATACCTCTCTTTTTCTTGCATCCCATTCAGTTCTCAGCCTGTTACAGCATTGTCATCACTTGGTGACTCTGCTGGAGCTGCTGATGTCTGTGCAGCCTTAAGCCTGGTTCATCCAGTTTATAAAACCAGTTTTGCAGCTGATTCATTTCATTTTAGAGGCCCAGAACTGCTGAGCATGGGGCAAATTGCCGTCAGCTGTGGGGAGGGGAGCATCAATGCCAGCCAGGATCTGGCTGCTCTCCCCTCCTGACACATCCAACAGCCCATGAGGAATCACTTCTGTTGAAATTTCTGATGAGGAAGAATACAAGCTGGCCAAGACCATAAGATTAAAATTCACCCTCTTACTTTCTTTCAAAGTACCATGATGTAATTGCTAAAAAATAAATGGTCAAGATTTTGGTTGTATTTCTTATAAGAAAGATTGTCTTTCCAGCAGCTCAATTTCCTCAGCACCAAGCTGGGCATTAGTTCAACACAAACATAGGAGAAGAGTGTCATATTCTAAAAAGCTGCCTGCAGAACCTGCCTTTTCTTTCCTGGAGCGTTATGGAATTGAGTGTATTTTGTGCACATTCTGAATAAACTTAAGAAAACTTGGCTTGTGTCTAACAAAACTTTAAAAGCCCCAATCCCTAGTCTTAGCTTAGAGTCCTCTGCTGCAGGCTGACTGGGAAGCAGGGATGGGTCATTCTGGATGGTTCCTGAGATGCCCATTTGCAGGAGTAGCTTTCTTGCTGCTACACTGGCTCTTGTACTTCCAGTCATGCACAGTATGGCTCAGTGTTAATTCTGTTACCTCCAGGTTTTGGACAATTCATATTCAGATCCTACCTTTCTGCTTGTTCTGGCTCCCTCCACTTGCTCCAATTTACTTTCCCATACCCACCTTCCTGCCCCATTGTGGCTGCTTTGAGCTTCCTCTTCCTGTGATGAGCAGCTCCTCACTGGGACAGCCCTGGCACATCCCACTCCTTCCAGCCCCTCCACGTCCTGCACTGTCCCTTCCTTTCCCAATCAATCAGCTCAGCAGCCTCTGTGGCTTTATCTCAGATCACATTTTCTTTTCTGAATTTGCCCACTGGGTTTTCAGGGAGGAGTTTCACTTTTCAGTTTTGGTGTTTAAAAGCTATGAACCTTCAGGGCCTGCAGAGTGTCAGTTAAAATAATAAAGGCACTAATTAATTGACAAGATGTTTTCACTCCAATTTAATCTGCCAGAATTTAACTCTGCCTGGAAGACATAACCTGTCTTCCCTTTCCTTTTGGTTTCTATACCTTCCAGTTCTAGCACTTGTAAGGCTTTAGTCTAGTGATTATTGCTGATGTCGTTTGAGAAGCAGCATGAAAACAGACACAAGTATCAAATGCATCCATCACCTTTTCAAGGTGTCTTTGTGTCTTTTGCTTTGTTTGAAGGAGCATGGTCTGACAGCAGCATTTCTACGCTGTCATATTGTATTTCTGACTGTTTCAAAGACTCTCCAGTGAGGAGAAACTTAGAGGAGTATCATAGCATTAAAATATCTTTAGCAATGTTGTTTATTTTCCCACAACTTCTCTGGGAACCTTCTTGCATCACTGTTTTTGCCTTAAATTAATATTAACTTGCTAGATCTAAAGCAATTGAATTTAGGATAATTTCTGACATACAGCTATTATTGTGTTTAAATGTTGTCTAATAATATATTCATTAAAGAAAGCTGTTAGCTAGACATTGTAAACACCCACATACCATTTTCTGGCTTCCTTCCACGTATATGTAATCCTTTTTTCCGCCATCTCTCTTGCATTACTTTTAATTGCCTCTTGCATTACTCCCAATGACAATCTTGTCTCTTCTCAGATGAGCGTTCCAAATTTGCTATTTTTGATATTTTGAATAGGGAATGACTTTACCTGTTATTTTTTAGTGGTTGTTTAGAGACATGATGAGGTAATCTGAAGCGATTCATTATGTTTAATGTCTATATTGATAATAATTGTATGTGGAAAAGCAATCTCTGCAGTGTAACTTATTTCTCACTAAAACCCCCACAAATCTGCTGCTGTAGAGGATACTTACTCATATTACAAGATTTTAACCTTCCAAAATGTCACCTCTACTTCAGGTAGGGGCCACATGAAGATGAAATACAATGAACATGTAATATATTGTATGGGATAAATAAAGGCTGTAGTGTACACCATAAATGTAATGTGGTTTTCATTAGCAAAATATCTAAAAGTGAATTGGAAAATAACATTTAACAAGTATTGCCCTGAAATTAATCATATTTTTAATTAAATAAACATAAGCAGGCAGTTGAAAATGAGAGCTGAAATCTTTAGTAATGAGCACCATAACTGGTAAAATACCACATCAGTGTTGGTAATTCATTAACAATACTGGGAGAAATCATATAAAAATGACAGTTTCTATTTCAGAAAGAAGTTGATGAAATGTTGGAAAATATGTGCTGCTGAGAGAGGAGGGATGTATCCCCCTGTGGCAGCATAGTGACTAGGAATGATTTTCAAAGACTCAGATTAAAAATGAATCCTGGCTTTAGGCTGTGCCTCAGGCTCTCTACCCAAATTCCTGTCCCTTATTTGCTTGTCCTGGTGTGCTGGGCCCTGGCTTTGGGACCGAGCCCTCCTCTGGCCCCTGGTCTGCTGTTCCTTGCCCCCAGGCAAGGCAGATGTCTCACCAAATGTATTCATTACAAGATCCAGTAGGGAAAAAAAGCCTTCCAAAATTAAAATGTGCTTTTCTGGTTGTAAATGAGTGTCCCAAGCGGGATGTCCAGGTATCCTTCACTCTGGCAGAGATGGGCTGTGAGGTTTTTCGGTTTTGTTCACTGTGACTGCCACAATGAACCTTAAAAGTGCAAATAACAAAACTCATGCTCCTACAAAAGGCATTTTTTTAGAGTCTATGAACAATTCAGAGAGCAACATTTGCTGCTGATGTACCACCACCTTAGGGGCAGAAAATGCCCAAAAGATGAAGCAATATTAGGACCACGTAGGTGGCTTCACAATGCAAGAGAAAGGAAAAAACAAATCCCCAAAACCCCAGAGGAAATGAGAAAATAAAGATGAAATAACAGTAGAAGCCATCTGACTGTGTACAGCATACAGAAATGCCAAAAAAACCAGGGAAAGGAACCGCAGTTCATAAATTTAAGTATCCGTTGCTTTTTAAAGAAGAGAAATTCCTAAGACTGAAGTACTCTAAAAGTGCATGAAAAAGTGAAAACTCATTTAGCTGACACTGAGCTGAGTGCCTTACGCCACCATCAGACTGGGAGCGGGATTTTGTGCCAGGAGCTCGTTCAGTGCCATGAACTGTTCAACCTGGGCCATCCTGGGCATCCTGGGCAGGGGAGGGATGTCACAGAGTCCTGCAAATCCCATGGCAGAGCTGTGGATGCAGATGCAGGACGGGGCAGAGGCACACTGACTCCCAATCTGCAAACTTTGGCAGCAAATCCCCAGAGCTGAGAATTGCTTTTGTCCCAGCACGTTGCCCTCGTTCTCCTGGGACAGGATCCCTAAAGGCTCTGCTGGGAGGCTTGGGGGAGCACTGGGCAATCTGCTAAGCTGCATTAGCTGTAAAATCCCATATATAGAGGAAAAGAGATTTAACTTTGTGTATGTTTCCTTTAGTTTAGCCAGTGCAGAGCAGCAGGCTGTCCTGATTACCCAGTGTTTCCCCTGACACAAACCAAATGACTTCCAGCTTGAGGAACTGTCTGTTGAGTCCCATGTTTATTATAAATCCAGGAGATGAAAAAAATTATTTCAGTTTCTATGTTTTTTACAGCATTTCCCACCAGAGAACACTAACACTTGTAAAACAATAAATGCTGTAGTATAACATAGCAAGACTGTAAAACGCTGAACAGTAGATAAAATTATTTACAAAAGACCATTATGGTTTCATTTGGAGAAATAATGCAGCATTTAATTTTATGATACTTGTGGTGGATGTAATTTTTAGATGCTACAAAAAGGAACATAAATACAAAAGTGCACATGTGCAGTAAGGTACATTCGCAATTTTAATTATTTCTCTTACTAAAAATAATTTGCCTCTGTGATTGATTTAATCTCTGCTCCACCAGTTTCTGAAAAGCACCTACTTTGCTAAGCAATTCCAGGGAAAAACATCAGCATCAGAACTTCAGTGTCCCACTTAGGTTGATTTTCAAACAAGATTTCACGGGAGCACCGGATATGCAGAGGATCAGAGGGAAAGTTGTGTTGTTTTGGTGCAGTGAATGGGTCAGGGACATTTCTCCACTTAGGCTAATTTGTTCCCTGATGAGGTTTTTTCCATTCTTGCTGTAATGCTGAATTCCAGGGAAAATGTTGAGTGCTGCTGTCACAGGATGGTGGTTGGAAGGGAAATGCTTGGTGCTGCCTCCTGTTACTCATTGTGCAGTCAAGCCTGAGCCAGCTAGCAGGATGGGAAAATGCATATTAGCATGAAGAAATCTAGTCCTGAAAGCAAAGCATTTGAATCCATCACCTACCTGTGCATTTCAGCCTCTTTTCTCCTTCTTGCTATAATAACAAAGGCCAGTGGCTGCAATGGCAGAGAGGTGGTAGCTGTGTTTCAAAGGATACTTCAACTCTGCCAGCTTTTCCTATTGATATTCCCTGCAAAATATTTTCTACCTCTGAAAAGCAAAAAATAGAGACCCAGCACAACAGGCTCTACCACTTAAAAAGTCCAGAGAGGTGGCCAGGCAGGTTTGCTGATTGCTCCTGGGGAACAGTTGTTTTCACCAATGTAATCCCTAAAAAAAAACTGAGACACTTTCAGCCGTACTAGAAAATAATTAATTTCCCAGCATAACACGTCTGGATTTGCCAGTTCTCTTTTGATTTTCATTGCATCATTAAGTAAACAGTGGTGCAATTTGCTTGGCCATGTTGCAGCTCTACCTGGGCCTGCAGCTGCTGGGGCAGTTTCCATGGGTCAGAGTGTGCTGGGAGCACGGGCAGGGCTGGAGCAGTCAGCTCCCACCAGGGATGTCAGTTCAGATACCTGGGCACTGCTGCAGACTGCTGGGGTAGGGACACAAAGCTCTCTTGGCTAGGCGATTTTTCTGGCTAAATTACACTGCAACTTCAGCCCAGAGCTGACTGGAATTCAGGTAGCTGCTTCATCACATGCAATCAGCCAGCTGAGCCTTTCCCTAAAATTTTGAATTGGGAGGGGAATAAAGTGACTCAATATGAGCTGCAGAACTTCCCTTTTTTTTTCTTTCCCCCAAAGCGAGCTCTACCCTTTTCTATAAACTTTGATTTTCTATAACCGCTAGAACCACTTTGGCAAAAAGTTCAACATTTGACAGTTTTTATTTAGATGTCGACATGTGGTTTTTATATTCCTAAGTTTAGAGAGATGGTGAATTCTGTCATTTTCAAATGTTTAACTTGTAACTGTTGGAATCTGCTGGGTGTTTAAAATGGATTTGAGAAAGGAAATAGGGTATTAGTTTTATTGGGAAAAAGAAAAAAATATTTTCAAAGTTCCTTTAAATGAATGTTTTTCTTACATAATATAGAAAAATGTATTTATATTGATTGTAGTGTTTGATACTGCATAATATAAATGCCAGTTGGGAAATATTGCTGTAGTGAAATATAATGTATTTATTGTATAATAAATGTTCCACAGAAATAGCGTATAATGTTTAGAAAAAATAAAATAGGATTAGAGGGAATGTATTGCATGGCTAAAGCTTTTACGTTGTGCTAATACTACTTCAAAAACCATTTTGTATTAAATAGACTGTTGCATTTGTATTTATCATAGACTGTGAACAAAGTGGGTATTTTTAAATGCAGACTTTATCATGGTCTGAAGAAGCTTTTAGCCAGCACCAAATTCGAATTCCCTCTCTCAGTTAATCATAGTCTTAATTAAACAAAGCCGAGCTGAATAGGGAGGCAGTGAGATAATTTTAGACCCTTAATCCATGGATATGAAATCCTTAATCCACGGATATAAAATAATTTTCCGAAATCGGTAGTGAGCACGTTAACATGTGTGACCTGCAGGGAAACTGAGGCAGGCGCGGACTGTGCTAAGGACCAGGCAGGGATGCTGCAGCTCCGGCCCCGGGTGAGCCCAGCACCGCTCGCAACCTGCCCCAGCCTGTGCTAGCAGGCGAGCAGCAGCCTTTGAACAACTTGTTTTAATTATGTGAGGAGCACGCTAGCTTTCCACAGTCGCCTTTTAATCTTTTTTATATTTCTGTTCACACTCTGTCACAGATCCGTGCTGCATTTAATTACGGCGGCTCGGCTCGTGTGCGGTGCTGAGCTCGGGACGGGACGTGGCTCTTCAATTGCCGACCCCCTTACCTTCTTTATCTCGGGCTCAGGCAAACACGGAATTCTTGGGGTTGCTGGTCACAGAAAATCCTAGCAGACCTATATTTCCAAGACAGATCTGTTGTTCAGAATAAACCAAAAGGATTTGCAGCCCGTCCATGCTTTGCCTTACAATTCCCGATGTCGGTGGCTGACCCAGCGTGCTCTGCAGGAGGGCACCGTGCCTTGGGCTGCACAACCTGCTTCCCTGTCACTGCTGCCTGCACTTCGTGCGGGGCATTGGCCTCTGCCTGGCTCATGTGTGAGGCCCATCATGCTCGTTTTCCCTAAGATGTAGGAGCCTCCATCACATCTCCCTGTCCCAGAGGAGCCCTGTGCACCTGGCTCCAGCCTGGGGACACCTTTCTGTGTTACTGGAGACATCATTATGGTGGCAGTGCACTCCATGGGTTTGGCTCTGTAAATAATTCTGGCATCAGCAGAGGGAGCCCAAGGACACGCAGTGTCAACTGCGGATTTCGGACCAATGCAGTTTTCTGGATGCTGAAGTGTTCCTGACATAAACTCTCTGCCTTTGAGTGTGGCAAGAACTTATTTTTAAGCCCCCAAAATGTGCAGCGGCTCCGTGGGGCCACCTGGATTGTGCTGGAAGGAGGAGGGCTTAGAGGGAGAGGTGTTGCTAATAGGAATGTCTTTGGGGAAAAGACTTTTTTCTAAAAATTATTCATAATCAGATCAGCACAGAAATCCAAGGTGTCCAACATGACCTCTGGTGCACCAGTTTGGTTGACCACAGACCTGCCCATAAGTCTGGGTAAGAAGCAGGATTGGATTTGGATAGAGGGAGGGGTTAAGCTAAACTGTGCAAAATGTTACTTTAGTTGGGATTTGCTGTGGGGTCTTTCCATTAGAAAAACACTAAAATGGAAATTATAAGGATTATTGGTATTCTTGTTCTAAACTTCATTTTATTACTTCTGACTGATCAGATTTCATTGCTCAGCCCTAACACCCATCTGGTTTCTGAGGAAAAAAAGTTTTTTGACAATCACTACGCTTTCTGGCACTGTTCAAAACCATCAAATTCACTTGGAAAATTTATTAAAATGTCACCTTTCTTCATCATTGGAATTCATGTTGATTTTCAAGTGCCTATTTTAACTGCAAAAGGAGCCCTGCAAGCCTGACCTTGAACAAGAGGTGGGCATTTTCAGAGGCAGCAGGGCCTGGGCAGGACGTTTTCATACGGTTATGCCAGAGCTGGAGCTCCCTCTTGTGAGAAAGAGAAATATCAGAAAAATCTGTGACTGTCAACTGTAAATGTGCAGTGAAGGTGGTTCAGCAGGGAACCAATTCCCAGTAGCCTTTCCTGTAAGTCTGCACACACCTCCATCCACTGGGACAAGAAAGCAGGGGATTTAAAGCTACCAACTCGCAAAACTGGGAAGTGGCACCATAATTTATGCTTAGCTGTGGTGTGTCAGCAGAGTTCTGATGCTTGATAAAAATACAGGAGCATTTTTCAGTGGAAATAATTCTTGTGTTCCACACCACTCAGTGACTTTTGTCTCTGGCAAAAAAAAAGGCCTAACTTTATGTCAGCTAATAAAAAGCAGAAAATAAAGGAATCTGTCAGAAGTGAGAAATACTGTTTGCATTTTTGTTTCTTGTGTCAGTGTCAGCTGTGATGAATTGGTGACTCTGCTGCCATCCTCAGCACAGAGCACCAGAGCTGAGTTCCCTCCTGTCTGTGCCAAGACCATCTCCCTTGGGAAAGGAGGGTTCCCAGACCTGCAGAGGGTGCTCAGGGTATAATGGGATACATTATCCAGGAGAATGATATTGGAGACCCTATAGATGTCTTTAGGTATATTTTAGCTTGGGAACTTTTATGGAAAATACTTGCTATTTCATGAGATCTGGTACACTTCAAAGAGAAAAATCTGTTTCAGAAGTATTTTTATGAGCCTTAGGATTAAGTTCTTTCTGGCGGGTGTGATTTAGTGGCAGCCAAAGGGGTGACAGTCAGCAGCAGCAGCGTGACTTCACTGGGGAGAGCTGTGGCAGGGCTTGGGCAGCCCATCCATCATGAGAGCCTGGGAATTGGGGGTCCTCCCTCCTTCCTGCTGGGGACACACCTTGCCCCATGCCCACTGCCAAGGAGGAGCTGCTCCTTACAGAGAGAAGAGAAGTGTTTAAAGAGTTCTGCAACGTTTGTTGGGTTATTTTGCTGTTGATAAATAACCAGGGCTCCTGGTTAGCCATTGGTCCAGCTGCTATGACTCCAACACCAAAGTTGAAGTATTTGGGTTGCTTCCCCCCACCCCATCCCCACCAGGACCTGTCACCTCTGTCCCTTTTTCATCAGGGAAAAGACAGCTCCTGCATCTTACACACTGTCCCCCAAAACCAGGGTGCACACAGGTGCACCTCCAGGGACTGAAACACTGGTTTTCTAGGATGTAGTTTATTAAATCAACCTCTTTTCCCTCTGTGTAGCAAGAGTTAATTGTGCTAGTATAAGAATATTATTCCACAGGATTAAATAAAAAAAAAATTATCGTTTTTCTTACAGCAGGGAACATGTCCAATAATTGATGTGGGAATATTAATGCAATATGTATGTTATCAATTTAGAAAAGCAGAAGACATATTTCCTTAAGCTTCTAATCATTTATACATATGACCTTCATTTATACAGCAGAAGGGCTCTTCCAGAGAGCTACAATTTGCTTCAGATGTTTAGCTTGGGTATTTTGCTTTACCTTCTAACTGCCAAGTTTGGGATTATTTAGCAGTAAAATTAGAAATGTGGATTTGAGTATGTACCAAAGTCCTGACAGGTGTTAATGGAACTCAAGTTGGATATTTTATTCTTTAAATAGTAAAATGTAAACCTGCATTTGTTTAGCTTTGCCTTCCTGCCAACTGTATCAGGTATCTTGTGTGACTAGAATCACTGTTTTCTGTACATGGTCTTCATGGCAGTTTCCAGTGCCTGTTCCCAGCTCAGCCTGTATTTATAATCCTAACAGATTTCAGCTCCACAGAGAATTCCTTAGGCAAATGTGTGATTCTCAACTCAAAGAGATAGGAAAGAAAACTCATAATGCAGCCCAGATCTGAAGAATATGCCTAAAGATGCAAATAGACACCTAAGAGGATTTCTCAAAAGGAAATAAAATCCTGGAGATGAAATTAAAGCAATTTAAGGCAGTTGTGTTAAAAACAAGCAAACAAACCAACCCAAACCACTTAGTCCTTTTTTTCATTTTTAGGCATTCGGACATCTTTAAAAATCTGTTCCTCAGCCCACTGCAATTCAGCAATGTCACTTAGGGAAAACTCTGGTTGAGAGGGATTTCTTTTGTCCCAGTGGTCTCCAGGTTTGCTCAGTTTGCTGTGTGAGGCATGCTCTGTTTCTGGGAGGAGCACTGGATGTTCAGGAAGGGATGTAGGATAGAGGCACAGCACAGGGTCAGCCTCCCTTAGCAATCCCTGAGGATGGGGAGTGTGTCCTGCTGCCCTTCTGAGATGAAGGGAACCTTGAAGTGTGGGAAGATGGGTCCAATCCTCCAATAAAGCAGTGTAGTGAGCTCCCTTCCTAGCCCAGTCCCAGGCCAGTGTCTCCACAGGCCGTGTCTCTGCACTGTCCCTGTGCCCAGCAGCTCATTTTGGTCCAGTGTCTGCCATGCAGGCACACTCGGAGAGCTGCAGGCTCTCAGAAAGGAGGGAGAAACTGAAATCAAGAAGGCCTAAACTTTTAAGAGTTTTGAAAATTAACATCATGCTTTTCTTGGTGTCCTTGATGAATTGAAAAGAACTTCTGTATAACACAGGGCCAGAAAGGCACTTTTAAAGTTGAGTTACTTGGTTTTGAATGAATTTACTGGCACTGACGAGAAAACCTGTATTTGCACAGAAGAATTATTTTATTTTCTTATGGCTCTACTACCACTACAAAAATCGTTTTGCCAAAGGAATGGATACATTTCATCTCAGTAGGAATGCAGCAGAAAGTCTTAGTCTTATAAGGCCTTTAGCTAGATTGGGACTTTGTACAATTTCAATGGTTTAAAGAAAAATTCTGTCATGGTTGAGCGGTTTTCAGCCCACGGAGCCGAGACAGGCAGCCTTGCAAGGCTGTGACGATCTATGGCTACAGCCCTCCTTTGGCTGACTCTGGGCCATGGACTCCCAAATCACCTCAGGGAGTTTGCAGTTTGCTTTGAAATTGAAGCAGAGAGGAGCTTTTAGTGTAACTCTGCAGATCTCAGAAGGGCTTATCTCAGGAGGGAATATTCCAATGGCTTTGTGCTCAGTGAATTAAATTATATAGGCTGGCTATTTTTTCATCTTCTGTTGCACTGACCTAATTTAATACAAATACATTACTGGAGAGCTGAACTAAAATCGTGTAGGTCTTAATAAGATCATAACAAAACCCATTGAAATCTTTTTCTCTTATGCAATTTAAATTCAATTTACAGTCACTGTTTATTTTCACATACTTGGTTGTTGTTTTAAGCACTGGGGTTTTTTTGCACTGCTTGCGTAACTTAGAGCTATTGCAGTATCAAACCGGTGCTCTTAATGTGCTCTGGAATTTGGCCTTTTGGACTTTTACCATTTAGAAAATGTATCCAGCTGAAAGGACAGTCTCAGAAACCGGGGAGCCTTTCCACAAGCAGCAGCTGCTCCTGCTGTTGGGTGTGCACGTAAGAACAGAAAATGATCTGAAATGTTCTCAGTGCCTGCATCCCTTCCCTGGGAGCACGTCCGAGCCCTGAGCAGGCTGCAGCCATTCCTGCTGCACACCTGAGCCTTGGGGCTTGAACACTCCTCTGCCCTGTTGCCACATCAGAATGAGGGCATTACAAGCGTGGTATTTTGTCACTAAATGCTACACGTTGGACTCGATGATCATGGAGGTGTTTTCCAGCCTGAACAATGCTGGGATTCTGTGAGCACATCTCATCAGCTCACCTGCAAAGGCCCCTCTGGAGCACGGCAGGACCGTCACTGCTGTAGCCTGTGAGGTGCTGCAGCAGGATGGGAACAGAACAAGCATTTTGGTTTTCTATACAATGAAAAGCCTGAGCTTGATTATATTAAAAGCTTTGAAGTCCTGCTGAATGTTTGGCTTCCAGCCCAGCTGGTGGAGAGTGCAGAGAAGCGCCTTTGCTGTTTCAGTGTCAACTTGAAATTAATTTTCTCTTTCCCAGCTTGATCAGCCACTGAAGGTCATCTTATTTCAGTTGCTCCTAAAGTGTCCTGCATACACAGAGTACATACACAGGGGTAAATGGGGTTTGTATTCACCGGGGAAATTATTTGTAGCTATTTTTCAAGTAGTGTAATTTATTAGTTGAATTCTGTTGCTTAGATTGAAAAAGTATCTGACAGTCAACTGGAACCAGCAGTTCCATTTTAATTCCTCAGGGTAATAACTTTCTACTATTATATATAAAGCCTTACCCCAGTTATTTATACATATTAGTTGTTGGGGTTTTTACAGCACCACAATGAGAAACTTGCCAAGCAATAAATTCCATTGAAAGGTTTCTTTGTGTCTTTAGGAAAAGCTTACATGAGATACTTCCCTACTTACATGTAATAAAAGGAAATAATAAGGTACACAGCACACGAGTAACCATTAACTTGTGCTATTGTGTATTTTACTGGCTTTATTATGGATAACTTTCCAAACCATACAGACTCAAACAAGTGCTTTTGCATTTCTCTGAATCTATCCTTTTAATTTACAGAAAACCTGATTCACACAGATTGTGGAATTAAATCATCACCCCAGCTGCTATGCTTTAAGTTTCCCAAACCTTTGTGAATCATTGTGTGGTTTTGAACAGCCTGGTTGTTGTGACATAAGAATTTTTGTAATTGATCAAATATGTTTAGGATTGGTTGGTTTGTATTTTTAACAAAAAAAAAAAATGCTGTTTTTAGAAGAATTTATTTAATTTTTAGGAAATTGAATTAATCTTGTTTTTAAGTCACGATTTCCTTTCTGTGTTTCCAACTAATTGCAGCACAGGAATTATTTTGATTTTTGTCTCAGACATTACAGTTTTGTTGGGCTTTGGATATTTTTCTAAGTCTTCTGTCAGAAGCCCTAGTTCTTCCTGCTTGGCAGTTGTTAAGCTACCTGCCTCCTTGTTTAATGTTCTGGGAGAGAGTTCTGCCCACTTAATGTCTGAGACAAAAAAAACCCAACTCTGAGGCATCAGAATAAATAAACAGGACAGAAAGCCAAACGTGGCCGTGATCAGAAGGAAAGCCACATGTGTAGGCTTAGAGCACAATTTGGAGCCTTTCTGCATTTCAGTTCTAGGAGAGGAATGATGAGTCAGTGCTGCCAGGGCTGCCTGGCCACAATTAATGGGTTTGCAGCTGGCACTGGGTGTTCTCGAGAGCCAGAGAGCTTGAGGAAGCCTTGCTAAAACGGGGGGGTCGGGTCACGTAACCCCACGAACCTTGTTCTGCAGTGACTAAAACTTCCTGAATGTCTAAGTTTCATTCAAATTTCTTGAGGACAGAAAGCTAAATTGGATACAGAGACCCCTTCAAATGCACTAACAAGGTGCAACCAGGCCCTGGAGAAACAAGTGCACCATGCAGGCTCTGGTTACCCTGTGTTTGCAGAGGCTGCAGGGGCTGGGGAAGGGCACAGGGGCACCAGGGATCCTGATGCTCCCACAGCAGCAAAGCTGTGGGGTCCTGGAACTGGGACACAGGTGCCCTGGGGGACTCGAGCTGTGTCCCACACTTCTGGGGAGAGAAGAGATGAAAAAAGGAAAGTACCATCCTCATCCCCAGACTGGGTTCAACCCAGTTTAGGCTTTTCAGTGGTGCCCTGTGCCAGCCTGCTTAAGTCCAAGAGAACAGACATGGATTGATGCAGGGTCTGGACAGCCCTTCTAAAGCCCTACTTGCAGTGGCTTGGAAATGAGAACTCTTTTTCCCCCTTCCAGTTAGTTTTTCCTTACTGTTCTCCCAGAGCCATGGGACAGGACATGGTTTCAGGGGCTCAGCTCTAACAGGCCAGCTTGGCACACACTGGGGGCACCTGGCCCCGTGCAGGATGTGTCTCTCCCAGGAATCATCACTACGCTGGAAGTGCAGCCCAATGGGGCCAGAGCCACAGTGACAGGGAACCAAACTACTGCAGGGGACCCCTGTTCCACTGAAGTCCTTTGGTTTTGTTCACATACACGTGGGCTGTTTTAATGTCACAGTGACTGAGATGTCACTGCTTTGTTAAAATCCCTCTCAGGCATGTTAGGAGTGCAGTGGTGTTAAGAAATGACAGTACACTTGTGTCCAGTTTTTAATGCTTTCTTGTAAAATTGAAAATACAAAACCAGCTGAGCAAATGTAGATCTTTATATACATGAGGTCTCTGATTAAAAAAAATCCTTTTAGTTTAAAAAAAAAAAAAAAGAAAAAAGGGAAGACCGAACCAACAAGTTAAATGAAAACTGATTAAAGGGAACAACATTCTCAAATTGAAGCATACTTTCCAAGAAGGAAAACATCTTCTTTACAAGTTTATTATATAACTTACATTTACACTTTACTGAGAGAACTTACAAAACAAGCTGCTTGAAATACTCCTCATTCCCTTAAAGCATGAATTTCAAAGTGCCACAGCAAAGGAACAGGTTCCAATATTACCTTATACAGACTATTCATGTATAAAATGGTTTGGTAAATGTGAGGTGTTCATTTAAATGAGCACATATAGGGATACAGACTAAATAAAAGCACTTGAACAACATCTTTGTTATTACATACGCAGTTATAGGTATAATAAAGGAAACAAGGCCAGCACTGCTCTTAGGTATCTGTGTAGATGGAAGGAATGTGATTCAAGCAGTGATCAAAGGCACTGTTCTGGAAGAATCCATTTTCATCCGTTCCACTGGAGACCATGTCCTCGGATACACACTGGGCTTCAGAGATCCCCTCATAGCCTGCAAGAGCATGGACACGAGTTAGTGCCACAGTGCACGAGAGGAGGAAGCTCAGCTTGGGCCTGGGATCACCCAGCACAGCACAGCACAGAACAGCACAGCACAGCACAGCACAGAACAGCACAGAACAGCACAGAACAGCACAGAACAGCACAGCACAGCACAGAACAGCACAGCACAGCACAACACAGCGTTAATGGAAAGACAGCAGTGTTCAGCATCAAAGCCTTCCCCAGGACATGCACAAATTTCAGTGGGTGTTTGTGTCATCATGGCTGGTGCTCTCACTCGTTTCTGTGCAAAGCTGTGCACTTGCAAGTGAAGTGCAAGTATCAGAGCATGGCTCTCTTGGGACTCAGTCATTATCTGAATAGGACATCAAAACAATGAGTGGGCAACTGTCCTACTAAATGTGCACTAGAAGTGATGCAGTCCTCTTGGTCTGTGTTTTTCCTTTAATAGCACTTCAGAAAAATATTCCATGTGTCTCCCAGCTGCTCTTAAAATCCAGAAGAAATCTGGATCCTACATTTACCAGCTCTCCACATAGTGCAGGTCTGAGGAAGCATGGCTGGGGCAGGTCAGGCTCACAGAACATATGGAAAGAGCTTGAACCTCAGCCCACCAAAGCCCACCAGGCCATGCTGGCTGCTGCTTGCCAGGCTACCAGAAAGCCACGGCAGTAGAGAAGAATTTCCCTGTCCTTCTTTCATAATGCCAAACTTCCACAGCTATTACAAACCTCCTGAGCTGCACATCCCTGTGGAAAGGAGCAGGTTTGCCATTCTGCCAGATGCTACAGCAGCTGGAGTGCCAGGGGGTCTAAAGTTTATTGCCTACCCCAAAGGACATGAAAATTCCCTATTATGACCCACTGTAGTCTGCTTTTGTAACTGGCCAGTCAAGACCCACATGCACATGTTCATTTTACTGCAGTCCAGCTCCTCCTTACTTCCCCTCTGCTGTGTTCACCCCCTCAGCATCATCCTTTATACACATTCTGGTTTCCTTCACCACCTAATTGGGGTTGGGTCTTCAGAAAAGCATCTGTGTGAACTTCAGCACAATGTTCTGACCCTTGGACTGAGCCCCCAGGGACCCCAGAGCCTACCTACCATAACTGGAATGAAAAGCACAGCAGCAGCTGAGGGAGCACATGGAACAAGATGCAGTTTAGCAAATGCCTGTGCTGACACAGAAAGTCAAGCCCTCACACAGACTGGGGACTCCACTGGGGATGGCTGATCCTCGTGCTTGAAGCACCAGACCATTGGGAAATGACTCTTTTTCTGTGCCTTGGTGGAAAATTAGGTGATTCCTTCTCTTTGGCCTTCCTCTTGTCTTTTCCACACCTCTGCAAGCAGGTGTGCCTGGGTGGGGCTGAGCCAAACGCTGCCCAGGCTCCACAGGGGCCTTGGGGCTAAGTGGCACCACAGCAGCAGCCAGGGATGGATCCTGCATCCTACACAGCCACTCCTGGCTGCAGGAAAACCTGTCCACTTCACTGTGGCTATTTTACTCTTAGGTCTTTCTTATTTTTTGAGATCAAATTCTCTACTTACTTACATTTCTGCATTTTCCTATGACTTATTAATTGACTCTTGGTTTACAGGTCAGATTCTGCTGTCTGCAGAAATCTGGCACACAGTGAATGTCCAGAGGTTCTGGAGGACGACCTCAGCATGTTTATCTATGTTGGGCCAAGTGGAGTGACCATATTTTGATAAGTTTTGCAAGTGTTTATGTTATGCTAATTTCTATTTGATGAGCCTGTATACAGGGTGGATACAGAACCACAGATGGATAAAACCCAAGATAAGCATACACCCCAGAAATCATTATTAGATTCCAGATAGAGTAAACTATCCAAAGTCCTGAACAGAAAATAAAAATTTATTGACTGTTAATGTGATTCATGGAACAGCTGTTTGCCAGTCACATTTGGCATTCCTGCGAGATGAGATCTCATTTAATATTAATGGTGCTATAAAAGCCTGAAAAAAATTAATGCATAGCCTTGATGAATCTTGCAAACCTGAATGGTTCTATTTTACACACTAAAAGATGAGATGAGATTTATATATTTCATACATGTTTATATTTCAGCCTTTTAAGTATTTGCATGCCTCAATAACCACTCTAAAAACAAAAATACTAAACAGAAACATTTCATGATAGTTTAGGCCCAGACAGAAAAATCAACTGTTGTTGAAGTTGGTGTCTTGCCACAGTATTATTCTTTACTGCTACAATTTCTTTTGGAAAGTTTATTTAGTCTGTTCTTTAAATATTGCAGGCTGTCAATCTAAGCTTGAAATTTGATGTTAACATGAAAAAACCCTATGTTTTAGTAATATCAAACTTATGAGTAACACTAAAGAATTCAAAGTTGAAGTTGAAACTTCTTCTTAAATGTTTCCCTTGTGTTGGTTACTGATGCATGCACTTCCCAGAATGGAACAGCAGACAAATGCGTGCACACTTGCTCTGAACAGAGTCTCCTTTAATACAAAACAAACAGGAAAGTCAACTCTAATTTTGTGGTCTGAGTCAGGCCCCAATTCAAAAAGCACTTAAACATATGTTTTCAGTATCGTTCTTAACCGAGGTGCCCTCCTGAGTGCAGACATGAAGAGAAATTTCTTGGAGATATGTAAGTAAAGACTGCAGCAAATGCTAGTGTTTTATGGCTCTGACAATACTCATGTTTTGTTTGATTTCAGCAAGTCTGTCAATTCTTCATTTTAAAGGTAGAAAAGAAAAAAAATACTAAAATACTGCAGTACTATAGTAATGTAGCCATTATAATTTTGACCTGATTATAAAAGCCTGCCTGAGCACACCTGAGATGTGCAATGAACAGACCACACAAAAAATGTAGGCAGCGCCTTGTCAGCTCTCCTGACCGTGAGTGCTGCTTATGGCATCCAGAAGAACAGAAGAGAATTTGTCTAGCAGTCAAATACAGCAGGATTAAAAAAAAAAAAAATGCTTTCCTTCTGGGGTTTTTATAGATGAAAATGAATTTCAGGGCTTTTTTTTATACAAACATGTTTTGTCATAACATTGAATATAAAATAATATTGAATATAAAATGTATTCTTTGCCCCTCCTGCTACAAATATCATATGGATAATTCCTTATAGGTGGAATAAATTACCTGCTGAAGCTAAAGGTGCATTGAGTATGTGATAGCCATTCTGCCTCAGAGGGTTGAAGCAATGGGATTCCCCTGTGAGCACATCACTGCTGACAGACTGGTCCATTGTTCTGTAGCAATCTCCGTAGTGGAAACAGTTTTGTATGGAGTGAAAGCTGCCTTGGTAACCTGAAAGCAGATATTGCACACAATTCAATCCTTCTGCAATGGTACTACCTCCACTTCTGTCACAGCATTTCATTGCTGTTGGCGGGGTTAGTTCCTCGGTTTTATCTCTGGAAAAATTATCTATAAAGTACAGTTACAGAAGAGTTGCATCAGACTTGGTCCCACAAGGTGCTGTGGACTGTGATCCCCATCAAGCAAAAATCTCAAGGATGGGCTTCATTTCAAGCAATAGATCAACTGAACACATTCAACAGCACACTTGGTTCCAAGCTAAGCAGTGAACCCTCCACTGGATCAGGTCCAGGATGCTCAGCTCCTAAGGGAATCTGAAACGAATCCCTCTTAATTTAAATACAATAATACAGTATTTAAATAAATAGCACTGTTTTGTTTTCAGTTAAGTCTTTTCTCATCCAGTGTGTGCACTGCTGGAGACAGTGCTGTTTATCCGAAACACCTTCACAGGTTCCCCAAACTTCTTTCCCTGCTCTTGATTCAAACGAACCCCTTTCACTGGACACAGGGGGCCACAGGTAAAATTGACCTAGAACTGCAGGACTGACTCCAGATTGTTGTCACGTGAAGACTGAGTTCAACCAGAGGCTCTTCTGCTCCTGGAAAGTGCTAAGATAGATCTGCATGGTCTCTTCTTGCCTCAGTCATTCTGCTTTTGGGACGTGTTTGACTTTTGTCCTCCACATACCCAACATTAGATCCTCTTGTTTTCTCCCAAGGCCTGTATTATCAGTACCCAGCAGTTTGGGTTTTGCCACCAGAAGTTGTACGTATGAATGAGTTGTAGAAATGAGTTGTAGACAACAAAAGAAGATACTTAACAGCAAAGGACAAATGAATTGCCGAGGATGGAATTTTGCAATTTATGAGTTGTTCCAACATCCCAAAAAATTGTAATTTGTTCCCGTAAGGATGATCTCAAAGTATGTCACAATATTTAAACCAACCATGGCCTGACTTAATTATCTTCCTTCCTCCTGCCTCTTCCTTATTCCAGGTGCATTGGACATTACTATCAGCTATCCCTTTTCCTACCTTCTCTGAAATGATTCTCCTTCCCTTAAATGCAACTAAAGTCAACCAAATTAGCTTAAAGTCTAGCAGAATGTGCTTCAGGATTTTTCTCTAATTGCCAGAAAAAATATGGAGCTGTTGTCTTTCTTCCCTCAGTCTTACTGAGACTGAAACATTTCCTCAGGAACTCCTGCAGAAGGCTCAGGGCAGTTCAGTGAATCCCAGTCCCAGCCACGTTTCCCTGTTTCCAGCTGACAGCTCAGCCCCACTCTCAGCAGAGACCTGCCCTGCTGGGCTGCCTGTGCAGATCTTCAGTCTGTTTGTTCAGAAATTAAATCCCTGTGCCTGTCCCCAGAGCACCTGGGGCTCTATGGGGGGAATGTGTCCTGTACAATTCCTGCAGTGTGCAAGCTCTCTCCTGTTCAGTAAGATCTCCCACATTTCCCACTGTTTTCCCTCTACTACCAAAGTCTGACCAAGCAGACAGTACCAGGCAAAGCTCACGGTCTGGGCACTTTGTATTTCTTAAGGTGGTAATAAATAAGGCCAAGTGAGGCAATTCTTGAGTAGAAATGAAATAAACTCATTGAGTGGTGAAAGATTTGCTCTGAAGCTTCCCAGTTTAGTATGTGCTTTGGCAGAATCTGCAAGGATTAGATGCTTAATTTTTTGAGAACGTATGATCCACTACAAAATACCTGAATTGTTGATGTCCATGATCAGTGAAGTCCTAAAGGATGGCTCTTAAAGACACTACACACTCTGTACCAAGGCTGCTCGTATTTGCTGCTATGGAGAAGGAAGCCCAAAAATTTGGAAAGCTGAGCATTAAATGATGCATGTCTTTCCTTGGAATAAACAGCCAGCCACCTCTATTTACTGCCTGGAGAGCCTGGCTCAAAGAACCAAGGAGCTCTTAAGAGAGGTAGCACAGCCCTCTTTTGATGTGGTTTTAGGTACAGTGTGTTATTGATTGGCTTTGATAATTATCCTGACTTTCTGTTTACAAAACACAAACTCCTTGCTGTAAGCCTTCTAAAAATACATCCTTTTGAGATGTGCAATGAAAAAAAGAGACACTTCGCTTCAAAGAAGGCACAACTGGTTGCAGAGAGCACTTAGATGCATTGCTAAAGAAAGAAAAAATGAACCTTTTCCAGAATGTCTGCTACAGACATCACTCCTAAAGAAGGCATGATGTGTATTTTCTCTCTCCCTGTAACTGCTGTCCTTCCCTTGTGCTCCCAGGTTTGCCTTTGTTACATCAATTAAAAATCTTCATGATCTACAGAGCTGGCACAGTGGCTTAGAAAAGCAGAGAGCAGCCAAGCACGACAGAACTGGATTGAAACTAGTCGGATCCAGGGTTTTCCCAAGACCTGTGGGGAAAGGTTATTTTGAAGTGTTTTATGTTACACTGTCTGGAAATACCTGAAGCAGAGAATTGCCTCAGAATCAGAGTCTGGAAAAGAACTGCCATAAGCAATGAAATTCTCTTTTGGATTGCAGTGTTTATCCCTCAGCACCACTGTGAGATAATCTGAGAAGGCAGAGGAAAAAATGTTCCTGGAACCACCCAGTGAAGAGAGGAGTGTAGGAAAATCCTGGTGCTACTGCCCTGCTGAGTTCACCAGGACCTGATTTCTGCCAGGTGCTATACAGAGAAATGCACCTTCCCTGTTCCAATGTGCCTGCAAGGTGGGATAAATGCAAGTGTGAACTGAAGAAAAAACATGGAGTGAGGATGGGAAAGGGTACAGCAGGAACACAAGTCAGGTAGAACAAAACATGACACTAAAAATGGGATTTCTGACCCTTTGGGTTCATTGCATTTAGTTGTGGTTCCTTCAGATTTCTTTAAATGCTTCACTGGGAAAATATGGGGAATTAAAATATGATTAAAATCCCATGACCAAGCATTCAGTTAACCACATATGGTTGATTAGAATAAATTAAATAGGGAGCATTTGTTACAAATTCTTTAAAAAGACTCCCTTCAGTGGTTAAAATACAAAGTAAGCAAGAAGGCTGGTCCAGTGCAGACATCCATGCTCCTTCTAGAGTGCAAATCTGTAGTACCAACTTGGCAATAAGTGTTACACCAATATTTTTTTTGCCACATGGATTTCAGGTTTTCCTTCAGTTTTGATTTAAATCAAGAATTTTCTGAGGTTATTTTCAAGTGAAGAATTTACTAAATGCCCTGTCAGTTTAAATGACCACTGTTAAATGTTTTAGGTATAGTAGATGTAGAAATATAGCAGTTCATAAAGGAATAAACTGAGTTCCAAGCATAACATTTAGTTAAAATTTTGCTTTGAAATAATTTGTGGCAGAAAAGCTGCACTTAGCCACTTCACACAGTGCACTGGCTGCCTCTGCTTCTCTAAGGCACAGCCTAGAAAACTTCAAGCAGCTTTAAAATGAATGATGTAATGAGCAAATAATTGGAATACGGCTATTAAATGCCATCTTGTTATGTCATGTCATTTACATGTATTTGCAAATAAATCTCAGCTTTTCAAATTCCATAAAATTTCTGACAAGAAATCATGTCAGGTATAAATAACTACAGGATTCCATTGCCTGCCAAATTCTTTTGGCATGTAATGATTTCCATGTGATTTTACTACAGCTAGGTTAAAACATATAAATAATGTCAGCTTGTTCTTTCATTATCAATATTTCTGCTACCAGCCTGACGAAGCTGCCATCTCCTAAAAATTCCACATCCACGCTGTTTATGTGCTGCTGTACAGATGCCTGGTTCTACACTAGGTTTATGTGGTGTACCTTTCTCTGGCAAAAATTCAAAACTCCCAAATTATTACAGATTCCATTAGAAAAATGTGCTATTAATGAACTGAGAGGCCAAAAAAAATAAAAAGTGGAGCAAGTACAGCTAAGTACAGGTTACAGATAATTGGTTTCAAAGGCTGCTAATCAAAACTGATTTTGGAATGACCATTTCCATAATTAATTTATAATAATACTTCAACATTTGGCCAAAGTGGAAAATTATTGCTTTTTCAAAACCACATGACATAACACTTAGAAAGCAACAATTCATTCAAAAGGAAATGTGGTTTTCTTAAGGAATAAAGTCAATTTATTTAAGTGGTTCAAAACTTGTTCTGTCTATGCATTTGTTTCTGCCGTAGTAATGAGCTGCTAAACTTTCCTCTTGTGGCTTGTAGTTATTTAGCTCATTATAGCAACATAATCATATATCATTATATGCTATCATAAATCTGCCACTTCTCCCTTACAGAGTTAATCTTTTTAAATTGAATAATCTGTTGAGCATCAGGTTGAGTTAGTTTTTCCTTCAGCACAAATCATTAAATATAATACATTTTAACTTTCCAGACTAAGCCTGTCCAACCAAAGAGCAAAAACACTGCTCAGAGAACGAGGGGCAGAGGGAACTGTTGGGAACCCCAACCCCATCCCAGCTGGGAGCTGCTCATGGGTTTGTGCTCAGGCTCTTGCAAGCAGACAGATGTCCTGCACACTTCTTTATTGGGAATATTTACCACAATTTAGCAGCTCACCATCTGGATTTCGTAACAGATTTCTGAAATATGCAAGCTCCTGTTACTGGAAGAATCTGTGATAGTAGTATCTCTTGCTAATTTGTGCCTCAAAAATTTCAGCAACATTAATTATTTCCCACATCAGAACTCCAGAATAGGTATTTAAGCTTGCAATTAAAAAGGCTGAGTAATTCAGAACAAGAAATATTTTAAATTAAGCTGTGGGACAGCTGCTTACTGCTCCCATTCCTGTCCTCGAATCCCACAGGCACTCTACAGTTGTACAGAGTGCATTTACATGTTACTGTATAACGTAAAACACGCTGAACTTCCAAATAATAAATGAAAAAATGTTTGTTTTCTTTGTCTAATTCCATGTCTTGCACATCACTATGAGTGGGCTGAGCAGGACACTGCCAAGGTGTGCCTCAGCCCATGTATTTTGGGACTGGATGGCCCTTGCAGGGTCACTCTCCAGGCTGGATAACCAGTCAGGGGAGGTGGATGGCCAGCAGCCTTCTACTGAAGGACCTGAATAAAAGCAATAAATCTGCTGTTGGGACAGCTTTCCCCATTATAATGACATATCACAGCATGGACCTGCCTGAAAATCTCCACCTGTATGTACATCAATCCAGTTTAAAAACTGGAGTTCCCATAGAAATGCTGACAGTATAAGCCAAATATGAAAAACCAAAATAAATTCTTTCTCTTGAGCTAGAAATTAGAAAAGTTGCAAAAGACAAGAAGAGGGAAGAGTTACCTTGAGATCCCTGCTGTACAGACTGGTTGGGAAATGGGGCGTATGGTGTATTTGGTATCCCAGAAAACTGCTGCCCATTGGGTGACTGGCTGTGGGATGATGGAGAACCATGCTTCTGCAAGAGGGAAGGTGGAACTAAAGCTTTCAGGGGGCTGACAAGTGGAGAGATTATGTTGGGAGCAAGCCTAGAAAAGAAAATACAGAAAAACTTCACATATCACATCATAATATGGTAAAATTAAATACCTGAATGAACTACTTCCATAATGGCCAAACTAGAGAGAAATTTGTTTTGCAGGTACAAATTATATTGAAAAAAAGGATAACAATGCAGTGCTACTTTCAGATATTTGCTAGGAGGCAAGAGAGTTAGACAAGGAATTCTGTTCCTTTACACTGACTTCCTGGACTCACCATAACAACAGCATCAAAATGACACCACTCCTCAGTGAGCAACTTAAACACAGCTCAGTTTGATTTGGAATTCTGTGAGCTGAGATACATGTCCAGAAACAGAAGTGGAAAATGTAGCTAGAATGAGTAAATGCAAGTAAATTGTGCCTACACAGCTTAATGGGGTAAAGCTGTAACGGGGTCAGGCTGCAGCCAGGACAAAGAAAAGCCTTGGTTTCACTCTGCAGATGAGCAAGGAGTGGATCTCGTGCAGCTGTGACAAGGAAGGGGCTCGGTGCTCCACAGCCCATGGTGTCCTGTCAGACAGCACAGACAGCGTGGGGAGCTCTCAATACCCTCTCTGCTGCTCTGGAGCTTTTGCTAAGCTTAAGAAGGGCCTCTTTGAGCAGCAAAATCCACCTCACTGTCTGAGAGCCACCCTGTGGAAACTTCCCAGCTACAGAACTCAAAGAAGAAAAATAAAACAACCTCTGCAGGTTGTAATAGATGTCACCGAGCTGGAAAAAAATACTGAGCACAAACCGTTGGAGGCAGACAAAAATTAACGAAATAAAAATTTCAGTCTCTCACGGGTGTCTTCCTCTCCCCCTGCCCATACTGCTCAAACACCATAAACCATCATTTCACACTGCAGCTTCTTGGAGCAGTTGGACCGACCTTGGGAGAGAGGCTGAACACTACACGGGACTGTGCACGGGGTAAACAGAGGGGAGCTGTGAATAAATGGTGACAACAGCTTAACCAAATTTAACATGAGAGGCACAGGAACGCTGCCAAAAGCTGTCACAGTGACACTTTAAATATTAGAAGGGGTTTAAATCAGCCAATCCAAGCCCATCCTATGCTCAAATAAGTCATCTCCCAAAACAAAGAAGCAAAGACTGGATCTCCCCAAACTAAACTGAGGAATTAAACTAGTGTTGTTAAATGGGGTGAAGGCAAGGATATTTTCAAGTCAACTAGAACTGGAAAACAATTTTGTTTTGTGAGAAATATAACCCCTCCAGTAAGTGCTGATCAATAATACTGTTGAATTCAAGGAACCAACACGTAAGGAGAAAAATATGCTATTTGTTCTAGTTTGGAAAAGGCCTGGGGCTGCAGAGTTGCCAAAAAGGGACCGGGGTGTGCCGGGGCCACCTGTGCTCCGCTCAGCTCAGGGACCGAACGCTCTCTGGAGCCCGCGCTGCTGAGGAGCAGAGGCAGGAAAAACACCGAGTTTATTTGTGCAGCAGCAGCAGCAGCCGAACGGCAGGGGCGGCTCCCCTGGGGCCGCAGCTTCTCCTCAAAGGGCTCAGGGGCCGCGCCTGAACCGCAGCTCCAGGCAGGGCCGCGGGAGCCGCTCGGGAGCGCTCGCTCCGAGACTGCGGCACAGCCCGGCCCCTGCTCCGGGACACGGCGACAGACAGACACAGCGACAGACAGACACAGCGACAGACAGACACTGCGACAGACACTGCGACAGACACCGCGACAGACAGACAGACAGACACAGCGACAGACAGACAGACACAGCGACAGACAGACAGACAGACAGACAGACACTGCGACAGACACAGCGACAGACAGACACTGCGACAGACACTGCGGCAGACAGACACAGCGACAGACAGACACTGCGACAGACACAGCGACAGACAGACACTGCGACAGACACTGCGGCAGACAGACACAGCGACAGACAGACACTGCGACAGACACTGCGGCAGACAGACACAGCGACAGACAGACACTGCGACAGACACAGCGACAGACAGACACTGCGACAGACAGACACTGCGACAGACAGACAGACACAGCGACAGACAGACACCGCGACGGACACAGCGACTGACAGACACAGCGACAGACAGACACCGCGACAGACAGACACAGTCACTGACAGACACAGCGACAGAAAGACACAGTCACTGACAGACACAGTGACAGACACACAGACACAGCGCCCTACACGCGCCAGCATCGCTCTTAGAAGCCTGGAAATGCTTCTATCTGAAAGGAGATTAAAAAGATTGCAGTTGTTTTCGTTGGAAAGATAATAGCTAGAAGAGCTCATGATAGTGACATTTATATGGGTAATGACCACACACACATTTAAAACAGAAACAAAAGATGTACTAAAAACTCCAGTGCCGGGATGAGCCAGAAACCGCTCTGAATAGGGGAGGGAAATGCTTCTGGGGAGCGAGTCCTCTGCAACTGCCTGTGTTGGGTTTCCTCTGCCTGCCCTTGGAATGTCTTGTCCTGGCTACTGCTGGGAAACGCAGCACCCCATAGAGACCTGCCGGGCTGCTCCGAGTGCTTTGTTAGCATGGGCCATCGTGCCTCTAAATTCTATGTGATCATGCTGCTTGTCGAACAAAAATGGTACGCTTAGGTATCCAGCTGTGGGAATACTGAAAATCCCAGCTTCCCTACCCAGTTTAACTACTCCCAGAGGCTACTTAAATCTTAACCACGGGAGAAGAATTTAAGTTTTTATTGTTATTTTTAAAGCAGTGCTTGTCCCCACTCACACTCTTGCGTTCCTGTTTTTCCTGTGTGTGATCTCAACAGGGTTTGTGCCTCGAAACCTTTGAGATGAGTGTTCAAGGGTGGAGAGGGGCGCAGGCCGTGCTCCAGCTGGGAATGCCGAGCAGTGTGTGCAGCTGGTCCCGCCGGGCACGGCTGCCCCGTGCTGGGGCTCAGCAAACATTGCTGCCTCTGGGCAGATGTATCCCAGGAGCAGCAACCGGAGCTGAGACCCTGACAGCTCCGGGTAACGCCTGAGCATCGCTGCCTCTTCTGCATCAAGAGAGTTTCACAGAGTTGAGCAGTTCACCATAAATATGTTCTACTCGGGCTCTCCCAAGAAGGAATTTAATATGTTTCCTGGAAGTTAAGGCATAGTTTTCAGCTAGGAAAGAACTTTGCTCAGCAGAAAAATCTGGCTATGTTAACCTAAGTGGCCAACATGGGGATCTGTGTCCTTAAAATATTCATCACAATCCCTACAGCTCAGGCTGGTCCCTAAAATATAACCCTGTGTGTGTGTGTGTGTGTGTGTGTGTGTGTGTGTGTGTGTGTGTGAATGTGTTCTGGCACACTCAAAGGGAGATTTTCATCAGCAAAACTGTCCAGTCTCCAGTGCTCGTGTTTTTAATTCTCTCCTGAATATCTGCCTACTAATTAGGTTGCTGTGATACTCACATTGTTAAAAGAGGAGGAATCATTCCTGATACAAATTAAACAGCTAATGCATTAGAGCCGAAAAGGTGATGCCTTCTGTGTGGAAGATGAAACACTGAAAGACTTACAGCAGGAACTCAGCTGGATACACTAAAATTCCCAGGCAGTAGCTCAGGCATGTGTGTTTCAATAACTAATAGCCTGCACATTTCCTGTTAATACTGTACTACAACCACAGTTTGCTTTGGTTTGGATAGAAATAATAAATATATACCATATATTTTACCTTAATTGTAACTTGCATAATTCAGTAAATTTGCAGGTCCTTTGGGGCCTTTTAATATATATCTGTGCCTATATATAGCTATATATAAGGAGATATAAATACTCTCACAGGCATGAAAAAAAATCCATATCCTTCCTTAATTCATTATATTTGAGGGCTCCTGGCTTGATGGAATATTTCTGTTGAGGGCCATACAAGGGTGTGATGGGGGAGCCTCCTCTCCACCCTGTCCAAAACACAGGACACACACCACAGAGAGAAGGAGCTTGGCTGAAACAAAAGAAACATTCTGCTCACACAGCATGCCCTGGCCTGTGCCATTCACATCCACAGGAGCCACAGAATCAAACAAAATACCTATTTTTTTACGAAGGGACTGAATAATTTAATGGCCAAAACCAACATTTCCATGCTAAGCGAGGGGTAATCGCATCTTGTGCTCCAGGATGTAAAGTGATCACCCATGGAGGCAGAGAGGAATTCTGCTCTCTTCACTCACCACACAGCTCAGGGGGACTGACCATGCACTGGGGGCCTTCTCCAGCTCCCCTGAAGCACCACTGGAGGATGGTGCTGCAGATGGAATTCCTGTCTGAGGGAGCTGGGATGTGAGGTGGGATTGCAGGGCCAACGCTTCCTCTGAGGAGGCACCAGCAGACAATCAAGGGAAAGGACTACTCAGAAAAATCTTACATGATTCATACACACAACCAAAAGGAAACTTTGGGAATAACTGAGCCTAACTCAGTAACCACGTTGTCTGTGGCACTGTGCACATTTCTGCACCAACACTGTGTGAAAATGCCCAGCTCCACAGCCCTTCCCACAGGGACTCCTGCAGTCAAGTAGGACCCTACCCACAAAGAATCATGAAACCACGGACATCAAACCAGTTCCTCAGTTCTACTGGAAAGCATTTGTCACTCACATCAACGGGAATGCCCAGAAATCTTGTCCTAACAGAAGGAGTTTTTAAAAGGGAAAATTAAAAGTCAAAACATAGAAAAAAATTATTTCTCCCTTCCTAAGTGCACACCTTAGGAATCTTGAACAGATCCCAGCAAACTTTTTATATAAACTTTCTTGGGAACATGCTTTAACAATATATTTTGGATGGTGGAAGTTTGTATTAAATTGTAAGTAAAGGCTATGTGAGAGAACTACCTGTGTATACCATGAGCTAGCAGTGACCTACAGAAAACACACCTAAAGGCTGCAAGTACCAGGACTTTGCTTTAGAATTATTGATCCTGTCTGCACTCTCAGCCTCCCCAGGCAGGCAGGGGTGTTTAAGGATCTCTGTATTCTCCAATGCACACCAAATGTCCTGTTCCAATACCACTGCAGCATAAAGAACCAAAAAAATAAATACAGATGGGCATGGATTGTTCTGAGATTTCCATCACAATGTCTGGACAGGTGTTTTCTACATCCACAGTGCTTAGTCTGAGGAAGAAATAGATTTGCCCTCTGCTTTAGTCTTTGTTCAATAACAGTTCTAGGATAAATTAACAGAATAAGAAATTATAAAGCTCTTTTTAGGATAAGAGAGCTTGACTAGACCTTGACTGTCAAACACTACATACAGTATACTCAGTAAATAACATACAGTATACTTAGTAAATACTGTGTGGAATTGAAAATTGAAAAATAACAAAAAAAAATTCAAACTAAGATTTTTGAATTATAAATAGGAATGAAGTATAACTGCAAATGGAAACATGTAAGACAGGGATGTTTCCAATATGAAAACTGTCTGGGTTTGTTTTTTTTTAATGGTGTGATGGCTTGATTGACAGATTCCTCAGCTAGACAAAGAACCTCAACCCATATCCCATTGAGTTCAGTGGAAACGGGACCAAATCCAGGCTGAAAAACATCTGTCCTTTATGTCAAATCATTTTTTGTATATTTTGGGTTATAAGACCGTTCTGTAACAGTTCCATGCCCAGCAGTACTGCCAGATTGAACCATCGTGACTTTTGAGAATCATGTAACTCAGATTAACATGGAAAAAAAAAAAGCAAATAAAGCACCAGAGTAAGAAGCACAAACCAAAGCAGTTCCACATTTTATCTGAAGTGGAGCACTGTAGCCACTTACAGGAACTTAGAGTTTCCATGAAATGAGGTTCTCCCATAAAACCCAGCACACCAACCAGTTCATTCATAAAATCTCTCCCCCAAGCACTATAGTCACTGATACTGTGAGAAAGTCCAATTCAGTTCCAGGACCAGGAGATTATTTTTTTTAATGGAAAAAAAAGTTAACACGGATTTTCATCTCTTCCCATAATATTAAAAATGATGTGTAAAGCTCTGCTAATCAAGTCCCTGGATAGAGCCCAATCTCTGGCCACGTGTTTCTGTTCTGGGTCTTGCCCTAGGGGAATTTCTGTCAGCACATGCTCAGGAAACAGTTACACCGTTCACTCTTCTGGACTTTTTTGTAAGACAGACTCTATCTGAAGTTTGGTGAACCTTTGCACTAATCACTGCCAGGTGCCTCTGGCTACGTTTCTGGAATGCAAGGAATCTTTTCCTTCTTTCCCTCTTTCTTCCTTTCTCCTCTTCCCCCCCTCTCCCTGGTATATAATAAATCCTGTAACACAGATCACCTTGCTGGGCATCACTGCATTTCTTACCTTTTGCTATAAACAATGAGCACCCAAGTCCTGGGGCTGTGACTCCAAGGTACAAGAAAGTACCCCAAGGTACAACAAAATACTCCAAGGTACAACACCGTGTCTCTGCTTTTCCCAGGAGCATGGCCAGAGGCTCTGTCCCTGCTCTGCTGCCGTTGCAGCCAGTGACACACCTGTCTGTGACATCCTGAGAGTAGTGCTGAGGCAATGGCAGCATTTTTCTGGCTTTTACACAAATACAAAATACTAATTTTCACTCAAAATGCTGCGTTGGATTTCCTGGATCCAGTTCTGCACCTTCACTTGCCCACACTCTGAGCTGAGTCCACAAGTGCAGGAGTTGCTCAACTCTAAGGAGTAAGGGAAGTTTCATAAATATTATGGAGAACACCATCCACAGGAACCTACATGTGACTGAAGAGTTGCAGGTCATTTAGTTGCTTTAGAATATTTTTAGTGATACCAGTAACGGTGATACAAAAGCAATTTCATGTTCAGAATCACAAAGGAGCCCTTAAAGTCCTCTCCTGGTACACTCAGGGGTTTTCTGTGTGGGCCTGCTCTTGGGCCCAGAGGGGCTTCCTGAAATACTGAAATACTCCCTGTCTGCTCTAACAAACATGCAAGTCTGATAACTCAGTGTTTGTCACACATTTCATCATCTACACAAGCTCACAAAACACACAAACACATATATTCTCAGTCAAATGAGTATCTCTGCAGTTGTTCTGACCTGAGATGTGCAATTTCTGCAGAGCAGTTCCTCATAGGGATCATTATGGGAACTGTGCCACTCCAAAGGATGCTTGTATTTATAAAGGTTTGTTTAATAACCCCTGAAATGAAGCTGATGAATTGCTACAGTGGAAGTCACTGCACATGAGGGGGATTTGAAAAATTATTCTTGCTTACAATCTAGCAGGAAAAGGAATTTTGGAGTGAAAGAAAAGCCTTATTAATATGGCCAAAGATATATCAAAACATATGTAAATAAAAGCAGTGCCTTAGGTTCAAGTGATTGCCAGGAAGTCAATTACAAAGACATGTAATCAAACACAGAGACTGTCTACTCCACATTATCTGGCATGTGCTGCATGCTTGACTGATCTATCTTATTTCAGTCATTTAAGGTCATTATTCTCAGGCAAACAGGCAGCAAGACGCTTCCAGGTGGGTTCTGCACAGGTACTGATGTCTGCTGTCTTCAGGTCTGCCATGTAGAACACACTACTCAATACTGGGAGATGTTAAAATAGCTTCATTATTTGTTACACCATGATAAACTCCTTTGATGGTTTGCATCAAACTGCAGCAGTTTTGCTTAAAAATCAAAACAAAATTTGGAAAAAAAGAGAAAAAACAGCTTTGCAGATGTTAAGTGTAAATTTAACTACAGATAAAACCAGCAATGGCTAAAATCATTAATGTAATGCAAAAGAGCTCTGTCTGAATACATCTTAAATGCTTTCTGAGTTACTCTGACCATCTCCTTTAACCTCCCACCTTCTCCTGTAACTCTCTGATTTCTCACTCAGTGTTCCTTACCGTGTCTCCTCTGGGCAGGCACCATGGCCCTTACTTTGAGAGGCACTGGCTCTCTCCTCCGTGTCAGTCCAGCCCTCTCAGAAACTCAAATGAAACACTTGCACACCTATTTCTGCTGATGGACAAACAATATTTACCCCAGGATCCAGCACCAGGTTATCCTTAAGCATGTAACTGTTGAAGTAAGCCTATGCTAATGCTAATTTTGCTTTAAGGGAAGGGAGAACCTGTATAAGCCTATCTGGACATGATTATGAATGAATTCTGATCACATTTTCTACAATGAGATAAATGACTTGGGATTTGAAACCAGATGCTTTTAATTACTGATGTTCTTTGTTTCGTGGGGCCCAGTGCAGCACCTGTACATTGTTCTTTCTGGACAGATGTACTGATGCCCCTTTTGCGTGCTCAGATCCATAACTCTGAGATAAATTATGAAGGGTTCTTGGCTTCCTCCATTGAAAATGTTTTCAGCTGTCAGAGATATCTGTTTCTTGTTACTGGTTTTAGTGCTTTTGAAGGGAAGACTAAACCACTGACTTGTGTATTCTCTTATAAATGAAGAGTATTCTCCAGTGGAATCCACAGAGAATGAGGGATGGATCTCCTTGGTCTGTTAGAAAATCTGTGCAGGTATTTAGTTCTCCAAAGTACTTCAAGAGAGTAAAAGTTTTTCCTACAAACATCCTAACAGTGTGTCAGTTCCTATTCCACTGATTTATATAAACTCACAAACTTAATTTAAAAGATTAATCAATAAACAAGATAAACAGGAATCAGACGTAAGTGGCTAAGACACCTAATTGTGTCTTAAAGTAATGAGAATTAGGGGCACAAATGTATTTTCCTACCTTGCCTGGATCATGGCAGCTCAAGGAGATAGCACAGGAAAGAATCTCCCCCATGTAACCAACAAAGATTTTATCCTGAGTGTTTAGTTTCAAGTTTAAAAATACCAGGGATTTCAAATCTGGTGTTCCCTGGTTGAGCAGAAAGGAGGCTCTGTGTACCTCGTGTTACTTCACGTAAAAATAAGTGAAGGACTAAGTTTTTAACAGAGAACTCTTTACACTGAAGTATTTCTGTGCTATTTGAAATAACAGGTGCTAAGAAGCAAGCAAACAAAAACTCTGATGTTTAAACACCCTGATTGAAATGTCTCTTTTCACTTGATAGTTCTTAAATCCCGTTTCTTGTGATTTTTTTGTGGGGGTCAGTGTCACTTCAGGGGGGTCTGGCCCCCGGTTTCAGCTGGCTGCAGTTGGCTGGGGAGAAGTCCAGGCAAAGGGAGCTGTGTGAGTCCTTCCCTCTAACCTTGCTTAGAGCTAATCCTTTATATTAAAGGCTCACCAGATTTGGCTCAGAGGCCTCATTAATCACCACCTCTGCACATCACAGATGTCTTAATCCCACTACTTCTCATTTACTGGTGTGTTTACAGAGCAGAAATGACCTAAATTACTACACGGATATAAAAAAATGGTTTCACTTTCCTTTCCCTTGGAGATACATCACCCTCCCAATCAAGTCATTATTTGTCAGTGCCCCAGCTCCTGTCGGGAACAGAAGAGCAGTTTGTCACAGCAGCACAAGTGACAGAGAGCCTCAGTCAAACACACAGGGATCATGTTCAGGTCCTACAAAGTGACCTTGTTGGGCCATTGCACTAAATCGGTGCAAATCCCAAACTCGGTGCCACCACTCAAACTCACTTAACTTCAGTCAGATCAGTTTCATTAAAGCTGATAATTTATCACACGGAATAGTCTAAATTGCAATTTATAGAGATAGTCTACAAATAAAACTAAGGACATTTTTAGATGACTTGGATAATAACAGCTAAAAAAATAGTAGAAAGCAAGCCAAGTGCAACATTCACAAAAGATTTAATACTAAAAGCTGCTTTTCTGTCCTCACTCTGCTACAAATCAAAATAGACTATTTTTGCAATAGGCAAAGTGAAAGCCAGTTTGACATTATACATGGCAAATGCTACAAGAAATGCAAAAATAAACTCTTGCTACCTGAAATAAAAAATAAATATACATTTTAACCTGGATCATGCCAAGCCCACTTTCTGCATGCTGAAGTATTTCTCAGCCAACCACTTTTAGCTAAATTAATATCAATATAAGTAGATTTTTTAGTGTAGCATACACTTCATTCCAGAATTTGAAAAAATGTGCTCCATATTGAATAAAGCCAGTATAAATACATTTGGTAATGAGGTCAGATTTTGTTAGAACATTTTCAAGTGAATTAGATAATTTTGTCAAACTATTTAAATGTCTCAGCAAACCATTTGGGAAAATTGACTGCTGCACTTGGTATTGACTTTGGCAAAGGACAGTGTAACATAGGGCTTTTTTGTTAAAAAAAAAAGAAAAAGCCTTTAAATCAAATTCTGAATCTCATGTCAAACTTGAGTAGACTATTTGTACTCTGCCCCATGTAGTTTTTGGCATCTTGCACATTTGATGACTCAGTAATTAGATTTCTTGATAGTAATCACTTGGTTCCTGCCACAGACTGCACGATGTGATCCAGCCTTGTCATGGTCCCGATCCACAGAGCAGGAATTCTCTGTGTTTGCTCCAGCCCCAGTGCTGAGACAGCTGTCAGATGAGGCCACAGCCTGTGTGTGTGTGCCAGAGAGCTGCAGAGTGCCCATGGAGGGAGGCACTGGGAGGGGTTCCCTTCCCTCCTGTAGTTCCAGGAGGGATGGCACTGCCAAGGGGGAACAGCCCTGGGATCCAGGGGCTCCAAGCATGCAAGTGTTAAAGTGATTTTGCCCAGTTAAATGGATGGATGCTTTAAACAAAACTGTGCTAAATGAAACTCAGGGACAATTAATTAGTTCACACAAAGTTTCTGCAGTTGCAATTAAGATGTCATGGGCTGCATTTCAGCAGTCATGAATAATGTAAGCATAAGGCATTAAATACAGCAGAAGGATCTTGGACTAGGAATGATGATGCTGAATGAAGATTAGTTTGAGTTTAGAAAATGGTATTTGAGATGCTGAAAAATTCCAAGTAACTATGTCATGAAACTGGATGCCCTGTTTTAAAATACCTCTTCAGAAATACATTCCAGTCTCCATTCCCTGATGTTTGGCTCATGGTTAGGAATCTGTTCTCTGACATTTTGTCATAGGATATTTGGGCAAAAACTTTACCTAGGTACATGAGCACTGAGATAAGAAATCAGCACTGTTGTCTCCTCTGAGAAGGAATCTGCACTGCACTAAAGCTGGAATTGGCAGAGACAATTCTGATGGAAACTGGTGTGTCTGCAGCAGGAGCTCAGTGGGAGGCTCAGCCCACTGACCAAGGTGCTCCTGCTGGAAGGGAAGTGCTGTGCTCTGGAATGGAGACACCAGGGGCAGGAACGAGAATTCATCTGGGAGCTTCCAACCCCTCAAACTGGAAACTTGTCTGTTGCCCTCACCCTGGGTCAGGCCTTTGCTTTCATTTCTTATTAGCAGCACCTGAACACAAAGTGCCTTAGAAACAAATCCACCTTCCTGACAGCCTGCTAAATCCTTCCCATAGTTCATATCATTCTTAGTTGGGATTTTTTGCCTTAACTCCCCTCGGGACCAACTCCAAGAGGGAACAGCACACTGGGAGCAGTCAGAGGGAGGGATCCCACTCCAACAGGCTCAGGCAGTCTCATTCTGCAGGGAAAGACCAGCTCATGGATGACCTTCCCTTTGGAATGTCTGTCTCCATTCCTCCTATTTGCTCTACTGCCTCTTCTGCTAGAGAAAACTTCCTATTTATCGAAATAATTTCCAGTGCCTCCTGTTGGCCACGACTCTGCCACAGGAATGAGTCTGCCAACAGCAAACAGGGTTGGGAATGTGGCAGGGCGGGGAAGGAGAAGGACTGGGCATAGGCATTTTATGGGACAAGGACAGGATAAATCTATCCATCATACTGGGAGGGGGAAACTGGTACCTGCTACTAGCCGAGGTCAGAAGAGAAGGCTGAAGGAGCAGAGGGTACAGAAGCTCAGCTTGCTGCAGAGTTCATTCCCCAATTAGGGAAACTAAGAAGGACTAGTTTGCTCCTAATTGAATTTCCTCAATCAGATTGTTCTCCAACCACCCCAGGTGTAAATTTCCTTACTGTACCTCTTCCATGCCACACACATTCTGCCTTCTGCCCTTTGCTTAAAATCTTTCTGGGCTTTCCTTGCCCCATATAAAAGAAGGGAAAGGTCAGTCACTGGACTAGGATGGGAAAACTCTACATTTAATTGCTGTATTTGCTAAAGGACACCAACATGTTCCTAGGGAAAGAAAATCCTTTAATCTCTGTATCTTCAATTCCCATCAGTAAAGCCAAATCAAAGTCCTTTCCCCATCCAAAGTGCTGGGAAGTAAAACTGCAAGTATGAAGTTGAATTTGCATGAGGCCAGGCACCAAAAATTCTGAGTAAAAAGGTTAGAGCAGAGTTTTGTGGCTTGCAGAGAGATTCTTTACTGTTGAGAAGATGTTATGAGAGCCTTGAGCAAACGGTGCTTTAGAAACATCACACCCTGTAGCCATGCAATTGTATCCGTGCTATAGCAGTGCAATCCGTACAATCTGTGGGATTAAACACTCTTCCCTGATTAGGATCTGGCTGGGTAAAGCCTGCTGCTGAGAGGTGCATTGCAGAAAACCTTATCAGAGAGCAAGGAAGTGAGAAAGCAATGGCTCTGACACTAGTGAGTCTTACTAAGGCAAACACAGCCTGATTCCTGAGTGAGTCATAGGTCGGGTTTTACCCTTTGAGAGGTTTCTCATGTTAGCTGAGAAAAGTTCTCTGCGCTTATCCAAACCTACGAGAAGTCATCCAGCATGAATAAAAAAACAAAATTAAAATCTAAATGTAACTGCATGCTACAAAGAAAAAATCCCACTGTGCTTTGTCAAAGACAAGGATAAGGCCCCGAACAACCTGATAATGATGTCCAAGTTTGCCTTGCTTTGCACAGGGCATGGATGACACAACCTTCTGAGGTCCCCTGAAAACAAAATTATTCCGTGATTCTAAAACAAACAAAATTGCTTCACTTGGGCCAGTGTTTTCTTTTGAACAGCATCCATGTAAAGTAAAATAATGAATTCATCATCCATTATCATGCCAGACACAGGCCCAGCATGTTCCACATCACACACATACCCATCCCTGGCACTCTCCAGTGGCGACTGGTGCTGGTGTGGGCTGGACAGGGCAGAGTCGAGGGGAAGGTGCCTTGAAGGAATGTCATGAGGAGGAGGCAGCACAGCTGGGGAGGAGCCATTGTGGTTGGTGCTGGATCCACTGTACATGCCTGGGAACACACAGCAGTTGGTAAAAATAAGCAAGGAAGCATCAATAAGACCTTTGGAGTCTCCAACTCGTTCCCTGTCCCCCACCCAACCCCGAGCCACAACCCCAGAGCAGAGTCCCTGTGTGGCAGTGAACACCCCTGTGCCTGAGCAGCTCTCAGAGCTGGGCTGTGGTACTTTGACATGTGGGTGTCTCCTCTCTGACCCTCCCAGGTGCTCCAGGTGTTCCTGGACTCTACCCAGCTGTAGAACCCTCCTGCCAGCCATGAGGGCTTGGCAGGACTCCCACCCTGCCTTTCCCATAGCTGTGAGACAGAACCTGCAGTGCTCAGGGGATGGAGCTCACACAGCAAAACAGACCATGGTGCCCTAGGGTTTTGCTGTTCATTTCAAACTCTGTAATTTGACTTTCCATTACTAAGCTGCTGGACATCCCAGACCATTTAAAAATATCACATATTGATACAAATGAAACCCCAATAAATTAAATGCAAAGAGGAACAAGGAGAATTTTTAAATGAGATAATGAAAACAGGTTCGCTAGTACAGAATTACTGAAGGAGTGTGGATGTACCATTTTTGGGGACTCTCCTCTACCATGGCAGCAAGGCAGCAACAGCCAAGTGCCTACCATGCCCTCAAGAACACCCACTGCTGAGGAAGCTTTGTGCAGGGCTCCTGGATGAAGATATTGCAATTAATTTGTTCTCCCTTCTGAAGAGTGACCATGCACCAAGATGGGCATTGCCTGGGCTCAGGGCCCTCACAATGACTTTTGGTGTGAAGGCTGCACTGAGGGCAGGTCTCTGTGGTGACACCACAGGAGTGAAAGCATGGAGTGTGCAAATGTCACCTAATGGCAGGGGAAAAGGGCTGGCTCCTTGTCATGCTGTTCTGGGAGAAGTCTAGTCCTTGTCCTTCTCTTCCCAGTTTTTCTGCCTTTCTCCTCTTCAAGTTTTGCTGCCCCAGCTCTGTCCCACCCTCCCAGGGAATGTGCACAAGGATGAGGACCAGAACTGCCACTCACACTGTGACCTGAAGGCTGTGAGCAGCAAGTGAGGTCTGCCAGCTCCCACAGTGTCCAGTTCTGGAGCACAGGGGCCCCACACTCCCTCTGGGGCCCTTCTTTGCCATCTCTCCTCCTGTACCATTCATCTGCTCTTTCCACTCCTGTGGGCAGAGCTGCACACCCAGGACAGAGCCATGTGCATGGACTGAGCTGTGCTCAGCCCTGTCCCGTGTCACTGGCACTGTACCTCTCCCAAACCCCCCCTGTGACACAGAACAAGCAGAAGGCAACATGAAAATCCAGAGCTGTGGGGAATGTGTGACAGCCCTGGAGTGGAGAAGCAACATCTGAATGTCAGCATTTGTTTCTGTGTGTGACTGAAGAGCAGAACCACCGAGGCAAGATTCCAGCCACCTTTGTCAGGGGCTTCAGATGAGTCAAAAACCCCTCATGAACAATGAGTCCTCAGCTGCTGACAGATCTAAAGCAACAAAACTGAACCACATCATCTCTGTCTCCAGCTAGACAGAACATTTGTCAACTAGCCAGTGAAAACAACTTGCTTTCTGCACTGCACACCAGACAGAAGGGGCTTTAAGAAGTCAGATGTTCCCAGGTGATGCGAGGATTTATTTGTCAAAGCCTCTTCTGGTAACAGTAAGTCAGTAGCAAGGATGCTACATTGTGGAAATGCTTTTCCACTGGTGGCTCCATAATTCCATTTCATAATACAACAGTTTGCACTTCCCTCAGATCCTCACTGTTCATACATTCATTGTAAGGGTTGAAAGATGAGCCAAATCTGACCTCGACTGTTCAGTGTCATTTTGCACTTCAGCTCTATTTCCCACACCACCAGTTCAGGTATATTGACAGCACAGCCTGGAGGAAATCGCAGAACCTAAACCAAGCTGTTCATGCTCTCAGGCTCTCACACTGCTGGCCCAGCAGTAACTTGTGCAAAAAGCTCAAAAGCCCTCAAAAAAAGGTTATCTCAGCAATGTGGTAGCCAGCAAACACACTCCACATTTTATCTTTCAATCCCACCCCTGAACAGTTAATGAATGTTTAGGATGTCTGTCCTGGCCTGTTCCTTGAGGTGATGAGAAACACAGAGTAGCTGAGTACCTACAATCAGCATAATCCTCTAGAGGAGCAAGAAAATGTTTAAAAAACCACCCCACAACTCTGTATGGGCAGCAGCTGAGTCCCACGTGATCCCTGCACTGAAACCCACCATATCAGAAAACCAAATAAACCAGAATCCCTGTCACCCCCAGTTTCTGCCACCCCCAGCCACTCTGCAGAGGAGTTTACCCATCTGTGGAACTGCTGGGGTGGACACCCAGTGCCCATTGCTGGGGACATCCTCTCCCAGATCTATCTTTTGACTTCCTGATCACACTTCCTCAGGGAAAAGGCCCTGTGCACTTGGCTTGGACCTGAGCACTGAGGCTCAGGGTTTGTCATCAGTGAGTTCTCCTCTGCCTACACCTCTGTGCAGCACCACTGATGCCCAGTTTGGCTCATGGTGTCCCTGTCCCTACATCCCCCCAAGCCATGCACACCCTGCCCTGTGCTGCCTCACCCCAGCCCTCCCCAGGGAAAAACAAATCAAGGAGTCAAGAGGGAAAGAGCAGTTGCTAAGCCAGTCTGATTTTCAGTACTTCCAAAATTTCTTTCCTTTTTCAGTTTTTCTTGCCTTTTTTTCAGCACTGAGCACTAATATTCTGTGTACCTGAAGTCAGAGAAAAGCTTTTGGAGCTGCTGTGAATGACTCCTGCAAGTGCAGCCCACGCCAGGCCTGTGCACCTTGGGCCTCTGCACACATTGACCATCTCAGCTTGTAAACAGAAGTCATCAATCAGTGTTTTAAATGCCTTGGCCTTTAACCTTAACATCTGTGGCCAACACAGTGCTCTGAGCAGCCTTTTCCCCCTCAGCTTTATGCTGAGAGCAAGCAAACAATAATAAAACCCAGAGAAAATGCCTGAGCAGGACCAGAGTGATACAAGCTCTTGTCCACAGGCAGAGTTAAATGTGTGCAGCCATGAAGCATCTTAGTTATGAGGAGGGAAAAAGGAGGAAGATCTCAGCAAACAATGGGCTCCTCTGACTGCAGAAACACTCCTCTGCTCACTGTCTTATCTGCTTTGAAGTCAGACACAAGGGATGGGGCCTTTTTTAATATTTCATTTTTTCTGTGATAGGTTTTCATCCCTGACATATTTAAAATGTGCTTTAACTTGGAGAAAGACAAAACTGAAATTCTCCAGGAATCCAAGTGATCCCTAAAGCCCAGAGCTCTGCACATTAATAATGTGGTTTCTTTGAAAAAAACAACACAAAAACCAAACTCAAAATCCCAACCCATGAATGTTTTCATATTTCAAGTGGAGTATGAGGACATCATACACTGTATTTATCCATGTATAGCCTATATACAGTATTATAGATGATTTCTCAAAAAATATTACCTCAGCTTATTTGAAACAGCAAATGTGCAATCACTGCAGACTATAGGTGGCAGCAGGAATGTCCTTATGCTCTAATTCTGTAAGGATCAGCACTTTGGTTTACATGCCCTTAATAATGACAGAGGAACAGTTTTGCATGTGGATTTTACTGCACACAAGATGAAGCAACTTCTGTTTCACTGCAAAACAGTCTTTCAAATCTTGATTTATTTTTCCCTGGCACTTGTTCATACTGTGCATTGATGGGGTCTCATATGGAGTGACCTGATGGAAGTATCAGGGAAGATTTACAGTTTTTTTACAACATCCTGGTGATGGATCGATATAATCAGCACAGAAATCATATCAGACAAAGCCAGAGTTATGGACAGATAAAACCCTTCATTTCACAAGAGATTCTCTGAAATGACACTGAGAGGTTAGGGATGGTCTGTTTATCTGTGAGCTAATAACTCTTTTCCTGTTTTATTGTTGTCACTTGAAATCTGAGGCCGTTTCTGAGGTTCTGAAGTGCAGCCTGGTCTGAGGAAAATGTCACTGCTCTTTCCTGCCCTGTCTGGAAGGGGGAGGCCAAGCCTTGCTCCAGCTACACGGGGCTGTCAAGGGGACAGCACAGGCCAAGTGCTGCCCTCACAGACCTTTATCACTGCAGGGGCACAGGCAGGCACTGGGAATTAACCCCAAATCCCTCCAGCTTTCTCCCACTTCTCAAGGAGCCACATGTAAGCCCTGAGTGCAGACTCCCAGGGAAAGCACATCAGAATGATGGGGTATTTCCCTTTCTACTCCATTCTGTTCACCAGTTACATTCCAACATTTTAATGCAACTTTAACTGGAAAAGAGGATAGGAGATGTCAAGTGAAATGCATTTTTTGTTTTGAAGATTTGGAGTGATCAAAAAAAAGTAGGGGATTCTTGAAGAAGGCCGATTACAGTTACACTGCTGGCCTTTGCCTGAACACAGAACCTCAAAATGCACATCCCTGATTCAGGATCCTCTGCTGAGGTTCAAAAACTGTGAATCTAGATCTAATTCCTAAAGAAGGGAAGAGAAACCTCTTTTTCTCTTCCTATAAAATGTATAGAAGAGTCTAGGGTCCCTGAAAAGGGCCAACTCTTGTTCAAACCACAAGAACGAAAGAAAATACAGAACAAGAGATTAAGTACTAGAAAATATTATTAGAAGAAGGTTTGACATTTCAAATTCAAATTTTCTCCCCATTCATATATCACCGTATTTTTTGTTATGATTCAAAGTGCATTGTAACACTCAGCCTCATCAGCTTTCCTGCTGCTCCTGAAGAAAACCCTCCTGGCTGGGAGTCTGTGCCAGAGCATCCTCCTGGACTTAGCACAGCTCCTGCACCTGCACTCTGCCCAGGCCAAGGCTCACTTTGAAAGGAGAACAAGTGGATAGAGACAGACTCTCAGCAGGGCTGCTGCCCCCTCCATGTGAAATTATCAGGTGCTATTTCTCTGACTAATTCTGAAAAGTCAAAAAAAGCAAGGCCTTAGCAAACAACTCACTGAATTATTTCATCTTATTTGTTGGTCTGGAGCTTTTATCATCGTCCACAGTGACAAATCTTTTCTGGTTTGAATCCTCTGTTATATGACATATTTAGCACCACAGTTATTAGAAACCTTCTTACCTGTAATTAAATCATGAGGACCGACAGATCTGCCACACTTCCCATCCAGGATGTGCTGTGAAGATGTGTGGAGCTGTTGGATAGCTAAGCATTCACTGAGTACATCTTGTTCAATATCAGTACAGGACTTTAGCTACAAGAGGAGGATAAAAGAAACATTGTGTTACATAGCAAAACCAAATTACTTGTAATTAACTTCATATATCTCCCTAAGGATTATATATAGAAGGAAGAAATACCATTCTTAGGAACTTAGTGTAATTAAGGATGTGTGTAGTACTTGGTACTTGTAATAGAGATAACTTTGGTTTTCTGAAGTGCACAAGTTCAGTGTGCTAATCTTACATCAACAACCAGTTTGCTTCAGACAATAATGTACCCTGTGTTCCTTCAAACCTTCCTGAGTAATTGAACTGCACATTTTCAGGCTTTCTGTAGTTTCTTGGATTCTGTGGCAAAAGGTTTGCATCACCCTGTAACTGTGACACTTGGAAGGACATTTGATAGGGAAAGAAAAGCGTTTGTGCTTATCAGATTAGAACTGGCAGAGCGAGTTGCTGTCGGTGATGGGGAGAGGTACCACTCACGTGTCAGCTGGGCTCCATGGAAATTAAAGCTCTGGCAAAAGGGTCTGAAGCAAACTCTTGAAAACCACAATGTCGATCATATTAAAAACAGCAGGAGAGGAGAATTAAGAAAGAAAAGCATTTCTAATTCTCTTTCAAACATGCTGATGCTGCCAAGCTTTTGTCATAACAGAGTGCTCGCATTACACAAACAGCCATCATATTCTACAGCCATTAATAAATAGTTATTGTCCTTATGGGTACAGCCTCACATATTCATCTCCCCTGGGCTTGGGTATTCTAAATAAAGGGCCCAGGCAAACCTTCTCAGAAGTCTGCTCTACAGCCATTTGTGGGTTCAAGATAAACATCTGACATTTGGATCACAAAGTGCATCTGCAGCCAATTAAAATACTACTAAATTAACAGCTAACTTTCTCCTGTTTTGTTCCTGTAAAGCCTTTCAGAACAACCAAATATCACCACTGCACTAATCCTCTAAGCTACAAACTAAGTACTCGGGATTCCTTTGATACAAGTCTAAGCTCAGGCATTTTGTTTTGTATCAGAGATGGCACATTTTGGTAGCATATCTCAACCAAGGTATGTTGGCAGAACAGCTTGTTAATTTTTCTTTCTTGGCTAGGTCATTTCCACTCAGAACACTTGGGAAGCTGATACCAACAGACAACTGCCTTTGCTGAGTTAAAACCAAAAACGAGCAAGTGAGTATAAACAGTCTTTTCCCTTTTTTCCTAAATCTGAAAAAAGCAGACTGTTCAGTAATACTGGGATTTACTTAGTTGTGAAAGGTGTTGGTGTTTCTTAATATATTTAAATTAAATACTTAGGGGGGGGTTCTTGTTTTTCTATCACCCAAGTTTGCTTTGATCCTTTTTAAGAGAGCCTGACCAAAGCATACTTTAAATCTGCTGCTTTTTCAGGTGCCTTTTAGTTTGAGGGAAAAAAAGTCACAGGATCAAATATTCATAAAGTTATCATGGATAAATGAGACAGGAAATCTGAAGATGATTTCAAACCACTGGAGGAGTGCAGATTTAGACTTGTCTACCAAATAAGGTGTGGGAGGCAAGTTACTAATATTATTTTAAGATAGATTTGATAAGTCTATACAAGGCTGTGTACATGCACACAGGAAAACTCCTCAAGGGAGGAGATTAGGTGATATGAAACCCTGGATATTGATGTCTTGGTGCATCCAAGCAGCTTGAGTTTGCAGCTGGTGTTAACAAATTTGTCCTGGATTGATTCTGTGCTTCAGGCCTCCTGCTGAATTATTTTGTGCCTATCAACACAAAGTTGGGGTTTAGGTTTTTTTTCCCACTTTGCTCTGTAGAAATGGAAGGAGCCTCAGGAGGTGACAAGGTGTAACAGTGGGGACTGTCCCTAGATGTAAAGGATGGTGACATGTTAATGCATTCAGCTCAGTACACAGAGCTGAACAAATGACACCCAGGTTTGGTGTTAGGAAGTAATTCCCTCCTGTTACTCTGAAGTATGCCAGAAATCACAGGAAATAAAAATGGGGAAGTTCTCTTCTTTGGAATAGGGAGCACAGTTACTTTTCACAATCTGCTGAGAATTTAATGTAAGAAACCTTCCTGTTGCAAAGGTCTTGCAGCTGCAGAAGACCCTGGTGCCACAGTCACCCTCTTTCTGTGGCCAGTTACTGCTGTGGCCCTCTGACTTTTACTCTCATTACACAGAATTAATTACATAGAATTAATCAAATGCTGTTACACCATTCGGACTCTTATTCTCATTATACAGAATCAATTACACAGAATTAATCAGTTACTGCCATGACACTCTGACTCTTACTCTCATTACGAGCTAAAGGTTAATCTAGGGAAGTGTTGGGAATTTTGTGATCTGTGGGACACACATGAGCACATCCTGTAGAAACTTCTAAAGCTAAGAGCTGTAGGGAAACCACAAGGCCTGGTAATACAAAATTGGGATGGAACACTAGGCAGTGGCCAGGCAAGATAAAACTTTTGACTAGAGCTGACACGTGCAAAGACTTGATTCCATGGACACCTGGGTGGTGCTGGGCCTGTGTCTCCCAGGCACAAAGCTCACCATGCAGTGAGTGATCCAGGAGTACCTGGCACAGCGTGCAGAGCTCTGCTCACTGGTGTGCTGGGAATGCTACTCAGACTGCACACATCTGGCAGAGAGAAGGGTTACAGGGAGAATTAGGGGACACACAGATGGCCTGGGAAAGGGGACTCTACTTTCAAACTGCTGAAAACTCTACAAGAGGAGCAGCAGGAGGGAAGGGGGCATGGCTGACACAAGTCCTCTTTTCCTCATTTCCATTGTACCCTGGCTTAGTTTCATTTGAGTTTTAGATGATCTGCCAACATGTACTTTAGTAAATACCATCAGCTAGTGCTGATTGCAGAGGCTCAATGCATGAACATTTTATGTGAATGACAGCACAATTTGCACTTGTGTATGAAGGATGAACAGGAAAAGAAACATCTGGACAGAAAACATGGGGAAAACTGAAATTAGAGGGTGGCAGCCTTTGGAAGTACCAATATAAGGTGGTCTGGTTAACAACAGTGATAAAAAACAGGAAAATCAGCTCCATTTAAGTTTTCTTTTGTGATACTGCAGAAGAACTGCACTGAGGAGCCCTGGGGATGTGTCACTCGTTGCCTGCTCTTACCTTCTTACGCACCTGCTGCTCTTTGGCGGAGTGAGCCTTGACGTGCTTGCGCAGGGAGCTGGGGTCGGTGTAGCGCTTGGAGCAGCCGGGAATCTGGCAGGCGTAGGGCTTCTGGCAACGGGAGCAAAGGGACAGATGTCACACCCCTCTGCCTGCCCCGGCCAGCACAGGGAGTGCTGCAGGACGGGCACACAGAGTGCTGAACCTGAGCTGTTCCCTCTCTTTGCTGGGCGCAGGTTTTCTCTGTCTCCTCTGAGCTCACAAACCAGGCACGATGCGAACAGAAGTGATTCTGCACTGGCACACTGGGTATGGTTTACTGGGCTGAGCTAAATGCTAGTGAGGTGGAACTGAATGGGGTTTGAGAGCATTTCTTTATTCCCTCGCCTTTACAGCAAATAAAATTATCATGGGATCACTCAGTATAAAGACAGACATTCTAATTCTGAATTCTGATTTACGTCAATTTTACAAGAACTGCAGGGCACTGGTGAGACCCCACCTGGAATCCTGGGTGAAGTTTTGGGCCCCTCATAACCAGAAAAGCATTGAGGGGCTGGAGCATGTCCAGAGAAGGAGTGGGGAAGAGTCTGGAGAACAAGGAGTGGCTGAGGGAGCTGGGAGCCTCAGCCTGCAGAGAAGGAGACTCAGAGGGGACCTTCCCAGCAATTGAAATCCTCACACAATTATTCTTGTGGCTATGCCTATTCCCAACAAATAGGAACACTATCTCTGGGTTACAGAACAAACTCCAAATGAAGGTGCAATTGCCAAAATGAGCAAAGGCACTTTTTTTAATTAACCACTGTCTTAAATGTCAGCAGAATAGTGCTGCATGGTACAGCTCACAAAGCTTTAAAGTTGAATGGAACATTCTTTTGCCCTCTGTTTTCTTGCCTCATCTATCAGCATTACCTCAGCTTCTCACTAGGACTAGCAAATCCTTTTGGTGTCTTCTCAAAGGCAGATAACTGGTTTGCCGTGACCTTGATGTCACATACTTTAATCCCCTTGGTTTCAGAAGGAGGATGCACAGAAGGGAAAAAAATCCCACCAGTTTTGGGAGAAATGACTGTGAGGTCCTTTAAACCCAGTTATTCTGCTCCTGGAGGAGTGCTGATGTGCCCTTTTTACCACAAGGACAGACAGGTTCCCTTTGTTCTGCTCCTGCCTAGGAGAAGGATCTACTTCCAGATGATTTAGTAGGGATTCTATCAAACTAGCATACACCAGTATGTGAAATGATTTACAGATTCTCCTTTGGAGAAGATAAATGATGGAGTGACCTACATTGAGAAGCTTTAAAACCAATTCCAAATGCATTCAATAAGGAAAAAGCAGCCTATATAAACCCCCTTTCTTTGTAAGTATCTCCAGAGGATAAGCATTGCTACTCTGTCCAGCCAGCAGGAAATTTCTGAAGGAATAATAGAATCATTCACCAATTCATGACCTTACAGGCTAACACAGCACCTACCCAGAAAGTTACAGGGCAAAGGAGATTTATTGAGAGTGTCTGGAACACAGAGAACTGACACCTGAGGAAAAGCTATGGAAAACTTTAACAAATCCCTTGGCAGAAAAACGAGCAGAGTATTTTTCAAATCACTGATGTCATTCAAATTAGTGATAAAATCATTCAACTCAGTCATAGGGAAACTAGATGAGAATCTGACCACCCTTACAAGGGTTCATGGCTATTTGCTCTGACATTCCAGGCAGCTGTTTGGTGCAGCAGCACCATCCTTTAACTCTGCTATTTTTCACATTCACATAAGCACACAATTCACTGAGCTTAAAGCACAGGGCTTCAATTAACCCAGGTAAGTGGAATTCAGTTACGGTGTGCAGGACTACAGAAACAGTTTTAGAGAACCTGCAATGGAATAGCATGGAGGATGTTTTTAGATATTTAAGAAAGTTATTAGAAAATGATTACTGTACCTTTTTCCTGATTTATGAGCATTTCAGATAATAAAGACAGAGATAAAGGGAGAAGAGAATACAAGAAAATAGAAAGTTAAGACACGTCTTCAATATAGCACAGACAACACATACAAAGAATTTGTGTTCATTTACCATGTAAGTAACCATGTAATCTCTTAAAACTAATAGATGGCATTCCATTTGTGAGTTTGGCTAATAAAAAAGATATCTACTAGATTTATGCAATTAAATTTAAAAACTGCACGCAATTTAGTATATCCACTTTCAAAAGAGATGCAAATTACAAATTCAAATATCTCAGGTTAACTTTCAAATAAATAAAACATTGTTATTGTAAGTGTGCTTTGGTTTGGAAAATGTGACTGACTTGCTTCTCTTACTTGTTTGTTTTTGCAAGGCATAATGTACATTAGACATTCCTTAATGCTGCAATGTCTGAAATGTGTAACTGCTTAAAAAGTAAATATCAATTAAACTCAAAAGTTCTGCCCCATAAACACTTGGTCAAACTAAACCATATATTCACTTATTTGAAAAAGACAAAGGAGCAGCTCTGCCTGTTATTCTTTACAAGCTTTATGCTGAGGACATGACTGGTCTGCAAAGCTGTCTCATTGCTTTCTTTCCCCAGGATCTGGTGATTTCATTTCAGCAGAGCCCAAGACACTTGACAGGCTCCCATCCTCTCTGTGAGACAAACAAGAAGAGCTGCAGAGCCAAGCCAAATCTACCAGTTGTGGAGAATAAAAAAGTGTGTTTGTCACAGCTAATTCTGATGGAGGGTACTTAACTGATTCCATACAGTTATGAGGCAGATTTATTTTCACTTTTACAAAATTACTGTCCAAAACTGAGGTGCATTTACCTTCCTTTGAGAGGCCTGAACAGTTTTGCATTCACTCAGAACACTCACTGGAGGGGACAGGAAGTGAGACAATAACAGATTTGGTGCAGAGCAGTGACTCAGCTTTCACTCAGCTAGACCTTATTGAGCTGCTGCCTCCTCTTCCTGGAACAGGAACAATGGCACAGTTTGCTGAGTAACTCACTCCTCAGCGTGAGTAACACAAACTAATTGCCTCTCTGTGATCAGGACATTTTCATTTTTCAAAGCACATACAGTTCAAAACCAAATACACTCGCTCATAGCTGAGTTTTCTAAGACTCTCCTCATGAAAAGGCCAAGTCCCCCTGCAGCTGCAGAACCGACTGTGTACCAGGACCACTGGAAAACTCGGTGCAGCTCCCAGTATGAAATCATGCTTACGGTATCCAGGTGTGTCCGCTGATGCTTTGCCCGGTCGCTGGAGTTGCTGAAAGCTTTCTGGCAGCCAGGATGCTGACACAGGTATGGCTTCTCCCCAGTATGACTCCGGAGGTGAATCTTGAGGTTCTCAAGCCTAGAAAATGCCTTGTTGCACCCTTCAAACTGAAAAAGTCATAAAAAAAATCATTGTAAGGTTCTATTAAATAAACCGTGTGCAGTCACAATGAGAACAGTGTAAGAACCAAGTTGGACATGCAATAAATCAACCAACATTCAAACATCTGTTGAAATTTATGGATGAAACACAACATATTGTGCTGTTCATTTAATCTGTCACCGAAGACACGGTGTGCAGCTCACTAATAATACAAGGGTTATAAATATCTCACACATTCTGTCTGAACTTAACGACACGGTGTCAGAACAGAAAATTTAAAGAAAGAACAAGTGTTCTGAGGAGTCCTCTGAGATGTTAACTGGCACAGGAACCACTGTGGGCAATAACAATTAGCTGCTACAGACAGAGAGCAAGAGAAGCTGGCGGGTTAGAACCTGGTTTCAGGTGTCTGAAATATTATACACTGGAGCAGATGAGCACGGACTATTACAGGAAGACCTGATCCATTTGAAGATCGATCCAAAGGAACTCTGCTGTTATTCTGCACCCTTTTCTTTATTAGCTGTATCATTCAGAGCTGTTCTCAGCATTTACACAACCAGTAACCTGAGCAATTCTGACTTCTTAAGCACCCGTTTCATTAGGGCACTCAGCAATAAAACTGCATAGCCTTCATAACAGAAATCACTGATTCAAATTAAATCAGAATAAATAAATAAGTAAAATTTCCAGCAACTAGGCCAAGGGAAGGGTGTTTTGTGCTGCTCACTGCTAAGTTTCACTATTACAGACAACAGGCATTGGAGGCACTATCTGTAGGATGTGCTTTGGGAACTCTCCCAGGTGAGCACAAACACTTGTGTATGCACATTCATGCAGCTGCACACTCACAAAATGCACTCAGGTACTTGCACATGTTCAAATACTTGCATGGAAATACTCAATTGATGGACCACATATTCTTTGCCCACTCTGCATATATTGCTGTTTCAATGCACTGCACATCTTCTTATGCCTCTACACAGATAAAAAGCTGGTTCCTCAAGGATTTGTTATCTCAAGGAATGTATTTGAGAAACACAACCCAATCCACCTTCCTGTCAACACTAAGAGCAATTCTGAAATAAAGTAGGTATATCTTCATAGAGTGGTTTGGGTTGGAAGGGACCTTAAGGCTCACCTACTTCCAAGTCCTGCCATGGGCAAGGGCTTCCACTATTCCAGGTTGCTCCAAGCCCTGTCCAACCTGGCCTTGAGCAATTCCAGGGATGGGGCATCCATAGCTTCTCTAAGCAACCTGCTTCAACCACTGTTTCTAGAAGCCACAGCTTTTTCTATGATTCTTGCTCATGTGAAATCCTGACTCTCACAAAATCAGCAAATGCTTTGTGTCACTTCCTTTTGCCGAGTCAAGATTTTGTTCAGCAGCTTTCCAGGAACCTGTGACTCCTCAGATAGCATCACAGAAATCACCACCTTACCAATCCTGTTTGTCACACAAACATCAGTGCATGCAAACTGCAGACTCAGCTGTGGCATCCAGCAGTGCAGGGGGAGGGAGGGGAAGGGAGAGCAGCTGCAGATGGAGGAGCACTGAAGGTGCTGTAACCTGGAGGCACCTGATCTCCCAAAGGCAAATCACTGATGGAGAAAGGCCCACCACATTCTGCTCGTCCCAGTGTGTTTTGTAAACACCTCGACACATCAACCAAAGTGATTCTCGAGGCAGCACTTCATGTTGCAGGCAGTGTCCTGCCTCTGGATGCAGATCAGCTCAGCACACTACAGGCAGAGGGGTTTCTGGCACTTCTCTGTCTGTCCCAGCTACTCACACATCAAAGGATCAACGTGGCCTTTACTGCCATAAATATTTCAGTGTCCTGAGCAGTAACTGGTCTCAATGGCATACTGGGTATGCCCAACCCTCTCAGCCTTTTTTCTCAGAAGAGGTGCTCCATCCCTTGGAGCATTTTTGTGTTCCTTCATCCCCCAGCCTGTGCTGATACTGGAGGTTGCCCAGAACCAGCTGCAGGACCCTGGACTTGGCTTTGCTGAAACCCCATGGGCCACTTCTGGAGCTTGTCCAGGTCCCTCAGGATGCCACCCCATCCTTCAGGAGTGTCAACTGCACCACTCAGCTTGGTGTCACCAGCGAATTTGCTGAGACTGCACTTGGTCCCACTACAGATCCCCAAGGGACACTACCTGTCACCAGTGTCCCATCTGAACATTGAGTCTTTCACCACTCTGGATGTGACCATCATTCCTAATTCACTGAGCACTCCAGACATCAAATCATCTCTCTCCAATTTAGAGAGAAAGATCTTGACCCTCAGAATGCTCTTCTAGTGGATTAGCAGTCTTCAGTTCCTTCTCTAGAGCCCAGTGCAAAGTAGGAAGGTATGCAGAATAATCCAAACTCATTCAAGGTCCAGCTCCATTCTCATTGATGTCAGTAGCAAAAATTCCAACAACAAATGTCCTAAAACATCTAAACACAAGCTTAATTTAAAACACATGAAAGCACACATGTTTAGGAGTTTGCTGGGTCGACACTTCAGGGAGAGAAGGAGCAGGCCCTACCAGAAATGCTCAGAGCTACAGTGTAAGCAGCAACACTCAAACAAATATGGGCTCATTTATGTTCAATGCCTTCAGCAGTAAGGTTCCTCCATCACCACATATGCTTGGATATTCAGAGCTTTTAAATTTATGTTATTATTTCTTAATTCACATTATTTGTATTACCTAGCTCTATTAAACTGGGTAACAGACAGTGGGATGGTCCCAATGCAGTGATAAACTCAGGATAAACATGTCAGGTGGAAAAATAAACCAGCAAAGGGAATGATGTGACTGCAGTACTCAGATTTTCAGGTTGGCAAAGGCTGGGCTGGTGAAACAGAAATTCCTTTCAAGAAGAAAGCAGTGGGGACAAGAACCTTGCCACAAGTGATGAGAAGAGAGGAAGCTGAAGATGAAAGGTCTGAAAGGGAGGGAGGAATGGAGTTGGTGCAAAGAGCTGAGCAGGGTGGGGCTGAGAATCCACTGAGAGCTGCAGAAAGAGCTGCACTTTGAAGGACACCTTTTCCAACTCTCTTATTTCTGGATCTGCTGACTGTGTCTCTCACAGTTTGTCCCTACAGAACTCCACATCTGGGAACAGCTTCCCTGGAGTGGTACAACAACTTCAACTGGACTCTTTGTAAGGTAATTCTTGGGTTTAACTGCTACTCACCAATTCTTTTGCCTTCCCATCTACTCCTGCTACTTGGAGTGTATTTACATTTGCATTTACACTATATAAAACTGCTCCTGGAAAAATGGGGTGCTCATTCTCCTTCTTAAATAACCACCAGGAAGATCCAGCCATCCCACAAGTGTCTCAGCTTCAACTACAAAGAGTAAATGTTCAGTTTCAAAAGGGCTTCAGGATGGTAAGAGCTATTTTATCAACTGAGAAGGCCACTTATAGGATCTCCCAGACATCTGGCCCCAATCTGTCACTGCTTAATCCTACAATCCTAAACATTTTGTGGCCGTTTGATGCCTGGGATAACTGTAACAAATGCTGCATGATCCTCAAAGTCTGTAAATGTCGACAGAGCTTTTAAACAAGTTTCATCAATAAAAATAATCATTATATTGCAATTACTACTTTTGTCTTTGCTGTGAGATCATTAATGCTGCATACACCCAAGCACAGACACAAAACAATGCCACATGATTACAGGAAGAACACAATGCAGTTATTGGGTTTTATAACTACTCCTGCTTTCAGAACAGGGCTTCTACCAGGAAAAAATACCTCGTATAAATTTATGAGACTAAACTAGTTTGTTACCATATGGAAATACGTATGTTATCTTTATTTCACACTAAAATCTCACTGCAGTGTCGCTGTGGCAATATCATGCATTCAAAAGCTGTATTTATAAAAACACTGAATTATCTCACAGTGATCTAAACACATAACAATTTTCCCAACAAAACAGTTTAATCTAATAACTGTAATTGCTTAAAATGTTTTTTTTCTTTGCTTCCAGATTATACTTTGAATGCACCTGAGAATGCTGCCACGCAGAAATAACAGCATGTTCCCAAGAGGGTTTATATTATCAAATGTTTACCATTTTCATAAGCGTATTTAATCACAGCCATGTCTAGAATATCTGTCAGTGGTACAGATCAGAAGAAATAAACTATAAACGAACCAGCTCAGACCATAGGGTGAAGCAATAACTGACATTTTCTTAGGAAATGAGTTATGACTGAAAAAGAGAAGGCTTCACAGTCATAGTGCTAAATAGGTCCAGTGTGCCATTAGAGCAAGCTCATTAATATACACCTCTGCTCTCTGCTGCAAGATCAGTTAAACAAGCTGCCTTTTATTTATAGACCTAAAAGGGAAAGAGCAGGTCATATTGGCTGCTGACATCTCAGACAGCCTACAGATGGAAAACCCAAAACATTTCATTCCAAAGCATTTAATGCTATCAATAGGAAATCTGATGTCTGGTCAAAACATCCACAAGCCTTATGAACATTGTGAAATGTTCTTTCTTCCCAACTGATTACAAAATTGGGAAAATTTTATTGAAAAACATGCTATGAGAAAAAGGATCCTGTGAGGCTGTGTATCCCTTCTGGAGGGGAGGAAACAGCCATACCACTCTTTAAATAGCATCAATGTTTTACAGCACACTGAGGCCAATGTTGGGGCCGTGGCTGGGAGCACATGGGGCTCTGATCTGTTAGGAACCCAGGAACTTAAACACATGAGTTGTTCCACCCCACACCACAATCAAAGTATCTGTTTTGGTGCTTTGTTTTTCCCAGCTAACTCCTAATTAGATTAATGTTTAATTCGCTGTAGTTGCTACAATGTAAAGCCCTGATCCTGCAAATGGTCGTGCAGGAGTAACATGGCTCATGCATGGAGTTTTATTAAACTCACCAGAACCGAGTGTATAAACAGTCACCCATAGGAATGCGACTTTAACATCTTAAAGAATCCAAATTCATTTACACAGATTCAAGCTTACAGATTTGAACTGTTGAAATGTGGGGTTTTTTTCCCCTTTGAGGTTACAATGAAGTGGAAGATAACTGTAACATTAATAGACCTGCCAATTTCTAGGTTGGGTTTTATTTCTGAAGCCTGAGCAATTTATGTTTACAAAGTGGCACTACATGCTATTTCATTTGCGTCCTGGGCAAAAATGCTTGCAACTGTTAATTACGTACCTTTAAAAAAGCATTTAGGGCTTTAGCCAGAGTGTTGTACAGATGCTCAGGTGTAAGAGAAGAAAAGCTTAAAAGGTTCAGAATAGGAAGAAGAAAGACTTAGAAAAGTAAACCACAGTATAAATGCAGTATGTCCTTCACATTGCTGGGGTTTAGGGTAGTTGTGGCCAACCATTTGACATCCACACACTGTCCACTGGTAATTCATTTTTCTTCATGCTGTTAGACAGATTGTGTATTTCCTAATTACCATGAAACTGGAAAATACAAATAACACTGAGAATCCCTGGAGGAGGTGTCTGATCATCACTGACTTCAGTAAGACTTTGGGCTGTCTCTTTTTATTTCATTTTTATGTATTTTCTAAGCCCCTAAGTCTGCACTCCTGAACCCCCTCAGGCAGCACCATTGGTGATGGATCCATGAGGAATGCAGACCTGGCCCAGGCAGGACTCCTTTGGGAATTTTGAGAGTGACCAGGTCTGGTTGTGCCCACGAGGTGATTCCCACACACAGACTGACCCATCCCCCTGCCTGGAGCATCCCCTGCACGGGGAAAATGTTGCTCCCAGCATGGAATATTCATACATTCGTTTCTTCTACGCCAGTAGGTCATGCACTTCAGTGAGCAAACAGACCTTTCCATACATTTTCCAGCAACCACAAAGTATCTGGGGAACTACCAGAGCATCCTATCCTTTTCATAGACCTGATTTCTAGTATTAAAACTCTTTTTAGTAATCCTTCTTTAATCAAGCAGAAGTATAAACATTTGTCAAACAGGGGTAGCTGCATTTGTTTGCTACAACATATGAGAATGAACCAGGAAAGTTGGGAATATTTTACTATCAGCAGCTTGACAGCCACAGATTTTGCCATAAGGTTTTGCTAAATATGTCATTTGGAAAGCAAACAATTTTCTGAAACCTCATTACAGTTGGACTGAATGCAGTATTATGGCTTGCAGGCAAAAATAACATTACATGAGGCAACATTTTAAAGAACAAAATGCAAAATTCATAGGGTCATGTAATAAGCAAAGAAGACACTCCATGTCAACCCCTTTATTTCCTCAGATGTCATTGGGAAACTATTCTTTATTTGGGATTTTTTCAATAGCTTACAAGCTATTTGAAATTAAAGGACAGCACACAATCCAAGACTTGCTGTTCTAATATCTGAAGCCAGATCTGCTTGTTTTGGGGACCAAATTAAGATTGAACAAAATCAATTAAAAACCCTCTCCATCCATGCCAGCAAAGAACCACAAATAAATTAAAATGCTTCCCTCCAATACTTCTGGATTTTTTTTAATAAGAAGTAGAGTTTCCTACATGTACTTCAAAAACTTGTTTCTCTGGATCAGTAATTCATCATCTTAATTTCCAAGGAAACATTTCCATTCCAGTTTGCATCTGAAGTACCATCTATTTGCACCCATCTAAATCTTCAAAGAACAGTCAGGGCTCCTGGTCTGGGGGAGGGGGGCAATTTCAGTACAAACAGTTCTGTTCTGACAAGCAAGGTAAAAAAGGTGCTCAGAAACTACTTACAGGTATGAGAGTTCGAAAGTTTGGAGTGAAGAATTAATTTGCTTAACATAAAGAATGCAGCCTCAGAGCAAAGGGAGAATCCATTACAATTGATGTGGACTAACCAGTTGGGGTAATAAAAAATAAAACAAATAGGAAAAAGAAAATAATTAAAGAGACAACAGCAAAAAGAAGAGAAAAAAGGTAATTATAAAAAGGGGAAAAAAATCCTACCCCAAAACTTATGGCTGATTAGCATAGCCTAGCATCTTAAAAGGCCAAAATACCACATGTGTGGCATGTTACAAAAGAAGATTAAAATAAAGGAAAAAATAATCCAGAGAACCATGAAGTCTCAAAACATCTGGAGTTTTATAGTAACAAGGAGGAAAAAATCAAAAACATAATTGAAAAAAGTCCACTGCGATACATTATTGTACAATGAAGCTTAATAGAATTGAAAGGAGAAGAGATGAAAAGGCAAAATAAGGGGAGGCAAAGAAATAAAAGAAACAAGAAAAGGCATTTATATTTTAAAGATGTCACTGGGGGTTTTTATCCCGGTTATTAAAAATTACACACCCTGCTTCTGTAAGCTGTTCCTGTGATGTGTTGAGCGCTCTCTTTCAGTGTAGGACATTCACACACGCTGGGGAACTCAGCAACCCTTCTGTGCTCAGCACAGGGCACTTCTCAGCCCTGGGTCTGGAGAGACATCTGCAAAGGGGGTGCCAGAGAAGCTGCCTGTCCTGGCTTACATTCTGAATCCAATAGCAGATTGGAAGAGAGGCAGGACAGACATAAATTAAAAATGTTTGCTAAAAATAATGTGCACATTCGGGAATTAAGCAAACAGTATTAAGCTGTTATACTGGCATCAGACACTATTGAAATACTCTGAATGTATTCACTAAACAAACACATGGGAAAAAAAAACCAAAATGAAAAACTTCCCTCTTTATTTCATATTTTCCTTTATTTTTAATGAACCAGTAAAGGAACAAAAGGATCCTCACATAGTCCAGTCTGCCTTTGTCACATGCCAGGAGTGTGTCTAGGAACAGGATGAGTTTCCAGTGCACCACAGACAGAGCAGCCCGGGTTAGTTCTGTGCTGTGTCTGTCTCCAGTCACAGGAAGATCTGAGACCAGCATGTGACAAACCTGTGTGTCACAAGCACGGTGTCATCTGGCAACAGTGAGTGTCCATCCTAACTTCCCACTCATCCCCCCTGGACTCCTATTTTCTTATGATGCTGGAAAATTCAGCTCCTACCTTTGTCAAGATCAATAAATAAATATGTTTTACAGTCATAGCTTGTCACATGTCATCACAGCTTACAAAGTGGCTCCTGCCCTTGGCAGATCAAACAGAGGAGGATCCTGTGGATGAAATCTGATCTACAGTGGGAAATTGCTGGCTACAGCTGACTAAACTACTCCAGCACAACCAAATTCTCTTAGGAAAGATGAAAAATAGCAGCAAGGTAACTCTGTGCCCATCTGTGTAGGTTTTTTGTTGCAAATACAACTTTCTGTACGTGGTTCAACCCAGCTTGCTCCTATTCCTCACTAAGCACTTCCTCACTTTCACAAAGTCAGTAGTTTTATTGCTAGGGTTTTCTCCCATTTTAGTTAGGGTGAATTTTTTAAAATCTTTTAACCTACTGTCCTTTTCATACTCTACCCATGCTCATTTCCACAAATGCTTAATGGAGCTTTTATCTCAAGTTGTTATTTCTGTGAAGTTCAGCTCAGAAGAGTAACGTTTCCCTGCAAGCTGACAAACTGCATGAACTTGCCAACACTGGATTAATCTGCACAAAGCAATGAGGAGAACACACAAATTTTCTCCAAGGCTGTTCTCAGCAGTGGAGCAGTAAAGTCAGAGGGACTTTCAGTGCTCAGATGGGCTCCTGCTCTTTCTGTGCCATGCTGGGCCAGTCTGATTATCCCTGAGTGAAGACTGAGGTCCCACCTGTAATCCAGAGCAGGCAAGGGATCTGCTAAAATGACTGTACCTGACACTCCCTCGTGTGTGTAAAGGTGAGCTCTGGCGAGGAGCCCTCCAAGAGGTGCTGGTGAACCACTGTGTCCTGTGGGATGTGGTGGGAGCTGCTCACTCTGCTCTCCCTCACACCCTGCCTGTGGAGCTCTTGGGCAAAAATGCTTGTTCTTTTTATTATTTGTCTTTTTAAAAAGCATTATTTGTCTTTAAAACATTAAAGCACTGGAAACTTCAAGCTTGAATGCTTGAAACACTTGTCTTTAAAACATTTTTTTTTTTTTAAAAAGCAACCCCAAGAGACAAAGCCCTCTCCTTCACCCACGGACCTGCACATCACACTACAGCAGAATCCCACAGAGCTCAGGGTAACACATGGAGAAGGATAATCTGCTCTTTCTGAGAGAACTGGCTCTTTTTCCCCTACAAATAAGGAACTCATCTTCACTTTAGCCTAAGTGATTAATTTTAGCCTGGCAGTGTTTGCATTTTGTCTTGTTTGGCCATGTTCATTACATAAAGGAAAATCTGAGAGACTTATTCCTAGGAAAATGGCTTCAAGACCTCACCTGCTTTAAAGCAAGTCAGTTTTCTCTCCAAAGGAGATGTTAAATCAAGATTCTGCTAATGAACACCCTATTGCTACTCTTCACTTTACCACACCCACTGAACCGGTGTGGGCACTGACACCATCAAACCCTGCTCCAGTTTCAAGTGCTGGAGCTGCCTCCTGAAGCCTGTCGAGAGGATGAGCTCTGCTGCAGAGCAGTGCCAGGTCTCCCCATTCTCTGCAGCACTGTGGGATCCTCTGGATAAAAGGCTGTATAGCAATGTTCTTTTCTGAATAGCACTTAATGTTTTCCCACAGTCTCATTGTTTACAGGGAGTTTAGCAAGTCACTTCACTAATTTAAAATAGATTGTGTCCCACATGGGTGGATAACAATAACACATATTGGTGAATCATATGGCTTTCAAATGATATGTATGAAAAAGAAGTGCTACACATATTGTCTGAAATTTTATTGTGTGAAACCACAGCACTTAGCTCCCTACCAGCTGTGTCAACAATTCAGTATAATAAACTAATACAATTGTAGAATAACAGCAAGGTTAGTTCTGAAAATTAAAAGCTAAGATTGAAAAAGAAATGCAAAAAGAAGATGTAAATGAATATAGATGGACATTATTTCAGGTGGGAAAAACCTGCCTCACAAATGATGCAACCTCATGAAATTTATATCCCATGGCATAGGTTGCAGTGTAAGAGCCTAAGAGGAAAAGGGATTATATGAACAAAATTATTTTTAAAAGGAACAAAGAGTAGGTTTTGATATCTGAGGAATCTGGCATATTACATTTTGTGTGACCACATCCCATCTTACTACAAACTCCACAGCCTGGGTCAGCTTTAAAATGACAGAACAAAAATCTTCCCTGGACTTTGTTCCACAGTTCAGAGCAGCTTCCCATCCCCGCTGAGCAGTCCATAGGAGCTGCCTCACACACATGACGCAGCTCTGAGGCCACTGCCAAAGGACATTCCTGACATTCTTGACCAATGGCAGCCCATGTACAGGAATGGCTGAGCGAGCCAGGCTCAAATAACAAAGGTTCGTATTGAGCTGTCTCACATAATCTTTAATATGCTGCTAAATAAATAAAAAAATAACTGAATAAAAGACATTTTCTAAGATAATATTTTGAGGGAAAACTGGGAAAGCAGCTCAACGGAAATAGGTTTTAAATTGAAATGTTGAACTGTAGCCCAGAAATGACAAGAAAATTAAATCTCTTTTTCTCCTGAACCCCAATAAAAAAAGTCTTAAACACTCTCGGTAGACCACAGTTTTGAAAGAAATGAAATTATGTTATTGTCATGGATGATTATTAGAAGGTATCTGCAAGGTTTTCCTGAGAGTTATCCCCCTATCCCAGAACCTAGCAGGAAACCACAATCACTTCTGTACCTTATGTGAAGGACTTTGAAATGAAAGTGCCTCAAAATCAAATATAAGCAGCTTTCAACATGTGCATTTAATCTTCCTAGGTTAAGAAACACCCTGTGGCCACCACACTAAAGAACTGAAAACGTAAATTGAAGAAATTATATCCATATGATTAAGTAAGATTCTTAAAGAGAAACATGTTGTTAAGTACTTCATTCAGAATAAAATGAAATGCAGTAAAATAGAAGCTATTTGGAATAAATCACTGACGCACATGCTTTCTATGCAAAATGGCAGTGTTCAGCTCGGAGTGGACATCTGGAGCAAATTAGCATTATGTTGAGAATAATATAAAATTAAAACATTTAGTTTCAGCTTCTAAAATTAAATATAAAATCAGAGACCACTGTTGTGTTGGACAGCTTGCCTTGTGACTCTGATAGCAAGAGTTTATTTTGTTTTTCGAGTTGTTTATTCCTCCTATCACTGTCCTGGGAGCCCTGATGCTCTCAGGTACCACCTCTGCAAAAAGCACCAGACACAGAGTTGTGTCTCACAACGTGCTGCCAAGTCCTGTTCTAGGGGTTCACAATGAGGAGTCTGAGGCCAAGCATGGGCCAGAGCAACTTGGGTAAATCAAAAAGAAATGACCCAAAACTACAGGGAGAACTTGGACCACACCCTAACCAAACCTCCCAGGAGCTGAATGGTTCATTTTTACCTCTGCATGCTGACTGTGCACCTCCTGGCTCTGGAGAGGTCCATGTGCTGAAGGTGCTGGGGGACTTCAAGCCCTTGTGCAGCCCCTCTTAAAATTTGCTGAGCTGCTCCTGGCTGCTGGTGAGGCTCAGTTCATGTGAGGTTTGGCAGAACCAACCCACAGGAGATCTCCCAGCTCCTGCAGAGGTGAGGGGGAGAAGCCTCTGCTCCTGGTGGGACCTGCCCTAATTGTTTCAGGGACAGCAGCTACTGCAAAGCTACTTCCACACCCAAACAAAGCTTCTGCTCCAACTCCTGTCAATTCCGTGTGCAAACTCCAGGTGCTTAAGACAAGTGAGCATCTGTACTTCTGCTCTCACTTCCTGGAGAGATTAACTGGGATAAAGGAAGTGCATAGGGATGTAATTCCCTATAACCACTCTCTTCCCCACCTGGGTCCCCTGTGTCACTTGAGGGGAAAGGCACTTGAGCTGCCTGCAGCCTTGGAATTGCTACACCTCAATACCTGGCCTGTCCACTTGGGTTTTGAAACAGGAAAAAGGAATGTTTCTGCTTCCTTGAGGTGCCAGCCTTGGCACTTGACAAGACCACAAACTTCAGGAAGACCTAACTTTTCTCCTGGACATCTTTCAAGATGCCCAATTTCAGCACTCTGCTCCACACAGCCTTCCTGAATTTACTGGCTTATAAAACTGCCCATATCTCCAACTAGACAGAACAGCCACTAGCAGCAGTATTTCTGAAAAGGACACTTTTGAACAACTCACACCTGGTCCAGGAGCTGTTCTTGCAACCGGTGTCATGCCAAGTCCAAGTGGGTGACCCTGAGCAAATCCCTTCAGTGCCTGTGCAGAGTTCAGTCCCTCATGTGTTCTGTACTCAAGCACCTCCTCGGCACGGACTGCATCACCTCTTGTGAGGTATTTTTTGATTATCCTGACCTTATCAGCCACTGAGGTAAAGCCTCTGAGCCAGGAGCAGAGCTCTGGAGGATGAGGACTTCCAGCAGAAGATCTATAACCATAACACTGGAGAGAATGCTGGACACATCATCATTTTTGGGTAGTTTTTACTGCGCTTTTATGCTCTCTAATATTCTCCTACTTGGGAGTAACATTGAACAAGCAACCAGCAAATAGTTTATGTAGCATAAAAATGATCTCTTTATAGTATGGCTTATCTCCTTTCTGATACAGTTGGGAACATGCCAACCTTGCCACCTGTTCCTAGACTTCCTTTAAGGTAGCCCTGTCTTTCAACATGAAACCTAAATTGGATGTGCACAGCCTTGCTCCTGCACTCTGCAATGTAAACACCTGCACATATGTTTTAAATAGCCTCACACCTCTATATGTAAAATTTCAGACACCTGTGAATTGGCTTTAAACAGCCCCACTGGGTTTTGTGGATGGAGAACAACTTCCAGGTGCAGATGAATAAGGTTATTTCAAGGGCACAGGCGATGTACAGCCTCCAGTCTGAGTATGTACAATACTGTATTTACAAACTCGAAGCACTTTTAAACGTGTCCTCTCTGTGACTCATTAATCATCTACGAAATTTGGAAATAAATGCATTTGGGTCTCTCTGGCTCGTACTGAGCTCTAATTCACTGGGGCTTTAATTCTATAAAACACCTTGAGATTTCTGCACTGGGTGAGAACTCCTCAGGTAAGGACAGTTCCAGCCTTGCGCTTCATAGAGATGCCCAGGAAAGGATCATTTTCATCAGTTTTAGGTCTGCTTTGTGACTATTCTGCAGGGCACTTTCTTTCCATGACTCTCTTTTGAAACATTAAAAAGATTCTGTTCTTTTATTCCAATTCTACCATCACCTTCGCAACGGAACCTCACAGCTCATTTCTTATTTCAAAAATTTGGTCTGTTTTGGCCCATCATTTACTCATAAAGAATTCTGATAAACTTTTTGAAATGATAGGCTATGTGAATAAAGACTGGAACTCTGAATTAATCTACAGCATGTCTTTTTAAAACCCTACCTTGTCCTCTTCTTCTTCAGTCACCTCATAATTGAGGGAAAAAAAATTTAGTAAGTTTAATTTTCTGTGTAAAAGATGAGTTCTGCAGCAAACTCGCTTTGATTTCACGGTGATCTTTGTGACCACAATGGATTTTCTGAAAAGGAGAAGGAACTTTTTCATTTAATGAATGATTAGACCTTTTCCCAAAAGCTGCCAAAATTTTTTTTTAAAAGCCATGTCTTTTTCTCCTTCCACAGAAGAATATCCAAAACAACCTCAACTTTCCATAGCAAGCAAACACATCTTAATGAGAGTGAGGAAAGGTTTGCTGGGAGAAATAGTAGGTTTTACTAGCCCAGCTAATACAGCTGAAAAAGTCAGAGTCTCTCAGCATAAAAGCCTTTCTTTGGAGATGATCTTTAAGATCCCTTCCAAACCAAACCATTCTGTGATTCCATGTAAAGCTCTCTCCAGACTGATCTCAAGGAATTGTAGCCAGAGAAAGAAAGGACACATGCTTCCAGTTTCCATGCTGCTCTACAAGATGGGCACAGGGGCCTGGGGGGAATTTCCACACAGAGCTCCCCTCTGCCTTTCTGAACAGCTCATTAATCCAGACTCAGGACACCACAGCTGGGATGGTGAGATTCCTACAGGCAGTAGGAAGCAGGGAAGTGCCAAGCTTCCCAAATGGGCACCACCTAGTGCAGAGGCACACCATGGGCCCAGGGAAATGCCTGCTGGCAGCCATCCTCAGGGGTGGAGTGGGAATGCCTTGCTTTGGACAGAGCAGGCCATGTAAAACAACCTCTGCCTAGGACTCTTTGTTTTTCACTTTTTACCCTCGTTATGTTTTTTTGGTTCCTTCCTACACCTACTCTTCTCCTGCTGACTGCAATCCTGGAAATGCCAGGGCCCATAGGAATGGAGAGATGCAGCCTTTCTTTCTGTCCAAGCAATCCTGGATCAGTATTTTGTGTGGACAAAAACCTTCACCTTCTTTCTTGTGAGCTTTATGTGTTCTTTTCTCACTGCCAAACATGAGCTTATGAAGCAAAAACTCTCCAAATTTCATACCGGAGGCTGGTGCCTTTTTAATTAGTCCTTCCTTCAGAGAAGCTAAAGAGCAGACAGACAAGTTGCAATTAGAAAACGTATGCAAGGAAAATAAAAGGGGCAGGAGTGACCAACCGACTAGCCTTTCCTCTTCTCATGACTCTTACACACACATGATCTCACCAATTACATCAACAGGCCATTCTCTCTGCACTGAATGTCTTCAAAACATTCCTGGCCAGAGAAATTTATCTCTGAAACCACCCACTAGCCATCAATCTTTTGCATATCCTGAAACAGGGACTGCACAGTCGTGCTTCTGTCATATGATGAGAAGTGTAACTGCTTACAGAGCCCTTGTATGTGTGACCACACACACCACTACTGATGCAGCATTAAGTAACTCTCTTGAACTTGCCTCTTTCAGTAGAAAATGTGCAGAGATCTGCTCTATAAGCTGAGTCTTGAGCTACAGGCTGGCAGTCTGCTACAGCAACACTGAGAGCTGGGGTTGAAGCCAGCACCAACATTATCCCCTGCTGAGACACGGTGCTATACAGTTCAAAATCACTGCTTCAGCTCTGGCACCTAGGTTTGTCTGCCACTAAAGCACAGCCAGAGTGATGGACTCTTTAAACTGAGAATGGCTCATCACCATCAGAATGCCTTTTCCTAATCCTCACCAGGAGCCAGTACCTGTACACGGCCAAATAATCCACCTCATCAACCTCTTCACATTTTCCCACCAATCCAGGAAAGCAAAAGAGCTCAATTTCATGGAGGAAATAAGGCTTGAAAGGACAAAGGGAAGAATGGTGGCATCCCTCTGGGAGGACAAGACCAAAGCCTGGCTGGGTTGGAGGGCTGGGAAAGGCAGGGCATGAGGATGGGATTCAGCTGAGAAAATGGAACAGCTCTCAACAGAGTCAACTGCATTCACTATCTTGCTTTCACTGGGGGGTCACCAAGAAAACCACATTGGCATAGAAAAGCGAGACAAAGGAAGCAGAACAAATGCTGAGCAACCCATGGGGCAGATTGTGCCCACTGAAAAGACTTTAAAATTACAAGGCAGGATGGTAACAAAAAAAATTACAAAAAGGTTACAGAATACTCCTCCTGCCTCTGAATCTTGTGCACAATGAGCAATATACCAATGATTTTGATGTGTAAACCTAGTTCTGCTCAAGGCCAGCCAAGTCCATGCACCTAAATAGCCCATGTCAGGAAGCACAAAACATTCCCCAATTTTTCGTTACTTTGTTTGGTTCTCCACTGATATTTTCCACCATAACTAACACATGATTTTCCCTCAAAACTTACCATGACAAAATCACAGCTCTTAAACATAAGAGTACAGCCCGCAGGCTCTGAGTTCAAGCATGCCCTGGCACAACCACCATGTGAAGGACATACTCAGCCACAAAGGATTACGCCAACAGATCACCACAGACACATTTGTGCGCTCACCATTAAAAGCCACACGCAGCAATCTCGGGCAAACAATGCCAGTGACAATGTAAATGACCCTCCATCAGGGCACAGGGAAGACCTGGACAAGAAGGAGACATTCTGCCAGCACTGGGTTAAATCATCATCTCCCCCAGGCTGGCCTTCCCTGCACATCAGCTGAACCAGCAGGCAGGCTGTCAGGTCTAAGTGTAGGAAGAAATGATTCTGCTTTTACTAAAAGCACATCATTATTGTGCTCATTTGCAGGTTGTTCTGAAAAGTCAGGTTTGTTTTTCAGCAAAACAAGTTTTGTGAATCCTTTCTTGTTCAAACAGTCGAGTTACTCAGCTCTCCCACCTCCCACAGACAAGGATGAATTGGGTGCTAACTCACAGGACTGGCCTCTTCTCCTCTGTCTGGAATCCCACTGACAAACACCCCAGCACATAAAAAATGCAAAGTCCACTGGTCCACACACAATGTCAACAAATCCAGGCTCTCAGCAGTTCACCTGGGATACCCTGCCTTTCTCCCCTTGAGCTGTGGGCTTGGACTGTTAGTAAAAAGTTGACACAGGTGTCCAAGATACAAACCCACTGGCACTTCATCTGATATCTTAAAGTGACAACAAACAAACAAATCCAAAAAGTTTTAATGCCAAACACAATAGTTCACCTCCAAATACATGCTAACATTGATGGACTCCAATACATGCTAACACTGATGTGAGGATCAGAGATCTGAAGGCAGGGACCACAGTAAATTAAAAAAACTTTTAGAAGTTTTTTTTCTTTTAATGCCAGCTGGTAAGTCGTGAAAAACTGGTGAATTCTAACTTTAGGTGGAGCATAATGCTGTCCAAATTTCATGCCCTCTCAGTGCTGGGTAGGTGATTTAGGATGTAAATGGCAATATAATAATGGTGAAGATAAACAAGACAAAAATATGCAATCCTGTAGAAGAAAGTAAAGTCATTATGACTCACTTTTTACTGCTGGCCACTGCTCAGTAACTGGCAACTGAGGCATGAAGGAGCCCATGGATCTGTGATGTGTCAGGAAGAGTTCTCAGCTGAAACACACAGTTCTGCTATTCTTTGACCTGCTCTTGTGTATGGGACATTATACTCTGGTTGTGTGCACTGGAATCCCAACGGGAAAAATGTGTGCCCTTACAACACAAGGCCCATACACTCTGTGCTATAGTGCTCTGGCTTGTTTAGAATATTAACTGGTCTTTTATTTTACTCTCATCCTCCAAATTGACACTACCAGTATGCAATATCCATGATATACATTTCACCTGGTAGTAATCTCTCCCCCCCAAAGAAACCCTAAACCCCAAGTAATCTGAAAGTCATTCTACTAAGGTGATAGAATCTGAAAGAAATCCCTTTAGAATTTAGACCAAAATTTGGACAATGATTTTAATTATTAAAAATAATCACTTTTTTTTTAAAGGAGTCCTTATTAAGGTTCCTCATTAACTGCTTTACAATTCCAAGTTCATTTGAGAAATAAACTGAAACTGGATGAAGAGAGTACAAGCAACTTGTCCATCAAGTCCTCTTCCAGATTAAGCTAAAACCACACCACACTTCTTTTTTAGTAGAAGTGTGCTTAAGTGCTTTCAAGTGTGCTTAAGAAAATCTAAGCTTTTCTTTTTTGCAAAAAAAATATTTTCTTGTTCATGTTTTCCAAATTATCTCTGTGGACCTAAAAGCTCAAAACAAAAAAAAAAGAAATTATTTTGTTTTGCTTTTAATGAAAATGTAGATTCTGGCAACCATATCTGTGCCAAAGGATCTGGAAGCTGGCATAGGAATTTGCCTCATTGTATGGCTACCTCTGAAGTGCCTGCCTCTGGTTCACTTATCTCACTTCCCTCTGACCTAGCAATTGCTATTTCAACACATTAATGGATTTATGTGTAAACAAGAGAAAGAGAGATGTACATATTTTTGAATCCAACCCAGTATGAAACAATCATTTTCAATTAGCATGTCCTTAGATGAATACAATAAGCCAGTGTTTTTCATTTCCAATTTGTTTTGTTCCGTGCAAAATGAATTAAAGAGATAAAGGACATACAAAGACTGGTCCCAGATGCAGTTGTAAAGCAAGATTTATCAATCAGTATGTTAGAAATATCAGGCTGGCCACCATGCCATTCAGGTTCCCATTTTTCAGTTGTATCGAGTTTTCTGCTTTTAATTAAATATTGAACATCAGGCTGGTTACTTGGGATAGCAACAAAATAGTAGCAGCACCCCAACAATGTCTGGTGACTGCTATATTCAGTGTGATACAAGAATTTACATTAACTACCACAATTACAGGGAAGAGAAGATGCACTGAATAAAGGTGTCTTTCCATTTCACCTCTAGAGGGAGGAGCTTCAGAGCACTAAGTACACACTATTTTATGTTTTTACATACTGCTGTTCTACCTTCAGCACCCAGCAAAGCCATCCCTGACACCAGAAGTCACACTCAGCACTGAATAGTACTGAACGTGGAATTTTCTCTGAGAGCAAATAGAGCTTGGATGAGCTGCACTGAACTAAACTCAACTTTATTTGTCACATATCCACAGGATGACAAAAATCCACTGTAGGTGTGTTCAGCAGGTGTCACCTCAACTCAGGGCTCAGTGACACAAAGCAAGCACTTTGGTACCAATATTGACTTCAGGAATTCTTGTCCCTGTTCTCACCCTTTTTTTACTCATTCCTCCATTGTTTTGCATGCCTTCAGCCCAGTCATGGCAAGTGTTTGCAGAGTCATGCTGTGAACCAGAGCACTGACTTTCCCAAAGTAAAGACCAGAGAACGTCAATTTTAATCACATCTGCCCAACTCAAACTGTGGAACCCATAAGACAAATAACAGAAAGAAGGGACAGCAACATTCAAACCCTGGTGCATGAATAAACAGCCAGGGAACACTTTTTAAACCCTGCTGAAAGCCCATGCACTGTGAAACTGTGGAGCAGCAATGGCCTAATCCAGCCAAGGTTGCAGGGCGCTAATTGAAAGCTCAGGGAATCACTTCCCAATCTCTTAAATAAACACCAATTATACAGTAAAACTGCAGCCTGCTTAACGCTCTTATCCTTGCTTAGCTCTCTATGATCCCTCTTTTCTTACCCTAAACCACCAGAAGTTTCCAAGCCTTGCAGTGTTCCACAGACAGTGCCCCTGACCTGTGCCTTGGTTAATCTCGGACTTGTTGAAATTAGACTCGGTACAAATATAAGTGATGGTTACTTTTACAATTTCCATTCTTTTTCAAGACCTTACATTTTCACAGGTACACAGACATTAGGCTTCCCATCCTCTAGTATGCACAGATGAGAAATGTCTGCTAAAAAAAGAAAAACAAAAGTCCTGGTAGTATTTATCATTCCACAGAGTAACACGTAGAGAGAGCATCTCATTACCCTGATATAAATCTTTGCAGATAAAAAGCATTTTGTGTGGCCCTAGTATTTGCTGATAAACTCTTTCAGTGCTTTCTTCTCAGCATCACCTGAAGAATAGAGCCAAGAGGAAAAAAATTCATATTCTGAAAACCAGAAAAAAGAAGTGCCCAGCAAGGCCATCCTATGTCTGCCCTCTTGGTGCAGTCAGAATTCTTGAAGCAGATTGTGCTTTTCTGTTGGAGCAAATGCAAGTGAGCTGAGCTACAATGAACTGAAGTATACAAAGGCCGAGGTCTGCCCACAAAAACAAACCCTAGGACCAGAGAACACACTGCCCACCTGGGGGGCATCCCAGGTAGGAAGAGGCTGGGACAGCCCTGCTCTCACAGCTGGGTCCTGAAGGAAGGCAAGCCCTGAGCACAGCTGCAGCTGCCACCTGCTTCCCAGTGCTGTGCTGGCTGGGGAGAAGATGTGAGGCTGGCAAAGGCAACACTGACCATGTCCCTTCACTGTGGGAATGGACCTTCCCAGCCTGTCAGCTGTGCAGAGGGGAGGCAGACAATGCCCAGTGGCTCCTGCAGCACAGCTGAGGCTGTGCTGGAGTCTGTGTGAGCTATGGACTTTCTCAGCCCAGCTTACATTAACTCTCTCTCCAATGGTTTTCAGAAGCTTGTGCTTACCTGAACTGGATATTCCAGAAGAGAACAGCAAGCTGCCACTAGGTAACTGCAGCTCCAGGTTAACTGTTCATGTTGGCAAGTTTTTAGTTTTTTTCTGTTTGTTAATAAAATAAGGGGAGGATGGTGTTGAACAGATGAGACTCACATGTACATCTGCAATGAAATCCTCCTGTGCCTCTAGAGATCAAGACTGCTAAGGAACTTCACATCCAGTCCTCTCTTATTTTAGAAGAGTGAACTAGGTCTGGATAACTGACACCAGAATTCCTCATGTCTTAAATCTCACAGGTGTAAGTCTGGTCACTGGGCAATCTCAACTCTGTAAGCAGAATACTGTGCCATTTAATTCCTTCGATTTTAAAACAATAATTTCTCATCACTCTCATCCACTCTACACTCCCTCAATCCCCGGTCAGTGACAGCAACAACCACACAATGCCCATTCTGTCTCACTTCTCTGCTTTTCTCTGCCTCTCCAGTCTGCCTGACCCTCCCTCCTGGAGCAGCTTCCTCCCAAAGCGAGCAGAGGAGCTGGGAGGTGGCACAGAAATGGTGCACAGGGCTCTCTGTGACAACAGTTCTGATTTTTCATTTCACCTCTCACAATGCTGAGTTGTACCAACACTTCCATGTTCTCTCCAGTGCCTCAGTGCCAAGGCTCAGTCCATACAAGCTCTCTGCAGTAGCAGTCCCTGAGTGAACAAAGAGCAAATGCTCAGATCATTCCCCAGTGCATCTCCAGAGACCATTCCATCTGTAATTTATTACCTTTCAAGAAGAGCCTCTCTAAAGTTAGCCATGCACATTAGGAGGCGAATCCCTATGCACACACAATCTGCAGAGTGGATCTGATCACAAACAGCAGAGGACACTTGCAGGGGAGGCCAGAAGACTGTCAGAGTTCTGCCAAGAGAAACAGATATGGCAGCAGAGTAATTTGTCCACTTGATTTGCTCAAGTACTGTGACCACACACAGGCTGAAAGTTCCTCTGCTCGGTCTTTTTGGTCTGTACCTATGTAGTCAAACCTTTTCTATTATGAAACTATTCGGAGTTGTATCCCCAAGAATGCAACAGAAGTCGTGAATTAGCCAAGACAAATCTTAAAAGAGAGATCAGTCAGGGTGGGAGGTACAAGAAGTACAGTTTTATGCTTCACGAGGCTACAATTACCCAGCAAAAGCACCTTTTGGATGGTAAAATTCATTTTTCTGGGTATAAGGAAGAAGACTTAGATCTGACACTTTTGTGACATTCCACAAAAAAAAAATTCCAGTCTGAAATAGGATTTATCTAGCAAGCCTGAGTCCCCACTAAGACTTGTGATGAACATCAACCAGCTTTCCACCAGGTCTAGAAAAACACCTAGAAGGCCCCACCCGCTGAATTCAGGAAATGGCAATCTCCCCTCATCTCACATTACCACACTATGGATGGAAGATACTACAGAAGCATTCCGAATATGTTTTCAGAAACGTATTTTGTCAAGAAAGGTAACATTTCACATTGGCTTAGATACTGAAAATCAACTTGATCAGCCCAAAACACTTTTGCTTGTTCAGACATTTCTCCTGTAAGTGAAACATCAACCTGCTCAAGGCCAAGCTCTCAAATATAAGCAAGGATCATCTGCAAACTTAGACACATATTCAAGCATATTTTTAATTAAGAGAATTAAGTAAAACTGGTTTAAAAATGCAAACTGGTTTGCCAAAAATAAACATAGATATTTTTGTGGTACTTTCACTATAAAACTAGAATTCAAAAGCTCAGTGCATTTAACTCCAAGCTGCAGAATTACACATGCATGGGAATGTAAAATGGAGCCTGTACTCAAAGACTCAGGGAAGGGCCAGGATGTTGGCAAGGGCTGGAGAAGCAATCAGAATTAAGTCTCCCAATGTTCACCCAAACACCATGATCATGATCTGCAAAGCTTGAATTCCTCACTGCAGCATCAGTGCTCCACAGAGTAAAATATATATCCAAAACTGGGATTTTAAATCAGAAGCTTTGACAGAGCAATGGCTTTAGCTGCAACTGCAAAATTACTTTCATTCCTGTGTTCTCCAGAAGAGAAAGGCAGTAACTGAAAATCTGATCCACAGGATCCTTGGTGTCTTTTGCAAGACTAGATGTTTTAAATACAATAGCCTTGCCCAAATCACAATCAGCCCTGCATTACAGGTCTACATTATTAACTGCTTCCTTTTATCTTGCCTGTATTTCTGTTTCAGCTGTGTTTTAGAAGGCTGGAAGGCTGCATTAGGATTAATCAAGCTGAAAGATGCTATACACTGTAGGTATACTGCCTCAATAAGCACAGTAGCCACTATTTAAACATCAATTTCTTAACTAGCTTTAATTCTTTTTAATACTCAAAGGCACCAGTAGATGTTTAAAGCTGTTTGGGGGCTAGAGAGTCCTAAAAAAGGGAAAAAGAGTTTCTGAAACAATTAGATTTCTATTTCACTCGTCACTCTTTTGCAATCTGAAAACAGGCCTGTCAATAAACCAAATGCAGTTTAAATAAGGAAAGCAGTATGCTCTCAGCCTGGAACCCTGTGTGCCAAATTATGGCTTGCAGTAAATTTTTATGAGCAAGTTATAAACCCCTGAAAAATGGAGCTTGCAGCAGAAACACTGGAAGAGGTATCACTGCAGCAGCCCTAACATGCTGCTTTGCTTTTGCCTGGTGAAGTCCAGCTTCATCCCCTCCTCCTCTTCCTCAGCATCACTTTGGCTTCCCAGAGAGACTTGAAATGGCTGCACCTCCCAGCTCCAACTCTGGGCACTGGAACTCTGCATTATCCATCCTGTCTTGCCCCCCTGCTCTGATTTCTGTGCTCATCCTTAGGGAATACCTATCTCCCTCTCAGATGTGTGGTTTACCCCAGACTGCTGGCCTCTGCCTTTCCACCGTGGCAGCAGAAATGTCCTTCCCTGTCACCCCTCAGGGACTGCCCACAGGGTGACTGTGGACTACCATTTGCACTGAAGTGGAGATTCAGAGGAGGCAGAAAATTGTGGAAAGAAGAAAATCCTAACAGAGAACAACCAAGTAACAGATGAGTGCTCATGATGTGATTAAATTGGCTGTTTCATGAACTTGGCAATATAAAAGCTATAATGGGAAGACACTAAATTTGCCCAGGATTTTCACCTGAGCTGAACAGAGAACCTTGTCATCACAAAAAACTGGGAAAAGGTTCCTAGCCACACACTGAAAGTAATGCAATTTCTTCAGAGGATAATCCCTACTTTTATGGCCTGTATGAAAACACCTCTGCACTGATTAAAATCTAAGATGGGCTCAAAGGCAACAGCACAGCCTGGTGAGGAGGAAATGTGCAGGTTTAAAGGCAGCTGGAACTGCTGATCTGACTGACAAGTACAGTTGGGTTTGTTAGCTGATGTATTGACACAGAGATGGATGAAAACCATCTCAGACGAAGTGATGTACTATTAACCAAGACACCTTCAAAGCCTGGAAAAATGTATTTGATGGGAAAAAAAGGAACACTTGGTCAATAAATAATTCTCCTTGGTGATATCTTATATTCACTGTGAGAACTGACATTTTTAGTGCCTGGAATGGTGTACTTTTTCTTTTCCACCTCTGATTTAAAATTACATTTTCCCAAATCTGAAAATGCTTACACTTTTTAGATTTTTCCACATGTTTGCAAAAGGATTTCCACAAACTTTTAGATATTCTATACCGTTTGCTGTTCCTGTTTTCCTCTTCCATATTTTCCTTTTCCTCTGTTCCTTCTCCTTTTCCTTCTTTCATTATTGATAAAGGAGGGAGGAGAGAAAACAATAAAAAAGCTGTATACTGCATTGGGCAATAAGGGCATTCTTTGTTCAGGAAACGCTGAAGTTTTTCATGAAGCATACCTTGACTCTATTGCCAAGTCCATTCTGTGATCTTTTTTTTTTTTCACTTTTTTTCTACAACATTGCCTCGTTCTCATCAGGTTCAAATAGCAGGTTGGGAGCATCTTCCACAACCATAAATTACTTTTCCTATTATGTCACCACAATGAGCTGGTTTTAGTCCCTCATATAGCACTGAATATTTAACTTAATTGAAAACCAAACACAATGAATGGATTAATATCACCTGTCATGACTGTACTTGGAAACCTGTTTGATAAAAGCACAGTCACTGTCATGAAAAGCTCCCTCCTTCCAGACTTCTGTGGTCTCCCTCCCAACACACACAGTGAGAGCTGTGTGTGGAACAGCCTAAGAGAACACTCCTCATTTTCTCATTGTCTCAGAACATCCTCCATGATTTAATTACAGATTTTGGCTCTGCTTTGATTTCAGTTTATACTAATGATATTTGATTGACAGTAACTTAAGAAAAATCACAAACTTATGTTAAATTACTAGATTATTTATGTACTTTCTGCTGTACTGGTAACAATGACTTCAGTGAAACATATGGAACAAATAATGAGATATTTAGAAATCAGGAGTTTATAAGAAACTGGAAACAATTTGATATAAACCATTTAAAAACTATATTGTGCTTCATTAAAAAAGATATATATTTACCTAGTCTGTCTGGTATTACAGGAAACAAATAAGAGAGAGGTACTTGCAACTGTAATTGAAGTGACAACATATTTCATGGTAGCTGGAGATTTCAACTATCTCTAAAGACTGGATTCACTTTATAACTACACAGTCTACTCACATCACTGTCCAACTTCAAAACACACCTAACATTAAGAAGAGTCAGCAATGTATTCCCCAAGCCAGGAAAGTACTTTTCAGCATTGAGGCACAGTTGATTTTGATTATCCTGTTGTTAGCTGTCACCCTTCAGGCACAGCTGCACAGCCCCAGGCCATCATTCCTTTGGGGGAATGAGGAAATCCATTGGAATATGGAGATTCCACTTGCCTGGGTCAGTCAGATGCAGGTTGGGGCTGGCAGTGCTGCTGAGGCACTTCTGGTACAGGTGAGGATGTGACCTGTCCCTGCATCTCACCCTGTTTGGTGACCTTCACAACTGCTCTACCAGCACTGAGCTCCTGTGCTAAAAGTGTCCACAAAACCAATCATTTCAACCTCCTTAACAATGTCCTGTCCCCAGGGTCCCAAAACCAGAGATCACCAAGCACATGCTAACAGCAAACATGGGAGAGAGCCAATGGCAATTAAAGAGAGCCCTGAGGTGCAGTGGCAGAGGAGTGATTAACACACTGCCAGGCACTAATTAAGGTGAAGTAATAATATGTTGGCAAGTCACATAATTAATAAATAGCTTGGTATAAATACAAAGTATTAAAAAGCAGTTTATGTGCACTGTCATTTTTAATCACCAGATTTATGAACAATTATGAGTAACGATGCCCCACAACACTATGAAGTAACAATAGAGCTGTGGTCCAGGCAAAGCCAAAGCAGCCATTTGTTAGTCCTGGCTGCTAGAGATGCCCATAGCTCCTACAAATCAGATTTGCCTTAAGGACCGTCTCCAGCTCCCACTGCAATCCAACTGCAAAGCACACCTAACAGGTCTCAAGGATATGTTTTCCACACCAGAGCAGTTTCAGTGCCACTTAAAACCTCACTGGTCTAGAACTGGTCACTGTAATTCTCTGGACCCTTTGCCAGTCAGTGCATAAACCCCCTCCACTGTTATGCTTCAATCTGACTTTCATTTGTAGCAGTTTTTCTTCCAGGAAGGCTGGGAGGAACAGCATTGACAGAAAGGCTTCTTATTATGTATTCCTGTGAGAAGACAAACCTTGCTCCCGGGTAGCTGGGAGGGAATATTCGGTATCACTCCACAATTTGATAATACGAAAAAATTACACTGCAGTTAAACAGCCTTGAAGAGGGATTTGCAATGCACAGCTCAAGACCCCAAATGGCATTAGAGCTTTAAGCCTGGGCACAATTCCCAGCACCACCTGTACCCCAGTTCTGTGTGCCTGCACTGCGAGCAGCCCTGGGAAGGCATCGCAGACTCCGTGTCCTGCCGAGCCCGAACAGAAATAAACTCAGTGTTTATGACATGGGCCTAGTTCCTGGCTCCTTGAACACTAGGTACATTCCACTCTAATTATTCCTAATTGCCATGACCTAATGTGTAAATATTTGCAAGCACGAATGTAAAAGTGCTTCCATACAGTTGGTGCAGCCCCGTTCCCAGCTGCGAGGAGCCTCCGCCGTTCTCCAGGCACACGGAGCTCAGCTCCTCAGCTGACCTAAGGCCTTTGAAGTGAGGGCCTGCCTTGTGTTGCTGAGGTTTTCAACAGATAATTGAATGGGAACTAATGCAGTTCTGATGCCCCAATTTGCACACACCATCTTCCCATAAATCTTTCTTTTATCCATTTGTTATTGTTTTCCACAGCTGCTGGATGCCTATCATTGTGCAGCGTGGACTCCACCTACCCTAAATCTTCCTTTGCCCTGTCCTGACTGCTCCCCTGGCACTTAATATTCTCTCTCTTCTCCGTCCTGCTTGTACTGTTCTGATTCCAGGGTATTGGAGAACTTAATTTGGCACAACAAGACCAGCTGGCTGTAGAGCAGACATAACCCAAGTGTGTTCTTCTCAAATTAGTTCCTTTTCTTGGTAGAGCCAAACCTGCAGAGAGAGTCAGAGACAAATTCCAGGGTGGTCAGGGAGGGAGCTGAGCCGTGGGTGGCACTGGGAACAACCAAGACTTTGGCTGCCAATTCCAGAAATTTCACAGGATGGTTCTGGAGGCAGCCATCCCACGGCCAAAAAGCAGACAATTCTTAAGGTTACCCTGAAATGCTGCAATCAAGTTTTCCATGTCCATAAGCCCTACACCTCGGGTGGGTGTGCCAGGGCAGTCTGGCAGCAGGAATCCCTGTCTGCACAGGTTGGATTTACTGACTGCACCAAGTGCCATCAGCCATCAGGCACTCCTGAAGCTGGAATGATTCTCAGCTTCTTCCACTTGGACCAGTAAATCGGAGCAGTTGAGACACTGTATGCACACAGTGCTGCAACTCACTACCAACTCCCCTGAGGCATCTTGGGCCATAATTTATACAGCTCTGAGTGCTTTTATATTATATAGAACTGAGAGCTCGAATGAAAACCAAACAAAATGAAACAAAGCAAACGCAGACAATGAATAAGCCTGAGAAATTAAAATAGCCTCAAAACTTGAAGAACCCAAACTGTCCCCCTAAATGACTCACACTAAAGAAGACGCCTCATTTATTAAGTTAGAATTGTAAAAATAAGGACAGATTTAAAGAAAGAGCAAGCTCTCAGGAGTTTCATAGGTTACAGTTTTTCTTTTAATTCTAATCTTTTGACCCATACTACACTGCAAAGTCATGTAGCTGCCCTAAGGCAGGGCCTTTCAGCTGGTGGTGACAGGGTAGCCTGTTCTTCCTTCCTTTCTTTGAGGATAGGGAAGGTACCCCATAGGGCTTAGCACTGCCCCCACTTAACAACCTGGTTTTTTCCTTTTCCATCCCCCAGGAATAAAAACCTCTCTCCCAAAACCTGCCACACAGATCAAGTCCCAGGCTTTGCTAAGGGGCTGGGGAAGAGGAGGATGAGATGGGACAGGCCACAGAGCTGAAGATGACAACAGCCCATGTCATCCTCACTGAATCCTCTCCCTCTCCACTCTCACCATACAGAGCTCACAAGGTTTTGGCAAAGTTGAAATCACTTTTCATGAACAGTAACAGCAAACATGAATTAGTCTAATAATGCAAGGTTATACACATACAGTCATTCATACTTGTCACAGAGAATATAATACACATACTCAGTCTCCCCTTAGTCTCTATCCATGCCATTTTCCCCAGCATTTTTCTGCAAGACTCCTTCTGGGACTAGCAGTCCTCAGCAAACTCTGGGTAATAAATAATAATAAATAAATTGCAAAAGCCCTGGAGCAGCCTGTTTAGTCATCTCATTAAGTGTTACCAACACTTTCACAGTGTTGGACAGGCCTTAGTCATTCCCCCATTCCTGTAAAAGACATGGTTTTCTCATCAATAACCCTCTGCAAAAGGACTGGAAAGGAATTGCTACAAACAGAGCAAGGAGTTCTGCCCTTTCCCACTGCAGGACAGCACCTAAAGGTTGCTCTGCACTTCTGCCTTTTCTCTTATTTTAACTATAGGACAACATTTAACCATTTCTGATTATCAGTCTGCTCCCACATCAGCAAAAGTGGCTGGAGTTCTGTCTTTGGTTACAGAAAAGCATGAGGAGAGGCTGGGTATGAGCTGGTGAGGCACTACAATTTGCTTTAAAAATGAGCAAAAGTTTTTCTCTTTTTATGAAAAACAAAGGGGCTATCATAATAACAAGGTAAAAAATAAAGCAAGCAGTAACCCTCAAGGGTTTAAGTTTCCAGGTGCTTTGAAGAGAAGTTTCTAAACTGCTTTTTGAATTTTAGAGATTGAGTCACATGATCATGCTGTATCTGAGCAGAAGTGTTAATCAGAAAGACCAGTAACAGCCTATCACAATGGCAGTAAGTACATAAATATTATTTGACATACTTTTTCAATAATCTTATATGTGCCTTTTAACAAGCCTCCATAACACAGAGAACACATGAGCCCTGCTAGTATATACCGAACAGCAAGGTAGTTAAGAATATATTGCATTTATAAACTATGCACAACTTTATGAGTCTCTAGCTATAATTTCATCATAGCACAGTAATTGGAAAGTCTGCATAATTCTGGAAGGATATGTGTTTTAGTTAAAAGAACACTATTATTGCTAATTGGATACCAAGCTTACATTGTAAATCAGAGTAAAGTATGGGCTCCTAATTACAAACTTTTTTGAAACATGCACTGTATGTCTTTACATTATTTTTGGCTAACAAGTGACTTAAATAATCTTAGTGTTACAAAGTCCATAAATCTTTTCTTTAGCTGTGGCTGATGAAATGTTACAGGATAAGAATGTGTGTTCCCAAGATAAATATCTGGCTTGGCAGCCTCATCTCCTACAGTGAATCAAGGTAAAGGAGTATGTAAGTGACTGGCACTGGCACAGCCCCAAGAAAGAAAGGTAAAAAAGTAAAAAGCTGGTATTAACTTATGTAGCATGTTGCAGCTTAACACATTTTAAACAGGCTGGGATCACTCTTTGGCATCTGGAGCTAAAAACTTACAGCCGTGTTCTTATGTGGAATGAACTTGTGTATTAGAGTTTTACAACACCAGCAACAAGCTTTTATGAAGTTGTTAAGGTCCTGAATCCAGAGCTGTTATGCGAGGCTCTTTTAAAATTATTTTTTCCAAACAGCTTTTCCTCCGAACGCCTTGATCTGCTCTTGGCACACCTGTGGCAGCAGAGACAGCCCTTGCTGCTGAGTGACAGACACCTCAGGAATAAATATGGGATATGGTGCCTTGGGAACTCTGCTGGGCTGACAGAAAGTGCCCAAAGCCTCCTGCTATGAGAATCCATGAGAGAAGAAAACACTGAACAGAAGTTAGGATGAGCAGGGGGCAGGCCCTACACCCCAAGCCTAGGTGCTGGGAAGATGGTTCACTATTCAGGTCATGATCTGAACACACTGGTTTGTGCAGCACGGCCTTAAAGATCTGCTGTCCGTGTCAGTGATGGACAGAGTGAAAAGCCTTTGTGCATTAAAAGGCATGAGAAGGAGGCAACTTAAAAAACTGGACTTCTTGGAACACAGAATACCGTCTAGGAAGATCAACAATTCCATGGCAGATGTCTACCTTTCATTCTCTCCCCACTGAAAGGAAAATTCATGCCTATTTTCAAAGTCTATTGAGTAGACATTAATGTACTACAAATCTCTGGAAATCATTTTGATTCTTGCTTTTGATTCTCTACCTATTTATTAAAGAAAAATGTAATGTAGACTTAGTCATGGTGATGCTGTTCAAATGTCAGCCTGCACAGCATCAAGACAGAGGCCATGTGTTCCAGATTTAAAAGCTGTATTCACTTTGTGATACACCATTCAGCAAGGACTTGCTGTCAGATGAGCCTTCTAATCTGTTCAGCATGTTTCCACCTCTTCTTCTTCAGGGAACTGTTGTGGCACATCTCACCGGGTTACTAAGTAATGGTGGTGTCTTTACAGCCAGCTGGAAAAGAACTGGTATTTAATAGTCCCAAATAACCAATGGATCTCATCTAGGCTGAAAAAGTCCCCAAGGTCTTGGAGTTCAGCAGCTCTGTACGGTGTATGTATTTAACCTTTCATCCTGGCCAGGTTATTAAAGTGAGTTCAGTAAACTTGATTCCAGAAGAAAAAACAGAAGCAGCATGTTTGCACTGTTTCAGATGAATAAGTACGGCTAAGTCCTGTTTTATGACCACTGTAATTCCTTTTCCATAAATTCCCTAACCTCAAATCACAACTGTGAATGCCTCTGACAAACAAGACTTGTCTGCATGGAAGCAGAACATTGCAGGCTCCACTTGGCTTGTGCCTATTTGTTAATGCAGGACCTGAAAATTATTTCCGTCACAAAGTCAACCACAATCTTCTCCATCCAGGGTTAACCCAGGCTCAGTCTTGCAGTGTAGATGACTCAAAATGTGTGATTAAAAGCACAGTGCTACAGGCACACTGGCCACAGAAGCTGGCTTGGAATCTTCTCACCACCAACAAATCATGGCACAGCTTTACCCAAAAACTAACGCATCTGGGATGGTCAGACATGAAACACAGAAAAAATCACACTGCACTGCCAGGAAGACTTCAGATGAGTTTCTCCGTGTTGATTTGGCCACCTTGTTCTTGCTCAAGCTCTTACTATCTAGAACCAGCCTTTTAGGACACTCCTGATAACTGAAGATAGCATGAAAATATCTCTCCTGGAACAACTGGATTAAGTACTACAGTGTGGGAAAAGGTCTTTTGTGAAGCTTTTCCTCAGTGTCAGGTTGGCAGGTGTTTCTCATTGACTAGAAGAACTGGGAATTATTCTGGAACAGGAAACATGTCCTTTGAGACAAGAAGAAAATGTCAACTGGAAACTTTTAACAGGAAAGGTACAGCAAGCCTTAGACTGAATAATTAGAATGTGATTGTAAAAGAAGAGAAAAAAGGGACAAAGTCCGATGTGGACATGTAGAACAGACATCAGGACATGACTCACTGTCTACTGGACAACTTTAGTTCTTAATCAGTCTCCAAAGAGAATTCACCAACTCAAGTAAGAACACATTCCTACGAATCTGAGCACAACATGTGCTCTTCATAATCTACAGAAATCCAGGAGGGAGCGGGCACACAGAACGAGGGGCAAGCACACACAGCTCAAACCTCACTGGAAGGCAATCCACCTCACATCACCTCATGGACACATGGAAATGCTCTCTGAGAAGTTCTCAACTCAGCAGCAGAGGGAAGATTTACTGAACCTGGCAAAAAACCTTTCTCCACAGAGCAGAATTTGTTGTACTAAAAAACCTAATCAGCCAGCCACAGACTGCATCTTCCAGACTTCACCTGCAATTAATACTTTGAAACTTGCAAGTAATTGCATTTTATGTTTTTATTTTTATTCTGTTATTCTGAAATTCTGATGTTTTTGTTCAACACTGCTTGAAGTGAGTCATTAATTTCAACTAAACTAGACCAAATTCTCCACCTAAATTCTTATTTAAACACCTTTAGAAGTAGTCTGTTTTTATACGTGCTCAGCACTTTGAACCTCTAAAAAAAATTGAGATGTTCTTCCTCAGACACCACTTCTCTCTTTAATCAAACTGTGTATTTCTGCCAACTCGGAATACTTTGTTTTCAAGTAAAAGTCTGTCCTCTCTATCCTTTGTGCTGACACTTGGTTCGGTCACTGGTTGTCTCTTAAGAGTTTTCTGGGGGCATAGATATTAAAATGTCCTAGTAGAAATAAACATGTTCCTTTTCTTACAGACCACCTGAGCACAGCAGCAAGGCCAACCTCCCATTAAATAATTTGAAGAATTGCTTCAAGACTGGGTCAGGTGAAATGGGGGAGCAGCCCTGCATGTGACAGAGCAGAAAAGCAGCAGGAACACAGCAGAGTTTCTGTTTTGTGCAGAATATCCCGAGAGCACTGACCACTAACTCTGCTTTCCAAACAAAGTGAAACATTTTGCCAAGAGGGATTGAAAGCCAGCTATTAGATCTGCCATGTGCATGCTGTATGTGCATGTTGTAGGCTATGCCCAAGTAACACATGACATTCCCATTAGCTTTTGTTAACTTCTACATCAGAGCAAGCCAAAATCTTAAGAATATTAACCTCTGTTCCTTCTAAGTGTTCCTTAATTTTTATTAGAACAATTTTGAGGGTAGTTTTGCAAGCTTTTTTTTTCTCCTTTGGATGGATACAAAAATTTCTCTGATGAAAGCTTCAGGCTTTTTTAATTAAAAACAAAACAAAACAAAAAAGCCAACAAACCCCAACCCTGTAAAATTATTTTCCTTGAAGAAACTGCCAAAACTCTAGGAATCAAATTACAGAACAGAAGAAGACGTCACAATTCCAGCTTTACTCTACCTACTCTGGAAACCTGAAAGCCTCTCTGAGGTGATGAGTTGATGGGAAACAGCACAATTCTGCACTGAGAAGGGAATTTCGGCTTGTATTTAATGAACTTGTTGAAAGTGAAGCCTATGAGCATATGTAATGGATTTCTATGTTCTTAAAAGATGGAAAATAATTCTTTTTGCCTACTGCTGAATAAACTCCTATGCACAAACCTACAGCCACCTCAGAAAGAAAAATGCTGGGGGTTTCCATCCGTGGTCTCTAGAGTGTTGAGGTTAACTGCAAGACTGCCATAAAACATCATTACAAAAAGCTGATTACTAGTGGGCATATATTTGCTATCCAAGAGTCTGCAATCTTACTCAACCATTTTTTAGGAATCTATAAACAAAACTACTTTAGGGTCACAGGGCCTGATTTTTTTTTTCTTCACTCATGATACTGTTTCTACTTTCTTAATTGACACACATCCTTCATTCATGACCCTTGTTTTTTAAATGGCCACTGATTTCAGGAAAAAAAGTCTCTGTTACATTCAATAACTGCTAACCCCATTTATCCAACCAATAAATAATCCCTCACTTTCTCCTCCCTCCTCCTCAACTCCCAGGTTATTACACTGCAACATCTTGGCTCTACGCCTATTTAATCTTGGTAATAATGATCAAAACCAGAGTGAATGCATAGATCTCAGTATCCTGATTAGGATCACCAGCCAACTAAACATAACACACAGACTTCATTAGAAAGAGAAGGTTCTGCCAGAGGTTGCCATATTCGACTGGAACCCTTACATTTTTTTTAGGATTTAATGTTATCATCAGAAGTTTAGATCCCACTGGACTTTGGATGGCAACATATATTATTAGGTTTTTCCCCACTGTTAGAGGCAAATGAGAAAGTGGAGGTTTTTCCTTTATGCATTAACTTATGTCAAGAACGATGATTCTAAAAAGCCATTAGTGAGCAGGAAATGCAGAGTGATTACAGTACAATACCTTATGACTGGCAAGATTCTGCTCCTGCTCCAACAAATGAGAAATGCTGGTAAGGCTTCACAGTCCTATCTATCAAGAAACAGGACAGTCCAAATATAAGGTATGGGTGATGTCTCTGTGCTTTTTGTAGTAGCATTTAAGAGTGCACTCACAGAGGACATGACTCAATGGCTTTCTGTGACAGTGGCCAAACATCTACTGATCAAAACTGCACAGTCTAAAGGTTTCATTTGCCAGTCTCATGCTGCAAATAACCAGGCTCCAGGTGTACAGCCCAGTTTATCTCAGCAAGGAGAAGATAGCAAACTGATTTATGCAATCCAACTACCATCACATCTTGCCCTCTGATGTGCAACAATCATTACCATTTAAACAATAATCCCCACTGCTTGGTCCCAAAACAGGGGATAGACAAAAGATTCACTGTAGTTATGTTGCTTACATTTTAGGTAATCTATCCCTCAATATATGTGGGAAAGCCAGGAATTAATTGGGTTCCAGTGCATACTGACAGGGTGATTATTCTGTAGACGGGGACTGTTGGCTGGCAGGGACTTTTCTTCCACTGATGTGCTATTACATAAAAAATGTAAAGCCTGAGGGGTTATATGCAGTTGTTAAAAGGGGAAAATGTAAAGATAGATTTTTAAATAATACTTTGCCATGGTCCTGCCTTATGTAGACTTAAAACAGCTTAGAACTCTACTCTCTTTTGCAGGGTCAGTGTCAGCAAGACTCAGGGTGCTGACAGAAATACCAAACTGCCAGCCTTGGCTGTAGATGGCTTGAGATACCTCAGTTTGTGCTGACACGTCTCTGATTCATGGCCACTTTACAGAAAGAATCATTTATCTTATCTATAGGATATCTTAATGAAAGCAACCTGACTTTCCTGAAACAGTTAGGTATGCAAGAGAGACAGACTTCTCTACAGACAAAGAAAATTCCAGGCAAAATGACCAAGGATTTCTGGCTGTAAAGATGTTAAGTTCCTACTAGATTTTGCAGAAGTTGGAAGCTAAGTAGAGGGGAGACTGAAGAAGAGAAATCAGTAGATGGCTATTTCTCCCTAGACATCAGAGAATCCTCTCAGCCTTGAGACAAGCAAATGAAAATGGGCTGGATTGGCTCTGCCATCCATAGATCTGGTTTTAGGATAACTAATGTATCTCCTCTGCAGAATACTAAAGAATCTCTTAGTGTAAAAATATCAGTGGGATGGGATGATACTGTATGAAGTGTTTCTGTCTGCTGCCTCTGCTCATAGAAGAAATTAACTCCCTTTGTCCAGTGGACACTGCAGGGAAGGGGGCTGGGCAGGAACTGGGGGAGGAGGGATTTGTCTGTGCACATGGGTTAAAAGACATTTAATGAATCACAGAAAATAATAGCCTTACACAGCAAAAGCATTCCCTCTCCCTGCTTCTCTCCCTCTGCTTTTCCACATAAATTATGTGAACATATCATCAAAACATGATGATTTTTATTTTCATAAATGGGGCCATATGTCAGTTAAAACAGAAAATGTGTGCTGAACTGTGATGTGGGTTACATGATACACTTTAATTGGATGTCACTTTAATGTAAACAGCTTTACATAAAACTCAGCCTAAAAGAAAACTTTTAAAAATTGTCAAATATTAGTTGCTAAACCAATGTGATCCTGCATGTGCCTTTTGCATTGTCTAGTCAATCAAAGGGTACCAGGCACAAAGGGGCTGCATTCTGATCCCATTTGCACCAAAGCAGCCACAGAGACCTTGCTATGGCACTCAGAATAGGGAGTCCAGGACAAAATACTTTTTTTGCATAAACACTTCTGCCTAGATTTTCCATATAAGAGGATTATTTTTTAATTGCAAATGTCATTTGTTCATCTAAACATTTAACAAGTGCAGTTCACTTGTGGTCAGGCCAACATCCCATTCTGCAGTGGGAGCAATCTTACTCTGAAAAAACCCCCCAAAAACCCAAACCAAGTACTATATACACACTTATAGAGGAAAAACAGCCAACTTTCCCTCATCCAACACACAACTGCAGCTACCCACATGGAAACAACCTCCATAAACAACATACTACCATAATAATGAACAGCTGAAAATGACACGATTAAACAAAATTTTAAAATGCAGATTTGGTAATGCCGATAAAATATCAACCACTTATACTGGGAAACGTTAACAAGTCAGTATTTGCTAGCAGATCCCACGTGCTACCACAGTCATTTTCTGTGTATAAACACAGGAAAAAGCAGTCATGTCTCACCTGCTGCTCTGTGGTAGATGCTGGCAGAGGCTCATTCCTTGATGCCACTGGCTCTGCTATCACAGCAAAGCTCAAATGGGACCTTCTGAAAGACACCATCAAATTCCATTTCAAGTGACAGCTGATTCTTACCACCTTGCAGCAACAAACTCATACTTGAGCATCAGCTATGCAGCTGGATAGCACTTGTGACCTCCTAGGAGTATTAAGGCATGTCAAATAGAACTGCTGGCATCAACACACAGTCACCATAAACCGCTGCCACGTTTATCAAATACCTTTGGTTTCTTGTAGCAATCCAGCAGGCTTGCATGCACACACTGCTCTGTAGACACTCTCTAATCTTCAGTGTTATCCCTGACACTTAGGGCAGAATCCCACAGCATGGTTAGAAGCATTCCCTATAAACCACCCCACCAGAATCCATGGTCTGCTGTGTAGGAAAAATAGCAGCTACTGTTTCTCTGCCTGCAGGTTTTACAGTGAGTCACTGCACCCCAGAGCCCACACAACGCCACCCCAAACCTGGATTCTCCTACACAAAAAGAAGATGCACAGTTCTCTCTGAGAACCATCTAATATGTTTTGGAATTATTTCTAGACCACCAACAAAGCCGCTGGAGAAAAAGGGGAGCAGTGTTGTATTACAAAGCTTCTCCTCACAGCTCCTGTCACTGGTTATTGGACATCATTACGGCTCTTGTAACGACGGCAGCGTAAATCAGCAGGCAAAGGCTGAATAGAATGTTCTATCCTTGTCTCCCTGATGAAAATTCCTGTCCAAAGAAGGGATAAAATAATATATTTGTTTTAAAGAATCACTTTTCCCCCCCGAGTTTATTTTGGTTTAATTTAGCAGAATGCATAAAAGAGGGATAAAAAAAAAATCATAAAGCCAAGAAAACCACAAAATCCCCTTAAAAAATGAGATTCATGTTCAAGTTTGAAATGGCAAAAACAGACGTTACAAAAATCATCTCTGTTCCAATCAGAGTCATAAAAATTGTCTTAAAAATTATAAGGCTGTAAAAATTGAAGATGACTGGTTCAGCAGCCCCGTTGGCTCATGCTAACTTAGTGTTTGGTATTCCAATGTAAATGGCACTGCAGGTTCTTCACGTGCTGCCTGGCCCTTAGGCTTGCTCAGACAGATCACAACGAATGCAAGAGGGAAGCAAGTCCGTGTGGCTGCTCCCCCAAAGTGTGCAGCACTCAAGCTGACCCCAAAGGCAATGCCAGGAGACAGAAGGGATCAGGCAGTCACCTCCAAAGCAACGTGCCTCTTGCACTGGCTGGTGCTTAAGGGAAACTTCCCCTCATCACAAGGAAAGCCGAGGGGAGGGATACTGCTTTAAAGCATCATTTTGCACATGAGTATCTGTTAGGATAGAAATCATCTTTAACTACATACTGGCAATGAAATAATGTTAGAGACTCTTATTTTTCTGGCTACACAGAACTGGGCATCCACTGTCTCAACCCATAAACTACCCCAAAAAAAGGGCAAAATTTTCATAATCAAGCTGCAACAGCACAAATAGAAAAACCCAAGGTAGAATGGCTTTTATCTCCTGTGTCAGGAAGACTTTTGACCTGAGCAGGGCAGTAACAGCCCTGCACCCCCAGAGTACACCAACTGTTCCCTGCAGGTGTGTTCAGGTATGTCCATGCAGCACTGCCCAGCTGCCCCAGCAGTGACTCCATCTCACATACCCCCAGCCGCCTGTAATTCATACGGGTGATTTTAACAAAATCTCTTTTACACCAGTAGGACATAAATCCCATGCATGGGGGAGGGCACTGCCCCAAGCAGAGTCTCACCAGGGATGGCTGTTGGACACAGTATTTATCCCAGACACCCAGAGCCTGCAGCAGTCATCCCCACATGGGTCTGTCCCAGCAGTGGTGCCAAGGCTTGTAATGGGAGAGGCATTCTGTCTTTGTCCCTCTAGCACAGCCCTGGCAGGCCAGAGCCCTGCTATTCTTTTATGTACCTTTTCATCTAGGCAGCAGGATCCAGCATTCCAGTGTCACGGAATCCCTCTCAAAACGAGGGTTATGGTCCAGTTGTGCAGAACTTCACAAGAATGATTAATTCAGACACTTCTAAAATCATCCCTTCTCAATTATTTTGAAAGCATGGGAGAAAACAACACCTAGTGGAGCTATGGAGACTCATCCCTGCCTCCAACATCACCTGCAGTGTACAGAGAACAAGCACAGGAAGATGTGGCCACAGGTGAATTATTTAACTCTGACTTGGTTGTGTGTTTTGCACAGGTGGTGGGATTTGGCATGTGAAGCATGAGACTAATTCAGGGAATATACATCCCCTTCCTTTCTTAAGAACCAGGCTGGAGAAGGGGGTAGAGGGAGTTTGCACACATCCAAACACGTGTATGCTTACATACAGACACATATGAATGCACATACATGTTTATACTTTAAAATATGCCCAGAATAAAACACAGTTGTCTGACAAAATTACTACATTTTCTCTCCCTTATAGCAGCACTGCCAATCCAGCACAAGGCATTCCATCTTTCATATAGAATTCAGTAAACATATCAATCTAAATCCAAGAGCCATAGCCAAGGTATCAATAACAGTGACATATTATGAAACTTTCATTCCCTTTCCCCCTCCTCTTCTACCCCAGTAATAACTGTCAGGCGATCCTGGCAATTTCACAAGCATAGCAATGATTCAGCTGGCAGATTTCAGTGGATTATTGTGGCCAATTTGGAAAAACACTCTAATAAGCATTACTTTCCAGAAACCAATATAAATCTGGAAGAGGGGATTATTAAACCCAGGGAAACTATAACAAAAGACATTAATTGCATTTTTGGAAGGAGCTTTTGAATTAAATTATTACCTGCTAGTTTATAAGGAAAATATATAGATAAACTCCACTACCGTGACAAGAATTTATTTATACTGGCCACATATACCATAGGAAATTTACATACCAACACTCTGTTCATTTATGGCATTATATAAGCATATGTGTATTTTCAGACAATTAGGATTATGCTGTTTACTCTCACATCCACACATATGCACACAAGTGATGGTAAGTAAAGCAAGAGATCAAAGGTAGGAAGGATCACAGCGAATTCCAAGCCATGTGTTTCTGTATTTGTACATACATTTTAAGGTTTCTAGACAGTCTTACAACAGAATATAGCAGTTTCTTAAAATTACAGGACTTAATATTTCTCTAACTTGCTTCTGATTTGCTGCTTACATCTGTTTTTTAAAAAAACACCATGCTGCTCCAAAGTCTCTTGAAGTACATGAGGAGCTTTCTCTTGACACCAGTAAATGCTGGATCAGGCCATTAATACAGAAAGATTAATCACTGCCTCTAACATTTGTGTCTTTGGGAATTGTGTGAGAAGAACGATGGAACAACCACAAGCCATTTTGGAAGTTCCAACACTAAATGACTAAAGGATTCATCCCACTGTTAAATAACAGTTTTGAAAACAAAATAATGTATTCTTACAATAATATGATGTAACCTCTGATTTTCTTATTTTCCCTTTGTGAGACCGTTAGCTTGTGTACGTGTTCTTCACATTTCATCTGTTTTCTCCTTGTATTTCTCTTTCCAAACATGTAATGAGTAATTCAGAAAGAGTAATTCTCTCCTTTGTCACTGAACTTAATTCCTCAAAGGCAGCAAAAAGGTAGAGTGATGAGCAAATTTTTAAATAACAAGAGATGTATATAGCCACAAAAGACTAAAACCAGTCACGAAGACTGCATTTGTTCTGGTAACTAAAAAAAAATAAAAATAGCTAGGATTTTACACTCCATTATTATTAATTAACAGACTCAGAACAAACACAGGAAACCTAGCTCCAAAACAAATACTGCATAGGACACTGCTGCTCAAACCCAAAGCACCAGCCAAGGAGGCAACAAGATCAGAAATATCCAAACAAAACACTGTGGCTGAGCCAAAGGACTCCCACACTGTTACCTTTTGCCTTCCTGAGGGGGAAACAGAGCCCATGTCCTGAACCCAGACATGATCACCTCCTCTCCTGTGCCCAACACCAGCTCTGTCTACCCCATCTCTGGCACTTCCAAGTCTTTAGGCTTTTATAAATATAAGTGCTCTCCACAGCTTCCTTCTTGTTGTTTACCAGCTCCCTTCAGAGAGTGACCATTACAAAAGCTGGGTGAAAAAAGGGTGTTAGAACTCTCTGTTGACCCTGGCAGCTGCCAGGGTCTCTCTACACTGTCACTGGGGTCTGACAGCCCCCACAGATGCTCACTTTTCCATAGATGTGGCTCTTGCAGGCTTAAGGTGGATACTGATGGTATACAACTAAAACACGAGCCCTAGCACCACTGCCAGCTGTCAGTTTTATTAATTCCTGAATTAACCAATACACTGAGCCCGTATATAATGAACCACCCTGTTCCCACTAATTCTTATTCTAATTTTTCATTTCCTGGCTATCCCGAGACCAACAATTAAAACAATTACCATGTGGTGCATTTAGAATTCTGCATCCATCATGAAACAGGGCTGGATTTACAAAGGAAGAAAGGGAGCAACTCCTTTATTCTTTCTTTTCCTTTTAGCACTGCACATTGATACATTCAGGTAAGACATGCCCTCTCCTCTTGTCACTTCTCAATTCCCAGATGACCACCAAACATGTGTTGTCTGCTGAATTTGAGGAACACCTGGCTTTCAGTGGGATATATGGCTATAAGAAAAGCCTCCAATGTCTTACACTGTTTTGCCTTAAACACTGCTCTAACATGCAACTTACCATAGAATTAACTGAGAAAACAAAGTTCCTGGGTGATTCATGCTGCATATTTTCCCTAAACCTGGGCTAAAGCCTTCAAAGCCTCCCAAAGTGAATCACTAGAGTGAATCACCCTGTTTCCAAAGGCGTGGGGAGCAGCGTTCAGAGGTGCTGTACATGTGAGCTGTGGAAAGCACAGCCCAGGCAGGGGAAGTCATTCCCCTCTGCAGCAGAACCACTCAGACCCTTGGGAATGGGGAATTGATTATTGAGCTCGGATCAGTCTGGCCCTGGCTGTGCTCCTGCTTGTTTTGTGGTCAATGGGAATTTTGCCCTTGCTTTCAGCACAGCTGAAATCTGCCTTTAGGAATTGGCAGAGGCTTGAAGTTGGCAGCTGGGAAGGCTCCACGCAGGTGCATGAAGGATGGATTCCTTGCTCTGCCTGAAGACCACGGGGGAGAAGCAGAGGTGTCTCTCCCTCCCCAGATGCTCCAGAGTGGACAAGACAAAGCCAAGTGCAGGGGAGAGAAGAGCTACAATTCCACCTGGGAGTGCAATGCCCACTCTGGCTGCACACCCAACAGCAGAGCTGACTTCTCATCAGCAAATGTTTCTACATCTTTAGCAGAAGAATCAGCCCCTTGGCTCCCATCAACCTCTCTTGCCCTCACATAAGCACGATGACTTGATGGCCAAAATGATACACCTATAATTTCTACAATAACATTATGAAACAGTTCTCAAAATTTATCAGAACCAGACTCAGGTCATGAATAAAGCCACTGTACACTGATAAAGGTTGTAAAGGACTAGGAATAGAGATTTAAAAGCTCATTGTTTTTCATCCCTCATAATCTAAGTGAAAATTAGCTGCAATAAATCCTAGAAATTAGGCAGTCTACATGTTGTTTACCCGTAACTTCTTTTAAGCTACATTTGCCAGCTTTCCATATTCACCATTTTCTTAAGTATATACCAGTGTCTTTGACTGCACAGAGGGATAGAGTTGAAACAATGAAATATTTTCAGTGCAGCATTGCAATCAAAAGCACTCAATTTAATATACAGGTTTGACAGTCTATGGTGTTTTGTCTAAAGTGGCTATTTTGCCCAGGTTTTTTTTTTGTTGTTGTTGCTTGAAATGGGTTCCTGGGTAAAGCACAACAAATTTAGAATGACACACTGCCATGTTTTTAAGGAAAATATGATTTTGTTTAGGCTACAATTAGATGCTTTCACAATTTGTGTCTGGCAAACCGAGACTGAAAACTCCAGAGTCAATTTGTTTAGTGTGAACTGAAGTAACATCTATCTTAGTAAAGAAAACTTTACAACAAAGGAGCCTTCATCATAGTAAGACCTAAGAGCCTTCCTTCTAAAAATGCAAGGCTGCCATGCAATTCTTAACTCACATCAATTCATGAGGCTACCAGCCAATTCACGAGCCATGTATTGTTTGGAAGCCATGGGGGTAAATCAAATTATCATGAATGACATTAATGATCCCATACTTGCCTGAACATAATGCACCTTATACAGTCTTACCTTTAGGGATTATTTTTTATATATAATTAATACAAATGGCTTACTCCCCCTCTTTTGTTGACTTTACAAAGAAATACACTCAGGTACAGAGTCTGCCTTTCCCGGGTTAATTATGGGAACCAAACCAGCCATGCCTATTGTGTGAGAAGTCCCCAGGTAATACCTGGGAAAGCCCTGAGTGCAATAAATGGAGGAGCAGATCATAAAATGCATAAAATGACTACCCTCTACTGGATGGAGCCAGAGCAGCTGAGCTGTGTCAGTGGATCCTCAAAGCCATGATTTAATACAACTCCTTTCACAGTGGCTGGGCTGGGTTTGGGTTTGCACAGCAGTGGATCTAAATGCAGTTGTCAAAAGGAATTCCTGCACAATCGGGATATGCTGTCCTTGGACAAAGCCAGCATTTCTACTAAGCACAGGTCAATTATAAGCACAATATTAAAAAAAAAAAAAAAGCAAAAGTTTTATAATGAGGGAAGAGAACCATCACAGACTTTCAGAAATCCAAATGGTTTCTTCGCCTTGCACTTTTATTTCCCAGCAAAATCAGGCCAGATCCCAGCTGGTAAAAACTGGCAAATTTCCATTAGCCTGTGGGTCATTAACTCCGAAAAAAGGGCAGTTTCAAAACCAGTTTTGTGTATAGTGTTAGTTTCTGTCAGCGTTGCTATAAACAATCAAAATTGAAAGTATCTGGTATGACTACAATACCCATTTATTTCTCTTGCCATTCAGAGATGTGATCCAACCCCGATTTTCATAAAACAATTGACACATATCAGAAGCTGCATCTGACAAGTTGAAATATTCAACCCAAACTTCTAAGTTTGCACCCCCCTGTCTATCTATAACCATCACATAAATTATCCATGGCAGTGCTCTAAGATGCTAAAGGGAACAACTCATTCAAAATGGCTGGTGCAAACAAAGAGCAAAAAATTGACAAACACAGGCCCAGGCACAGATTTAGCAGAGATGTCTACAAAGGATGCAGCTTCTTCTCCTCTCCCCATTTTTGTTTACCATCATCTGCCTGTGCTCCTGTACCTGTGCAGCTCCCCCATGCCCAGGGCTCCCTTCCATAGCCCCGAGGCTTTGGGACACCCACTACTGAACACCAAACAAGCTGGATCCAACACCTGAATTTCACTGCCTGAATTTTGAGTGAGTTGGACCAGGAAGCTGCAGGTGAAGCTGCTGCTGTGCTCAACAGTCTCTCTCTGCCCTGTTTCACAGCAGAAATAAAGCATCCATGTGTCATGGCACAGTGGTTTCTGGCACAAAGCTCTATGAGGTGCGTTAACTTTCACTGGAATCAACCTCGAAGCTTTCCTTCATGGTGAGGAGAAAGTTTTTATTCTATAAAGGTCAAGCCTTTATAAAGGCAAAGCAAAACAAAAGGTATCTTTCTTGGCAAATGGACTCTTTAGTGAGTAATCCCCCATTTCACACCTGCCACCGTGAAATGCAAGCACCTGTTTGTGAAGTGGTCTGAGAGAAATGTGAAATGTTTGTGAAATATCTGTGAAATGGCCTGGGAGGACATTGGGTCCCCAGCTCCAGGGATGCTGAGCACCCGGTGCTCTGCATGGGGACTGTCCTCAGCTACCTCATAGCAACATCAGCAGGACAAAAATATACAAATAATACATTTAGAGTGCAGACATCTGAAGGCTTAAACTGTATCCCTGTGCCTGCTACTGCACTTCCTTCTTTTACACCTAGTAATGCAATAATCTGTGTTCAGAGTGGCAGAAATATGAAGCAATTTTGCATTCAAAATTATTCCCTACAATTTATTTTTCAATTTTTTAAGACAGTCTAGCTTATGTTACTCATACAGTTGGACATCTTCTATTTCCACTACAAAATGACTCAATTCTAAAATAGATCTCCTTTTTGGGAAACCTTTAGTGAGAAAGTAATTCTCCTTTGCCTGATTTTGCCCAATCATTCCTACTTGTTTTCTATTCTTTCCTAAACAATCCCTCCCTTTTCTCCCCATCCCAGCCTCCATTTAATTCCTTTCATCTTTCCTTAAAAGACTGTCTCTCTGTCCCCTTAATCATTTTTTAATTTCCCATCCTTTAGGCAAGTGCCAAAGATGTTAAAATGAGCAATGGATGCTCGCCATAAAGGAACAGAACTCCTGTAACTCCAAAACAGTTGAAATCATGAGAACTTGCAGAACTCATTACCCCATTATGAGAATGGTATTTTTACAGCACTAGAAATGAAGTAATGCAGATACAAATATTCATGTTTTAAACGTGGTGTCATTCTAGTGGCCTGGCTACAAGTTGCCTTAGAGGTACTGAGGAAGGCTGGGGGTATCACATTCCCCTGAGAAGACCCAAGCTTCACAAAGGTTCCTTCCATTCTGATCCATTTAACTTTGCTCAGTGTTAAAAAGTCATTCCTTTATAAAGCCCTATATTTGCTGCTTGTCAGTATCCACCTGCGAGAAGGAATGATGCAGAATCCCTCGCCCAGCCTTTCCTGTCATGTTCACTGTGTACCTCCAGTACCTCTCCCTCCAAATTCAGTAAAGTCTCTTCACACCTGGAAGTATTCTGGATTGCCTCCTTTCAAAAGCTGAACAGAAATGCTCAGTGATCAACTGAGATAACTTTGTCACTTCAGGTTAGAAGCAAGGTGTACACAGGAGGAGGTTTGCCAATCTGAAGTGTAAACACGCTATTTACCACCTACCTGGCTAAAAGACTTACTCTGACTAAGCTGGTGTGCTCTGTGCATCTGTGCATGTCTGGTTCCTGAGCGCTCTCAGCTTTTCAGTCCTTGTCCTTGAAGACAAAGCATGACCTAAAAATGTTCAGTTGGACCAAAGTACTGTAAACAGTGAACTCTGAGATCAGCAAGACCGTGCAATTAAAAATGTCATTACGTTTGAGGATATGCAGGAAGACAAAACTCCGTGAGTAGTTGTGACACTTAAAAATATTTTCACACAATCTGCTTTTTTCTGATCTCCCATGCCTTTTCTGAGGGGGCAGTTTATTACATGGAGGCAAGTGGGCAATATGTCAATCAATGGATGTGGTTTTGTTGAGAGCACCCCTCACTGAGTGAGGTCTACTGCTGTTTTGTGAGCGCAAGCAAGTACCACAAGGTACCCATCTCTTGCCAGATCCCTTCTCCATACAGTACCTGAATGTGTTTTCAGGCATCATGACTTGCACCATTCCAGGATCACCCCCCTGGGCCTTGTTTTATGTAGAGACAGTTTGCTCGAGGTCTGCAGGGAACCGGGCTGAGACTGTGTCTCTTTGTAAGGAAAGCAGGGTAATTTCTACAGCTGGCCAGTTCCTGAGCAAAGACAGACAAATGTGGTTGTACCCAATTTGAAATCAAGGGGGAAAAAGGGCAGGATTTGTTTCACATGACTGAAAGGTCCTGACTTACAAGCCACAGTGTTGACAATACACCTTTCCCAAAGGCAGGGACAGAGAGGTGCTCTGTGCCTCTGGGTGCACTGAAGCATTATTGTAAGGTGGTGCCTGGGCTCAGTGACCCAGATGGCCCCACGACTTCTGCCTCGTGTTTTCCTTTTTGTAACACTCCATCTTCCTCACTCTCTCGCTGAAGCAGGGCGCAATCATATCAACATGGATACAGCAGATTAGTTTTACAAGGTTCCCACCAGTCTGACATTCATCAGCTTTCTAATCGCGTGGTAACACAATCCCCTTTACAAGTGTGCGCCGAGGCAGCGCCCGCGCTCTCAGGCCGAGGGCTGCAGGTTAAACTGATACCCAGGTCCTGCATTCCAGCAGCTGCTGATTGACTGACCCTGTTCCTGATATTCCCAGGGCCTGGCAGCCCTCCATGCAAGGGTTAAAGGGAAGTTGTAAGCAACGGTTCTAAAACACTTGGAAGAATCTCCTTGAATCAAAAACATTTCATAAAAGGCTCTCTGCCAGGCAATAAAATATTTTTTGATGGACTCTTATTTTATCATTACCCATGTAAGAAAAATGTATTGCAAGAATCCCAACACAATTCAGGGAAGTAATCATTTGCAGATTTAGTAGGCATTCTCAATTGGCAAAAATGAAAGATTTATTGTAGGCATGATGAAACAAAGAGCAGTTGTGCAAACTTTACTGAGCTGGATTATGAGAACATGCTTTTTCCATTTCCCACTTTTAAATGCCTTGGATGCAGTTTCAAAAGACAGATCAAGATCAATTATTTAACACTGCAGCTCCACTGTACCTGAGCAGAGGATCTCTTCACACATATGTTATCTGTACACAACAATAAAAGGAGGAGATGGAGGGAAGACACTGATATAGACAGCTACAGCAGACTTTGAAATAGAACTCCTATTGTTCCTTGACTCCACAATCAGCCAGGGATGTAAACAGAAGAGTCAGGCACTGACAAATATCTGTGATTAAATAAATGCACAGCTATTTGAAATGCAGCCATTTCTGACTTACCCAACTATAGAAAATACAGGTGTCCGTAAGACACAACACAGGGCACTGAATTCTCTACAACAGTGACATTTTCTTTGAAAGCCACAGTACAGCTGAATAAAATCACTGTCTTTGCACACCTCTACTCATGAGAATAATGTTCTGAAGTAGAAGGGACTTTCTGGGCAGCGAAGGTACACAGTCTTACACCAACTTTACAAAATACATGAAAGAGAAAATACTTTGGGGGAGGGAGGATATCTTTTCCTTGCCTTTTCCACCAGGCATTTAAATGTGTTCTTTACAATGACACCAGTTTAAACAGGGAGAGAAAGCAGCAGAGCAATCTGACTTAATTCAGCTATATGCTGAAGTTGGGCACAAGAGTTTTCACCACACAGGAAATGCTGTTGGCAGGCAAAAGCTTGAAAGAGCTTTGAGATTCTCAGCAGAAGGAATGATTAGAGATGCAAAACAGCATTATGGGCACATTAAATTAGTGGCCTCAGTACCCCACTGTGATTATTCACCCTCACTGTGCTCCAAAGAAATTTATGTCATTGTACTTGTAAGGAAAAGGAGATGCAAGGTGACAATATCCCAAAGTGTTCATGAAATTTCAGTAACTCACTTCCTGATCTGAGAGGAAGAGGACCCCAACTGCAGAGGTGCAGAGCAGGACACCTCCAAAACAAACCTACCCAAATGCAGGCCTGCTTTTGGAAATAGCTCAGAGTGAGCTGTCAGATGCCAGTAGGTCACATTTTGATATATTTAGCTTAACCAGCACATTGGTTTTTTACCAGGCCCACTGGACTACTTGCTAAATGAGCCAGTGAAGGTTTCAGAATGTGACCCTGCACTGTGCAATGATGGCTTTTCATTTCTCCTCTGATATTAAAGGCCAACTGCTGCTGGTTTGCCCCAAAGTAACAAACAAATGCATCACATTGAGAACTGAGATAAAACTGCATAAATGACTGTATAAAGTTTTAATGTGCACTAAATTCCTCTTTGTCCCCCGAGACTACACTATACAGCCTCTCTGTTGCCTACAAACGCAGATTAACATTTTTATTAAATGACATAGGTTTCACTAATATAGAGCATTAAATGTATTGGCCTAGTAAGAAATATTATTAAGTATATCGTTGGCACGGGTTTTAAACAATATTTAATTTTATGGCTTTTTAATTTGACCAAGCCTTCTGCCAGGTGATACAAAGTATTTTTCCTTCTTGAGGTTAATCATTGTTCAGAGAGTCTAAATCACTGAGAGTTCTGAACAATTCCTACCACTTTTAATAATCCCCACAGAACACATACAAAGGAATAAAACAAAGCCATGCACTTAACCTCCAGAACACAAGCACAAATACTTTGTTTAGTATGTTAGAACTTACAAGTTCTCCACCAAACAGCCAAGTTGTCCACCAAATGACAGGATTAGCAGTATTCAGATCCAAGTTGGTTTTTATAAATTAAATTTCAGGGGGTAAAAAAAAATTCCTCTCTCATTGCTTGTATATATTATTCAAATCACTGAATGTACCCTGCTTTCCCAGATGTTCTGGAGACAACTCACCCTCCCAAAATGCTGCTGGATCCTGCAGAATAATGGTTTTAGGACACAACTGCTGGACACATCTTTGAGGTGCTCTTGAGATGCATTAAGATATTCCTACAGGAAAGAGGTATTTCATATTTACATTTCCTGCTCTGTAAAACTTATTACTAGAGTGGAGAACGTGTCTGACTAGTTGAGAGTGTATCACTTATCTTTACTACTGAGCAGATTTAAACAGTGAAACCCATGGACGATTCACTCCAAGGTAGGAGAGACAGTGAGAAAGAAACCTTGTCATACTTTTGCTGCATGGGAAATGGTGAGCTACAGAAATCCTGAAGAGTTATTGCAAATGCAGTGCTTAGAGGCTGGAAAGCCTTTCTCCCTTTTTGCTCTTCAGATGTGATTATTTGATAAAATCCATTGATCTGCATAGCAAAGAAAGTGATCTTGTGCTGCAGCTGGAATGAATTGAGAGTTAGGAGGCTGTTTGCAAGATACCTTCAAAAGGTGATGCCTCATGAGAGGTTTCTAGGTCTGAGCTGAGACTGGGGTTTGAATAAATCTACATGCAGAGTTTTGTCCAGAGCCAGGCCACAGCGGAGCTGGAAATAATTCTGAGTGTCTTAATATGAGAAAGAATCACTACTTGCTGAGTTCTGTGGGACAAGAGGAAAAAGATGAAAACATGGTATCAAGATGTCATTTTTGTATGCAAACTGGGCAAAGGGAAGGGAAAGGAGCCTAGAAGGAATCTTCCCAAAAGGACCTGGGAGACATGCCTAGAAGTCTGTCTGGCAGCCAGACATGGCAGGTCACAACTAATAAATTTCACTTTTCCAAGCTGGGCATATTTCAGCATATATTATTTGACAAAGAACATGAATGACTCTGCTTGGCATGGAGGAGTTCTGGTACAATCACCCCTCCTGTGTGCCACAAGGGTGTGAGCAGCACAGTCCCTGTGGAGAACCACTTTTAATACAAAACTGATCCCTTCCTTTAAGATGTTCTCTTTAATCAGAGCATTGTCAGGTATTTGTCAAAAGTTCAGTGTTTAGGATTCTGACAAATACCTGTGGCTTTGCAGGAAAATGGATCATTTTCCTTGTATTCAAATCAGGTCACAGTTGAAATTGTGGTGAAAAATATGTGTTTCAGTAGCCAAATAAGAACACTGAAGAATGAAGAGAAGATAAATCAGTCCAGGATGAGCTGAAATATAATTGTTTGGGAGACTTTACTAACAAAATAAGAACACTGAATAAATCAAATGGGAAAAGCTTTTAAACAACAACCAAAAAAATTGTCTTTGTTTAAACCTTATTCATTCTGAAACAGAAAGTAAAAAAACATGGGTTAAAATACTGAAACATTTTCAAAATAGCAGATCGTCTATAAAATGTCAATAGTAACAAAATCCTCCAGTCCTGTTCACTGCTCCCCCATCACTTGTTTTCCAAAGTGAAGGTGACCCAGATTCACTAATGGGTTTTTTCTCAAAGCTCTAATGTGATACTATTGAAAAAACTGGTGGAATACATAATAAAATTTCTATCATGGAAGATGGAAATGAATATCCACGCTTTTGTCACAAGGGTATCTGTTCCCTAAACCACTATCTGCCTATCACTTTACCTTTACCAGAGACCAAGTATTGTTAGTGGAAATTATCCAACACTTTGAGAACCGTAATAGTGGCAATTAATTACTATATCCTATGGCAGGGAGTTTCACGGGGGGAGTGCCCACTGTGTTGTGGTGATATTACTGTTAATACCCCACTTTGTTTCTTGTTTAACAAAATGAACAGCAATACCTACACAAAGTCACCAGATCTGCACTAATATATCAGGAAATCTTCAGGATTAGTATGTTTTAAACTAGTCACAAATTACTTAATAATTTATCAGGTCAAATGAAATCAAACCGTGTGGAATTAAACATTCTCATAGGATAAAGAAAGTATGCATTTCAAAGCGTCCTCCATGGAAATTTCATGCTATACCTCTAACTACCATATTCCATCTCTCAGATCTCTTCAGTGTCCCGTATAACATTTTTAAGGCACATAAGTGAACTTGAAAACCATTCTGGATTCTGACAGCAACACTCAGAATTGACTTCATTTTAATTTTTTTAGATTTACGAAAAAAAAAAAACAACAAAACCTTGGAGGTATGTCAGCCAGACCTAACCCGTATCAGACTGCTGGAAAGTAACAAAAAAGGCAGCCAGCCCAGCTTGGCCAGAGCACAATTCCATCAGGTTCAGCATCCTGTATCATTTTTCTATCAGCCTGATAAAGCAGATGCACATCACAGAATGTCGTGCAGCCCAACAATCCCAGGACAAAACTGGGAGGCTGCTAATCCTTCAGGAAAAGCCTGGCAGCTCCTCCCTCTGCAGCCCAGCTCAAGCAGACAGATCTCAAGCCCCCAGGGGTAGTGTGGGGCCATTACACTGTACCCATTTGCAGTTCTGTCCTGCTGCACTGGAACACTGGACAATCCCATTCACAATGGAATCTGGGCCCAGTAATTTCTGCTGCTTTTGCTCTGCAGAATCTGTTAGTCTGGAGCTTTCCTGCGGGCAGGAACGAGTTCAAATTCACCAGCTGGTTGGGCATGAGCTGAGACAGAGCCAAGCCTAAAGCCCACTGTTGGCCTGCCCTCCAGTGCTGGGGCATGCTTAAACCCATTTGTACTGCCCTAGAATCTGCAGTGGGCTTTGTAAACAAACAAACATTGTGTTTCCACAAAACCACTGCATTGCTGTCTACTCCTCTAATCAGGGTGTTTTGAATGCTGACGTTCCTTGACAGTATCGGGAAATGCCATCAGAGACCTAATAAAAAAGAGAGATCTCTGGTGAGGCAGCTTTGATAGAATGGATGTTTCCTACTACTGACTTCAAAGGAAAGAAAGTGAGCCCAATATTATTGCTGGTTTTTTAAAGCACTCCTTTGGCATCAGTGCATGACACCCTCCACTCCAAAAGCTGAAAACACTTTCCAGACTTCCACAACATTCCCTCGAGTCAGGCATGGAAACTCATTGTTTAGGTGAAGTAACTCACAAGTGGATAAGCTGCTGCATGCAGACCCGTTTTCCCCACAGATGCAGGGCTCTCCCCGAGACTCCTCTGTAGCTGTAGACCTGTCGAGATCTCATTTCTCGCCCTGCATTGCTGGACACACACTCCCCATGGACTGCAGACAGCATCAGACTGGCCATCTACTGAGAACAGAGATTCCGCACGGGTTTCCCCAGAAACAGAAGCAATAATACTAATCTGCTCCACAGGCATTCCCCCGTATTCCCAATAACCAGCTCGCTGCCCATGAAGTGTTACAGATGCAGCCAAGCCTCGTGAAGAAAGCTCTCACACACTCACATCATGTCAAACCACCTGCGTCAGAGACGTGCAGTGAAAAACTAACAGGAAGTTCAGCCAGAGCGCAATCTTTTGTGCAATCTGTACAAAAATCTGTTTCATCAGTAAATTGCAAATCGTTAGTTTGTGTGAAGTGGAGACTGGAACACAAGATCTGCCCTGGAATGCTGGAATTGCCTAAAGACACCCTTAGGCAAGTTACTTATCTTCTCTGTCTCAATTTCCCCATGTTTAATGCAGTACCCATGGTGTCTCAGCCTTAGGGATTCAAAAGAACTGACTACAAACAGCACAGGTGCTGGATTTCACTGTGTACAATGCAGCACCCAAATCATTCCATCCAGATTCCTCCCAAACTGAGTATGTTGAATATATATATGAAAAGAAGATTCTGCTTCAAAGTCTTAACTTTCTAGGCAAACATAGAGAAATAGGTCTAGAACACACAGAGGAGGCATTTGTTTCTTTGAAATACAAAAACTAAAGACATTAACCACAAATATTATCCCTGTCCGTTCCGTTCATGGATATCACACACATTACGACAGCCAATTTCTATAAACACTAATTACATATGTAGAAATTACATGAAGATAAATAATTTACCTTGATCCTGTCTGGGGAGGCCGCTGAGCACACATGAATGCAGTGATGGGAACATATTTTCTACTCGTTATGAAGCCACAAGAGTACAAGAGGGTAAACTAATAAGCCAAGTACAGATTTGTCCAAATCAAACAATGCTGGACAACTAAATGAGCAGCTCTGTATTTACATTTGCAAGCAGAGGCTTAAACCGAGGATGCAATATCTAGAGATCAGCACGCTTCTACTCACCAAAGTATTCGAAGAACTGAAAGGCACCAGAAGATGCAGTTATGAGAAACTTTTTCTCTTCCTTTTTTTTAAATAAAAACCATTTAAGCTTGCTAATTTTTGCTGTCTCAGACAATCAAAATTCCAATTGTCTGGGACATCAAATCTAAAAAAGCATGAAATTAATCTTCAGAAGTTAAAGTCTTTAAGGCATTGCATCATTATTTTTGTTGGATATATTTTTGATTATAATGCAGATGAACCCCAAATTTAATAAAACTAAAATAACATGAGTTAAGTATGAAACATAACAGGATATTGCAAAGAGATTAGGTAGTTTCCTTTAGACTACTTGCAGAGCCCAAGGAAAAAGCAAGCTGAAGGACATAACGATGAGAAGGCACCACTTAATTAGAATATTTAATGGAATATGAAAACAGAATGCTCATAGTACCAGCCTTGGCAATGGAACACAGTGAGCAGAATATGGACCCAAACACCAGCAGTGCTCCACACCAGATCCTGTTTTGCCTGTCGCCTGTCTGTAGTAAAGAAAGGAGCAGGCTCACTAAATTCAAACCAGCTGCAACGATGAGAGTGTTACAGTTGGACTGAAGGAAGCTTACCTCATGAAAGTATTGTGGAAACTGCTGTTGGAAAGATAATAAAAGGATTAACTGCAGTTTTAGTGAACCATTTACTTTTCAATCAAAATGTCTCATGTATTTCCTGTTCTCAAGTAGCTTGAATTCCGAAATTCCTTTGTCTATTACAGTACATAGTAGCAAAGCCTGTCATAAGAAATTAATAATTTTACATGGAAAAGTACTTTTATGTATGAGGGCAGGGTGCTGCTCGCTGTTAGTTTCTTCTGAGCAGTTCAATACCTAGTTAGGCAGTAATCTTTCAGGCAAGAGCAATATCAAGGGCTTAAAAAGAAAAGTACAATGGGTAATTGTGAACATCGAAAGAAAATCTCCACTACAAATACCAAGAGACGCAAAGTTACATTAACAGAGCTACAGCAAAAATGAAACAAAATCTCAGACCTCTATAGACAGAGGATGAATTGCCTTCTTAATGTGCAGAAATAACAGCACAATTATTGCCACATCAAAAGAAAAGCCATCATTTAAATTGACATGACATCACTGCACAATGCAACACTGCACAGCAACCCCTGTTTCACGTGGAATGGAATTCACCAGGCAAATAATCCCCACTCGATATTAGTAACTTCAGGGAGCTGTGCTGCAGCTTTGGATCCTGTCCCTGCCTAGACCAAGCTCTTTTCAGGATAGAAAACTAAATTTGCAAAGAGAACATGGTTTCTGTGTATTCTCTTGGATTCACTTCACCTCCTGCAGAATTCCAGACTGCAACATTTAACACACGATACCTCTGCTGACAGTGGAAGGCTCTTACTATGGGAATAGAAGAGTTAACTCCAAGTTGAGCAATGTGGAGGTCCCAGTCCTGAATGGGCCATTCCATGTATGGGAACAACTACAATATCTGCTCCAGTAAAACAAATCTTTATATACTTACATGCCAAGACTATATAAATACAACATAAAGGCTGTCTGCAATATCAGATGCAAAGGTTTTCCAACCTATTCACAACACTTTGATGTGTTATCAAAAGCTGATACTTTACTGCAGATTAAATTAACTGAAAGTAGGACATTTTTAGCATTTGCTAAGACATTACAGCATTTAATATCTCTGGTTTACCACATTTTCTGCAGGAAAGGGAACATAACATTAGAAATCTGCCATACAATACCTGTTAAATACACATTTTTCAAGAAAAGAGACAAGTTCCCTTGTCCATGGACTCTACCAATCTTTCAGCACCACAGGAAACTAATCAGGTCTTCATGTTTTAAGTATGCTTTCAATTTACTTACCTACACTTTTGTTTGGAAAGAAGCAAACTTACATTATCCTTTGATAATTTATAACTAAAAGAAATCTATTCAGAGGAAGTTAAGTTCATTTGTACATTTAGAAAATGTCACTGAGCTACTTCTGGAATAGAACTACTCAGTTCCTGCTTTCAAAGCAAAAAGAAACATATAAGTCTTAGGGTGTTTCCATTTTATCTTAAGACAATTTGATGTTATTCTCTAAGTATATGAACTGTTTCCAGTATTATCTTAGGGAATACCTACTAAACAGCGCAGACATTAAGATAGTATTTTTCATTTATCCAATGGAAGTAAAAAGATAATCAGGACAATCACTTACAGAGCAAATTTTTCTCTGCAACACATTTTGAATACTCTTGTTTTCTTCCTTCTCCCTTCCATAACCATCTCAGGCCTGGAAGCTTTTTCTACAGACATTCTTTCCTATTCCTCCATAGAAAGCTACAGCTTGCCATGGAAAAGTTTGTCATGATCTAACATCCTTACATGCATTTTCCATTGCATCATTGCTCTGATCAAAACAGTAAAACAGACATATAGCTGAAAATTCTGCCTATCAGGAACCCCAACCTGCTGCCATAACTATTCCCTTTGTCTGCCCTTACTTGTGCGTGTGTGTGAGTGCACACGCGTGTGGGTTTTACAAATGAGACTTTCCAAATTTCATGGCCCAATTTGGAAGCTTATGTCAAACTTGTTTTGCTTCATCTGTTTCAGTCAGGGTCTTATATCATTGTTGTTTCAAACATGTGGAAAACTTAATGGAAGTCATTAACTTTTATTTTAGTTTGGCCATATTGTCATCATGGTGGGCAGATGCAGGGATGGTGTTATTCCCAAGATCCTCTTTTTGGAACACTGCTGTTGTTTACATCTTCTTGATCAGAAGAGAACAATGGTTTTTACTTATTTTTAAAGCTCTGTTTCGCAAATTAAAAAAGCCCCTAACAACCTTTGAAAATGTAATTAAATATATTCTTTTTCTTCTTTTAACTGTTTAAAACCCTTTAACAAGTTTCTTTTTTTTGGTCTAAACTACCATTTGAAACTTTTGCACTCACAACTCTATGGGTTATTGTTCAGCTGAAGGAATGAAAAGAATTTCATTAGATGTGTTTTATGTTTCTTGATTAAAAATGTCACCCGAGGCTCAGTGACTTTGTTTTACGTTAAATGATGGCTGTGTGCTTTGATCATCACTTTATTAGTGGTTTAATGAATATTAAAAAAACAAAGCACTGTATTAAAAGTTAAGCTCTCATATAAGGAAACCGAATCCCTTTTCCAAGAACTACAGTATTTCTTACTCAATCATTTCCTTCTAGATTAAGGTTTTCTCCAATTCCCCTTTAGCCTGCTACAGACTAAGTTACAGGAAAGCACAACAATTACATTGGAGTGAGATCGAAGAGAGAGCAAGAAAGAGAGCAGAGCAGTTATGTTTCTATTCAAACAAATGTAATCCAGACTTACCATGCACTTGTTTGGTTTTTCTCCAGAGTGAACCCTCATATGAATCAGCAGTTTGTAACGAGCATTGAAGGGTTTATAGCGGCGGACACAGCCTGCCCAGAAGCAAGTGAAGTCCTCTCCTTTCCTCTGGTCAATGTGAGTCTTTTCTATGTGTCTGACCAGTTCGTCTTGTTGGTCGTAAGTGGCACTGCAGTCAATCCACTGACAGACCTGCTTGCCACTGCTGAGCTCCTGCTCATCGCCGTCGCTGGGCTGCAGGGACTTGGGGGACATGGAGGCGCTGAGGTGAGGCAATGTCCCCGGGGTCTGGCTGAGCTGCTGGTGCAGGTGGTAAGGGGGAGGCAGCCCCTGGTGATGGCGGAAAAGATCAGCGGTGGAGGAGTAATCGTCAGCTGGTTCTTGTTTTAAGAAACTCACCTTCTGGGTGCTGTGCGAGGAGTTCTGGTGAGGAAGGCTCGTACCATTCATCATAAGGCTGAGGCTGCCATTCTCCTCGACTTGCTGCATTTGTATCTGCTCACAGTCACCTCTGTCACATTCAGTGGAAAGAGGTACAAGACATGCTGGAGGGGAGGGAATACTGCAAGGGTTTCCAGGCTGAGAGCAAGACTGGGGCTGAGAGGATTTTTGAGCACTGTGATGACTGATCTCCACAGGATGAGAGGAAATGCCAGCTGAGTTAGTTCGCAGTCCATTCACACAGGTGACCAGTGACGTCTGCGACGTGCGGATGATCGCTGTAATATCGATTCCTTCGGCTGAAGACGGCACAACAGAGATGCATCTCTTCTTCAGGTTGCTTGTTTGTAGCCTGGCTGAGTGCTGAGGGGTGCCAAGTGACAAAGGACCCAGGGAGGAGCTGTGTTCATTATTAAACAAGTAGGATGAAAGTGAATTTGTAAAGCTATTATTCATTAGGTCTAGTTCAGGATGCAGACTACCGGAGGCTCTCAGCTCCATCCCCTCTGTAATCCTCCTATGTGTGGAAGCCTCAGACAGAACCTTATAATCACTGGGGCATTCTTGTTTAATGTGCTGAGCCGGGTGACTTCCATTCAGGCATGGAGCAGCAGAATCTACTGAGTCTTGAAACCTGGGTGACCTGCAATACAGTTTTCATTAAGCATCGCTAACCACCACAGAGTTTATGATTTTTGTACAAGATACAACACTTGTTAAGCCCAGCAGAATGGAAGCACTTGCTCTCTGCTGAATGTTGCTTGTCTAGTGCAGCAATTGCACCAAAAATAATCTTCAGTGCTTCCTCTCCAACCTGTGTAAAGACAGCATCGTTTTACACAGGATTAGTTTTACACACTGGGCAACACACGGAACAGAGAATCTTCCCTCAACTGCTACAGGCAGTTCATCAATCACAATCAAGGCTTTCAATGCATAATAGATTGGGCAAAACAATAGCTGAGAATGAAGTTTGAGAACTCTGGGCATTTTTAATTATTCAAATATTTTCATTTTCCTCAGAACACACTGGGAAAATGCCTTGGCATTCCTGTTGACTCAAAAAAGGCTAGCTGAGCTTTGCTTACATGTCAGAGACATGTACACTAAAAAAGGAGCCAGATCACTGAAGAAAAAAAGGAATACAGCAAAAGAACTGCTTGATTTCAACCAGCACTCCAGAATCAATGTGAGATCAGCTGAGTATTTACTTCCACTAAATAAAAAGTTCACAGCCAGTAAATTTAAAATGGCAGCCTATGTACTCCCATCTCCATTTTTCATAATAAAGAGTGCATGGGACTGTAAATCACAGTTCTGTTCTGCAGAAGTGATTTTTCATCATTTTTGATGTGTGTTGAATTCATTCATTGAGGAAGAAGAACCTTGAGGAACTCCACAAAAGACTTTTCAGAAAAGCACTGCATTAAGAAACATTTCCTCCTAACATTTTCTTCCAAGCAGTTAGCAACTGGTTTATGGCTTAAAATAAAACATTTTATCTCAGCTATAAACATTTACTGCGGATGATCCAACTGTGTGCTTTTTCTTAGAGGCAGAGGGTGCTCCTTACATATCCCCAAAGCATGGGAGGGTTTAACCTATGGCTTCATTGTGCCAGACCAAGGAGAGCAAACAGCACATCTGTGTGCAGGAAAGCTGGACCTGAGCTAATAAACCTTCCAGAGAAGCACTCTGTGGCTCTTAAGCTGACTGGCTCTACTTAAATGAATTTTATGCTTTTTTGATGCTAGCACCACAAAAGCTGAAGAAAACCCAGCCATTTGGCAGTTTTTGTGTGACACCATAGCAAAGACAGGGCTGACGCATTTTATTGCATGAAACATATGTACATAAAAGTATTCTGGATATTTATACACTGAACTATGATACTGCTGAATAAACTGCATTTATTTTATATCTCAGATGATTTTATCACTATTATTTTAATTAATCCATCACTACTATTAAGATGGGAAGCTGGGATAACTTCTAAAACTTCCTTGGTAATAACTCTCAAAAGAACAAAAAGGGACGGAAAAACTTAACAACAATCAAAAACTTTAAAAAGACTTCCTTCCCATGAAATTAAGGTTGTCAAAAACTGGCATCTGTCTGAGGCATACAACTGGGAACACTGCATTCACTACTGACAGGTTTCTAAGCTCCAACAGGGCTTAATGTAAAAAAATCCTCTAAGATCATGGAAGAAGTTAAATTCCCCACCATTCACTGAATACGGAACAATCAGATTATTCCTTTGCCACCAGAAAGTTTAAAACAGTACATTTAAAAATTTTAGAGGTTTCCATAAACCATTGTTTATAATTTCTCCCTTTAGGTTTTCACAGTTGGTCTCAGGGTAAACTTAAAGCACCTGTTTCTGCAGATGGCAAATTGGTATTTTAAAAACCCAAACCAAGCAGCATTCATACATTATTTTTTAACATTTACAGAACCATACGTCTGTAAAATACGTGGCATAACTATACTTTTTTGCACATGTTTGGGAAACCCTGCTCTGTTGCTCAGTAGAAAGAGTGGTGTTTTAAACTCATTCTGAGAAAGGCTTTACAGCATGCCATGCCAGGCACAGCAATTCCTATTTCTTCGTTTCTGCTGCATGAAAACTGTTCTAAATAATTCAGTTTGTATCACAGTTTAGTGGTCCCAAAGCCTCAGGCTAAAGTAAACTCAGCACATTTCCTGCATCATATAAAGCTAACCCAAGCCTTACATTTCAGCCTGTGATAATTGGTGTTGTGTTATTAAGCTTTATGTAAAGCTCCCATCTTGCCAGAAATCCATGAGAGAAGTTTGGGTTTCGACTAAGCGGGGTCAGTGTCACCTGCAGGATGCACACAAACATCCCTGTCCTGAGAAATACTAGGTTTCCAAAATCCTCAGGAACACTGACCTGCATTTCCAGCACAGGATCTTAGAGTCAAGACAGTACTGATGTGATGTTGCAGTGCAGATTCTGAGACACACAAAAGAGAGTTTTGAACCACAAGGCAAGCTGGAATGCCTTATTTCAAAAGCTACTGAGGTGAGGGCACCAAAGTCATGCTTCCCATTGCCACAGATGTGTCTTATCCATTCTCTGCCTACAAAATGATAAGCACAGGCTCCTTGTGCAGATCAGAACCAAGTCCTCTCCAGGATCTGCAGTTTTCTCTGTAGCACTGTATATTTATATACATTATACATCCTGTGTTAGTTAACTCTGCTGGGAGAATCTGACATTCCTTCAATTTCCTGATGTTTTGAGTGGTTTGAGTGATGCTGAGGTTGCATTAATACAAAGTTCCTGTATTCCTGGCAGAACTCTGCTATCACTATTCTAGAGAAAGCCCTGCCCATTCTCCCTGTCCTGGGGGGGTTTGAAGGGAGAAGGGGCACAGAAACAAAACCAATGCAGGAGCAGCACAAGGTGTTTGGGAACCAGCTTGCAGGGTGGCTCCCCTTACACCCATGGACTCTTTGCCCCTGGCATCTTGCTGTTACAGCCACGGAGCAGATTCCAGGCCTGGTACCCGCAGACTGTGCTGTCTCTGGACAGTAGCCAAATATAAATGCATATGAAATAAACAGGTAAGATGAGAGGGACAAAGGAGAGCAGGGCAGTGCAAGGAGCACTGTGGACACACGGACCAGCCACAGCAGCTCTGGGCTTCCAGATAAGCAATCCTGAAAAGAGAGTGGAGTCAGCAGAAGAATATACTCCAAAAACCTCTCTTCAAAGGGAGCATCCACGCACTAGGGATGGACAGTCTGAGGGAACAGAATTGCTGCTTAAGCTCATGAAAGCTGAGTGTAAGGCCTTTGAAGAGTAACAGCAGCCTCTCAAAGGATACTGAGGCAGTGTTTCCTAAGAGACTCCCTTACGTGGTAATTGGAGCCAGAGCACGAGGCCAGTAGCACCATGCCAGAAGCGCTGCATTTCCCAACTGCCCTCAGAGGAAAAGATGACTGTATCTGAAATCTCCGGATTATTTACAAAACATACATGCCTTCAATTGCCACTGGAAATGTGCACCCGGTGATAACTGACAGTTTTAAGAAGCTGGAGGGGATTGCTGTGCTGCACATCCAGGGACCCTGTGCAACACTATCCGAGTGCTCTGATGTCTTCCCCGGGTTTGAGCGCAGTGTGGGCGGGTTTGCCGTGGCTGATAATGGATTATTTGACAAAAGGCCAACAACATTAGCTGTGCGCTGCCTCCAGTTGTGGTGAGGAAGGTATTGGGACTTTTCCAGTCCCACACACATTGCATTCACAGATAGAATGTAGCAGCAATTATGCTGCACAGCTTAAAAGTTATTAACTGAGTAGGGAAAAGAGGCCAGGAAGAAGAGGGATCATGATTCTAGGACTAAGGCACTCATCCCTAGAATACAGTTTCCAAGGGAAAACAATTTCAGGGAGAAGCTGAAGGGGATAACAAGTTTCAGTGCACTGAAGCAAAAAAAGGACAAAGACAATCAAAACCCCAAACCCTGAGGGAGATTTTTGATTGCTAGGGGAGGTGCTCCCTGGTTTGTTTGGCTTTTTCTTGGATGTTCCATAACCTAGAAATGCAAAGTGGCTCAAAGTTCTAGCCAGAGATACTGTTTGAATTTGTGTCTCCCTTTATTTCTGTGCTGGTCATCAGAGCTGGGCAGAACAACCAAAGAGAGTTTGCCCTGATGTCCATGTGCTCCTCTATCTGACAATTCCAGCCCCCTCTCATCCATTTTCGGATGAAGGCTGAGATCTGGGGAGGGACAGAGCACCCTTGGCTCCCACTGACTTCTCTCCTGGGCATCACTCCCAGCTCAATTACATTCTCCTGTTTTCGGACCTTCATGGAAAGACCATGTTTTCTATTACTTACTTGTCAAGAGCTTTTAGCATCACAAACACCACGAACTGAAATGGTCTGAAATGCCTTCCACCTTCTCCCAAATGCCAAGGTTTTGGCTCTGTGCCATGTGTCTCATGAAAAGCACTGTGATATTTGGAGACACTGTGTCTATGAGGACCACAGAGCAGAGCTGGGCATTGGCTTCATCTTGTAAATCCCATGCAGACAAATGCACTATTAGCCAGGTGCACATACAAGCAGAGCATGACCAGTGGGACACAAAACAACCTGTAACGTCCTTCAGGATATTCTCCAAACATTTCTAAACTTAGAGGCAGCAGTCTCAAGGCTTTTACACCATGCCACAAAGCAGAGGGGAGGGAATTAGGGCTATCACCTGCTACTTTCTCATGTTATGCAGCCGACAATCCTTTATGTTGTTCTGGGAATCCTCGTCCAAATGGAGGCTGGAAGGGGTTCATATTTCTGAGGGTGGGTACTGTGATGCCAGGTATGAAGGTATCTGTCATTTCATCATTATAAAATTTATAAAAAGGTTCAAAAAGATCTAAGCAGAGTATTCTCTTCCTCCTTTTGTTTGCTCCTGCTCTAATTATCTTTGTTTCATAATTGTCCTCAATGACAGAATGAAAAAAAATGGTTGATAACTGCCAGTACCACATTAAACCATAAAGAAACCAGGAGGGAGCAGATTTACATCCAGCTGCAAAGGCAAATACAAAACCTTGAAGTAATAGTGGATTATTTTGCTGTGGCATGGATATTATTTATCCTTTTCAAACAAACAACCAAACAAACAAACACGCAAAAAACTCTTTCCACTTGCTTGCCATATTACTGTGCCTCCTTCTCCTGAAAACACAGATGTTCTTACCCCACCAGTAAATTGAAAAGGGGAAACAAGGCATGAATACGCATAATAAAATCAGGAACAGTTGGATTTTCAAGACCAACCTGTAGGCCATATTTCCCCTTACTGTGACTATGGAAATTTCAGCCTGGTAAGTCCATCCAGAGTGCCAGATATTGCAAGTACCCAAGATAAAGGCTGCAACTTTATTGAGGTTTTTCTCTTCTACAGCTCTTCAAAAAGGTCAAGATTATTCCTATTACATCCACTGCCAAAAAGCAGCAGAATTAAAATAGATGGACAGATTTTAATTTGTAGCAGGTTTCTATTCACAATGGATGTCTGTTTAGGGTACTTGTTTAAAATCTGGTAATGTTAAATTTGTAACAACAACAACAAAAAATGGAGTTCTGTGTTTTCATATAATTAATTTATAGCAAATGTTTAAATAGAGATTCTGTTCGTTGAATATCCAACTACAGTGTATATATCAAAACCAGAGACCAAATTTTCACATTATGGCCTTAAAAGCAAATACCAAGGATGTGGCTGTTTGGGAACTCTGCAAATACTTCATTAAGGGAAATGCTGTAGAAATAAAAGTGGCACTGACTTCTGCAGCTTTGATGGTGGCATGCCAAATCACCGTGTGGGGGACACTGGGCTGGGATTAAGTATCATCCCTGCCTCCCAGGCAGTAATTTGGTGACACCACGGCACTGGGGTGGAGCCAAGGGCACGAGCTGGTAAAAGCTGGAGCGGTACCTGAGATCTGAGTGTGCCAAGTTGAGCTGGCCCACGTGCAGCAGCCTCTCCCGGGACAGAGCGTGGTCCCTCACCAGCGAGTTCCCCGCGTGGAGGAACAGACCTTGCCTGCACACAGGCACCGAGCCACTCGGCATCTCCATGTCCATCATGTTCTTCTTCTCAGGGATCAGACTGCAGTGGTTGTAGCCACCGTTCACTGTCAAAAAAAAAAAAAAATTTTTTTTTTTTTTAAATATATATATAAAAAAAAAAGGCTTTGACTAAGAACCCTCTCCGCTGAACTGACAACTACATTGTAAACTCATTTTGGATTTGCTTCCAAAATTCTCGTATTCACAATAAGGCAGTGGAAATGAAAGGTTTCACAAGTAAGCAAAATAATCGCCAAGGAATTTGGATCTGTGAATTATGGTCATTTATTTCTCATTGTACAGAAATTAAGCAATCTTTTGGCCTGCACAGTCAGTTGTATTAGGTAGGTTTGGACTGAGGTGTTTAAGAAGATCACTTTGGATGCCTTTCAGCTTATAATGGGTTTTTCTGACTATTAGCTATGCCCTGCTTGTAGCCATGACATAAATTATCATTATATCCTCTGGAGTCTACAGCTCCATTCCTATTCTAGCTTTATCCCATCATAATTTAACTCACTTCAGGGTTAATACCTACCTTAGCAAGATTGTATAGTAAGACTTTTGACTGTTAATTGGGGCAGATGAATCACCTTTAAAGGATATCTAAATACACTGCTGAACACTGTGAGTAAGTTTTTAAAGGCCACACCACCATGAGAAGATGGTAAATCAATCATATTACAATACTCAGTTCACAGTTCCTCTCTTTCCAACAGCAGAATTACCTGGAATACAGTCAAGATGTATCTTCCCTCCGAAATACTGTAGATCCTTTTTAAGTGTTTAAGATTTATACTGGACTTGTAATAAAACACTTTCTTTCATTCCCCAAATGACACAAGTCTGAAATTCATTAGGGCTTTCTAAATATGTACTTTACCAATTTTATCATATTATCAAAACACAGAAACTTGATGCTTCCACCAAAGCTCAGCAATACCAAATGCAGCACACACTGATACCTGTTTGTGTGAAGACAGAGATTTCCTAGAATAACATGAACACTATCCCTGTGCTGTCAAAAATAATTATCTTCTCTTGTAGCTGTCAAATCACAGAACACATTCACTCCCTGCAAAGGAACAGAACACTTACACTAAATCCATGAAATCCTGTGTTTCAGCCAATCCATTTGCCTTCACAAAGTACCCTACAGATTCATCAGTAAGAGCTAAACATTTCTTGCACAACAGTGCCCTGAGTGCAGCTGCACTTGCACCAAAGTCTCTGAAATGTGCTCGCCACATGTGAGCTGGAGCAACGATGGACAAGGAACAACATCAGCAGCTCATGGGTTTTTTTCCCCCACAGCAACTCAGAAAAGAACTGTGAGATTATCTCTGAACACAGACAACCCAAGTGTTCAAGTGTCCAAGCACACGTGAACGCGAATTGATTACCTCTGAAAAAAAGGGAAGAAGTCCACTTTACACCACTGTAACTGAGAACAGAATCTGGCCCTTTGACAACTGGCTGTTCTATACAATATTAATATCACTGGCTGGCACACATAAGATTTAAGCACTTTCCATGTCTGGAACCAGATCTCTTTCTTTCACTGGTATCGAGGGGCCTTTAACCTACATTCTGTAACTTACCAATAACAGATGAAAAGAGCACACACTCCCTTGCCTTCGACCAGAGGGTTCACCCCGCTTGCACTATACCATAGCCATTCCATAAATCCATATAAAAAACTAATCCTAATTTACAGAGAGTAAATCTAATAAAAGCAGAATGGTTTCCAGAAGGATCTCATGGAAGTGGAATCCATCAAGGTAACTTTTGTCTTTTTGTGTCCCGCAGTTTTGATTTATATCTTCACATTTAAGTGTTCGCGAGGGAACGGAAGGAGTTGATACAGTAGTGTGCAAAGGCTGCAATCAGGCAATTCCTTCCATATGAGTAATCAAGTTAGTTCAATTTTTGGTATCTTGCTTCTTTCATTCTGGGGTAACTGACTTTGGGGGAGTTTTTTCTTAATTTATGCCAGGTTAAGTCAAGTGAGAATTGGTCTCCTGGACTGTGATGAGGCTACACACCTCAGGAAGAACAATTCACACTGGCCAGGACCTGTAGGGTCAGCCCTACATTTCTTGTTAGGGGTAAATTCTCCTAGAACAAAACAGAACGTTTCCTTCCACAAAGGTAAACCTGTTTCTCCAACAATGAGATCAACAGTTAAAACACCCCTATTAAAAGGCAATAGCTCTCCTTCTTCCCCAGGGAACATCTTATTTACCCTTCAGGAAGGCTTCACCCTTAGTGACAAAATTAGCTATTAAGTCTAAGAAGATAAGAGCAAGATACTCACCAAAAGGGTAATTATTCAACAATAAAAGCATGTTGCGGTGCTTTGGAGTTTACCCAATTAAGACCAATGAACAAATAACTGAAAGATGTCTAATTGAAATGACTCACATTAGAAATAGAGACAGATTTGAAATATTTGCCTAACATACTAGATATCCCCAGAGAGTTGTGGGTTTTGCGGCAAAGACCAAACTAGGTCATTTGCCTTTTTTTTTTCTTACTGTTCATTCTCTTTAATTACTTCTTGTTAAAAAAAAAAAAAAAAAAAATTGCCATTCTTGGTTTTGTTTGGATGTGATGTCCAAAATTTACCACGACAACACTGAGAAATGGAACGCCGTTACTGGCAGCTAGATGAGTCACGTGAGACACGACTGAAAGACCAAACAGTACCAGATTTTCTCAAACAAGTGAAAATCATCCACGCTGGAAGAGGCCATCACCTCCCTCCACTGAGAGGAAATTAACTCAAAAGCTGCCAACACAGCCAAGCCATGGGGGAGAAGGTGCTGTACCCACACTCAGCATCTCATTCCATATAATGAGCACTGAATAATCCACATCCCTGACTGTTTGGAGTGACTGCCATAACCCCTACACAGTCAGTAATTTAAACCCATCCAGAGAGATGCACAGCACTGCTGACTGAAAGCTCTAATGAACAAACTGAGTGCTTCAAAATGCACAATCTTCAAAGTGATTCATGAAATAGGCCATTTTTGACATTTCTAACAATAACAACAAAATCAACACTTTGCCTAAGCTTTTCATGCTTGTCATGCCATTGTCTATGGTGAGTGGGAGGGATTGTCTTAATGCTGTGACCCCAAGCCTTAGAGGCTGAAAAGTAGTAAAGGAAAAGAAAGCAAAGGATGGGAAATAGATATTAGAGTTGTTCTAACACCCCTTACAAGGCAGGCCCAGCTGTGTGACTGTGGAGACAGATTTTCTATGCCTCATGGAAAAACATGGCTTCTCCTTTGTTTCAGTGAACCACTATTAGCACTGGCATGAGTTTGGGTCTAAATTTTTCTATTATGGACACAACTAAGAAGAAGAGAAGGAAAAACATTTTAGAAGTAGGCTGGAGTGATTAACCACGGATGTCATTACAGTCTTAGGAGACTTTACCCAAGTGTAGCACTGGGATTTTCAGTAAGATCTTAGAACAAGACATCCTAAACAAGAATTTCCAGATCTTGGCCTAGAATCCAAAAAGAAGGAATGTTCAGATTCTTTCTTGGCCAGTTTCTTCACAGTCATTTGCACTATCTCATATACAACAAACCTCTGGACATTTGGGCTTTTCATCACTTCACAGAGGATCTGCACTCTGAGTCTCTTTTGTGGCTGTTTGCCCTTCCCTGAGGACTGAAATGGTTAACAGTAACAGCACTAAATTTTCACTGCTGCATTCAAGAGTTCCTATGTCAAAGAGGAACAAAGCAGCTCACACCACACCCCAGGTTCTCTCTGTATCAGTTACAACCTGTTCACATTTTAAGGTCTGTTTTATATAGCTGATAGAGACGTGGCTTCATTTATTTATAATGCTTGTTCACTACCTTAATAAAAACACACTGAGAGCCAAAACATTCTCTATCACCAAGCAGACCATACTATATAGTGAGAGTCAAGTGAAGACCAAAATTGTCCTACACTGGTGTTTCAAAACAGGGGTGGCAGATCCTCTGCCTATATCCAAACAGATACAGATGACAACAATCTATAAAAGATTAGGATTAAAACCAAGAGCACTGAGTAAGTTTAGAATAAAAAAGGATCTATTTCCTCCAAGTTTTTATGAACCATGCAATAAAATCCTACAACAAAAATACTTATTTCTTTACTTTCACATTGATGTATGAGTGAAGACAGAGGGCTAAGAAAACCCTTGTAAACTAAAACAACCCAGATAGAGAAATAATTTGTCGAGTATCAATCTTGAAAACTCATGAAAGATAAATACAAGCCATGTGTGTCTTTCTAGTAAATTCTGGACCCTTAGTGTTGGCTACATCCATATTTGTTATTTCATGTTCAATTTATTTTTAAAACTAGTTATTTGGATTGCATTATATTTCTGTTCTGGGGAATTTATTTTTGCAGACTACATACAGTACTTTAGAAGAGTGAATGTGTATGGTTGGCACTACCGAATAAAGCAGCATGGTTAATTTTATATCAGTCCAGCTTAACACAATTTGAAAACAGTTCAGTAGTTTACAGATCTGTAACCTTTTCACTTTCGAGCATGTGGATAGATTTGGCTCCCATATTCGCCTTTATCATGGTATTTTAAAGGCAGCAAAGAACACATAATAATCTAGTACATCTCTCATTGCTAAACCAGCTGCGATGTTACCAAGTTTAGATTTCCAAGTGAGACCTGCACAGCACTTTTTGAACTTAGCAAGTATGGCCAAGATTCAGGAAAATACATGCCATAATCTTTAGTTCAGTGACTTACAGCCTCAGCTGATGTTCTGAGTTGGACTCCAGACGCGTAAGAATAGAACAATTTTAGGCAACAGTGAAAAAATTCTCAGAAAAATACAGAAATATACTGTCTACTATCAAAAGGACTCTTTCCCTACAAGCAGGTTTGAAACTCAACATTCTTGGCTTCTGTTTGGATCTCAGACCTTTAAATCATATACCCCAACAGAGGTGAGAGCAGACAGAAAATGACCATTGGCCTCTTTTGTAACCATCAAGACAAAACCTTTCATAATTTGATGAAACACAGGTCTTGTCATTATATTCATTGTTACAGAGTCTCTTCGGCTTGGAATCACCCTTTTCCTGTTGCCAGGCAATTTGAAAAATATTGTTCTCAGCACATCTGGCCTTTTTTGTGGTCAGTTATCCTTCCTCACTACTTGGATTTTAGTGAGAGGGGAAAAAGACATTAAAAAAAATGTTTTAGGAAAATATTAAGCTCAACAAACATTATTTTAATTAAAAGGAAATCCTCAAACCCTCCTAATGGGCACTTGGAGAATATAAGCTCAATGTAATGAAATTTGATGTGTTGCTATTTTTGACTTTTTTTTAAAGACCATGTTTGGAATAGGCTTAATTCTCACTATTTCTGATAGGTAGGATATCCACACCCCCCGAATAAATGCCATTGTGCTTTGGGTGTAAGCTTTAAGACAACTATACACTGTTTAGGGTTATGTACACTCTCACCTGCCCTTGGGTCCCTTGGTTTGTCTTTTGTACTGCTCTAAAAGGACACCACCAGGGTTTTCACAGCACCTTGTCATTACACTGAACTTGTAGGCTGAAAGAAATCCAGAGCCTCTTTCAAGACAGAAGTTCACACATCTTGTGATGAGGTACTTGAACTGTTCCCCTTGTAAAGATGCTTTCATAATTGATTATGTGATTCCACTGGTAATCAGGATCTTTCCAGATATGCACAGACTGAGAAAATCTATTCCTTTTCTTTTGTCCTCTAAGTCACAGAGTTCCTAATAGCCAGAGGATGCCTATTATGAACTGCATGTGGGTTATTGCTTTCCCATTTACTTACTAAGCCCTGAACTTTTAAACTCCCAGATCTCCACTCCCCTACATTTTACTTAGCCCATTTAGTCTCTCTTTTCCATGGAAGTTCAAGCCAGCAGACCATGTAAAGACTCCACAGGGGGATGGGCTCTCCCAAACATTTGAAACACAAGGATGTGCAGGGAATGAAAGCTGGGGGTTTGCCATATGGCACCTTGCATATGTCTTATATAAACATACTCCAAGAAGGAATTTTATGTCTGCCTGGCTCAGCAGTACACTAAATACATTCAAAAGGAAAAAAACAACACAACAAAAAATATTTCCATTAAGATGTTGGGCTCAAAGTTTTAGGAGCCTGAAGTGTAACTAAGTCAGTAAGAGCCACAAAGACAGAATCACTGTAGATCACCTGGGGTTACACAAAAAAATAAACTTTGAGAAATTGAGGAAATTGGTAACTAGAAAGCATTTTGTTATTTTCAATGCAAGCTGGGTGGAGGAAAAGGTCTGGTGGGATGTGAATGCACATCTAGTCTTGTGGACGTAATTCTGATGCATACATTTGGAAACCAGTCTACTCACAGGCAAGAGACAGAAAATGAGTCATAACAGCAATCAAAATGCACTGGAGTCTACAAAGAACTTGCAAAGAACATGCTGCTATGTGACAGGAATGCTTCAACATGAGCACAGAATACAATGGGGGGGAGTTAATAAACCTGCACATCACTGCCAGCTATGGGTTGTCTTCCATTTGCTGGTCCTCCAAGAAATGTGAATTAGGCTCCTTTCCTATGAAACACTTCACGAGTCTCTCCTTTTCACTGCTATCTTTGCTTCAAGCTCACTTGTTGCAAGAGCCTCCTCACATTGTTTTCTGCTTCTTTATATATCAGGGAAGAAAAGCTACAGCCAAAATGCATTTGATTGCTGAAGATCACACATTCTCCTAAAACACTTGCATTGGCTCCTCCATGCTCTTACCAAAAATGAGACATCCTAACACACACAACCTCCATCCAGACTCACTGCAGACCTCTCACACCTAACAAGTAACCCACATCCCCTAGCAGCATCTCTGTACTCTCACAAAAAATGATTTTTTACAATGAAAACTCAAATTGCTACCACATAACAGGCAGTTTCGCCTACACCATCTCCTTGATCATTTAACACTTGATACCTAATACAGTAATGGCCTCTTTGCAGCTGAGAATTAACATTGCCAGAAAGAAAATTCAAGACAAACAAACAGTTTCCACAACATATGCTGAAAAGAGCAACAGCCTACCCCTGCTACTTTTCATTTGCTGTTTTCATTGTTTGACATTTCTTTCTGCCAGGATTTTGGCATTATTTCATGGCTTGATTTGAAATATATTTAACATCAAGTGATTTGCAATGTCGTTTTCTATTTTACCAGAACTATGCTTGGGACTAATTCTACTCAAATTGAATTTACCCTTCTGCACTCAGTGCCAATGAATAGGCCTCTTGCAGACTCTCCTCTGACTGCAGTTTTGGGGCTGCAGATATATGCAGTGCCTGTTAAACTTACAACTTAATGTATCCCCAGTAAGCACCGTCTGCTGAAGGACAGTGTCAAACATATGAGTTCTTGGTGCAATAAATACCTATGTGCCATGTAACACAGGGGAAAATCTCCACTCTGTGACATAAATGTAACTAGTTCAGGTGTCTATCCAAAATGGGCAGCTTTAGACAACAGCTGGGAGGACTGAATATCCTGATTGTATCCATCTCTTCCAAATGTCAGATTCTGGGGATAACCAAGGCACCCCTACCAGCACCTGTTCTGCTGTGGGGTTTTTTAGCAGACTGTGGAACAGGATAAGAACGAGGCTATTGTGAAATCTGCTTTAAAGAGGTGAAGGCACAGGGAAGAAGAAAAGCAGAGCTATGAGGATGAAGAAAAATTGAAGAGTACACAGAATGCTATAAAACTGGAAAATATTCTCACTGAATGGTGCTGTCTTACATGAACACTGAATAAACAATAATGAGAAGTTTAGCTCCTGCTAGATGGCCTCTGTGAATCTTCCAGTGATGACAGTGGGCAGTTGCTATGGATTAGGAATTTTGTGGAGTACTCTGCTTTTATTTAGCAATGCTGCCTTCTGTAAACTGGGTGGGCACTTTGCACTCAAGCCCTGTGAACAAGGTATCTCAGGGATTTCATGAACCTGGATATGCCAGTGAAGAAACAGATACAGAAGGATCAGTGTAACCATGAGAAGCCCTTTGCTCTGACAAACACATTATGCAATCATGAAAAAACAGGGCTGAGAGAGTCTTCAGAACATTATTTACTCTGTCCTGTGTCCCTACAGCATAATCCAGCCTCACAAACCTAAGGGGGTGTTTGACCAATCTACTTCACACGCTCCAGCAATTCCCCAACATTTCCAGCAAACTATTCAGTCATTTCACTTGACTTAGGAATTCTTTTCTTTATGGCTAACTTAAAAAAGCTCCCTAGCACAACTCAGTCTGTTACATATTGTCCTGTCCAAACTGGACACGGAGAGGAGTCTGTTCTCTTGCCCTCCATAGCAACCTTTTGTTTTTGCAGGCTGTCTCCACTCAGTCTTCTCTCGCCAGTGTTACACAGCTCTCATTATTCAAGCTTTTTCTCATAAATCATGTTTTCCAGAGCTCTGATCTCTTTCCTCTGTCTCTCTTCTGAACTGTCTCCAGCAGTCCTTTTTCTGTTCTTTATACACCTTTTTTTCTCTACACTTTTCACGATCAGATTCTGTTCTTTGCAGTCGGTAACAGATACTCTCTCTTCTTTCACTGAGAAACAGCAACACTGTGGCAGGCAGATCCAGCAGTTAAATCATATCTGGACTAATTTATCTTTTTTCTTGGGTAAAACATAGAATAATGAGATTAGTGCATATTTGGCGTGATCCAGTTTTGCTGTTGGTTTTTACTGCTGGACCAAAATTTTCTCTGAAAAATGCCTCGAAAATCCAGAATTACTAAATGCACGCATGCAGAGGCAAAGGCTGCCCCTACCCTCATACCAAAATACAATTTAGCAGCATAAAACACTAAACAAAAACTCTCAGGAACATGCACATATTTGCACCATGTCCAGACTCTGGTGTTAGAGAAGTCTCAAAACTCTAGTTAGGACTGACCCTTCAGATCTACAGCACTTTTTCTGCTGACCATCAAGAATATGTGAAAGGCATGAAATCACTCTAGCATGCTGATCCAATCCATCCCGTGGAACCGACAGTAATCCATTAATGATATTGTCTCTGAGCCCAGTTCTGTTCCTGCTGGTTGTCAGTCAGGAGACTCTGCCACAGGCAGTGAAATGAACAGCAATACAAAACTAGTAAAAGCAAGATCAGAGTTAGGAAGTCTTCCAGAACTGAGTATCTCAAGATGCACACTGAATTCTGACATCTGCGTTTTAATAACAGTGCTCAATTAGAGATACAAAGAGTGCAGCCAGGAACTCAGTAAATATTATTGACTAACCAAAGTGAGCAGAGAGCCATGGGCGGAATGAACTTCTATTTAGACTAGATTTGAGGGTCTCAGATGGAGGAAGTTTAGCTTGTTACAACTCTGGGCAAACACTCCATTCCTTTCCTTTCCTCTTTACACCATCACCTTAGCACACTGCTAACTTTGATCATGTGCACTTTTATGAAACTTTGGTGCTGGGAAGAAAAGGCCTTTTAAGACCTTTTAAGATTAAGAGTTATGGAAATGAAAATGTTCACTGCACACAAAGTGTGGCCAAAAGGTGTGGGAGGCTCCCTAAATGTCAGGACCAAATGTTGTATAAAGTGGGAAACAGACCTCGAGGGTGAAGTGACTGAGTTTGTATATAGCAAGCATAGCACAGGAACAGAGTGAAATTTCCAAAGACCACACAGTTTACAGGCTGAGCCCAGAAAGAATGCCAGTGTGCCTGGTGCATTGTATTTCCTCTGGGATATCTCCATGTAGTTTAACCACACACTGTTGGATCTTGAGTGCATCTTTTAACAAGACATCAAATCTCACAGTGGAATCTTTAAATGATGGAGAATTGCTTCAGTAGCAGTTTGTTCCATGGTTCTCAGCATGAATTTTAAATAGCTTCAACTTGTTTGACTTCAGTTCAGGCACTGGGTCTCACATTATGACTGTGTGCTAGGTGAAAACACATGACATAACTGGTACTCTCTCCCTCTGCAGATAAATTCATTTTCTCACACTACAGTATATTCTCCAGACCATGAATCGTTTGTGTGAATCTTCTCTTAAACATAGCCAGTTTTTCCAAGCAATCTTGTTAAATTGTCAACACTAGAACAGCACAGTACTAGAATCAATAACTTAAGATAGCAGCATTGTTTTGCTACTTCTGCTTAATATGTGCTTAAACAAAGCTTTACAAATTCTAATGGTCTTTTAATGGGTCCTTTAAAAGATCTTTAAAAGGTCCTTTAAGACTCTCAGCGTTTTCAGGAAGGGAGAAGGATGGTTATTCTGTTTTTGTGCGTGACTTTAATACAAGTATCTGCTAAGAAACAGAATAAAGTCACCAAATTATACTACTGTGCCTCCAAAGTTAATGACCCAGAATGAGTTCTGCTGTCGATGGGCCTAACTCAATAGGCACCACTGAAAACAATGGAGTCCCCTAGTGTGCGACCAAAAAAGAAATAACAACTTTTTAAGGAATGTAGCAACTGCAGAAGCTCAGTAACCACTTATGAAACTGAGGGGTGGGGGGAAAAACAGCCATTTGATTTTTTTGTTTACAGGCAAAAAGAGCTCCAGCAATAGATTCAGTGAGTGTGAGATTTCTGTTATTTTAATTAAGCCTTTCTTAAGTTTGCCTTGTTTGGTTTAGCACTAGTTTTACAGAATAGATCTAAACCCTATGGGTAGATTGCAAAAAAAAAAAAAAAAAAAAAAAAAAGCAGAGAGGGAGTAACTAAAGCCATTTAAAAAATAAAGGAGCTGGAAGCTGAATCTGTGTGTCATCTGAGCCCCACACTAAGCCATGGCCTTTTACAGCTAAAATGATTGCTGACTGAACAGACTACAGCTCACAAAAATCCCTACTTACCTGGCAGAAATCCATGTGATCCTGAGCACGCTGACTAAGAAATTAGCTGAGATTAAGGGGGAGGAATGCAACCTCTGGAAGTTCCCAAAAAGAGAAAACCAAGAATTTTTTCCTTCTCACTGTCAGCAAGTCAGCAAGAGGGAAAACATGAGAAGAGCATAGCTCCAAAATCACTCCTTGTGATACGACAGAAGCAAGTCTCATGCATTATTTGCACTGCAAATCATTAGCAGTAGTTTTCCAGAAAGCAAAGCAAGGAAAGAAGACACAGCAACAGCCAAGCTGAGGCTCCTCAGAGCATGCTGCAGGGATGCCTAAGCTGGTGGGGCTTGCTCCCAAGTCCTAGTGCTGCAGGGGGATCCAAGCCTGTCTCCAGTGGCTGCATCAGCCTGGGCTAGGCTGGCACAACTGCTCTCAGAGTGGTTCACAGGCAAGTCCAGGTCAGGCACTGCCCTGTCAGTCACAGGCAATTTCAGAGGGGAGAAGCTCAGAAAACATTAAGCTCTACTGAACCAGCTCATGATGCTGCAGAAACCAGTGTCACACAAGCAAGAGTGGCTTCCCAAAGCTCAAGCCTACATGCCCTGTACGTCAGTGCATTTCCCTCTTCTCAGTCAGTGTGGAAAAGTAAAGTATCCTGTTTCTGTGAAACTGAACCCCAGCCATGTGTATACAGCTAATGACTGGTTACACCACCCATAATGAAGAGTCACGTTTTGCTAACTGCATAGAAAATAAACAAGCTAAAAAAGAAAACAATTACTGGCTTTAGTGGGAATCTCTCTTGACCTTCCTTCTGGACTCAGACCCTTGATGACTGCTATGCACTACAGTCCCATGTAGCACCTGCTTCAGGTTTGCTTTCCCTTTGAAGTCACTGATATTTCTTCACTCTCTGCTGCAGAACATCCACCCAGCAGAGGCCAGAGCATTGGAATTACTGTGGTCTGTTCAAGATCATCCATGGCCTCTCTACTCTCACCTGACTGAAGTGCAGTCATGTCAAAGAACCTATGCCCAGCTTTTGCTTCTGAGGCACAGGTAGTGTTTGTCCAAAGCACACAGACACATCATGGCACAGATGTGAGGGAACCTTGTGCCCTCCTTCCCCTCAGCACCAGAGAGGGGAGAGAGATCACACACACACAGCATGGTCTGCCCCTGCAACACATAACCTCTCACACTTCCCCTCAGTGCTTTCAGTAAAGAAAGAAAGTCATTTCTGGCTAAACATCCTAGTGTGCAGTCATCTGCTTCTCTGTAGTCTAAGACAAGCCCAGTGCCACAGCCATGTCTCCAGAGGTGACACGGTGGCTGCACAACCCTGCCTGGATGGGCATTGCACCCATCCCTCTCTTCCAGGAATATAGTAGCTGATCAGCTATTTCAGTCATAGTTGGACCAGGACATTTTACAGGGAGGAGTGGACATAAATGGCAGGGAAGGGGAGGAGAAAGAAAAAAGGGAGAAAAATCGAGAAAGAAGGACTTATATTGACAAGTGGCTGGTAGGGATAATGACCCCAGTCAGAGTCCCTGTGTTCTTACAAAAAAGTCTCGACAAACCCCAGCATCTGGTAGTTCAGCTGTGGGTTTCCACTGTTTATTTTTCTATTCCAGCACTCTCATCCCTATGCACTGCCTGTGCCTGGCTCTGTTAAGCATTCCAAGCTACAGAGCATAATTGAAAGAATAAAAACTCCAGGCTCAGCATCAAGCACATGCAGAAACAAATGAAACTGCTTAAATCCTTCCTTACATTGATGAGAACACAGGCAATAATCCCCCATCACCACACAGGTGAGGTGAGTGCAGACCAAGAATGTCAGCCTCAGCAGGCTCCTCTGAACTGCACACACATCAACACCAGGTTATTCTGTTCTAAGCACTGGGAATCACAACAAACCCTGTGATGCACAGGGAGAAGAAGTAACTCCAGTGAACTGTCCAGAGGATGGATCTTATTTTCATTTCTCTCTTAATTTCGAAAAGCTTAGTTCTTTCTCTGTGTCTCCTAACCCTCTTCACCTTCACACTCCATCTGGTTTGTAATCTCAATTACAAATCCAAACATAACATAATCATGCTGCTTCTACTGACAACCGTCTGCCTACCAGCACTTAAAAAATTCAGTCTCTGGCGTTGCTTAATGAATGGTAAGTCATCACAGGCAGCTCCCACCAGCTGCACCTTCAGTTTGTCCTTCTTTCACTCTTACTTTGAACAGACTCTACCAGGAGGTCTTCATAACATAGGCTCCACCTCTGACTTGGAACTCAGACCCTCACTCTTCTTCCAGACCTTTCTGCAGATTATTCCTAAGGCCATTCTGATCTACCTGCACCACCAGCAGATCCACCCAGCCTCCATTACCCTCGTGTTTCTTTTTCTTATACATCCTCTCATATGAGCTTTACCCATGCAATACTCCCGTACTGATAATCATCCAGACTAGTGCAGGGAAGAGCTAATACACCGTGACAGCAAGGTGAAAACATGCAAGATGGGGAAAGGCTGATGAAGGGAGTTCAGATAAAAACGAGCCTATGCAGCTGTGATTAAAAGCCACAGTCACTACAGGGGACCCTGGAGCTGTGGGTGCTTGGCCAAGATTTCTCTCTTGCCCTCCATCAGAGCTGCACCACTGCTGAAGGTCTCAATCGTGCTGGGCCACCCCTCCACCTGCAATGCACTCTTTTCCCACTATTCCAGGTCCGGTTTTAGTCAGGAAAGGAGCAGTGCTCAGTGCCCGATGGAGTCTGGAGAGAAGCCCCAAGCTGAGGCTCTGTCCCTTTGGGGCAAAGGGAGAGCAGGAAGCTTTATCAGTCCCAGAGATGCTCTGCACTGCGAGATGTCTGTGCCAGCCCCCAGGGGGCTGTTAATGCCCCATTTGCAGGAATTCAATCTCTGAGAGTAATTTTTAACAAAATCTTTTGAGAAGTGGCCCAATCCCATTTCAGTCTAGGGAAACCATGTTCTGCATCTAATCACCAAGGCCGCTGGAGCTGCTAACTGTAATTGGTGATAATCACAGGAGAATGTTACTCTGTGACAATTCATTTTCTGTAATTATTGCTCTATTCTTCTAAGTTACCTAAACGCTGTGCTTACAGCTACAAGAACATTCCCATTGCCAGCTCTCAAATTGTTTTCACTTTGAGAGATGCATAATATTGAAAGCAGATGTACCAACTTGAACCTTTTTTTTCTGCAACATACTGTAAATGTTTTTAAAATGTGACTCTGGTACAATGCATGTCAAACAGTTGAATTCAAGGTAAAAAGCACTGCCAAAACCAGAAGACAAATGAAGTTTAAAATCAGTTTTGACAGATAAAATGGAGACACTTTGAAGCCATAAATCAGACGGCCAGTCTCTAGGAAGTCAATAATGAATGTATCTTTTCTGTGTATTTATTATCCTGAAGATATACAGAAAAACAAGCTGACAGCAAAAAGCAAATTTGTACCTCAATGTCTAAAATACTTTACCCAAGTGGCAGAGGAAGTATGAGCAAGTTCATCTCCCACTATTTGCCTGTTCTGAAGACAGATGAAAGACTAATATTTGTACATCTCAGTATTTAGAATCATTGTCGAAAATAAACATTTCAGCCTGATTCACATTCAATAAAGCATGGATCCACATTCACAAACCAGCAGATATCTGGATTATATTTTTTAACATTCATTATGAGCAAATCATTGACTGTTTCGAATAGGGTTTTTTTTTGGTGAATTTATGTTCCAGGAAAGAAAGGACACAAGGAAACATTTTGCTTGTAAAACCTTTTTCTACCTTTTCTGCAATCTGGTTGGTTATATTGGGTCAATCTCTTCACATGTACAATGATGCATGCAAATAAAATCAAACTAAAACAAGGCAAAGCAAAATGTTTTTCAAGCTCTGCAAAAGAGTGCTTAGAGTGTTTATACAAATAGTAAAGTCTGGCTGAAACAAGCATCTGACAGCTCTGTGCTGCTTTCAGACACATGACTCCTATTTGCCATTTATCCCATAGAGGCAGAACTGGGTGCCCAGGCAGAGCCCCAGTGAAATCCCCGGGGCAATGCATGAATACAGAGTTTTACTTGCACTCATGCCATTGCTAGATTAGATCTTGTGTGTTGTGCACTCCATTCCATGCTCACTCAACACACTCCTTCTGAAGCCGAACAGATCTTGATATAAACTGTCCTGGAGGAATTAGTTACTAAAGAATACGTAATAAACAAAGGCCTAAGAAACTGGTGCACTGAAAAATAACTTTCACCTCCAGGCTCTTTTTTTTTTTTTTTTAATTATGAATTATACTCTCAATCTGCTGCCACACATTCTGTTTAGACACCAATGAACTCACCAAAGACAGTGAGATCTCCCAAAATGGATTCCCCAACATCAGTCACTTTAAAGATGCAGCTGGTGCTATGCCACCTTGTCTATATTGGATATTAGGAAAAATTCCTTCACCAAAAGCATTGTCAAGCATTGAACAGGATGCCCAGGAAAGCATTTGAGTCACTATCCCTGGAGGAATTTAAAAACTGTGTAATGTGGTGCTTAGGGACATGGGTTAATGGTGAACTCAGCAGGGCTGGCTTAGAAACTGGATCTTAAGAAGTCTTTTCCAACCTAAACAATCCTATGATTCTTTGAGCATGCTCTTGACAAAAATGGTTGGACCAGATGATCCATGATGTTCCTTCCACCCTGGTATTCCCTGGCTCAAAATGCAGCACCCGATAGTAAATTCAGCAAGATTTAATGAGGAAGTCTCCGAAGGCTGCAGGAGAAATATCTGTCACAGCAGCCTCCTAAAATTGTCAAATCAAGAGGGAAAAGACTGGATTTGCATGAAAATCCGTCGATATGAATGTGCCAATGCAAACATTAGCATGTGGGAACACCGCATGGATTCAGGACACTGTGTAGAGATTAATACTTACAACAATCTAGACATACAGGAAAGTAAGACTCTCTTCAAATAAAGCTTGATAGTGATTCTTAAAAATGGTTCTGCCACTTGTCTCAAAACACTACTGAAGTTTTAGATCATCCATAAAAAAATATAATAAGGACTAATCATTAAATCTTACCAGACTGTCTTGGAAATCAAGATTTTTAATTAAAACAGGCAACATTTTCTTTTAGCTGCTTAGGATCCCAGTGCACCTTTTAAGTGATCTCATGCATTAGTTACTCTAAACTGGTATTTATAAACACCCAGCCCTCACCCCTCACTGCTCAGCCACACGAGGCTGTGAGGAGGGGCTGGGTCTAACAAACAGCCATCCTACACAAAAGGACTTTGCATCCTCTGAAAGGCCATCCATAGCCAGTATCTACTACCATATCTATTCTCTCTCTTTGCTTTGGCCCTGATATAAGGCGGTGTTGGTTCATCTTCCAGCACAGGGCAATGGATATCAGGGATTACCTCAAATCAGTATGCACCATCACTGGCTCTGGTAACTGCTGACAAATTCTCCTAATCCACAGAGATTAGCATTTAAATGACAGTGACTTGAGTTTTAATCCTATCACACACATCTCTATGTCAGTTCCTTTGGAATTCAGCAAAACACAAGCCATAAGGCTTGTGAAAGTCACTACATAAATCACCTGGAAGAAGGGGGAAGACACTGGGACAAGTAGAACTTGTTTTCTTAGTAAAACAGCATTTCCCATAGTTACCAATGCGGTACCACATTCTTCTGTTCCTTCGGATATTATGTTAAAATAAAGCTAGGATTTTTGTCAATGCCAGGTATTCCTTTGCAAGTTCTTATGCTACAGTTTATGTTATTTTATGGATCGCTGAGCTGCTGTTCACAAAACCAGCCCTGAACAATATGCTTTGTAAAATGAAGAGAATTCTCAAAGTAACCCATTCATCACAAGATCCTGCACCTTGCCCACAAAACAAGTACACAGGAGCATGAGGAAGGCAGCAGGGCCCCATTTCATTAGTATCAAAATTAATCACTCTCCAACATGGAAACCTGTTGGTTTAAGCTATTTTATAGATACAGCAGTCAAAGGCAAAACTGGGAACAAGAAGTGTTCCCTCTCTAAACACTGTTGCTTAGAAACCCTGTATTTTTAAAACGTTGCACTCTAAATTCAGCACTGTCTGTCAGGATGAGATTTCAGCACAAGACATGAAGGTACTTTGAGGCCAGCTTCCTAATTTGCACTGTACCACATACAGAGTTATTTTTCATAGCAATACAGTGACACTATCAATTGGGATAAGGAGACAGGAAACTGAGTATTTGTTCCTTATTCATATTGCCATCTTGCCTGAAATCTCCACCATGAAGTCAATTTTCTAGTGATGTGCAAACAAAACAAGACAGACAAGCCTGAACCTCACACAATGTACAGAACAGGAGACAAAAAAGGATACAAAGGAAAACGCATTTGAAAAATAACATAAGCACAAAACTTGAAATGTTAAATAAATAATAAATTATCCAAAAATTAACAGCGGTTATTTGGTACTGTTGAAATACACCCTTTGTTCTTAGAAAAAACAAATGGCACAAATGTAGCTACACTCTGCTAAGTGGTACCTGACAGCTCACAGGATGCTGCTGAAGCACAGACACATCTTTGTAGCATCTTTGTTGTGTTTTATTATCTCAGTCCTGCTGCACTGCTTCCTTGCCACTTACATTTTTAGAGTTTAGAAGTTTTCTTCTTTAGAAGACCCTTCAATTCAAGCAGTTTGGGTTGCAGTAAGGAAAAAGTGATTTTTATAAAATTTATAAAATAGTTTCTCCAGGACAACTGTATTTTTACAGAGATATGCAAACATCTGGGGATGGGATTTACATTGATAATGAATTTCTGTAAATGAGAAACACTGGACAAAGTTCCTTCTGAAAGACAAGAATGTGAGGCAGAATCAAGAAGTTAATTCTGAGCTCTCAGTGACTTAATCTCTATGTTTTTTATTAGAAACTAATTAGGAACAGTAATTTAAAATACTTAGCAAATCAAATCCTGACCTTACAACTAAAACCTTATCTAAAGTCTGTGAGTTTTTTATCTAAGAAACAACAAAATCAGTAATAATTACAGGGACTGGGTTTTCATTCTTTGAGTTCTACCTTGACTGCACCCATTTTAATTACCAGTTTTCCCTCAGGCACTACCACCCACAACAGACCTTTGGTCACATCCCAGCAACATTTCTTCACCCCCCTGTAACCTCTCTGTGCATCAGGCCAGGCTGTGCTATAGAATGTGTACAATATCCCATTCCCAGCCCTAAAAGATGCACCGTTCTCACGAGGATAAACTCAGCTCTACCTATAAATGTCCCTTCTCCTCCTAACCCAAAGGGATGGCAAGTCTTGTTGTCTTGCCAGGAAAACATTACGTCTCCAAGCTGACACTGACTGTGACCCTGACCCTCTAAGGCATGTTACATCTTGTTCTCCAGTCATCAAGTTTTAACATCTCTTGTGTAATTCACAAAACAGTGATGCTTTCAGGAGATACCAAAGGCCACGGTTTTATTGCAATGTGACCTACCCTGAAATCAATGGTGGGGCCTCAGCTTAAACAAAACAATACTCTTTTACATATAGTTTTTATAGGGCTTAGCACAGGGGCTCTTACTTTACATGAGTGTACAGTGTGCCACGGACGTTTCTGAGCATTTCACTGCTAAGAGTTTCCTAACGATTCTCCACTGAAATGCTGGTGTTTACATGAAGAGAACAATGCGGGGGAAAAAAAAAAAAGTCTGTCTTCGTTCTGCAGCAACAACAGTCATCACCACTGTGGGGTTTTAGTTCTCTCTGTCTCTACTGGTGAAGTGCTTGAGACTTCTCTGTTGATTCTTTAATAAGGATACTGGAAGATAAATTTACAATCAGTCATGGCAGTGCTTAAATATTATCAGGCTATTTTTCTGAGAAAGCTCAGTTGAGTTATCTGAATCTCATCTTTTCTTTAAGATTGCAGATTGGCTCAGTGACCAGAGTAAGGGTTTGTGTAATGATGGCCTTTTATTGAAAGCAAGTAGCAACAATGGACTCATATATAAATGTAACGAAATGCAAAGTAAAAAGAACACATCATGCCAGAAATTACTTCTTTTTCCTTAGGTTTTCCTCCTGCCAACTTTTTAGTAGCTTGGATAAATCTAGTCTGAAGATTTATTTTTTTATTAACACAGTTAAAGTTCAGCAGAGACAATTTTTTTAACACAGTCAAATTTTCTTGAAAAGATACATTATGTGGAGAAAAACAATTGATAATTCCCCAAATATTTTCAAAATCTTCAAAGCCACTCATAATTCTTTGTCAAAGCAAACGGAACCAGAATTTTCTCAGATGCATCAGTACTGCTGCTGTCCTAACTCATGCTTTGAACTTGACAGGACTTACAAGCACATCAGCATTCAACACTCAGGTTTGGGAAACTGAAGTCTCACGCACCAGCAAGTGGGTCTGACACCCAGCAAGCTCCATGTCCCACTGCCATCAGTGCCTTCTGGATGCTCCTGGATGGAATTAGTGTTATTAGACGGTAGGATACCAGTTCTTGATCTAAACAGCAAACACAGGCCCTGCTTATACAAAGTTTGTGCACATGAAAGCACAATGAAGTACTATTTTCACAAATTAGCTATTAAACAACAACTACTAACGGCAATTCTGGAATACTCCTTTATAAGAAGAATCAAATAAAAATCACTTAAATTCATGACATTAGAGGAGCAAGAAACAACCTCTGTCTTGGTGAACTACACCCAACAGAACAAGGAAAGCAAAAGGTATCACAGGCTCCTCAAACTGCAGGTTCTGTAAATGTGATGTCCAGTACAAACTGCAACAGACAGATTCCAGGAGCATTAAATAAACTGCAAAAATTCCTCTAAGTTTTACTGCATCACCTCAATGCAGGAAACACCAGTATATGCCAATCAACAACAACAACAAAAAAGACAGATAGGACTGATATGTTTTCAGGGGTTAATGGAACTCATCTTCCACACAGTCCATATATTTTACTATTCTTTCAACAATGGCCCTTTACTGTCTGAATATTTCAGGCCTCCCTATCAAGTTCAACACTTCCATCACAGCTGATGTAATTTACTGTTGTTTTCTTAGGACACCTTAATTAAGGTAAGGTTAGGGCACTTTTAGCTTTTCCTCAAACAGTATATGATTTATCTGCAAAGTCTGTGGTGCCTGTGGTGTCTGTGTGTGTCTACTTGAAGCCTGGAAGGTGGATGGTCCTTGGATTAGAGCAAAGACTGAAACACTGGAGCTGATAATTCACTTTTTGGATGGCCCTCAGGCAAGTCACTGAGTTCAGCCTGCAGTTTATGGCTTTCTGGTAAAATGGGAGTAACAGCATTTCTGTATCTCATAGGGATACTAACAAAATAAATATATTAAAGACCAAGAGATACCCGAGTTCTGCTGGACCATACAATCACCCTACATAGAGAAGTTACTGTCAAAACATTGCTGTCTGGCCACCCCCATTTCAATGCTTTATGTATTTGCTGGCAAGACCTAATATGAAGCCTTCACCAAAAGTATCTTAAAATATAGCCAGAGAGCACACAGGGGATTGCATGATCTTGGTCAGGAAGAAGTCTGAATAATTTAAACAGGCTCCAGAATTGCAGAGACATATATATTTTGGGATACTCACTGGAGCTAAGCCTTAAACTCTAAACCTCCTAAGCCTTTGCTGTCACTGTCAGACAGGAGGAACCTTCATGGTTCATTTTAGAGCACAGGAAAGGATCTCCAGAAGCATCCCAACGACTCATCAATGCAAGTGTCCCCCACAGACATGCCTCCTATAACAAATCAACTGATGCAAAGGGAAGGAGAGAAAGAAAGCTCTTTTGAGTAGGCTGCTGAGCCTTTTACAATCTGTCTTCATTTCTGGCAAATTAGCTCAGACTGCACTGCAACAGATTCCCCATTCCCCAACAGATCACCCATCAGAGAAAGGAAAGGCAGTCAGAGCCTTGTCAGAGCACATTTCAGTGAGGCTTTCTGCGGCAAGTAAGTTGAGTTTAGCGCTCAGAGGATAGAAAGATTGAAAAATGCTTTCTGAGAATTACATTTTCGATAGGAATGAAGTAATAGCTCAAGCCAAGGAGCAGCCAGAAATCAGGCACAGTGCAGTTAGCCCAAGGCTCAATCAAATCTGAGATCTGGCTCTATGCAAAAGTCCAGTTTAAGACAATCATTTAACACGTTTTCTTGTAGCAATCAGGTTTCAGTCACTTCCCATTCACCTTAAATTGTGGCCTGGTCACATTTTCATTGTTGCATCGACAGGGAAAAACAAGAGAAAAGGACAAAAGCAAGAAAACGAAGAGGAGCCCTGGAGTCCCTGTCACCACTTTCTCCCTTTCCCCAGCCTGTTTACTGTTGGTTATCCCAGCCCTCCCATCCCATCCCTCACACCCTTATTTCCAAGGCCTCAAGGCCTGTCATCACCAGGGAGGCAAACTGGCACATCCCTCCCTCCAGCCTGCCTTGGGAATCTGGGATGTTTGCAGTTTCCACATCCTTCCAAATGACTGCTGCCAGCAGACCCTCACAGGAAGGAGGAATGGCTGCAGGTACATCCTGCTCCAAGACTAAGGATATGCCCAGGCCAGGGTCTCTCATCACAAAACTTCCAACAACCCTTTCCTGTTCTGAATTCCAGCTCAGGAGAAAGCCAAACACCTCACCCAAACACAGTCTGTGGCCAGGACTGGGTGTAGAGATCTTCAGCATGGGTGACATTAGAGTAGGTGGGAAGAGAGTTTTCTCCAGACTCCAATCTCCACTGGAGCCCTGGCAGTGCTCATGGAACAAAAACGGCTGAAAGAAAGACTTGCTTAAAAAGGAAGATGCCTTTCTTCCCATTTCACCTCCCTTCCTTCTGCTTCATCCAGTTTAGACGACTTATGTGATTTTGGGATCAACACTGAGTTTCAGATACTGTGTTCTTCCAGAGAAACACAAGGAAGCCAGGAGAAAAGGAACACAAGGAAATCAGCCAATCAAGTCAACAGAACCTAAACCTAAGGAGAATCTTGCTATTTTTTTTCTTCTTCTTTTTGAGCACTCAGGAAAGGAAAAGAAAGATGTATTTTCTGAAGGGAATGCTGTGATTTGAGTGCAGAAAATTAATTGCCAGATTTTTATTCTACCAGAAATTCTCTAAGGAAGGGTATTTCTTCAAAAGAACAGAAAGAGCATTTTTTACTTTCTAAGGAAACTAACAGGGAGATACCAACATGCTCTGAAGTCAGAAACAGATGAAGATTAAACTGCTTTTGATTTCTTTTTGAACTAGGAAAAATATTTCAAGTGACAGGAAACTCAAAAGATCCAGAATTCTGCCACACTGCAAGGTGGCAAGTTTCTACTTATCAACCACTTCATATGGTCTCATACAGGCACTTTCCTGAAGTAAGTGCAACCTAATTTAAGGTAGCTCTCCTTTCAGAAAAGAGAGCTGAAGTACCTTTCACTGACAGGGAGGTGCTGCATGGAAAGATTGTGCATGTGGTTACTCACAAGTGAGCAACTGACACGAGGTGATTTGTTACTCTCCAGTAATTTATCCTGATGCCAAAGCCCTGAGGCCCAGTGCCTCCATGAACACATCTGCTCCTATCCACGGGCTCTTTAAAAGAGCCGAAACATCAACACAATAGTAATTTGTCTCCTAGCAGAACCAGAGACATTTATGCACCTCAGGAGCAATGACTGTACACATGGAATGGATATTCTTGGAAAACCTGTAAAGTTCAGAGAAAATCTTGGGAAGGAAATATTGTCTGTCCAGCCATTCTCATGCTGTGCTGTGTGACACTGCCTGACCTACCCAGGATGGTTCTGTGGGTCCAGTTGATGAGAACACAGACCCCAGAACTGCTGCTGGTGCCTAACCTGTCCTCCATCTATTGACACACAGCACAGCCCAGTCAAATCCTGCTGCTGGGAGATCACAGGGCAGGTTCTCAGCTCATGCCATCACCAAAATTCCCTGCACTCCAGCACTGACTCCAGTTCCTTTTGCAAAACCACTCAATTTTAGGGCCAATGAGCAACTCAGCTTTCATCTCCTATCTGGCTGTGGCAGTCTCATGTGGCTCCTGACTGCTCAATTCTGTGATTTCACAGGAATCTCCATTAGATCCAGACTGACCTGAAGGGTCATACACTACCAATCAGCCAAAACCAAAGCCCTGAATCAAATAAAACAACCATTTTTAAAAGCAAGGACAGGTTTGCTTACCCAAGTTCAGACAGAAATATAAGCTCTTCACATTCCAGGACAACCTCTCAGTATTTTCCATTTTCATTTACATACCTTATAAAAATAGCCAATGTTTCATGATATATACTCATAGAAGTTAGCCCCTGAGGACAGATGCAATTTTTGTTTACACGGAAAACCTGTCATAGGCATTAAGGGATATACAAGCGTTACTGTTAGCTGTTTGAATTGTGTCCAAAGAAAAAAATTAACTTTGTAATTAAAAAAAAAAAAAATCCTGCCGGAGGCTAGGCAAGGAAAGCAAAAAAACAGTGCAGTAGATGCTCTGTACTGGGGAAAGAAGCACACTGTTCAGTGTGGCATCTGGCAGAGCCCTGATAAGCACAAAATGGAACTGCCTAGAGAAAAGAGCAAAGGGAAAGAAAATCCAAACCCTCCAGGGAAAGCAGTAAAACACACAGAGAACAAAATGTGCCCTTGAACTCAGCGCAGTTTAAGTGATCCAGGAGTTCCTTCTAACATCCAGCCTTCCATGAGTAAATCCCAGAGAGACAAACTCACTCCAGAGCCCAACTCCATCTTCACACTTCTCCAGAGGGTTCCATCACCCATGTAATAGGATGGTGCCTTTCTTCCTTCTCAATACCAACAGTTCACAGCACTTACTAATGACAACAAAAAAGTCACTACCAGTTTGTGGCAGATCAATCCTGCAATTCCACTGGAACAGGTGCTGTAGAACATCCTACAAAACCTAACAGATACAACGCAAAAGAATAGTCTGGAGATACAATAACAGCAAATGCCCTCCTCTGCACTTCTGGAATCATTTTAATATAAATAAAAACAAGTTAAAGAGTTCTTGGTATCAGCAAAATATTTTGAACACATGGTAGCTTCTGGATGAACCTGAAACTTGTGATGCAGAAAAATGCAAGCCATCTTCCCTCCCCATGATGTAATTTATTTAGTATCTAAAAAACAATCTTGATATCTCACTCACCAAACTCTTGACTTCATTACAGGTCATAAAATATGTCTCCTTCCAAGACAGGACTGCACCAACCAAAATACTTTTGTAAGCAAAATGTGACAGTACGAGATCTCTAAATATGAAAAGCTATTCCAGAAATTCCAGCAGTCTGCTAACGTACAGAAATATCAGCATTCTGCCCTGCTTTATATGGAACTCCTTGACAGACCCTCTGTAACTCAAAAAAACAGAATAAAATAATTTATGTTCCTTGTGTATCTATTGGCAATAATACTTACACAATTTTAATGAATTTGCTGGTAAATCAATAGCTCTGTTTCTGTTCTGCATTACAAGTATTACTGCATGTCAAATAAATCATTGTAATGAAGTTTGATGAGCAAAGGGTTTGATGGTGGTGTTCCATAATTATAAACATCAGCAGCAAGACTTTTTCAAATCATGAAAGGAAAAGTGCTTTGATGATTGCAAGTAAATTCCCTGATTAAAATTACTTTAGACATTTCGGGCAATGGAAGTCTTCAAATCTGGCCCTGACCTTTGCTCTTCAAAATACATCTCTTCATTAGTAAATTGCATTACGTTTAATCATCAAATAATAAAGACACTGAACATCACAAAAGCCACAGTACACAGTTGATTTATTTATGCAAATTTTAAAGATGCAGTTGCTCAAGCCATTTTAAAGGTATCCAACTTCTAAGGAAAGAAAAAGCTCTATCAATCTGATGGAAGTATTTGCTGCCTTCATATGGAAAGAATCAAAGGACTGAAGAAATAAAGTATCAGCTGGAACAGACACCACATTATCAAGACTATAAAACATTACTTATTTTCAAGTTTCTCCTTGACATAAGCATTACATTTAAACTATAGCTAACACTGGGTCAGGTGCAAGACTCAAGAGAAGTAAAAATCTCCTTTACCATTTCTACAGTTTTTCATCAGATTCCTCCTATCTGTGTATCAAACAACTCCCTGAATGCCTTACACGCATGAAGAAATCAACTGACCCAACTAAATAGGTCTTGCTGTGAACTGTAAACAATTTAGGTGTTCCCATCAAAGAATAATAGCAAACCTGGAAAGTAACATCAGAACAGATGTGCAAATTGCCTGCTTGGAAATAAACAGAGTTTACATCATTATCCAACAGAAAAAGTGTGCTTTTATAGGAGAAAAAAAAATTTTTTTGATCACTCCTTAACATCCTGAAATACTTCTATGTATTCTCAGCTATTATGTTTATTGTTCTTGGTTACAACAATACATTCCAGCTACACACCAAAGACATTTTCCCAAACTCACAATAACATGAAACATTCCCACTGCTCCTCCCTCCTTGCGTTTGTCCACGCCTCTAACCTTGCAGGGTGTCACTGAGCACATTTTGGAAAAGGCATACCAAAAGAGCTGGTATTTCCAATCTTCCCAAGACTGAGCATGAGATTTCAGGGCTGTGATAAATGGTATATGCTGGGAAGTAGCTGCCCTCTGCTGCATTAGCTCAATTGGCACCTACACGGGCTCAAGGAACTGGGAGGAACAGAAACCTAATGAAGAGACCTGCATTTAGGAATGTCTTCTCCTCCACCTTCCTGATCCACAAACAGCAACTTAGTGCTCCTCTGGTTTTGTACCTTTCTTACAGATCCCTCTGGGATTTGGGCAAGCACAAGAGCAAGTCTCTCCTGAAAGCAGCATTATAAACACTGTGATGACAGAGGAATGCTCCATGAAGTGAAGCTTGAAAGGGAATGCAGCATTCCTGCTGAGCACTTAGTAAGAGATCCAGGGATCTTTCTTCACTGACCATAAGCCTGAGGGAAAAAACAACCTATGAGAGAATGCTGTTGCATATAAATGACAATATCTATCCTCTATCATACATGAGTACCCCCACTCTGATCTTCAGCTGGATTTCAAAGATGCACAAATGAATTTAATGTTTATTCTGAAAGTTGCTCCACAAGCTCTGTGTCCAGAAGGTTTCCTTCCAGAACAGCTGCACGGACAGTCCACCATGAGCCTTTAAGGAAGGTGCTACAGCTGGAAAAGGAGACACATTCTTCATCCCTGAATCCACTTCTGGTGCTGTTCTATCCATCAGATATAACCCAACCACAGCAGAACATGAAGAACTTTTCTAGCATAAAACTTAGAATATACCAGCACAGTAGCTGAAGACATGTGCCTCACAGATGAAAAGTCAGTGACAAACAACCTCACTTCAGAGGGCAGAACAGACACCAAACTGCAACAACCCTATCAAGAAAATAAAGAACATGATGCACAGTGGGTTTTTGCCCATGAATTCATTATCACTGACTGCAAATACTATTCGAACAATCAAAGAAAACAGCACTTGGAAAAAGGACTAGATAGATGGAGAAAGGCAGATATTCAGGCAACAGCTGAGATGCTGTCCCTGAATACTCATCCCTGGGAAATTCAAATAAATGAGGGAGTGACATTTTGCTGGAGACAAGACTGGCCCTGCAACCGGCTGTAAAGGCATGGCAGGCAGCTAATTCCAAAGGGTGAGGGCAGCAGATTGGAAGGGATCAACAGAAAGGAATCTGTTGCTTTGTCTGCCTGAAAACATGGGAAATACATTTTCATAAAAGTTGTCTTTTTTTTCCTCTAGCCAGTAATACCAGTACAATGAGAGACAAACTAAACCAGCTGCCCCTACTGCCATGTCCAAGACAATCTGCAAAGCCCATGGGCCAAATCTAGAGGTAAGCATAGGAAGGTTACAGGAAATTTATGGTGGTGTGACTTAGGTCACTTCCAAGAGCCCTGGGCTTTGTGCCATCCCCACTGGGACTCCCTCCAGCCTGGTGTGTGCTTCTCTGTGCCTGTGGCTAATCCATTAATCTCATCTCCTCGTGCCCTGCCTGATATGGCTTTCAACATACAGACCCAAGTGAAGGAAGTTTTGGGGAGCCCAAAGTCTGGGTTCTGACAAGACAGCTGAATGTTAAACATGTACTGAATTCCAGAGGGGGAATAGGGGGACTCTGGGAGCAATTAACTGCCATGCACAAGAATGCAACTCACAGAAAGGAAGGGACTGCTTCACTTACAGCAAATAGAACTGTGGTGTGTGTGTACATCAGTACATTATAGATATATAGTATATATACATACATATATATACATATACACCATATATAATGTATATACTATAGATAGTATATACATATACTGTAAATCATCTTAAAAGCAACTCCATTAGTGGGAGGTACTTGTGACATGTTACCTCTGGGTTAGTCCCAACTTCTGCCAAATAACAGGGAAGTCTTAATGTTTTTCTGAGGTGGCTCCCAAGGACATTTTGGTACCTAACCCAGGGGTACCCAGCTGCTGCCTCGTGCAATCCCAGGGAGTAGGTGGGCAGCCAGTGCCCACGTGTACCCAACCCAAAGCTTTCCATTCACCTTCATGAAGTTGTGCAGCTCTGACTGAAACTTGTCACAGCCTCTTGTGCACTACTTCCAACATCCAGAATCGTTTCAAGTAGCACCCAAAAGTTAGCCAAGTGAGCTAACATTTTCCTTTGAATCCAAGAGCCTTTAGAAAGGTCAGTAAATTTTTATACAGTATAGAAGCGTGGTGTGCTTGCTACTTAACAATCCAGTTCTGTGCTGGATCTGTCACCACTACCGTAAAAAGTTTAAGTGTATCGTGTGCTTATAATAAATACTTTGCACAAAATTATTCATTCCACAGATGGACAAAAGGGACTTTAATGCTTACTTTGTTTGCAGAATGCTATATAAACCCTGCTAGTAACAGGCAAGAATATGGAAGCCGTTTTGTTCTATTAAATAAAGGAAACAAGGTTCATGTTTTAAAATTAATTCAATGAAAACTATTAAGTAGCTGGCTGTGAATACTTTGGGAATTTATATATACACACAGACATATACATTTTTACCTGATACTAATTTCCCTCCCACCTTGCCTCTTAAACAAACACTCTGTTAACCACATCATTCCCAAGGAGTTCTGCAAGGGAAGAGCTCCAAGTGAAGATGGCACAGCAACAGTGATTACCCAAATATTGCAGCCCTGCCACATCTTCCAGCAGGCACAAAGGCACGGTAAGCCAGAGGGGTTTTCTCCCAGCAGATGCAATCTGATCTCTCCCATAATCATGCTGGTTTAATACTAATAGCTGACGAGGAACAGCTACAGCCCTCTTGTCTCTTGGCAGTATCAGCATCACTTTGGGGATTAGTCCAGAGCAGACTTCTGGCAAAGGAGTGATTTCTGAGAGCTTGTCTATACTGGGGTTTGCCTTGACTTCAGCTCCCTTTGCTGGTTTCAGGGCAGCTGAGCTTTTGTCCTGAGAACAACCTGAGAGCCCCACGCCTCCTGCACCCTGTTGTGAGCTTACAGCACAAACCTAACCGAGAATTTTAACTGCTTCTTCCCCAAGTTTCTCAGCTTTCCAAGAGCAAAGGTCCTGGCTTGAAGGTGTAATTTCCCTCTGTGATTACAGACTCTCTTTGTATCTTCAACCACCTCTTTAGTTTTCCTACTTAACACCAAGCAAGATGTGTGATGACATTAGTCCTAAACATCCCCAGAGCAACTGGATGAGGCCACAAATGACGGGTTGTGCATCCAACTCACAAAAAAGTTGAGGGTTTGAGGAGAACAGAGCTTCAGTTTAAATAAAGCCAATTGTTTATCAAGAACCACAAACCAAAGCAACAGGAAAGAATACTAGAAAAAAATAATGCATATAATTAGGAAATGTCACTAGTTTTTAAAACACTTTCATAGAACTTTATGTATCTACGTCTCTCTGAGCTTCCAACAACATATTTCTAATCTGTCACAGCACAAGTCGCACATCATAAAAAGTAATAATAACATGGCTGGAGTCAGAGATCCCTGCACCACTCACAGCTACCCTACTGTGGAGCTTTTCAGTCTCTCAGATGGTGCTTCCCATGGCTCCTCTATCACAGCTTCATACTAGCTCCAGATACAAATTCTGACTTAAATTAAGATGCTTGTATCAGGATGCTAATTATGCATGTCTTTGAGAACTGTAAGGATAATGTATCAAATCTTTTAGCTGGCATATTTTATTCTACAGCTTCATTGCTAATTTACTCCAATGGCCTATTTAGTCTCTGGATTGTGTATAGCCCACAATGGTTTAAATTACTCACCTGCTTGCACTCAAGCATTTGGCTTTTATAAAACGATAGGTAAGTGCAATGCAAATGTACTTTCCAATGATCAGTGCCATCCCTGTCAAAATCTCAGCTGAGTAAACACAGACTCAAGCCACCTTTAACAGAACTCTTTGGTTAAGACCTGTGGAAACCTCTAATAAAGACGTAAGTTTTTACTCCTGGCTTTTTCTAATAGAGTTTTTAGCACAGCAATCTTCCATGATCTATTCTGAAGCTCAGACTACTAAGCCACATGAATATCTTTGATGACAACACAGCAACCTTTCTGTATAGTCATATTAAAAGCAGCAGGATATGGTTTTAATCCAATTGGCTTGAGCAAATGCTGCAAAACAGTATTCAGCTCATCTGATTTCATCAGTAGCTCAGGAGTTCTCACGGTGACATCAACACCTGTAATTCCCAGGTGTGCAGTGGGAGATCAAGGCAAGACTCCAGGTTATTTTGCTCCATCTTGCTGGAGCACCTTGACTCCAGAAACTTCAGCCTGGAGAATCTCCAAGAGTCATATATATGCACAATCACACAATGTTTCAGCCTAGACTGTCTCTGTTCTTGCTGAGATACAGCTCAGGATCCAAATAAAACTCGATTAGCACATCCAGGGAAGTTTCCCAGCAACAACAGATTTACTTACTAAAATTACAACAAACCCCAACCATTTGAAAGCCAGACTGGATCAGAAAGACCACTAGGAAATTTTCACTACCTATAGGATAAGCATCTTGTTCTTATCAAAATCATAGGGAATTTTAAATTATGTTCTTTTTTCTGCAGTAACCACACATGGCAAACCTGAGAGATACCCTTCAGCACACAAGATATATCAGTAGTTTAACTTCATGATACTAAATGGCAGGGAGAAGCAAATAAAGGAGAAATAACAAGAGAACTATTGTTAGGATCATTTAGCCATTCAGAGAAAGAGAAAGAAAATGCAAGCATGTTTTCTTATGAAATAACAGTAACAATTGGCTTTGTCATCTAATTCCCTATAGGTTTTATTGGTCTCCAGTAGAGCCTTAGATGAAGAGCATCATGCAGATGAACTCACTGAGGGCCTGGCATGTGTTTGGGAAATCCAGCAGAAGGAAGGGTGATAGTTGTTTGAGAGAGGAAAATAACAATGTGTGAAGGCACAACAAAGGGAACAAGAGGGTAACAGGATAAAGTGATAAAGTGACAAAGGATCAGGGACAAAGCAAATTATCAACTTTCCTGAAGACAAAGCAAGAAATATTATACCCAAAGCAGAGGAATATTGGAGCAAACAACAGGATTTATCCAGGACGTGATGTGATCTAATCACTGGAAGAAAATGCTGAAGATTTATCCCATCCATCATTTACCCACTCAAAAAAAAAAATCATTAAGAAATAAGGACTCTCAGCTCTTCTTGACTACAACAGAACCCAGATTTGCCTCAGAATAATCAGAGACAAAACCTGCACAGAGTGAACTGCATAAGTGAACAGGAGACAGGCTTGTCAAATGTGGAACACTTTATTAGTAAGTCAGTCAACAAAATTAATTTGTGCAAGACTGACACATGGAAATAAAAGCATTGCTTTAGTGTTTATGCTTTGGAAATACTAAGGGACAAAACCCACGGAAATCTTCAATGCCGTTTTTAGAGCTGCTTTTCAGGGAGGAGCTGCCCTTTAAGTCTGAGTGACTAATGGCAACGAATGTAATCTGTTTTTTATTTGCAGTGCCAGGCTCATTTGGCTTGTGTAAAATGCAACCCTTTGTTTGGTAAACAAGCAAATTAAACTGGTGATCCAGAGAATCTTGGAAACTTTACTTAAATAAAGGAGCCTCTCTCTCTCAGAGTCATGGTTTAAAGCTGGAAGGTGTTTCCAGATTATCATGGGCTTTGCTGTTAAGATCAAATAGGTAATCTTTGCTAATATAGTCACGCCATATTAAAAATAAAAGTAGTGAATAACTATTTTTTCATAAAGACACAGCCTCAGCTCCTTAATGAAGCCAGAATAGCGCTACCTGATGTATTATAACTTAATTAAAACAGTCACATCACTGGAAATACCCTCAAAAATGACAAATATCTATACCACTGTTATGACAGGAAGACTAATATAAAAAATTAAGGAAACAGGGAAGGACGAAAAAAAGTATGCCCAGCAAGAACTGGATAATCCCTCCAAAATACTGCTAAAATCTGGGGCCTTTGGAAAGATAACCCAAGACATATGTGAACCTTGGGGGAATATTCCCTGTGAGAGGTTCCTCCCAGGCAGTGACCAGGTCCATGGCAGCCAGGGTGACACACTGGAAGAACCACACAGCATCACTCTGCTCCAGCTGAACTATGTCCATTTACTCACTGTCAGCCTGCCTGGAGCAAGAGTGCAAATATTCCCTGGGATTCATGTAAAGCAGCAATCTCCCCGTGTATCCAGGGCAAACACTGCTCCTTGCTGGTAAAGCTGCCTTGTCCTGAAAGCAGCCGGACACAGAAATGCAAGTGCAGCTGCTTGTGCCAGTGAGAGTAAAGTGCTGTGCCCTCCGCAGCTCTCGGGGCACAGCAGAGGCTGCAGTGACAAAGTTTTGAGTGTGTCCGAGGCTACTGCGAGGAGCAAGTCAGTGACTCGCAGGCACTGACTATTTCCAGACCATGGAAAATGCAATACTGAAAACAACTCGCTGATTCTCATGCTGCACTTCTTCTGAAAAATAAATTATGCAAAAATGACACCCTCTGGCTGCCTGGGCTGAACTGTTGTTTAACATCTCAGACAGGACTGCTGTCAGGTACTGACAGAATTTGGAAAATGCTTGCTACAGAAACCAAAGGCTGAACAACACCGAGAGACTCCAGCACGTTGCTGGCCAAAACACTTGTTTCTCCCCTTCCCGTAGAACTAAGGGAGCAGAAGCAGGATTCCCTCTGCTGCATTACCAACAGATCACTGTGCTGAACTCCAGGCAGTTGCACACATTTAAATGCACAATTCAAGTTTAAAGGAGATGGGGAAGATCTAATCTTGGCCCAGTGACATGCAGGGTGAAGTAACCCATTCCTGAAGACGAAAGTTAGTTTGAGAAACTAGCAGTCAGAAAACACATCTTTCCATCTACAAAAGGAATCAGCTGTTAAGCAACCAGAGACACGATAAATCTAGAAATCCTTGCCATCATTTTCACAAGGCTACATTTCACAGCAAGGCTGGAACTGCCCTTGATTTATGCCCAAACAACACAAATTCTGACAAACTGAAATATGCAAAATGAGATAAATTGAAGCAGGTTCCTTCTGAGTTGGGACATCTCTTCCATCTCCAGCGAGTAACACAGTTGAGTACACATGTAAATCCATTTTATCTGCTATTTCTCATTGTGAGGTTTAGCTCAAGACGGCAATAAACTCCCTTCTGAATTGTTTTGATTTTGTTGGTTTAAACTTGATCCTCAATGCTTGGAATTTTTTTTATTTGATTATACACACTCTCTCAGGAAGGAATGCAGAGGGCTCTCTCCAGCTTTCAGTTAGGATGATGAGATTACCTTGAATTTTATAACACTGCAGCTGATATGTTAAACTGAAGATAAAGTAGCCCCTTTGCCCCAAGGTATGTGTGATTTCTAAGAATCTACATAAGCCAATATCACTGTTTGGATATTAACTCAATGCAAAATCAGCAGCCAAAACACAAATTAGAGCTGGTGGTAAACCAACTCCTAATCTGTTTGGGACCATGCAATGAGATGCCCCAGGAATTTGCTGTAATATTTTGGCTACTCTCAGCCTGCTGCCTGTGTACGTGGGTCACAAGCAAACAGTCAGACCAACACCCTAATAATAAACAAAATATGAAATACCACGATAGCTTGAGATAAAACTCTACCACACACTCATGCACTCACTGGGCTTTTTCCTTCACAGATAAATCATCAGCTGTTAGGGGCAGGGGGGAATTTATACCTTTTTTATCTCCTGGATCTTCCCTAACCCAGTACATTGCCAATACCATGTTAACGGTTTTTGAATATGCCCCTGAAGAACAAAGATACTCCTTTTGCCAGATCCCAGTATTTACAAGCAAGCCCAAATCTGTGAGAAAATTCAATTGAACGCAGATGGCAGGAAATTCCTCTAAAATGACAGTGGCCAAATTCAAACCACAAGACATGAAAATAACCCAACGTACTAGACATGAAGAACATATCTTATAGATTTTTCCTCATGCAATTCACAATCTGTGATTGATTACTGGGAAGACAGACTGCAGATTTATTGGACTTCTGTAGAACAAGTATTCCATTTGCAACAATTAAATCTTATGTGGCTGAAAAATAGGTTGGAGGAACCAGTGGATGGCTCTGACACTGAGGAATGCATTTCTAGGTTGTCCATAAGACTGTAGCTTGTTTAATTTTGCACTACATCCCACTGTGCACTGATTTGTTAAGTGCAATTAAAAGGATTTACTCAAATTTTTTGTCATTGTATCAAAAAACTAGACTTGAGAAATATTACTTGTAGTATCATAACTAAATTTTTTCAACGACAGAAGTTGTCCATCTTTTTTGTGATTTAACAGTTAACTCCATCCTTTAGTGTCCTTAAAAAAAAAAAAAAGAGAGATGCTACACACATGGCAACCTGCAGATGGAGGCTGGACAAACTAGTCATGCTTCAAACTCATATGAAGAGGAATAGAGGCAGATGAAGCAGTTTCCATGTCAAAGAGACCAACTACATATTGGAGGCTGGACTAAATCTGGAAATCACTAGAACACCAAGAATGTGTACTTCTCTCTGTGTCTGCTGTAAAACTCTGTGGCGACCTGAGAACAGAAAGGCTGGGTTTGATGTCAGACAAATCCCACCAACCTGCATCACAAGAAACAGAAGAGCCATCTTCTTTCCTTTGGCTTGGCCTCAAATCCAGGTGACCAGGGAATATTGAAGGGCAGCACTCACACATTACATTCTGCTACCACTTGTTTTGGTTTAGTTCTAGCAAATTTTCAGGATAATTATGGTTTGTGTCAATACACAAATGAATTACTTGCCCTCCAGTTGTGGGCACTCTGGATAGCTAACCAGAGACAGAAATGTTATCAAGCAGCTTAGCAACACCAGGAAACATGGGAAGACCTTGCTGAGGAGAGCAGGGATAAGTCCTGAGGCCACAAATGGGAATCCCATTAGGTACCACTCACTGCCCCAGTGCTGCTTTCTTCTGACCACCCAGAGGAATTCAGTTCCTTCCCCTTCATTCAGAGCCCCTGCTAGGACAAGACAGGCAGCAGAGCCTTCCTGCTGCCCCTCCTGGCAAGCAGAGGCTGTGTCCTGGCCACAGATTGTGTTGTACACACAGCAGCAGACAGAGAGCTGGCAGCCCCTTTGCTCTCTGCACGACCCACAGAGCCCTCCCTGGCTTCTTGCACTGCATCCCATCAGCTTCCATGGGAATTCTGCACGTGCAGCCAACGGGAAGCAGAGATCCTTGCCGAGGCCTGCAAAGGATGCTTGTCTAACAGCACACAAAACAAATACAACCTGTTTTCAAATTAAATACCAGCTCCTCTCCCAGTCACTGGGAAACAGGTAGTGAAGGCAGCATTTGGGTCCCGATGAGGACCTGGCAGCCTCTCCTCTGGGCAGGAGGAGATGGACAATGTGGATAATCTGTTCTACAGTAACCTGGTGGATTGCTCAACACAAGCTGCCCAAGGATGTTGGTAGGCATCACCAGCTATGCTGATTTTATGAGCGAGAGTAAGTTCTGTGCTGGGGCTAGGAATACCTCTTCTTTAACTTGTCTCCAGGTACCTTTTAATATAGCTATGAAAGCCTGGAAAACAGTCTGCCTTGCAGACAAGCTTTCTCTCTCTCTGCCTTTATCCTTACCCTTCTTCCCACATTTCCTTTTTCAAAATAATTCTTCAAACTCAAAAGTCCAAGGAAATATCCATGGAAAGAACAGCAAAGACATGAAAGCAATCATGATTCAATCATGAAAATATAAACAAGTCTGATTCTGATCTTTCAGTTTATATGGGTAGAAATACATCAAATTTATTGCAATTGTTACCAAATGACACTGGAAAATGCAATATCCAAATTCTAATTTCTATGTCAGCTCTTGGAAGGATAATCTGTCAAATAACTGCATTCCAATGCTTCAAAAGTGCATCAAAAGGGATGCCTGTATAAAAAGGTGTTAGTGAATCCCTCACATTTGATATCTGAACACGACCGAGCCAGAGCACTGATCTGGGAGTAAAAGTAATGCTATTTTGACTCACTCATCTTCATTGAAGCCAATGAAAACCCTCCCACTGAGCAAAATCAGACCCTTTTAAGGATGATGACAAAGAAAATCTGGTGAAGGTTGGCAGGAATGTGATATGATTAACATCTGCCTTTAGCATCCAGGAGAGGAGACTGGCTCTGTGCCTGACCCTGTGCTTTAGGTGATACAATTTTTCAAGATTTTTGTTTCTTAAGACTGCTAGACCTACTGAATCCCATTGTCTGACCCCGAATTTCTCTCAGTTACTCTGATCCTGTAAACTCACGTTCTAGCTGAACGCAACTGCCAAAAAAGTCTTGACTTCAGGAGGCTCAGAGCTTTAATATATTCTAGGGATTCTTTGCATCTCTTATTAAGAATTTATTACTTTTTTTCATTTTGTTTGTTTGAACTCAGTTTTCGCTATGCTTTTTTTCTGCTGCATTAAAAATCCTTTAATGTACAGAGCTTTATTGCCATCAAGTCACTCAACTTTTCTGATAAGCTAGAAGGTAAAGGACTCAGGTCCAGGAAGGTTTCTTCCTCTTTAATGCACTTTCTCCAACTTGTAATGTTCTGCTGGGAGCAGCATAAAACTCTTTAACACCTCAGTGTGTGTACTGCCACTGCTGCCCAGAACTCAGAACCACCTCAGGAGTTCAGGCTTTCCAGGACAAGGTGTCTCTCCTACTGCCCCAGCAGTATACAATACCAAGCTATGGTAATTTTTTCTCAGTAGGTTCCAACTTGTAAAATGACTGAAAATGTACCTGTTACACTACTCTGCTCTAGTGATTATTCAGCACTGAATCCACCTTCACATCCTGCAGGAAGTTCTATCAGCAATGGTTTAGGAGCTCCAGCCTCAAGTGTTGAAAGGCTTGACCATTGCATACGAAAACCCATTGGATCCACCTACTCTGGACTTGCTACTGTCAGTTAGTCCAAGCCAGCACTTTCATCTGTTCAGCAAATGTTTCAGCAATATCACATCATGTGTATTAGGGGTTTTATGGTTTTTCACCATTTGAGGGTTTTTTTTAAGAAAACCTCAATCCATTAACCTCATAACCTCAAGGAAATCTGACGTCAGATTCCTTGACAAGACTTGACACTTTCCTTAGAACCACACTAAACTACTGCATGCCTGTTCTCCAATACTTCATCAAATCATAATATTGCCAAATATTAAGTCCAATTAACTGGCTCAACACCACCCCATGTGTTCATTTTATATGTTTTGGTCCAACATCCACTTCGTGCCACTTTTATGCCATCAGTAAAAGTTTGAGGCATAAGGAAAAGAGCCACTTTAGTGATGTGACATATTAGCAGCAGTGTCCAAAAACAGTCACAGAAGTCATGGCTCCTTAGTGCCAGAAACCCACTGATTCTGTACACAGTGATCAAACAGGCAGGAGAAATGAGGTGAGGTGGAGGAAAGGAAAAGGAGTGTGAGCCTTGCTCACAGTCAGTCTCAGTAGCTGCTCTATATCCAAGGAACACACTGAGGAGCAGCTGAGGCTGTCAGAACCTCTCAGGGCTATTAAACACCTCAGGAAAGTTATCCTTTGGTATTAGTATAACTCATTTCAAGAGATAAAAAGATCTCTGAGATCCTCATTACCTTTTAATTTATTCCTCTGAAGCACCATTCACAGTGAGCCTTGGAAGACTCCTTCTCCCTTGCTCAGCTCTGAGCACAGGGTAGCAATCTTAACTCCTGCCAGCACTGCAACTGGAGACAGGATCAGACATCTCCCAGCTGTGTGCATCAAGAGGATGAACTCACTGCAGACCTCTGGGGTCAGCCTGGGCTTCATTCAAACTTGTGCAGGAGTCAGCAAAGCCAATTGAGTCATAGGCAATCTGCTTCCCACAGAGCCATCAGCTTTTGAGGATGAAGCAGTTGCTACTGCTGCAACACTGATTTGTGTCACACTTCTGATCCCATGTGACTCACCCCCACCTTCCTGTGCACCCAGCTATCTTATTCCAGCAGTTTCTTTGTCCCAGACTGTCTCCAGGCCATGCTGAGGGCAGCACAAAACAGCTATGTAGCAATGGTTGTGCAGTCACTCACCTCCCACTGCTGAAGAAGAGAAAGCACCAGAACAGCTCCTGCCCTCACAGCAGACACCAGGAGAAGGAGGGGATCACTCCAGCTAGTCAGAGAAACAGTAAGTATGGACAGGAAAGGCCTGGAAAGTGAAAAACTGACATCAGGTCTTGAAAAGCAGTTTCATTAATTAGAGGAGAAAGAATGGGAGATGCATCCTAGGAAGGTGGTGGGAGGGAGGAAGGCAAGTGGACAGCAATGATCCTACAGAACACACTCTTAATTGTTGTTTTAAAAGGAAGCATGAGTGTAAGTGCACAGGATAAAATTAAGGATAGAAAGCAGGAAAATACAGCCTGATCAAAGAGATCTATTCAGTTACATAGAAGTTTCTCCAGAAAATACAATCCTTGGTCATATGGAGAAATCAGAAGTAAACCTGCAGTACAGAGAAACACGGCAGAAGAAGCATTTAGTCAACTCTTCTCTGGCAGAATTTAGGATAGAGAACATCATACAACACTTCTGTATATAAGGATCAACAAGAATGGATAAAGGGTCTGGGGACTTCGTGCCTCTGTTTCTCCACTTGCAAACGCATAGCTTCATGCCACAAGGGTAATGTAAAATTGAAAATTAAGCAGGAGAGCTTGCAATACAAGATGCTGTGAAGAGTAGAGAATACTATTGCTAAATAGGGGGAAAATCTAGTGGAGCAAAGACAAGGAGTACCACCAGGAGCAGAAAGAAAATGAAAGGATAAGGACCTAAAAATCATGACAAGCCCTACAAGAGCTCTGCTGTGTTTGCAGAATTGTCTGATTAAGCTCTTCAAGGGCAACACACTTACCATAAGTGATGTCTAACTCGTGTGTGAATCACCCCTCTCCCCATTCCCTGCTCCTTGTAGCCAAAAATTTAAAAAAAAATTAAAAAAAGAAAATAAAAAGGTGCCTACTTCTGTAGTGCTCTTCACACAAATTACTCAGAGCTGTGCTGGCTGGGCATTCACAACACAAATACTTTTCCCTAATGTTGCTCATGGTGACAACCTCTCCAGCATCTAGCTGGATACCCTGTTGGGCAGCTATTCTTCCAGGAAAGGTGAAGATAAAATCATCCTCTGCCGTCAGTAGTTTTGATTTTGCCAGGTTTTTCCTTCTGCCTTGAGATGCCCCCTACCTAGATACTGTCAGCACACCCATGGATCTTGGTAGTCCTGGTAAACACTCGGTTATTACTGGAAAAAGAAGGACACAAATAACTAATTTGATTGACTGCATAGGCAATACTCAAAACACCTTCCACACCCGGGTGAACAGAGATGCAACAGTGCCTGTGCCCACAGTGGGTGGGATCTCCAGGATCTCAAGCCTGGAGCCAAAAGACACATCGACTGCATGAATTACAAATTGCTCTTTAGGGAAAACAAAACAAAACAAAACAAAACAAACCCCATCTTTAAGAAGTACTGATGATGCATATCTATCAGAGGTAAAAAAATTCAGAAGCAACTACAGATCCCTAGAGGGAAGCAGATAAAAGTGAACAGGAAATAACCAGAGGAATTCCAAAATCCTGTAACTGGGAGGAAGATTTCTATAACATGCTGTTTGAAGGTCAGCATGAACCAGCACAAGCAGCACAGCTGCATTTAAACCTTCACACATTACTGAAGATCTCAATGCCATGCTGGAGCTCTGAAGGGGTCAGGTGAGCAGGATCCATCAGCACAGGCAGACGGCAGAGTCTGGCAGTGCTGTGGAGGTGGGCGATGCTACCAGCAGGGTTTGTTGTGACTGAGCACTGAGTCACTCTCCCCGGGGTGACAGGGCAGGGTTAAGTCCAGCCTACAGCCGTGTCTTTCATGACAATGCCCCTCTCTGTGCCACACATCAGCTGTTTGATGGGGCATTGCTCAGCAGCCCCTGGAACAGTCTCAAGGTCATGGAAATTCTGCCTGGTCACACCGTGGTGCTGCTTCAGTGGTAATCTAAAAGCAAGATTCTCTCTCGAAGTACTCCTGACGCCATTCTCCTCTGCACGAGTAAACAACAAAGAAGTCATTTCAGTTTCTGTAAACATGTTTTTCTTCATGAGCTGGCTGCTTGGTGTGCATTACATGCCGTGCTGGCACGGGCTGAGATGTCTTACAAAAACGCTTTCCACTAATACTGGAATCTTTCTACTCTGAAGGAATGCTGGGTTGCACAAGAGAGGCATCAAGAATCAGTTCTGCCTTTTCCCCCACAATTTCAGATACCAAAGAATTGGTTTTATGTTAATTGCACATTCCAGTTTTACAAAGCCCTTGGGTGTGAGTCAAAATTTTAAAAGAACTTTTTTCCCCATTTTTTCAGAGAAGAAGAAAATGATAATATTTAAATAAAGCTAAATGAGTACTCACTAGGCTGAAATAGAGAACACTGATTGTTCCAGAATAGAACAGCCACATTCTGTTCTCACTCTAACTGAATAAATAGAATAAATAGAGTGCATGCTACGAGAGGAAATGAAGAGAGATTTTTTTTACTCTATAATTTTATATAGGAAATAGATCACTAGCTAACTGATGTGGGAACTTGAAAATAAGCAAACAGGAAAATATTTTGTTTAGCAAATCGGATGCTTTTCCACATCCATAAATTAGAGTTATGACTGACTCCACTCAAATGTGTTTTCTTTTCCCTCTGGTCTTCTCTAGGCTCGATTCTTACAATTCCTCCAATGGAGCTGGCAGAGGATGATGTCCCTGACATAATTTTGATGAAAACCTGTTAAAGTAATTGTATCATTTTGGCTCTCTATTAATGGATACTCCAAGGCTTCCACTGGCAATCTCCTATCATGTTCTGACAAGAATCCCCATTCCTAGAGAAGTGAGGGAAAGCATGCAGTACTCACTTCAGTCTTACATGTGTCTTATGAGCCGAGAACTTCAGTATAACCAGCACTGCAGCTGGACTGTGGATCTCCAAATGCTGCCACTTCCCAAGATAAATGTAACATCAAACTCATCCCTCCCCTGAGCTGTCATTTACCTGCTTGGTACAGATTCTTACCAAGTCAGCAAGGCTCTTCCAGACACTGCAGTAACCAACTGATCAAGAGGGCATTTCTCAAATACAGGGACTGTGGTGTACTGTGGGCAGTGGATCACAGAAGGAACTGGAATATAATGTCCATTAAAAGTCAGCAGGATTCATACTGTTCTATTTAAGAAAAATAATTTTTAGAGTAGTTTTGATTACTGTGTACTTACTGTCAGCCTTTATAGAGTTTCTCCATGTCCATAAAAACTCTTTATCCAGCCCTTTGTACCAAAAACTACCAGTCTGGCTTCAACTCCTTTGAAAGCTAATCAAAATCTGTGCCTCAATTCACTACAGCTTACCCTAAACTTTACACTTGAATTCAGTCCTGCACTCGTTCTGTCTAATTTGGGAGCACAGGAGCCTTTTACAAGAGTCAGGAGAGACATCCACAATTCAGATCTTAGGTGTCTGAATTAACCTTTGGGAAGCATCTTTGTCTTTTCACCAACTGCAAAACATGCCTACAGATCTGGCCTCTTAGCAGAAATGGTTTTAATTTGAAAGTCTAAATTTAGCTGGGATGCCACTAGTAAGATGTCTTAGTCCAGAGGGACTTTATGGTACATTTGATTATTCAACTGGAATATTTTTATCTCCGCAATCACTGGCTCGCTTAGTTTGTTTTAAATTAATAAACACAGGCTGCAGTTTTCAAAGGCACGTTTTGCAGCAGGCATCTAGAGGGGGAGAATTGCGCTTTTGCTGTTAAGGGCATGAATGAAGAGGAGGGGTGGGAGCCGGGCGCGTTCCGGTGTCCCGGCACTGACACTGCCGGGGCGGAGGCTGTGCCGGGGCAGCGCAGCACAGCCCGGCAGCAGCGCCGTGCCGCGGTGGCCGTGCCGGCCCCGCCGACGGAACAAAAGGAATAAAAGGTTTGTTTTCTACCCACGTTCTGACACACGGAACGAACGGCCCTTGCTCTGCTGCTCACGCTGTCCTCATTACCCGAAGTCCCGGGATCAAATCCTTAGGTCGCTGTGTACATGATCCGATAAATGCTTTACAGCCCAAAGCGCTCCACGCTGCTCTGGGATGTCACAGGTACTGTAACTCAGCTCCCGGTATCACCTTTCCAGGAGCCATTATCTTATCTATTATCTTTGCTCTTTAGTCTTAAATGAAGTTAATTCCTGACAGACTGCAGAATTTACTGCAAAAGCATCTTATTTCTTGCGAGCACATTCTTTGGGCCACCGGAGTGCATTATGCCAGATGTGCAGCTCCGTATACAGTAATGGGCTTCATGAATTGTAAACCTTTATGAAGGAGTAAAACAGTCTCTCAAATGCCCCTTGAAACAGTGAATGAAAATGCAGCAGAAGAAACATCTGCCCACTGGGCTCATGTCCATGCTGTGCTAGAACGTCTCATCACCAAGATCAGCTTGGCACTGCATACAAGAAACAGCTGTAAAATGCTGAAGGAGAAATCCTTGTTTAGAGTGCAATTAGAATGTGCTTTTCTTGCTTAAACAGATTGTGATGTGAAAATAAATATACACAGGAAAGCTCAGATTTACTGCTCTGTTAACTAGACAGGTCCCGATGGCTTGGATCATTTAGTGACAGCCCTGTCCTCTCCCTAAACTCCTCTCTGTTCTCAGCATCAGTCTATAGATGTGAATCACCACATTTCAAAATATCATTTGCTGTCTTTTTGTCCTTGGGCATGATGCAGCTCCCTCCCTGCAGTCCCATTTCTTTGCCTCCCAACCTGAACATCACTTGTATCTCCCCTCAGGAAGGCCACTGAAGTCCCCAGATTAAGTCATCCAGGAGACAGTCTTATGCATGGAACATGAACAACCCACAACAAAGGCCCCTGGGCAGTTATGTACCTCTATACAAGAATTACTGGCTCCTCTTTCATTTATTCAACAAAAGGCCACCTGCGATTATCCCCAGTGTGCCTGCACACCACACAATACACGAACATCAACTCACAGTAATTCCCAGAGTGGGACAAGCTGACTCTGTGCCCTGTAACACTTCCCTGAACATGTCTGCACACCTAAACAGCCAAGAGCACTTTAGGAAACCTCAGATGTCCCCCCTCTTTTACCTGGACAAAATGTCCTGGAAAAGAACAGGAAAAAGTGGAGCTAAAAGCCTCAGCTGGAGACACGTTTAATTACTTTTTGCCAAGCTCAAAACTGTTCAAATTCAAAGAGATACAGATAATGACTGTATTTTTAGAGCTCAGCTTTTTACTTATGTCCACAAATTTTCACTGCCACCTGCCCTCCATAGCTGCCCAGCACCTTATGAAGAAAAAAAGCTCCTCTTCCAGATGCTTTTGTGTGATTTTAGAAGTCTCAGTATAGTCTACTTTCTTTCAACACTTGATACAATATTCAGTAACTCATGGTCTGGCTGCAGCGACCCTATTTCTCAATTATTTAAAGTATTTATTTCTTTTCCCATGAAGTTTCAACCTGAAACAATCTGGTTCCTCATTCAGACTAAAACAAAATACAAGGATCAAGGTGGCTAAGGTATGAATGGAATAAATACACAAAAGCATGCCTGACTGAATGAAGTACCTATTCAGATGTGTACTTGTTCATCCAAGGGCAAATTTTCCCATGTACTCTGGCAGTGCCACGAGCTGCACCCATGGTTTTCTAGCATGTGTGGCTGGTGAACAGGCTCTACTTCCAGTCAGAAAAAAACTGTGATTTGCCTCCCAAACCATTCCTTTGTCAAGTACCTAAAATTACTCCTTTTGGTTATGTACTACGGACTGTTTCAGTCCATGGAAACTCAGATGGCACATGCCTGTTGCCCTGGTGTTTCAGCCTTCTGATGTTGACAGATTTCTTTTACACTTTCTCACACTCTTTCTGGTAAACAGTGGATGTTTTGCATTCCTCCTTGGAGGAAGAGAGAATTGAGGGACATGTGATGAACCAATGGAGTCAAGAGGTCTCATCATCACTGTCCAATCTATGCTCATTGTTGGAATTCTATAAATAGACATGTAATGTAAATAAAGAGGCCTTTTCCTGCATGAATCCTTGGAGTCAGGTGAGTGAGTGTCTCTCTCTGTGTTGTAACAGCGACACATGTCCATGCTACAAACTCAAAGGAAGAGCACTCAAGGGCTGCAAACAAATAAAAATAGCAAAAAATCCTCTGTTCTATATATCCATGGCAACCCTTTCTCAGGACTGCAGTTAAACTCCAGCCAAAAGGGACACTGTACAAACAAGCAGACATAAGCAAAGGCAGAGAATGTACCTCAGAGTAAGAGATCCCACAGAGATCTGGAGCTTTATCTCAAACCCAGAGATAACAGGAGGTGACCAAGCTGTATGGTGAATGGCATAAAGGTAACCAGGGAATAATTAATTCTCACCTCCTTGTGTCACAAGACAATGATCAACAAGACTTCAGCAGAAAGGAACCACCCCATAACCACAGTGCTGCTGCAGCACCTCCTCTGAGACATCCAGGACCACTGCAGGCTGAGATGGCACTCTCAATTAGCTGGATCAATGGTCAAAACCACTTTGACCAAGCCTTTATCCTTTATTTCTGCTATCCTAAGTTATCATTCTTAAACGAAAAGGGATTTTTTTTGCCTTTTTTTTTTTTTTTTTTTCTGAGCTGTTTGGAAGCTAAGAGGGATAGAGTACACAGGGCTCCTGTCACCCAGGGAACAGACAATATCCTCCCAGGAGTTGGTCAATAATCACAGCTGTATTAACTGGCATCAGCTAACAGTTACCTTAAGCAATAAAACAGTCTCAAAGCTGGAAGAGTCCATTAGAGAGCAATTACTCAGAATAACAGGGAAGGTAATAATTTTCCATATCATACCTTCAAACTTTCAGACACATGGCACTGAAATCCAGTACAGCTCAACTGTAAATCAACTGTGCATCACAGGACTATTAAATGCTTTCAAACTGTTCAAAAAGTGTTTTCCCACCGCTTGGTACAAATTGAATCAAGATGTATTCACAGCTGTATGAATATCAGAAGGAATAATAATTTATTTTTTCTCCATTTCAAAATCAATTTCTATTGGCGTATCGAATTTAATAGATTTTTTGGTCCAGTTTCACAGAATTTGGCTGAAATGCAGGAAAGAAAAATGGCTGTTGACACCTCAAGCAGGCATCTTTAGTCATGAATGGAAGCTTATTGTGCAATAAAAATAAAAGATCCAAAAAGATCTTTAAAATAACTTGTAAAGCTCTTTGGAAAGCTCACAGTGATGAATTTGTTGCTTGTTTACTAAGAAAAATCCAGCTTAGATTTAAGATGAAAGTGGTAGAGAAACCAGATGTTAGGACAAATATCTGAACCTAACACAGTGCAAAAACAATTTAGTACTCATGTTTTTAATGATTTCTCCCCCCACTTCTCATTCCATTTTGACTTCCCTGGAGCATGATGGCCTCTTAAAATTATCTCATCCTACCCTAAAGGTCATGCTATAAAACTCAAGTTTGAGTTTTACACCAGCAAACTGATTTCAATCCTGTGACAAGTTTCCTTTAGGACAAGAAATGACAAATTTCCTTTCCTAACATGTCATTAAATGTTGTGCAATCCAAGCAGTAAAATACTGCTAAGCAGCACATGAATAATGGACCACTTCACTCACGTTCCTGTAGGGTGCAAAAGAGAGGAGGCACCAAATGCAAGTATCATGTGGCAGTTTCTGTGTAATCACAATGGGTCAGCTTTTAGTGGGAGTTTCACTAAAATACAACTAAGCTATGAAAATCCATCAGAGGATATTGTGAATATTGTCAATGCCTATGTTAAAAAAAGTGACTAGAAAACACTGTGGTAGCCAGACACATGAAGGTCTATAAAAGAGGAGCACTTATTTAAGAAGTCCTCAGGCTGCACACTGTTAGTGGCAGGGAGTCTGACATGCTTGACTCCTCCTGCTCTTCCTTCAGCATTTGCAGCCACTTCTACTAATATAGAGAATATTGAACTTTAATCCAGTATGGGCCTTTATACATCAGGGACCATCAATTGAATTTATCTGTCTCATGGAAAAGAGATGAGAAGAATCCCTAATACCTTTACAACTCTAACTCAATTCAGAATAAATTGTGTCCAATTCTTCCCCAGCAGAAATCTTCCCAAGCAGGTGATGATTTCACAAACACTCTGCCCTTCAATACATCAAGCTCTCACATTGATCTGCGAGTGCTGATCTAGGTGCATGTGTGTGACAGTCCCAGCCATGTCACCTCATGGTGCTAGGAGCCAGGCTTTCTACTGTCTTTCCTTCCCAAATAAATCCAAGTCTATCTCCTCTTACTTAGCCCAGCCTTGCCTCCTAACAAGTAAATCTGCAGTCAAACCTTGTACCTTGGTACACAGAAATCACGAAAAATTCTATGCACCAATTTATTTTAAAATTATTATTATTACTAAAAGTAATCGTGAGTGGCAGTCATGTTTACTGCCAGAGACATCCCTGAATGCACCTTTCAGATCAGGGTGAAATACTGAGGCACAGTGGCACTAAATGGCTGTGCCTGCTGCAAATCAGACCCCACCTCATTTTGCTCTGTAACATACACACAATAGGCACAACCATTTCATGGGCCATTTCATGACCCACTCACATCGAGGACACACTAAGTCCTAAACCACATTTCCATGATCCCAAGCCTTCATCTTGAAGCATTACTAATCACTTGGTGTTGTGGAAGACTAATAGAGGATTTGGTTCTGCATGAACCTTCAGTCAATCTGGGATCTAACATCGATTCTCCAGAAGCCTAAAAGCACCTGAACAGTTTTAGGTAAGGCTTATCTTTGCCTTTACTACAGCTAGAAAAACAAAGTTCTGAACCCAGATTCCAGAGTTTTTCTTAAAAATGTATTCCTGAAACATGCATCTCAGAGAGGAAAAGAACAGGAGTTCCATACAAACGTCTTTACACAAAGGCATAAACCACTGTGTTATCTATATACCACAAATATAGATTTGAAGCCTCTCTTTCATGGAATAGAATACAAAAATAAACAGCTGAGTTGAAATTTTCTGCTGGAAAATAATCGTATTAAGTACAGATGGGAAAATGATATTACTTTTTGTTGAAGTTGAAAGACTCTATTGATTGCAGTGTGTCCATATAATCAATCACTGCAGGACCATGGGTGTTAAGGAAGTCATGACAGAGTTATGTCAGCAGAGAACAAGTCTTCTGCTCGAATGATGTGCTCTTTTCCTTTGGTTCTCAGATAATCTGCATTTTTCCATAGTCATCAAGGTAACAGCTTTAGTCAATACACAGTTAATAAGATTTAAAATAGTCTACTTTTTTGCATTAACTACATAAAACAAATCAATCTTTTAACTATTTATAATTTTATAGTTTTTATTTTTTTTAACTACACCTTTGGAAAGATACCTCAATTTTTTTAGAACTTTTTTCCTCCAATTCTGCATTTTCAAAAAGTACTTAAAATTCAGATCAGATTGTGCCTTTTGATACTAAGTTTTGCAGTTGTCACATTGCTTTGATTATTTCTAACATCTGGGATCAGCATGTGCCATTTCAAGGCATGAAAAAGTTCGTACAATAGAACAGTCAGTTCTGAGCAAGAATTCTGCAGCTTGCACTATTGATACCATGCACCTCAAGAGAGTCAAAGTGCACTGAAATCACTCCAAAAGCACATTTCTTCCTGGCTTTTCTCTAACTCCAAGCTCTGAACTCGAGCAGTCAGCCAACAAAGCCTTCTAGCATCAGCTCCTAAATTCTACAAAAGGCATGTTGGTGCATAAGCATTTTTCTTACAGCTGGACTCAGGATCTGCCTGAGTGAGCAGTGCTGCAGAGGTCCTCGTGTTTCTCTTGATGCCTGTGAAATGCCATGGGTGCAGACACTTGTTTCTGTGTGAAATAGTGAAGGAGGGCAATGAGAAGAGACAGCTTTAGTAGAAAAGCTGATAAACCATTTTCTTTATGAATTACAGTCACCAAGATCAGTCTCTTGGATATGCACTTTGCTGTTTTCTTTAATTCAAATGAGTAAGTTTTCAATGGTGTCTGCTGTTTATTCTCCCATGGAGCCAAGGGCTCTTGAAAAACCCTTGTGAGAGGATAGGACTTTTCTGCATCCATGTCTAGATGCCTCTTTTTTCCTGGACTGGAAGAACAATCCAACATGGCCTTTCCACTTAAGCCTGGCTGAATAAACTGTCCATGTCTCCCATTTCTTCTACACTACTGTCCTCCTCCTCTCAAAAATGCCTCTCTGTTTCTCTGTTCCCAAGGATACCCACTGTGTGCTGTAGGTCTGGCCAACTTCCTCTGCTCTGCCCATTTCTTCCCTTCTGTCACCAAGCTCCAAGAATTACCTCTGCATGAGGAGTGACCAGCCAGCAAATGGTGAGACTAACATCTTTTTAGTGACTTTCTGCAGCTTGAAACCCCACATCCATGAAGCTAAAGGGTTTCATGCTTCCCTTATACATGTTCTGGTTTTCTGTTGGAAGGTATTGCTCTTCTACAAATGCTGCAGTAGTTCTATAAAACTTTCATTTTTCTAGACAGGATTACCTAATGGATAAACAAACCACTGTTGTGCTGTATCACTGTGCTAGTAGTGATTGAACAAGTACAAAATCACAGTGTAATTTCCAGATGCCAAAATGAAAATCACTTACACTTTCTGATTTCTGGGGAAAAAAAAAAAAAAAGGATAAAAAACCCACAAAACTTTCAGCAAGATTCAGCTTTTGGTGGTTAAAGTTATATCCAATGTTGTCTGCAGCAGAACCCCATTACAGCTCATCAAGAAAAATATAATTTCTTTACTTGACTGGGTGCTCAGATCCCTAATTTGAGGATTTTTAACAGTTCTCTGTTTTGCAAGGTGGTCACAGCACATAGGGCTTCTACTGTTGTAGCTTGCACCAAAGAACTGCGCTTTTGACTAACTGCACAGATGAAGCTGTTATGCCATCCATGTTTCCCAGCTGGGAGTAAAAAACAATCTTAAAATCTATCTGAGATCATTGCAAAGCAGCTGATACCATTCAGAAGACCACAAACATGTGGGTGAAATGCTAAATTTTCAATGCTCTCTAAAGAAAAAAGAAAACAGGAAGATCCTTATGAAAACACTAAGTGGGAGATATTATCTTGCCTGACAAAGGCTTGCACTGCAAGACCACTAAACTAAAACTGAAAATATACCCTTTAGCAAAGAATAAAGTTGAAATCAATCTTAACTGTCTTGTTTGCAAACGGAATCCGATCCTCATATTTCAAAGTAGCTGAAAATGACTCAAGACAAATTCACAAATCCAGTTACTCAACATGAGATAATGGAAATTATGGCTCTATAACTCATAAGGGATGCTTCTGAGAAAATTTCTGGAAAGTGCTGTACAATTATGCATGATGAAACAATGGATTTCTCCAAAAGACAGCTAGTGGTTTTATGTCTGCAGTATGTGGATGACAACATGAACATTCATACAGAGTTCGCCAGATCCTGCTATACTTGTGATGAAATCTCATCAATAATTAGAATGTTGTGTGTGGATGTAAGGGACATCCAGTGGTATAGATAATGCTGCAAGGGTGCTGTTAAAATGGCAATCTTTGCAAAAGCCTGACTACAGAAGGAAGAGCTGTAAGTCATTAATACTCACTGCATAGGAATTTTCCTTTATCTAAACAGACATTTCTGAAAACGTTTATCTTTTCTGGAAATTCCCAAAAGGGAAGAAACGTATTAATAAGGATTTGTTGTAGACATCACCTTGCCTCTATCTAGCAAGAGGAATCACATTCTGAGAACTTGGCACACATGAAACTTGGGAAGATGTAGAAGGTGCAGTGAAAGATCCTGCATTAATAGCACAGCAGCTCAAATGGGAAAGCCTAATACCCCCTTTGGCACTGAATAAAGAGAGTCCTGGCTATGGTAAACAAGCAACCTTTTCACAGCCCTGCACGGCCTGGATATAGTACTAGAGAAGGCCACTTTCTTACACAAAGACAAGAAATGCCTTCAGCCATCCAATTGGGATAAAAGTTACAACTTGTTTGTATCCAATGGCTTTTCACCAAAGATTGCTGGAGTGCCTGAATGCAGTTACAGAAAATTAGAAGGGAGTTGTCTAAGTGTATCTGTGCTGAAGTAATGTTTTTATAGCACCCAGTATTCAATCAATTTGAATGCAGAGGCTTAGAAAATGATTCAAGATCTTTAAACTCGCATAACAACTCCAAACAAAACAGAAATGCAAAAACAAAAAAGCCTTCAAGTGGCTGATTCTGATTTCAGCTGTAATTGCCTGATTACTCAGTCTTCTGCTGCAAGCCAACTGTAAGATCACAGGAAGGTCCTTGTAGTCTACTCAGCAATACCTAAGCTGGCTCTGCCAAGGCTGGAGTCCACAACAGCACAACTGCTAATTTTGGTGTTACCAGCTGTCAGTGCTGTAAGCAAGAGCAGTTTTAACAGTATTCAATCCAGGCTGAGACACTTACTTCTCCAGGGTTTTGTTGTTTTGAAAATGAGAATAAAACTGATGACTTAGAGCTTACAGGTAGTTTGGAAAAACTTCTATCAAGAAATTTGGGCAAATATGGGTGACTAGAACTTTGGGTTAAAATTATAATCATAATCCCTTTTCCAAAGGGATTAAAGGCTCCAGAACCTCAAGTTATTTGTGCCTCCAGTGGTTCTAGAGCTAAAGCCTTTGAAGTTCAAACATACCATGAAAGGGACACTGCTTCAATTCTTACAAAACCTGCAGTTACTAACAGCCTGAATTTTACACTGAGATGCTCAACTTGGTCTACAGGCCATGTATTACTGTTTTCAGAGCCACAATGACTATTCAAAGCTAAGATGAGAACATCTTTCAAGGCATTTTTGTTTAAAAATACTGGCCTGGAGTCCCTCATTCCCTGCTCAGCCTGACACCAGAAGAAACCCTGAGAAAGGGCCAGTCTTTTAGAAATAACAGTGTCCATTACATACCCAGTATTTCTGCCCCTGTAGGACATCCCCCTCGACTGATGCCTTGACTCTCTTGGCCAAACTGCAAATGCTTAAGATACACAATGCTTGATCCCTCTGTGTCCCCAAGGAACTAGTTCAACATTAACAACTCAAGGAACTGATTTGGGTTCCCTCCTCCCCCTCAGTAGAGAAAACAACAAATAAGAAAAATCCTCAAGAAGTAGTTTGTCAGAAATCTTTGGCTTTATCACCAGAACATATATTTGTATGATTTGCAAGTATTCCTTCCTTATAAGAAGTCTGACTTCATAGTTCAGCACAGTTTGATCCAGAGACAGTTGGCATCTTTACAGTGAGTAGATAAGTAATGTTTTCATGCAATGTGACAGTAGTTACTGTGTGTATAGCAGAGTAAAGTAATTGACTCTCCTGATTTATTACAAATGCTATCAACACAAAATTCACAGTAAGACTTCCATTATACTATGTTTTCTGTATAAACATCTCCATGGGTTTTGTCGATCCATTTTACATCCAAAAAAACGTAACAGCAGGGATGCATAAAATATAAATATGTCTGAGTCTGTATTTTGACTATTTCTAAGAAATATGCTTTAAGCAATTAAAATGATAAATAGAATAGGAAAGGAAGCTACTTCATTGTTTAAATCCAACATTTCATGCTCAAATGATTTCACAGGATCTCTCTCTTCTTCAAATTGTCCTTCCATTTACCTGGATTTCCCCCTCCCCTAACCCTGGAGGAAATGAACTACAGACAGTTTGGGGGGAGATCAGATTTATGTGTCTTCAACACTATAAAGACTTATTATATATTGCAGAAAAAAGTTAGACAGTTCCTGCCAAAACCCCAGTCTATACATCCCTAGCTGCAGACTGAGTTGGTGCCATAACCTGCAGTTTGGAATGTGTTTAAATCAGGCATTACCCAAGGTACAGATCAGGTGCTTCCAACCACCCAAAAAAGTGTGTACTGAGTGTAACCGTGTGGATATTGTTGGCTTTACACAACTGCAGTGCAATGGAGAAATTCCACATCATCTGGTTTATGACACCTGACCCATCTGTAAGATCAACCCCCCAGGGCTTTCTGGCAGTGGACTACACCTCTCCTAAAAGGCATCTTCAAACCAAAAAGCTTCAACGTGAGTCTCTCTCCTACAAGGTCAGATTTAAAGCTGGGCTTTCCAAGGAAAAAGCTTGCCACTGTATTCACGCACCTGTGCATGTGTCAGGTGAGGATAAACACTTGGGGAGGGGGCAGTGTACCTGGGTATTTACATGAGCAAGCTGGCTACACTCCTCTGTCACATTTGGTTGTCAAGGTGGGAAAATTCAGTCCTCAATGAGATAATGCTTTGCCTGAATTGTGAAAAACTTTATGCAGCATTTGGTTAGATTTCAAATATCACTTCTCTGGATGGCAAGACATGAGACATTCATTAACGAGCAGATGAAAGTTCTATCACTAAGTATTTTTTCCAATTCTACAATTCTTTCAACAGCTATAAGCAAACAGTAGCACTCTTGTCCATCAGGGAGAGTCTGTGGACCAGACAGATCCTATTGGCTGGAAATCAAGATAACTCCCATAGAGGTTTCAAAAAAAGTAAACTGACTCTATTCTAAAACCTTAAAGACATTTGTTGGCAAAAAATGTATACATACTGAGTCTGCATCTGAAAAAAAAGATCTTGCAAATGTTTACTTTGCAAAACAGCCATTTCTTCTATTCCCACTTTTACATCTGTATGTCAGCAATAATTTGAAGAATTTATTTGAAAGTTACTATTTTTAAATACAGGCAGGAGGTTGCATGCATTACTGTGGATGCTGATAGAATAGTCTTCTAGAAAAGTAGAGCTTCTATAATAACCACAGACTACCTTTAGAGTCCTAGGATACCCTGGAGTCACATTCCATTTTAATGTTTGGCTTATATATTTACTTGCTTACACATCTGACTGAAATACAAAGATGAGAGCTAGGAATTCCTGTAATTATCAAGAAGTAAAAAAACAAAACAAAACAAAACAAAACAAACAAAAAAAAGTTTTCCATACATTTCCTTCTTTGTGGTATTTCATGCCTGCTATGGGTCAAAACTCCATTTAACTCTACCATGAGTGGTAGGAGGGAGAACAAACACTCAGAGGGTCTAACCAGAACACTTCTTTATATTTCAGAGACAAAGACTGAGCTGATAATCTAAAGTAAAAGTCCATCAATAGGGCAGAAAGGCTCTCTATGGTAAGTCAGTAGAGCTCACTCCAGCATATCACTTTTTTACACAACATATTTGGTTTAAGATTGTCAGATTATTCTTAAAATAATTTATATCATCTTCATGAATGGTCACTTAGCTACTCAGATCTCCAGAAATAGGAGTCACAACAAGAAATCTTATTACCCATTGTTGCAAACAAAACAAAACAAAACTCTCTTCTGCAGTGGAAGGAACCATACACAGGCAGTCTAATCTCCTTAGCCCCAAAGGTGTCTGCTGGTGTGATCTTAAATAGCTGTGATCCAGGGGTATGGCACTTGGAATAGACCCCAGCAGCCAAATCTCTCTTCAAAACCAGCCTGCAGAATGCACACAGCCAGCGACGCGTGTCCAATCTACTTGCACATAAACAGCTCTCCTGTCACTGCCTTGTTTAGGCCTAGGTCCAATGACAAAACATTCTGCTAATGAAAACAAAACATGACACTCAATCCTGCCTTCCCACAGGCTGAGTGAGACACTGCTTTGCAAAGTAGCTATTGCCACCATTTTAGTCATGACAAAATGAGAGTTTGAGTCCAAAAACTAATCCCTTGGTTTGAATGAAATTAGTCTGTCTTGTGTCACTCATGCTCAGAGCGGAGGTTTGTCTTTATTAGGCTGCACTGTTAAATCAGACACACACTGGAAAAGCTTCCTTATCTACTCCAACAGCCAAAATTAGTATAGACACAGAACTGGTGCTTTCATAGGGGGTAATGTTATAGGGCTCATCTTCAGAAACAACTATTACAGAATTACAGAACATTTTCTATTTTTAAGTGAACATAAGGTGGCAGGAAGGACATTCATCCTCTTTCTGTCAGGCCAACACAGCTGTTCCCTACTGTCCTCAGACCAAAACCTTTCAGCAAGCAGAGCAGGCAGGGCCTCTGGGAGCTCCTTGCCAGGCTTTGCTGAGGAACCCAAGCCCTTGGTTGGAGTAACTCAGATGGAATAACTTCTGCAAATGCACTTCAGTACAGCACCCAGAAGCCTTTATTATTCAAGCTCCCAACTTCCACTGAACACAACTGCTAACATTAAGTCAGATTTCAGAGAAAATACCATCCCCAGAGTTCTCCAGAGACACCAATGAATCTGCACAGTCTAGGGAAGTATCATGGTAGCAATGACTTCCTACCTTTTACAGGTGATGGAAGCCAAGAAGCTCAGGAAATCCATCCAGGGCAGGCTGCAGGACTGTGTTCAGAGTACTGCTCTCCCTCAAATTCACAGCTCTCTCTAGCGACATCTCCCTGTGTTATGCCTCAGAATGTACAGAAGAAAGGACAATTTTCTTCTTAAGCAAGTATGTCGTCATCCCAACTTGTGCAGAAGTGGAACAGTATTGCTAGGGACGGGGATGGGAGCAGCTGCTCCATATATTCACATAATCAAGATATCCAAATGAAAACATGCGGTTGTAACGGTTGCCATTTCTGCCTGCTAATTTTTCCCCTGTTACTGCATTCATAACTCAGTCTGCCTGACATGCGTGTGTACATGACAGTTTTGTATTTGCCAGAACACTTACAAATCTTTCTATAGTCAAAGTATCTCCAGGCCCCTACTGAGATGCAGTACCCTTTGTTTAGATAGCACACACAAGCTTAAAGACAGTTCCTCCCAAAGGAATTTCAAAGAGAAGTGGGTGAGGGAGGGAAAGAGGAGAACCGAGGCACTGGGAGTTCAAGTAACATGTTTGCAGTTGAACAGCAAGCATAGAGAGAGCTGGGAATTAAAGCCAGACCTCCCAGGGCCCAGCCCAGTGCATTAACCACTAGACCCTCTTTCGTGAAAGCCTACTCCCACTTTCAATTGCATAGGAAATTGGAGCATTGAACTAATACTTGGCACCAAGCATCAATACTGATGGATCACTTAATTTCCCAATACCTCAAATCATCACTACACACATCGTGGTCTCTTGCTCCACAGTATATACAATATATGGTCTATTTTCACAAAGCCACAAGTAATTGTTGCTTCATCCGTTAAAGAGTATTTTGGCTGAATAGAGGTTTTTTGTTTTGTTTTTGTTTGGAAATCCTGCCAAGAAACCCTCTTTGGTGGATAGTAACACATTTAGGGACTTGTTACATTACAAGTTAAAAGGAAAACTTGATTAAAAATTATATCAAACAGAATGGAGTTGGCTGAAGAATCAGAGCATCAAAGAATGGGAATCTTTCCCAGTAAGGCCAAAGTTACTGCCCAGGGTTCATGGCAAACAATGGAAGTATTCATCAGAAGTAGTGCACCTTCCCTGTTGAATGTTTGTGAGAACGTAGAAAAGCAGAGCTGGCCCTGGTATCAACAGGCCAAGTCTGTCTTAGAAAAAATTATAGTCCAGAGCCAGTCACAGTGGCCACAATGCATTTCAAATTTCAGCCGTCCTTCACAAAATCAGGCAGATCATGTTTCCTGAACAACTCAGAGTCAGCTCACAGGCTTCCAAGACAGCTCTTGCAGAAAGCAGCACCTGAGGGTTTCAGATATACCCGTGCATACACACACAGACATCTCTAATGCAGATTTCCAGGCTTTCAGGAGACCTGCACACATACAAAGTGCTGCCAACATGAGCCAAAGCCCACAAACCCCAGCTCTAGGAAGGAGTACACACTACTGCTGGAGCAGTTGACAGTGGCTTATCAAAACTGCCCTGGGGATCTACAGGTCCCTGATACCTCTTGAGACGGTCTTTTATCTTGCTGCTGTCTTTGTAATAGCAAGGGAATCATTTGGATTTCAGTACACACAACACTCTCTTGGAGTGGAAGATGCCCTTGGTTTAGAATGGAATCCAAGCCAGCTGTAGGTAACAGCAGCAATCCCCAGCACTGAGCTGCAACAGCTCCAGCACCTCAGTAACCCAGCCAGCTCCTTTCTGTGTTTCAACCACAGATGTTAAAAATACTACTCAATGGGGATGAATTTAACAAGGAAAGGGAAAAAAGACAACCACCATTTTCTGAATTCACAGAAAGGCACAACACTTCTGCAGGCCCTGCTGTGTTACCTGTGGGTAGGAAAGTCATTCACTTCCCAAGCATGAGAAGAGCTAAGCCCACCTCAGACAGAGCTGACTCTGAAGAAGAATCAGATGGTGAAATATTGTAGTCCCTTCCTAGCTGAAGACCTCTGTGAAAGGACCCAGCTCCCTGCATGAAACAAAGCTGCTCTTGGGAACTGAAGCAAAGGATCAGGATTGAGACATTCTAGGAAAAAAAACCTGCTGGCCTGCTTCAGAGGGAAGGAAGATGTTCTTACTCTGTGCAAAAATGCAGCGGATTATTGTACAGATCTGTGAACCCTTCCATGTGCATCCATGAAGGGCTGAACTGCTGTGCTGCCATTACCAATGTGCTCTGTGCATTACAGACATGTCTCAGATTTGCTCATCTGTCCATGTGGTCAGATCACCACAGCTCAACAGCTGAGCCATTCTGGCTGCTCATGGAAGAAGCATTTTTAGCCTGAAGCAGGTGTGAGATCATTCCTCCAAATATTTTTGCCTTGGTGAGCCAAACTCAATTATATTGTCTTTCCTTTCCCACAGGCCAAGAACACAGTAGGGGACAGTCATCACAGTGTAGCTGGCACATGAAAATTTTGATGTTGAAAAATGAACAATAGTTAGAAAAGCAGAAGGCATTGTCCACTGTCTCTGAAAAAAAATAAAATAAACCCCAAACCTGTCTAAAAAACAAACTTGTGCATTAAACAGGGGCGTCACAATTTTAACCTGTGGTTTTAAAAAAAAAAAGAAAAGCCAAAAACCAAAAACACTTTTAGTGACCAAACCCAGGACATTATACAGAAATCCCAAGCCAACATGAAGAAGAGAAAATAACAAACTGTGAGCACAAGCTGCTGCCAGTGGCTCAACTCAATGAAAGTTGTGGGTGCATACATGAACAGTTCCTCAGTGAAAGATCAGGACATTTCTTCACAGCTCTAATGGACGAAAGCACAGCTCTTAGATATCTGCAACAGCTGAACAGCCACTGGTCTAGTTCCAGCTCTCCATTTTTTCCTTTTCGTTTTTTTTTTTTTTCTCTACACTAAGCTGATTTTATAGCAACTGAACAATTTTCCTTGCCCTCACTGCCTGCTGCAAACATTGGTGCTACAACATGGACATTATGACTTTAATAAAACTAGAAGCAGCTAATGGCTAACAATAAAAAATAATATTTTTTCTTCAAGCAATTAAATTGTAATATAGGGCTCTCTAATTCTTTCCTGTCTGGTCCCACGGGCCTAAGAATAAGGCAACACAAGAAATAAATAATGTGTTGCTGTTACACTACTTCAACCAAGTCCTAAAGTCTCTACAGGAGAAATATTGTCTCCCTCATTAATTCTGAAATCTCTTTTATGGTTTCATATATCAAGTTACCTTTCTGCTAACCTTTTATTTATCCGCTGGTTTACTGCTTTATATTTCCAATTCAGCATTATTTTAATGAGTAATTTAGCTTTGATAAATCTATGACACATCACAGACAAATCCACGTTACATTTAGCCCAGCAAACACTCCAAAATAAGCAGGCACCCAGCATTCAAAGAGTTTGCAACATTTTGCAGCCACACCTTGATGTTAGCTTGTTTTTATATACTCCCTTCCAAATGCAAGTAACTTCTCAGCTCACTTTAACAAAGAAGTATTAGCAGCAGACAAGAAAGGGATTATGTTAGAAAGGAGGGTTCAATAAGCATTTAGACATAAGTACTACAGTATCATAGTCTGGTTTCTAAATCACACCCTGAATAACCTACATGGAATGAAAGGAACAACCCCAAACCTGCAACTTTAACATGATCTGGAACTCCACTTAATCTATTACTGGGGAAGCTGTAAACAATTTAGGCAAGATCAGTCCTTCAGGACTGGGTGCTGTATTGATAGAGCCCTCCTTTAAATGTTTTTAGCACTTAATGGATGGGAGCTACATTCAGGTATCAAAAGGCTCTACGGCCAAAACAGCTTCTCAAGTTTGCAATGTCATCTACAAGACTGCACTTATGTGAAGGAATAATGTACAGAGAACAAAAAAGAAACCTCAAAATATGCAACCATCACAACAAGAGACTTTGCACAAGGAACTCGGGCAAGAGAAAGAATCCATACCTTGAGGTGAAATCAAGAAGGGACTTCAGAAGGTAACATGGGAAATATTTCAAAGTATCTGCTGGGCTTAAAGGAGATGAGAAACCTTCCAGCTCAACCAAGTGTTCTTTTCTGGTTTTTAAGAGCTGTGAGAATTAGCACAGAAACTATAACTCGATATTTAACTCAAAGCAAATGCAAGTTGGGGGTCCTGCTTTCACCACACCATCCTTCAGAGCTCTTCTACCAGCCCCTACAGCCTGTCCCTCCTGAGCTGTGTCACGGGCAGACACACCTGATGTCATTTACTGTCCCCACCAGGGACACACATTGCAATGAGAAATGGCCCCCTCATGCCACCCGGGCTGCAGATCTCCTGCACAATGTAACCCTGATGTTACAGAACCTGTATCATGAAGATTCACAGAAACTGCTCAATGTATCACTGCTCTTCCAAAAATACGGCAAATCAGTTATAAGGAAGTATAAACTCTTCAATACTATAAAAAGATCATTATCCCACATCAAAATGGGATGGGAATAAAAAGGGTTTGGCTCGGTTTCTTATTTTAACCTGACACATCACCTTTGCTGGAGCATGTGAAAACCACATGCTTGTGAAAGCATAAACAGCACTGAGGAGAAAAGAGTCTACCTTCTCATTTCAGAGAAACTGCACGGGGGTACAGATCCTAAGGCACCAACTTAATGAAAGAATGAAGTTTTTCAGTGTTGGCAGATGTTTAAAGTACATGCCTGAAGTGAGTGTGTGTTAACCAGCTGAGCTTTGCTGCAGACCTCCATTGTCTGTAAGACTGCCTGGTATTTCACAATGACACACGTGCCTCGACACCCACACATGCCACGACCATCTTCAGTAATAATGATGTGTGCCCTGGAAATACTAGTTATTGTAGCTCTAAAGCTCTGCACTTTACGAGCTTTGAGTAATTCTTAGCATTCAAAAACCTCATTCCAAAGGAGAAGAATAACAAAGTTTGAAAAGAAATAAAAAGGGTAGCAGCTGGCATCAATGCAACAGGGCACCAGAAGTTTCTTTCCTTCTTTCTCCCTGCACATACTTTTAGTTGCATGTACAAGCTGATGTATTCAAGAGCTTCACCAGTTCCACAATAAGTGAAATTCTACTCCTGACCATTCTTCCAGAAAGTGAAGTTCTAACGACCTTTGAGTTACAATAATTACTTCTATGCAGGGCTCTTGGACCACATATTCTTCTCCCAGTCCAGAGGCACTTTAGAAAAGCAGGTATCACCAGCAAGCAGCAAGCCCAAGGCAACCGAGGGGGTTTCTGGCTCATTGGAGATTCTAATGATGAGACAAGGCAGAACCCCAAACTCAGATGTGACCCACAGCCACATCACCAGACTTCAGCACTGCAACCAGACACAGATGTCACTCAGCTGGGGAATGCACCACACACCCATAACAAACCTTACTGGACTAGGAGGCAAAACCTGTCACCTTTCTGGCAAAAGGCAAATCCTGAATAAAGGATTCCATCTTGCAAATGCTGCCTGTGAGACATTACCAGGGATGTCCTTGATCTGCAGCTGAGAGAGGCAGTGATGCTGTCAGCTGGCTGCAGGTCTTACACACTCAGTCAAGCTACAACATGTCAATGATTTAACCCTTATCACCTAATCAAATGTATCACAAGCACTTCACAGGCAGGTCTGTAAGTCCAAGCTAAAAACACACCCATATAAGCAGACCTCTAAGTTAATAACACTACTCAAGTGCACAAGGACAATATACTGGAGTATGAGATTGATCTGTCAAAAACTGAAAGAGCTAAATTCCATAATATTTTCTAAAATGCAGAGAAGCACTGGAAATTATTAAATATAAGGAGATCTCATATCACTGAATTATGTCACCATTGACACAGCATCAGGTTCACCAACTTGTTTTCCTTTTAAAAAGAACAATATTAATTTTTTGTCTTCCTTCCCTATGTTTCTGAGTTTTAAGTGTTTGCTTAGGAATGCAGAGAAGACATGAAAAATGTAATGAAGCTGTTTTTTAAGAGAGAATTATTTGCTGCTGCTTTCCAAAGTTGGTATGGTTGCAGTCACAGGTAGGACATGTCTGTATCTTTGATTCACAAAAAAAGGTTATTCTATACTATACATTATATATATTTAGCTCATATTAATATGTAAGTATATAAGCATAAGTACTGCAATACACACTGAACTGTTTAGATAGAACATTTGTCAGAAAGGACAATGTCTTAAACCACACAGAGCTAAAAAGAATTGTTTCTGTTTCATGGAGTATTTATTCCATTCCATGAAACTATTATTTCTCTTGTTCTCAGCTGGGGCTGAGAATGGTATCACTGTCACCACGAAAACCCTGTCTACAAAATGCTCTGTAAAAGCCTGAGTTATAATATCAGGGTTTAATCAGCCCTAACCCCACTAGCTTAATGAGGAACAATTGTGTAAGTGGGAAAATGATTTATCTTGGGACTGTGAAGCAGATAATTTTGGTTAAATTTTTCCAGATGGCTTCAAACCCTGAAAACTAGCCAAACCCTTTACCTACCTACTGAAAGAGCTTGGATGCCTTCCCTGGCTGATTCATAAAAAGAACATGTTGTATATAATCTATATGGTATGACATCCCCATTCTTGGCCACCAGCACAGGGATATAATTAATCAGTATTAGCTGATACGTGTTTTTCTATCCATTTATATTAGAAATGCAGATTAAACACAAACTTCTTACAATCTCTGCATACAACATTCTCCCAGTGAGCTCTGAGGGTGGGAAATGGGAATCTGCTGCCTCCCAGCAGCACCAGAGCTGTCTTTACAAAGCAGCACTACAGCCAATAGATCATCCTTGCTTCTCAAGCACTGGGCAGGAGATCCTGAGGTATGATTTGGCCATTCAGGCATCTCCTAAAGGTCTCCTGCCTGGCCTGTTTAGCTTCCTTCAGCAGTGCCCTGGCACTATCAGTCTGCCCCTCCACAGCAAGGAGATGCAGAAACACAAACTAGCAGTAAGCAAAAATACAGGCGAAGAAAAAGCAAGAAGTGAAAAAGGAACAACCACTGGCAAAGCACGGCAGGACAGAGCAGAGGAAGGAGACAAGCTGGGAGAACTCAACAAGAACCTGTTCAGTATGAAGCATATTGAGAAGGAAGTTTTAATTTTAGGGCTTCCTCCCTGGTGGCCTAGTACCAACACTCTGACTCCAAGAACAATTCCTTTATGATATATAAAATTATTAATAGTGCAACGAATTTTCCGAATGAAGCAATTACCTGTTGGAGCTGAAGGAATTCAGTTTTCTTTCAATTTACACAAACTTAAAAAAATCGAAGTCAAGAGGTGGATTTCTGGATCCAGTCCTATCACTAGCATGACAACATGAAACTCTGAATGGATTTTGCTGAGAGAATGAAGCTTGAACATCAAGGAGAGGGCTATGAAAGACAGCTGAGCATGAGGACAGAAGGGACACAGAATCTCTGTTCTTCATGGAGTGTAAGAACAGACTGGCTAAGAACTACCAAAAACAGTGTGGTAAGCATGGATCCTTGTGGGAAAAGAATCATAGAAGCATACAAGGTCTTGGGCTGGAAGGGACCTTGAAGTTCACCCAGTTCTACCCCCTGCCATGGGCAGGGACACCTTTCACTGTCCCAGGTTGCTCCAAGCCCTGCCCAACCTGGCCTTGGACACTTCCAGAGATGGAGCAGCCACAGCTTCTCTGGGCACCCTGTGCCAGGGTCTCCCCATCCTCACAGGAAACAATTTCTTCCTAATCCCCATCATCTCTTGAGAGATGGCCATCATCCACAGCCATTTTCACTGGTGACTAGAAGTGCTATTTTTCCAGGAGAACCCAAACCCAGCTTAAAGGGCAGAGCTGTGATGCCCTCACAAAGCTTAGGGCTATGATTACCAGCACACGACAAGCCCTTCACATTCAGTATCCATTTTGCCACTTGAAGATTCCATCTTTCTAAATGTGATCAATTTTTCCACTTTTTGAAGGACTGAGAGCTAAGCTGCGGTTTTTTTTCCAAAATCACACTTTTCTCCTCTTTCATTTTCTTGTACAAACACTCTGCATCTTTGATCTATATCAATTCTCAACAAAATCACTCCCCTTCTTTTCAGCCTCAATACACTTTTTTTTTTAAGTCTCTGATCTATTATTCAATCCATCTTTGAAGCCTTTTAAATTCTGCTAAATCTTTTAGGAGGCAAAATACTAATGTAACAACATAATATTACTTCCAGGGCTATTTTCTATTCTTTTTATTCTCTAACATCTGTTGTTTTGGCTTACACCATATGCATGGGGAAGGAGGACTGAAATCTCTATAGGGAAACAACTGTATTATGAAGATTTTCACTTCCTAATGGGAGAGAAATGCTTATTCTAAAATCTCAGGTAGGTAGGGATGTTTTAGTGAGCAAGCTGGGGAACAAAAAAGGAAAAAAAAATATAATTACCACTGGATTTGTGAAAAGCAGAAGTGTACTTTAGCTAACAGCTTTTCAAACACAACTTGCTCTGATGATATGAGATGCAAGGTCATGCTTTAACTCAAATTAAGTCACACAACACTTCATAAAATCATCTCCATTCACTGAAAATTGTATTTCTGATACAGTTTTCTCATTTTGCAAATATTTTTAGTTTCTACCCTGACAAGTCCAAAAAAAAAAGCAAACCATAAACGTGCCTATAATGTACATTCCTTTCCTGTGGAGATATTGAAGCAATTTATTCATTTAAATACTTGAATCCTATCACTTTAACGCATTTTACCATATCTCATCCAGCAAAGATAATGCTTTCAGATGAGAAGTAAAGAGCTATTAATTTGGCACAAGTCTTTCAGTTACGATGAAGAGGTTCCAGGCAGGAGGTAAATACTGCACCACAGCATGAAATTACTTTGCTGTAATCAAAACTTATAGAACTTAAATTTTTCTTGTATTCACAGTGAACATTACTTCTGCAAATTTAAGTTGATAGGAGCTTTTAAGAACTCAAAGCTATCTTCTCAGACAAAATGCAGCTTTGAGGATCCAGGTTAGCACAAATGCAGCCACAGAAGGTTAAAGCTCAGTAATGAAAATGCTGCACCAAGTCAGAGTATGTGAATCCATCTGTGTAGATGAAATCAGGAAAAATTCCGTATATGCACCTGTGTAACAGAAAGCAGAATGCAGGTATCTGCTTTCCCTTTAGTCTCAAAAGCCACGGAAACAAACTCAGTCTGTTCCCACTTGCTACATTTACGAAAATCCTCCAGTTGCTCTCCACAGGAAATACTTAGAGGATACTCTTATGCTGACATGCAAAATACTACTTGGGATGATTCCCTACTAACCTGTTACTCACAACCCTGTGCAAAGCCCCAGGGATCAAGGTGGGGACAAGCAGCCCCATCTGGCTGTTGCTGATTCACCCCATTTGATTCACCCCATCTGAGCAGAATTTTGCAGCATGTTTACACAGCAGTTTTTAGCAGTGGCACAGGCTGCTTGCACAGATCTGCTGACTGGGAATCCTGGAGAATACAGAAAGCACATAGGGCCAACATTACAAGCAGTAGGCCACAAAGGGTCACAAGTTCTTACGTGGAACTGAATAAATTCACTTGAAAGACCAGAAATACAAGGTGGCCAGTGGCTTACGAAGGGAGGAAAACAAAAAACTCAAACTTTCCAAAGAGCCAAAGCTTATTAATCTTTTTTTGTTCAGCTTCTAAAGTTTTATAACCACATATCTCGCCTATAAATACTCAGTCTAAGAGCAATACGTCTTGTTCCGTGTAAACTCCCCAATCAATGCTGCCTCCTTTTCTATTAATCCACCCTTTAAAATACGTTCTTTTATCAGGTTTTAATGTCTAACATGATTTAATCAAGAACACATGCCTCATAAATATCATCTGTCATGTTCCATTAGTTTCATGTGGAAAAGTACAAGTCAATAAACAAAGGTTGTGCCATAAATCTGCCTTGAACACATTATACCTCAAATAAGAAAATAAAAACATGTGTGTCCTTTGACCTGGATATTCTTAAAATGGAACTTCAGGTATTGTCTTATGCCTTTAAAAATGTCTAAAGCATTCACAATTAATTGCGTACCTAAGCAATTTCAATTTACATAATGTTGATCTGGAGATGGTGATTAAATAAGCACTATGCCTTTAAGGCACCTGTTAAATAACATCACTGCCTCTGGGTTAAAACTGATATCCCGCACTGCACAATGAAAACCAGGCCCCTCCACCATGCAACTGTGCAATAAAACCCCCTCGTAACTCAGAGCAGCCATTGGCTTCAGTTATTAATAGAGAGAGGGGAAGAAAGGAAAAGAAAAGGAGGGGGAAGGAAAAAAAATAAAAAATAGCAGCACCTTCTCCTGTGCACTGCATGGAAATGTGGCTGCTGCAAGCACCAGAAAGTCCAAAGGATTCCTGGGAGCTCTCCCCAGCCCCTCGACCCCAGCACTGGTGGGCACCAGTTTGTTACCAGTTCTCCAATTGTCCAAGCATACAAATAGCATGAGGTACAAGGTTTTGGTACTCACAGCAATGATCAAATTTGATGCTTGGGTCATCTGGGAATTTTTATTTAAGGAAATTCCCAGCCTTTCCAGGGTTGTAGTCAGTGCTTTCAATCTCTCCTGCTCTTTAAGGCACACAGCAGTTTGTGGCTTTTGGTGTTTTCCCCTACTGCTCTCAGTTTGTTACAGGCTTTGTGGGTGGCATGGGACAGATGCTCCCTTCACTGAGCACCAAGTGCCTGCAATAGCCACAGTCTGGATTAGACCCTCCATATGCTCCTTCCCAGTCTCTCACTCCGGACATCCAGTGGGCTTTGCACTGCACACCCTCCCTGCCCCTCCTTCTGCTCTACAAACAAGGGCCAGAGACTTCACTGGGGTCCCTTATCCATGCCCCAGCACCTTTCTGTGCAGCTCCTATTGTGTCCTAGGTGACTCACTCAGATTTAGCTCTGCCACAAGCTATCATCTTTTCCTGAGGTCCCACCCACTGACTTCTGTAGGATCTGGAATATGGTGGACAGTTCAGGTTCCTGTCTAAAACCAGGAAAATTGGATTGACAACAGCTCTAGAGACCTTGGGATAGGAAGTCAAATGTATTCCTCTCATACACTCTGAAATCTGAGAAACAAGTTTATAACTCAAGAGTTCAATTTTGACGTTTTACAAAGAAAATAAAGAATATCTAGGTCTTTTTCCTTAATGACTACGTTGATCACCCACATATTAGATCCTGCAAGTCCCATTTACCTCTGTGCAGATGAGCCTATACTCATGTCCAAAGCAGTTGTGAATCTGTGAATGCAAGGAAGAGGCTGACAATGGGGATTCCAGGAACTTCCTGGCTCTCACATCACTCAGCTGGCCACACTACCAGAACTGGGGGGCCATACTGGAACTGCCAATTGCACAGTGCCACAAGAATGAGACAGCACCCAGAGGAGGGGTCACCATCACAGCACCCAGAGGAGGGATCACCATCACAGCACTCCGGTGCAGCCCTTCACAAGTCAGGGTTTAGAGAACCAGCCCAAATGGCTGGGCAGTGACTCAGCCCTCGGCAGTGTTTCACAGGGCACTCTGGGAGTACACGAAATATTTTAAGTGAGAGGACGCTTCGTGCTCTCAGTGCCAGACACAGAACCAGTGTATGGTAGGCAGTTCCCAAGTGCTTACTCTCAGGCTACATCTAACCTGGCTGAACACCAAGGCCCTTTGCTGGCAAAGGAACAAGTCTCTTCCAAAAACCTACTCTAATTACGGCTGCTCTCAGGGCCCTTATAAACATCAAGTCCCACTTCCCAGCTCTTGTGTTTCCTTTTCCTTCAGTAACAGGATTTTTAAAAGAAATATAGTTTTCTGGGTCAGAAGACTCTAAGAGTCTACACATTAGAACAGTTTGATAGGAAAGTCATAATACTTGTAATTACCTGAGATCTTTTATCTTGTGTATCTCAGACAGACTCCAATGGTATCACCTGGCAAGGAGCCACAAGAGCTCTGCTACTAAACCAGCATGATAAGATCAGTGCTGAGTGGAGGAAATGCCAACAAAAATCTCCCACTTTTCCCTGGATTTTCACTCAAACAAATGAGTATATCACTCTAGTTCCCCACTCAACAAAGCTGCAGTGCCTGAAGGTTGGCCCCATCCTCCCTCAGCAACAATTAATAGAAGTGCAGTGTATTTTCTCTGACTCACTCTCCCACCCCACTGCTTGTCTAGTAGGCCTCAACTCCTTGGTGGAACAATAGATTATAACATGGCACAGCTTTCTAGGCAGCTGTCTGCATCATCTGCTGGAACTCACGATGGGAAGAATTGAAAATTAAATCTATTCCACCACTCACAGAAGATGCCTTAAAAGGAGACCCACAGAAAGCAAGAAGTGTGTAATACTCAATGCCAGAAGATCAAGCACCAGATCCAGAGAACTGTTTAGGCACTGAATTTCCACAGATGCCAATGGGAGTTAGGTGCTTGAATATCTCTCAGCATCATGCCTTTAGTAAAGCAAACTGTAAGGTTTGATTTTCCAGTAGTTCTACAATTCCTACAAATTCTTCTTCACCTCCTTTGAGGGGCAAGTCCTTCAAAGGAACGTCTAAGAAAGTCATCACACATTTGTCCTTCCTGAAAGTAGCCATTCTGTTCTCAAAGGGAACAGGCTGGACCTTATAAATGCATGAAAACAAAAAACAAAACACCACCTTTTATGACATTGCTCAGGTATCACTGCTTGGCTTCCTAGGAGCCATTTAAGTCCATGAATCTCTGAAGCAGGATCCTGTCTCTACTTACAGCTTACAGAGTGGCAAAGAAGCATCTGACAGGTACTGCATTGTAGAAGAATACCTGAGAGACATTAGCTACTCCTTAAAACTAATAGAATGTTTTTAATTGACACAGGCACCATTGAATTTCTCTGGTTCTTAAAACAACATAAAACAAAAACCCCAAGCAAATCTAAAAAAGCTACCACATTAACCAAAATTAATGTGGCAGGGTTCTGCAACTGAAAATCCATAAAGAAACTGAACTTAGCACCAAAGGGTGATCACTTGCCTCATTCAGAAATATAAATCAAAGATACCACCCAAAGGAAAGGGGAAGGCAAAAAACGCCCTTGTGATGACAGTTCAGATTGAAATTAATTTGCCCACTTGCAGAAATTCAGAAAGTGTTTGCTCTTGATTTTTCATCTCCACCACATGGCAGCTGCTTTCTCCCAGGGCACACACACACACACACACAGTGTTGTGGGCTGTAGGAGCAAGACAGCCAACACTGGGAATAGACACGTCCCGTGGTGGCACAGCAAGGAGCAGGCACAGCAGCCACTCCACAGGGTGTGCAGAGCCCTAGGTACACAGACAGACAGACTTGTGTCTGGCCCAGAGACTGACAGAGGGAAAGGTGTCACAAACATAAATCTCAGGCCAGGGAGCCAAAGAACTCAGCTGAATTTTAGTCACATGGGTATCCCTCAGTTTCCCTTGGCTGCCTCGACCAACTGTAGCCCAAAGTTGTAAAACCTGCCCACAGCTGCTCTGCTCACCCCCAACCTGATGTTTCACACTGTGACTTTATGCAGGCTTGTTTGGATCTAACAAGGTCCTTATTTTTCTACAATGCAGGAAATAAGGAAACCAGCCATCAATTATTAGAAGCGCAGCAGATCTGAGCTGCGTGGCTGTAAAACAGATTTTTCTTTAATGAAACTGAGCTGGCATTTGCCAGAAATAACAAGTGCCCAAGACCAAAATGTAAATCAAAACTAAAGGAGAGTTTTCAAAACTTTGAATCATTGGTAGCAACAGACAAGCTCAGAAGGAGGTTGGTATGATTTTGGAATGTCTTAAAAATGTGTGACTAATATGACTTCTGAAGACATTATTTGTGAGTTAGTATTTCAGTCTCCCCACAGAAAGAAAACATCATGACCAGAGAAGGCCAAAATGTTTGCTGTAATAACTGTGTTAGTATGTCACTATTGCTGGGCTAGGAAGGAGGCTGAGCCTTTGTTTTCATTTCAGAAAACAAAGAAAGGGAAGACATTAATGTTGAAAATCGTCAGTGCCAGGCAAGAGATTATCACAACCGTTATCCTTTCCCCACGTGTCCAGGTTTTAAACCCAGCACTTGGTTTTAGTTGGTCTCAGCCCAGGCCCTGGGAGGGAGCAGGTTCCATCACATCTCTGAACAGACTTGTCTAGTCCAGGAGGAGTGGTGCTGTTTGCTGAAGGAAGAAACATAACAAGAGGAAAGAAAGGGTGGGTTTGGAGGAAACATTCCTTGCTAGTGATTCCCTTGCCATAACTACTGCCCAAACTGTGTGACTGTGCTTGTGGCAATGCTCCTCCTTCCCTGTCCGTCCCCTACTCTTTGTCACAAAATCCAGAATGAGGGCATAAATTTGGCCTCATCTGGATGCCAGGCCCACGGACTGCACTGCAGAGGGCACACGAAGGAACTGCAGCACCAGGTTTGGAATCTGGTCTTTTACAGATTGACAGTGGAAGCCTTTGGCATGGTCCAGCTTGTCCACCTAGTGATTCTGCCACTGAATGCAATTGTCTGTGGTTGAAATTAATCATTTCTTCCACAGGAACATTCAGTCTCTCAGAATACCAGAAGGTTTATCCTTTCCTAAACCGTGCCAGGTTTATTATCCTTGCAGTGAAAAAACCCGTCTTCCTTCTTGTTTTACCATTCTCATTTTTGAGCCATGAGATACCATTCTGCACTCAAAAGAACCCTCAAGTTTCTCCTCTCTGGAACAGACCAGATTCCCTGTAATCTTCCATTAGCCCATGGGTACCACACACGGGTCAGCATCTTTCAGTTCTTCTCCAAATCCTTTGATTTTTCACAGCCATTTAAGAAAGTCTGAGCATTAATCTATCTTCCTGCAATCAGAATAATAATTTACAGAAGAATTACATCTCGTCCCTAAGTTTTAAAATAATGTATCATATCACCTCATACCCTATTAAAAGCGTTATTTTCTCATACCAGTTGGATGTGACATCCCAATCCTTTTCAGTGTCACTGCATTCCAGAACATACAGCCTCCCACCTATAAAAACAGTTTATATCCTCCATGCCAAGGTACTGCTTCATACGTATGACACAAGAAAATACCTGTTGTCCAGGTCCTGATGACATCTCAAGAAATCCATGTCAAATGCCAGTCACTTTCCTGATTTTTATTAAATAAAAATATTCCCTTAAACTGAAGGAACAAACTTTACTGCTAATGGCTTTCTATATTCTGTTAGGATTTCAGCAGAAACTATTCAAATACACTGGGAACTAAATTCAAACTTTCACAGTTGTATACAAAACACTGTCACTGTACAAAATATTTGTATCTGGTGTGCATCTCAATTTCTATAGATAAGTCAGTTTCTATTCCTTTCAAAAGGCATATTGTTTTCTATACCAGTATTTTTCTGCCATCAACATTGAATGTGACAATTCAAAATGCATCCCAGAAGCTAATCTTATCTACTGGCACATGTACCTCTGCCAGCCTCACTCTCAGGCTCGTTGCAGAACAAGAACTAGCTTGATGGACTCTTAAAAAGAAGAACAGCTTCCTTCAGCTGCTCTGTTAATGCCAATTCCTGCCACAATCCATCCCCACATATAAACAGTCTAAACTCCACCTGGACCATAGGGATGTAGATACAGCCAACAACTAAAGGCCCACAGTGCTGCAGGCCTTCAGTTAATTTGTGCATTTGGAAAACAGGATGCACTGCAAATGAATAATAATTCAATGTGAGCCTAATTCAGTATCAATAAGGCTATTTCCTTCTTCAGAACAATGGCTGGCATTTTCTATCCCCAACAGGCAATCATTTGTTAGCAATGGCATGTCCCCAGAATGCCACAGAACATTTCACAACTGCTTTGCACATAAAATCAATCATTTTCCATGCCCAGTTGTCCCACCACTGGCTCTCCAACTGGTGCTCTTCGAGCTCTTCACTCAGTCTGGTTTTTATTGTATGCCTTCTTAGTGTTTTCTTGACAAACAAATGAGTGGCCAGAAACACCAACGTTAGACAAGGAGGGATTTGAACGTTGTTGAGCAAGTCAAAGAGCATAGGAGCCTGGATTATTACAGCTTGAGAGACCTCTTCTAACTCTAGTGCCTAAGCAGTTGAATGTGGGAATTAAAAATGCCACAGGAAAGACAGCTGGGCCCGAAGTATTACATTCTACAGTAGGATTTCCATCAGCCTGTCTAAAAATTCCAGTGATAAACAACTCATGCCATCCTTGGGCACCATATGCCAGAAAATTAGTATTGTCCTAGAAAGTATCTTTCCTAGTGCCAAGCCCACATAACCCCTATGGAAGAATAAACCAATCTAGAAGACACAGAAGGTGCTGAAGATCAAGTTCACTGCACAAAATGTTTAGTTACTGAGAGAAAACCTACAGCCATACTCAGCTCAGAAAGGATGCAACAGGAGATTTCCTTCTGGACCAGAACAAGATCAGCGCCTCTGACAGATGTGTGGGCACCATAAACACAAACTGTAACTCTGATCTACAGATCACTCAGTTTGAAAGCTCCTTCCCACATACAACAAATTCTGAATCAGGGCTGCTCAGCAAACTAGCAAATGCTACAGTCAGCAGCTTTCACACTGGAACCTGTATCCCATCTCCCAGACTGTTTTCTCTAGTAGCAGTTAGTGTCATAATTCATTTTTATCTAAACTCTAGCCGGCTATGAGGCTATTTTTCACCAAGTTTTCTCTCAAGTTATTATCTAGGATCCAAAATTACTTCCCTGTCTCTTCAGAGTGACTGCTTGCTGCCGAAACATCTACCCCATGCATAAAACTTCTTTATCACCTCTGATGTTTACTGTTCTTAATTTTCAAGTCTTCCAGCAATTTCTCCAGCAGCTAATAAAAAAAATCTATTGTTGGCATTAACATTAGCCTGTAGCAAGGAAAGTTCCCCAAGCAGGTTAGTCTCATTTTGAGAAACTCAACCTGGGTACCGCTGAGGCTGCAAGTCTCTGCAACACACCAGTGTTTTCATTCTAACTTGTCAAATGAGCTGCACTTGTAGCCAATGCTATCATACATTTCAGCTCAAAACACTGATGATGATTAATCATCCCAGTGGTTTGCTCTCACCTTCTAGGTTTTTGTCCCTTTATGTTAGCTTTCTATGACTAATCTTCCAGAACATATCCACTTGTAAAAATATCTATGGAACTGACAAATGTAAAAGTAACAGGTATAAAAGTGCATTTTGACAAAGCAGTTTGAGTACTTATGCCAGCAATCTCTGCCTAATGGCTCCTGACAGGATGCAGCATAAGAGAAAGGAGATCTCATATGAATAATGATTCCAATAAAAGCCAGCCAAATCACCCTGACAGATTTTGAGTATTTACACATTCAGCAGACCAAAAGCTATTTACACCAGTTGCCATGCTTCCACTCATTTAGCCCACAATTCAAGTAAGTTACAACCCTTCCTATATATATATTTAAAAATAAACTAATAGCACAGTGGCAAAGTAAGGAGGCCAAGAGAGTAGAAAGAAAAGGTCACTAAGACTCAAGGGCAGGGAAAGAGCAAGTGGGCTCTAGTGGTAAATACCCTCTTAAATTTCCTGCATATCCATCCAAACCAGAGAGACGCTGAAATGCATGGGGATCTTTGTTCTGAAAGGAGAACCATCCACACATTGTCTGTAGCTTATCCCCACAAAACTATGACAAGTCAGCAAACCTCGAATAGCTCAAGAAGTCAAAGAAAAGAAATAAAAGCAGATTTGTGGTAAATTGGCAGGAGGAAAAATAAGAAGCAAACTGTTCAGATTAAAAGTGTGAGATGTCTTTTTCTTTTGCCAAGTGAACTGAGTCCATTCTTAGAGGACATATTTTTATGCATAAGCCCTCCAGAGCTCAAGTCTGCCTCCTTTTTATCCACTCTTTGATTTAAAATGGCATCACTTCAGATTTACACCAGTGTTAGGGACAATGGGATCAGGCCAGTTCAGTTTCAGTTGAACATAAACCAGCCCTGATAACTTCAAGGAAACTGAACATTACAACAATCAGATATCCAGAAAGAAGGAATTTAGTGTTGCTTTTTCTTGTTCAAGTCCTGGAGACAGTCTCAGCTGTGTGCAAAGTGTGTTCTGCCAGAGTGATGAGGATCTTGAGAACCTTGTAGCAGCCACCTGTGCCTCAAAAGCCCAGAGACACACAGTCCATGGGGCGATTTCTGCCTCAAGAACAATGCACCCTAAGAGACTCTGCCATCTGCTGGGAGGCAAGAGCAACTCAGAAAACTGGGGGATGGAGGGCAGAAATTTTCCTCTCAACAGGTACTTTATTCTTGGCTATGTGAACACAGCTCCCTTAATGTAGCCTCCTTTCCTTCACCTCAGCACATCAAGTGCTAAAATAAACGGGAGATTTTGTTCCTCTGCAACAATTCCGCAACTGACAGCACAATCCAGGTGCCAAGCAGCAACAAGCCCAACTCAAATGTTCTGGTAAAAACCTGACTCTCCCAAAGATAACAAAGATGGATTTTGCACTTTCCACCATTCATGCTTACAAAAACTCCCCAACAGGGGCAAACATCACAGCTAATTCCATGTAGGCAGGAGAGAAAGCCAGGCCAGGCACATGCTGTGCAGAGGGGCTGCAGCCACACTCCAGCAAGTGCCACCCCGAGCTGATACAGCCACGTCCTGCACCACCAGCAGATCAGACCTCAGACACAGCACAGCCACACCATCCCAACACTGCACCTGAACCAACAAACTCTGTCCCACGGCACAGACAATTAAGCTGGCCCCGAGAGTCTGCCCAAAGAACTGCCCTGTTTCTGGTTCCAAAACCGGCTTGTCCTTCTCTACACCACACTCTGCTGTGCTCTTGCTGTATACATATAATGAACAGTACACAGCTTTGTCCCAAAATGATAAAAAATAGTAGTCCAGAACAGAGTTCAAGCACCCTTGTCCTGTTAATCCAAAATAATTATATACTCAGCCATGTTGGCTGCTGGCACAATCCTTCACCACTTTGGCCTGTTTCACATACAATGGCTGACCACACCAGCTTTATACCCAGGTATGGTCTTGAACACAAGAAAAACTGAAGGTGAACATGCTGTGCTAACTGACCTTGGCACCTGAGCTACTGGGCTACAAGGGCTTGCACCCTTTTTTCTCCAGAAGAAATTCAACACTTGGATCTTCTCTTCTGTGTCTCAAAGGAACATGGAAGGAATTTTCAAAAATATTCAATACTGGCCTTCTCCTGAAGCCAACTCCCTGCAATTTCATCAGGAGCAGCAGGGCAAAGCAAGAGTTATGAAATCTTATGTTAAACCCTTTCTGGGATTTTCCCAGAAAATACTGGGTAATAAAACAAAAATTTCCTCTTTTATCTGTTCTCACTTTAACTCTCTCCTCTCTGTCCAGCACAGATGGGGACTGGAAGGTAGGCAGGAACAGTAAGTGCTACCTTAGAGTGAAGGGAGCCCTTCTGAATATAAACTGCTGCTTCCCTTGAGCACTGTTCCTGTTCCTATTTAGTCTCCTCTCCTCAGTCACTACAGAGATGTTCCATCAAAGAGCACAACTCGCAGTCATCGTGACTGATCACTCCCTCTCAGTGAAGGATTCAGGTTAAATCAAAGCCAGCTGCTTTAGAGGGGCAGGCAGCTAAGAAGTTAAACAAAATAATAATAAAAAATGCAATCTAGAACCTACATAGATAGGAAATCTACTCTTGTGGTTCAAATAAATAACTCTAAGGTATTTAAGCTTCATGCACAGAAAACAATTTTGTAACTTTTTAAGTCATCCTCTTTCATTGTTGTTCTGCCCTAATAACTCTGAAATGTGCTACTCATCTCTCCCAGTTAAATATCCTGTTTCACAAGCCCACTCCTAGATATCTGAAACTGCACAGCATTTCTATCTAGCTTTAGGCATCTAGCATTCCAAAGAATTAATATTTAAACTTATTATAAAGGAATGGGGATTGCGTTAAGCATGTAGTATTTAGCAAAACATTCATACCAATAAACTGCTGTGTTGCTTGTCTGAAGCACATTTATCATCCTTTAAACTCAAAAGAAAGATTATGCTCCAAAACTGACACATGTATCTATTTTCCTTTTAATACAACCAAGACTTAGATAGGATTAGAGAGTGGAAGCTATCAAATTTCAATTTTAACAATACGCTTAAAATTATATTATCTTTCTTTGCCTAGGGGATTGTTGACTTCAGTATTTAAGCAACTTAACCATAGCAAATTGTGAAAAAGCAGTGAATCACAGCACTTACTATTTTAAATAATCCTAGACCCTCTATCCCTTCTAGGGAAGAGTCTTATGTTAACATTTTTATACATATTACTGCTCTTATATCTCTTGATTATACATAAATGATTAAAGAAAATCTAACCTGTTGCAAGACATCACTAATTAGTATTTTTCCTCTTATATTAGCCTTTGATTTACACCTCACATACGTTCTCCCAAGCCAGCACATGTAATTTATTTACAGCACTGGAAGGCAGGCAAAATACATCATCTACTGTTATACAACCTTCTACAAGGTATTAAAATACCAGGCCCCTGGAGACACACTTCATATAGTTCAGCAAGTTCCAAAATAAACCAAACCACCAACCCCCTAAGCACTTAAAACAACAATGGACATCTGTATTAAAAAGTTAGATTTTTACTGTATTTGATGATGTCGCCTTAGTGTCATTTTTCCCTCTGGCTAATATGCAAACAACATGCAAGAATGAATTTTCTTTCTCCTCATTGTAAAACAACTAACAACTCTACAGCTCTCACAAAGCCCTCTTATCACACATGTAAATGCCAGAATTAAATGCAGTTAATGATGTTTTGCACTCATTTAACCTTTAGAATAAATCTGGTGCCGTAAATTCAATCACAGTGCTCCTTACCAATCCATTCGGTAAGATAATCACCTACATTCAAACATAATGATGGAGAAGTCAAACATCATTATTAGAGTTAAAGCAAAACAGTTGCTTTAAATAAAAAGATCTTAAGCACTTTGAGTTGAGTTGTAATGCTCAAAAATAACTTAAAATATAGAATTTGGATCAATTTCCTACTGCAGCTCTGGCAATGTCTCATCTGTTTTACAAGCAGTCCTCTGTCTGCAAATAATCATTAACAATCACTTCATATAGTCAAACTAATGACTGCAATAAAAAAAAAAAAAAAGAAGTCCTTGTTCCAGGTAACCAGTGAAGCACAGATTCTCAGAACAGCAAGTTCAGGTTCCAACCGAGATTTCACATACAGGGTGCCAGAAATGTAATAGGAGGGGAAGGAGAAAGGGGAACTCTTTGCCTCTATTCTTCAAAGCCTGTGCAGAAAGGCAGTGCCGGGCTGGTCTGCACCGATGGTTATCTGAATGGAGGGACCAGCCCTTGCTTTTCTTTACACGCCCCATTTACAGGCAATAAAACGGCCGGAGTGGTTCTAACTGGTCGTTCTATGTCACTGTAACGCTGCCTGCTCCCGGCAGAAGATAACAGCTGTGCCATATTCCCAAACACATACTTTTGCTATTGTTTGTACATTTATGGGGAAAGATTACGCTGCACCACAGTCACTGAGCACTGCCCTTGCTTTGGAACCCTGTATTCTGAGTTACAGCAACGTGCTGGGAAACAACGTTGGGTGGCTGAGGGAAAAAAAGAGCAAACAAACCCCAGTCTATTAAAAGCCGTTTCAGGCACTGTGAAATGATTACTAGATTGCACGCTTGGTTCAAGCTTGTTGACATACAATGATTGAAATCTGGAGTGCAAAATGGAGTGGTTTACATCTATTTTGCCTCTCCAATTACCCTGCCATCAACATCTTCGACAGTTCTAGAATCACTAAAAGGCAGAACTTCTAGAATAGTGGTAATTATGGTACCGAGTATGGAAATTATACTCACAGTACTACAGATTTCTCTCATAGACCATACGTTATTTCACTTCCTAGCTTACACATGGATTTAATAGAACCTTGTTATTTGTCCTACAAGTTTTTCCCTATACACAGGAAAAAGAACTTCTGCAATATTGGGATTGAAATACTGACCCATCTAAAGTTAGTGGCAAGACTCCTATTGATATTAATAATGTAGGGTAAAATGTTGTCCTTCTTATTCAACTAAAAGCCAAAGTACTTTACTGCAATGAAGCAGTACAGTCTCCTAGAAGACATTCATTTTAAATTTAGCAGTTTCACTAAAAACAATCTTGAAGCCCTCCCAGAACATGATCCCAAATACACTAAAGATCCTCAGCATACACTTAACAGTTTATGTGTATACAGGCTTTAACTCTTATACAAAGAATGTATTTCGGTTATATCTAAATTATAATTTAGAATGCTGTATGTAAAAAACTCTGTAGCTGATGAAACTGTTCAGAGGAACAGTAATGTACATACTTAACTACTTGCAAGATGTAGACTTTAATTTTTTTCTTACTATAAAAGAAGAAAGGATATTTTATTTCTCACTCCACTTAGCCCAGTATGTAACCTGCATTACTGTAATATTTCAAAGATAGAACAAGTGATTTCTTATTTTTAACTTCTATTCCTTCAAACGAAACTCAAAAAATTTTCTTCCAGTGATTAGACTTATTTCCTTGTTGAGAGTAATCTGATGTTATCTGTTATTCCATACAATTCTACACAATATTAAAAGAGATAAAACATCTATTCCCTTGAGCTTTTCCAGTAGCTGTAGTTTTTTCATAACGCAGAAAAGTTTTTTTGCTTTTACAAGTACTGAATGCCTTTATATGACTGGTTGATCATTAGATCTCCTGGTTTGTATTTGCTAAATATTCTCCACTAACGATTTCTAAATTACAATGGATTTAATGATTAGATACAATTAAACCTCTTTTAAATGAATTCCATGAAAGTCCCATCTTCAAGTCAGTGGCTGATTTTGCAACACAAATCATTAGAAGAACTTCCTTCAGCAGCAAGTAACTGAAAGTTATTTGCCTATTCAAGACAAGTAAGCATTATAGGCAGTTTAAGGGAGGAGAGGACAGTCACAATTTATTTCAAATGAATTTATGAACACATTCTCCAATTTGCAGTTTCTTCTCCTTTTTCTGTTAAAAAACAAACGGAGGCAACAAAAAAAGACCATGAAATAAAAATATAGTTCTGTAACTGTTGTAACATTCTGTTCAGACGAATCTTTCAATTCCTTTTTGTAGCAGAGTTCAAATGCAGCAAGAGTAAAAATAAATAATTATTAGTACAGCTCTATATAAAACTGAGTTTAGAGATCACCATAGCAGTGAATTTGTCTCTGTCTCCTTATCAGCTCACATCATATTTATCAGCTCTAGGCTGTCACACTTGCTCCAGTGAGATTATTCAGGTGAACACAGACAAGGTGTAAGAAAGAAAATGGCAAGATCAGGCCCAAGACCAGCCAATGCACCTAATAACCAAAGTATATATTTTTGCTTAGAATCCCAACAGTATAATATTATAATATAAGCTGTTACTTTCACAAGGACAGCCCTGATAACCAAGGAAATAGTCACAGGGGGATTAAATGGCAAGATTTACCTCTCGTCCTCAACAGTAGAAGGAAATTAATATGTTTCAATACATTGGTTGTATGTTTGCTGAAAGCAGCTACAGTTAACAACAAACAAAAAAAATCCAAGCCAGTTCTCCTTGTCTGAATAAAACATACTCTCAACAAGGAAACATCCAACTACTGCAACTTGACCAGCTTATTGTTTTGCCCACTGTAAGTTAATATCTGAAGTGGTTGCTGCAAAGGTCCGGGCCATTTGGATGATTTCCCAGTGGCACAGCTAACAGGATAAATCTCGTCATTTCTACTGAGTCATGAATTAGGTACACTGAACAAAACTGGAAAAGAATGAAAAGAAGTGTTTCCTGGTAACAACCATAATCAATGTCATTTAGAAACTGAGATATTTGGCATCTTTATAGATCACTCTTTTGTCACCACTAAAGCCTTCCCAAAAGCTGCTTCTCTGCAGACAATAAGTATTTTGCCCTGTGTTACTTTCAAAACTGCAATACCATAGGCATGAAATTCAACAACACAGAACTAAAGCCACAGAATCCCAGGAAAACACTGTAAAATGGACTTCATACCTTACAGTGGTTATTCTATGCCAAATGCCTCTGAAAAGCAGCGTCTGTATGCAAATACTCTGCCTTGTGACACACAGGGAAATCAATGACCAAGAAAAGCGTGGTGCCTATCACAGCCAGCCACATCAGAAGGGGTTGGCGGGGTGAAAACTGGGCATTTATTTTAAACAGCTCCCAAACAGAAAAAAAACATGAAGCACAATCCCAAAATACTGGTATTTTCAGCAAACAACCAACAGCTCCATCTTGAAAGGTTTAGACCCAAATGATGTGATTCCCAGAAGTAATCCCCACTACAACCCCTCAAGTTTTTGCTTCGCTGTTCAGAAAGTCCAGGAAAGACTTGCTCAGGCACGGAAGCATTTTGCAGGATCGTAACTTAAACACTGTGAAGCATCAGAGTAACACCACGGAGACATTACAACAGCAGGATACTTCTTCCCCATTGTGATTACTTCAAAGCTGCCCTTTTTATTAGCAGAGCAGTGTATCATTTTGATTCATTCTTTTTGGAAAAAAAATTTAAAGTAAGATTTGTTTAGGGAAAAAAACCTTACAGGCAACTATAAAAATCAGTTTTGCTCTTATTAGAGAGCGTCTTTTACACTCCCTACTCGCAGCTTCAACTGTGGATAAACCAAAACCAGGAGGCACATTCTGTAATCTAACCCAGACTGCAGAGGGAATTACTGGGTACATGGCACTCTGGGGCTGGAGAACAGGAGACACACGGCACGATGGTCTGAAATCAAGATGTCATCAGTTTCCTTCCCAAAACCTTTCACTGGGTGTTTCCCTCACCTCCACTTCTTAGCTTTATCTTGGTGTATTACATGCAGCAATCCCAGTCCTTTATCCTCCCGAGAGAACCAGGGCTGGGAGATGGTTTGCACTGCTCCTTCAAAGAGCAGCAGCTCTCCTGGCTGCAGCAGTGCCCACTTTACATACACTCTGATTTGTGAGCTGGAGCACAGTGAGCACTCCAAAATGCCCCAGTGGACATGAAAGCACCTGCTGACACTGTCCAGGTCAGAAGGAGCAGCACATCCCACACATTTTAAATCAGACTCAGAATGTTACTTTAAATTTAAATTTCCCTAACTCCTCCTGAAAATGTCTTATTGGTGGGGGAAGGAAGGCAAAACCAAACTAAACAAAAAACTCCAACAAATAACAGGAAGCCACCCAAAAAACTCAGTGCTGCCATCTTTGGAAAAATCCAACATTATCCATCAAACCCTCCTGCTCAGTTAAATGAACCCTATCCTGTCCGTGGACACCTCCTACTTACTCCCATGACTCAAGTCACCCATACACTGAAGCAACCACAAGGTAACACCCTGGACAGAAAATATACTAAAAAAAAATAGGAACAAAATTTAAAACCCTTTTTTTTCCCCCAGTGGTGAAAATGGGAAATTGATCAGTCAGGAAGGATGAATTAGGAACCTTCTCCCATGCCCACCTACATCTCTACTGTAACAGTCACAAGTGAATGCAAAATTAAATTCTTACTGATTCCCTCCCTACACCCCTACCCTCTGCAACAGCAAGAGGGACATGCATGAAAAGAGAGCTAAACAGCTCAAAGGAAAAAAGATTTTAAAAGTGTTTTAACAATCTGCCTGGACAGGGCATTGCATGGGCAGGATTTTAAGCTAGTATGAGCCCTGTGAAGTGGCACTAACCTCACCCGTGGGACCACAAGGGACTAGAACACCCCTCGAGTCCCTTCCACAGGCAGCAGCTGCAGCAGCACAGTGGCACAAGAGCTTGTAGGTCTCCCTTTATACTATGTGAATCCTCCTTCTCCCCCCTCCAAACAGCAGTCTGTGTAACAGACCTTCATTTCATTCCTGCCAAACATTAACAACCTTTTTTTTTTTTTTCAATCAGGAGAGAAGAATTGCAGCATTAACAAACAGAAAAATAAAAAAGGTAATTTATAACCTGCTGCTCCACTCTGTCTGTATTCAGTGGTGATGAACAAACACATCCTAGAGTCTGTAGGACAGACCTAGCACAGATCGAGGTGTTCATTAACATAACTTCATGGCAATGAAAGGTGCCATCACCCTAGGTAACAAGCTCACAAAAGAAAATGTCACTAGTCCAAGGGCATGCAGCCTACTTTTAATTTTCAGAAGAATGGACAGAACTGGAAACAATCCCAGTGAGAACAGTCTTACACCGACAAGATAACTGCATGTACGTATCTAAAACAGAGAATGAGAATGGACTGAGGAGAAAAAAGGGAATTACCTTTTAACATCACAGAAAACATTTTCTTGATGTTAATAACCTTAGGTGTACATAAGTCTCTGCAATCAACTTTGCAGCATAAAGAAATGCTCCAATTCCCTCTGAACCCATCCAGTACTACCTTAGAGGGATTATCTTAAAACTGAATTTTGATTAACAAATTTCAGCTGAGTTAATAAATTCTAGTTGAAAAGTGTAATTAACAGATTTTTTAGTAGGCAACCCCTTACCCTACTTCAGTGCCACTTCTTTAACGATGACAGCTGAAAATCAGGCATTTGTTAACTACCAGAATTTGACCTTTCGGGCACCAGGAGCTCCCAAGTCAGAGGATTCACCGCCTGAATCCAGCATTCGTAACACCTCCTTGAAATACCAACTACAAAATCTAAGCAACCGTGGTGAAACTGCTGAATAAGAACGAGGCATTTATTGTCAGCCAGGCACGCTCACAAACAAACATCCCAAAGCACTCTCTGGTGCGGGACAGACCAGCTCAGTCTTCAGCACCAACCCCAAAACCTTCGAGACGCGACCGCATGAGCAGCACCCGCTCAGGACAATTAAAGATGCTGGTCTCAAGATATTTTAAATATTATTGAGAGACACTCAGCTTCACACTAGCAAAGCACAGTCTGGTTTATCCTGTCCCTCCAAGGTGCTCAGTAAAAAAAGTTTTAAAGCTTGAAGTTAAATAAACAAGTTAGAAAACACACTGACGAGGGGAAAAAAAGGGGGAGGGTGAAGCTTGTTACGTTTTTATTTGTTTGGTGAATAGGTTTTTGGTGATGGCAGTGTTCAGTTCATGCATTTTCAAACTCACCCTTCACGCTCTGATGTTTCTGCTGCTGGAAATAATCTTTCGAGCCTCTAGCGCATCGCAGCTCCTGCGCCCTGGGCAGAATCGGGATCCTCTCGAATATGCTGGGTCGTTTGGGGATGAAATCTAGCAGAGGTGCTGACATTTCAGGTGGGCTCTGCTGAGGCTCCGTGTGGTCACTGCCGTTGCTGACAGATACTTTAAAGGACATCTGAGGATTCAAGTGAGCTTTAGCAGCGCCGGGACGAGTCACCCTCGGCAGATCCTTCAGAGGCGCTCCCTGGCATTTGTCGGTCACCTCGAGGCGGGCGCTGTCTCTCGGAGCCGCGGTGAGCTCACAGTGCATGTCCGCTCGCGGCCAGGGCCCTGGGCGCTGTCCTGCAGCGAGCAGCACACGGGCTGTCAGCGCGGGCGGCCGCCCCGGACCCGCCGCCTCTGCCCCGTGCCCTCCGTCCCGCCGCCTCCCGCCTCAGCCCCGCGCCGCCAACGGCCGATAACGGCCGCGCGAACCCGCAAACCTCAGCCCCTGTGCCCTCAGTCCCCGCCCGCTGTCCCGCACACACCGGCCGGACGGGGGAGGACCCGGGGCGCTCGGAGCCCGGCGGCGGCTCCTCCGTAAGGGACGGGGCGGCCGGTGCCGCGCGTCGGCTTCGCTCCCTCTCTAGGCAACACCGCCGGGCTGCTCGGAGCCGCTCCCGGGAAGGCGAGCGCGGCCGGGAGGGGCGGGGAGGGGGCCCGGCACACGGGCGGGTTGTTTGGAGGCCGGTGCCTTTCAGCTGAGGCATCCGAACAGCGGCCGCCCCGGCAACCACGGACGCGGTGGCAAAGCGGGTTCACTACCACCGGACTCACCGCGGTCCCCGAGGGAGGGAGAGAAGGGGGAGAGCCCGGCCGGGCGCGGTGACAGCCGCGCCCCCGCGCTCCTACCTGGGAGGGGCCGCCCGGGGGGACGCGCTGCCCGCCGGCTCCCGCCGCCGCGCCGGGCGCACGGGCTCAGCCCCACTCCCCCGCCGCAGGGCCGGCTGCCAGAGCGCAGGCGGCCCGGGCCATTACCCTGGCGCGGCGGCGGGGCCAGTCGGGGCGGGCAGGGGGAGGGCTGTGCCGCCGGGGCCGCCCCTCGGGGTTTGGCAGCGGGGTACGGCCGCGGGCCGGCTCCGGCTGCGCATCACGGAGCGCGGCAGGGGGGTCGCGGGTACCCCGTGTTTCGTTTGTAGGAGGGTCAGGCTGGGGATAGGTGCGCCCCGGGTCCGCACCTTCCCCGTAGCCGCCCGGTGGGGACAGTCCCTGCATTTGCCCACTTGCCTCCCGAGAGGTCCGTGATTTTCCCTCCCGCTGCCATGGGTCAGGACCCTTTCCCTTTGCCCGCGGTCGTCGAGGATCCTCGTACCTGTCCCCAGGCAATCTGCTGAGGCATGCGGCTGCCCCGGCAATGCACAGCCACGAGCCAACTCGCCACTGAGCAGCTGGCGATGCCGTATAAACAACTTGTGTGCGAAAGCCACAGCCACTGCAGCATGTCACAGAGGAGCAGCGGGAGAGAGCATAGCCTTGCCAAGGACAGGGGCTGGGAAGCAGGAGATGTGTTGGAGGTGGGTACAGCCTGGCCAAGATGTCACTCTGGTGATGCAGTTCTAGCTGCATTCAGTGCTTCAGTCTATGGACAAGCATCGTTCCCTGCCTGCCCTGCAGGTGCAGGAGCCGGCCCGTGCCCGCAGAGACAATTAAGCTAGCTCAGAGCAAGCAGCACAGCACAGTGACATTTGCACTGGCTCCTCCTGGGCCAGCTTGGGTCTGGAAGCAATCTAGTTGGGTTTATTAGCTTGGGCCTGGTTCCAAGCAAATGTAGGCTGAGCCACAATGTGCAGCTTTGCAGAGAGCTGTACCAGCCCACACTTCTCTGGCTCAGAGATGTCTGCACCCTCCTGCCCTACACGCTGCTGTCAGCACAGGTGCAGCACAGCAGGTCTGTAACACACCAGGACAGCTCGAAGATAGGAGAGACTCGGAGTCAGCCCTGATTTACATGGGCGTAAATCAGGCAGACATCTGGCTGGAAATCCTTGCTTGTTCACAGCAAACCTAAAGGAGAGGCTTGGGAGATTTAGCACAAGGAGGAAGGACAGCTACTGAACTGGCGTCTTGCTACACCCCTCCTGAGGAGCGTCCCGCAGCGAGACAAGCGATCTTCATCTTCTTGTAGCACAGATGCTGCACAGAGTGCCTCACTCACAGTTTTATCCAAGCCTTAATAACATCTGCCACGCTGCAGTGTACAGAGTGCAAGAATGCCCAGGACAGCAGGGCATGACTTTTTCTTGGCAGATGCTATGAATGTTGTGGACTTAATGGGAGGGAAGCAACTCCCAATAAAAGATACAAGATCTTCAGATAGAACAAGTAGTTCTGGGAGAAGCAGTACTAATGACTCTCATTTGCAATGCCTCTCCTCATTCCTGCCTAGCGTGGATGACCTGAGGTCTACCAAGCAAGGAACTTGCCAGCCTTTCCCCTCAGTAAGGGCAGTTAAAGGGTCATTTTCTTCTGTAAGACCATGCCTGAAATTGTCAGAAGTTAATAGCTGTTTGTCAAATGTGGTTGAAAACTGGTAAATGTCCTGTGAATATCTTAGTGGGAACAAGAAGCTACAAAAAGGGAGAAAATTCTCACCTTATCTATGGGAAACAAAACTGACTATCAACTAGCTGGCACAAACACTGAATTGGAATGGTAATATCCTGGGGACTTAGGAAAACAAAGTAAAAGTTTTCAGTGTACTTTATCACACCACCTCTTGGTGCTCTGCTAACCTGTGCCCCATCCCCCAGTCCTGTACATCCATGGGCCCTCAGGACCAAGCTGTTCCTTTTCTTTGCTGTGGAAATGCTAAAGGCACCTAGCAGTACTACCACAAGCAGTAATTATTTAAGACAGAAATACATCGTGGCAATGGCCTAAACCTCAGTTGAGATGAAATGACAGTAAAATTTACCGAGGGAAATATTCCAGAAGGCAGTGTAACCAGAGAAATCCCACTGCTTCCAGTGCAGGAAATAAATAGCATTTAGATGGATTCTGAACGTGGGCTCATCTTGTGCAAATTATTACAGCTATATTGATACATGCTGCCCAAATATCTAGAGGGAGTTTCCTAGAAAACAGGGAGTTTTAGATATATTTTGTACCTTCCTGGAGGGATTTTCTTTTGTGGTTAGGGATTTTCCCACAGCAAGCAGGGGAAGCTCGTTAACCCTCATCGCTGCATTCTATACCTGAAAATGTGTCCTGCTCTCAACCGCTGCTTGTTTTCCTCACCAATATCCAGAACTTTGTGCAGAACACCGGCAGGTGCCGCCACTGGCTCAGCAATCGCCCAGGGCTGGGCTGTCCATGGGCAGGAGCAGGCACGGAGCCTCCCATGCGCTGGGCACCCTCTACAAGCCAGGAAAGGCTTGGGGTGAAGCACAGCCCAGCTCCAAGCTCCAACAGCACTGAGGGTAAAAGCCCCTCACACCGAGATTAATTTCTCCGTGGCAGATCATGTCACAGAAACACAGACCTCATAGCTCAAGCTGCGGGTCCCCATATTCCTCCTGCAGGAAATGAGGTCCCCTGGACTCAAACCTGTGCTCACAGCGCTGTTTCCTCAGGTTCCAGTAAGGCATTTGGCAGCTGCCCTGTCTTTAGTGGGACTATGCAGCTGGGGATGCCCAGCCCTGGCCCTGAGCAAGAGAAACAGGTGGTGGATGGACATTATCTTCCAGACCTGGGTGTGTCCCATAGAGATTTCACTCCTAGAGCTGTTCCAAAGCAATGACTTGGCCCCTCTGCCGAGTCCACAGATGTGGAAGGAGCAAGTGCTGGGAGAAACAAATGCTCCTTGAATAACTGTACTAATGCAAGAGTTAAGTAGTCCCTTTTGTCTCCCTACTGAATCAGAAGATACTTCATTTGTTTTGGTTCTGGAACAAAGGCCAAGCAAGTGCAATCATGGCTGCTGAGACTATTCCATGTCCGGGGTCACCACGACTTTGCTGCATGCACGAGCTGTACAGCACACACTGATGTTGTCACTACATCCATGAGCTAGATGGGTGTCTCCCTCCTTGTGTCCCTGTGAAAACCATTCATTGGCCTCTCTCCCCCATGACAGCAATATTCTGCCCTTAGGAAAATGGGGGGAAAGATTTCTCTCTATTAACCTTCTTGTTCAGCATTCCTAATTGCCAAGGGCTGCGGTCACTGGTCATGGCATGGCCCACATTTAGGCCATTTTGCTTTTCTCTCTGTTAATGATGTCACCATTGGCAAAGCAAACCTTTCAGTTGAGGCAGCCAGCCATTCTGCCATCCCTGCTTCATTCTGAGTCACATATGAAAAGTGAGGTTTCAATTTGGTATAAAAAACATCCAGAGGAATGAAAATGCTCGCCTGAATATCCTCTCACTAGGTCAAGTACACAGGTGCTAAGTAATTAGAGTTGCCCATCTACCTATTTGCTCCTAGCTGGTGAAAAGAAAGAGAAAACAGGTAGTAGTCTAAGGCTAGCTTGGGCCAGAGTGAAATTGTACCAGTAAGGAGAACAAGTTTGAAAATTTTGATACATTTTCCCTACTGACACCAGCCATGATCAGATCATTGCCATGACAATGTTTTCAGGCCTACAGGTGCTTTTGCAGACACTCAAAAACCTCTTTGCTCTGAACAATCCCCATGCTCACAGCTGCACAGGCAGAGGCAGTTTCCTGCCTTGAGAGCTGCATACACAGGAGGACAGTGAGAGATCATCTGTAACAGGAGGGGGGAAAGGACATTGCATGAAGGAGACTCCAGTTCACCAACTGCAGCCTTGAAAGCTCTTTACCTTTGTCAGGAAGTGACGGCTGTAACCAGCCAGCGTCACAAACCGGATCTTTGGGAAACTCGGAGCAGCTGAAACCTCCCGTTCCCCAAGCAGTTCTGTGGGAGGAGTGAAGCAGAACGGATACAGGTAAGGTGAGCTGTGCAGAGCAAACAAGCAGAGGTGACGTATTAATCTCTAGTTCACATATTGAAATCATCTACTCCAGCAGGCAGCAAAAGGAGATTTTGAAAGGACACAATTGAAATGGTGAGAACTTTGTGTAACTGCTGCAGTGCAGACAGAGGTGGGAGGTGTTACCATAAGCATTCTCTTAATACTGGGCAAAACAAGCTCTCTGGTGGGAGGATAACAAACTTTATTATAAATAACCTGGTTGCAAAGGAGCTGTCAATTCATGCACAGCAGTTTATTTACAAAGGCATGCCAAGTCCAGACTTGTTTTTGTTTTAATTTACTGCACCACAGATAGCAAAAGAGAAACAACCAAACAAAAACTGAGCCAAAGGAATTGTCTCTGTGAGTATGCCCATTTCTTAGAGATTGCCCATATCCCTTTAAGGCAGCACAAAGCCCTTCTTTACAGTGGTTTGAAAATGACCTCCTAAATTAAGGCAGCAGGGTCAAACTGACCACACATTATCTAGTGATGGACTCAACTATTGCCTCATAACTTACAGATTTGTTTATAGTTCTTGTAGTTAGAAAAAAGAAATTCCTCAGATCACTCTGACTTATCTTTTAAAAACAAATGTCTTTACAATAGCATATTTTGGGAAAATCGCATGGTAATCTTGACTCCACCTTTGTCTTGCAGAAACTGCAAGAAACAACCATCATCTTCAAAAGCCACTAACACTACAGATCCCTCCTGCCTCCCCAGTTAACTGGCAGATCACTCCTGTGAACTTTGAGGAAAACACCTCTAAAGAAGGGTCCAACCAGGCTCCATTCAGGATGTGGTTGTTTACACCTGCAGTTAGTTTCCTCAAACATTCATCTGTACTATTTCTCTGCATCAGTCCATAAACAGATTCATCTCTTACACCATATATACACAACACAGGTAATAAAATAAACTTAAATCATAAACAAACAAACAAACAAAACCCCCACAAAACAGGACAACTTAAGAATGTTCAGCTTGTAAAATCCAGTCCTTGGCACTGGGACATGCCAGGACTAGAATTGCTGGTACAAATTTGACTCATGCCTACTCTAAATGAGTTACAGAACTGGAGTTATAGCATGACCTCCAGTTATTTTGCCTGGAGTTCCATACATTCAATGCACTGAAGACAGTGATTGCTGAATGAGCTGCTAGTCACTCTTCTGTTTTCTCTTCATTGGCACAGTGTCTGGGCCACACAGTGAATGTATTTACTGAACACCAGCCAAGCCCTGTTCAGAATACAGAATTATTCATTTACTCCAGGGCATTTCTTTGGTGTCCATCACTGCAGCCTATTGATTTGGACACAAACATTTCGTTATCATCACTGGAGGTGAGGGAGGGTGGGGTTAAACTAAACCCCATTTTACAACAGGGGCCCAGAAGCCAAAATCTTCTGTTTGAGTGCTAAACTTTGACAAAGATCGACTGCTTCCCTCACCCTTCGCTCCAGGTTATTTAGCATTTCCCATCATTGTCTATGGTAAAACTCATTTCCAGTTCCATCAGTTAAATTCAACCCTTGGTGTCCCAAACAGAACATGCAGAATCTGGAAGATTTGCAAACTGGTCACCTGCATCAGGATCTCTATGCAAAGCACAAAAAAGACAAATCCATTTTTCCCTGGCAGTTTTCAGCTTGCACTTCTTACAAGAGTGGACTTTCTCTTCCTAAAATACACTGTGGTTGCTGATAAAACTTTCCTAGAACTGATTGCCAGTGGGTGCAAAGACAAAAGCCCCTCAGTACCCAACTCTGAGATGCAGCCGTGCTCAACCCAAAACTTTTACCACCCTGACAAGGTCTGCAGCCTGGACCTGCTCTGAGCTGTGAACAGCCAGGGAACCCAGTGCCTTGCAGAGCTCCTGCCCCATCTCCCTGCTCCTCAGAGCTTGCCCTGGAGGTAGACACATTGTCTGTCTCTTGAGCTAAAACTTCAAACCTAGTAAGCCCACAACTGGAGCTTGCTTAGCAAGAGGAGAGAATGATGCTTACACATAATCATCAACAATCTTTGACTTGCAGGCAGTTATAGATTTCCATTCCCAATTCCTGCAAAATTCCTCCAGGGCTCTTGTCATACATTTTCAGACAAGATGTCATTATATACAACAGCCCACCCCAGCCGTGTGTTTTAGGAGTCAGATTTAAAAGTGGAGTTATTCAAGAAGTAAAAGGCAAAGCCTGTAATTTTTTGTGTGTTTTGGGCAGGGGTAGAGAGGAACTCACAGTACACTCAGCACTGTTCCTTTGATGGTTGCATGAGTACATACACGTGGCTTAGGCCAGAGTTTTCTCTGAAATTCTTCTTACTGTAGGAACTGACTCTGTAGGGAGATAGAAAAAGAAACTAAAGAGGAAATTCCTGTGCCATCACCATATATTCAAGGGATCATCTTGCATATCCAACAGGAAACTATTCCCACTTGAATTTCTGTTTTGTTCTCATGGCAGGCTCCAGAGACCCCATGTTCATCTGTCTTCTGACTGACTAGCTCTACTGTCCCAAGATTTCTTTTAAGGAAAAAAAAAAGGTGAGGTCTTCTCTAAGTTTTCTTTTTTTTCTGAAATCTGAGCATGGTGCAGGTTTTGCTCTCTCAGACACAAGGGAGCTGCGCTGTTTGTTTATTCTTTTGTGCAAAGCCAATCTACCAGATGCAAATCTCTACCACGAGTCTGCAGCAAAGGAAAGCAACGTTCTACATCCCCTTACGACACAAGAGCTTGGCAAACCACATTCCAGGCATGTCCACAGCACCCAAACGCATTTAATCCACACAGCAAATACATTAACACCGTACTGGTGATGGAAAATATCAAAGACCACAGAGGAGGGAGGAGGGTGTGGGGATAGTGGGAAGGATTCTCAACTGGTAATGTAGTGTCTGTGATAATTCCACACAGACTTCCACTGTTTCATTGCATCTTCGAGGAGAGGTGGTGATAGGAGTGGTGGGAGCATGGCTGCCGTCGGTGTGTGAAGCCCTGCAGCTACAACACACCTGCCTGAACAGGGAAAGCACTGCGAGCTGCCACCAATCATCCCGCAGGGAAAGGGGCAGCACTGTATGTGGCAAAGCACCTCCACAGCCAAGAGTGCTCCCGAGGCCACTTCCTATGGATTCCATACACCCACCCACCCCCAGGGCATCAGGCCCTCCCCAGGCAGAGCCCCCATCCCGCAGGTGGCCACGGGCAGGAGCTGGGGGAGGCCTGGCAAGCACAGAGCCCGCACACTGCAGCACTTGCCTGTGACTGAACAGGTACCAGAACATGGATCAGCGAGAGCCTGGCACTTCCCTGGCAGCCCTGGGAGCTGGAGGAGCGTGGTGGGAAGTGGGAAGATGGCTGGACACCGAGCACAGCACACACAATGCAGCCTCTGTTCAAAGCACGCAGCAACAGAATCGAAACCACTTCATTTCAAGGGGCATTCAGGCCTGGAGCCGCGACTGGCACCGGGACAATTCTCCAAAGTGGCAGAGCTCCTGTTGAGGGAGCGAGTCCTGCCCAGCTCCCGTGGATACAGAGGTGTGCAAGAGCTTCAAGGACCAGGGCCTCGGCATTTGTCCACCCACAGTCTGAATTTTCAAAGCTGTATCTCAGAAAATGATGCAAGATAGGCTTTTTTTCACATTTATAATTGATTGCTCAAGAGCTTAAGCCTCTATTTCATTACTCCCCTTTAACAGCAACATGTATCTGAACTATCAACCACGTACCTCTCCACTGCTGCAGTGGATATTATTTCAGGTACTCTTGACTGCAGCTCACCTGTGGGAGAGGCAGGTTATTCACAAGGTTATCAGAATTCTGTTTCACCTGTGCATGCAGCAGGCAATCCAGCAACAAGATGCAGCTCAGCTTTGAGATGAATTAGACAGATGAAAAGTATCAGGCTTGAGGGATCCAGTTTAGTTGCAGCTACACAGAAACCAACTGTAAAAAGGCTTTATTTTTTTCCTCAGTATCCAGAATGCAGAACTGAACTCAGGAAACTCTTCCCCTACCTCACAGAGGCTTCACAGACTGATTCTTTTTATGTTAAGACAAAAGTATACAAAAGGACTTGAAAATCACCACCGTTTGCCAACGGAATAGAATTATTCCCAAAGCCAGAACCACAGTAAGATGTTATCAGCTACTCAACTTCAAAAAGCACCCAACATACACTTTATATTCTTGTACACTGTGATTCACAAGCATGAGATATTGTTAAAGATGAACTTTTAAGTTAAGGCTTAAAAAAAAAAAGTCTTCAGCTCTCTTTAAGTATTGGAGCTGTTAAAGAAACCACAAAGCAATCAGCTTCTGAAAGCCCTTCTGTCATAGGGAGAATGCCATGAATCACACACACATTAGCAGATCTCTGCTGCAACACAAGGACCTCAACCACTTTGCCATCAAAAAGCCATCTACATTTTAAGCCTGTTGTGAACAACTGTAACACTTAATTAGAACTTGCAGTTTATGGCTGTGGGAGTGTTGCAGAAAATACCATAGCAAAAAAACCTGTACCTGTTCAGAATTGTGAAAAATTTATGTGAAACTTTCATCTGCAGTATTTGGGTTACCAGGGGTACCAGATAAAGCACCATTTAACTCCAGGTGCACACTGCAATGCCAAAAATATGCAAATTCAATTATTTAATAAGTCAGGCAGGCAAGAGACTTCTACCTTTGTAGAAGTCAAATGTGGAGAAGCTTTAGCTTAACCTTTAAACATTGTGAAAGGCTATCTATCAATTGTGTTTGCTATGGGCCATCTCAATGCAAAAACCCCAGTGATTCTCACTTCCACTACCAAATCTAACATCTGCAGTGTCTGCATTCCAAAAAAATTTACCTCTCTGTACTGAAGAAAGCAATATGCAGGTCTCACTGGAGATTCAGGAGTTTCTTTTACCCAAACCCTACAGACACCCTATTACTACACAGCCACATCAGACCAACATAACTAACACCGTGGCCATCCTCAAATCTTGGCTTCTCTGTTAAAAAAAAAAAAAAAAAAAACAACACAACAGAAACCATAAGGTTAACAGCACTGAAGGAAAGTAATAGTTTTGTTTCTCCTTATTAAACCAAATTAATTTATAAGACCATTTAGCTTACTGTTCTCATCTTCATACTCCACACATCTTCCAGTATAGCTATAACAGTAACTGGAGTCTGTTTAAAAATTGAGTAGTTAATTATCAAATTATTTAGATAGGTTTTCAGATAAAAAGCTTTTAAAAAGTTTTTATTTTTTTCACCAGAATCTACCAATAATGTATATAATTTTGAAAAATTTGGATGTGCTGCAAACATCCTTCCTACCTCTCGAACAGAAAGCTGTTGGTCTAAACTTTAATTCCCAGTATCATTACTTGGGAGATTTACTAAATGCAGTACTGTTTCCTGTATGTTTCTGTATAGATCAAAACTTGCTTTGCTAAGTCACCTTAAAGATAAAATCTGAGCTGCTCACTTTCCAGGCAGTATTTGTGTGCTAATAATGCCTTTCTGCACACTCATTTTGCTCTGAAGGAGTATTTCCAGCTTACAGAGGAGCAGCATGTTTTATTCCTGGGCACATCTGTTTCCTACACTTAAACTACACTCTTGATCTAAAAGTGTTATCAACTAAATTTATGAAGCACTTAAGCACTAAGCATCTATGTGAATCTGTCCTCAGCCCCTTAACAGAAGGGAGTAGGAAAAGAACACAGTGTGAAAAATAATGAAAGATCTGAGTGCCAAAATAACTCTGGCATTCTTAAATGTCATAGTCTTACCTAGAGAGTAGAATTGGCACTTTCTCATTTGTGATATTAAAAGAAGGCAAGATGAATTTTACAAGTTTTATTATACAAAAGATGATCCAAACCCGTAAGAACTCTTCTACAGTTCTAAAAGTTTTGTTCTGCAACTTATACTTCCATATACTTTTCCGAAAAGCCAAGGTAAAAAGCCTCATTAGTCCCACTTTTCTTCTTAGCAAGAGTCTTGAAAAATCCAACCGTAGCTGCATCAAAATTCATTCTTTGTAGTCCAGGAATTGCTGAAGTCTTTTCTTATGTTCTGTAGACACTTGTACAGCACTAGAAATAAATGCAGAACATTTTACATTAGAAGTAATATGCCACAAAATTGAAGTCTTATGCCAAAACTGAGTGTACATTGTAATCAATTACTCTGAAGCTAAATTTTATGAAAAACCATCTATGTTCCAAGACAAAGAAGCCTATTAACCCTTGAAACTGTCAATTCTTATCCTCAACAGCTTCTAAAAAAATACCTATACCAGGAAACCTTGCCCATTTCCTCACCTCTGAACAGCAACTGATTAACTTGCAAGGATGATTTAGGTAAGATGATCTCCTAAATCCTAAGATGATCTCTCCTAAAATGATCCCTCCTGTATACTGAGCACTTCTAAACTGAGGGACATTTCATCCCCAGAGGGAGAGGTGGGCAGATGCTACAGGAAGTTTTAGTCCCACATATTCTAAGGCCAAGTATGGAAGTTTGCCCGCTGGGATATTGGCTGAGGAAGAGCTGTTGGACAAGCAGGAAGCAACAGAATTTCATTATTTGGACCCTTCATAGGATTCCCTCTCTGCAGAACAATTGTCTCTAGTTAATTTATTTTCTTTTCAGCAGCTCAGATTTATTAAACAAGTGGTATTCATGAACTGCTTCTAAAGAGTTCATGGAAAGTCACTAAGAAAAATTGCCCAGAAATCTATGCATAATAAATTTCTAAGGGGGACCATATATCTACACAGCAACTTTTTAAGGTTCTACAAATCAAAAAATACTAAAATACCACGTTATAATAATGACCAGAAGGGATTTTTTCCCTAAACTTCCCTTTTCACAGGTCCTACAATAACAATAATTAAGCTAAATTTAACAAGCAAGCAATCATGAGGAAGTTCTTACTTCAAGTGCTCTCCAAAGACAGTAGTTATCCGGTACAGGGCTGTTTTCAGAGATGCCCTAAGTGCAAATCGTAGTGTTTTGTAGGATGTGTCCACCAGACTCCCTGAAATCCGTGGAGGTTTGCTAGAAACGTGTGGCAGTTTGAAATATCTGTCTACGACCTGATTGAGAAAAGGAGATACTTGTCATCTCTTCAATTATTTCATTATGTAACTAGTGACACGTTTGTGTCAAATGGAGCAAAAATGAACTGTAAGTTCAGAAATTCCGCCAAGACACACAAAAATGTTTTGGTTACTGAGCATTTCCCAGCCATCAACAGCAACACAGAACCAAGTTCTGTGAAATAAGATTCTCTGTTACTGAGTCCTAAGCTAAGCACATCCCATGCTGCATGAGAAACTCAATTCTGTCCTGTATTATGACTTGTTTCTTTCACAAACAAGGGTATTGGCTTTTTTTTCCCCCCCTGGTGCTTGTTCTTGGAATAGATGACTTACACTGAAGAACTTTAATAACCTCTAAATTCTTTCCAAGAATCTCCATTAGGGCAGTGTAGAATAGTTATGTTAATAGGACACGGACAGCCCTGGAAATAAATCTGGATTTTTTTTTAGAACACACATTACACAAACATCAGTAATTTGAGAGTAGTGTCTTAGTATTAGCAGAGACACAGATTTTATCTCCTGAGATTTGCAATGCCTCCAAGCACTCCGTGTTGCACCAGGAATTGTGTGCAACCAAATAAAGATTAAGTTCTAACTCTGCAAAAGATACTGTATTAGAATTGCTGCATCCCTGAAATAAACTCTTCAACTGAGCACACAGTAGCATTTCTTTAAAATTAAACATTCCATATTTTCTCCTTCCGTATTTAAAAAAACCAACAGGGTTTTTATTCAGCTGTTTCATAGTGTACATAGTGGCAATCAGCTGTTTTGGTTAGATTAACTGCAGAAGAGCTGTTTTAGTGGCAGCAACTTTAATGTTATGACTAGTCAGCAAGGTTATGATGTGAAATGAACAAGACTCCTCCTCTCCTAACTTTTCATTGCTGCAAGGCAAGTTTAAGTTTTACCTCCTGAAGAGTCAATAATGTGTTCAGGATAGCTGGCAGTGTGGTTTGGACAACACCAAACTGGTCTTCAGTAAAGGAGGCTGCTACCAAGTGAGACAGACCTTTAAAAAAAATTGTTGTAATTAATGCTTCAAAAGGTGAGAATTCAATAACAAAGATCATGGTGTTGCCTGAAGAGTCCACCAGTGTGCTGGAATTCCTCAGGACTTGCTGCTGCAAATCACCTCAGCTCTGGCTCAAGGACCAAACCACTCACTGTTTTCACAAATATATAATAGCTTGAGATTGGTAAAGCAAGACCGATTATATAAAAATTATGTGTGATTCCCATCTCCAGACTCTATACATCCCAAGCCATCACCTTCAATATGACACAGCATGGCACACCGACCCATAAAACACATCACCAAGGAAACTGATCAACTTTGCACAGTCAAATGTAATAGAAGATTTTATCAATACCAGTATCTACTCATGACTTGACTTTGAAAGAGACAAGAAAAATCCAAAATGTAACTTCATACTGTCATTGTTCTTCTAATTCTCTGCAAACCATCTTTTTGTTTATTTGCTAAGTTACTACATGAGTGCCTCCCTCAGCTCTCTGATAAACAGAGAAAGACCCAGAGCCTTTAGTTAGACAAGCTGTTGTAAAAAAGTATCATAAATCTGTCACTAGAAAAAAAATGTAAAAGTGATACATGGCTTCACATGAGAGAGAAGCACCAGTAATCAAGTTTAGGAATCTGTACAGAGCATAAAGTAAGAGATCTCACACGGGATCTCAAAACTAACAAGTGATTTAGATTTTAGTCATGTTGGTGTCTGAAATGCAGTTTTGTTTTTGTCAAAAGCATTTCAAAGACTTTTATTGTTACATTTATAAAGCACAGAGCCCAGGGACTTTTCCGTGAACCAACAGAATGGGTCACCTGGAAACCACTTACCTTCCAAAGCCCAGATGTGCATTTGGGCATCAGAGAAGACAGCCTGGATGGAGGCTTCTGGGTGCTGAGAAGAAACCAGTGTTGTGAGTGCACTTGATAAATCATAGCACCTAACTTGCAGATTTCAGAACAGACCTGCAAGGCCAACGGATCTTGGGAAATAGCCAGAAAAATCTGATCTAAAGAAGTAAAATTCTTTTTTGGACAGGAGCTGCCAACAATGCTACAACTGAAATTGAGGAGGGGGAAAAAAAGGAGGAAGAAAAGGATATACACTAGCTAGTTTTCAAGGGCTAAGAATGCTTTAAGCAAAATGCAGTTTCTAGTAAGATGAGTTTTAAAAAGCATTGTTATTTTCTGCAGGTATGGGACAATCCTGCTGTAAACTCACAGCAAGAAGTTGTACTTATGGAAAGCCTACATGAAAATACAGGTTTTAAAGCTGTGTCTCAAACACAGGACCACCCTTACCTTGCTGAAGAAATACATTATCAGTGCCCGTTTGGACAAGAAGTTTTTTATCTGAAAAGAAACAAAACATTAAACATATAATCTGCATTTATTTAAGGCATGCACAGTTGGCCCTTCTCAACCCTACCACCTTCACATGGCATAAAGGCATTGGGAGTGAAGGGAAGGATTTGTGTTATATAAGCTAAGTGGAGAAGGAAGGATTCATTCCATAAAGTGGAAAATTCTTCCAGACAGGTATCACCTAAGCTGCACCCCCCCTCCATGCACTGCAATTTTACTCCACCTGTTCTTGCTTGTTCTGAAGCCATGTGTAAATATATCTTGGCTGCACTGCCTCGCTGCCAGCTCTTGCAGCAGAGAGCGATGGGAAGGATTCATGGTGGGAACCATTCATTTGCTGATCTGCAAGAAAATAATACACTATCTTCAGAAAAACTGATTGCTGTCACTTCAATCCTCACAATGCAGCTCTCCATTGACCAGGCCACTACACTTATGGCTGTGAGGCTCAAGGCTGTGGAAGAATCTCTACCTGAAACCGACGTCCACAGCTTTGGTCCCCTTCTCATGAGATGGGGACTTTGGACTGGTCCTTGCCAAGGAGACTTCACATCCACAACTCCCATCTTGTAACTTAAAGCAGGAGAGCTGAAAGGTGAACCAACATCAGAGCCAGGAGACGTCTTCACAGGCATCAGGGATGGCTTAACAAGTGGAGACATGGAGGCTCTGAGAACGATGTTGGACCTCTGTGACTGGAACGACATGTCTTCTATCCCAACAGTTCCTAGTGATAAAGAACTGCATGAAGACAACAGGCTGGCACAATGACATAGATGGGTTTGTTATTTGATTGCTGTTTCAAAAACTTCTGTATCAGAGCTTTTATGAAAGGACATGGTTAGCACTCTGGTCTTGCAACGAAGTACACATCAACATAAGCATGGAGGGTTTTCAAATTTCATCAGCTTAAAAACAGCAAGGGATGAGAAGGATCCTTGTGGATTTATTTATTTTACTCTTGCTAGCCAACATTACAACACCCTGCTATATATGTACATAAAGTGGGCTCTTAGCATTAAGAACTAGAAAAAAGGCTGTCCATAGAAGAATGAAAAGTTGTTCTTATTGGCATATAAGAAAAGGCATGTCTGTCTCCAAATCCAAGGATCTGCAGCACTAGAAGAAATTTACCTGTGACATACCAACAGTGCCTGCTGTTGCCAGGGCACTGCCTGCTAAGGGATTCCATTACCTGGCAGCCTTGTGCTAACACAGCTGTGCTGCCAGGAATGATGCCCAAGTCTGGCATATAAAGCACTCGAAATGCCTGAAGGCTGCTCACAGCTCAGGAGTCAGACTGGGCTTTCCTCACTCTACAGTGATATTAGTGAATCACACAAACATAAACAGAACCTAATTTTACCATCTTAAACTAATCATAAGAGCCGTTATGCAAATTACAGAGCATCTCTTGGCAAGACTTAAATTCTCCCTGTGCTGTGTTGAACCACTTACTGAAACTGTGATAATCAGACTTTTTTTATTCATGCAAGTATGGAAGAAATATTGTATTGAACGTAATATCATGCAAGTAAACAAACTGAGTAAACATGATAATTGCAAGTTTTCTAGCTATTTTGAGATTATTTCAACACAAATACCTAAGATTAATTGGGGGAGGATCTTTTTTGCTTGTATTTATTTGCAGAAATCCCTCATTTTCCTCATACAATTTAATTGAGACTAAGATATCTATACTACCTTCATGCTTTACAAACCTTCATGAGCATTTCCTCACATACCTGGAGTCTGTGGAGGTACTTTCAGCTCTCCCACTGGTGGCTTTGCTCTCCCATTTGCTGCTGCTGCTTCCTGCTGTGCAATCAGCCTCTGAGTCAGGTCACTCAGGAGACTCAAACACTCCCGGGATATTGCAGTCCAGTTGTGTGGGTGCCCACCTGGCAGTGCACACAAAGGGCAGGGTTTAACCCAGCTAATTCTCCCTGCATCTGTTCTGACAGTGCCCCTGTGCTCTCAGCAGGAGCTTCACTGTCTCAATGCCACTCAGCTTCTAAAATGCCACAGGGCATTTCCACTGTGACAGCTTGTTTGGACTGAGAAGAAGATGAAAACATGGACAGATTCAATAGATAACTCTAAAAAGACTTCAGTGAAAGCTACTAAGCAATCAGGCAACACAGGCAGTTCAGCCCATCAGATCTGAAATCAATGACCAGCTAAAATGAACAAATATCAGTGGCGATGCCAACACAGTTTTGAGGCAGTACAAACACTAGAATTCCTGATAAGGTGCTACAAAGAGTTCCTAAGGCTTCTAAGCAGTTTAAATTGTTCTCCTCTGCCATATCTGAACACAGCAAAAGGACTGTGCACTAACTGAAGTTACAGCCAGTGTTTGCTCTCAGAGCTGCAGTGGTGACTCAGTATTTGTGCCTGATTTCCCCTCACTCACACCTCAACATTCACCTTCCATACACATCTGTTAGGTTATCCAGTCTGGACTACCTGACTGGTGATGTAAAGTGGGTCCTGCTTTGAAAATTCTAAATCTGTGTTTCCTTGTGGCTGTCATTTAAATCCAACAGACACCACAACTGGTTGAGTTTAGCACAATATAAATGAAGATAATTAAGCATCCTTTTGGAAAAGGAACCACAGAGAAAGGGCTCCTGGCTTATGCACCATCCTTACAACATTACATAATTTCTAAGAACATTTGACAAATTATTTTAAGAAAGGAATCAACACAAAATAATTTTGATAATTACCTGGCTGACTAAGGCTAAAGACCTCCTGTCGTCGAACAGGAGAATACTGGGAAAGTAACATCAAGTCTTGTAGAGCTAAAAACTACAAAGAAAGGAAAATGTTTTAGTGCGTGCAAAATCCAATGTACTTGCTTAAATAATATGTAGTGATCCATACAAAATCAATACCAAAGAAAGAGTTCACACTGGCTAAAACCAGTCGTGTAACAGAAAGAGAATGGAGGCAAATCCCTAAAACCACTCTGGATGGGGCTGCATTTCTGATATGTCAGTTCTCAGGAGTTCAAGAAGATCTAACACTTGTTTTATTCTAATAGCTCAAGCACAAAGATATTAAGACACCAAAAAATGTAAGAAAAGAACTATTTTTGCAAACCAGAGCTCAAGTACAGCTTTAGGGTCAGTGCCTTATGGGACCAACTTACCACTCTTTTTTCATTGATTAAACAATTCATGTGCCAATCTAAAAATAACCAGATTTCTCACAATATTCAAAACCCTATTATAACTGGACATTTTAATGACATCTAAGATGATATATTATATTTCCTATTCCTTTAACTGTTTCTGCTCAACTCTTCCCCACCTATCCTGAGATAATGCAGCAAAGCTTAATAAGGTATTGCAGCCTGTTGTATCTCTAGCCTTATCAGAAATCTGTAAAATCAGTAAAGGTAGATTTTGCATGTACAAAAGAATATTCTTATCTTTATTTACATAATACCTTTTAAATGAGGTCTGCAATTTCTAAGTGTTATAATTAGTAAGTCCTATTAATGATTACCATAGATCCAAATTCCTCTTCTTTACTCACAGGTTTTAAGCAGCTTTTTACTATTGCCTTTTATAAAAAGGAAACCAAACTTCCAACATAAGTATGGATATATTTTTAATTTCAAGAGAGAACACACATGTTAAGAGCTCAAATATATGTTGCAGGGACAAGATGTTGAGAGTATAAAGGTTTGAGAAAACACCTGCTTATGTGACAAGACTCAAAGTTGAGTTACAAAAACCTGAATGCCACTAAGCTGCTGCTTTTGCATCAGTACACACTATGACACTTGTGTTGCACACAGATCTTAGCTCTAACTAAATGAATCTTCAGCTAACAATAACAGTGTGGTGAGCACCACCAGATGTCACTACTAAACAAATTTTCATCATTAAATGCAGCAGCCTGTGAGTGCTCTGAGGCAGCTTTTGAAGGAACTAACACCTCAGCAGTGAACGGAACTGGTACCTGGAAGATGTGACTGGATGCTCTGAAAACACACACCTGTCTGGGAAGAGGTAGGAGTTCAATTACCTTTATAAGGAGAGGAGGATTGCTGTTCAAGATTTTAGGCAGGCACTGGTCTGTCTCCTGAGCAAACGTTGGTTGAATGGGAAAATGATGACTCTAAATACAAACATCAAAAGTTGTGTCATATAGAGGAAAGTACAAGAAAATCTTATGAAAGACCAGTAAACTGGTCTGGAATTTCTAACATAGAAACAAAAAGAGTTTACTCCTTTCATTTAAAAATCTTAGAAAATCCAGATACCATTATCTTCAAATAAATGTGCTCATGTGGGCTAATGTTACAATTTCTTCCCTGCCTTTTCAGTTAACACTATGCAAATATTTAAAAGCAACTTTGGAAATTTTTTAGCTCATTAAAAAAGACAACACCATGTGGATAAACAAATCTTTTTTCATCAGCTAAAAGGGATAAATCCATTTTATACTTTCACAGATGGATGGTTTCTTTTGTCTTCCACAGTTTTATTAGCAATACAGTAATTAGAGATGTTGACAAGGTGTTCACTGGTGCTTGTTATTATCCTTTGAGACAAGTTGCTCACATCTCAGAGCTGTTCTCATGCTTGACTCATTGTTGATCTTTTTTCCACATAGTCACAACAACTACACCTTTCTAATTAAAGCTAATTAAACACCCCAACAGCACTGTATTTGCCATTTCATTCCATGAGCCTTTGCACCAATACAATGACCCAGGATTTAAACCTCACTTTTTTCCTTTTACCGTGAGTCTCAGTGTTTTAATTTAAAAAAATCAAGTTCAATGAACAATTTTTTCCTCTCTAAGGAAATATCTGGAAACAGAAGCAGAGGAGTAAGAGGAGGAGGTGGCAGTAACAAAACTAATTTTGTAAGAAGCACAGGTCTTGCTATGAGAAGAAAGGGAAAGTCAGTTAATGCCAGGCCTCTCTTGACTATTCAGTTATCAGTTATTATCTGTACTGCATGCTGTGAAAATTCAAGAACTCACTATGAGTCATTTCCTAGTAGAACTGCTTTTGAAATGAAAGAATTATTTGTGCCACACTGATGATGTAACTTGAGCACTGTCACAAGCACTCACCTCTGTGGCATAGATTTTGAAGAGCAGCCAAGCAATGTACCAGGTCATCAGAAGAAACACACCACTCAGCCAGGTATGGTAAAACAAGGAGAGATCCAGTAAGCCACTCAGAGTGTCAAGAGGATGTAATTTACTGCAGATAAAATAACCAAGAGGATATAAGTATTTTAGTATTCTTACTAAGAAAAGTTAATGAAATTAAGGAAAATAAATATGAAATAAGTAATGACTACAGTTTTAGTCAATTAAGGTATTAAGACTCCAGCTTCTCTATTTTAAAACAAAAAGCAGTCATAAAAAAATAAGGATGTTCTCCCCCCCCAGTAAAAACACTACAGAAAATCAGATAAAACTCATAGATGCAATCTGGAGTGTTTACACAAGGAGATGCTGGTTCCTTTAGGATGCATTTCAGAAATGGCCAGAGCTTCCCACATTCTGTGTGGGGAGGCAAAGAACTGAGCCCTGCTGCCAAGCTGCTCTTCCTCAGCAAAGGAACCTCTCAACAATATTCCAAGTTTCCAGCACAATGTCCTACTTACCTGTCTATATGAAGATCCATCGTAGTGCATATCCATACCTTTGGGATATAACCTAGGGAGTCAAAAAGAAACTCTGAAACAAATACAACACTACAAAACACACACACCAAAAAAATAGGTCAAAAAAATAAGACAAAAATAGAATTCCTGCAGAGACAAGAGACTGGTCTTGTAACTCACACAGACAAGGAAACAATTTGCCTTTGGGGTTACTTTGTTTTACGGAATAGAAAAAACAGAATGAACAAAGCCTTAAGCCTAGCAGCTATACACTGAGAGATGTAGACCTTCTCTTTTACTGCTGCTTCTCAGCACTGAGTTGTGTTTCCTCACTAACAAAAGAGGGTTAATAGTAATTTAATATTAATTTTCACTACAGCTCAGGCAGCACCAAAGTGCTTTTAAAGACTTAATGGAATCTGATATAGAACCACCGTACTTCTAATTTATCCTCTGATGTAAATAAAGGGATAATAATTCTTGCATATTTTGACATCATTTAGGAGGATAATTACAACCTTAACAAAGAATTCCTGATTTTTAGAAAGCCCTGTGCAATCATCTTCATCAGCACAGATTTTTTTTTTACCACAGAGCAAACTCCAATTTAATATGGGAGGGAGCCATCCTGCCTTTGTTTCCCAAGCTCCCTCCAAATAATATACAGGGCACCTGAGAGTAGAGCCAAAGTGCTGATCTTTGCCTATAAAAATGGGATGATGCAGCAACATTACACACAGTGAAGTCCTGCCCACTGCTGTGTCAGGTTCAGCTCTGGGACACCACATTTCCACTACCAGGCAATGGGAGGAATAGTCCAAAGCCTGACTGATCAAAGTTTTCAAATACAGGAATTACAAATAAAAAAATAGAGAATTTCAGGAACCCTTACCAAAAAAGTAATATGTGACACAGAAGTTTCTAACAAAATATAGTGATTCCACACAACTGTGTTTTATCAGGAGAGGCAAAGATCTTCTGAAACGTAAATATTTGTATTGCTAAAACCAAACAAAATAAATAGTTTAGTATTCCACATTCAGAATAAATCAATGAAACAGTTAATAAAAATAATACAACAAAAAAGGACAAGGTAATTGAAAGCCTGAAGTCTAGATCAGTTAAAAACTTAATTTAAGGTGTTGCATTTATTAATTATGGTCTCAATTTTTCCTGACATTTTATAATTATTTCTAGTTCTTATCCTGCTTCCTGCTTGTAGCAGTGAAAACAAAGAATGGGGTAGATTAACTCAATACACAAAGGAACAAACTAGAATAACCCTGTCTAATGCAAAATAAAGAAAAGAAAAAAAAAGCCAAACAAAAAGGGCATATTTAATCTACTAGATTTCATTTACAGTCTAAATGTTCAATTAAAATACAGGGAAAATTTAGACAACCCTGAGTTCCAGAGTCAGTAATCCTCCAAGCAGCAAAACCAATGTAACACTGATGCTTTCCTCCAAATAAAATAACTTTGTATTTCCAAATGACTGAAGCAACCCAGCTGACAAATGAAACCATGAAAATGAAACTATGCAAATGCAGCCAAAATGATTTAATTTTTTATTTTACTAGGTTGCATTAGGGAAAAAAAAAGAAAAAAGGGAAAAACAAACAAACAAGCAAGCAACCTCAACAAACAATAAAAAAGGAGAATTAACAATATTAAAATTGATTTTTAAAAAATATTCTAAGTACAGCATTGCCGAAATGCTGCTTGATTTACTGATGAACTGAATGATCAGCATAATGCAGCACATGTTTTTCACTAATACAACCAACCTTGGTTAAAGACATCTCTTGCCAAATTGGCTGGACTGTGCCAGTCTGGGAATCAGGCAAAGTGAATAGCTGCTGTGGGGCTGCAGCAACAGAAGTATTTTTAAGATGTTTCACACTGGTACAGATTTCTGCAGGACTCCTCCAGAGGAATTAATGGAATTTCAGTTTCCATAGTGCTACACACACAAAAAGGCTTTAGATGTTGAGCTCTAAGCAAGATTTAATGTGCTACTTAGACTTGAACTGAACTATTTTTTTTTAAACTGTCAAGATTTTCAGCTTTTAGGGAATCCTGGTTGTCAGTTCCTGAAATTGATACCCAGTTTGTGCACATTGTCTTTTTTGTTAGTTCACCTGTCACCTCAGCCAGCTTTTAACATGGATCAGAGGGGTGTAAGTCTGAATGTTGAGTCACAGCATCCCAATCTCTGTGTTCATTTAAAAGGAGCTGAGCAGGAAGGAGTGGGCTGAACACTGCCAGCATTTAAAGCTGGGTGTGCACTTCATCTGTCAGTGACAGCAGCTGCACACAGGCAGCTCCTGCTGCCATACTCATAAATTATCCAGGCTTTTCTGATCAGTCTTTCACTTATACATGTCTTTCTACAAAGATGCTTAAAATTCTTACCTGTATGATTGGAAATGGCAAATAATTCATGTTGTTAATAAGATAGAAAAGGCTGTAACTGTATCCCAAGAAAGCTCCAGAAAGTAGAAAGAAGAGGTGATACTCGTTTAGGCACATCTGAGGAACAGGATCTTCTAGGCTAAAACAGAAAACTTAGAATCAATTCTGAGTACAAAACAAAAAGCTGTTCAAGCCTTAGGAAAGTCAGATCAGAAGTTTGATTTTATTTCCCTGATCAGTACATCTGATATAACCTCAGTAAGTTTTTGCTAAAGAAGGAATCCCACCACCTGTTTTTGTAATTTATGCATGAAACATATGTCATTAAGCACAAGACAAAGACTTAGTACAAGTGACAACCAACTTGTCATCAACTTTCCATTAAGAATACTGGCAATGTAGTTTTTCTGGTCCAGTTATTTCTCTGTGCATTGTAACACTAACAAAGGGGGGTATTTTTTGTCCTTTAATAAAGAAAAATCAACATGTAATTGCTGGCATTTGAGAATTCTTAGGATTCTTTTTGAAAGAAACAATCAGTAAATACATTTTACAATAAAAGTTCTTTGTTTATCTTTGACACACACAATTACCTTTCTGAAGGTGTGCAGGACACAGCAAGAAACTGGAACCTCCCTTTTGTCATGACTGTAGCACACCAAGCAACCAGCATTCCCATGATAGCATGAACAAAGGAATGGATGACTTGCTGAGGGTGAATAATTTTTCCTATCAGTGCTAATCGAGAGCATGGTATTGATGGCACAACTGTAAATAAAAGCAGAAAAATAAGATTCACTTCTTAATAAAATCTTCCATTAAAAAAAGAGAGAGAGAGAAAAAAAACCACCATTGTCACTAAAGAACTTTTCAGTCAGGATCAGTCACTAAATTATAAGTGATTGTCCTATTTAATTTAGGTATTAACACTTTACACAACCCACCTGCATAAAATTCAACGTTGAAGATGCTTATTACTGTTATCACCACAGACATCAGGAAGATACAGAAGATGACATAAGAAGTATACAAATCATTGAAAGAATCTAAAAGAATAAAAATATGATTGTTCAGAAAATTGCAATAACACAGCAGTAACACATGAAGTAACAAAGAGCACTTAAGCAATGGACAATAATCCACTGAGTGCTTAAAGAGGAGTAATGGTCAATGGACTTTCTGATCCCCCATGAGGTCTGCCTAGCTACACAAGATTTCTGCACAAAAGTGTCTTTAAACTTCATAGAAATTATTTTACACCTTCATAACCGCTTTTCTTATAAGTGAACACTCAGAAGCTTGCTTAAAAAAAATTAACTGTGGCTCAAATATCACACATCCCTTCATTTAAGAAAAGCTGCAGCCATCCAGCCGCACTAAAAAGACAAGAAATTTCTTACAGAGTGGTTCTTTTGGGCTTTTCTATTTTCAAGGGAGGAAGAAAGTAAATTCTCTCTGCCGGGAGCAGCTCAATGATCACAGCTTCCAGCTGAACACCTCTCAGTTTTCAGTACAGGCACTCAGGGGAAGTTATTCTCACCACGCAGACGGGCTGCTTCAGTTATTTCTCTTGGGACTCAGTGCACCATAGAGAAAACTGAAGCTGTTTATGGAAACAGCAACTGCACAGGGTGGAAGGGGAAGTGTGTCCAAGGACTCAAAACAGATAACTAAAGCATTTAACCTGTTTTTGTTTTGTTTTTTTCTTCTGTGAGGGACATACTCTCATGAACCTGCAACACTTACTCCTACCTAGGGTAGCAGCTGCTGTGGTTGTAACACAGAAACATTTCAAAGACTATCCGAAATAGAAGGATAACACGATGCCACCGTCAGTTCCCGTTATCTGGGACTGAGCCCAGAACAACAGAGTGTAGAAAAAAAACCCCAGAAACACAAACACGTGAGAGCAAAAACAGGAAAACGCGGCTGGGCACCTACTGGAGATCCAGCGCACCGGGTGGAACGGGTCGAGGCCGCTGAGGACGATGAAGGCCGCGGTGCAGATGGGCAGCAGCAGCACGGACCAGGTCACGGCGGCGGCCACTCGCCAGCCCAGAACCTGCGGGGACACAGCGTGAGGCGACCGGAACCCGCCAACCCAGCGCCTGCACGGTGACGATGGGAGGGGACCGGGCAGGGGGAACCGGGACCCGCCAGCCCAGCGCCTGAGCAGTGCACAGGGTGAAGGGACCAGGGCTCACCACCTCAGAACCTGAGGGGAGACAAGAGTGAGGGGGCCGACACCATCCGCCAGCCCGGCACCTGCGGGGAGACAGCGTGATAGAACCGGGGGGAATGCGCCGCCACCCGCCAGCCCAGCGCCTGAGGGAGCGCAGTGTGTGGGGAGCGCAGCCCGAGGACCAACCTGCCGGAGCAGCGCCCGCTGCCCGCCCGCCGCCGCCTCCATAGCCGAGGCCCGGCCGCCCGTTCAAAGCCGCCGCCCAACGGCCCCACGTGCCGCCCCCCCGACACTTCCGGCGCGCGCCTAGGCGGCAGCCAATGGGAGGGCGCGCACTCCCGCGCTCACCGCCCCCGGGAGTGCGCGTGTGACGTCACTTGCACTGGAAACTACAAGTCCCGGCGTGCTCCGCGCGACCATGGCGGCCTAGAGGGTCTGGGGGTCTCCTCCTTGTCTAAGGGGACAGAATGCGGCCCGGAGCGGCGAGGAAAGAAATTGTCACATTAGTGCACATTACGAGCGTTTATTTACACTTTGAAAGCCTCACTGGCGGCACGGGCCCACCTCACGGGGGTTCAGTCCTGTCACAACACCATGCCTTGGCCCAAACCCTCCCCCCATAGCTTTAGAGCGTGAAGATGCTTTGTGCACTAAATACGGATATCACACCGCCTTCAGAACGCTTTATTCAGAGGTAAAACAGTGGCGAGCATAGACTGAATTAAAGAAAAAATAAAACAAATCCTCCTAAAAAATGAAACAAAACATTAAAAAAATCCCAACCGAACAAAAACAACCCCTTTCTGTTCGAGACTGGGATCAACGGTTCACTCTCCTCCTGGAAGCAGCCAGTGTCCCGTAAGCACGGAGATGTCCATGGGACATCACTGTCCATCCTGCTGCAAAACACATCCCTTGTCCTTGAAGTTTCCAAGGTCTTCAGCGAAAAAATAATCTAAAATAAAACTACTGTATCGATGGATAAACTGGTGCTGTCATCTGAAAGAGACAAATAACTCCAGTGAATATTTTAGCTCCTCACCAGAGGACACAGTAAGGCACATATTTAAGTCACAATACTAAAATCCATTACTGTCATAGTGATTCTTATTAGGCATCTGGAATGAAAAACTGATTTTGCAGGAGGAAAAGCCACTGAAATTAACTTGTATGATTGGATTGTGTAACATTTTATGTGCCTTTCACTAGGCACATTTGACTATATTTTAATATTATTTATTTTAAATCTAATGTAGCTTCTATTCAGTAAATACTCTGATTTTTCACACACTTGTGGCTGGTGTACTTAGAGTGGCCCAGCCTTTAAATGTCTATTAGCCTGCTCCTGGACCACGTCCACAGAATTATCCAACAGAATTCAAATGTCATCTGCTGCTGGCAGCAGTCCCAGATGCCAGGAAGCAAATGCTCAAGCTATCCCACAGAGGGAATGTAGTCCAGAGGGATGGATGGCTCAGGCTCTGAGTCAGCCCTGTCCAGAGCCTACACAGATGTCCCCACACAGGGCTGCTGCTCTGAAACACGGTCTCAAACATCAAGGGAAAAAAAAATCTGCTTTTTACATTAAAAGGAAAGAAAAACTGGAGTGTAGCAGTTTAATTGCTTAAGTTTCACTTGTACAGAACAAATTCAAATAAATGTTTTTGGGTTTTTGTAAAGGAATGGCCTCTGGGACTGAGCAAACCTCAAAGAAGAGAAAGGTAACAGATCTTTGTTCCTCAGACTCTTTTCAGTATTTATATCTGTTCTTAAAACTTACAACTGAAACAAAGTTAATAAATGTTATTTATATATAGACCTAATTTAGCAAAATTAGTCTGTTAAACCCCTTTCCATTCAACCACAGTGATGGGGAAAAGTTTCAAGATGCCTGTAATGACTGCAGGAAAAAAAAAGTTTAGATTGGGTTCTTACCTTATTTAGTGACTCTGTTATTACTGTTGCTCCAACACTGCTTTGTTAGTACTGTTGTGAACAGGGATAATAGGTGCAGGAATATCCAGCTCAGGGGCATCAAAAAAGTATGCCTGCATTATCAGAGGAAAAAACTATTTAGAGAGAAACATACAGTGCTGCCTCATCCCAGCTCTTTCTTTCCACACCCATCAAACATAGGTACAAACACAGCACTGAAATGGCAAATTTGAATCTTTTTCTGGTTTTAGAAATGGCTTAGAAATGGTCAATTAAAATGGTGCTCTGAGCTGTACTTTAAAATTTAACTGTTAGGAGCCAAGACCTTTGAAAAAGACCTTTACTGGAAAGGGTTGGATTTCAGATCCAGGGAGAGTTGTGTTTTGCTGTTGCCTCCCTGCACACTGAGCTGTGAGGAACCAGATCTGTCTACTCTGGAAGCTGTGGAAACTGAGGCCTGGCTGACAGCCTTCTACCCACTGCAATAAGGAAACAAATAATTTAATATAATAATAACTTCAATGGCCTCAGGGTCTTCTGTTTTCTAATATTTACTGTGTATGAAAACATAAACCTGCTAAGACTCATAACCACGTGCTTTATATTGAACATTTAATCCTTCTAAAGAACTAAGCATGGAACTCATTGGAATAAAGTGCAACTGGACACTATAAAATGCTTTGCTGATACTAGGAAGAATTCCAGGTAAATTCAAGATTGTTCTGTGGAAGCTGGACTCGATGATCCTGATGGGTCCTCTCCAACTTGGAGATATTCTATGACTCCATGATTGATTATTGAATTTATTACCAGCACTGTCAGGATCACGCTGGCATCAATTTTTGCTACGCTTAAAACAACCAGAATTTTTACATTGGAGGTTTCCCAGTGACACCAGCCAATCCTTCCTTCCCTGTCCCATAACCTGCCACCTGTCCTAGGAAATTCGGGAAAAGGAATGGCAATGTCCCACCAAACAGCCGACAGCCAGCAGGGCGTGCAGCAGCAGGATAGTGGCCACGGTGGCCACCGCGATCCTGCGGTTGTCATCACGGACGGCGGGCCAGAACGTCATCACCAGCACAGAGCCCGAGAGGCACAGCGAGAACACCACCAGCACCCAGCGCACCACCTTCTGTGGGATGATCCACAACACCTGCAAAAGGCAGGAAAAGGCTTTGTCTGGCACCTCCCTGTTGCTGGAGGAAAGAGTAAGAGCAGTGATCAGCTTTACTCCCGGACGCAAGAGTGAATCCCAAGTTATGCCACTCCCTCCAAGGCCTGTCCCCTGCCAGGGAAATTTGTCCTTGGAACCATCAGTCCTGCACAGATATCTGTTCCTTGGGGACACAAACATCCTGATCCCGAGGCTGCCTTGGGCTGCCTGCCAGGCTCACCAGCAGCACCTTGCTTGGTTTTGCTGCCTCTGGGGAAATGATGTGTCCTGGGCTTTTCCAGCATGCACAAGACACCTTTACACTAGACAAGCTTCAAGAAAAAGAGCAGAAGATTCTGCCAGTGTCCAAAATTTCGACAAATATCAACAATATTATAAGCAACAGCAAATCTTCTCAAGCAGGACATGTGAGAGGGGCACTCTTTAGCCGTACGTACCGCTGTGGGAATGTAAATGAAGAGGGAGTAGCCATACACACACACTATCTCCAGGAATGAGTAGGAGACAATGTTCATGACTTTACTGTTCCTCCACATCAGGAATCCCCAGAGAGCAAGGGGAACAAGCCAAGCATATGCATAAATCGTTGTAGCTGCTATGGACACTGGAAACACAACAAAAGGTTTAGCGTTCAACTTTGAATTCTGCCACAATCAAAGGTGTAGAAGCATTCAGCATGAAAACTAGAAAGCTATATGTGAAGGTACTTCCAAAAGATGAAGTTTGAATTATTAATAAACTGAGAATTTTGCATTTCTATCTAGTTTACACCCAGTACTCTGCCAGAACTTAAAGTTCGTTTAAAAGTAAAGACTTCTGAAAGAAATCTCTAGGAAATTTCAATATTATTATTACACCCGTGTACAAAATGCTGTTGGTTTCAGTTGGAAAGGAAAAGCCACAGAGGCAGGAAAAAGTTAAAAACAGAAATTCAGCTAGTAATAGCTAGTAGTGTCAAATCTGAAATAATTCAAGTGACTGCACTCCCAAGTGGCAACATTCTTCGCAGTACACTAAGGATTTTGGAAACAAAGAGAAGCTGTGTTCCTCTGCAGGGACAGCAGCCTCCCTCATAATACAAAGACAGATCCAGACAAACTGGCTCCTCACTCTAGTTCTTTGAGGAACAAATCAGTATAGCTTATTTTAGCTTATTTTTTAATTTGCCACAAGGTAACAAGTTCCAGCCCTTGGTAGGTGATATGAGTGACAATCTGATCTGGGATTTTCTGCTTGAGGCCTGCAGGTTCCTGGGAGTCCACAGATCCAGGAAGGCTCCCACCAAAACACCACGGAGGCCAGTGTTGGGCTTTCACTCTCTGTACAAGGAAACATTCACTAAGGCTAGAAAATAACTAATTATTCCTTCTTGCTCTTCAAAAACCCTGAAACTAGTTCATGCTCTGAAGAAACAGGATTCTGCCAGTCACAGCCCATTTTAAGGGTTTGTTTCACGTGTCTAAAAATTTAAAGACAGCAATCAATCAAAAGACTGTGGTAAATCAAAGCCATGACCTGGTTTTATATTACTTCATTTGCACATTGAAAAAAAGACAAAAAACCCCAAAAAAACAAACCAAAAAAATCACAAATTACTACTTACAAACCTTTTCTGAACTCAGGCACGTAGTGGTAGGTTGGTTTGCCCAGATGGATGAAGAAATTTGAGAGATTGCCACTAACAGCAATGGTGAACACGAGTGTAGCACATATCCAAAATGGACCTTAAAAGGAGATAAAATCAATAGCACCTCCTCTGCTCTCTTGCTTTCTCAGGCCAGCAAGTAAAATGAAATACAGACTCAAAATATTTAGCACAGAAAATAACTTCTCCCACCTCATACCTACCATAAAGGTCAGGATTGCTGCGGATATACA